>NC_054881.1:6036564-8436564 GCF_018320785.1 Cheilinus undulatus | reverse complement strand
TGATTCAGAAAACAGTGTGGCTCTCATTTAACATCTCTTTGAAGTGAGCATGTGCTGATACATACACAACGCTGCAGGCGTAGCATCCTGCTTTGCTGCTGTCTCGGACCAGGAATGTTCCGTCTCTCTTGCTCTGGAGAAGCGCCTCTGCCTGCAGTCGGTTGATGTTGCCCAGTTTCCAGGAGCGTTCGTCTTGATGAGGGAGGTCTTCGTCGTCGTCAACCATAGAGTATTGACTGCACAGGCAGAGAAAAGCTCAACATAAGCACCACAGGAAAGGTGATTTGTTTTTGTGTGCCGTTTGAAGTGAAATAAAGGACACTCACTCTTCTGTGTTCTCGTTCTTGATTCCGAGCCACTCGTTGAGTTTCTTCTGTCTGACTCCCTTCTGGGTCAACCACCTGACAAAGAAAGCAACACAAGGACGTTAAAAACCAGGACAGACCCACTTTGATCGCTCCAGAGGGAACATTTAAGTTTCAGACGCACTACTTACATGAGATACTGGTCTCTGGTCTTGCGGAGCTGGATGAGGTCGGGCTTGATGCTGTTCATTCTCTTGTCAATCTCCCTGTAGTCTGCTGCCTGTTTCTTCAGATCCTCTTCCAGCCGACGTTTGCTGTCTACAATCTCACTTATCCTGGATTTTAACTTCTCATAGTTTCCCATGATCCTAAAAGCAACAAGACCGAAAGTTTAATGCATGATTCAACCATTCAATTTGCTTTTTATAACAAATCTGAGTGTGTTGTCTTCTTACCTCTGGATCTCCTTGTCGTTGCCTTCCCTCCTGAATTTCTCGATATACTCCTTGCTGTACCGCTCTTGTGTTTGGCATTGCTCCTCAAATATCTTTATAGTTTCATTAAACGCTTCTATAGCCGTCCTTTTCATTTGGATTTCCTGGAAGCAAGCAAAGGCAGAGCATTAGTGCATCTTGTGTAAGTGCTGCAGAAAACTTCTGAATTTTTTCTTGACTTGTACCCACTTGTGACGTTCTTGTGTATTCTTCATACAGACGGTCATACTCCTTGTTTTTCTCCTGGTACTGCTGGTGGTACTCGCACAGCTTCCTCCCAACAGCTTCGATGTTGTCTTCTTTTACCACTTGATCCTGAGGAAAGAATCAAAACCAGGCAAAAAGTTAGAGTTAAATCACTTAAATGTAGGAATACTGATACACTTTTGATTTGGATGACAGTGCTGCTGACCTGCTGGTGTTTGGAGACGGGATAGAGCAGCTTGACGTCGAGCTTTGGATTGTACTGAGCCAGAGACTCGTTGCGATAGTGGTTGATGAGCTCGACGACTGAGCTGAAGGTCAGAGGGTCCGAGAAGCCATACTTCCCGTCCCGGTGGAATATCTTAATGAGCTTGTTGTTTCCTCCTTTCCTGTAGACAAAAACAGCAGAAACATGATTAAACTAACTGTGAAATAAAGATAAGGAAATTATTTCGGAGTGAAGCAGAAGTGAGCTCACCTCAGAGTCAGAGTGTAGTCTCCGTGCATTTTCGTCGAGGCGTCACGCACCAAAAACGTACCGTCGGCGGTGTCCCTAAGTTTCTCATTGACCTCCTCCCTCGAGATGTCCCCCCAGTACCATTCGGCGTCTTGCAGAGCCATGTTGTTGTTCATACCGTTGTTAGTCACAGAAGTGGGCTTGGGTGGCTTTGGAGGTAGAGCTGTGAGGACAAGAGGAGTCAAAACTTACTGAAAGTGCTCAAATTTCACTCTCAGCTGGAATTCGATGCCTGACTTTATGTCTCATTAGCACATCTGATGATTCTCTTTGAGCTCTGAGTTATTCGCTCCACTGAAGAAAAGGACGCCTGGATGCCAAATTTAAGATCCACTTTGCTGAATTTACCAGGTAATTGCAAAAGAAAGAAGCATTTCACAGATGCAGGGAATTCCACCCACTCTGATTCTCACTTGTCTTTTTTCTCCCATTGATTAATCACGGCTTTAAAAAAAAGCAGCCCGTCTACGGCGGGAGCGGGTGAAACGGTGAGGCAGTGGGAGGGGAAATGAAGCATGAGTCAGGCAGAATAAATTTCATTCAAGAAAAGGAGAAATCTTTAAGTGTTGCTTGCTGCAAACTACAGCAGGAATATTGACCTGTTGGTTTCATGCAGAGATGTAATTGCTTTATAACAGCAAAGGTTAAATATGCCCTTTGCACATCTTATAATGAAACAGGGTAGATAATGAGAGGGAAAAACCTTGATAAAGAGTGATTCCCCTACAGGGTTCTCCCTTCAGCTTTAATTTCATAGAAATTTCACATCACTAAGACTAATTCTGCAATCATGTCTACTCTAATGCAATCAGGGTGAAATTTGCATTTTTTTTTTTATAATCCACCAGTGGAGACAACATTTCATCCTATTTTAACTGGTTAAAGGCAATCTTAAAGCTGCAGTGGCTGCAGACACTGACTGTAGCACCGCTAAGGTAGCAGGCTATTTTTAACCCACAAATCTGCACTGCCTTTGTTCACTCCCTCTGCATTAGCACCCTTTCTGCTACAATGGACCGAGCGAGACTGGAGCTCAATGAGACCAAAGCCAGCAGCAGCAGCAGCGACAGCTCTGTTCACTTCAGCCAGACAATTGTGACATGGCAGAAAATGCAGAGGTTTCCAATCTGTGCACAAAATACAGCCTTCCACTTCAGCCACAGGAGCACATGGTTTCCTCTGCACCGCTCAGCACGGCTGCCTTCCATCCTGATCGCATTTCAGCCCAGGATTACTAGAAATTTCTAATTCTTAACCCCTTTGCAGCCTTCACAATAGCTCCTAAGAGAGGCAAATCGCAGTAAATGGTCCCTTTTTATTTGAAACAACCACAAAAAGATGTATTTGACTAAAAAGCCATTAAGGGCAGCCTGCTCAGTAACGTGTTACATCACTTACCACAGCCAATCACAGGGGGGGTCTGTCACCAACCGCTCCTGCATCTTTCATTTCCTGAGAGCGATGAGGTCATTCTGAAAGCCCAGTACCGTTTTTTTTATGCCTTCCTGCTTCAATTCTCTACAACTAAACCGGAAAATAAATATCTCTGCAGCATCCAGCGCTCCGTCCTAGCATGCATCCATCTTGAAAGCAAACAAACAGCATCTCTCTACACGCAGAAAAAAAAGGGAGCTGCAGCCTGATCCATGCTTCCCCTCTGTCATCCTCTCCCTCTCTCTCTCTCGCTCTCTGTGGCCACTGGCTCTCCTGCAGGTTCGCTCGGCCCCTCCTCCCTGCGTGTGTCGTGCAGAAGGTTTAGTCCGTCCCACTGCTGGCACTCAGACAAAGCCAGCTCTGCTGCAGCAGCACGTACGCAGCTAAATTATAATGCCTGAGCCCCGGTCAGCGGCACCCGGAGCTCTGAAATACGCCTGTAATCCCACAGCGTGACACTCGGCATGACAGAGATAGCTCCCTTGATATCCTGAGTGAAATTAAAATAGACCTAGTTCTTAGTAAGGTATAAAGGATTGAAGAAGGAACGCGGTCGATGTCCTTACAAGTTCAAGTCAGAATCAGTTTGAATTCTTAAGAAGTAACAAAGTTGTCTCTGGGAATAAAAATCATTGTGTTGCACATGTTATATACGAGAGCCTGCTTTTTAAAGACTAAAACAATTGTCTAAAGGTTTAAAATACTTTGATAGAAATACTCAACCTGTCAGGAGAGTTTAAGGCTGCCTTGAATATTAAAAATCTTCAATGAAGTCTACATAAGCTTGCCCTAAAGCCAAGCAGACTTCTGCAGGAATATTTTATAACCATACAGCTCGAGCAACACCTGCGGCAACACACTTTTCTGGCAGATTTGACTGCAGGCTTTAAGAAAACAAAAAAGTTATTATACTTGTTCTGTTCTTACTAAAGCTGAGGTATTTGTGTCTTATTCTACCTCATGTGGCCTCTTTCTGTTAAAGCCCAGAGGCTGAAATACACTGTCCCACTTTCCAATGATCATTTTTTTAAAAAAGACACAGAGAATGAAACTTACGTTGCAAGTTGTGCATGGTTTGGTGAATCTTCTTTGGAGCTTCTTTTTTATTCCCAAAAGGTAAATTAAATCCAACAGAGTTAATTTCAAGTCCTGCAGTAAAGCTCCATTTCATAGTTTAGGCCAGTGAAAAGCTGAATTTGTTTGATTCTTGTCAAAGAAAAAAAAAAGTTGCAGCTTTATGTGCTTCTTAATGAAATCCAGGTAATCCGCTCGGCGTGAGGCAGGTGCAACATGCGACACAAGTGGCGCTGAGTGAGTGAGTGCTCGGTTCCTGCTGAGAGAGTGCTAAAGACTCTCTCTCTCTCTCTCTCTCTCTCTCTCGCTCTCTCTCAGAGCTTTGTGAGGCCTGCTCGCATGGAGGCAGATAGTTAATGATTAGCAGGAGCTGCTCTGGTGTCAGTGCAGTCTGTTTCTGAAAGCAGCCGCTCGTGCCAGCTGCGTGTGTGCGTGTCTCTCCCTCTCTCTCTTTTTCTCTGTTTGCAAAGGGGGAGGGAGGGAGGACGAGAGGGGAGGAGAGGGGGAGTTCAGTCTTATGATTAACTTGCAAAGTTTCAAATATTTGCTGAGCTGGGCACTTTGAGGCAGGGAGGACATGTGGAGGGAAGGAGGGAGCACGGAGGGGAGGAGAGCGGCCCTAGAAACTGGAAGCAGCTCTCAGTTAACAAGAAGAGCTCTGTGGAGCAGGCCGACTTTCCAGCCAACCAAATCTAAGTGGGCCTTTTGTCGCTTACTTAAAATAGGCAGGCAGTAACTGGGAGGAGGCACACACACTTCTAACACACACACAGACACCAGTCATTCACAGAAACACATGTACAAAACATACATTAGTGTTTACAAAGCAGGCTTTTCTTCCTCCCTTTCCTTTATGTGGCTGTATGAGGCAGGTGACTGAAGAGTTTTCACGACACCAGAATTTACCATTTCTGTACCATACTTGCAAAAAATTACAATACCTATATACATTTCCAGATCAGGGTAACAAGAATTATTTCCTGGACCCCAAAACAGATAGACTGTTTCACGTATTCACTGCATGGGATGTATTTCTTGTATTTCACATCATGATGGGCCAATCAGAGTGATAATACATATGATGTAGGAAGCATGGGCCATTCCAAGCAGTAAACTACATGACACATGCTCAACAGGCAGCTGCTATCTTTGTTAACTATCAGTGGAGCCAGCTGGTAAAAATGTAACTCTTGACAAGGGCGGTTAGAAAAAGAGCAAAAACATATTTTCCTCTAAGAAAAGCCTCAACCATAGCAGAGCACTACCCACAGGTGCAGTCTCTTCAACTAAACCTTGTCCGTATCTAGCGTATCATTCTCAAATGACACTGATTGGTCTGGTCATTCTCTGACACGGAACCATTTTTGTGGACTAAAATGACATCTAAAAATGTTGGGTGACTACATTTTTTCCATTAACAGGACTAAGCACAGCTGACAAAAGATCTTCGGTGAGAAAAGCAGTAATGAAAAGTAAGTTTGGTTTTTTGTAAAGAAGACTAACATGTTAGTGCTAGGCTGTTGGACATTCAAAATCCAGGGTATTTCTCTACTCTGTAAGGTATGTCCGCATTTTCATCAGTGTGATCCTGCATTGATATGATTGTCTCTTATCACTGTTAACTTTAAAGTCTGGCTGATGAAATTACTTCAAAGGAAACAGATGTTTTGACTGAAATACTAAAATGTAAGGACTTTTGGTGTCTAAAACTATACTAAAATATTTATTTTTTCCAACTAAAACTAGTCTAAAATGATAAAGTTTACAAATGTCTAATATGTGACTTAAACTATTGAACATTTTAATCTTAAGATTAAGACAAAATTTTAAATAACAGCCAAATTTAACACTGATCCAAACAAAACAGTCCTACACAGTTGTGTTAGCAAAATACCTTTAATTAAATATTGCTTAAGGTTTTATCATGATTTTACCTGGTGTGTCTTAATTTGACAACTTTAAAGCTGGGTTGACTTCTGCCCCCTAAGGCAGGCCTTAAGCCTGTTGATGAACATCTTCAATGCACTGGCTTGCAGACAGTAACCCTTTGTAATACCAATCTGACAAAATTTCACTCTTTCCTGCACATTTGTGCAGAGACGTTGACATTTTTCACCAATCTGAACCTCTTATTTCTCTGTATCACTACTCTGTGCAGTGTTCCCCCTGTCTACTTAAACTGTCAACTGCTGCCAGTCAACTGTCTGTTTGGGGCAGCATTGGTTGAAAATAACATTTAAGTTTCTGTACAACTGAACTTTGAAATAACAGAAATTGTATTGTTTAAAGCAAATGTAGCATTAGAAAATATCAAAAATTTCAATATCTCTAGTCTACCATACTGTAACAGCAGTATGCTTGATTCAGAAGTGTGTTTATATGTGTGTGTCATATAAGAAGCGTCTCACAGTTTGAATCCTACATGCCTGGCTGGCCTGGCTGGCCTGGCTGCCCTTCAATCCATCTATCTATCCATCCATCCAGCAAGCAGAGTGCTCCCGCAGGTGCAAATTACCGACAGCTGAGAGTGGCCCATGCACAGGAACATTATAAATAGACCCTAACAGGTAATAAAATGTTTAAACAGCCACAGCCAGTGCTGGGCCTCTGGGCCAGCCAACGACAGTGCTTTTAACTAGCACTGTAAAAACATAAGTGTCCCACGCAATGCACCACACTCACAGCGACTCACACACAGACCAGACGAGCTTCGTCTCTGCAGAGATACCACGAAAACTCTGCAGCTTTGTGTTTGATATATAAATTAACATCAGAAACAAAAAAAAAAAGAACCAGAGAGTGAAACGAGATCTTTTTAAGCCTCTGTCCTTGTACTTGTGTGGTTATATGTCAAACGGAAATGTACTGGTTATCACCTCTTTAACCTTTAAATAGATGTGCTCAGTTAAACTGAAAGCCAACCACACACAAAGTGCCTTTGACAATTATAACTCATATTTTTAACCACTGTATAATCAATTGTATTAAACTGCTTCTCTTTCACTTAAATGCAATTCAAGGTTACGTTTCAAGTCCCATCATATGTAACATATTCAACTTTCAAATATGTCTATCATTATCAAACAAGCTTCATTATTGTTCGCATCATTGCACTGAGTCCTTGTTTTCTGTCCATTCTGCCTGTTTTTTATCTCAAGTCCTTTTTGGGTGTATTGTCCTGATTTTAAAGCACTTAGAGCTGCAGTCCTTCTTTAAAACGTGCTAAAAAACATGGTTCATTACTACTATTTTAAAGCTAAATTACATGTGCATCTTTAAGGATGAAGCATCCTACCACTGCTTTATCTTTTTAAACATCAAGGATAAAGAATTTTTATTATCCCCAAGAGGCAACTTGCTTCACAGCTAGGAATACTCCACAAACCATCTTACAAACTAGATTAGTAACAGAAAACGCATGGAAATGCAAATCAAGCAATGTCAATAAATAAATTTGGATGCATATCACATTGGGCTGTTTAAAAGCAAACTTAATGGTGTTTGTTTATTTTTAACAAGCTAGCCTGCAAAGCCCAAAGTGGCAGCACACATCCTCTGCAGCTGCAGCCCAAATTCAAGCAGTGCTCTTTCCACTGTTATATAACTATGAAAATCAGGAAATGTGCTGCAGTGAAAGGTGTATGTCGCCACTGATCTGCACATGACAAAGTAATCTTAACTTTGCCTAAGCCATACAAGTCAAGAGTCAGTAATTTACCCTCCACAGTGCACCCTGTGACTCCTCTACAACTGCAGTAGTTGCAAGTCTCGACACCTTTCTTCAAAGCTATTAATATTTCAGGTCGCTCAGTTCATGTTCTGCAGCCTTTTGGTGCCACAGAAACACAGCCATGTTCTGCAGAAGACAAATGCTACCCTAAGTTCCTCTTAAATGCTTATTCAAAAATGGTGCATTTAATAAAGCTGCAAAATAAACATTATACCAACCTGAATTGTTCAAGAGCATTGAGAAACTTTTGCATGGCAAAGCAAAAAGGAAGCATTTAACTACCTGGAGCTGCTTGGCTTTCACTCCATTCACTGGTCACCAGAACCTCAATGATCTTGATGTGAGCTTCCAAGCTGGGTTCACAACTGTGGGAGGAAGAGGGAAATAAAAAAAGGAGAGTTAAATAAAGTGAGTGTTTTACAAGCCAGGTGACAGCCAGCTCTGCTGCTCTGTGCTGCTTTCAATCTGATGCTGATTCGGGCTTAGCTACTTTAATTGTGCAGCACAGCTGGTAAGTAGAAAAGCTTCAACCTATATCCATGGGCTGCTGAAAGCCACGAGTGCCTGGCAGCCTGTGCTCTGATGTGTGCGTGCATGCATGTTGGAGAGTCAGTGTGTCTCAGCGCATGACTGAGCCTGCACACTTGTCTGTCTACTGTCTATCTTTGACAGACCGGGGCACGATGATCTGTGGCTGCTCTGACACCCACCTGGTGGTCTGTTGTCTGAAAAACACAGGGCTGAAGATCTCGCCCAGAGCTCTGGCGCTGAGCAGGTTCTTGGAGCCGTTTTGGCACACTCTAGAGAAATGCCTGAGCAGACAGTGGAGGGTAAGCCAGTACTGTGGAGGCAGGCTCGGGGTGCTGGCGATGCGACGTAGCAGCTGGGCACATTCCTCAGGATTCACCACCTCTGTTGATAAGAAAATGGCACGAGGAGGTCAGAGGCATAGATGTGAGAAACTGATGTGAGCATAAAAACTAAGAAGAACAAAATCGAGACATGCTTAAAAAAAAGGGAAGGGATGGAAAGAAAGTGTCATGTGCAGTTAGATTTGGAAACCACTGAGAGATTGTGCGGTTGACAATGAGCGTAAGGTACACTGGCAGGTGATTGGCTGCCTCGAGATGCTGTAGATAAACTTTCAGGCTTGTTTTAGTTCCTATTAACCACAGATATCCTGTTTCTGGCCATGTGACTGCACGAGAATGCAGAGCTGCAGAACATGGTGTGGTGTGAGAACTTTTTGCATGCAACAGAGAAAGAAAGACAGATGCAAGGTTAAGAATAAATGGAAAAATGCACATATAGCACACCTTTTAAAAAGATTTTATACTTTTATAGCTCTTCAGTGAGGCTTCAATGGTGCTGACAAGATCTTGTGGTTTTGTGTGCAAAGCACTAAATGTGCTTGGGTTTATTACGTCAGCACTTCTGTTTTAGGTCAGCTGTGCTAGATAAGTGATTGCTGAATGTATGCTAGAGTTGACTAAGCTCACCTTTGGCTGTATGGACCACCTGAGCATAGATTGTAGTGGGGATGATAGGCTGGGGGAGATCCTGCAGGTACCTGCGCAGACCATCACACAGGACGGGAAGTTCAAACTGATCCAAGTCTGCAGAGGGAGGATCTGAAAGGAGGAAACGCACATAAGAGACACGTGCTTTAATGCAAACACTTCTTTCTGCACAGAGCAATCCTTTAATTACAGGCGGCAAAACTTTATCATGCATAAGCCTGCCATTTCTGCACACAGAAAATCTTTCACTTATCTCACACACACCTCACTCAGTTTGTCTTCATTTCTGACACGAGTACTTTTTTTTTAAAGACTTCCTCTGTTCTCTAATCGACTCAAACACACAGTTAGTGGAAACTAGTGGTTTCATAAAACTATAAAGAGGGTGACAATAAAAGCTGCTCACCACAATCAAAATATTGTCTGACTTCAAGTCCACCCCCAGCAGTGAAGGTTCGATATAGAGTAGGGTTATCCAAACCTGTAAACAATAAGAGAGACATAAATCATTACAAATACAGACTGATGCAAAAAATATCGACGGGTTCATGTGGTTCTTTTTGAGAGGTGACAGTCCTCACCTTTCCTCTCAATGGCTTCCAACAATCTGGCGAGCATAGGGGGAGACGTCTCTGGGAGGGAAAACTGCTCTGTCAGGTCCAGCAGACAGGAGCCTAGAGGAGATAATGACAGATCGTTAACCACCGTGAAGAACATGTTTCCAGCTTCTCTGTTAAAGGGAACAAACAATCTACAACAGTGGCAGTATCTATCTGCAAGCAAAAGATGAAGCAGGAAAGTTTCTCCAACTCTCAATCAACCATGTTCCACTGCAGGGAAATGACTTTTTCTGAGTCTTTTCTTTTGGCATTTTGTGTGTATTTGATAGGAGAACTACAGAGAGGGAAAATGTGGAAAGAGAGTGGGGGATAATATGCACCACATGGTGTCAGTGCTAGGATTTAATCCTGGGACCAGTATGACACAGACTGTAGCCTCTGTACCTGGGACAGCCTCACTAATTGAGCGAAATCAGCACCCACAAAATGCATTTTTTTAATTAGAAGTGTAATCTTGGCCTTCACCAAGTGTAAGAATAGGAGATAATTTGTTGTCAAACATAATTTTCTCAAGCATTACTTCAAATTGGGCCGAACCATACTGGGAGAAAGTGACATAGCATGTCTTTTCTTTCTGTTTTATATGTTGGGATATGAAAGCATAAAGGAAAGTATGCCAAATGAAAGCAGTGGGATTCTCCAGGCTTAAATATGAGCAACTGACACATTGTCATTTAATCATGGTTTAGTTATTTTAGAGTCCAAGTGTTTTCATGTTAGGTCTGCCCTATATGAGAACGACAGTGATATGATACCATCTATTAATATTGTGATAATGATAGTAAATGTAAAAAGAACTACAATTAAGAGCCTGTTTTAGCTTTATCTGCAGCTATTTGGAACACTTTCATTGTGAATCAAAACTAGCAAGCATCTGTTTTCACTAAATTTGCAACTTTTATTTCTGAGTGACATTGAACACTAGCTTGTGTTTAATTTAACTGTATGAGAATAGAGTGTGTATAAATATGCACATGCTAAATTATGCTTGGCAGAATAAATTCTCTTATTTCTTGTAGTGAATTTCAAAATATGTTTGTTGCAAACGCTCATATTGCCATAATGATAAAAGTGCAATTTCTTGTGCAGCCCGAGCTGCAACCCTTGAAGACCTGAAAATATTCATTATATTAAAACAAGAGCCAAAATAAAGTGGCATATCTTAAAAATAAGAAGCTGACACCTTGCAAAGTTTGGTAGTTTTACATCAAAAGTTATTCATCCTTATTGTCAAAATATTATAAATGACTTTCAGGGTAGATTTTAGGAAAGCCCGACCCATCAACTGTCTTTCAAACTGAGATTAATAGCATAGCTTGAAGAGGAAACTTTCCAAAGAGACTGAAAAGGTGGCCAGCATTATGCAAAATTTAGTGGATTTTTAAGCATGAGTGATTATGGAAATAACTGATAATTTGACATATTCAGATCTGTCTCATTTGGTCAAACATGAGTAAAAATATCCACATTTCCAGAGTTTGAAAAAGAAGGGATGGAAAGAAATCTGCATCAGCATAAGCAATCATCTTTAATATTATTTTAAACATTGACTGGTCCTAATTTTCACTATCGGTGCATCTTTACTGATTTCACAACAATATAAAGTTTGCAAAGCAGATGGATTTGCCATTCTCCAGCTTTGTCATCAGGCAAATCCATCTTTACAAGCTCCAATCCACAAAGTTTGTGCCGAACCAAACATCATTTGGACCAATCAGCGCCATTAGAGGAAAAAGAGGTGGTAGCTATGGGCAGGGTTCAGTAGTAGTTAAAGCTATTTGCAATCCTCCAAAGTGTTGATTAGCTCAGATATCGCTCCTCTGGGAGCTTTCCCAGATAAATGTGAAATATGTCCATGCAAAGGATATTAGAAGCAGTCAATCTGGCATGCCAGATTACAACAATATCTGTTTAGAATAAGGTTTTCAGACAGCAGCTTCCTTGTACAAGTTGTGTACTAGTTTGTGTTTAGGAATGTTTAACGTTGTCATACACCTTTAACAATTAGACAATCATACTTTGTTGTATAGCTATTCTAGATGTGCAGCAGACAGTGCTGACACCATTGTAAATTTAAAATAGGAGCTCAAATCTGTGGACAAACTACTTTCTGATATCACACCAAATCACCTCTAACATGTGCTCATTTATTCTGTTAAAATAAGTCTTAAATTTCCCTCATTAGTTTAGCATAGGCTGCTATCAGTATATCTGTGACAGGCCAACTCTGGCTGGTATTATAAGATGACAGATGAATGTATCGGTCTCTTATTTTAGGGCATTCCTTTGATGGATGACGGGGAATAACGCCGCCTTTGTCTTTACGGTAAATTCTTTTTTACGGCCACAATAAAAAATGTGAGCAATGCAGGAGGAAGTGCTTCTCCTGCTTTAATGCCTAAGAATATTTTTTCTTCACATGCACAATACAAAAAAATCTTCCACAGAGGCGCTTTGTCTTGGTGGATGTTAATTTTAGACAAAAATGATACATAATCATGACTGTGAGAAACGACTGTCTCATCCTTCTGGCTCTTTTCAGATCACAGTGGCTTTTAGGGGATTTTCTTGCCTTGCTTCTCTCCAAATCGAGTGTTTTAAATGAGTAGGGTGGTTTTTTTTTACAAAATTTAGGTGAGTTCCAGGTTATGTCAATAGAAAACAGAAAGCAAAAGAACTGAAATGGTCAGCACATAGGCTGTGATTAATGTTCATGTGACATTAAATGGTGAGGGCTGTGATTCATCTTAAGGTTGATTGGGCGCATGACTTACAAACTGCTCAGACCTTCAAAGGCAGCAGGCACAAGACCAAAGGACTGCCTTCAAAAAGTAAAAGGTGAGTATTTACAACACTAAAGTTGGGCTTTGGTGGACCAGGGAGCTAAGCAAATACCCTGTGATATGAGGTAAGCCAGGTCTGAGTTTTCACCCTCAGAAGTCCGCATCCAGGTGTGGACATGAAAGGATGAAGGGGTTGGCAGGGATTTTATTTGGATTTGGGAAGGTGTATTTTGAAACGACCCTTCTGAAAGGCTCAACTGTTCCTCCACGAGTCTGCAGTTTAAAAAATCCAGAGGAACTATGAATGGAAGCCTTTCTCGCAAACGTATTTTCCTTCCTTGCTGCCTTAAAAAATTATTACAATTTTTTGAATCAGGCATGAAAGCGGGCATCTACCGGTCTCATTGAAGCATGAGTGCGGCTCATTACTAAAGGAACTACCCCTCTTCCACCCAAAGAGTGTTCAATCAGGCAAATAATGAACCACTTCATCCAAATCCACATCCTCTTTGGCCGGTGGAGAGTGCAGGCTGGCATGTTGCGTGTGAAGGGATCTGGCTCGCCAAAGTCCTCCAAACCACAGAACACACAAAACTGCATGTAGGACAACTGGTCATCTGGAAGACATTATTGGAACTGCAAAGCTGGAAAAGGGAGGAGGGCACGGAGGGGGCTTTCTCAGAAGCAATGAACTCTGAGATGGAACACCAGAGTTTCCCTAAATAGAGATGGAGACACGCAGGGCTGCCATCGCACACCTTGAAAGTGTAGCCTAGCTCCCAGACAAGATATCTAACACGGCTGCCATTCAATGGCCAACCTTTTTCTGAGAAACTCGACTCACAACCTGGAGTTATATTTAACCTCCGACCCACCACCCACAGCGTTCAGATCTATAAAAATTAGCCAACTGCAATAGCCTGAGGGGGGCTGGTTTTAATTGAGATTTCTGCCAGATTGAAAAGGTTCAAATGTGGATAGTCAAAAAAGGATTTTAAATCAAATCAAATCAAACTTTATTTATATAGCACAGTTCATACACAAGGCAACATAACGTGCTTCACAGTCAAAAACAAGTGATCGCAGCAATCATTTTAGGCTGCAAACACAATAATAAGTTGGTTTTAAGGCATCTGTCTTGAATTCTCTAAGTTTGTGGGTGACTGCTAAAACCAGAGGACACTATGAGGTGTGTGTTTATTTACACCTTCTGTCGCTGGCCTATGAGTGACACCAGAACGGCTGCAGATAAAGTTGCTTCTTGGTACTGTCGACGACATGAGAGTTTCGGCACCGATGGAATTGTATCGAGTAACAGATGAGATATGGCAGAAATGTTTGGAGCAATCAGTGATGATTTCTGAGCTGACTTGGCCAGCGATTAAACGATCCACATGCCTCTACTTGGCCACCATGAATATCCACGGAAACACACGCAAGATGAACATAAATCAGCCACATTTGCTGGTCACATGTGGGTTTATCAATTACAACAATGTTGTTAAACACTTAGCAGCTTCTGTGAAGAGCTGACTTCACCAGATCTTCTGCTGTTTGCAGTTCCTCATAAGATGCATCTAAAATTTCAGCACAACCCCATCTAGATGTCAGAAGAATAAATATAGAAATAAAGGAATGGCCAGATATTTTAATTATCCAGTCTTTTTTGGTCAATCTTCATGCAGACAATGATTTTCCTGAATCTTCAGTTATACAACTTCCTCCTTTTCACTGTTTTATGTCACATTTAAATGAGGATTTTGGGGTTTTTAAATAGGAATATGTGTATAGCTGCCTAAATGATTAAACTAGTTGGTTTAACTAATTATCAGAGATTCACGGGTGAATGGGTTTAACATCTTGGACAATATCTGCCCTGTTGACAAATGTCATCCACTGGCATATGTGGCATGAACATATATCAGAAGCCGAAGCTCATCTGCTCGGTTCAATCAATTTAGTTCTGGTATCAGTACCTCTGACCGATTCGATATCGGTATTGGCAGATATGAAACTATCTGCAAATATTTACAACCAATACATCGGCTAAGTCTTTGCTCGTTCATCCTCAATCATTAAGGTCTAAAGTGTGTTTCAAGGACTTAAGTTTTAGGTGAACAACATTTATAAACTGGTATCACTATTGGTATCGGCTCAAATGAAGTAATAAATATTGGCATTTACCAATGTCATGCATCCCAAAGATTCAAGGAAGAGGTCTGTTGGGGGGATGAATGATATCGGATCTTTGCATATATTTTCCAAAAATTTTTTTGGCCAATACAGATATGTCAACGTAGTTCAGACCTAAAACTTTTGTCCTTCACAGCAGTTAAAGTTTGAGGATGACCAAATTGACAAATTTCAGTCCTTGAAACACACTTTTAGGTGTAAGAAAAAAATAGTTGATGTAAAGAAAGACTTCAGGTCTGTTGGTTCAACCTAAAACTCCACTAACGTTTTTGTATGTACAGCCAATATTTATGGCTAACATAGGCAGATTTATATAGCCAAAATATCGGCTGCAAATATCAGCAGAAATTTTGGTATCTGCCAATATGATCACTTTTTAAGCTAGAATCTGCCAATACCGATTATACTGATAACCTAGTGCATCACCTTTTTTTTTTTTTTTTAGGATTTATTTTTGGGCTTTTCGTGCCTTTATTCTATAGAGGAGGACAGTGGATAGAGTTGGAAATGGGAGAGAGAGTGGGGAGAGACATGCGGCAAAGGGCCACAGGCTGCCCACGCACATGGGTAGCGTCCCAGACCTCCAGGCCATCCGCGTGCCCCATACATCCCTAGTTTTTGTGGGGCAGAGGAAGTCCCCCATTGGGCAAACTCTTAACTATGAGAAGAAACACCAGCATAGTGGGAGTCTTACACCAAATAAGTAATGAAAAGACACTGGTGTCAGGAATTGCACCAGTAAAATTGTCATTTCAAACCGCGGTATTGGTGCCAATTTTCACAAGTGGTGCATCTCTGCCTTTTTTCAATATATATTTTTAATTCATGTCTGAAAAACTTATCAGATTTTATGTCTAAGCTTTAATACAACAACTCAATATAATGGCTACTGCCATACTGCTCTACTATCCGGATGTTAACCAGCACAGTTAACAGATGGCATCTTATACTTAAAGCAGTTTTTTGATCTTGAAAATGCAAATAATGTATGTATGCCCTGTTAGCTTATACTAAAGTATGACTACTTGACCAAAGCAAGGTGTAACCATATTTAGCAAGGCATGTGGATGTTAAACTGCAAGGAGGATCGAAGGCTGGCTGTGCTAGCACTGCTAATGTTAGCAAAACGATTTCACTTGTGCACATTGTGATCTCTTTTTAAAAAAATGCCAGTGGGCAATGGGTGTGCCTGCTGGTGTCCAGGGTCCTCTGGCTCCTTTTTTCATCACTCTCTCTCCCTTGTTTCTCAGTCTGTCTTATCTAAATAAAAGCAAATTAGGCCCTTACAAATGATATTAAATTGTGCATTATTTTGACTGTTTTCTTGTCTTGCACTAGTTGAATAAATGCATTTGAAATTAGCCTCTGATTTTTAAATCAGATGACTAGGGACCAGCCTTAAATTAAGAGTTGCACGACTATTGACAAATAAAAAGAATCTCTTTAACTTTGA
Organism: Cheilinus undulatus; assembly: GCF_018320785.1. Classification (NCBI taxonomy): domain Eukaryota; kingdom Metazoa; phylum Chordata; class Actinopteri; order Labriformes; family Labridae; genus Cheilinus; species Cheilinus undulatus. The sequence goes on along the minus strand of NC_054881.1, from coordinate 8,420,237 downwards.
GAAACCAGGACATTTTTTCTTCCTTAATTTTTCTGGCATTTTACCAAGTAAAAGGTTATTTTACACTGATGATAAATCAATGGATAATCGTAATCATCATCAGATGCAGGCTTACTTCAACACTTACTAAATTATATTAACACATCTGATTAACCCTGGCAGGAAACACCTACTTTGTATGATAATTATAATACCAGCCTGTTAAAATCAATGGCAGAGATGTACAAAATAATCCTGGTTGTACCGCTGCAGTAATAACAAAATGTAACACTATTGTCCGTCAGAGTAAAGAGAAGCTCAGAGCCTGCACAGCTCCTGGGACATTTTCAACGAAAGTCGGTTTCTGTGGCAACTTGTGTAAAGGAGAGTAATGAGACATGGGGCCCCTTGGACGAGTCCCTGCAAGCCTGCATGTCATGCAGACCTTCTCATCATATCCCAGAAGGCCTCAGCCAGTCAGTAGTCAGTTAGACAACCGCAGGTCATGGAAGCAGTCGACACAGCTGCCACTGGTGCTGCTGTGGTGTGTGTTGGGGGGACAATCTCCCCTGCTGAAATGGTATGTCTGAAGCGAACAAACTGCAGACTGTGGGCAGGACAGGGCTGGGGCACCACGGGCGCACTAAAGATAGCTCACACTTAGGTTAAATTTAGAGGGCCTACTCAAGTAACCAGCATTTTCAGGTTATACTGTTCCTCCATGTCTGAGAAAGGTCTAGCAAAGGCACAGCAGTAAAGATTAATAATCCGTGGAAAGTACCTTACAGCACACCACATGTAAAGGCACATTACAGAGCAGTAAAGTGCATGATAATGCACAATGCATTACACAGCATGATAAGGAATCCAAGTGGAATATCTGGAGGGTGCAGCTGATAAATTAAAGCTGTGTTCACACATTTAACTAAATAAAACACTTAAAGAGCTAGGTTGTATCAACATTTTTAAGTGCTTAACATACCTGTACTATAAGTCAATGTATAATACAGCTCTGGGCTAAAATAACAAAAAATGGCAGGCAATGTCTCCCCCTGCTGGCTGGAAGGTGCTGTGCACATGCTAAGCAGCAGCCAATGAGGAGGCTGTTGCTACAGGCTGATGATTAACCCTATAAAGAGCAGACCATCAATGAATCACCACAGCTTCACACACAACTGTTTCCTGATGTGCAGTTTTCCATGAATCAGTGTTACAACTGGCCACATTAGACCAAGTATACATGGTCATTACGACATAACCGCAACTTTGCATTCTTGGGTTGCATGCGAGGAGCAACACTCTCTCAAATGATGAATGAAAGGAAGCTTGCAGAGACTTGTAGATGGAGCTTAAAGGTAGCTATGTTCTTACACTGTCTCTCTGCTGCATCTTTAGTGCTGGCTAAAGCATTTATAATTTACTTAGCCTGCATATTATTATCTTATATGATGCCCTTGTGCAGAATTTTAGATTCTTTAAATGTGTGCCAGTTCAATTTCTGTCAAAGATGCTAAAGATTCTAAAAATTACAGCTTTAAAAAATTATTTTTCAAAAAAAAAAAAAAAAAAAAATCTTCTGTAGTCAAAAATTTCAAGCTTCTTCAGCTACATGGTTCTCAACTGGTGGGTTGGGCCCCAAAAGAGGGTCGCAAAGCCTTTATAATCAGGTCACAGATTAGGGATGCACTGATACCACATTTTTCCAGACCATGTATGAGTACAAGTACTTACATTTGAGTACTCACCTCCACAGAGTAAAAATATAAGTAATTAAGCCTAATATCATTACTGTTCCTGAAACTATTTTGAAAATTCAGTTATTTTCATTAAATGATCTTCATCTCTCCTCTTGACAATTTATTATTGCATAGTTTTCATTCTGCTCTACTTTTGGCATCCTCATTTTTGTTAAGATATCACCCAAATACAGATGTGGCTCCAAATCTGACTACATATTAGTATATTAAAAGGCTTAAGTCCTGCTTTAAAATGATACAGATGACAGTATCTGCAATGTTTCATGAGTATGTGAACAAGTACTTGGGCTTGGTATCAGTATCTGTGCGTCTCTCACACAAATATGTGTTTGGGAATAGAAGACAAAAAAGATGTAGAAAGTTTGATTCCACAGTATAAAACATGACATTGATAGTACACAAAATACATGACATATGGGTCTTCTTTTTGGACACATGGGTCTAGGGGAGTTGTGAGGCCACCAGAAACACAAACAGAAGGCTAATGTTTTCTACTATCACAGGTCAAAGCTGTATCATTATTTTTATTATATCATTTTACATGGATGAGTTTTGTTTTTAATTTTAGTCCCAATTTGTCATGATGAAGATGGGGTAAGGGATCTGAACCACTGCCCTAGTGGATATGTCTGTGTGCCCCACAGGTGGTCTGGGTTTAATTCAACCTGTGGCACCTTCCCTGCGTGCCCTTCCACATTTTCTCTCAACTCACCCAGTTTCCACCTTAACCTTTGATTCAATCCCAGAAAAAAGGCATAAAAACACAGAAACAAATCTGAAAGACATCCAATTTAATATTTTTGTGTTGATGATGAAAGCAGACAGTTAAGGGTCTTTTCTTCAGTTCATTTATTTCAGATTTTTTTCCCTGATAAAGACCCAAAAATATGCATGGGCAACTTCAAATTAAACTCTGCCTTATATGCAGTGTGAGGAAGCTCCAGTGTTTCTCTGGGCCAGAATGTCTGGCAAAAGTCAGAGGAGAATAACCAGACTGGTTGGGGTACTGGAAAGGCAAATAACCACTTGTTTCCTCCAAGGTATGCAGAAAAGCATCTCTGAACACATCCCGTCACACAGATGGACTACAGCATCAGAAAACCACGCTGGGTGTCACTCTTCATCAGCTAAGAACAGGACACTGGGGATGCAATTCACACAGGTTTCAGCAAAATTGGGCAACAACTGATTTTAAAACATTTAACATTTAATGAGAAGCAAAGGGCGTTGGCTGGCAAGAGATGCCAACCGAAGATATTTTTGGTCTTGCAGCAATAGAAAAAAACTCCATGTTTTTTGGCATTAAAAACTAAATGATCTGAGTTGCAGCCCAGGTAAGAAGAGGATCTCATATTGATTTTGCTAATCTAATGGAATAAAGAAGCTTGGCATGCCATACTAGTGATAGTAACTCTAACTGCAGTGTGACTTCTGCACTGAAAGGGTGTGCTGTAACTTCCCTTTGGTTTTTCCTTGGCATAGCAATAAATGAACACTGAGAGCTACAAGAGGGCTCTTCACTCAAGTAATTGCTTCTATTTTTAATAGGACTGACCGGCAGTATGACCCATACAGGGGAAATAAATCCCAGATGAAAATAACGGAGGCTTTTTAAACTGAGCCTGTGATCTATGTTGTTCAGGGAGTTATGTAATGCCACACCTCAACAGCACGAGGCTGACATACAGTACACCTAGCCACACTAGCTCGTCCACCTCACCCCCCTGCCTGTCAAATATGTAACATGTTTGAAATACCTTTTGTGTTCCCCTTGACTTTGTTTCTCCCTAATCTGACTGCTGTCTTAGTGCACCACCTCTTCAGGTCTATCAGTCTGTCTCCCTCTGCATTATTCTCCCTCTGTCTTAATCCTGCTAGCAGACATGCTCGGACTCCACTAAAGAAGATTTGCCAATTCAGACTCTGGTCTCTGCACACAATCAAGTAATGAAACAGTTATGCACGCTTTCATGCACACAAGTCTGACTGCATTCATAAACTAATGCAGCTTGGAAGGAAAAAGAATCTAATTACAGTGTTGATTTTATTGAGCCCTGAAATTACATTGCTCCCTTTTTTTTTTCTCCGTCACATCACGGGGGTAGCGAGATATTTTTAAAATTGGACATAATTACAGCAGCTGAGGGTATGTCACTATTTTTTCACCACTTTACTTCGGAAGCACTCACTCAAAAGAGCTTAGTGTAAGGCCGCTGTTTTAACCCTGATTATAAGGTGGTGTAATTCTATATTTAGATGTATTAAATGACGTTTTCCTTTCTGGAACAGTTTTTAGTTATTACTTATGGGTGGAAAACTGAACTTTGACTGTTGCATTTAAAGTCAAAATGGCATTTATCATTTGACTCTAAAGCCTCTGAAGAGTGAGAATTGGTTCTATTTGTTAACCTCATACAATGGTTAAGTAAATATCTTTGTTTTTTCAACTGTATGTCAAACAAAACTAGCAATTTAAAGATAACTATCGAGTTACTGGAATAGTACTACTAACGTTTATCGTACAAATGCATAACAAATAATCCTAAATTGCAGCCACAGTCATGGGTGAAAGCCAATTTTGAAACATTAGAGAGGTGTGATAGTATGCTTTGCCTTGTGATTAAAAGCTCTTGATTTTAATCACAAAATATACATGGTGAATAATGGCAGAGGTTCAATTTTGTGATGTATTTGAACTCATTCAATTTCAGCTTCAACATAACATCCAGTAAGACAGCATTACATAAATACTGTTAAAGCAAACATCAAGGCTACAGGCCTGTAAACGAGTGCAATATATTGCATACTGGACCGCGACCCTTGCATCATGATATGCTTTGATCTATGGCCCAAGCCCCTGTTAAGAAGGCACATTCAATCTTCTATTTTGCTTAAATGTATAAAGCAGGGCGCTGGTTAGCTCAGTTGGTAGAGGAGACGCCAGTACGCAGAGGCTACAGTACTTTATACACATTTACAGTCTCTCTTCAGCTGCTCTGTTAAAGAAAGGAATTTTGTTGGAAAGACATAGTATTTACAACATCTACACAATACAATAGTAAAATGAAATAACATCACAACGGGCATTTTAGAACTTATTCTGTATCCCATTTTACATTGGAAACTATAGCATGGAAAAAATAGATTTAAATCTAGCTTGAGTCAGCCATTTTTCACCTTCTCTCCTCTGATTTTAGCTAAAATTAAAATAATTAAAACTTAACATAATTCTGAAAAAAGAGAAAATGTACAGTTTTGAGTAGGGCTGTCCAAATACCAGCATTTAAAACTTTGACTCCACGCTAGTTAAACTCAAAAGCTTAAATGCCTCCTAAACTAAATAGCCCTTAGTATCCCTAATTCAGATTTTTATTTTATTTTGATCACGTAAAAATGCAAGACAAAAACTGATCCACTTCCACAGATACACTAATAAAGTTTTGGTACTAACACAATACAATAAAGAGAATCCAAGTTTGAATCGAAGTAGTTGAGTCCAATTAAAGGCCAGGTAAGACTCCTCCAATTCAACCAGATTTTAGCCAGATTGCCTCATTGTAGCCTGTCATCTAAGCTGGAACCAAATATAAATGTTGAGAATGACAAACACTCTTGTAGTTTGACATAATTAAAGATTTGCCCGGGAAATCCTCTGACCATGATTTGGCAAAACTGCTATGTCAATTTTTTCTTCCATCCTGGTCTACTTTGACATCCTGGCCTGATGTCAAAGACATGCATTCTGACTATAAAGTTCCCAATATCAAATCTTTTTCTTCCAGGGGATTGCTTAACAATGGGCTGATGTTTTTGACAGACGTACTTCCACTTCTTTCTGGAGGATTCCCAGTCCATATCGTGCTCTTCTTATCTCACAGGGACGAGTCCCCAGTGATTCCCTTTTGTTGTTTTAGTCTTTTTAGGACAAGACTATTACCATGACTAACTCCTTCACCCACCTCCCAAACCACCAAAAACTTGCACACAGTCCCGAAGACAGTTGTGACAACAGCATACAATGACTGGCTTGATGTGGTGTTGCTAGTCAGTCAGCCAAGACAGGACAAGTTTTTTGTCGGATGTCTGACATGACACCACTGCAAAAGACAACACAAATTATGTAGTCTGAAAGTCAGTATTTACTAATCTGTTAATCTGAATAACCCACTGCTGCTTTCTTTAACCTAACTCTTAAACTTTTTTCCCTTAAAATTTAACATTTTTTGATACAATCACTAAAACAATGTAAATTACATCAATATAAAAAAAACTTGATCAAATAGAATAAAGAATGGTCCCAACCTTAGCTCCAACACTAAGCAATTAAACACTAAAGTCAAATAAGTCCAAAATTAAGCCCACACCAGCAGCACCAACACTGATAACACCGTTGGTGTGGAACAGCAATCGCCGGGGTCCCATTCAGCGTGCTACCATTTATTGTCCCGTTGCATTGTGCACCAAGCTACTGCAATCAGCACTTAGCACAATACTGATTCATCACAAAGCTACAAATCAGTCTACCCATGCAGTCTGTGCAAACACCCCTCCACCAAAGAAGCGCCAACGCATTCCTGTCCTCAGATGCCTCTAGGCCCACACAGGAGCCCTATCAAACACTGCAAAAAAAAAAGGATGAGAAACTTCTGCTGGCATCATTATGTGACTTGACTTTGATGGATGAAGTGATCTGTGGCTGTCCTTTCTCCAACAAAAATGTGAAATACATTCCACTGTGACACCAAAAGTTACTGCATGTCCAATAGAAGACAGGAGGGAATTCTTAGCAGAGAAATCGACTGACAGAGAGGGTGTTCAATACAGCAGATGTCAGCGTGAGTGCTAAAGAGGCCCAGAGAAGGAGAGCTACATTATCTCAATCTCCAGCTATGTGGAGTACTCTCCCAGCAACTGTCTCCTTTGTACAGCCTGCTCTCCTCTTTCCAGTAGCCCCTTTCAAAATGTTTCAGTTGCACGTAAGAAGGGAACATCTTTAACCCAGATGTTCCATATTGTAAGTCTACGCCACAAGTTTATAACAGGCCATTAAAATGTATAAAATTCACATGGAAAAAGTCTGTTAATATAATCTGCTTTTGAAATTGACCATAATCATTCTTAAACAATTATATTAAAAAAAACGTTAAAATGATCAACTTCTGTGTTGTGTAAAGCAAGCATGCACTGCAAAGTTGATAAAATGAGAACTGCCAACATAATAAGCCTGGAACGTGAAAGAGGAGATGCCCGACAGCATCAAATATTTCCTTAAAACAAGACTGAGCATGCAGGCTGATCCTTGTGAGAGCATGCAGTGTAACAACCCGTTTTTATCATAAACATTTCAAGGAATTCTCAGACTGGCTGTTGGAAGATAAAGAGCAATTATACACACTGAGCCAGCCACGCACACATGACAGTTAACCATTTATAGCTACCACTTTGGTATCACACATGGTTGTTGGAGCTTCAAAATCTTTGAAAATAGGCTGCATTTTTAGTGACAGAATGATTCATTCAACCAATATTTGTTATTCCACACACAACCTGGACTACAGCTGTGTTTTGGCAAGAATCTGGGAATACACTGCGTCACAGTAAAGGGTTTGCAGAGCAAATACTACTGGCATACATAGAGCTCAACAATGATCACTAATTTTTAGTATCTCTGATTCCAGAAGCAAATTTCCCCATTCAAATCCTCCATTGACATTTCAAAAATCCTCATATCAACACTTAGAATCCTGAAACCAAGCAAACCATCTGTCTGGACACTTGTGACAGTAAAACAGTTGATTTAGTGCAAAAAAGGGATAGAAAAATAGGGCAACAGTACAAGACTGTGTGCATAATTTTTACTGGGAATGAAGGATTGCGCAATTTCCATTATGCATTGCCAATACAAGCTTTTCCAATGAGACCTCATAAAAGAATGACATTTTAGCCTTTTTTTCTTACTAGACAAAGACCTTTTTTCTATATTTTAAATAATGAATGTCATCAAACTTAATTTTAAAATGACTGAACTTCAGTGGCAGCTGCCAATATCTGAAGTTTGCATCATAAAAGCTGGCTCATCTAATCAGGGGTGTGGCTACAAGACTCTTGGATTGGATTTTGTGTAGTTCTTTTCACAATGATCGCAATCAAATCATTTTTTCTTAAATGGGGTTGATATTGTATGAAAATTTGTCTTTTATAGGAGCATGTACCATCATTTCACTCTAAGGTATCCCATGTTAAGTCTACCTTGGATGGTTTTGACATTTTGAATAATAATAAAATCCACTATGGAGAAAATGATTTCTGCTTCCCACTGGTACAATGTTGGGCTCTTTTGCACTACTGTTAGCAGGGCAATGCAATGTGATTTCTGCACCTAATATCAAGAGAACTGACAAAGAACATGCACTGTGGATTTATCTTGGGGGTAAACATGTGACTTTTTGCTTTTTGTTCAATAGATACAAAGAAATATGTATTGCCTTAATCAGCGTAGAGCTTTGAGATTTCCACATGAGATCATAAAAAATAAAGTCATGGTACGTAATCATTATGTTCCTACAGTCCTCGCCTTAACGGACAGTATTCAGCAGCTCAACATGCTGCAGGCCAGGGGAAACATCTATGGTGCGCCAAAGTGGAGCTTAAATTAAATGGTTTAATGACGTAAAATTACAGAGTGATATTTCTGAACATAGCAAAAAAAAAATCCTTGCTGTTGTTTACCTGGGTTTACTTTAAGTGAGGTACAAAAATTTTGGTCCATAATCCCCAGCCTTAAGAAGGACAAAACTGAACAGCACTTCTTGCAGTTGATTTACTTTTTATTGGCAAGTACTTCCAGCTTTACTACAAAAATATATTCAGTTATGCCAGAAAAAGTCATGTAGAACTTCTACTTTTGGAAAATGTATATTAGTCACAAGTACTAAAACTTTTGGTGTTAATATGATTTATGAAATGATTCCTTTCTGCAGTTCTGTAACTCTGTAAAAGTGCTGCAACTTGAAGTTTGAGCTGCTTCATTCTACAAGTTCCTTTCTGCTTGGCGGGCCCCAACACATGCATATTCTCTCAACTGAGAGGCCCAGAAAAGGAGCAACACTTTAATGTTTAAAAAAAAAAAGCTGAGAGCTGGAATGAGGCGGAACAGTTTCCCAGCCAAGCCCTCTTCTCTCTTTCTCTCTTACCCTCTCCACATCTGCTGCACTCATGTAAACCCCTGTGGCTCAGAGAGGAGAGGCCCCTTTCCAAACCTCCATTCCCCCTACCAGAGCTGACTGTAGGAACTATCAAAACATTAAAAAAAGAGGAGAAGGAGGAGGGGGAGGATGAAGAGAAGAAAAAAAGCTGAGGAGTAGGAGGAAGGGGAGTGGGATCCCTTGGTGGTGGGCAATAAATCACAAACACTCTGGGAGCAACAAGAGCCCGGCCTCCATTGCGGAGCCCCTCTTCAAAGCCCCCCTTGAGCATGCATGTCCCTCCAAAGGCCCCCCAAAGCACCCTGTGCCTGTTTCAGCCCCTCTACCAAGCCCCCGGCTTTGCTACGCTCCTGATCCTTTCGCACACTATCCCTCGCACCGACCCTTGAGCAATCACAGGGCCCCTCTCTCTCCCTTGCCCACAACCTCAGGGGCCCCTTTCCTCCCCCCTCTGCGTGTCTCTCACAGCCCAGCACACAGAGACTTTTCTTCTCCCGGTGCTACATTCACACTCGCTCCAGGCTCAGCACTGCCACTCAACCACAACACAGCCATTCAACACATGCCCCCTTCATACAGCTCCCCCGCTCACCCTGCAAACCACAGCAAAGAATTTCACAATCGCACCACAAAAGGCAGAAACTAGAAACCTGGCAACTACAGCTGCTCTTTAGGTGAGCAGAAACGCTTCAAGCGCACATTCAAGCAAAGCCGCAGCGTCTTTAAAAAGATGCAAGTTTTAATTGCAGTTAGGGATGTGGCCTGAGCGGTAACACTGATTCAGATTTCTGAGGGTAGTTCTTACACGCAACTGTCTGGAAAGTCACAAAACTTCAACAAAATAGCACATGTAAGTGACTACTAGGGACAAAACATGCTATATCCATCAAGTTTCAAACCACTTACTGAAAAATCCTGTAACTACAGTACAGCAGAGCTCTTTTTACAGCTTGTAGACGTCACATAAAACCCTTCAAAAAGACAGTTCCAAGTAGGGATATGCAGGATTAGCTGGCTAAACTATTAAAGTGGATCCCTCGGTAGTCTCTAGTCGCTAGTCTATTTCTAATCAATTCAGGACCACGATCCCTGTCAAATGCTTGGTCTAAACTGTAAAAGAGCCAACTGCCACTAGTAGCCACGGCAGCTCTAGTTATTTTGGTAACTGCTATGCAGAGATTTGCTTTACTGTGTCGATGTAAACAAGTGGAGGGAATGGATTGTCTTGGTAGCATGTCCTAGGAGTTTAACACAAATACAGTATTTGATCTAGGCTATGGATATTAACATGTTAACCTGAAAAGAGATTTAAAGGCAGGTGATGCTAGCACTGCTAACATTAGCCACAAATTTCCTGACAGATGCTGTAATCCAGTGTTTTATAAACAGTGCTCATTTTTGACTATTTTCTGAGTACTTTTGTAACTTCAGACCACCTGACTAAACAGGATTAAAAACTGAGTTGACCAGACTTGACATTAGTCATCTAGGAACATCCCTAGTTCCAAGTCTGGCTTGTTTGCTTCCCTACATGAAATATAAGAACTGATTGAGTTTTTTTTTTGCATAGCTTTGTATAAAAGTGGCACAACAGAGCTCCCTTTATAATTCAAAACTGCAAGAACTTGCTTTCAAAAGCTCAAATTCTTTAGTTCTCAAGCGGTACATTAAGGAAGAACTATATTGGATTTTTTCAGATATCCGATATGCCAAGATATATCATTTTATTTTAGCTAGTACCAGTATATAAATGTAGTTTATACAAAAGCTTCATTCTTAAAGTATACTTTGAAATTCATGAAATTAATTTAAACAAAGAAAAAGACTTCAACTGACGTAGGTCGGTTGATCCTGCCTAAAAATCCAAAAAAGCATTTGTATACATGGCCCAAATTTGCAGTCGATCCGTCTTAAACATCCGCAGAAATGTTCAAATCTGCTGATATGAATTATTAATATTTGGGGATGCAACAATACCACATTTTTCCAGACCAAGTACGAGTACAAGTACTTACATCTAGGAACTCACTGACACAGAATACAGATACGAGTACTAAATAAAACCACAACTTTTCTTAGAATTAGTTTGAAGTTTTTATACCTATATCAGAAAATCTTAATCTCTCATCTTAACAATTTATAAGTGCATAGCTTTCATTCTCCTCTAATTTTGCTATTTTTATTTATGTTTAAATATAACCAAACTGCAGGCATGGCTTCAACTTTAGCCACATATTAACATAGTAAAAGGCTAAAGTCATGCTTTAAAATCATACAAAGTACAGGATCTGCAGGTTTCATGAGTACAAGTACTTAGGATTGGTATCATTACCAGTGCATCCCTATTAATAACTGCTGATACTAATACTGCAACCCTACTGTATATCCATTAATGTGTAAGCTGGTAAGTCAAAATGAGAATGCAAGGTCGGAAGTATTTTCTGAAGTATCTCTCTCAGCTGGTCATAACCCTATCATGAACAGAAGAGCTACCAAAGCTGTTTTTCTCCAGGGTTTCAGGGGCCTAGCAATTTCCCTTAATCACCACGACATAGTGATCTAATCATCTTTCTCCACACTGATAAGTGAATAATATTCCCTTAAGATGTGGCTTTGTGGTGAGACCCAGATGATATCCTCTGGTACCATATGGCTGGCACAAGATGCTCTGGTGTACTATGGCCTGGCCATGGGCCAGCTCCATTGTCCTCTGGGAATCAGCTTGGCTCACATTCAGAGCAGCTGTACAGCACAGGAAAGATATATTTGTTGCAAAAGAGCACAAGAGTTTTGCAGAATCAGCATTTATCTGACGCCTTATTCAGCTGAATTTCAATATCTGAGCTGTTAAGAGTTTTTTTCCACAGATAAACACCAGTTTGAATTTTGCTTGTTTGGTTTAGACCTACGAAATCTTCAGTTTGATCTGAACCGAGATCACAGCAGTGAAACCACCCCCACACTTCAGTCTTTGCCAAATGGCCAAACCTTTGGTCTCTGTATCAAACCATGGTTTAGTTCACTTTGAGTGGGAGTTTCAGACTTTTGGACTGAATACAGGAGACAAAAGCAGGCTTTTGTATGAAGCTGAAAAAGTAAAATAATGCAACAGGAATGAGCCTGCAGCACTTAGGAGTCTCTAGGGAAAAGCTAAGAAATGATAGCAGTACAGTCTGAACAGCATGCTCATGGATGGTCCAAAAAACATCACGGACGCCATTGACATTAACCTCATACTGGTATTAGTGGCAGAAACCCATATGTGAGATACAAGATAAAAACAAAAATAAGAAAATACTTACATGAAACATGCATTTAAGCTCTATGTATGTTAATCTGATATTCTTTGTGTTTTGCATGTATGTGCAACAAGCCACACCCAAATGCAAAAAAACATTTTCACCACTAATTTTTTGCAAATTAATCTGAGTGTAGCTGGTAGCTTATTTAGCTTTAACTTTATCTGAGTATCATATTGTTTCAAAGTAGCTTTAAAGCATAGCCAATACACCCAGACCTTTATCCTATCTTTAAAATATAAGTGTGCATCACAAGAAAGCATAGCTTGTGTAGGTATGGCACTTTTCTGATTACTGCTATAAATTTAGACCTTTGCAATCTTTTAATTACAAATGCTCATTTACCTTAATGAAGAGACTGCTATCAATTACATAGCCTTACAACCAAGAACACTTAGTTTACTGACAGAAGCTATAAGATGTGCCTAAAAGCAGAAGTGGAGCCGATCTTGGGCCAGTTAGTTCAATGCAATATTGTTTTTTGTTCATGTCTTCATGGAGTGCAGGATGGAAATTGTGCTTGAATAAAGGTAAGTGGAGTGTTGTGCTGACATATGTTAAGCTTGGATTATTTGCAATGTCTGCAAACGAAGTTGATAAAGAATAAACACATTTTTCAAAATACAGTCATGTCCTTTTAGGTTTACTTACCTTGCTCTGAGTCTGAGTCCGCCTCTGTCTTGTAGGCCCCAGGAGGAGCTACAGGTAAGGGTCTGAGGGGCCTTGGCTTAGGTGTAGGAGGAGAGATCCATTTCTTTCCAACGTACTCAACATATGTCCCAGGGAAGTCCCCCTTTTCCTGAGTGGTTTCATTGAAGCCTGGCAGCCAGCCAATCTCACGAGGCCTCTGTTCAAGCCCATCAGTGTACCCAAGAGCCACCAGAGCTCCTTTACTTACTAAAAGTATATCCCCCACATGCAGATTAATGTCCTCCTCCCTCTCCTTCTTGTAGTCATAAAGCGCTCTGTACTGATATCCTTCAGCACTCATATTGATCACCTTGAGTCAATGTGTTCTTTAGAAGTTACACTGCAGCAAAGCTACTTTTCAGGTTTCTCTGATTATGTGCTTAGTCCAGGCTCACATTTGCCGTAGGTGTATTCTTCCAAGAAAGCTCAACTCCGACAGTTCTTTGAAGACAACAACATCTAGCTTGTCTTCATTCTTTCACAGGTCCTGTCTCTTTTGAATGATTTCCAGCTCTCTTGGTGTGCTACCTCGCAGTATGTACCCATCAATAAAAGGCCTGCAGCTGTGATCTTGAGAATGCAACCTGAACCTGCAAGGTGACAGAGGAGGCATTTTTCAATACATTGCATAAGACAGTAGCAGTAACTACAACAAGTAAAATACAGATGTGAAACCTTATTATGCAAATATGACAGGGGTGCACTGGTAACCTTTTTTCCCCAGAGTTCAAGTACTTAAATGTGGGTGCTCACCAGTGTAAGAACAATATGAATACTTAAAAACACTTTAGTTCTTAAAACCATGTTAAAAGTTTGTTTAATTACATTATATGTCTCTCAGCCCTCCTTTTGACAGTTTAGTAGTGCATAGTTTGCCAGTCACCCTACTTCAGCCATCCTCATTTTATAAAAAATAGCACCAAACTGCTGACATGATTCCAGCTTCCACTGCCTTCTCAAATAATGAGAGGGTATCATTATGCTGTAAAATGATACCAAGAACAGTATCACCTAGTTTTACCAGTATAAGTGAGATAACTTAGGCAAAGGTTGCACGATTTTGTTGGTATTAAAAAAAGTAAATTAAAGGTATCTGTAGATATCAAGATTTCTGCCAACATTTACAACTAATATTTTGCCAATAAAAAGCTATAAATATTTGCCAAAAGAACAAATAAGTTAGAGTAGTTTTAGGCGGGACCTACAGAACTTCATCAGCTGAAGTATTTTTTGTATTTATCCTTGTTCCTAACAATTCAAAACCTGTTTTAAGGGGCTGCAGATTGCCTAGTGGTTAGGTCACGTCTCATATGTGGGCAGCCTGGGTTCAAGTCCGTGGCTCCTTTCCCGCATGTGTCTCCCTCCATCTCTAATCCCTTTCTCCGACCCTTTCCATAGTCCCCCTCTTTCAATAAAGGCATAAAAAGCCCAAAAAACACATTTTTAAAAGCATCTTTTAAAGACTGAAGTTTGTTCATCCTCAAACTTTAAATTCTGTTTTTTAAGGACTGAAGTTTTAGGTCTGAACTAAATATCAGGGTTGATATCAGTATCAGCTACACTTATTTTTATAAATATTGGCATATCTGCAAAAACCCAACATTGTGCATCCCTACTATCGGCACCAATACTATTACAGTCATCGATGCATCACTATTGGAACCATAGTGCAGCCATTTATTCTTGAATTTCTAAAAAATACTTTGCAAACCTTTTTTCATCGTAACACAAGATAGACAAGATTCATTATTTATGCTATAATTCTTCATGAAACCTTAGACAGACTTAGATCTTTCTGGCTATGGCAAAGGCAAATTTGCATTCCTTAAATTTATTTCAGTATTTTATTCAGTAGCTAATTGGGATGTCAGGATACAGAGATGCAGCACTTTGTTGTGATACCAGCAAAATCAACATACCATAAAGCATTACAACAAAAAAAAGATATAAGTCCTAGACACTCAATGTTGGGTAATTCTTGTTTTCAGCTATGTAAAATTGAAGGCCAAATCCTACATATTAAACTAAATTTAAACACTGGCAATGCTTTTGCCATGATATATTGCCAGTGTTCTTGCAATTAAAACAGGGTGCAGAAGTTTGCCTGCAATTAAGATGGACTCATTATTCTGCTACGCAACCATCTTTTCAAATAAACTTAGGTTTAGTTTTAGTTTTGAAACTTTTTAACACCATGGGTCACTAAAATAATAGAAATTGTATTATGCTGTATCAAAAAGGTGTTTTAGTATCGTAATTGAGGACAGGCTTTGTAGTTAATGGCCCACATCACATTAGTATTTCATATCATTCTTCTCAATTCCAACGACGTGACAGCCATTAAAGTAATTTATTCACTAGTTCATACTCCTTTTCTCAGTGGTTAATTTTTGATGGTTTCTTGCACACTGCAGTGCTTCACAGCCAACATATGGTTGCTAACATTAGCATCATGCGTGACAGCTTTAATTCACTACGCCGCAGTTATATAACTAAATATCCACACGCCTGGTATGTTAATGACTGAAAAGCGTGTTGGAAGTATAATTAAGGCGTTGAATGTGGGTTTGTGTGACTTAGAAATATTTTTATGAAGTTTTCGACAGTCTAATGCAGCTAAACGTTACAGTGTCTGAAAAAATATCGCTAGAGCAGAGTGGTTTGCTAAGTTAGCTAAGCTAGCGTCTGCTTGCTAACATGGTCGACTGGGACCAATTAGCCATAAGTCTGCTTGGAGTAACAGCATTCAAAGTAAACTGGACCTATATCATGTCTTGTTTGATATGAAACCGGACAAACATTGAAATTAAAGAACAAGAAAAGTTGAATAAGGTGGTATTAACGGAAAAATGGGAAAAGTTGCAAGTTTACGAAGAGGTAGAAAGTAACTTTACAGCAAAGTAACATCAGGAAACGGTTTAAAACACAACCTAGCAAAAACCTTCTAAAACAGCCACTTTTAATATGGCATGGTTAGCATTTTCTAGCAGAGTTATCGTGCTTGAACAGCATTAAGGCTACATACCGAGTCCGCATGAATCCACAGGCAAATCCAACGACTCCTCTTCCTTCAACACTAATCGCTCTCACTTGATAAAACTTAAGACTTACGGGATACCGTCAACAAACTGCAACCCGGACAAGATCATTTACCTATAAGGTTAAAAACAACAATCCTCAGTTGGCGTTTAAATCCGTTTAACGAGCAGGACAAACTGTTACAACCCGCAGTCTGTCCACATAACGGCACGGCTTCCCCCGTCCTGAACAAATGCTCCCTTCAACGTCGCCTCTGCGGCCAGCGAGGGGCAAGACAAAGCTCGAGCGCTCATTGGCCCGCGTCTCCGTCAATCATTAACGTCTGACGATTTGACCAATCAGGTCCTCGCAGAAGGTGCATACTCCCCTTTTCCATGCACTGTAGCACGCAACATAAAACACCTATGGAAATTACATAACTTCTGCACGCAAACCTCCTGTTAACCAGGATCCTTTGGGTTTTTATTGCCAGCATGTGTTCTTATCCTTAGCAGGGATTATTTTCACAGCATTATCAGCCAAAGTAATCAGATATCACATTACACATCCTCTTTAGTGCCTCCTAACTGTATCCCACACAGTGTAAAGAGCAAAACTACTGATATCCATTTATTTATCCGTTACATTGTTCCGTATCAGAAACCAGGGGTGGGAAACTGGCGGCCCAAGGGCAACAAGAGGCCCTCTCCCAAATTTACATAAAATAAAGGCTGTTTAAATTCCTTCTTTTCTTTGTTTAAATAATCAAATTATGCTTTACAACATGCAACTGAGTTTAAAGTGTGCAAATGCTGATACAATACATTCTGAAAAAGAATCTACATTTTCATTTTCCAATCTTAATTGCAACTTATTGCAGGTGCTTATTTGAGAATATCCTACAACCAAGCCATCTGGCAGTAAGATTAAATTTAATGTAGCCTTCTTGGCAGCCATAAACTATTACCTTTTTTCTTTTTGGTCATACAGTTTGATATAATCGACCACAAAACATCAGCCACAGTACATTCTCCTCACACGTAGGAAAGCATAACCACGTTTTGGGTTGTTTATTCAGTAAATGTTTTCACTTTTGCTGCCTTTTCTTATAAATCATTACATGTTCTCATAGTCGAATGACAACAAATCTGACACAGTCACCATCTCAAGCACATGACTGTGAATGTGGGTGGCCTAATTATGGCAGGGAGAGAAGGCTGGCTTGCAGAAATCCCCTATCAAGTATAAACCCTACTGTCCCGGCTGTGCTAAAAGAGGCTGTAAGCAGCTTTGTACGACGGTAGGCCCCTCTGGAGTGTTCTGCAGTCACATAGCAGACATCTCTGGCCATCAGAAAAAGAGGAAGAAGAGTGAAGAAAATATGCAAGTTGGCTGTGTTGAAATCGACCGTTGCTATGAACTCAAACCCATTGCTTTGGTACATAAGGAAGCTCAAACCAAATTTACCTAATCTAATTTTTCCGATGATATCCACAAATGTTGTAATTTTCATTCACCACATTAGCCACACAGTAACTGCATACATCTCATATTTCTCTTCCTGTTTGCACTGACAGTAGAATTACTTTGTATTCCTCCTCTCCAAAGCCAGACCATACTGTGTCCAGCAGACAGACACTGCATATTAAAGTCTGGGTTTATATTTCCGCTGTAGATTATGGAAATTAATATCTGAACCACCAGACCATGTAATCCTTATTTCTGCCATCACCACACCTCACCCGATTAAATAGTCAATACCCTGGTGACCCATCTGCTGCTCTGATGTTACCCACAGTACATCTGTGCATACATAGAACATTTATTGGTCTGGATTCTGATATCTAATTGAAAGAAATAAACAAAAGAACACTTTGATAATAGATGGTTACTATTTCATATGGTAACAATAGGATACAATATGATACAAAACTATACAGGCTGATATAATACAATACAGTAGGATACGATATGATACCATACAATATGGCATGACACAGGTAAATACCTTTCAACACAACAAGATACAATACAGTGGGATACAATAAAGTAGGATAGACAATATGATACAATACCATACCCTACCATACAATATGGGCTGATACCATATAATACAATATAATACAACTGTCTAAACAATACAATATGATGTACAGGTTGTTCGCATTCAATACAATAGGACACAAGAGGATAAGATATGATGCATTACGTTAAGTAGCATATGTACGATATGACACGGTACGGTACGATACCATGTACCACTATATGGTATGGTATGGTATCACAGGATACATCAAGATATGATATGAAATAATAAAGGTTGATACCATTCAATACAATAGGATATGACACATTACCATATGACACCATACAATACCATATGATATGACATGACAGGTTGATACCACTCAGAGTAGACTCAATCTGATATGCTATGATGCAGGATGTAAGCATTAAATACAGTAGTATAGGATACAATACAATGGATACCATACAAAACAATATGATACAATACAATTGTTAGTGTTTAAAACAATAGGACATAATACAATATGATACAATATGATATAGAGAGATACAAGACAGTACTATACAACATGGTATGATAGGAAATGGTAGGGTATGTTAGGATACAGTATGACACTCAATTATCAGTATCTGCAGATATTAAAATTTACAGTAAGAAAACAATATGAAGTACAGGTTGTTAGCATTCAGTACAATAGGGCACAAGAAGATACGATATGATACCATTCAGTGCATTACGTTAAGTAGCATTGCAGAATGTTATGATACAGAATGATTAAGATACAAGATGGTTGTTATTATTCAATACAGCAGAATATGATACAACACAATATGATAGGATACAATAGGATACGATATAAGCTACAATAAGGTATGACACAGCATGTTAGGGTACGATACAAAACTATACAGCTGATACCATACAAAACAAAAGGATATGATACATTACCATATTATGCCATACAATACCATACAATATGACATGAGACAGGTTGGTAGCATTCAGAGTAGACACGATCCGATAAAATTTGATACGGGTTGTAAGCATTTAATAAAATATAATATGATACAATACAATTGTTAGTGTTCAAAACAATAGGATATGATATAATAAGGTACGATACAGTAAGGTACGATACGTTACGATACAATACGATACAATACAGTAGTATACAATACGGTTTAATAGGATATGATACGATACGATATGATACGATAAGGTATGATATGATACGATACAAAACGATACGATATGATACAGTATGACAGGATAGAAGAGAATACGATGTGAATCGATATGATTTGATACTACACAATAAGGTGTGATACAGTATGACAAGCTATGACACAATGTCATACGACACTATACAGGTTGATACCATTTAATAAAATAGAATATGATACTATAAGATACAATACAATGGGATACAATAGGATACAGAACAATAATATTTGGTGAGATATCCATTATGACGTAGTATGGTACAATAGGATATGATACAATATAGTCATACATAATATTATTGGTATTATACTGTGTCTGCAGATATTAACTCAAAACTCAATTATCAGTGTCTGCTGAGAAGACCATTTACAGCTAATTAACATAGATTGTACATATTGATATAATTCACAAACAAGTTTGTGCAGATTTTAAACAGAAATTTTAAATTTTTTTCACTTTTGATTTTAAGTTGTGCTCAAAGAACTGGAGTTTTATATTGGAACCTCAGCTAGCTTCACTGTATTATTGTTTTGCAAACACATAGGAATGTGTATGTTGTTTCAGGCACTTTGTAGTGATTGCCTCCAGGAATCACCATGCAAACCTGCTGCTTAATCAGGAGAATTGTCATCCATAGCTAGTACATTGGAAAGGCTTGATATTTTTCTTGCAGTAGAAGTTGTGTTATAAATTGGCAACAATATTGGTACTGGCTAAAACAAATTTGTAAATATCAGCACGTTAATCCAATATCATGCACCCCGTATACAATATGATACACTTTGTTGTCTCCATGGTTAAATTTGTCTAGGACCTTCAGTGCTGCACATATTTTTCTGCTTTAAGTACATCTTGTTTCCCATAAACTCTGTCAGGCTTCATAATAAGCAACTGATGTCAAAGCTCAGTGAGTTGAAAAGAAGGCGGTTATACTTCAGCTGAAGTTAGTCATTAACTGATCTTTGTCATAACAGGAGAGTACGTGTGTAAATTTAGCACACATGTTTGCATGATCTAAACATGAACTACAAATTTTGGATAATTTATGGGACATTTCAGCCTTTGATTCAGATTGTCTTATAATTTTGCAAATCATTTATGGACATTTCTTTGAGTTTTCTTGATTAAGAAATACTCCTAAATACCAATCAAAAACATCTAAAGGACTCCCCCCACTCTCCTGACATCCCAGGTTCAGGCTCATAGCCAGCCAAGAAGAGGGGGTGGGTAGTGACAGACAGACCATCTGGAATTTGAGCAAATGGGCCAACTATGGGCCATTTGGGCCACTCAGGATGGCTCATCGTTCCACGTATAAAAATCACAGAAATAAAGGTAATAATATGAATTTTGACTTATTTATTAATTCATTTTATTTAAAATGCAGAAGTAACAGATTTTGAAACAAACCACCACTGTAGCCGGCAGCTACTATAGAGGAAGGCAAAGATTGTAAACCGGTGAAAATTCTCTCTATTTTGTGCAGCATGGCTGGCATTTTACAAAAAGACTACTGTAATGTGCACTGTGCCTTAGAAGTGCTGTGTTACGTATATTCTGATGAACTTGCATGCAGAGCTTTTCATATGAAATATGAGGAAATGGTTGTTCTACTCTGTGTGCAATCTCACATCTTAGTTTGACAAATGTACATCCTACCCATGCATATTGCTGAATATTTACCTAACATGTAATAGTTTCTATAGAGATCTCTCAAATTGCATTAAATCCTCGTCAGCATACATCGATCATGTTAGTTAATATATTTCACGTAATTTAAGTGTTCTTTGTTGAGTATTTTCTCATTTTATGTTAACAGTCGGGTTGGTGTTTGCTTTGAAAGTAGAGTGGCTATGTTGCAAAAGCCAGGGCCTTATGTTATTTGTATGTTATTGTTTCATATTCTCACTAAACCAATGTTTTTATACCTAACTGAGCTTATAATGAAAACATCCATGCATGGGTCCGCTCTCCTGCTGCAAAACCATTTTCCAAATTCCACATAATTCCACACATTTGTTTAAACTGAGAATATTATGTGGACATAATGTTTTTTTCCTTCTCTTTAGCACAGAGCAGACAGGATTTACACAATAGCGGCACAAACAGAGCAGTGAAGGTAGTTTCTACTCTTAATAAACACTCATTGAATCTGTTGAAACTACATTTAAATAAAGTTTCACTTCCCCAAATTAAGTTTGAACCATGGCTGAAAAAAATATCAGTTCTCAGATGCAGTTAGTAAAATGGAGAGTGAATAAATAGTTGGTTATTTTGGAAAGACTTATTTGGTGTCTAAAAGAGTTCTGAAACCAGAGCTATTATCTCACACTGGTATGCCCACAGAACTGGCTTGTGGCTTGATAAACCCAGAGAATGGGCTTCTCTAGTTCCTGTTTATTGATGATGTCTGTGTGTGTGTGTGTGTGTGTGTGTGTGTGTGTGTGTGTGTGTGTGTGCTGGATCAGGAGCGCTGGTGTCCTGGCTAACGGTTAACTCATTTTGGAGCTAAAAGTGTGTGAAGATATTATTAGGTTCTGATGTTGAAATTCTTTATTCCTGCTACTTTTTAACCAATTTCACCACCTCTTAACCCATCATTGATTGTTCTATACTTCTATTTGACCTTATTTCCAATTTTTGTCACTTCTAACTAATTGTTGCCACTTTTAACCCATTTTCGCCACTTCTTTTTACACTTTTTACCAATTCATTCTGCTTTTTGCGCTTATTTACCACTTTTAACCCATTTAGGCTGCTTTTTGCCATTATTTCCCATTTTTTGCAACTTTTACCTATAGTTGCTGCTTTTGCAGATATTTTCTACTTTTATGCCAGTTTTAACTGATTTTTGCTGCTTTAAACCCATTTTTGCCACTTCTTGTTGCCAGTTTTAACCCATTTGTGCTGCTTTTTGCCTTTACCCATCCATGCTTCTTTAAACCGTTTTTTTCCCAACTTTAACCCATTTGTGCTGCTTTATACCTATTTTTCCACATCTTTGTGCCACTTTAAACCCATTTGTTTTTGCTTTTTGCCCTTTTTTTGCTAACTTTTACTACTTTTAACCCATTTTTGTTCCTTTAACCTAATTTTTGCCCTTTTTGCCACTTAAAACCATTTTTTGCCACTTCTTTTTGCCACTTTTAACCCATATATGCTACTGTTTGCCCATATTTGCCACTTCTTGTTGCCAATTTTAACCCAGTTATGCTGCTTTTAACTGATATTCCCACTTCTTTCTACCACTTTTAACCCATTCATTCTGCTTTTTGCCCTTTTTTTGCCACTTTAAACCAGCTGTTGCTGCTGTTTGCTCTTATTCACCACATCTTTTGCCATTTTCCCCATTGATGCTGCTTTTATTTGCCACACTCTCTAGCCACCTTTTGTCTCTTTTCATATTATTTCAGTTTGGAGTGAACAAACTAATGTTGCTAACTGTTAGCTATCTGCCACATCCATTGTGGTAGAAAATTCAATCCTGCTCCTCTCCTTGTCAGTTTGACTGTGGTCTGTTTTACAGGACATTTTTATGAACATTCATGTTGTTGCCAGAAATCAAGAAGTTGCTCCTCCATTTCTTTGTGCTTCAGTTTACTATCATTACCATGGCTGTGTTTGTTGTGCTTCCTCCTTCAGTCAGCCTCTGATTGGCTATCATTCTATTCCATGTACCAATCAACATAGAGTGCTCAGTTGTCTTTAGAGTTCCCCCGAAAAAAAAAGACAAACAAAATCAGGATTTCTGATACTGAACACTTTATGTTGACTTGTTCATATTGGAGCTGTCCTGACCATCTTCCAGGAATACAGGGGAAAGCTGAAACACTCGTAACACATCTAACACACAAAAATCTGGTAAGATCATTTTATGAACCATCCAATTACAGGGCTTTGGCTGTCCTTGGTCAGAAATAGGATATCAAACTCAAAATTGGCACAGCTATCTTGTACCCCATTGTAGCATAAAAGCTAGAAAAGAAATCATTGACTGGTGCTTTCACATTTGCACAAATAAGTTTTTAGGGTACACGTGTGAATGCAAACAATCAGATTTTTTCACTCTAACTTTATCTGCATTTTTCCAGCCACTCCCAGCCAATTTTCTGCATGGAATCAAAGAGCAGACCTGATAACGCAGCAGGTGCTATTGAGGAAAATTCTCTTCCTGTGAGTGGAACAGGTTGGTAACATTTATCCCTGTGATCAGTGCTTGACTATGGACTTCATGTGATTGGTGTGATCTCCATTCATGAAACTGCTTCAGTCTGTTTTATCTGTCTGCTAGTTTACTCTTCTCTGCTCTTTTGATATTATGAATACGCTGAACTACAAGCAGTATTACTGTCATCAAATCACAGCAATCTGCTCATGCTGCCTATTGACCTTCAAGCTTATTATGCTTTCCCTTTAAACAAAACAAATTCAAACCCTTAACTACAGGGTTAGAGTTACATCATTCAGAACAAACAAACTTTCAAGCCTGACATTTCCTCAAAATTCAAGTATTGCTGGAGTCCAAGACACATTTCCCCAAGGGGCAATAAAGTGTATCACATTGCATGGTATCACATCACCATAGGCAGTTTAATCATTAGGCAGAATTATGCTGCTGCCTGGGGCCTCATGCTCCAAGGGACTCCAAGATATAGCCATTATAGATGTGCATCAGATATGAGGTATTATGGCTGAAATAACTTTAGCTGGTCTTAATATTCCAGAAGTCTCTAAGGAGGACCCCTGGAATGAAATCAATAAAAATGTAGGATATGTTTATTCTACAAGTTACACCTGACCAAGAGACATGACATGGATATGTTCAGTAGTTTCCATTATCCTATACACTGATATTTACAAAAAATCTCAGCCCATATGATATTTACAGATATTATAATGTAGTTCAGACCTAAAACTTTTGTCCTTGACTTATTTGTGAATATGGCCAGTGTCGACAGCTAATAAGGAGGATTTTTATGGCAGAATATCGTTTGTAAATATCAGGAGAAATGTTCATATCTGCCAATACAGATATCATGCTGATAATATGGTGCATTCCCAAGAAATATATATTTTTTTTTGTCAGTGACATTACCGGAAACTATGCCCTCAATCATATGTATAGGAATAAGGTGTTTTACATATCCGTTGCATGGTATGTCCCACATCCATCTTGGCAAGAGGTCATAGTCTGCATTTGGGAAGGGTAGAACCTGAGGAAAAAAATCACTGACTGTGATTGGAACAACTTTGTCCATACATTGAGAGTAATGGCTTTGCCCCAAGTGAAGGACTTCAAGTACCTTGGGGTCGTGCTCAAGAGTGAGGGTAGAAGGGATTGCGAGATCGAAAGGCAGAACGGTGCAGCATCTGCGGTATTGCAGACATTGTACTGCACTGTTTTAGTTAAGACGGAGCTGAAGCGAAAGGCAAAACTCTCAGTTTACGGCTCGATCTCCGTCCCACTCCTCACCTGTGGTCATGAACTCTGGGGAATGACCAAAAGAATAAACGAAAGATCCCGGGTTCAAGCGAACAGAATGAGATTCCTCAGGAGGGTGGCTGGGCTCAGCCTTTGGTTGTTTTCACACCTGTTAGTCTGGCAAAATGCAACACTGTTGTACTTTCCTGTGGTTTGGTTCGCATTCACATTGTCCTTGGTCAAACGAACCAAACCATAAGTTTGTGGCGCTGTCGTCCCAAACAAAGAGGGGCAAAGAAGAAAAGAAGACAAAGCCAGAAATCCATCTCCTTCTGCAACAATAAAACAACACCAAATTTATGCTGTCTTGGGGTTTCTGCTTTTGTTTTGGGGCATTATGAGCAGACAACAAAGCAGTGAGCTCTCCAGCATGGGGTTTTTTACATGAGACGAATGAATCGGTACAGAAGAAAGAGGCGAGTCAACATGTGAGCAAGAGACTACGACGTGTTGCTATGGCTACACAGACAATGAGCAAGGTAGTGACATGTATTTAAGCATATTAAAGGTCACATATCAGGCTTTTCTAACAAAAATATGTGCCCCTGGCCTGTCCACAATCCCCCCAAGAATCAGAAAAATCCACTCCCTCTCTTTCTCCACCTTTCAGAACACGTGTGCTGAAACAAGCCTTTCTCAGATTTTCCCCTCATGATGTCATATGGGGAGTTCGTTCCGCCCCCAGGTTCGATTGGCCATCCCTGCTTGGAAGAAAGTTCTGCCCACCTCTCCTTGTCCTCCTCTTAGCCGGATCAGGAGAGCCACATCCATTTCCTGAGAGGGGCGTCGTCAGGGAGGGAGTCAGACAGCTCATATACATTTAAAGCCACAGAAACAGCTCGTTCTGAGTAGGGCTGAAACAGAGGGGTTTTTGGACATGCAAAAATTCAATACTGGAGTGTTTTTTAGCAACAAATTTCACAGGCATGCTCTGAGGAACTCTAAGACCAATATAAACTTGTCTTAAAGAGGTAAAATATGTGACCTTTAAAACACATATATAAATCCGTCAATTATTGCGCATTGTGCCGCTTCCTGCATTTGGTACAGAAGTTGGTCTGCTTTGCTTTCACACCTCAAACAAACCACACCAAGGTTCGTTTGGAAGTGAACCAAGACCAGAGTCCGCTTGTGTGGTCAGCACCAGAGTTCGTATGAGCTTTCACACCACTCATAACAAACCGGACTATCCAGGAAACCAGACAAGAGTACGTTTAAAGTGGACCAAACAGCTCTGGTGTGAATGTGCCCTTTGAGATAAGGTGAGGAGCTCAAACATCCGAGGATCTCGAAGTAGAGCCGTTTCTTCTTCGCGTCGAAAGGAGTCAGTTGAGGTGACTTGACCCCAGATAAGTGGAAGAAGATGGATGGGTTGAAAGTAATGTCCAAACTGAGTCAACTTCCTTAAATTTCCAGACATACTTGGTAAATAAAGTGTTTTCTGCTGTGATTTTGTTTCATATTTAGTGCACAGACACTAGAATGAAATCACTCCCCTAATAAGGAAGAAACTAGCTGCTCTCTGCATACAGACTACAGTGTTCCTCTTGTTCTGAAATGACTAACCTTAAGCTGTAAACTGAGTTGTGACTTGAATAATTAACTATAAATAGCATTTTCAGCAGACACGAATGCCGAGAAGAGCACTTGAGGTCCCCCATACAGTGTGTCAACCTCTTTGTCTTTTATTATGGTAATTTTCTAAGTGTGAAGTGCTCTCAGGCCACCTACAGAGCCACAGCCGTCCACAGCTCTCCAAAAATAGGTAGACAAACTCACAATTCAGAATAATCATACAGTATTCTCAATGCAAATGATACACTGTATCGGAAAACATGACTGTAGCAAGATTACATGAATTCAAGCACTTAAACGTCATGTGACTGCTTCATGTGGAAAAGCATGCAGAGTCTTAGGATTATTTTTTCAGCTCTCAGCAGCAGCAGATTGCATTTTCTTGACGTATGAGGATTTAAACATGCTAAAAAGCTCTTTCCCCTGCTTCAGAATGTGTCAGAGGGGTTTTTCTTTGGGGGGGGGGTAGCGTGCTCTGTGAGCTCTCAGACGCTGAATTAAAGCTGCAGGTAAATGGCAGCCGGGTCCCTTTCATGTCGAAGCAGTGGGACCTGCTTTTTAAAGAATTCATTCTGCGTGGATTGGGCCCCTTAAACCATTAATCTATGCAGTGTTTTCAGGCTTTAAATAATGGCTAACTCCAGTGTGCAGAGCTCTGAGGCTCCCGGCTTTTTATTCACCCCCACCTCTCTCTCTTGCCATTCACCAATTCTTTTACTTTTGTGAGCAAGCTGAGAATTCTCACATGGATAACCCTGTAATGTTCGCTAACATAAGATGAACTTGTGAAATGCATCACCCACCAACGCCTATTCAAACGAAAAAAGGAAAAACAGATACTTCCTCCTTATGCTTTGGTTCCCCATCACCGCAGGAGGACTATAAACCCGGTCACCTTTCGGCTGTATTGGCACATTTGATTGTTGGTAGTTTCGTCATGCTTTGGTTTTTAAGTGCCTATTATCCAGGAGAGGAATGTGAAGAAAACATACTCCATCCCACCTTTGAATTTACATAAAAAACAGACATTTTTTCTCAACTCAGTGGGCTGAGACAGGCAAAATAATTGGCATATCTACTTATTATGGCATATTTTTCACCAGCATGCATTAAATATGTGTGGTTCACATGTTCATGCAGCTTAATGATTACATGCTTCATTAAATCCACTGTGCACAAAGTGTTAAAATGTAAATCAGTGCAGAGATGCAGTAAGGACACAGATAATCATATATAATCATATACACCTTTTATTGCCATATAACTGACATTAAAGATCATTTTATGTTAAAAGAGCTGTTTTTTTGCATTCTGAAAATGTTAATTCTGATTCATGCAGGCAGCACTCACAGTTCCTATAAATATATTTACTTCCTTGGATGTTTTACCCTTTCATTGATTTTATAACTCAATCATAGCCAATATAATTTGCCTTTTTTGACAAAAAAAAAACTCAAATAAAAGCCTCTTTAATGTCAAATTGAAAACAGATTTCTACAAAGTAATATTAGTTAAACAAAAATATGTAATATGAAATAAATGACTGCATAAATATTCATCCCCTTTAAAGAATGACCTACTTCAGCAGAGGTGCAGCCAATTGGTGCTAGTGTTTTTAGTATAAAGACACCTGTGTCTGCAAGTTCCATTCACTTGTTAATGAGTATTCCTGGCTACCATTACACCATGAAGACAAAAGAACTCTCCAAGAAACTCAAAGAAAAGGTTACTGAAAAGTATAAGTTAGGGAATGGATATTAAAAAAAATCAAAGGCACTGAATATCCCCCAGAGTTCAGTTAAATCCATCATCAAGAAATGGAAGGAATATGTCACATGTGTAAATCTGCCTAGATCAGACCGTCCTCACAAACTGAGTGATCATGCAAGAAGGAGACTAGTGAGAGAGGCCACCAAGACACCTAGTCCTGCGCTGAAGGAGTTACAAGCTTCAGCAGCTGAGATGGGAGAGACCAGTGTTGGCCGGGGTCTTCACCAGTGAAAGCTCTATGGGAAAGTGGCTGTTGAAGAAAACTTATTAAATCTGGACTAGAGTTCACCAAAAGGCATGTAGGTGTGGTGATTTTGTTCTACACTCATTTTATTTTCGTGGACCTTGTTTCCAGTGTTGCTGGGTGCTTTTCACCTTTATTTTTTCCCAGAGGCTGCTCCCTTCCTCCACGGTGCTGAGGCTGATTGGTCACACCTGTGGCTGCTCTGCAATCAAGCGCTCTACAAGACTGCTGCAGACTCATGCCTCAGCGCCAGAGTATTGTTCGCTCCAGTCAGCGGTACAACGGCTCTCTTCAGAAGCTCTCTAGTGATCATCTTGTAAGATTGCAAATTTACCTCTGCTTATTGAGGCCATTTTTTTGATCCTGTTTGTCTCTCCTTTTCTCCAGTGCCTCACTCCTCATCTCATGTCAGCCCAAAAACTCAGAACACTCTCAATGCCTGTCACTCCCCCATTGGATCTCCTCACCATCATGGACCTTTGGAGACTACCTCCAGAATTTGGGAGTGGAGAGGATGGAATGGACCTAGCAGTCCTGACCTTAACCCCATTGAACACTTGTGGGATCAGCTTGGGTGTGCTGTTCGTGCCAGCGTGACCAACACAACCACATTGACTGACTTGTGACAAATGCTGGTTGAAGAATGCGATGCCATCCCACAGCAGTGAGTGACCAGGCTGGTGACCAGCATGAGGAGGAGGAGTCAAGCTGTTGTGGCAGTGTATGGTTCTTCCACACACTATTGAGGCTCCTGTTTGTTAAATGATAAATTGTAAAATGTCTTGTTTCTTCAAACTTCAATCATCCAACCCACCAAACACCAAACAAGAGTCAATAGCAGAATCAGCTGTTTTGCATTGGCAGAGATGATTTGACACATTTTTCATGGGCGCAACCCACATACTCAGCTCTGCTGCTCATCCAACAAATGCATGATCCTTACAAATGTGGCATCATTTAAAGAGTAATAAACAGGCTTTACAACAGTATAAGATTAATTTCCAAGAAGCATTGTTACAACAAAGAAATAATGTTCCAAACACAAATTGCCTTACTTTTTGTTTTAAGTTTATATATATATTCATGTTTGTTGTATGACAGACAGCTGAACTACTAACCACTAAACCAAATATTAGTTATAAAAAACATAAAAATCATGGAAAATGAAGCAGAAATACTGCTATAGGGTGCTGAGGGCTCAATTCTCTTTTGACTTCCTGTGGCTGCCATGACACAGTCTGAGTCAATGGATGCTGTCTAAGCTTAAATTTAATAGATGTGACTTTTGCAAAATGTGTCACTGTTTCAGATCATCAAAAATGTGATATTAGACAAAGTTAACATGAGATAACAAAAAATACAGTTAAATGATGATTTCTTTTATTAAGGGAAAAAAGCCACCCAAACCTACCTGGCCCTATGTGAAAAAGTAATCATCCCACCTTCTTAAATCATGAATTAAATGCGATTAACCTCACATTTTTAAAAGCTTAGTTCAATTTCACTGGCCACACCCAGGCCTGATTACTGCCAGACCTGTTTAAATAGAACCTGTCTGACAAAGTGAAGTAGGCAATTGACATCCATCAGTCTAGAAAGGGTAACAAAGCAACTACAAAGGTTTTGGGACACCGTGGTGAGAACCATTATTCACAAATGGAGAAAACTTTGAACAATAGTGAACCTTCCCAGGAGTGGTCGGCCAACCAAAATGACTCCAAGAACACATCGATGACTCATCCAGGAGGTCACAAAAGAACCCAGAACAACTTCTGAAGACTTGCAGGCCTCACTTGACTCAGTTAAGGTCAGTGTTCATGATTCAACAATTAGAAAGGGACTAGGCAAAGATGGCATCCAATGGAGAGTTCCAAGGCCAAAACCACTGCTGACCAAAAAGAACACAAAGCCTCCTCTCACATTTGACTAAAAATCTTGACAATCTCTAAGAATTTGGGGAAAACAGTCAAACATGGTGGTGGCAGTGTGATGGTCCAGGGCTACTTTGGTGCTTCAGGACCTGGACCCTTGCTGTAAATGATGGAACCATGAATTCTGCTCCCTATCAGAAAATCCTAAAGGAGAATGTCCAGCCGGTGACAAAGCAAAGGTTTTGGAGTGCCCTAGTCAAGGCTGGACTTAATGGGATTAAGATACTGTGGCATGACCTCGAACAGGCCTTTCATGCTTGAAAACCCTCCAATGTGGCTGAATTAAACCAATTCTGCAAGGAGGAGTGGGACAAAACTTCTCAGGGTTCCCAAGCCAGGTGAGACGTACAATGCCTTCAGTGAGCTCTGGTCAGCCCTGAGGTCTCCACCCATTTGGAGGTACCTGGAGGACCTCCACAAGGAGGCAACCAACTAAACACACCCTTAGCCATCACCTCGTTCTCCTCAAATAACACTCATCGAGCAGGTCTGATCCAAAACAAGAGTATCAGCTCGGAGCTTTGTGAGCTTGATCTGCCAGATGACTGACATGGAATCTGGCCAGTTCATCTGCTTTGCAAGGTTACATTTCAAATGTTGAAAACTGGTTAAACTGCTCTCATGCCTGTAATTTAAAACCAGTTGTAATTTAAAAAAAATCATCTAGTATGTAGCCTGTCTTAGTCATTACTAGGACAACTTTTCTCCTGATTTACTGCCAATCCACATTTTGCAATCTGAAGAATCCTCGCTTCATTCTTGTACACCCTGCACAGACTTGGCCTGTGTGCCTGTCAGTAACAACATTCCTCTGGTATGAAGGAACACTTCAACCATCAGCTCATCAGATGCAGCAGACAACGACCTTCTTCTCCGGACTTGTCCATAAATCTTTCATGTTCGGTATTAGCCACAGTTCAAGTGTTTTCTGGCACAAGAATTCCTGCAATCTTCTGAGAATTCACTCACATATATATATATATATATATATATATATATATATATATATATATATATATATATAAATACATACTGCAGAGAGGGGAGGTTTTCACTAAAACATGCCTGTCTTTCAGGGACTAGAATACTAAAATAATACGGCTGGATCTGAGATAAGGATAAATGTGGAAAGAGCTAACATAATGTAGGAAGTACATAATTAAACATGTCATTTAAGACCACATTTCACTCCTAGCTCATTATGTGAACTCACATTTGCAGCACTCTGTTATTTTTTATTACACTGGGGAAGTGGAAACCAGATTTTTAAAAGCAAAGCTGATACATTGACAAGTTGGGGAAAAAACTCCAGAAGTTGACAGCATCTACAAAAGCATGAAAGGCTCATTTCTGCTCCCTTTACTTATGAATATACGGTAGATATAAAGATTTAAGTTATATAACAGCCACTTTCATGCCTTCATACCCATGTATGTTGGGGTGGACATTTAGGATACAATGTTATATTAAGCAATAAGATATGATGCATTTAGATTTGATGGGATAGGATGAGAATAACAGCAATACAACATGATACAATATGATATGACTTGATGCAATGGAATACGATACAATACAACATAATGATATGATTAGTACGATACAATGCAATACTTCCCCGAGGGATGAATAAGATCCAACACAGCAGATGTAAGGCAATATGATGCTAGATGAAGTGAAACAACATTATACAGTACAATTCAATAAAATATAAAGCAATATATGATACAGTGTGATGCAATGAGATAAGTGATAAGATACAATATTAAACATTCTGATTTCTAGGATAATACGATATTATTATTATTATGCCATACGATAGGACAAACTTATGATAAACTTTATTTTTTGTGTAAATTTAAAGCCTGGAGCTTTACTAATGGGCACCAGAGATGTTCTAACAGTGTCTAAAAAAATTAAGTAAAATAGGAAACTATATGATACTACAAGATACTACACAGAACAATATGATAAGATACCATACCATATGATGCAATGCAATGCTTTATGAAGCCTTGTATAGCATCATATTGTATTGTATTGCACCACTTTGAATCAAATTGTAGTGTATCATATCATTGTATTGTACAGTATTGTATTATATAAGATTGTATTGCATAGTATGGTATTGTATAATATCATATTGCACTATAGCATACTGCATCGTATCATATCCTATTGTATTGTTTCAAATTGAATTCTATTGCATTGTATTGTATCATATCATATTGCATTGCATTGCATTTACCTTTTTAATGCAGATGGATTCACCTGTTTCTGTGTGTTTCACTGGTGAATCCATCTTACAAAGCTCCCATCTGAACCGTTTGGGCCCGTTTAGAAAGTGACAGGACCAATCAGTGACGAGGGGCAGTACTTTTAGGCGCAGCAGAGTCGTGACGTAAACATGCAGCAGCAAGAGCTGGAGCAGTTACGGAGGAAGAGATTAGCGTGGATGCTGCTAAAGCGCCAGTTTTATCAGAACTTGACAACATTTCTTGGTGAAAGGAAGAACAAAGAACAGCAGTGAGTTGTTTTCTTTTCAAAAACAACAAAAGTCGAGTACTTACATGTCTATAGTCCCCATGGTTCGTGTTATTCCTCAGTAGTTGTGCACGCGGCTCATCACGTTTTGTTGCTCTGATTGGTCTATAAAGATAAGACAGACAAAACGTTCATCCAATCACACTCTGAGTTTTTTTCAAAGCCTCTGCCCTTTCCCAAACTCTTAGTGTTAAAGTTTTTTCAGATGGATGTGTTTCACACATCCATCTGGCATGTCAGGTTAATAGTTTAGTATTGTAGTTGTTCTTGTACCATATCGTACTAGATTATATATCATATTGTACTGGTTGTATTAAACTGTATCATATGATATTATATCAAACTTCTGTATCGTAGTTTATCGTATTGTTCTGTATCGTATCATGACTTTATCATATTGTATCCTTTCCTATCCTACCTAATTTTTTCTGGTTTGATTGTAACCCAATTCCCCATAAATCTGACACCAAAGTTGTGACTGCTACACAGCATTCCCCAGCTGCTCCCTGACTTGCTCTTTTTGTTCGACTTGCTGGGTGGGCAGTTTGTGTCTTGTTTTGACAGCTGTTTTCTGCTTCACGACAGTGACAAAAGGACCCCTTTGTCTTTCTTTTTGCTATATCCAGAAGTAACACCATAATAAAGTTGTAGGCTTTAATAGAAACAACCATTCTCAGCATGAAAACACTGATTATAAAAGCTTTAAACCAGGCCAGCACTTAATAAACACAGGCAGTTGGGAAAACCAGGCCTTTCGCTGATGTACTGGCATCGCCCCTTATGCAGAAAATACCCATTAAAGGGCCATAAATGTTAAAGGTTTTCTTGGAACTGAAGTATGTGTATGGTTTAATGGATATCTACATTTCTGTACTGACATTAATGTGCACATTATACACCAGCGTTGTGTATGTGTACGTTTTACTATGTATGGACCATGTTGAATCAATGCTGACAGTCATGTAAGGACACATACCGAATGTTTCTATTTCATAACCCTTTATTCCAGTACATGTAGAGTACAACTGCATATATTCACACATTACGAGTATTTATGAATGCACATATGCAATGAGCAGGTCTGTAAATGCATGCATATTCACCTTTGACACTATCACGCCATTTCTAAGCAGCGAAAAGTGTTACTAATGAAACACTTTGGATGCAATGCATGTGATAATGCTGCTCTTGATTTACTGTGACAGTAATTAAGTCAAATATAGCATGACAGCCATACACGCAGTAAATGTGCTGTAATTATTCCAGAGGTTAACTCATGGCAGTAGTTGTGTAGAACATGTTGCAATGCTTAAAGGGAGAGTGCATCCACTGAGAAATCTGCGTACGGATTTTAGATCTTGCAGGAATAAAAAAGAAAAGTCACTCGTGAGTTAAGCTTTTGTGTCTTTTCCTTTCTTCCTCTCTAAAAGAACAAAAATAAATGTCATTCGCTAAGTGTTGAACGCTCAGATAAGCAGATAAAGGTAAATAATTCACTGAAAAGGTGCCTCTGTGCTCTGAAAGAGAGGACAAAACAGGAGGTTCGTATCTCGCCACATGTCAGCTGAACATTGCTCCAAAAAAATTCAGTAACTTCTGCCTTGCATTAACAGGACGTCCTGGCACAAAGCACAGCGAGGTGATTAATGAATAATGTTGGCAAGCTGTTGTGGAGACTTCTGGGAAATCAGTGACACAGATAGAAACCTGAGCTGTCATCTGTAGTGAAGGTTGGATGCTGTCTCCCTCTCTTTTTCTGTCTCCTTTGGTGCAGTCTTCAACGGGGTTCAGATAAAGAGTATTTCTTTTGTTTCTTTGCATAAGGAGGCACTTTTTAAACCTCAAGACTTCCGTTAAACTTCCCCTTTTATTCTCACCATCTCCATTTATACGCACACTCTCTCTCTTCCCCTTTTTTGCCTCTCCAACTGATCTGACCCTCTCTTTTTAACCCGTGCCTATCTGAAAAACCCTTGTCAGACCTCGTCTCCCCCCCTCTTGTCCTGGCTGCTCGCTGTGGGAGCAAAGAGGCGGTGACATGTCACATAAACAAAGGCGGAAAAAAATGGGCCACATCATGTGGAGGTGCATTGCAGAAAGTGGCCGGCGTGCAGCACAGCAGAGGCCCCCGTTTGATGTGCTCGCACAGAGAACAGTGACCTAGTTCTGCACTGACATGTTTATGGCTGAAGAGCACAGGCCAGTGATTTTGCTCGCAGAGATTGCAGCCTTGCTCCAGGGCCCTCTCATTTGGAGCACTTGGGATTGAAACCATTCCAAGAGACGAGACACGATTCTTGCTGGGTGGATCCTGAGTATTCCTCCTCCTCCACGGTCATCGCCCCCGTGTCTTCTCCTGCTTTCTCTGCCTTTTCATCTCCCACTTTAACTTCATTTCATTTTCACCAGTGCTAGCGGCGTGACTCTCAGATTGGTCTGTTTGTCTTTCTTTCTGTCAGATTGGATAAAATAGAATAACATTGAGCCTATTAATCCCAGAGGAAATTCTAGGGTCAGATTGTTTCACAGCGACAGAACAAAAATAGGATACCAGGGCATCAAATAAGTGGATATAAAATATCAAGTGTATGTGGGTTTAATGAACAGAAACTCTGTCTAATAAATTAACAATAGGTTCTATGTTTAAGATCCCACTTACAACTTGAATCAACACAGACTTTGGACTTTTTTTTAACATCTATTAAACAACAACAAAAATGGGCACCAGTATAGCTCAGTTCCTGGTCTTGCTGCTATTTGGTGCATGCCTTCCCCCATTCTTTCTCCCCATTTTCCTCTCTCTTTTCAGCTATCCCATTGAAGTAAAGGCAAAGAGCTCCAAAAAGTCAATTAAAAAACAGCAAAAATGTAAAAAAAGGAACTGTCTCTCAAATGGGAGCTGGCCCCTGCCATTAACATAAAAGAATCCGCTCATTCATGAACAAAACATCATTACTTTCTCCTTGCCTTGAATTCAGTTGCTATTTGGAGTTGCCACGAAATGGGGGAGAAAAGCTGTTAAAAAGGTGCAGCTACCCTCTTAGCTAGTTGTTCGCCTCCATTTATTCACATTTCCAGCGGCTTCACTGCACATAGCACACAGGGATTAACCTTGCAAAGCAGATGGATATGCCCGTTTCCATGTTTCTCACTAGCGAATCCATCTTGCAAAGCTCCCATCTGAACAGTTTGGGCCCAATTAGAAAGTGACAGGACCAATCAGCGTCAAGGGGCAGTACATTTGGGCGCAGCAGAGTCGTGACATAAGCAAGCAGCGAGAAGAGGCCGGTGCAATTATTAGAGAGATTAGCATGGACGCTGCTAAAGCACCAGTTTTATCAGAACTTGATGGCATTTTTTCGTTAAAAGAAATCAAAGAACAGCAGTGAGTTGTTTTCTTTTCAAAGACGACAAAAGTCTACAGTAGCCATGGTTCGTGTTATGGCGTTCTTCATGGAGTTTACCCCTCAGTAGCGACTACATCATGTGTTTTGTTGCTCTGATTGACCCGTAAAGATGTGACAGACAGAACGTTCATCCAATCCCCCTCTGAGGTTTTTTTTTTCAAAGGCTCTGCCCTTTCCACCATCAATCCATCTGGCGTGTCAGGTTACGTAGGGATGCCTAGAGCTGGAAAATTATGTATGGGCTTTTATTTGCATTTGTGGCAGACAAGTGTATTCTGATTAAAGGTCATCACAGAGTATGTGCTATTGTTGCAAAGTGTGGATGCAATCAGCTTGGCTCTATCCACATGCACTCTCCATACTGAGTGTGACGGAAAATCTCCCAATCTGCCTGGTGAATCATCTGCAAGATCTGAATATTGTGAAAATCTGATAGCATAATTAGATAGTTTTTATGTGTTTTGCAATGTTTTAATTACAAAAAATGGATTAAAAATGAAAAAAAAAGGGCAACAAAATTGACATAAACAAACAAAAAACTGAAGTAAAAATGGACCAAAAAATGGACTGAAAATGACCAAAAGCAAACAAAAAAGTCCAAAAACCTATTAAAAAAAATGATAAAAAATGATATGAAAAGACAAAAAACCTGTTGAAAATATTGATCCAAAAAAAGATGAAAAATTGACTACAAATTTGACAAGAAAATTGATGAAAAAAGGCGAAACATGATGAAAAATCACCGAAAAAAATCACAAAATAAAAAGCAAAAAAAGAGCTGAAAAATTTGACAAAACCGTTGACGGAAAAAAATCATGAAAAAAAAATCATCAAATTAAATTGACTTAAAAATCCTGAAAAAAGAAATTCCAGAAATGTCATGAAATGTGTGGTGTTGTCAGCATATTTATGTATTTGCTGCTGATGACTACCCATGACATATCAAGAACTTTGAAGGTTGTCCCATTTGTTAGAAATTTCACACTTCCCCCTGTAACTCTATTTCAAGTTGCAATGGGGCACTTGAAATCAAGGACTGGGGGTTTTAAGTTATAAATGGGACTGAGCCTTGTTATCCAAATGCCAGAAACAGGTGTCAATGCAAAAAAAGACAAAACCTAAAGCAACAGTTTGCAACTTTTCTTCCTTGAAGCCATTGCTTCAAAGTCGATCTAATGGTGCCGTCACTTTCAACTGGAAGAATAGCATCCAATCAATTTTCTCAGCACAGTTTAACCCTCTCAACGGGCCACAGTTCTGTTGTGAGATGTGAGTACAGCTTTACAGCTCGGGTTCCCACACCAGCCTTCAGCTAAAAAGAAGCTAGATTAGAGCAAATACCGGACAGACTTTACAAGGCAGAAGCCTGCAAGCCCAAAGCCTGGAGACTAGAGACCTCATAGTAACAGTTGAATAAACATAAAGAACAGGCTGTAGAGACTAGCAGAGACATATTTGTGTAAAATCCAGTCATATAGATACATCTTAACTTGCCTGTAAGCATGTTCATAGACTTCTCAGAGTGTCTTTGCTGGCTTTACTGTCTGCTTGCGGCAAATGCACAAGCTGTCAGTGTTGTGTTTTATAACAGTGCAGTTGCAATTATAGACATAAGCATCAAATTGTACCAAACCAAACTCTTATGATATGTTGCTACAAGACCAAAAGAAATTAGATCTTTTAAAATACAGGGTAGCTGGATATCCTCAGATATTTTTCATTTCTGTTCTCTCTTGAGGTTGATCTCATAATAGAGACCCTGCAGAAGAAAACAGAATAAAGGGGAAAGCCTGCATTTCACACTGGCACTACTGGCTATTAAATGCTGGGAAATGATCATATAGCTGTCAACTAATCTTTATAATCTGATATCTGCAAGCATGTGAACACTCCAATCATGGATGTTGTCTCTCTGCTCCAGCTTCATTCTTGTGTCTCAACTGAAAAAGGCATGTGCATAAAGAGGAAGTCTTGGCCTGGATGTCATTTGACAGTTAACTGAATAACGTCTAGCTACACTGACAGTCCTGCAGAATCGGCAGCTGCTCCCAGAGGTAATACTGTCATCAAACTGTAGCTGATGTGTACCCAGATAGTCCGAGATTGATGTTTATAAAAAATATCTGCGGTGGAATAAGAAATCTGTATGCGTAGATAAGCCTTTTGTGTGCCAGACATGTCTGATTTGAATTTGTCTGTTGTGTAGGAGGGAAAATAGTCCAATCCAGAGCACAAGAGGTGACTTTAATTTGCTGAAATGCAGCCCCAGAATTCACAGACTCTCACTGAACGACTGTTAGCTTTCATCCCTTAAAGCAGATAACTGCTTAAGAGTCCAGAGAACAATCCGGTTGTAGATGTCCTCACAGAAAAGAAGGTCTTGGCCCGGATATCCCTGATCCATTATCCAGACAGAGTGGCTATGCGGGAAGCCCAGAAATATCAGCTCTTACCCCCAGAGGTTTAATCGTCGTCAGACTAAAGCTGATGGATTCAGAGATTGGATGAATGCAGGCTGGTCATTAGGCTCAGACATTCCTGATGTAGAGAGGATGGTTTCTTATGACTGTAGTCATTCCTTTAGCTCCAATGGCAAAGTAGACGTAGATGATATGGATTAGTTTGGACAGCTATATTCTCTTAAGAACCAATTATGATAACGTTGGTGATTCCTTCATTCCCTTTAAAGTGACTGACCTAATTCAGAGGTCCGGCCAATTGGTGCTGGTAGTCTCACAATTAGTGAAATGAGGATCGCCTGAGTGCAGGGAATGTGTCTGAAATGATTATAGTATAAAGATACCTGTGACTGGAAGGTCCAGTCACTGGTTAATGAGTATTCCTGGCTACCATTAGACCATGAAGACAAAATAACACTCCAAGCAACTCGGAGAAAAGGTTATTGAAAAGTATAAGCCAGGGAATGGACACAAAAAATAAGTCACTGAACATCCCCAAGAGTTCAGTTAAATCCATCATCAAGAAATGGAAGGAATATGGCACATGTGTAAATCTGCCTAGATCAGGCTGTCCTCACATACTGAGTGAGCGACTAGTGAGAGAGGCCACCAAGACACCTACTTATGGAGTAACAAGCTTCAGCAGCTGAGATGGGAGAGATTCTGCGTACGACTGTTGGCTGGGTTCTTCACCAGTCAAATCTTTATGAGAGCCCAACAAAGAGAAAGCCCCTGTTGAGGAAAACTCAGATCAAATTTGAACTAGAGTTCTCTAGAAAGTCATGTTAGAGACAAAAAAGTTCTTTGGCCTGATGAAACCAACACACCATCCCTACTGTGAAGCATGGTGGTGGCAGCATCATACTGTGGGGATGCTTCTTGGCAGCCAAGTTTCTTTGAGAGTGCAGTTTCCCTTTCTGAGAATCAACACTGAAGATCTGATTATTCTGCATTTTTGGCCAATAATGACATATCATAGTAGTATCAAACTAAGTAATGGACATCATGAGGAGTCCAGAAATATGTAGTTAAATATTTCAATCACCCACTTGTAGCTGGCTGCAGTATAGGTGACAGGGGCTGATCTCAAAAGGCTAAAGCCATCGGAGGCCCTGGGGCCAGATCAGGCCCCCAAGGTCATTTTTAGGGGCCCTTTAAAGATCCAGTATTTAGAATTTCTGCCCCTAAATATCTATGTTAATTTAAAAAGTGACCATTCCTAAATTATGTAATTATTTAATTGATTTCTTTGTATCTCAGATATTTCCTTAACCTCCATGGCCTCCTTCTGTATACAAGTTATAAGCATTGCTCCTTTAAGAAGGACTAGCTGGCTGTACCGGCCAGGAAGTAAGGCTATACAGCGTAACAGATGGGTATAGTTTCTCCCTAGACTTTAGCAAGTTTTTGGTAAAATGTGCCACAAAACAATGTTGCCTCAAATTTATTCACAATCAAAAATGTTTGAAGTGTTATACCCAGAAAGCCTCTGTACTTTTGCCACTATTTTGCAGAGCAAGAACACACAATCAATAGACAAAGCCTGCTGGAAACCCCTCCAATGTGGCTGAACTGAAACAAATCTGCAGGAGTGGGCCAAGCCCCCCTCACGAATACTTCTTTGTAGCATCGTGCAATGTCTCTCAGGCCCTTTATATGGATGCTTCTTCAGGAAATGACCCCATTCCAAACTGAATGAATAGCCCTGGGCTAAAGGTTCTGTAAAAGGACATAATATTTTTACACAAATATGTTAATCAGAGCAAAGTATTGATTTTATTGTAGTTAATTTCAATGTCTGGCACCCCTGACCTAAAGGCATTTGGGAGACTCCATGGTCAAGTGGAAAAAAGTTCTTTGGTCTGATGAGACCAAAAATGGTGCTTTTTGGCCATCAGACAAGACACTATATATAACAAAAACCACAAAATCACCATCCCAAATGTGAAGAACAGTGGTGGCAGCATAATGCCGTGGGGATGCTTCTAGGCAGCCAGTCCTGGAAGGCTTGTAAAGGTAGAGGGTAAAATGAATGTGGCAAAATATGGATCTTATTCAGAGAACTATGGTTTTGGAGAAGATTCATTGTGGCTGAACTTGAAAAGGGTGTTTATGCTCAATCCCTGTGCAGCCTGACAGAGCTTGAGCAGTTTCGTGAAGAAGAATGGAGTAAAATTTCTGATTGAAACCTATCCACACAGACTCAGGCCCTGTCCACACGGAGACGAAAACGATACATTGCTGTTTCGTTTTGAAAAAGTTTTTCCGTAAAGATGGGATTATTTCAGGAAATATCCGCGTAAGCATGGAACCACTTAAAACGACTGAAAACCCTGTAGTGCATATGCCAAACCTGTACGTGGCGCTGTGTTGCTGCCACGGAAATGCACCAAAAGAGAAGAAGAACAACACAGAAAACTGTCACAGACTTTCTTCTAGTTGCCCTTCTGGTTGTTCTCCAAGAACATATGGTGTGTGCGTTTTGCGGTGGTGGTAAAGGAGCATCAGATTTTTCTGTAAAAGCCATAACAAGCTCAGTAGCTTCTGCAGCACGAACACAACCCTGTAATCAGCCATTATTGTTTTGGTCGGACCCGCGCAGGCGCCTTAAAGGAGCTACGCTGTGTGTGATGTATTCATTTCAAGAAAGATAGCCATCCACACGGAGATGAAACGGTAGTTGGTTAAATAAAAGTATAAAACCTCCAAGGGGGTGAATATGTTTTATAGGCAGTGTATGTGAAATACATCCTCTGCCACTGACATGTGAAAAGTGTCAGGTTCCAATCTGACAAAAATTCATAGGTATCGCTCAGGCTGAGGATTGGGAGCCTGAGAGCTCTTGCTGAGGCTGAGCCAACTGATCTACAGTAGGTCAATGGTTCTTCTTCCATCTAGGTCCAACTGCATCATGAATAAATCAGATTAGTTAAAAAGTAACAGAACCTAGCTTGCAGTTTCTCACTAAGGAGTTGGTGATGGGTTCTTGGGTGAGAATCACTGATCTAGATCACTGCCTGCTTTCCCCTACTGTATGCAGCTTCTTCAGGGTAGTTTGGGATAATTATGTATATGATAAGTGCCTTTAGCAGCCCCCCTGGTTTGAATTATTTATATCCCCTTTAATGTGAGGCTTTCTAAGTCAACACAGCACTTGACCATTCACCCCAGGGACGTTAGAGTTGCTCGTTTTCCTTTTCTCGTCAAAATATGTACCATAACACCGCGATGACATCAATTACCCTGTGTCCTGTTTATTTTGAAATTACGCATAATGCTCATTCACAAGTTCGCAGGTCGAAAAGCAGTAATGAGTCATATTCCTGTGGCTGCTGTTTCATGGTGTCCAAGGTCATGTGTGAGCCGCCGTGGGGCCTCCATGACAGCCCGAGCGTATTCATTTCTTAGATTAAAGCCTCTGATGAAGAGGGCTGCTCTATAATTACAGACAGCACCACAGCCACTCTTTGTGAGATTCACGTTACCAGGGCAACAGCCAAATTAAACATGTCTCCAAAGGGGGTAAATATACGCCTGCTCTATAAGTGTAATCTTGTTTGATGTGTTTGCCACGACGCTCTCCCTGCCAGGGAGGAAATAAGTCAAAGAGATTGGATGGAGTAAAGAGCCGTGGAGAGCGAGCCCACTGTGTTACCCTATCATAACATCAGTCAGAGAGCTGGAGAGACATTTTGTCCCAGTATGAGGTTTTCCTTTTGACATTAATAACACACTTACAAAACCACAACGTATGATCATTTCAGATGGTTGACTTGAACCCGAGATCAATTTCCACTGCGTTTCTCTCTGCACACACGGGATTTATTTGGCAAGCGGTGGCTGGGATGTAATCTGTTCGCTGTCATGGCAAAACGGCCACAATGACAAACAAACTGAACTCACGTGGTCCAGACCATTTGATATCAACGCTTATAAAACTGCTCTGGCTCCTCGGTTGGAAATATCATTCAATTGGTGGGTCGCCACTTCAGCGTGGATCAAAACCGCTCATGCACTGCCATTAGTGTTTGAATCAAGAATCACAAGCTGTGTCCCATTTCAGGGGCTGCAACCATCAGAGGGAGTATTTATTTCTGTTTTATGTAACCTTTATTTAACCAGTAGTATTACCACTGAGAAATAAAATAACCTTTTACAAGGATGTCCTGGCCAAAACATCAGCACAACAAGTTCCTCATACAACCCTAATTCCACAAAAGATGGGACGCTGTAAAACGTAAATAAAAACAGAGTGCAATGATTTGCAAATCTCACAAGAAATCAAATTTTATTTATAATAGAATATAAAAAACATGTCAGTTGTTTTAACTAAGACCTTTTACTATTTCGTCAAAAATATTAGCTCATTTTGAGTTTGATGGCAGCAATATATCTCAAAAAAGTAGGGACAGGGCCATGTGTACAATTGTGTACTATCCCCACTTCTTTTAAAGACAGTTTGTAAATGTCTGGGAAGTCAGGAGAACAGTTGCTGAAATTTTGGGGGAGGAATGTTGTCCCATTCTTGTCTGACTATGTCAGATTTTTACATTTCATGATGCACCAAATGTTTGTGAAATGTACATTGCTTAACAAATTTATTAGACCACCTGTCATATTTGTCTCAGAGACCATCCAGCATCATGAAGTGCTTTAATGCAGACTTTCATTTTCAGTGAGCTCTCCACATTTTACCATTTTGAACAGGAATGAGGGATTTCAAACTGAATTCACCTTTTTATACCCAAATTTGAGCCGGCTCACTGGGCTTCTCTGAGAAGTCAGAAATGAATCAAGCATAACATTCAACCACTAAAACAAATTTTTCTGTTCAGGAATGCAAGTAAATAACTATAATTTGACATATTAATCAAGAAATATTAATTTGTTTTACTATTTTTTTCAGTTTTTTTCTAAATCAGTAAATTTGAAAATTCATGGATAAAAATAATAATTCTATTTTAGCATTAAAAATATAATTTGGGTTAAAGAGCTTCTACATATTGGTGTATTAACCATTGCAGAAACATAAAAAATGATTTTGGTAATTACCAATGCTGTTAATCTAGTGCAGCTGTAGCATAAACCTTACTTTGGGTGGTGGTCTAATAAATTTGTTAAGCACTGTACTTCTCACTAATTCCTGCTTGCATTAATGCTGATGCACCACGCTGCTGCTGCTGGCAAAGCTTCTCCTCCTCCACCCCAGCCTCCTCCTTTACAGCATAAAGCTTGTTGCATCCTTATACTCAGATTCATGCGACTATGGATTGATTGCTTTTGAACTAATGCCATTGTATTCAGTATGCATTGTAATAAATGTAGCTAAGCAACACTGTTTATCCACTTTGTTATAAAATGGTCAGTGTTCCTGACGAAAACTGCTGTGATGAAACCATGATGTCTACACCAAAGGTCTTAAGCAGAGAACTCATCATAATATCACTTATCATACTAATCTCACTGGGATTCTACCAATACCGCTGAACACTACAGTTTTAATATAGCTTGTATTGCTACACACTTGTTTTTCAGCTCCTCTATAAATATCTTCTACGATAAGCCTCTGTGATGACTTTCTGACCTTTAGCCCAGTGTTGCAACCTTAACACTGCTTGAAAAATGTCAGGTTAATCTGACCCTTTAGCTAATTTATTTGCTATATGACACGGTCAGCAGTAGCATGAGGTCCAAATGTGTGTGATATGTGCAGCATGTAACATTTCATGTGTAAGAACATCAGTCATAATAAGCTCTTCTAAACATAGTCTCAGGATGTCCACACACGCTGTTCTGTTTCTCTGCAGCC
Source organism: Cheilinus undulatus (assembly GCF_018320785.1). Classification (NCBI taxonomy): domain Eukaryota; kingdom Metazoa; phylum Chordata; class Actinopteri; order Labriformes; family Labridae; genus Cheilinus; species Cheilinus undulatus. Next base: position 8,375,815 of record NC_054881.1, on the reverse strand, counting down.
ACACCGGGGATCTGTCCAGCTATTTCTCACCTGCATTTCAAATTCGTCATCAGCACACAGCGGGGGTTTACGAAGAGTCGATTTGAATTACATGAGGGGGCTGTAAGATCTGGTTGCAAATTGAATTTCCTGGTAGATACTCATCCGTTAACGTCACTGGACCGCTGTTACATTCATGGTCACTTTGTAAGATGCGCTGCTGGAGAGGCTCAGTGACCTAGTATTCCTGATTTATTCTGCAGATTTCTTACTGAATGTTGTGTGTTAAATTCTCCAAGTAGCCAACAGAATTTTTTATGGTGTAAAAGCTGAAAATATCCTAATCTATAAGATACTTGAAAAGGGACTCTTGCTGGAAAACAACAGATCTTTTTGAAGATGATGGATGAAAACAGAAAAGAATTCTGCAACCAAAGAAAAGGTAGAAAATAGTCACTAATACATCAGACAAACAGTATGTAAATCACCCCTCCAGAGGGCTCTGAATGAAAAAAAAGATGAGGAGAGATGCACTGCCCAGCTCTGCCCAGTACTGCTGCGTACTTTGTCTAAAATAAAAAACTGCACTCTCTACAGTACATTTAACAGCAATTGAGCATTGATGCATTAATCAATTAAGGTCCATAAATGGTGCATTCATTTATTTAATTATGATTAATTGCATGTTTTATTGTCCCTTTCAGCACACTTTGGTCAAGCCACTGCTGAGTCTCCCTGCAGCCACAGTGATGTGAAATAAATCCACAGTAAACAGTAAACCAATGTTTTCCTTTCATGGATGAATTTCACAAAATCAGGGGGAAAAGCTGTTAAAAGTAGCGTTCCTGATTAATGCATCTCAGAATGTTTTAAAAGCAGTTCCCACTTTTAACAGCTTTTCTCCCTCATTATGTTGAGTTCATCCATGAAACCAAAATGAGGCGTAACTGTTTAGTAAATACAACATAAGTGAGGCAGCTTTTGTTGACCCGAGTACTCGATTCAAAACGAGAAGTAAGCGATAAAGGTGGGCAGAGCTGAGCTCAAATCTGGTTTCCACTTGCACTGGAAATGTCTAGTGGGGCCGAAGTGTCGTGGCGGTTGGAGGTCAGGAGGGGCGGAATGGGTGCAAAGAACATATAGCTGATTGCAGAAGATAATGGTGGTCCATCACAAGTAAGTAGCACAAAGAGTGAATGAGGTACAGCCACAGGACAGCAGCTTCCTGTAGCAGTTCCTGCCTCCTTATGTAGTAGTCTTACACTCCACATCCAGCAATGTCATGGCAAAAGTAATTCAGTAGAAGGTTGTTTGCTGCCTATGTTAAATTCCAGAAGGCACTCTACTGTGAGAAAGTAGGATTCTGGAGCTCCGTGGCCTCCCACATTCACTCATACAACCGATGTCTGCCCTATATCAGGGCACAAAGAGTGCTGGGGAGTGGGGCGCCCCCATCTCTAACCTCTTCCCAGTTGATTCTTGGGTGAGGCAGGGGTGTGTCTTAGCTCTTCAGTACCTGTATGGACTATATAATAATGGAGCAAGTAACAGGTGCAGCAAACTTTGGACAGTCTTGACCATCAAATCATCTATCTGAACTTTGCTGAAATGACTGATCTGGACTGACAGTCAGAGACTGTTGATGTCCTTGTGTGGGCTCTTAACTTGCTGAGTGACCCACAGTTTCCACAAAGGATGACTGCACCGCTTACCAAAGCACCACGGGTTTGGTTTGACCAAAGGCGAGCGACCTCGCCCACCGGAAGCGAGTCTAGAGCGCAGTGCCGCAGTGCGCAGCCCTGATCAGCAGTAAGAGATCATGGGAGAAGTATGAGTTCATGCAGGAATAGTATGTCAACAGTGGACTATTTTACCTTTTGGGGTCAATTTATCATCCATGATATTATTGCTTCTGCCATTGAGTGAGACCTATGTGTTGACTGATGGTCAGAGGCAAGGGCTTGACTTGGACCCATTTTTGGGTATTGTCAGCAGGACGATGCGTCTAAGGCTGATGTACTCAGGAAAACAAGGATGGGAAGGGTCAGCTGCTGGATGATGGTTGGCAGCTGTGCTTCTACGGGCACCTGGCACGCTTTCCTGGGCCTGGTCTAGCTCACCATATGTTGGGTTCCAGAGCCCCGTAGATTGGCCTAGACATCAGGGACGGCCAAGTGCATTGTGGAAAGACACCCGAGATGGGGCATGAGCCTGGCACAGGCCTGGGCAATTACCATCAGGCCTGAGAACTAGGACCAAGTTTTACGTGGCATATCCCAGGTATGCAAGATATGCAGATATGCATGGTAGCCAATAAACATTTTGCAACTATAGAAGCATGAAAATGATAACATGTTTAACATGCACTTCTCTGTTCATAGGCCCATCACACTTGAGTGATTTTTTTGTTGCATGTTAGTTCACATCATTTCCTTTTATGTAAGTGCTACCTGTTATCAAACGTATTCACAGTTTCACTGATGAGTGAAGATTTGGCAATCCTTTCACACCAAGTGGCAACAGCCAGTGTTCAATAATAAACAGATATGAATGGAACAAAACACAGCAGCTCTTCAAGACTGGCCTCAGAAGCCCTGGACGTCACTGAAGTTTATGTTCAAGGTCAGACAGAAACTTAAATGTTCTCTCTTCACTGAATTTGATTGAAGGAATTTATGGAGTCTCTTTAACTATACATTATACATTTTATGGCAGAAGACTGCCCTCTTTGTGTTCGATGAAATATATTTGTTCTAACTCTGTCAACAGATGGTAACAGAATAAAAACACCTCCTAAAGACCAGGGAGGCTTTGAATGCATCGCTGAATGAAAGGTGGGGGGTGGGGGGGGGCAGGCTCTGGAGACCAGTTAAAGCAACAGAGTGAGCAACGACCCGCTACTTTCATCTGGACTTCACATCCAGTTCCCACTGCAGAGTTAGGTATCAGCACCCGGGACATGATGGAGAAATCGCTGCATGTGAATAAGGTCGACCATCTGGCGTCATAAAAAAAGCTGGGGCAGAGAGGCCCCACAGAGCGTCCATCACACAGGACAAACACACGCTGCATTGAAGGCTCAATGTCAGGACTGACTTGTGGGCTTGTTTCAACAGGAGTTTCTGTCAGAGGATTAAAATAATCGGCTTTTATTAGCATATTTTAACATGTAAAGGACACGTTTATATGAACAGGTGCTGATTTGAGGTTGAAGTTCCCATCATTCACTGAGAAATCCATCGCTGAACTCGGTCTTTATATAACATGTGAATCCAGCAAATCTGCAAGCTCATGTTTTCATTGCTCTTGTGGTCCCGATCCTTCTCAGATTTTCATCCAAACTGGTTCAAGTCAGTCCAATCAAAACTGTTTGTCTTTAAATGGAGAGGTTTGAATGTGAAGAGAGTAGAGCAGAGATGTAACTGAACCTCATGAGACCGTTGACAATCAGTTCAAACCAAAACACAGTAATGTATTTGCCAATTACCATCCTCTATCATAGATTAGATCAAAGGTTTTTTAAACGTTTTTGCCCAGGGCCCACCCAGGCCTGCACACTGGGCCCCTGAGCAACCCAGAGGATGGGCCCGTCCCAGTTGTGATTAATAGGTAATGTAAGTGTGTTAGATCAGTAGCATTGCTGCTAGCGTCCCGGCTAACGGTTTTAACCCATTTTGAAGCTGAAAAGTGTGTTTATATATTGGATTCTGTTGTTGAAATTATTCATTCGTGCTAATTTATAACCAGTTTTAACACTTTATCCACCTATTTTTGCAACTTTTAACCCAGTTCTGCCTACTATTGCCCATTTTTGCCATTTCTTGTTGCAACTTTTAACCCAGTTTTGCCTATTATTGCCAATTTTTTTTCCATCTTCCAACCAAATTCTGCTACTTTTTTATGCGCCCTTCTAACCAACTTGTGTGGCTTTTTCCCCATTTTGCCCCTTTTTGCCTCCTTTTACCTATTCGTGTCACTTTTTCGCTACCCTTTTGTTAAAAAAATCAGCCTGTTTTAGCAACTTTTTGTCCATTTTTCTATTTTTAATCTATTTTTGCCACTTCTTGTTTCCACTTTAACCCATTTTGCCATTTTTTTATGCCCCTTCTTACCCATTTTTGCTGCTCTTCCCCATTATTGCAACTCTTTTCCCAATTTCAACCCATTTGTGTCACTTTTCACTGTTTTCAACCACTTTTATAAATTGTTTACAATTTTCTGCCCATTTCTGCAATATCTTAATGCCCATTCGAAACCATTTTTGCTTTTTTCTCATTATAGCAGTTTTTTTTTTACCACCTTCTACCAAATAGTGTAGTTTTCACAACCACTTTTAACCCATTTTGCCATTCCTAATTCCTTTTTTGCCTTTTTTTTTTTTTGCTATTTTAGCCACATTTCCCCCCTCATAATCAGTTTTTCTCACTTTTTGCCAATTTTTGCCACTTCTTTTTCTACTTTAAACCCAGACGCATCACTCATTACCCATTCTTACTGCTTTTGCCCAATTTAGCCACTATTTGTGATGTTTTAACCTGTTTTTTTGTGACTTTCTACCCATTTTGCCACTTCTTTATGCTCCATCTAATCAACTTTTGTAGCTTTTTCCCCATTTTGCCACTTTTTGCCTCCTTTTACCATTATTGTCTATTTTTTGCTACCCTTTTGTTAAAAATTTCAACCTGTTTTAGCAACTTTTTCCATTTTTAATCTATTTTGCCTCTTCTTGTTTCCATTTTAACCAATTTTTGCCACTTGTTGCTCATTTTTTTCAACTTTTTGCCTACTTATGCAAGTTTTTTTTGCACTTTAAGCCCTTCTTTTGCCACTTTTGATGCCAGTTTTGCCATTTTTTTCTGCCCCTTCCAACCCATTAGTGCCGCTTTTCATCATTTTTAACCACTTTTAAACCATTGCTGCTATTATCCACCAATTTCTGCCTCTTTCTGTTATTCTTTCCACATTTTTGCTTCTAATAACCTATTTTCCTGAGTTTTTTGACACTTTTAGTCAACCTTTTGACACTTATTGCCCATTTTGCTACTTCTTTATGCCTTCTAAACCATTTTTGCTGCTTTTGTTCGTTATAGCAACTCTGCAACTTTCAGTGTCACTTTTTTAACCAATTTTATCTCATTATTTTCCCTTTTCTGCCCATTTCTACAATATTTTAATGCCCATTCAAAACATTTTTTTTTTGCTTTTTTTCCCATTACAGCAGCTTTTTGCTACCTTCTACCAAATAGTGTAGCTTTTCACAACCACTTTTAACCCATTTTACCTCTTTTTGATTATCTTTGCCATTCCTAACACCTTTTTTGCCTTTTTCTGCCATTCTTACTGCTTTTGCCCATTTTAGCCACTATTTGTGATGTTTTAACCCATTTTTTTATTGACTTTCTACCCGTTTTGCCACTTCTTCAGGCCCCTTCTAACAAATTAGTGCAACTTTCCTCATGCCACTCTTCTTTTGCCAATTTTGGCCATCCCTTGCCATTTTTTTGGTCCTTATGACCCATTTTCCCCTTTATCCCCCCTTCTGGGCGGCCTTAGGCACATTGTAGATCAAACCTTGAATTTTAAGGCACACCATATAAATATCCATTCCAAATATCCTCTTTAACATTAGTTACAGTCTCTTTAGTTGCTGCAGAGCTGCAGTATTAATATTTGGCTGTTTAAATATCCATGGCACACCTAGACTTACCCCAAGGACAGACCGTTTGGGACCACTTTACTGTAAGTGAACCAACTTTTCATTTTTCCTGGATAAATTTCTCATTTTAGAGAGAAAATATGTTTAAAAGCGTCAACGCCTTTCTCATCCTTCTTTCTTTGAACAGACAAATGTGTCCGTCATTGAGAACGGCTGCCATAGAAAATGTGACCTCCTGCTGTTTCCACAGCGTGTTGTCAATAATTTCATCAGTCCCTGCATGCAGCACTTGTTCTAACTGAATGAAAAAACAGGCTGTATGCTGATGTCCTTGTTTGCTTTTGCAGGTCTTAAAGAGGCATCAGAGTTCATTTCAGTCTCTTTCATAATCAGCTAAAACTCCTTTAAGTATGCAGTAATGAGTTTACACAAAGACTGTAAACAGAGGGACAGAGCTGACATGGCTTTACCCAAAGATAATAAAATCCTCCTGCCAGCTCCTCTCAAGCCTCCTCCTCTTATGCTGTATTGCATTTGTTTTGAAGATGGATCGCTGCATTGCACTGACTAGCTGGGATCTCGCCAATCTGTTGCCAGGCAACCAGCTACCAGCTATGAAGTCTCCACACCTTTTTACACCTTGTTTTACAGATAAATGTTTCATTTTTGCCCATCTCATTAATATTGCATGCTGTTGCTTGTATGTTCCTCTAGATATGTTTCTGCATCCTTGAGCACAAGATTTCAAATCTTACATTCTCTCTGCATAAAGTGGAGAACATGCAAGATTATGGTGGGAGTGGGATGAATAAAATTTGCAGTTTAATATTATCTGAAGCTCTTTGGGTTTTGAACTTTTCTGAAGACAAATCAAACAATGTTGAGTTAAAAACTTTAGAAAGTATGAAAGGGGTTCATGTAGTTTCTCAACCCACAGCCTCTTTGTTTAACTTTTATGAAGGTCAATCACTGTCCATTAGTGTAATATTAGACAGAGATGACCTGAGTAAATATAAAAGTCAGTTTTTAAATTATGTTTTATTTATTAAGGAAAGAAAAGCTTTTTCTGGCACAGGGTGAAAAAGAAAGTTCCCCTGAACCTTATAACTGCAAGAAAGCATTTGCAATATCTGGCAATGAGTCTTTCACAACCTCAAGATGTTTTGTTGGCAAATGTGAAACCAAATGTGTTCCTTTTTGTCAGCAGAGGTTCATCTTGGAACTCTACCATAGATGCCATTTTTGCACAGTCTTTCTTATTGTTGTATCTCAAACACTGAGCTTAACTGAGTCATGTGAGGCCTAAAGGTCTTCAAATGTTGCTCTGGATTTTTTTTTCTGACCTCCTGGGTGAGTCGTTGATGCACTCTTGTAATCATTTTGGTTGGCCGGCCACTCCCAGGAAGGTTCGCCACTCTTCCAAGTTTTCTCCATTTGTGGATAATGGTTGTGCAACTGTCTATGACAATTTTACAGACAGGGGAAGAGTAAGTATTTTATGCAAGTTGGTTTTATGTTTCTAACAATGTTAGAAATGCTATCTGCTAGCCTAGATGCAAACATATTTGTAAAAAGTTATAGTTGAGTTCTTCTATTTACTTGGCAGGGTTCACGACATTAGTATGATAGGGAAATACACTATATTGCCAAAAGTATTCATTCACCTGCCTTGACTCACATATGAACTTAAGTGACATCCCATTCTCAATCCATAAGGTTTAATATGATGTCAATCCACCCTTTGCAGCTATAACAGCTTCAACTTTTCTGGGAAGGCTTTCCACAAGGTTTAGGAGTGTGTTTATGGGAATTTTTGACTGTTCTTCCGGAAACGCATTTGTGAGGTCACACACTGATGTTGGACGAGAAGGCCTGGCTCTCAGTCTCCGCTCTAATTCATCCCAAAGGTGTTCTATTGGGTTGAGGTCAGGACTCTGTGCAGGCCAGTCAAGTTCATCCACACCAGACTCTCTCATCCATGTCTTTATGGACCTTGCTTTGTGCACTGGTGCACAGTCATGTTGGAACAGGAAGGGGCCATCCCCAAACTGTTCCCACAAAGTTGGGAGAATGGAATTGTCCAAAATCTCTGGTATGCTGAAGCATTCAGAGTTCCTTTCACTGGAACTAAGGGGCCAAGCCCAGCTCCTGAAAAACAAGCCCACACCACAGTCCCCCCTCCACCAAACTTTACACTTGGCACAATGCAGTCAGACAAGTACCAACCTCCTGGCAACCGCCAAACCCAGACTGGACCATTAGATTGCCAGATGGAGAAGCATGATTCGTCACTCCAGAGGACGCATCTAGAGTCCAGTGGTGGAATGCTTTACATCACTGCATCCAACGCTTTGCATTACACTTGCTGATGTATGGCTCGGATGCAGCTGCTCGGCCATGAAAACCCATTCCATGAAGCTCTCTACCACTGTTCTTGAGCTAATCTGAAGGCCACATGAAGTTTGCAGGTCTGAAGCAATTGACTCTGCAGAAAGTTGGCGACCTCTGCTCACTATGCACCTCAGCATCCGTTGACCCCGCTCTGTCATTTTACGTGGCCTACCACTTGGTGGCTGAGTTGCTGTCGTTCCCAGTGGCTTCCACTTTGTTATAATACCACTGACAGTTGACTGTGGAATATTTAGGATCGAGGAAATTTCATGACTGGACTTGTTGCACAGGTGGCATCCTATCACAGTACCACGCTGGAATTCACTGAGCTCCTGAGAGTGACCCATTCTTTCAAAAATGTTTGTGAAACAGTCTGCACGCCTAGGTGCTTGATTTTATACACCTGTGGCCATAGAAGTGATTGGAACATCTGATTTCAATTATTTGGATGGGTGAGTGATTACTTTTGGCAATATAGTGTATTAGCTGCTATGTTTCTCTTAGGGTCAGACTGATGAGCCATCATGGAAACACATGGCTGTCCTCATTTGAGAAGAGAGGGGCGGGGTTATAAGGCGCTCATTTGCATTTAAAGAGACACACACTGTAAGCAAACATTCAGAGACAGGCTGTTCAGAGCGGGTTTAAACAGGCCAAAACCCTCCTCTGGTGCATGATCCCTTTTATATTTTGATAAAAGCCCTACCTAGACATTTTAATAACAGCACAGGGGGCTGTGTTGAATGGTAGAAATGGATATAATGTGTCACTTTTAAGTTTAAATAACAAAAGTAAGTGTCACTTTGAGCAGTGGAAGAGATTTCATCAATAATTAAACAATTCTTTCCAGTGAAACTAAAACATGAAACTCTGAAGCTAAAGTTCAGGGAGTTTGCACTTTTCAGGGAAATGAAAGTATTTCTCCCCATGCACCTTTTATTTTTATCCTTGGGGAAGCTGTAGCTCCACTAAAAGTTTTGTCCTGTTTGGGCGAGGTTGGAATTCTTGCAGTGCCATCCATTAAACATCCCTGAGCTAAAATAACCACAGTACATCTCTAATATTAGACAGCTCACTTTATGTGACGTCTGGATTCACCACGCAGGCCAGGACAGGTCGAGGTGCCTGGAGGCTCAGACGATGTGTGCTAACAGAATAGACCAATAAAATAGGATTGAGCATTGTTTGACATATAATATTAATTCAGCAGTATGCTTCTCTGCTGGGGCATGACTGACATTTATGAACATCGCTCCGAGGCATTTCATCCCTGCAGGAAGTGATATAAAAAATATTGCAGTTGGCTCTCTCCCTGTGTGATGGTGACTCTGATCTCCCATCAGCTCAGGAAGAGTTTAACGCCTCAGAGACCGCTGCGGGGCGAGAAATGTGAGAGTCCTTTGTATGTCTTAATCCATACCAGATAATGAGAAAGAAATCCATCATGTTGTCCCCTCGGGAAACAACGATCAACGAGATCTGATGCCTAGCAGCTCAGTTATATATAATCATGTTCAATGTGATTGACTCTGTCAGTGCTTATCTAACTACATGTTTTATTTGAGGGATGTTTGCTCTTGTATCAGATTACATTATATGCAGAGATGTGGCAGTTTTGTTAACACAGTTTTCAGTCATGACTGTGACAATTATTAGAAACTGATTGCACTTAAAGTTCAACACCAATTACCTATGACTTAAATGCGCTATTGAATTAACACATATAAGAAAATTGAGGTAAATTCTGTCTTTAGGGGATGGCTGGAATTGCAATTAGCCTCTCCAAAATCTAAGCCACGATTGGCCAAGCTCTCTGTTGGAGGCGGGGTTGGTGCAGGCTGTTTACAGCTCTCATTGTATGGCACATTTGCTTTTGTTAGAACTGTTGCAAGGCTTATAAAGTAAAGAAAAATACACAGGAATAAAACATCTCTACTTTAGCGTTGGCAGTTTAATTATACATGTTAAGTCAGGGGTCATAAATCCAAGTTCTTTGAGGTCCATCTATCCATTTTTTAAGGCCGCTTATCCCGTTATCCCATCCTGCAGTGTTAATTTTGGCAGCTATTTTTAATTTCAGTTTTAGTTTTAGTCTTTAAATGAAATGCATTTTAGTTTTAGTCACATTTTAGTCATTTCAACCCTATTAGGTTTTGTCTAGTTTTAGACGACAAAAACTCAAAATATTTAGTCTAGTTTTTGTCCATAAAAAGTCCTCACATTTTAGTCTTTACTTATACTCAGAGCATTTATTTTCTTGCTTTAATCTGGTACCAAATCATAGTGGTGTGTTCTCTGCACCCTTCCGAACCTGGGGTCCCTGCTTTCTACAGCTGAGAGGTAAAATAGCTACTGCTACATTGTATTTTGATAGATTTTCCCACAGTCGAGAAATATCACAGATTTTGAATGTCCAATGAAAACTGAATTACATTTTGGTCTAGTTTTAGTCATCTTGGTGAAAACTAAACTTACTTTTTGTCAGTTTTAGTCATCACAGATCTATTTTTGTTAGTTCTAGTTTTTGTCATGGAAAAAAGCCGTCAACGAACATTTTTAGTCATGGTTTTAGTTGAAATTAACACTGCTGTCCTGTAACTATAATATAGTTCAGTTTGTAAAAAAAAAAAAACTGAAAAAAACTTTTTATAAGTGGGAGGTAGTAATAAAATTATAGTAAATCAATACTGATAAAATATCAAAATTAGGTATTTTTGCTGCAAGTAAAAGAAGCTTTGTAGATTATTTGAATAGAAAATAGGCTACCAGACATCTCTTAAAAGGGGCCTTGTTCAAATAAACAGGTTTATTTTTTTTTTTTTAAATGAAATGAAAGCTAAAGTGCTGGCTCACATTCTTTATTTTTTAGATATTAATTTTAAGAGCCAATTATCAAACAGAAAAAAAAATCTCAACACAATAAAATTAACAGCTTTAAACAGAATTCCCACTCACATTTTTCTCACGTTTATTGAAGCGCAGCATGAGCTCATGCAGGAAGTGGTAGTGATACGCCAAACCGTGATCAGCCGACCTCAATTATCACCTCCCAGCTCCAACAGCCAATCACAGCTCTTCCTCCAGGCACTTCACACCAGGGGTGTAGCCAGGGATTTTTGGCCCCCAGAAAGAATACTACACAGGGCCCCCCTTAACTGGCTAGCCAAGCAACAAATGTTGCATCATTTTTACAAATGTCTATGCATTTTAATGTATTTCTTAACCATAATTTCCCCATTTATGAGCAGTATTTGTAATATGGTTAAATTAAATTTACTTGCATTACTTTGTAACGTTGGACTACACCATTTGTACATTTACAGGGAGGAACAGGGCCCCCCTCAGAATTGTATTTTTCTCTTTTTGGTGAAATTGCAGTCTCTTGACCAATTCATTTAGTTGCTTTTGATTTAATAATGACACTAATTACTAAGAAAATAGATAAAAACACACTTTTCATCGCAGGCCTCTCAAGGGCCCCTCCCTACTGTGGGCCTGGGTAATCAGTACCCTTTTCCCCCCTGTGCTACTCTCACTAATCCCTGCTTGCATCAATGCTGATGCACCACACTGCTGCTTGAAAAGCTTAACCTCCTCCACCCCAGCCTCCTCCTTTATAACATAAAGCTTGTTGCTTCTATGGATTAATGGGGATGTGGGCTTTATGCTCCCCGTAAAGTCAAAGCATGCTGCTTGACTAACCCAGGGAGTATCTTTAGAGCAGAGCCTTCTCCGTTGAGTAAAACTGTATATCCATTTTGCAGTAAACTGGTCAAATGTATGATGGGTGTTCCTGACTGAAATGAGAAAAATGTGCATCTTGTTATAAGTTTAAATCTGAGCTGAAATCAGGCATGTATCAGACAACTCAATGACATTAATCCAGTCCCTCCATTCTTGACTGAAAAGTTTCTATGTTATTGTCATATTTTCTTATTTAAAACCAACATCCTTAACTCACTTTCTCTACTGTTCCAGAGACTCTACCGCACTTCTCTGTGCATCTCTGCAGGTGTAGGCAGCTCACATACGTGCTATCATCACTCCTGATTTACTCACAATGCCTCATCTGAGTGAGGCACATGTCAAGGCCCCCCAAAGCGTTAGAAAATAATACCTAAGAATGCCCACAGACACAATAGGGTCCTTGCTCAAGGGTTAGTGCTTGGGCCCTTAACATGGACCTCCTACAGGGTTGTTTTTTAAAAGATGTGACCTAACCTAAAGTACAATGCAACAGCTGTTTTGGGAAGAAATATAGAATCATTTGCTCGCTATGTGCATGTACTGACCATCATTTGTCGTGAAAGCCAAATGACTGGTTGTTTTCATGTTGCTGGCAGAAAGCTTGGACCTCCTTGTTGTGACTTTTAGTGTTTTTACTCAGTACTTAATGCTTTTTGAAATGTAACTGAGTACAATACTTCACCCAAAATATACTTACGCAACAGTAAAAGTAGTGATTTTAACAACTACTCAAAAAGCTACTCAATTACAGTAATTTCAGTAATTTTACTTAGTTACTTTCCATCCCTGCCCAATAGTCAGTATAAACTTCTGCTGAAAGAACTTGATGTTTTAAAAACTTTCACTTGAACAAAAAGTTTAGTAGCCTTTTCATTTGTAATTAAATTTAAGCCAACATTATTAAATTACTGCTCATAAAGCTTCACTAGAAGAGATAATAGATCCATCTTTAGAATCAAAGCTGTGGTGTCTGTGTATTCCCAGCGTCTCTGGAACTAACTGTACCCAACAGTGAAGAATCTATTTTCCCCCATCCTTCTGTTTACACTTAAATCAGATTGAAATTCTCAGACTAGCATTTCCAGGACCTTGTAGGCCAGCAGGTCATCTCAGTGCGTACAAACACATTTACATTACATGCTTCTAAAGACCCACGCTAATGCTGATTTTGTTCACTCTTGGGAAAGCACCATGTCTGATTTAGTGTGATGTTTGTATGTTTGAGGCTTTCAGGACATGTTTACAAGGAGGCATCCAGCACGCTGAGACACTTCCTGTCACAATCTTTGAGAATACCTTCTTATAAAAGACTTATTCTACCTGACTGTGCTCCTCTTTTAAACTGCGATGTTCGTTATTAAATCCTGGTGATAAAATCATTAAAGTTATCTCATTTAAATGTTTGCTTCCAGCTGAAGTATCTGGTTTGAGAGGATGGAGCTGTGACTGTAAACACGGTCTCTGTTTTTGTTAACAACCAGCAGCACCAGTATGAATGTCTTCCTGGAGAAACATGCACTGACTGTCCTGTCTCCTAGAGCTACATCAACACTGAGTAATTCAAATGTTTACCTTGATATGTCTGACAATCTGTGGGATGGTTTGTTATCTTGGCGAGGTTTCATAGAACATCATGATCAAACACAGTTTACTGGATTAAAGCTACCAGTAAAACACGCTGTACTGGGAGCAGCAGGTTTGTAAAGTGAGTCGACAATAAAGAACTAGGAACAATAAACACACTGTATTAATAAAAAAGGTTTTCTCGGTAGAGCATGGGTTCAGTTCTGACAGGCTGCCAATTTTAGTAAGATTTGCGCACTAAGGATAACACAAACAAACAACAAAAATTTACATTTATTATTAGGCAAATTCTGACGAGCTTATTCACATCAGGAGTGGTGCTATTTTAAATTATGCACATTATAAAATGAAATAGCTGGCATCAGATAGCCCAGTGGTTTAAGGTGCGCCCCATGAATGCGGGTAACCTGGGTTTGAATCCGGCCTGTGGCCGTTTCCCACATGTCTCTCCACACTCTCTCATCCCCGTTTCCTACTCATTCCACTGTCCTCCTTGAGCAAATAAAGGCACAAAAAGCCCAAAACAATCTTTAAAATAAATAGATAAAATAGCTTTGCCTAAAAAGTCTGCACTATGATGCACAGTTCACTAGTAAACAGAAAAATTCTAAAACAGAATGAAATGAAGCTCAGCATTAGCTCATGCAGGACTCTGTATTCATACTATTCAGTCGTGATCAGCTGACTGTCAGCTGATCCCAGTTATCAGCTCCCACAGCCAATCACAGCTCTTCCTCTCATCACAGCAGTCAATTTAAATTCTTCTCACAAATTCCTGCTTGCATTAATGCCGAGGCATCAAACTGCTGCTACAGCTGGCAAAGCTTCACCTCCTCCACCCCAGCCTCCTCCTTTATAGCATAAAGCTTGTTAGACCCTTATATTCAGATTCATGCTACTATGAATTAATTGCATTTGAACTAATTTTACTGTATTAATATGTATTGTCATAAATGTATCCACACTCAAAAAAAGATTCTAGGACTTAATAATAATAATAGTTGTTAATCTTAACAATAAGCATCAAATTAAAACTGCCAGTTTGCAAAATTCTAATTCAACAAAATATGACCAAGTTACTTAATTATTTCAAGCTACTCTCTCCAAGGCTGTAAGCATAACCTTAATGTAGTATTTTACCTTGAACTAATGTCATATGAAATACATGGAAAATCTACATATAATCATATAATGGAACGTCAAAGCATGCTGCTTGAATAACCTGGGAAGAATCTTTTGTGCAGAGCCTTCACCGCCAAGTTAAACTGTAGATCCATTTTGCAATAAAATGGTAAAATGTATGATGAGAGTGTTCCCAGACTGAAATACAGTTTTTGTCTCTCTTTCCATCTGGCCCATGCATTACAGCACGGTCAGTGCCGTTTTCTTCTCATGTCATGGTCAGCGCTGCTCCCTCTGTTCAGCCAGGTTGGCTGGGGTGACTGTTCATTTATTCCATGAATAAATAATAAGAATATTAATGCTGATAATAAGGGCCTGTTCAAGGTTAGCTGTCATTGGAGGGATCACACATTTGCATAGAGGTTGTGTCAGTGAGCTGATTGCCCCAGAGCGGTGATTAGCCTTATTTCTACGGTAAGAGGAGATGCAGATGTTAAATATGTGAGTCCTGTTTGGCAACAGCTCCAGTTGTGCACATAGCATGATTGGTTCATGTGTATTGGACATGTATTGTGCTACCTGCTGCTTGTCTGTTACCTGTCTACATAATATCATTTTAAAAATTCAAATGCCTTCAGTCAGGAACACTCTTGTCATACATTTTGCCATTTTATGCAAAACGGATATAGCTACAGTTGTACTTGGTGGAGAAGGATCTACTTTAAAGATGCTCTCTGGGTCAGTCAAGTAACATGCTTTGACTTTCCTGGGTGTGCCTTTATAAAGATAGATAGATTTATGACAATATGTACTGAATAAAATAAAATTTCTTAAAAGGCAATTAATCCATAGTGGCATGAATCTGAATATGAGGGTGCAACAAGCTTTATGCTATAAAGGAGGAGGCTGGGGTGGAGGAGGTGAAGCTTTGCCAGCAGCAGTAGTGTGATGCATCAGATTAGTGAGAAATATTTAAATACACTGCTGTGTTGAGAGGAAGAGCAGTGATTGGCTGTGGGAGCTGGAGACATTAATTTAGCTGATCACTGCTTGGCGTATGACTACCATGTCCTACATGAACTGATGCTGAGTTTCACTGAGCACAAGCTAGAGACAAATGACAAAGATTTTTTTTTACCAGTTTTATAAAAGTTATGGAAAGAAGGAAATTTCAGCTCCTTTGTTACATGTGCTAAAAAACTCTTATCTTAGGCTAAACTGAGTGTTTTGATTGGTTGGATGTGTTTTTGTTGGAAGTAAAACTTTGAAAACATCTACTGAGGTCTAAGAACATAAAAACTACCAATTCACTCCCCTAAATAATACTATTGTAAAGCTTGCATTGACCCAAAACAAATTAAATCACACAGTCACACAGAGTAAGGCCTAAAGTGAGACTTCAATCTGATCTAACCGCGGGCATCAGGTGGCTACCATAACATTCCCAGGTGATATCTTCAGTGACCCCGTGGGCCCTCTCACCACAGCTGAACATAAGCTAAAGACCAGAGACAAACCTGTTAGATCTTCAGACACTATTTTGGTGAGACTTAATGAACGGGTCATGCTTCATGAGGATTAACATGCCCCTTCTCCTGAGCTGCCCTCATAAGCGCCTTGGCCGACTCCAGTACATTAACATATTATATTTGAGCTGCAGCTGTGCCTCCTTTTCAAACTGCAGTTTTTCTACAGTGATAAATGTAAACAATATTAAAAGTCAGTACTAGAGCCAACATCAAACCATGAAACTGTCTTATTTTGTAAGGGGAAATTAGCTGCGGAGTAGCACAAGCTACAGGTCACCGGTCTGTCAGACTCACCTGACAAAAGCCAAAGAAAATCATGGAATGTGAAGCTGAATGGCAAATCAACACAAGAAAAGCTACATAAACTATTGTTTACATAATCATCCTGCATTAACTCTTAGCTCTCCAGGGATCTTGAATCTCAGGGCTGCACAGCATCCCAGGAATGCAAAGTGCTACACGCACCTGAAAGCAGCACTAGTGGATTTGTTCACCTTCAAAATAAAAGCACTATGTCATAATTTTTAGAAGGAGAGCTTGAAATCCACGGGCAAGAGATTCAATTTTAAACGGATACAGTGGACAGTGAGTGTGCAATGCTGTGATGCTGGGTCAGGACCCCCAAGGGGGGTCAAGGATGCTTTCCAAAAAACAAAGAAAAAATAATATGATTTAAAATCACACATTTTATATTTATTAGTTTAAAATATATTGTTACATAAGTTCAATGCAGAGACATTTGTGCTTAAATTTACGTAAGAGTTAAAACTACCTAAAGTTTGGTACATGATGATTTGTGCAACATTGTGCACGAGTGGGGGTTCCCTGATCTCTGACTCTGTTATTTTGGGGGGTCACAAGCTTAAGAGATTGGGAACCTCTGCTCTAGATCCTCTGGTTCTCAGTTGGTGGGTCAGGACCCAAGAGTGGGTCTCCTAGCCATTTACAGAGGGTTACAGAATCCTCCTTTTCTTTTGTTGCATCTTTTGTTTCATCTAGAGTCCTAATTGACCCCTTTTTCATTAAAAACTGATGATTAAGATTGAAATTTTTCAAAAATTTTGGTTTTGATTTGTCATTGATTGGAAGTGGATCCTGATGCTAAACCAGTTAAAAACCACTGCTCTAGATTCTAGGAATGTGGACTGTGGCGTCAATGAGGCGGTCTAATAGCACTGACTTGTTCACTTTAAGGCTGTTGGAATGAATTTCAGGGTTCGAATATAATTTGAATATTCAAAAACTATTCCAAAAGCTGAAGTTACTATTTGAGCATGTTTTTTAAAATATTTTTGCTGTTTATAATCGTTCTTGAGTCTCTCCCCTCTCTCCTTGGCTTCTTCTTCACCCATATGTAGGTGAAGGAACCAAATGTTTTGTCACATGACACGTGACATGATGAGCAATAAAGTTTTCACACTCAAAACACAGAGGTGCAGCAATGGCCGCCATTGGGGATGTTTATTGCCAAGGAGTTGTACATGCTGGTGGTGATTTGCCAAGCGAGGCTTCGCTACATCAATAGATGCTGATATACGAGAGTAAAACCGCGCTGCCCACCGACAGTAACCCGCTGTCGTGGTGGAAAACGTTCCGGTCCAGGTATCCTCTCCTGTCCTTGCTGGCTGCATGTGCATCCTGGGCACCTCTGTCAGGGCGGAGAGGGTTTTCTCCACTACTGGGACGATAGTGAACAAAAAAATGCTCTGTTCTTGATTCAGAAACCGTGGATTGCCTCAAAAACATGTAGGGACAAGATAGTACCAACATTTTTTTTGAGTATTGTTTTCATTATAAACACGATGTCATCACTGCCGTTGGCGGCGCAATTTAATTCATTTTTGTTTGACATTTAATGTCTAACCTGTTTATTCATTTTAAAGTTGACCATCAGTACCAAAAAACCTGTTAAAGGCCTCTTAATGGTGCAGGTGGCTGTGTTTGTACTAAAAAAGTACATAAAATTAAAATTACTTTTGCTTTTAGCTCATTATTTCTTCATTGCAATCTGTAATGCAATATTTGAGGCTCCTCTAGTGGACAAATGTGTAACTACACGGTGATTAAAGTAATTGAACGTTTTACATACGTAATAAAAATGTGCAAAAATATTTAAATATAATTCAAAATCTGTAAAAAATAGTAAATGAAATTCAAATGGGACTGTAGATAAATATTGACACCCCTAGTTCACTTGTACCCTGAAATGAAAATCAAGCTGTGACACGGCTGAGACGCAGCCACCACACACCCAGTCTGTAATGGAAGTAAGAAATCACTGCCAAAATCTCACAGCTATATCTAGTATGCATTTAAAATTTAAGATGCTGCACAAACTCAATACTTAACTTCATAATTATTGAATAAATCCAGCTGACACTGGCTTGCATGCTTCATAATTCAATATCTCAGAAGGGATTTGATTTGCAGAGGTTTTTTGACTCTTCTCTATTGTTTTTACTGCGTTGTTTCTAGGTAATAAACGGGTTCCACGAATGAAAAAGTATGACTGTAGATAAGCAGACGTGCCAAATCAATAACATAAAAGCTGAATAAAGCCTTTGTGGCTGTCATGCACACAAACCCTTTCTACAGCTCACAGAATAAGTGGAATGCAACTCAACATAATGGCTGAATTGTGGCTGACTTCATGCATTAATCTGTATAAAATGCTTTACTGTTATTCATCTGCACTGTGAGTACTTCTGTATACATTGACTGCCTTTATACGCCACAGGAAATGTTATTAGCAGTAAACTGGGTGCAGCAGCGAGTGATGCCTCCATGTTAAATCAGATTATCATACTTCTGAATGACTTTGGTTTAAAGCCAGAATCAATCTTTATATATTTTCTTTGTGCTGTCCCTCAGATAACACATGCCGGCATGGTGTTCGGCTCCACGCTGTGTTGATAATCAGATTGAATCCTTAACAATAAAGGATATGTGCTTTGGAAGGTAAGTGTGGCATTTACCTCATTTGACTACCTGGTCCTTGATTGAACCCTTGACTGGAGAATAAAGTGAGCGAGAGGCTGTGCAGAACAACCACTCTGGGAACATTGGACCATGTTCTTGTCAACAAGTAGCGGCATGAGTCATCCATTAAAGAAAAGTGCTTCCTGCATTCTGAGGGAGTCTAAAATAGACTGTGTCATTACATATTCGCTTTGCCATTCATTCCAGGCTTTTAATACAAGCTTTTTACATAAGTGCTTTCATGCAAGTTTGAATGGAACCACATATCTCACCATCTAATTGTATCTTTCTAACATACATTAGGTTTCTCCATCTGAAAGATCAATGGCTAATGCTCGGCGCTGATGCTCAGCGTCTCTCTCTATGTCCAGATGCCACAAACATCAGGAGTGAAAGAATGATATCATCTCCCAAGAGTAGACCCGCTAAAGGACATTTTCTTCATATTTACTGCTAATATCCATCACAGTTAATGGAAAATGTAAGAAAAATATGCAACAAATTTCTCAGAGATCACTATATTTTTGCAGCCATGATAAAAAAAAAGACAAGCAAATGAGGCACAGTGCTGCCCAACTTGCTGTTTCTCTTTCTTTCTTTTTTGCAAATTTGTCATACTTCATTGTTTCCGATCATCAAACAAATTTTTTATATTAGACAAACATAGCCACAGTTGATATAAAGGAAGTTTTAAAATGATGATTTTATTTATTAAAAGAAAAAAGCCATCCAAACCTACCTGGCTCTACATGTAAACGTGATTGCACCATTTGTTTAAATCACGAATTAACCTTGATTAACCACATTTTTTGGGAATCTGAGTTCAATTTCACCATCCACACCCAGGCCCGATGACTGCCTGACTTCTTGAATCAAGAAATTACTTAAATAGAACCATCTACCGTAATGCATCTAGAAGAACATCTAAAGATCTGCAGGCCTACAGTCAGGAAATCCCTTAATAAAAGCTGTCTGAAAAACTGAAGAAGGCTGAAAGAACTTGAAAAGCAACACAACATGTTGCTGTATAAAGACATACAAGAACATATGAGAGGCAAAGTCATTGACATCCATCAGTCTGGAAAGGTTGATAAAGCCACTCCCAAGGCTTTGGGAAACAAATGGCAAACAATGGCAAGAGCCATTACCCATAATTGGAGAAAACTTGGAACACTGGTGAACTTTCCCAGGAGTGGCTGGCCTACCAAAAGGACTCCAAGCACATTGACAACTCATCCAGGGGGTCACAAAAGAACCCAGAGCAACATCTGAAGACCTGCAGGCCTCACTTGACTCAGCTAAAGTCAGTGT
Source organism: Cheilinus undulatus (assembly GCF_018320785.1). NCBI lineage: Eukaryota > Metazoa > Chordata > Actinopteri > Labriformes > Labridae > Cheilinus > Cheilinus undulatus. The sequence goes on along the minus strand of NC_054881.1, from coordinate 8,355,517 downwards.
TTATGATGTAACAATCAGAAAGACACTGGGTGAAAATAGCATTCATGGGAGAGTTCCCAGACCAACACCACTGCTGACAGAAGGAAACACAAAAGCTCATTTCACATTTGACTGAAAACATCCTGATGATCCTCAAGACTTTTGGTAAAATATTCTGTGTACTGAAGAGACATAATTTGAACTTTCAGAAGGTGTACATCCCGTTACATGTGGATTAATATGTAGTAGTAGTAGTAGTGTGATGGTCTACCACCATGAGAGGGCTGGAGCCTATCCCAGCTCTCATTGGGCGTGAGGTAGGGTACACCCTGGACTGCACCAGTCACAATGACAGGACGTATACAGACAACCACACTCACACTTACACCTACGGCTAATTCAGAGTCACCAATTAACCTTAGGAGCATGTTGTTGGCTGTGGGAGGATGCCGGAGTACCTGGAAAGAGCACACGCATGCACAGGGAGAACATGCAAACGCCGCATAGAAAGGCCCTGACCGGGAAGGAGCATTCATGCTGTGAGGCAGCAGTGCTAACACCTCTACTGTCATGCTGTCCCCTCTAACAAGTTTTTGCACAACCACTAATACAATAGAATATCAACTGAAACTATTGATTCTTAAGAAACATCTGGTTATGCTGCTCTATCTGGTAGGACAATCAGAAGTCTTCAGTTGGCCTGTTTTCTTATGTTTTAAACCTCTCCTAAACACCCCAGTATGTCTGCAACTATGCAAAAGTTTAGATTTCTTGTAATCTTTTAATAATCCTGGTTAAACACAAGTAAGCAGCACAAAACGAGAATGAGATACAACAGGGGTGTCCAGGGACGCATACGAAAATATAAAAGGATGATGGGGCCCAATCATAAGCCTCATTCTGACGGTTGTAAAGTTAGTAAAACCAATCAGACGATGGATAAGATATGCTTAGTGATTGAGTATGCTTAAATGGCTAGTTACTGGCTTTTAATACAAGCCATTATTATTAGAATTTTAAGGATTTTAAGGAGGTCAGTCAGATTTCAATATGTTTTCCATTTACAATGTTGTCTTCATTTATTTGCAAAAACTTTAAATCAATAAACTATTTCTGTCAAAATGTTTGTATTTACAGAAATAGCATGGTAGCACTGCCTTGTGCTGAAACTAAAAAGTACAATACAGTCAAGCTTCATGTTCAATGTGGACCATCCTTCATTTAATGTTTAGAATTTGCCAGAGGCCAATCAAAAATGGACCACAGGCTGCATTTGGCACCCAGGCCATAGTTTGGACACCCCTGAGATACAACAGCAGAGCATAGCTGCCATTAGCAGGTCCAAATTCCTTATGTAACAGTCTTTAACATCAGTGGTTTCCATGTTAAAATAAACACGTCATGTCCGTCACAGTGGTCAGGACACTTCCTTTTACAGCTTTATATGAAGGATTTCTCTGACTTTGAAAACTGCTGGGACTATTTGAGGAAATGTAACTGAACTAAAACATATAACATAACTTTAGTCATTTTTTAATTGGTTTAGACATTAAAGTGTGAAAAATCTATGTATCAACCCTTTAAAATACATTGTAAACACCTGGTTTAAAGGGTGATGTATTAATAAAAGATGTAAGACAGACCAATTGCTGTATTTTGTGTATAAATCAGGAGTTAAAAATCTCTTTAAGCCTCATCTTCTACTCCTGCAGTCCAGTCCTTATGAAATCACCAATTTTTTGCATTTTCCCTTCACTCCAATAATAGCTCAGCAAAGGGAGCATGCATTAAATATTTAGATATGCTCCAGGAAATTTGGGTTGTGCTGTGCTCTTTTGCACGACATCCAAATTGTTTTGGATGTCTTCCAGTTTCACATACTACTTTCATTATACTCTGGAATCAATTTGCAATCTCATGATCATTTTTAAAAAAGGGGGCAAAAATAACCCTCTTTAAATGGGACAAATGGAAAATGAAGAAATGTTTGATGCTATCTAAATGTAATTCTGTGATATGGCAGTTTAGTTTAGACCACCATACGTGTTAATATAGTTTCCATGGCACTGAATTTAAATTTATAGTTTGGCTGTTTCCATATGAATTATTGACCTATCAATCCCATAAAGAACCCAATATCAACAATATGGCAGTGAAGAAAGTATAGCCAAGATAGTCAGGGAAGACAGAAAGCTATTGTCTTTTGAAAAAATAAAGATGAAAAGAGTTTAGAATCATTAAAAAGCTAATGAGTTTCTTTTAACAGTCATCAGAGCCCTGCGTGGGACTCTTTTCTTAATTTTGTTTATGCTGGATTTCTGACCAGTACAGCCCACACTCGCAACATGTACTGTCCACTCCCGCCTGCACCCACAACAGGTCTGTCCAATCCCACTCGCATCCCACACAGATTCTGACAATCTACGGTAAATATTCAGGACAACAGATTGCATTAAACTGAAGAAATTGCTCTGTTAACTTGTTCACTTAAGCACCCCCTCCACAACGATACGATGGATAAACGATGGATAAAAAAGCAGCTGGGAGCCTCCGACTGATTTAACTCCTGGTTATGGTTTAGTAATAGCAATGTCAAAGTAATATGTACTTACTTTATTCACACATCATTCATCTTTAACTCATGCAGAGGTGAAATTATTTCCTGATCTCTGGAAAGTTTGTGGATCATAAAAAGTGCACCACTTTTTTATCAGCTTTAACAGACAGTAGACCAATCTTTATGGCATCAATGCTGTGCTATCGAAACCTCTTTATTACATGCTTAATGCAACTAAGACCAATTTGTATGGAAAGGAGTGTTCCTTTTCCCCAAATAACTGCATAATGGCACAGCGTCTCTGTGCGCTGGCTCGTATCTGCAGTGAATGGCTTGCAACATAATAAAGAGGGCACTTATGCTGTGCCTTTCTACTATTTTTGCAAAGTTTTAATGCACACATTTTTTTGTAAGGCTTTATCAAGAATCACACCATTTCCATGCATAGAGACAGCCACATTCAAACATGTTTACACAGCACCATCACCTACAACCAAAAAATAACAGCAAATAAGGTGATTTCTAATACCAATGTGTGACACATTTCCCGTTTATCTTGTTTAATATGAACAGGGGGAAGTGCTTTAAAGAGAGCTTACTCTGATCAGAAATTGTGGAACAGGTGTATCACATCTAGGTGTGCCAAATATGTTTCCTCATGGCCATGTTTCAACAAGTGCCGGCTCTGTCACTTTCTCTCTCAGATATATTAAAGACCAGAGTCATGAGCCTGGTGAAGTTTCCTTTTTTTTAGAGCTTTTGTTTGAGAGTAAAAGCCGTCTCCTCTTCAACATGGTCATGGAGTGAATGTATGTGTAATACAGGGTAAGTGATGTATTTCCACATAATAGGGGGACAGGGACCGGGAGAGGGCAAACTGAAGCAAAAGGTGCAACAATTTTGGATTTTATAGAAAATCTGTATGTACTTATGAATTGGTTACGGAACCAGTTTCTTACCAGTTCACACAAGAAGTCTTCTGAGAGGTATCAAGGACACATGGCCAATTCTAGTTGTAAGATAAAAGTTCAACAGAATTTAGTCATTTTATAATCATGAATCCCAATTCATCACAGTTTGGTGTCCGCTGAGTTGTTGCTGAGAAACACTGATGAGTGATCAGCACACGCATCTTGTTTGGCTGGAAGACTACCTTAGCCACTGACAAAAGAGACTTTAAACATATGAATAGATTGATACATGTCAGATATAAGCACAGACCACACTGGAGTTCATGAAGACGGATAAGAATCAATGGAATTCATCATCAACATAAAAGCATTTTTTCTTAGCATGAGCAACATGCATATGGATTTCCTACCATTCTATCACCCCTGGACTTCAACATCGTCCTTTTCCTTTCTAGGACTTGGCCAAGGTTATGAACTGGCCAGTAGCCATAAAGTTTCAATTTTTCCTTTTCTAGTGTTGAAAGTTGCTATATGACTGGTTCTTTGGTAGTTGTCGTGTGAGCTGGTGTGGCCCGGTGCAGACAGCATGACAGAGCAGAACACTGCCTTGAGACTGGGCCAAATACCTTCAGTACTGAGGAGAGGCTACAAGTGACCCCTTCAAATTTGGACTGATCCTAGTTTTAGTTTTGATCTAAGTGGCTTATGCAAGCTCATCATGACATGAACCCAAAGTGTTTGCAGGTGTCTGGAGTTCTGAAAGTTAAACCGTTGAAAATGGAGAAAATAAAACAGGTGGTGCTGAAACTCTAATAATTAGAAAAGTGCAAATGTTGGCTCAGCATGCTGCAAAATAGGGGAAATTGAGCAATACTGCATTGGTGGAGGGGCCACTACAGGCCACTGATGCTGAGGCTAGACTGAATAGCAGGGCCAGGACATAAAGGCAAAGTTCAGAGTGCATCCAAGCAACACCTCAGCCAAGCTCTGCCATCTTCACACCTTAACACAATCATACCTATTCTGTCACTGTGTGACATTTGGAGTCCATATCTGTTATTTCTGCATTAATGCGTTGGTGGAGCGCAAGAGTAGCAGAAGCTTCACTAACACACTCAGACATCCATACAGAGCTGCGCTCCCCCACCGGCTCTGCTGATCCCATCTAACCTATAAAACAGTTACCACTGAAGCCAGCACAGAGGGGGGGATCACTTTAGCCCTCATTAAGACCTATGTGACATTCAAAGAGACGATGAAAAATCACAGGGGTGTAAATACTACACCTGAAATGGCACTGTGAAGAAGCTTATGATGACAAAGATTAGGAGGAGAAAGAAAACAGCAGAGAAAAACAGGTGCAATATGCAGGACTGACCAAGCAGTCTTATCATGCATAGAATCAGATATATAGAGATTAAGTCATGCATTTTTATTCCCAGTTTGATCACAGAGATATTAGTGACCTCCTTATGTATGAAGTGATGCTGAATTAGACACAGTAAATTCACTGAAATACTAACTCATCTGTCCATCAATCTTACGAGACAGATGTGAGGATAGAAGTTCAGGTCAGGTATGGGAGCTTAATGCCGGATCAACACTACACATCAGCCTTGGTCCTGTACTTCTCTAGCCTCTTGATGGCCATCGTCCAGGCCTGTGCCCGGCCTATGCCCTTCCTCTCCAGGTAATCTCCCAGCTGACGTACACAGCTGCCATTGATGTCTGGTCCAGCTCACTGGGTCCTGGGCAACCAGGATGCGGTGAGCTGGATCAAGCAATCCCCGCTCTCCTGACCACAGCAGCATTAGGTCTTGTCAGTGACACCCAAAAATGCATCAAAGAGAAGTCATCACAAACAAATTCAACTGGCACCTCTAGCCTCAGTCAACAACCAAGCCTCACAAGAGTATAATAGCCCAGGAGGACCAAAGCCCAAAAGATTCTGACTTTCCTCCACATGCCTAGGTACGAAGAGCACCACAGTGCCTTACCCAGTAACCTCATCACCCCATGCACAAGTCCAAGTCTATGGTTGATCTCAGCCTCACACTCATCGTTAGTGGATTGATGGCTTATGCTGCCAAAGTAGGTGAACTGCTCTACAGCTTCCACACTGTCACATTCACCGACACAGATTCTATGGCAGCATCCAAGGCGTCCCTGAATGCCTAGATCTTTGTTTTGGCCCTGGAGACATCATTCCCAATGCTTCAGCATCCTCCTTACTGTCCACAAGGACATCTTCAGTATCCACAAGGTTGGAAGATCACTTTTAAACGTTTTTCGTCCCCTAACATATAAAATTCATCCATGAAACAAACATTTGCGGCCACTCTTGTCATCTATAAGGAAGAAAACGAGGCTACAATTTGTACGGGCTCACTACAATTTGACAACAGTAGATTGGAAAAATGTTGCCTGGCCTGATGAGTCTCGATTTTAGCTGCAACGTTCAGATGGTGGGGTCAGAATTTAGCGGAAAACAAGAAAGCATGGATCCATCCTGCCTTGTATCAACAGTTCAGGCTGGTGGTAGTGGTGTTATGGTGTGGGGGGAGATTCATTTGGCACACTTTGGGCCCTTGCTACCAATTGAGCATTGTTCATCTGTATCACTACTTAGCCTACCCAAGTATTGTTGCTGACCATGTCCATCCCTTTATGGCCACAGTGTACCCATCTTCTTATGACTGCTTCCAGCAGCATAAAGCACCATGTCACAAAGCTCATATTATCTCAAACTGGTTTGTTGGACATGATACTGAGTTCACTGCACTCCAGTGGCCTCCACAGTCACCAAATCTCAATTCAATAGAGCAGCTTTGGAATGTGGTGGAACAGGGGATTTGCATCATAGATGTGCAGCCAACAAGTCTGCAGAAACTGCATGATACCATCATAACTATCATATCAATATGGACCAAAATCTCTGAGGAATGTTTCCAACACTTTGTTTAAACTATGCCAACAAGAATTAAGGCAGTAATGAAGGAAAACTAAGGTCCAAGTCAGTACTAGCAAGGTGCACCTAATAAAGTGGCCAATTTAGTGTATATGAGGGGCAAATAAGGCCATACCTTCAGTATCAGAAGGAATTTCTCCTTGGGCTCACTTATGTAAGTGAAGCACTTGGCCCAGATAGTAGTGGGTATAATCTTAATAGAGGCCTGGCTTTGTGGTCCAGACATGGCTTCTGAACACTTGGGCCGGATTTTGGCCGTCATTCACTTTTGAATGTGGGCCACATCTCATTTGGCCCATATCCAAGGCTAAGGAAATTTGTTATCAGGGATGTATGTCGGTCAAGTCACGGCACGAATGCATGGCTCTATGATCGCCTAATCTGACCCAGTGACCATCATAGCAGGCAGAAAAAGCTGTGTGGTCTGACCTCAGCTTTACTTTTTAATGAATACACCGTATGGAGTTCAGTTAGTATTTAAAAGACTATTCAGCTCAAGTTATTCTTAACAACCACATACTAACCATCAGGTTTGACAAAAGAAAATCACTGTTGATATTAGACCACAGTTCTCCCCCTGCAGCCTAGACCTTATTCCTGCCAGCTTAACTCAAGCAGAGTGCCTGAGAGGGTTACTAAATCGCTTTGGTGTCCTTCGTTATTTTCCTTAAATAGGGTCTCGAATCATGGGGCTCCATGAAATTTCCATTTATCTGCCTCTTACATGTGACCAGCTTTTCTCTGTGATTTTTAAGCATATTGGCATATTTTTAAGCAGTCTGCTTTAATGTGAGTGTTTAAAAGTCTGCTCCCTGTTCACATTTTAACACATGCTCTTCTAATTGGTGTCCCTTTTCACATTTAAAGAGAAACTTGTGCTGGTGGAGTTTCCAGAGATTAAGGACAATGACCTTTGCATCTTTGTCAGCCACACTGGGCCACTTGTAATGAGAGAGTGAACAAGTCTCCGCCAAGCTGATTATTGCACAAGCCTATAATCTGTGAACATCTGCAGCTCGACGAGGCTGTCGCCGCTGGTCTCCACTGTGTGAGAAATCTGCCAATCTCAGATTTGTCTACTCTCGCTACAGAGAATTACTGCAGTTTGGACTCAAACGTGCTCTTGCTAAATTGCTTTACCCAACCAAATGGAAAGCCATACTGATCAGGTTTAATTCTGAATAATCTCAGAGGCACAGCGCTGGTGTGACTTGGAGAATGAATTTTATCCACTGATGGGAAAGACATTCACTCAGATACTGTATTTAATTCAGTTTAAGGTTATTCCCATTTACTTACATTGATAAAGTTATTCAGTTTTTACACACATTTACATGAAATTTGTTTACTCTGGGTATTTTTCATTTTACAGCAATACAAACTACTTTTTTAGATTTTTAAGCTAGATCACTACAGTGAGACACAATCTGTCAGAATGAAAATAAATACTAAAACTTTCAAAATAAAATTGAATAAAACTTCAGATTTCAGTTAAGGTAAGGTTTAGGCTACCAAATGTTAAAAGAAAGGAACCTGACCTGCAAAACCTTACATTAACCTGAAACTCTGACACAGCTAATGTAGCTAAGGCTAAAGCTAACTTAGCTACATAAGCTACATAGATAACATAGCTCCAGGATTAACCAGGAAGGCCACTTTTAACAGGTGCACTGTAGCCATTTGCCAGGTGGTTAAAGACCCTTTTGCCTATCACTAGACTAATCAAAAGTTTGCCTCAGATTCCACATACACTCAGTCTGTACAGTGTTTTGAATGTGCTGCACTCCTCAAAGATTTCGCTCCCTCTCTAATCAACCTTTACAACTCCATAGTAATGCTACACAATAAATAGCAATCACAATCATGATTTCAGGATGTGCAATTACATAATCACATTAAAGGCTGCAATTATATTGTATTAAAGAGCTATTGCAGTATTTCTGAAGTTGGGGTGTAAAGGGTATTTGGCATTAGCCTCCAGAGATTTAAGTGCACCCTTTAAGGATGATGTGTTTAGAGGAACTACAGTGCTACAGAAGGTTACAGTTGCTCCATGTAATATAGAAGGTTTAAGCTAAAAATAGGCATAAAAAAAGCAATGTTGGCTCAATTGTCCGCTACATTGGAAATTGTTAATGAGTGTTATTTTTGATCCAGAAAGCCTCTGTGTTTGGCACTATTTTGCCATGCAAGCTTAGGCTACAAACGACTTGTTCTTCTGCTTCAGTGTATCCCATCGCCTGATCAGCTGTTGGAGCCTAAAGGCTTTGTCAGAGAAGTTTGATGTGGATACGAGGGGGTACTATCTATCTATCCACTGTACCAGAGGTGCCACTCCTGCTCTGCTAAAGATGCACCTTGAGTCAGTCAATATATACAACATAGCCTGCATTCAAAACTCACCATCCACACAGAGTAGAGTGGCCCAAACAGGAACAGATTAACAGTAGACTATATGGAAGTTTCATAATGATTCATAATGCAATGCCAGCTGCACTGATATCCAGACTATCCAGCACTTCAAGTGCTTACAGAGTATGTCGAATTTGAGGGTTACATTTTTGAGATAGGTAACAATATATCATTTTCTCAAGTTAAAAAGCACTAATAGGTATTTAAGTGTTAAGACAAAGGTAATTATCGCAGTTTAGAACAAACCTAATCTTTGTTAACCTCCATGGGCCCCTCTAGGACTCTAGACCCCTAAAGGCTTCATCCTTTTCCCCACTTATGGAGCACCTTACTATAAATGGACACCACAGCTCTTCTCATGCACACAATTACAAATCCTATATTCTACATTTCTGTGTATAACCTGTAAATAGACATAAAGCATCCTTTGAAATCCAAACACAGATGAAAAGAAGCCATTAAAAATGAATGGGATCTCTGTCAAATTACTCACACCATAACACATTTTTGAAAATGTATTTTCTGCATTAGCAACATATAAGCTCAGTGCAAACATGTTAGACTTTATTCCTTCTGCACCGACTTTACTAAAAACCTAGAGGGACTGGAAATTCATCCATCCTTTTCTTCAGTAACCTTTATGCTTTATAACACAGTTAAATAGAAAGTGATTGTATTAGGGTGTTAATATTTATGCCCATGTTGAACAGATTTATTCAAGCCTGAGGTAAAAACGCTAGATTCATTTACACTCCCCGCCTTTGTTAACTGCTCCACAAATGTGTTCTATTGTGACCATAACTCAGGTTAATGTGCTTCATTTGCAGTATTTTCCCAGGTTCCTCTCAACAGTGGCTCATTGTTATCCTGATTCTTCATCCTGAGTGTTTGAAGCGAGCAGCTGTAAGCTACGTGTTCCTGTGAATGCTAAGACTTTGCCATGCTGGCAGACCAAGTGAGGCAAATCCAGTATATCCCAATTATACAGCGGAGCGCTTTACTCCACTTACTGAAGTAAGTGCATTACCCACTAATCAGTGCCTGGCCGTACTTGTTAGAGCATGACCTTCCTCATATTCATGCCAAGGTAAAGTGCTGCTGGCAAATCAGCTCTAATTTCACCATCACACTGAACTCACATTACACATGCAAATGTCTATTTCATATTCATTTATTTATAAAAGGTTTCTCTCTGCAGAAACAAGCACACATTTGCATAAGGTGTTATAAAATAAACATGTATGAATAAATCTGAGGCACCCTGTGGAGATTACCTTTAATCTTTCATGTGGAAACTCAATGATTGTGTCCATAAACCTGAAACAAGCGCCTGTGGTTGCCACAAGGGAACTCCACACTTTTATATCATGGTCTCTATAGATGATACAAGCGTGGTGATGGATTTACTGTTCCAGCGAATACAAAGAAACCTTTTCATTCATTTGAAGTCATGAATATGGCCACCTGATAGATGTAACTCCTGTATTCACTAATTTTACACTGAAATAAATCAAATTACCCCATTGTATTTGTCTAATTTCCAGTCAGAAATATCTCATTACTCTTATTATACTTCACCAGGGGTGGTTTTATTTTCCTGGAGGCCCCAGGGAAACAGCACACTGCTTAAAGCAATCAGAAATAGTCAAGGAAAATATTCTGAAGCATCTCTTTTCAATAAAAAAAGTCTCAGAAGTACACAGCAGACCCAAAGGTGGACAAAACCAGTGTGGAAGACTTGGGTGGTGGTTTCCATTTTTAAAAAAAAGGGACAAGAAGGCATGCTCGAATTATCAGTGTATCACACTGCTTAGCCTCCTGGGGAAAGTCTACTCTACTGTGCTGGAAAGGACTTGTTTTGTGGGCTTGGAGAAGGCTTAGGAATACGGGGTCCAGGGGCCACTGCGGCACCGGCAAGCCATCAGGTAACCAAAGTGGTAGTTGTATTTGCACCCTCAGTAGAAAGTCAGACATGTTTCCAGTGCACATTGGCCTCCACCAGGGCTGCCTCTTATCTCCTGACCCTGTCTGAGGTTTTCATGGACAGGATCTTGAGGTGCAGTTAGGTGGAGGATGGTTTCCGGTTGAAGGACCTCAGAATTTTATGTCTGCTTTTTGCAGATGGTGTTTTTTGTTGGCTTCATTTGCTGAAAACCTTCAGCAGGAGTGGAGTGGTTTATCGCTGACTGTGAAGCAGTTAGGACAAGGGTCAGCACCTCAAAGTTGGAGGCCATGGTTCTCTGCCAGTAAAAGATGGATTGCTCCCTCCAGGAGGGGACAGAGCCCTTGCCTCAAGTGAAGGAGTTCAAGTATCTTGGAGTCTTGTTCACTAGTGAGGGTGGAATGAATATGCGGGAAAGTGGCTGGGCTCAGCCTTAAAGATAGGATGGAGAGCTTGGATATCTGGACGGACCTCGAAGTAGAGCTGCTGCCCCTTCACAATGAAAGGAGCCAGTTGAGGTGGTTCAGGCATCTGATCAGGATTTGCCTGGACCCCTCCCAGGGGAGGTCTTCCAGGCACTCCCAAAGTGTAAGGAGACCATGGAGTAGACCCAGGACTCACTGGAGGGAATATATATCTAATCTGGCCTGGGAACACCTTGGAATCCCCCAGGAAGAGCTGGAAAATGTTGCTAGGGACATCGCCTATGTTTGGTTGACTTGCTTACCCTGCTGCCACCATGACCAGACCCTGAACAGATGGAAAAAATGAATGGATGGATGAAATATGACTCAAAGTCTCCATATATGAACAGTCCAGGTCAGGTGTAACTTAACTATACTTTAAAAAACATCTTCCAGTGTTACGTAGAATTGCCAGGAGGCAGTGACTTTCTGTTTTTGATGTTATTACTATGACTTGACTTAACACATGACAGACGTACTTGACTGCTGATCAACTTCTCATGCCGCACATACACACTAATGCTGGCCCTACACCTATCAACATTTCAAACTGTTTCAAAGTAGCCGACAAAATTCAAAAGTGGGAGTAAAGTCATGGGTGTCTTGTTGAAGTTACAGGGCTCCTGTGATCTCAGCCGTTGGGTCTAATTTGGTCATAAATCTCAATCTGAGCAGTTTTAAAGGTCATATATTATGCAAAGTTTTTTTTTCAGGCTTTTCTAACAAAAATATGTGCACCTGTCCTGTTCAAGCATCAGAACCCCTCCTCTCTTTCTCCACCTTTCAGAGAATGTGTGCTGAAACAAGCCGTTTTCAGATGTTCCCCTCATGATGTCATGTGGGGAGTTAGCACCGCCCCCCGGGGCTCACTTGGCCCTCCCCACTTGGGAGAAAGCTCTGCCTTCCTCTCCTGATCCTTCTCAGCTGCCAGCTGAGAGGAGGATCAGGAGAGCCACATCCATTAAGCCACATCCATTTCCTGAAAGGGGCGGAGTCAGACAGCTCATTAACATTTAAAGGCACAGACACAGAAATCACTCGTTCTGAGCAGAGCTGAAACAGAGGGCTTTTAAGACATGCAAAAATCCAATACTGAAATGTTTTTCCAGCAAAAACTTCTCAGGCATGTTTTGGGGACCTCAGAGACCAATATAAACTTGTCTTAAAGGGGTAAAATATTTGACCTTTAAGGCAGTCTTTCTGCAGTCTTGGCGTTACGACAAAATCAAACAAAGTCTCTAGTCTGGTGTTATGCAAACTGTGCTTTCAGTGACGCAGCTGTCAACAACATCCAATGGGAGCCAGGGTTGTACATTTTTCATAACATGAGTATGGGCATAGTTTAATCTGAAGTCACCAAAGTACACTGATGTGGGAATATGTAAGATTTAGCATTGTATTTTTCAGTGATATATTAACTTCCAGAAGATCTCAGGTGACGAAGAGTAATGCAAACGCAATGTAACTAGTAAAGTAACTATGTGTGAGTACCAGAGTAATTTAAGTCATTGTATTTTAAGAAAGTAACTATTATTGTGGAATGGATTACTTTTTGATACCCTGTTTTCCATCCCGTATTCTAAATTAAGCCAACTAAAGCTTCACATTGAGAGAAGTATCAATATTTGCATCTTGCAAGAGAACAACCCTAGCTACCCCCTTATCTTTGCTAGCAGTAAGAATATCAGCTGATATCATTTATTCTCTATAACAGGACAGTTTATCTCTTTAACCTCAGTAACACGACAGGAAATGAGATACATCACATTATGTTGTGATGTTATGAGCGTTTTTATCTCTTAATGTAGGAGAGATAAGTCTTGTTAAACAGCGATGTTGTCCTGCAGTAAACGGAAAACGATATTGGCTTAGTCATGTAAAACATTGCTCAACACTTTTGACAAGGAAAGAGGAAGTTTAACACACAGCACATGTTCTCATGCTCTTTTTAAAGATTTTAATTAATGTCAGTTTTTAAAAAAGAGAATTCTGCATGCTCACAGAAACACTGTGAGCCTTTATTCTTCATACAGTACAGTCAAAAGTAGCTGCAGCATGAACGTACAGTCATAGTATCCTTGTAAAAACCACTGTGCCTTTTTTTGGCTTCAGTTATGTCACTTATGTTCTCATTTTTTTCCACTCACAGTCTAAATACTTCCAGCTAAATTCATAAAGCGGAAATCTGACTTAATGTGGATTGAATTACAGCTGCTAACCTTTCGGCAACCCTCTAAAAGTTTCATGAATGCTTTTGGGAAATCATCTGGGGCAAAACGTCTCTTTTGAATCTCTGGTTATCTGGGACAACCTAAATCCTGCACTTATCATAATCCATCCGTTGCAGTACCATGTATTTGGTTGCTGTGACACAGGACTGAACCAAAGCAGATTTCCTGTGATCTTAAAAAAAAACCCAGATGGCATAGAACGAGTCGGAGCCAGGGCCTCTTACGCAAGTTGGACCAGCTGTGGCTGCTGGGCTGTGCGTGCAGGGAATGTGTTTACGTAACGCCCATTTGGGCTTTTTTCTCCTCACACAGCAGGTCCTATACAAAATTTAGAGCATGCAGCTCAGAGCCTTTTTTATTTATTTACACTCTAACTGTTTTTAACTACTCTGTTTTTAGGCACTTTTTGTAAAGTAGGTCTCCATGTGGGGAGGCTTCATTTATCTTGACTGCAGTATTTTTTAGCCTCTCTCTCTGCAGGGCTGCTTATTATCTACTACATTAAAACTGTGCTGCAAAAACAGGCTCGCCAATTCATTACTGACAATTTCTGTCTGTTAATAAGGATGCTAGTTTTATTTAGTGGCTAACTTTGGAGGGAAAGGGTTCACCAGTTGTGTCTCATTCGCATCTTTGTCCATCTTTTAGTTGTTCATGCATCTAATGTGCTGTGAACCTTCATCCTGGTTGTGGGACAGAGATAATAAAGTACAAAATGCAGTTCTTAAGGAAGAAGAGCCATCCAGACAGACCTGGGCCTACGTGAAAAAGTCAAACCTAATAACTGGTTGTGCCACCCTTGGCGGCAACAACTGCAAGCAAGCGTTTGGGGTCTTTCACACCCCTGTGGAGGAATTTTGGCCCTCTCTTCCTTGCAGAGCTGTTTAAATTCAGCCACAGTGGATGGTTTACAAGCATGTTTAAGGCCACGCCACAGCATCTCAATTGGATTAAAGTCCGTTCCTTGACTAGGCCACCCCAAAACTTTCACTTAACTCTTTTTCAGCCTTTCAGAGGTGGACTTGCAGGTGTGTTTTAGATCATGGTCCTGCTGTATAACCACAGTGTGCTTGAGCTTCAGATGACAAAACTAATGGATGAAATTTCTCCTTCAGGATTTTCTAGTAGAGAGCAGAATTCATGGTTCCACCTATTATAGGAGGTGTTCCAGATCCTGAAACAGCAAAGCAGACACGCCTTTATGTTCTTTTTCCACCTTAAACTCATTCGTTCCACTCCTCCTCCATTTTTGCCATTTTTAATCCACAGTTGCCTCCATTGTTCCTTCTTTCTATGTTTCACCCCGTTTAACCCAGTTTTGCCATTTAATGTACATTTTTGCCAACTTTTTGTCAAATTTTGACCATTTTAACCCAATTTTGCCACTCTCTACCCAGTCTGACATTCTCCTAACCCATTTTTGCAGCCTTTACCCTTCATTGCCCAGTTTTTTAGCCACTTCAAACCAGTGTTGTAGTACTTGAGTCCAGGACTCTGACTCGAGTCCAACTTGAGTCCTGATTTGGAGGACTCGTGACTCGACTTGGACTCGAGCGCTGATGACTTGGACTTTGACTCAGACTCGAGCTTTACCTGCATCAGGACTCGAGGATGAAGAGGAGGACTTGAACCTTTTTTGCTGAAGACTATTTTATTCAGCAATATTTATTGTTTTTGTGTGAGAGAACCCCACATATCTGATCAGTGATCACGCAGCGAACAGTGTGTGTTCACCTGCATGCACGTGAGTCTAACCTGTCTGTGAAAACAACCAGAGGAGAGAGAGAGGAGGAGAGGGCAAGCCTGGGTGACAGAGACAGGAGCTGATAGGTTGATAGGTAGCTTAAACCTGTGGCTCTTCTCTGTATTCCTGCAGTAATCTTTACAAGAAATTAAACTAAAACGCAGCCAGCTGAAAATCTCCATCAGCTGCTCAGACTCCTCCTATTAGCTGCTGTACAGTAATCCTCCTCAGTCTTGGACAGAGTGATAAAAACTCTTGCAGTGAGTCCCGTTAGTTAGAAATATCAATCTAACGATGAAATCTGCGTTAACATTGGTGAGAAAACGCTGATTAGTGAGCTAAATGAAGTGACATAGGGTAAAATTATGATGTATTTAAAGACAACTCAGACTTTGGAGTGGGCAGCACGGTGGCGCAGGGGTTAGCGCTGTTGCCTCATAGCAAGAAGGTCACTGGTTCGCTTCTCGGTCAGGGCCTTTCTGTACGGAGTTTGCATGTTCTCCCAGTGCACGCGTGGGTTCTCTCCGGTTACTCCGGCTTCCTCCCACCACCAAAAACATGCTCATTAGGTTAAGTGGTGACTCTAAATTGGCCGTAGGTGTGAATGTGAGCGTGCCTGGTTATCTGTCTCTATATGTCAGCCCTGCGATTGACTGGTGACCAGTCCAGGGTTTTCCCCACCTCTCGCCCGATGACAGCTGGGATAGGCTCCAGCCCCCCCATGTTCTGTCCTTTTCTTCAACTGCACAATTTTTTGGTCCATTGACCTCCTGAGACCTGAGCTTTTGCTTGGAATGCTTTTTTAGTTTCTCACACTTATTTGGATAGTTTGCACCAGATAAGTTTAAAAGCTTAGCCTCATCTTTGACAGGAATTAATTTTGACCAAAAATGAAGTGCAATATCAAGACAAATTCCCTTGAATTTCAAAGAAACTACTTAAAAATGTCTTCAAAATTCATAAACTTATTTTTAAAGTTTCCCAGAAAGGACACCCTAAATTTTCTTCAAATATTCCTCAAATGTTTCAATGAAATTTTATCATAAAGCTTGAATTTTAAAGAAAACTCCTAAAAAAATTTCACTTGAATTACTGAAAATAAAAAAAAAAATCCCTAATATGTCCAGGCTAAATTTCCAATATGAGCAATACATTCCCCATGATTCGATGAAAAATGTTGGAAAATTTCTCCAAACATGCCAAGAAATACCCTGAAAATTCCATCATATTCTAGAAATTTTAAAGCATAACACGCTTCTCAATCCCCAATCAAATTTCCAAAATTAAAAAATAAATTTCCCAAGTTTCCATGAGTATACCTAAAAATTAACATTTCCTAAGTTAACACAAAATGACTTAAATTTTCAAGAACATTCCCCCAAAAAATAATAAAAAATAATCATGCAAATTCTCATTCAACTTCACTGCACACACTTCTAGTGCAGCTCTCAGAAAATACAAAAAAAAAAACAACCAAATTTTCTATCAAAAGTCTTGAAAATTTTCAAGATATATTCCTAAAAATATCTAAGAAAATTCCTGATATTCCCATAGCAAATTCTCCCAGTATTTCAAGAAAATTTCTTTAACTTGAGTGGACAGTCCAGACAGTTTTCTCCAAAATGTAATGTCCTCATTGTGCATGCAGGGTCTTAGCAGGTTAAAGTCGTCTCACTTTCTGGCATCCTGACATTCGTGTGCATCAGGCTCGGCTCTGAAACTTGACATTACTTTCCAAATGGTTCATTTCAGTGTGCCCATCCACACTGTTAACAGTACCAAATTTGTTTTAAGAAAAAATGTTAACATTTAAAAATAAAAGTCTCTCTTCTACTTTAGCAAATAAATTAATATTTTTTTGTTGCACTAATAAGAGTGGTTGTTATTCAGGTTAAAAATAAAACATGGTTATCACAGCTGAGCTTTCCATTGGACCATGATTTTGCAAACCTCTGGGGTCCCTGGAAAGCTCCTCCCTATGGGCAGCCTTGGATGGCGCCTTGATGTGTTGTTTCTTTAGATCAAATTTGGACGACTTTGTTTACATTTTCCACACATTTAGATGGAAACACGAGTGGAAGAGTGCTAGAGAAGTTTTGATGCCTTTGATTTTTTAAAATCCAAGGCTGAATACATCCTCTTACTGCAAAGTAAAAAAGAAATAATTTAAAAATACATATCCTATACTAGCCCAGGAAAGCAGAAACCTTTGTTTTTTTAGGTTTAAAACTGAGGATGCTTTTCACATTTAAATATTCTCCCTCCAGCCATCTTTGATTCCCGTCTGACCCTCAACATTTGCTGCATGTCATCCTCGCTCTCTTCTCCTGGCAGTTACTGTCTCTCTTTAACAGCCTAGAGGCAAAAATGTCCCAAAAACATCTTCCGGAAAATAATCACTTTAGTTCTCCTCTAAATAAAAGGTCGGATTTATCCAGCAGTAATTTAACTCTTTAATGTCAAAGCAGCTCATCGCTGTGGTAGCCAGTAGGGACAGAGCTAATGTCAAAAACTAACAGGCACTTTCATATTGTATCTTATTGCATTGTTTCATATTGCACTGTTTCATAGCATGCTGTTTGCCATCCTTTTGTATTTTAGCACTGATTATCAAAGAATGAAGTTGCATTGCTGTGCTGAAGTGAGAAGGATCAGTCTAACTGGAGGTAAATGTGATTCTCAGAAGCATTGTTCTAGCTGTCAGATAGCCTCTAATTCTTCCAGGTGCTTTAATTTGAGACCTTAATGCGACTCTCCCAGTGTGCACCATAATGGAGGCTCAGAGTCCAGTCCCGTTTCCCTCAGGCGCCTGATCTGTGCTAAGCCCCGAAGCTTAAATCCCTCTCAGACGCTCATTAATGCGCTCGGTGTGGGACCACACCGGGGTTATGTCACTCTCCTGAGCCCGGACCCTTGGCCTGTGTCTGACAAAGGGATCTTCTCCTCCCCCACCCTCCTCCGTCTCCTCATCCTCTTTCATTTCGTCTTTAACCACTGTCTCTCGGCCTCAGCTAGCTTTTGACCTTTAACACTGCTCATCTGCTCCACAGGTAACTCTAAATATGACGAGAGAAGCAGGATAATCATCAGGCCTGTGAACTGAGTGGCCTTCTTTACCGCTCACCTTGTGCATGACCCCAAAGACAATCTCAACATTCAAATGAGTCTGTATCCCGCCACATAAAGAGGATCTGTGTTCAGGGATAAAACTGAGCTGTGGATTGTGAAATTTTTATTTAGCTTTACATTAACTATACCGGCTCATCCCTGAGGGCTGCTGAAGGGCTGGAGCCAATCCCAGTTGACATTGGGTGAGAGGCGGATCTGCTGGGTCGCCAGTCAATCACAACACTGACACATAGAGACAGGCATGTATTCAAGCTTGCTTTCCCACCTACAGGCAATTTAGAGTCACCAATTTAGCCAACCTGGATGTCCTTGGACACATGCAAACGGCTCAGAGAAGCTCCTCCAGGAGGCCTGCAGGCAGCCTGAGGCGTCCTGCTTGTAGGTCGGTGGTGCTAAACCACAGCAGTGATCGGGTATTACCCAACAGTAATAAATCTATAAAACAGAATCAGCCTATTTACAATGATTGCTGTGCGCCTCTCTGCCCGCCTCGTCAAACAAAAATGTTCTGACTGGGTTGTGCAAGAGGCAAAGTTCAATCCTTACGATGGAAGAACAGCAGAAATAAACGGTGAGAGATGATTGACAGAGTGTAAACACAGAGGGGACTGTCGGTCATCTCACAGCCATATGTTTGACAATCCTTATTGATTCTCTCCTCTATGGATCTTTAAGAACAGGTTCAGTGCTGTCCATGACATCATCTTATGAGCTCACTTCATTCAGCATGTTTGAGTTTCATCTTGACCTGTTTTAGTTTAATTTACACTCTTATCTACCTGTTTGCAGGTGCTGAAAAGACTCTGGATTAAGGTTTAGATGACTATTTCAAACATTGTTGTATCAGACCTCAAACATCTCCTGACAACCAAAGCAGATGGTCAGGTTTTTATCAATACTGATTCCCTTATTGATGCTCCTTAATGAAGACCCTGTCGATACCGTTTTTAGGTTTTTGTTAATTTGAAGACCTTTATGCACTCACAAAGTCTTAAAACTTGGCAGATTAATCAGACTTAGTGAAAATTGGATGTTTTATCTCACATGAGAAATTGCTTAACAGTGCCACCTAGGCCACTGTTGAATTTTATCCATGCTGACGTTTCATAGGTACGGAAGCCAAATTCCACCACTTAAGAAAAAAAAAAAAGTGAAATTTAGGCAATTTCAGGAAATTATGTAAAGCAAAAGAATCCTAAATCGAAATTATGAGGTAAAAAGTCACAATTATGAGTTAAAAAGTTCAAAATATGAGATTAAAAAAGTTGTAATTATTAGACGAAAAGTCGAAATTGTCAGATAAAAAGTTGAAACTATGAGAATAAAAATCAAAACTATGAGATAAAAGTCAAAATTCCAAAAAAAGTCAAAACTATGAGAAAAAAATCATAATTATGAGATAAGAAATCAAAATCATGAGATAAAAAACAAAATTATGAGATGAAAGCCAGAATTCTGAGATAAAAGTCAAAATTAAGAGATAAAAAGTCATAAAATGAGATTAAAAAGTCATAATTATTAGATGAAAAGTTAAAATTGTTAGATAAAATGTCATAACAAGAAAAGCACTCAGAGAGCGCAGACCTCCACCATCCCTATCTCCCAACAGTACAGAATCCTTTTAGAAATTCCTGAACTTGATGGTGATCCGGATCACTCCCAAAATCTAATCAGTTCTTCTATATGTCATTTCTGTCATTTCCTGAAAATTTCATGAAAATCCATCCATAACTTTTTGAGTTATGTTGCTAACAAACAAACAAACAAACCCTCCCGATCACATAACCTCCTCGGTAGAGGTAACTATGAGAATAAAAATCCATCTTAGTTGAAAAGCCAAAACTATGAGATAAAAAGTTGAAACTATGAAAATAAAAATAAAAATTATAAGATAAAACGTCACAATTCTGAGAAAAAAAGTCAAAATTATCAGGCAAAAAGTCGTAATTATGAGATAAGAAATCAAAATTATGAGATAAAATACCAAAATTTTGAGATCAAAGTCATGATTCTGAGATGAAAAATTAAAATTTTGAAGTAATAGTAAAGATTATGGGATAAAAAGTCATAATTATGTAATTAAAAGTCAAAATTAAGAGATAAAAAACATCAAAATTATGAGGCAAAAGTGGTGATGAAAATAAAAATCAAAACTAGGCCATTGTTAAAATGTATCCATAATGAGGACGTTTCATAGGTATGGAAGCCCATTTCCACCACTCAAAAAAAGAAAAATGTGAAAGTTCGGCAATTCAAGAAAAAAAATTAAAGAAAAAGAATCCTATATCATTATTATGGGGTCAAAATTCTGAATTATGAGAGAAAAAATATATATATAAATAAAAATTTAAAGTAAAAAGTCCTAAGTATGAGATAACAACATCAAAATTCTGACATTACCATCCTCTAATTTTTATCATTTTATATTTTTAATTGTAATTTTTCATTAAAATTATTTTCAAATTAAATTTTATTTTTCTTTCACCCTCATCATCTCTCACTGTCCCTCATGTACACTTACGTATCACTCATCTGTTGTTATTTTTCACCAATAATAAAAAATAACAAAATAATTTAAAAAAATAAAAATTTGCTTGACATCCAATGTCACATTTGTTCATGCAAGTTTCTGTGAGATCTCACATCTATAGTAAGTGTCACTACAGACAGCAGGTTTGTGGTCTACCGTTGGTCTAGTTTGTGATTTCAGGGATTATAATATACAAACAGGTCAAAAGTGACCTCATGTCTGTGGTCTACAGTGTTTTTATAAATAGCAAAGACTTGAATATTGTTTTGTTTGTATCCAGTCTGAAACAGCATGAATCAGCAGAGAGCTAGCAATGCTGCAGAGTAAAACATTAAGCAACTAACCATGGAGATTTATACTTCTCTGATGAGTTTGTTTTGCATAAAAACACAACTTAAATATGATCCATATCAGACTTTTATTCATCTGTACTATTTAACAAAAGAAAGTCAGATAGGAGATTGTGTGACTCTGTGAGGCCTGCAAACCATGCTGACAGCATTTCCATGGCCAGAATACCACAGCAGAGCTCACTTTGAGGTATTTCCTGATCATGCAGCGTTTCCAACTAGGCTGTCTGTAGTTCTTCTTCTTGTCTGGGTTTGTGTGTATCCTCAGTACACTTTGTTCTTTTCCTGTTGATCAGTGGGAATACAACCATCTGAAGGAGTCTGTATTATGCTGTCGAGCTTGCTTATGATATAATATCTCAGACAGATAACCTTCTCCTAGAGGAATCTATAATACCTGCTGATCTTAAACCTGTAAGTTTGATTCAGACATTTGCAACCACTTTGCTACATCAGCGAAGTTTGGTGACAGCTTAGATGATCTCGGTTCACAAATGAAGACCATTAGAGATAAAGACAAGCTAGTAAGAGCATGTGGAGTGCAGTTATTTCTTGGGGTTCAACTGCAGATTGTTGGCCCTTCCTGAAAGTATTTAGTGGCTTTAGATGGAGCTGTATGATTTTTGATGACTTGTCTTTAACATCATAACTGCTGAGTCAGCACCGCTCAGTTTGAAATGAAAATGAGGAGAAGTGATCTTACCAGACCTCTTTAATCTGCTCTTCATCTCAGCTTGACATTAGCAGCTAACAGCCACATTAGCTGCTACTTGCATAACACCAACAGATGTCTGGGTGATCTGTTGATAGGCGTGTTGAATTGTGGGTAATGTATGCATGGGAATGGGGTGACACAGTGGAAAATGTGGATTAAAAAAAAGACTTTGATGCACAAACTCTGAACCTTGTGATCTGAAGTTTTTCATGGAAATGAAAGCCTTGATAATCAGAGAACACTTTAAAAGCCCAGTTGTATAATAAAAAAGGAAACTTGGTTATAAGAATTGTAATAGAAACTCCTTTATGTTGGGATAACTTTCACAAAACTCAGCACTGTGACATGAGATTTTAATCATCCACTCATCCCCCGTGGACCAAGTCAATATCTCATTAAGCTTTATTTCAGCCCTGAAAATCACTGAAGTTTCCCCTCCAGTATTGCAGGAACACGGAAATTTATGAGGAAAACAATTAGAGGAAACAAAATGCTCTGAGAAAATAATCTCTCTTTGGGTGAAATCATCCAAGATATCAGTCTAAAAGTACCTGAGAGGAATGAGGATGTCAGTCTTATCTATACTTTATTAAAAGGAGAGGTTTTAATTTATATATTGTACAAGAACTGCTGCAGTGGTGACGTGGTTAGAACTATAGCCTTACAGCAGTCAGATAAAATCCCTGTTGGATGGGATCTTTGCATTTCTCCAGGTACTCTGGCTTCCTCACAGTCCTAAGACTTGTCTGTGAGATTAAGTGCTGACTCTATATTAGCTGAAGGTATGAGCGTGAGAAGGAATGATTGTCTCTGTATATTTTACCTGTGATTGACTAGTGACCAATTAAGAGTATACCTGCTTCACACCTCATGACAGCTGGGATTAACTCCAGCCCCCAACACACAAATGGATTAGTGGTATGGATAATGGATGGATGGATTATAGTATATACTACGTATGAGCAATGTAACCTAAGGTGACGTACCACAATGTTCTGTAATGTGACGTAGCCATAACATATCATAATGTTACATATCTTCTTCACCCATATGTAGGTGTAGGAACCAAATGTTTCACCACGACATAATGAACAATAGAGTTTTCACACTCAAAACACAGAGGCGCAGCAATGGCCACCATTGGGGATGTAAGGGGATGTTTATCGCCAAGGTGTTGCTCACATTGGTGGTGATTTGGCAATTGAGGCTTATTGGTGGAAAACATTCCAGTCCAGGTATCCTCTCCTGTCCCAGCCGGCATGCCCTTACTTGGCATCCCAGGCACCTCTGTCAGGGTGGAGAGGGTTTTCTCCATGGCTGGGACGACAGTGAACAAAAAGAGCTCTGCTCTTGACAGTGTTAATTTTGGCAGCTATTTTTAATTCTAGTCTTAGTTTTAGTCTTTAAATGAAATGCATTTTAGTTTTAGTCACATTTTAGTCATGTCTATCCTTTTTAGTTTCAGTCGACCAAAAAACTCAAAACATTTTAGTCTAGTTTTAATCCATAAAAGTCCTCACATTTTAGTCTTTACTTTAGTCCAAGCATTTATTTTCTTGCCTAAATCTGGTACCAAATCATGGTAGTGTGTTCTCTGCACCCTGCCAAACCTGGGGTCCCTGCTTTCTACAGCTGAGAGGCAGAATAGATACAGTACAGCTGCATTTTTTTTTTTTTTTTGACAGATTTACCCACAATGGAGAAATATCATGGATTTTGAATGTCCAATGAAAACTACATTACATTTTAGTCTAGTTTAAGTCATCTTGATGAAAACTAAACTTAGTTTTTGTCAGTTTTAGTTATCACAGATCTATTTTTGTTAGTCTTAGTCTAGTTTTTGTCATGGAAAAAAGACTGTCGACAAACATTTTTTTCATAGTTTTATTTGACGAAATTAACACTGGTTACAATGCTGATGCCTGAGCAGAAGATTCTTTAATTTTAATTCAAACTCACTGGCCATTGGACTTAGGCTACTGATAACCACTGAACTGTATGGGTAATGCATTTGAGGCATCTAGGGACCCCATCTTCCCATTTAACACCATTCCTTTGATGGAATGTTTTCATCCAGATAGGGGTGGATATTGTTTGGGCAAAGTCCCCCAGTTGGATTGCTCTTATCAATCAATAGATGTATGAAATAAATGATTGACTATATATGGCCCTACTTTATTTTGCCAACCTCCTAAGCAAGTGATGCAGCTTGCATGCATTAGCTTGAAAAGTAGCATCTAATGGACCTCAGCTTGCAGTATAGTCAGTTAGGACACCTATCATTTAGCAGCCTGAAACAAACACCACAGTATCATCTGCATATGCATCATCTTCTCATTTTACTGTAGCTGCACAGGCCTCAGAGAAGCTTTTATCAACATGCTCTCTGTGGTTTCCCCTCAGAGTCAGCTCTTTTGTTTCTTTCAGAAGTTTCTTCAGTCCCACCGAGCATTTCACCCCTGACTCAGACATGAGTGTTTATTTATCTTATTCCTGCAGCACGAGTCTTTCCTCCAACTTTGAAAATATTATTCTGTTGTTGTCATTCCAGACCTGCTCACAATCTGTATATTGTGTACTTTCATATTCAGTCACCCACAGTCAGCCCGCAGCCACCCACACACACCCACGCTCACAAACACACTTTTACTTGTGTCTACATTGCATCATTGCGTGACTTAGCAGAGTAGACTCTATCAACACAGAGAAAAGTGTTACAACGGTTAAAATGTCACATGATAGACGTCTTAGCCATGGGCATACATTACAGTTGGAACAATTGCATAATCCTCAAGGATGTTTTCAGCGCCGGTCCATTTCTTCTACTAAACTAACACAAACATAAGCTGAAAGACTTTAATAATATCAACAAGATTAAATGTCTTACAGCAGATTTAGAGAGAAAGCCAGCCGAGTAATGTTGGGATTATATACGTGCAGAAAAGCAAAAGCTACAACACAGACATCTATGGACAGAAGCCACCAGGGATGGTGTTTTCTAGCACAAAAGCAGTATTTTTTATTCTTCCTAACACAAGATTGAACCTTCTCCCACACAATATGCTCCTCTCTCTCTCCCTCTCTCTGTCTCTGTGCGTGATGGGCCAGTGGCTTAAGCTCGGCGAGAAGCCATTTGTTGCAACATGAGATATGAGAGCAGGGCTGGAGTTTTGGCCGTCCACCAAGTCACAGAATGTACTTGAACGGATTCCAGGAGCCAAAAGTTAATGCAGGCCAGGGTGGATTTATCTATCTGTGTCTCAGATTGCATGCATCGACAGGAACAAGAAGTCTTCCCACCAAAGTTTCCACGTCTTTAAATCCTTATTTATAAGGTTTTCTCTAAAAGAGACGAACCTCTTTAAGGACACTTATAGGAAGGAAACGGGATTTTCTTTTTTGGATTTAGAAGAGCTAAAGTACACACTATCAACAAAGTGTGTTGATTTGTTTAAGAATGTTGTTTAGTTTTATTTTTAGCCATGCGTAGCGTACGGCATGGCTCTATAATTTGCAGTTATGTTCTGTATGTCACTTGATTCATCACTAAGGTCCAGCAGGAAACAAAATATCCAATGGATTGCCAGGAAACCCTGCACCGACATGAATGATCCCAAGAAGAAGAAGCATGTTGGCTCTCTGACCTTCCTTGTTGGCAATGCAATGTTGATGACATTCCTACTTCCTACCACTGCCAATATTTGATTGCATTGTCATAAAATGTATTACAGAGGAGAGGAGGAGAAGAAAAAGCCTGTTGACTTTGGCCTATTTTAAAGTACAACCCAAAAGTTCAGGACGTTTTTGCAGTGGTGATTCCACAGACGTAAGATCTCATTTGAAGTGCTCCCAAGATACTTCACCCTACAGAAAGGACAAGTGTTTTATATTGGTCTCTACAAGTCAGCTGTGCTGATGGGCAGCAACAAAGCCAGAACGTTCCCAGGGTTTCAAGTGAGAACCCCCCTTCATTCACCAACCGCCATGCCAACACCCAAACAGTCTTTATCTTGGCTGTCACAGCCCAAACACTATTGCCAACTTCATCAGACCCAGGCACCATACATGCAAGCTCCTTGTTGTGACAATGCCAATACCACACTATGTTGACAAAAGAATTTGGCTGCCTAACAGGGACTGTAATGACATTGTATTCAAATACATTTACTTTAACATGGGGTTGACCCCTCTTTTGCAGCTGTAACAGCCTCCACTCTCCTTGGAAGACGTCCCGCAAGATTTCAGATATTTCCTTGGGAGTTTGTGCCCATTCTTTAGAGCATCTATGCTGTCAGGCACTGATGTGGGAACAGAAGGCCTGGTTTGCCATCTCAGGGCCCGATGCGGTTGAGGTCAGGACTCTGTGCAGGCCTGTCAGGTTCTTCCACACCCAACTCATCAAATCATGTCTTTATAGTCCTTGCTTTGTGCACTAGGGCACAGTCATGTTTGAATAGAAAAAGACCTTCCCCAAACTGTTGCCACAAAGTTGGAAGCACAGCATTGTCCAAAATGTCTTGGTATGCTGAAGCATTAAGATTGGCCTCCACTGGAGATAAGGAACCTAGCCCTGAAAAACAGCCTCATACCATTATTCCTCCACCTTCAACCTTCATACTTAGCACAAGTTAGTCTAGTGTTGGTGTGCTTTACACCACTCCATCCAACGCTTGGCATTGGACTTAATGATGTGAGGCTTGCATGCAGCTGCTCAGCCATGGAAACCTAACAGTTTTAGTTTTTACATTAATACCAGTGGCTGGTCATACTATGGAGTGAGCAGAGTGTTTAGCTACTTTTAGCAGCCATTAATCCCGCTCTGTGATTTTAAGTGGTCCTCTGCTTCATGGCTGAGTTGCTGTTGTTCCTAAATGCTTCCACTTTCTAAACACTTTGCAGCTATAACAGCTTCCACTCTTCTGGGAAGGCTTTCCACAAGGTTTAGGAGTGTGTTTATGGGAATTTTTGACCATTCTTCCAGAAGCACATTTGTGAGGTCACACACTGATGTTGGACAAGAAGGCCTGGCTCTCAGTCTCCGCTCTAGTTCATACCAAAGGTGTTCTATCGGGTTGAGGTCAGGACCCTGTGCAGGCCAGTCAAGTTCATCCACACCAAACTCTCTCATCCATGTCTTTATGGACCTTGCTTTGTGGACTAGTGCACAGTCATGTTGGAACAGGAAGGGGCCATCCCCAAACTGTTCCCACAAAGTTGGGAGCATGGAATTGTCCAAAATCTCTTGGTATGCTGAAGCATTCAGAGTTCCTTTCACTGGAACTAAGGGGCCAAGTCCAGCTCCTGAAAAACAAGCCCACACCATAATCCCCCCTCCGCCAAACTTCACACTTGGCACAATGCAGTCAGACAAGTACCATTCTCCTGGCAACTGCCCAACCAAGACTGGTCCATCAGATTGCCAGATGGAGAAGAGCAATTCGTCACTCCAGAGGACACGTCTCCACTGCTCTTGAGTCCAGTTGTGGCGTGCTTTACATCACTGCAGCCGATGCTTTGCGTTGCACTTGGTGATGTATGGCTTGGATGCAGCTACTCAGCCATGGAAACCCATTCCATGAAGCTCTCTACACACTGTTCTTGAGCTAATCTGAAGGCCACATGAGGTTTGGAGGTCTGTAGCAATTGACTGCAGAAAGTTGGTGACCTCTGCGCACGATGTGCCTCAGCATCCGCTGACCCCGCTCTGTCATTTTATGTGGCCTACCACTTGGTGGCGGAGTTGCTGTCGTTCCCAATCACTTCCACTTTGTTATAATACCACTGACAGTTGACTGTGGAATATTTAGGAGCGAGGAAATTTCATGACTGGACTTATTGCACAGGTGGCATCCTATCACAGTACCACGCTGGAATTCACTGAGCTCCTGAGAGCGACCCATTCTTTCATAAATGTTTGTAGAAACAGTCTGCATGCCTAGGTGCTTAAATTTATACACCTGTAGACATGGAAGTGACTGGAACACCTGATTTCAATTATTTGATGGGTGAGTGAATACTTTGGGCAATATAGTGTATATTGAACCAACATGCAGTACTGTGCAGAACTTCTGGGCATGTTTGGGCCAAAAACTGAATCTGAAGTAAGCCATGTAACAGTGAGTAAGCATGCCTGAAGGCACCATCATGAGGAGGAAGGACTGACTCAACCCTGGTCGTGCTCTCAACATTCTTAGGCTGAGTAGGGGGAGTGAATGTGGCGAGTCAGCACGTCCTGGAGTACCATCCAGGTCAGCAGTTGGTTACTATGAGCCCCTGGTTGTACTATGGATGTCCCAAGGGCCTGTAAACTGTAGTCTCTGTGTGGCTGAAAAGGTCTGGACAAAAGAAATGCCATTGAGCTTGACCTTGACTGCTGAGTGACATATGTTTTGAAATGTGTCAAGCTTGACCCTGGCTGCTCCTATTTCTCCATCCCCAGGTTTAGGCACACTGGGTCTTGTGGTGAATCTTTAGTCCGCTACATGTCTACAACTTATGCACATGAATGTACATGTTTTTATCTCGCAACAAAAGCTCAAAAAAGGCAGCAAGGAGGATAAAACACCAACATTTTACAAGTTTATCTGGCTCACATCACTAAACTAAACAAATAAATGAATAAAACATTGGTGTTACATCCTCCATAACTTTGATTTTGAGTTATGCTGCCTTTTTCAAAATTCCCCAACATTTTTGAGCTTAGGCCAAGCACTCTTCTGATACTCTTCACTGAAGGAAGGCAAGGTGGAAGGCAACCTTCTCCAACTGTGATTTTTCTTGCACAATCATCTGGTTTGCATTCGTACATTTCTGCATAAATCATCAGATTTTGGGTGGATTGGGTTGAAATTTGGCGCTGACAATCATGGTTCCCAAAGGAAGAAGCCTATTTACACTGTTAATCCCCTCCCTTTTCCCCCAGCACCACAGTGTGGATTATGTTTGTACATTTAATGAAACTTCTCATCAACAGTTGGGCGGATCAGGGGATGAAATGTAAAATTTCTCCGTTAAACATCTGAGTGAAGGTCTCTATTGTTGTTTCCCTCAGCATAAATGTTTGTCCGTGTGCACACGTATGCACTTTCCCCTCTTTAACTCCACACCCTATTGATAACAATGCACACAGTCTGTAACATTATTAGTATTGATCTGTCTCTCTAAAATGGATTACAAAGCAGGCAGCCTCCACTCTCTGGAAGCAGCCAGATGGGCAATGAAGATACATTTTATTATCCTCAGAATTCATTAAATAACAGCCATTTGTTTTATTTGTAAGTGAAATTACACAGGATGGATACAGAGGAGTGTTCAAACGGTGGATGAGCTGCAGGAGATCCACGGCGGTGTGTTTGCAGAGTAATGAAAGGTGACAACAGAGGAAATAAGGATGGGGGGATGGTTGGAGCTCAGAGAATTGGTTTCACTTCCTTTAATCAAATATTCTTTAGGGGTGCATAAAAGTGAGACAACTGGTGTTTTCTTTTGTAAGCAGGTGCAGTTATGGAGACGTCCCCTCATGCATCAGTGAGGACAGAACGTCAGTTAAAGCAGCACAGATTGGTATTACGATACATGGCTCGTAGATTAGACTAACAAGGTTAACATTTGTACAATGCAGCTATGAAGATAAAGGCCAACCCCACTGCTGCGAGGGAGCGTGACATTTAATGTTTTTTGTTGGGAGAAAATTGCTCCCTGATGGGGAACCCAAAGATGAACCAAACAGCCAATTAATGACAGTAAATCAGTAACCACAATGTTCTTTCATGGACGTATATGAGCTCCAAACTGCTGCAGCAACCCCCCCACTCCCATCAGTTAAACCCATTCCCAAACCCTAAGAGGATTTTATCCGCCCCTACAGTCCTCTATTCAATATTTCGCTTAGTAATCAGTCCGTGTCCCTGCAGATCCATCTGTATCATTAACACTGTAATCACGTATGAAAAGACAGATACTGAGCATCAGCACGGATTAGTTAGTGTGGGAGGAAAAAGAGCTGAAAGTGCTGTATTCTCTCCCTGGAAAACTCTTGTTTCAACACCTGTAGCATCACCATAGACATATTAGACTGTAAAAGATCAAATATGAGGTTTATATGCAGCTTTATCAGAACTTTAGAGGCTCTCTGCACACCAACTACACCATACCAGAGATCTGTAGCTCCACTGACACATAGAGTTCAACAGAGGAGTACCCTTCCCCTTAAAACACACATGGAAGGTTACTGCCCCCTGTTGGTGGACACGCCACACTTCATGCTTTGATGGGCCCCTCCCTGTGCATCACTCTGCAGACTGAAGAGGAAATATCAAACTCAGCTTAATTTAAACAGCGCTATTCATACATACAAACATGCAGCCTAAAGCAGTGGTCCTCAACTGGTCCAGCCTCAGGACCCACCAATATCTTTGATGACAAATCGAGACCCAAATATCTAAAAATGTTCAACAATGCACTTTTAATGAATAAAAAATGATGCACTGAAGACCTTAGATGGAATATAATTCATGACAAGGCAAAACTGACATGTTTCCCCATAATAATGTGTACATTTTAGCCAATTTTTCAGAGATCTTGAAAAATTACTTCACTAACATGGTAAAAGCAGCTCTCTTATTGCAAAAAGGGAGATAAATGAGTTGAAAAATTGATAAAACATTTAAATATACCTATTATCACAATAAAACCGAGTAAAATAAATATTAAAGTTGCATGTTCTTCATAAACTTTTGCCACCATTTTTTTTCGCGACCCACTTTTGGGTCCTGACCCATCAGTTGGGAACCACTGGCCTAAAGTATTCATGAAGAGTCGATAGACAAAAAAATAAAAGCAGGATTTAACAAAAGAGAGAAGTCATAAAAACTAAAGCAATGAGGAAAGTTTAAGAATATTTAAAATAGATGAATAAAAGTGGAATCAGTAATTGAGAATAAATATTTAGGGACCAACATATTAAAACAGTGAACATTGGATAAACTGGATGTAATAACAAATAAGAAAAACATTTTGACTAAGGCAATAAAATGAGCTAACATATTTGGGCAAAGTAACTAACTTTACGTGAAATCACTGTCAATGAGTAGCTTTTATTGTACATTTCTACACTATAAAAAAATCCAACTTGATTAATGTAAATTGAGCAAATTTTAAATGATTGTAAATTCTATTAAAAAGTTATTGATCAGAAATGTTTTCATGTGCTAACTGAATTGGACTGAACCAAAAACTTGCACTGTATGCAGATGATACCTTGGTTTAAGAGTGAAACACACAATTAAATTATAGTTCCATTTCATTTTCAATATTACACAGTGTTAGAGGTAAAAATATCTATTTTAATACACAACCTCTATGACATTGGAGAGATTTCCTGTGCAAAATACAAACTCAAAACACTTTTATTGCACATGTTCGAAAAGACAAACCACCTTAATGTGGATACATTTTTTTGATTTGATATAGTTTGGCTTTTTATGCCTTCATTTTAGAAAGGAGGACCATGGACAGAGACAGAAACAGGGATGAGAGAGAGCGGGAGAGGAGGCATGGGCCAAACTTCAACCTAGGTTGCCCACATACATGGGGCACAACCCAACCACTAGGTCATCTGAGCGCCCCAGTGGGTACACTTTTAATAAATGGACTAGTTGGCACAACAAATTATATGAAGTTTCTAAAATTATGTAAGCTATATACGACGTGGCCAACATTTTCTGGGAGCAACTGTTTTAGTTGAGCCAACTAGTAGAAATATTTTATTACAAAAAAAGAAAAGAACCTCCAACTCAACTTTTTTAGCTATAAGCATGGTTTTTCACCTAAGGGGCAACATGAAGTATTAAGTTGGGGCTCTCAACTCTAAAAAGCTGTGAAACTTGTAACTTCATTTTATATATAATAAAATATAAAATGCTTGATGTCAGGAGAAAAAAGGCTGTCATGCTAAAATGGTCAACTGACAAAAAGCTGCATTTCCACTGCAGAGACTTTTCCCAGGGACACAAAACTTCAAAAATAATGGGAAATAAGGCTTTACTTTTACTTCAGTGTATTCTGAAGGAAGCATTGTACTTCTTTAGTTCTTCAGAACTCCAAACCTTTTGGAGGAGAGGTGAAACATCTTCAAAAGCATCAATCAAGTACAGTTGACCCCTTCACAAAGATTTGGAGGAATCTCATTGAAAATGTGTAAGATATACTGGACACTTAGATTAAAAGTAAGGTTTTGTGAAGAAGGGAGCTTGGTCCACTGATCTGAAGTCATGCCCGTCCCACTCATTGCAGCATGAATTTAACTTAAAGGAAAAGTGCTGAATTGCTCTCACTCAAGCAGTATACATTCTTGAGGCCATTTAAAGCCACAGCCATGGAAAGTTTTATGACTATATAGCACTTTAGTTATGTTTGCATTTCCTCCTGCAGTCAGCTGATCTGGTGCACACAGCAGGTGCTGTATTTCTCAACAGAGCTGATAAACATGAAATTATAAACTCTGTTTCTTTATACAAGATGACTGATTTAACTAAAAACTCAGAAAAATTCACATTTGAATATTATTAAGCATGACAACCATCACAAACTGTCCAGGGTTCGAATTTTTTTTAAAAAGGTAATAACCTTTGACAAATTTCTCATCCGTTAACATGGAGGAAGGAGGCGGGGTCTGACCCACTCTGCAGCCAATCGGCAGTTGATGTTGACACAGTCAAGAAACCATAAAAAGTTACTAATCAGAAATGTTTGCATGTGCCAACTGAAATGGACCAAACTAAAAACTTTTACTGTGTGCAGATGATATGTAGATTTAAGAGTGAAACACACAATTCATTTATAATTCCATTTTATTTTCAATATTACGCAACATTAGAAGTATAAATATCTGTTTTAATATACAACATCTATGACATCCATAGAGCTTTCCTTGGGCAAAATACAAAACTCAAAACACTTTTATTGCACATGTTCTAAAAGACAAACCATCGTAAGCGTAAGGTCATCTAATACTAGATTTGCACAGAGGAAGAAAGAAAAAAAAAATTCAAGAAGACGAGCAGACGAAGAAAAGAAGAAACCTGACGTGAAAAGACGTTGATTACTGCACAAACAAATGTTCTCAGTGAACATCCTACTAGAAACAACATTATCTGTGACACAGAACAGAGATTTGGCAAATCAACAATATACAAAATATACATCCATGATGCTTTGTAAACAAACATTGAATGTGCTTTGAGGATTTAAATGTCGGTCTCACAGGAAAGAAAAGACAAATGTTCAAATGAAACTGATTTCAATCTGAAGAGGGAGTTTTATCAACCGTTTCAGTTCCTCTTTTTTTCATCCTCTGAACTGAAAACCGGCAAACATTAAGGTGCATTTCTTTTCTTAGAATAACATCATCAATACATTTACATTTATTTCTAATGCACATAAACATCAGTCCTTTTTAAAATCTCTGCAAGCTCATATTTCAGCTTCACTCTTAAGGACATAGATATATTCTGTTATATTAAATGAAGAATTTGTTGATTATTGTTTTTAATTGACCAACACAACAGAGCAAATAACATACGTAGTGTTCTCAGCTACTTTCCTGTTCTCCTTTAGGGTGTGAAATTTTAAAAAAGGCATCTACAGTATAGAAATGTGTTTGCATGAGCGAGTAAACTGCAGAGTGAACGCGGATATATGAGGCTCTATGTGTAGTACCAAGTATTTGCACACTAACATTAAATGTTGTGAACTTTGCAATGCAAATTATGAAGATTCCTCGTATAAAATCTTTACTCTTGTGAAGCTTTAAGCCGCTGCTCGTTATAAAGAGATCAAAACACAACACAGAGACGGAAACCTGACATCAAAATCCTTAGAAACCCTGTGTACTTAAATTTAAAAGCCTTCTCTTTTTTCTCTTACAGTTCATTTTGAATACAGACATGACCGGAGATAACATCCTTCAGAAATCCACAGCAATAATAACCTGAAAACAAACGCAGGACTACTGGCTCATCTGTTTCACCATGTTCGCATGGCAGCCATTTTTCTGACATCACATTCAAGATGGCAAGCTCAAATTCTATTTCAATGTCACGCGTGTGTTCCAAGAGGCAAGTCTCAAAGTTGTCAGATTTTCTAATACTTTGGGCTTTATACTTTGAGCTTGGTGTCAAGAGAAAAAAAAGGCCATCATGCTAAAATGGTCAATTGACCAAAAGCCGCATTTCCACTGCAGGAACTTCTCCCAGGGACACAAAACTTCAAAAATAATCTAAAGTGGTCCCATTGCATAAATTAAGGCCTTAAATATACCTCCAAGAAGTTCCTGCTACAGTGCCAGTAAATGAACTTCTCCCAGGGACCAAAAACCAAGGTACTTGGTTTGTTTGCATTGCAGAAACAAGGTTTCAAATGTCTAAGAAGTTCCTGGAAGAGAACTGGTACTCTTCAACATGCCTGGTACTATAACGTAGTTAAGGGACTTTTCCACAGGACCTAGAAATTTAAATGGTACTTTATTTATTGTATTGCAGAAACTAGGTTTTAAACCCCTTAAAAGTTCCTGTAAAAGAAACCAGCACTGGGCTACAGGGCCAATGGGATATAATAGAGAAGGAATTTTTCCCAGGGACCAAGAACTTTAGAAGGTAGTTGGCATATTTGCATTGCAAAAAGTAGGTTTTAAAACCCATGAAAAAGTTTCTGTAAGAGAACTGGTACTCTGCTACAGGCCCTGTTCTAGAACTTTAGTGAACTTATTGTGTTTCTTATGATGAGACTAGAGGTTTATCCCCCCAAAAATCCCGCAAGAGAACTAGTTCTCTGGTTCAGGGGCAGTGCCATAGTGTAGTAAAGAAACTTTGCTCAGGGACCAAGAACTTTAGAAGGTATATTGTGCTGTTTCATTGCAGAAACCAGGGTATTAAATCCATAAAAAGCTCCTGTGAGAGAGCTAGCACTCTGCTACAGGGCATGTATTGTGTAGGGGTAAAGGAACTAGGGACCTAGACCTTGACCTAGAGGACTTGGTGTGTTTCTGATGATGAAACAAGGGGTTTATCTGACAAAAAAAAAAAAAAAAAATCTTGTTAGAGAACTATTACTCTTTTACAGGCTCAGTACTATTGTGCAGTGAAGGAACTACTCAGGGACCAAGAACTTTAAAGGGTACTTGGTGTCGTTTCATTGCAGAAACCAGGGTTTTAACCCCAAAAAGTGTATTTTAGAGAATGATTTCTCTGCTTCAAGGGCAGTTCCACCTAGTACTACAGGAACCTTTCCCAGGGACCAAGAACTTAGAAGGTACTTGATATATTTACACCATTATCTGTGCATCCACTAGGGTTTTATTCCCCCCCAAAAGTTCCTACTAGAGATCTAGAACTCTGCTTCCAGACCTGTATTATGTAGTTTTAATCATGTGTTTTTCCAGTGCAGAAACTAGAGTTTTATCTCCACAAAACTTCCCATTAGAGACCTAGTACTTTTATAGTACATGGACTTATGGGGTGGGAGTCACCTTATTGTTCACAGCTGCTAACGTTTGATTTAGCTTCACAGGTCTTTGGAACTTAGCGAAAATACAGACAATAATGATTTCAAAAAACCTTTTGAGCCCTTGAAGAGACAAATAGTTCCTGCTTATTTCAGTGGAAATGCAGTTTTAGGAACACAATCTTGTTTTGTACACATATTTGATAACTCAAATAGTAGTGAGCCAGCCAACACATCGTCAACAATAAAGACATTCTTAGGAAAGCTAAAAGCCCTCACAGTTTTCTCATTTTATGCTACATTTTCAGAAATATCCCCCTCATGTCCTTTTGAATACATCTCTCTTTTCTTCAAGTTAGTTTTGGAACATGAGAAAGGTCACGAAGAAGAGGATGCCTTTGACGAGACACATCACGGTAGCTTACTTTAGACCAGAAGCAGAACATTGTACTCTATTACGCTGCAAAATCTATACATATGATACAAATGACAATCATGTAAGCCCCATGTCTCCCAGTTTTACAGTGTAGTCATATTTACACCCCTATTGCATAAAAATCAAAAAATATATGTACAGATGTCAGAGGAATGTGAATTAACACCATTAACACCTTGCTAAGAACAGCAAGATTTTTAAATCCCATTATTCTAAGGCCCCGTCGCTAATTTTTAATTTCTAGAACCATGAGATGATTCTGTAGTTTTATTCAGTTTTTTAAGTGCAGGATAAAGTGAGTTCCCTCGGTGTACCACTGCACCCAACCCCACCTAAAAAAAAAACGTCTAATTTAAGGAACAGAAACAATCATGATAGAGCTGCTAAATCGCGTGGTCTACTGCATTAAAAGACATCAGGTCCTCCGAGTCTACAAGTTTAAGAGTGCAATTCAAAAAATCATTTATGGCACTGACTCTACAGTACATCGCAACCTTTAGTAAGGCTATACGTCCCTGTCTGTCGCCTCCTGATTGCACAAAGCGAGAAACAGAAAACATCCAAACATTCACTTCACATAAAAAGTAAAAAAAACATCAGAAATAAACCACATTTCCACTGCAGCTGTGACAGGGTAGGAAACTCAGATGTTATCATGCCAAACATGTGTGTCACATAAATGATGAGATCTGTAAAAATCAGATTTCTTTAGGTGTAAGATCACTGACCTTTTCTTCAGTTTAACCATGAAAACAGATCAGAGTTAATCCAGTAGGTTCCTACTTCTGCCCAGAAAAAATTTCTTATTAGATCCAGCAGTTAGACATACTAGATGCCCATATATTGATTGATTGGACACAACAGGGAAACTTTGCCTACTGATATCTGCTAATGCCACAGATTTGCAGATGGCTAAGAGGGGCCGATATCAGCCGATACTGATGGTAAACAAACGCATCTGTGCACTCTCAATTCTGACTTTTTCCCTTGGTTTCCCGATCAAAAAGCATCAATAAAGACACAGAATACCAAGAAAAATCCAGAAAGATTGGACCACATTTCAAACTATAAAACATATTCACCGATCCATCAGCTACCATGAGATCGAAGCTAACATTAGCATTAAGCCAGGTCTTTGTTGGCATTAATGTGTCTGATCCAAACCAACGAAAAGGCTTGAATCTATCAAAGACACAACATTTATTATGAAAATACAGTATCTGCTGAAATCCCTCGATGATTTTACACTTTCAGTGTAACTTCAGCTAGACCTTCAAGCTCAGCTGTCACTGAATGTCTATGTATCATCAATGCATCGATAAGCAAGACATATAGATATATTAATCTTTCCA
The DNA here is from genome assembly GCF_018320785.1 of Cheilinus undulatus. Lineage (NCBI taxonomy): Eukaryota > Metazoa > Chordata > Actinopteri > Labriformes > Labridae > Cheilinus > Cheilinus undulatus. The sequence continues at coordinate 8,318,297 of NC_054881.1, read as the reverse complement.
CAGCAATAACTACTTAAGAAACTTAAGACTACGGACTACTTAAGAAATGCCTTTTGGTGTAACTTAGCTTCTGCATAAATTGTTTTAGCGTCACACTGGTTAGTCATTCAATCCTTTTTTGGGATCGTGGTTTATTCATAAGAATATTTATTGATGGGATAAGGAGGGGGATATATATTATAGCCACTCAAACAAAGAAAAAGGATCTTTTAATTTTCAAGAGAACATGAAATTTCTGGAATTATTGAGTTATTAATTTACAACAACGCAAACTGTGATAGCAGCCCACAATTATCACATTATCAGTGGCGTCTGGACTTTTAAGAGAAACTGGCACTATTCAGAGGAAAACGACACACTGAGGGAGAGATGACTCTGCTCCAACCAGTGTTTTATGTTTTGTCCCTCATAAATTCCCCATTTTTTAGTGTTATAAATCAATGAGTATATCAAGTAAAGAATTATGACTTTTTAAACTTTATGTAAATTTACAACTTAAGAATCTTATACATTTCAAATTTCTTTAAAAATTAAGGGATCCTTTAAATTCATTTTTTAAATTTGCCTAAATATAAGTTCACAGGAATAGTTCTCTGCATCAATTATGGTAACAGGAAAATTGAGTAGACCTTAAGAGTAAAGCTACACAGCTGTAATGTGATGTTGAGAGTGCAGTACAAAGGGAGGCTGCAATAAAGTTGTTCAAAATACAGATAATATCTTGAATTGATGCCGGCCTTTTCTTTTATATACTTGGTAATCAAACATAAATGTTATCCAGGAAGTAGCTGAATGTTAATGTTAGTTTCCATGTTTTTTAGTATGAAATGTGGTCCGATCTCCTTTTGGATTTTTCGTATCCATCATATTTGTAGCTCCTTTTCAGTAAGGGAACATAAACAGTCATCAGAATCTTGATGTTTATACAGTGTGACAACAACACATTTAAGTTTCCTACCTGAAGTTAGGTGCCACAGGAACATGGCCTCCGTGGGAATCTGGTCTACTAAGAGCAAATGATTGCCTACATTCACACGCTAGAAACACACACACTCTCGCCCTTCCTTCCTATCAGTATGTAACAGCTTGCCCGGTCCTCAAACAAAAAAGAAGGCATGATGATGTTTGCACAAAACATATCAAACATGTTAATACATCGCCTTTTTTTTTTTTTTTTAATTCCCTCTTTTACTTTTTGTTAGCTGAGCTCCGTGGTGACTCTTTCTGCTGCTTCCCCCTCCCCGAGTCTTTATCTGAACTGTCTTTCTGAGCAGGAGGAGCAGTTCGGGATGCGTCTCTTTTTGTGTTTTTCTGTGCCGATGTGACCTCTTGGACTGTTTCTTTTTTCTTCCTCTCAGGCGGCTCCTTCTTGCCAGAGGCTGCCTGTTTGTCAGGGGTGGTGTTGGTTCTGGTTTCAGGGCCTTTGCTACCATCCTTCTGGCCTTCCTTGGATACCTTGTTTAGTGTCTCCTGGGTTGGAAAGCTGGAGATTTTGCTTGCAATGGCGCCGATGGTTTCTTTTTTCACCGTGGGTTTGGGCAGCACTGGAGGGGGCTCAGGCTGGGAGGGGTGATCTGACACCGGCTGAGGTGCAGCTAAAGGTGAAGGAACGTGTTTTAATTTTGTGTCTTGGTTGTTTTTAATGACTGGAGGTTGCTTTTTAGGTGAGGGGTCTTTCTGTTTGGTATCAGGATTTTGTTTAACAAAAGGTGCTGGAGATACAGAAGGTTTCAGACTCGTAGAGGGGACAGCTTTAGGAGAGAGAGATTTTGGCTTTGAGTCAACGTTTTCTTTTAGAGTTTGAGCTGTTGCTACAGAGTTTTTGGGCTGGGTTTCCTTAGCAGATGGTGATTCTTCCCGCTTTACTTCTGGGGTGTCTTTTCGTTGAATATTAGGGTTTAACGGTGCAGATTCTTTAGACAGATCTCTCTGTTTCGAGGTCGGACTTTGGCCTTTGAGTGCTGCGATCGGAGAGGCAGGTTTTGCCTCCTTCTCGGTCTTCACAGCGGCATTTGCTACAGGTTGTGTGTCAGGCCTTGGCTTGGTTTTAGGACTTAAAGCATTCTCATTTGAAGCTGAACTTTTCTGTTTTGCCTCTTCTTTCTTAGAGTTTGAATCAGATGGTTTGTTTTGTGCTTTTTCAGCCAGACAGTTAGTTCTCGATTGCTGCTCTGAATCTTTCACATTCTTTGTCTTTGGTGATGTGGGATCCTCTTTTTTCTGCAGAGCTATGCTGCTGCTTCCTATTGCACTGGCAGACACAGTATTATCCTTTTTATTTATACCTAAAGTTTCTCCTGAAATATTATTAAAGAAGGAGACCATATTTGCTAGCTCCTTCTTCTGCTCCACTTTTAGGGTTGGAACACTTTTATCGTCCGTTGTTCTCACAGCTGCTTTGCTAGCTTGCACGCTGTCCTTACTGACATGTTTTTCCGAGCTGTCCTCACTTTTAGCTCTCAAACTGCTGGCCTGCTTTTCCTGCACATTAGCTGATGTTATGATAGAAACTGGTGCTTCTGTATGTGAAGAGCAGATGTTAAACGGCTGTTTTGAAAGCACGCTCTCTGGAGCGCGTTCAGGGATGTTCTGTACATTCACCTCAGAAAGAGAGGTCACATTTGAGTTCTGTGCAGAAGCTGTTTTCTTCTCCGTGCTCTGACGCTGACCTGTGTCCAAACCGCCGTTCTCGCTCTGCTTCAGTGACACAGGTAATGGCTCACAGCTGGCAGCAGCAACCGGACTCTTTGCAGGTTTCAGGCTGGCTGCAGTCAAAGAGACGTCTGTTTTGGAGCTCTGTGATGTAGTGTTTGTTGTGATTTCCTGCTGCTCTGCTTCATCCTCCTGATCTTCGTTGCTGACTTCCCGTATTGAGGGTGTTTTTCCGCAGGAGAAGTGGGAGCTATGTCGAGGGGCTCTGTGTTCGTGAGCCAGCGATGAACCGGCCTTTAAACTCGTCCTGCTCTCTGGTTTTGCTGCAAATGTCGGGGCCTCCGCTTTGCCGCTTTGAGCTTTTAACGAGTCCTGAAGTCTGTCTTGAGTTTTCTCACCACTTGTAATGATTTTCATGTCCGTGGGTGGGTTATGCGACTGATCTTTTGAAGCGACTATGCTTTGTAGGGAAGAAACAGCCTCGGAAATTGGCGAACAAGCGAGAGGGCTCTTGGGTTTTTCTGAACTTTTCAAATGCGGGATGGTTATCTGCCTCTCTGTGGGGGTCTGGAGCCAGATTTGAGGGCTCAGAGGAACTGTTTCATTCGTATTCTCTACCATCTTGGACAGGCAAGTCTCTGTTTTTGACACTCTTGGCCCTGACAGGAGACCGATGTCTAGCGTCCCCTCTAAAGGTCTCAAAGACGACACGTGGCGCCCTTCCAGTTTGTACTCAGATGAGGTTTTACGAAGTGGGGATTCTGCAGACGAGATGAGCTGCAGCTTTTCCACGGCGCTTTCTCCTCTGCCGCTGAACAGCTTCGGCGTCAGACCTTCAGGGCTGGAGTGAACGCTCCCGAGTCCGGCCTTCATGTGGTCGTGAGTCAAAGCAGAGTCCAGCTGGAGGCTTTTGGACCTGGTGGAGCCGAAGTGCAGGCTGTCGTGGATGCTGGAGGAGCAGCGGCACATGCAGTCGTCTCGTTCTTCGAAGGAGAGCCTCTTCCTGGTGAATTCGATGTTTGGAGCTTTGAAGTCCAGTCTGTCTGGTTTCATGTTATCCTTACCCGCTCTAGAGTGCTGCCAGTCTGGGTGGATGGAGCAGAGAGTCGATCGGAGTCCGCCCTCACTTTCACAGCTACCTGATGAGTCAGAAATCCCTTCGGAGGCACGTGTGGAGAGTTTTTTGTACAGGACATCTTTAAGAGTGGTGCTAGCAGCTTTAGCCTCCAGTGGACCAGAGTCTGAGCTACTTTTGTTGAGCCCCCTACCCAGAAATCCTTCATCTTTGTCCTCAGCAGCCATGGGGGAGGACTCAGAATCCCGTAGGGCGTCTTGTTTCTGCAGGGACTCCCTCCTCTCTGACCAGTCCTGCCTCTTCACAACCACTTTGGACTTCAGTTTCTCCTTATCCAGCTCCTCCACTGACTCCTGCCGGCCCACTTTGCGGGTGATGGGTCTCTTTAAGCAACCCTGCTCCACGGGTCGAACACGGGTGATCGGCGGCGGCTCACAGGCCGTTTCCTCCACACTCTGAAGGATGTTGTAATCCTTCTGCTCCTCATCCTGCACCTCCTCCTGTGTCACCTCCAGGCTGTGCTTTCTGGGACACAGGTGCTTCTTATCTCCAGAGTAAGACGGGGAAAGCTTCTCCTCTGACTGGACTCGTTTCAGGAGGGGTGAGCGAGGTGGCTCGGCGCTTTTTGGGCGCACAATGTGGCGTACGATCGTGGGAGGGGAATGTATCTTTGCAGGAAAGGCTTGTGTTGTCTTGGAAATAGAAACAGAGTGTCCACTGAGGAGAGGAGAAGGGGAGCGCTGAGGAGAAGTAGGCTGGGGGGTGGGAGAAGGTGTGCGAGCCAGAGGAGAAAGAGGGATGCTGCCGGCAGACTTGCGGCGCCCCTGACGGAGCCTTTGACCTGGCAGCTTGGGGCCGAGGCCGTGGAGGGTGGAGGGACGGATGTGGCCTGAGCCTGCGGGGGAGTTTGGAGCGCTGGAGCTGGGGGAGCTGCTCTGGGAGGAGTTACCACCTGGAAAGACAAAAATAAAAACAGATATCATATATAAAAGGATTATAAACAGAGAAACTCCTTCATAAGAGCTTGATGAGTTGAAATCTCCACCTGACTGGGTGAAGTCTGGAGCGGGGCGGAAGGCGGCAGTGGGGGAACGAGGGGAGAGACTGTGAGTGGGGGAGCCGGGGAGACTCTCACCAGAGGACAGCGAGTGGTTCAGAGAGGAGAAGCTGCGGCTTGTGTGCAGGAGAGGAGATGGCTGCATCGCAAAACGTCTGAAAAGGGAGCGACGCCTGGAAGAAACAGGAGAAAAAAAGAGACAGAAGACATCAGTCAAGGCTTTAATCAACCAAGACACCTAATACTTCAAATATATCATAATGTTGTGCATTCTTGCAGACCTTTGGCTCTTACAAGCTAAAGGAGCAGATGCTATAGGATCGAAAACAGCTCAACCCAAGGTCTATAAAAAAGGAATAACGTGGTGGCACAGAGCAACGTGAATAAAATCGCAAGACAAAATTGATGAATAATCCAAACTGCTTTCATCTTGCTTGTATTTTTGCTTACAGTGTTACAATGGCATTCAGCAGACGCTTTTGTCCAAAGCAACGTATATCTGAGTAAGTACAACAAAAGCAAAGATCTAAGCAGGAGGAAACAACATCAGTAAGTGCTGCAAAGTGCTTCAAGTCTAACTGTATGAAGGTGCTGCCATGCAGTGCCAGAAAAAAGATGGTCTAAGACCACAGAATTGATTGTCCTAGAGAAACAAGAATGTCAGTCTTCATTGTGTTGTACCACTTTTTCTGAATATAACAGATAAAGCCAATTTTTCAAAGTCAGAGTGAACCCTCTGGACTTGTGGGTATGGTCCAGTGGTCCACCACATGAGGTGGTGTACATCCAATCAGGGATTTATAGATGAGAATATACAATTGTAAAAAAAGGCACTAAACAGATTTTAACTGTTTTTAAACACCTAATATATAGATTAAATGAGCTGTAATCAATTATATTGCACTTCTGATTATAATACATCATGCTTTTTTAAAAGGATGCACAAAATACTGTGCACTTAAAAGTCTCTTTTAACAGTTTTAATGTCTAATCAACCCAGAGACCATGTCTGTGCACACACATATCCAACTATCTCAGTGTTATCTCAGTGTCTACTGCCCCCTAGAGGCCAAAAAGGAAACACAGAGAGGCCAGATCATTCCCTCATCTTTTCTCTGCAGCACTACTGTTCTGTGCTCAGTCAGTTCCACAGTTTCCTACTTTCCCTTTTAATTAGTACAATTTTAACATCATGGAGTTGTTATTTTGTGGCATAAAGTGATTGCCCTACTGAGAAGATAAAAACTTGTTTCCGTCAAAAACTTTCTTGACAATTTCAACAGAATATCATCTAAATAAAGTTCCTACACATTTAAAAAAAATCTAATTTAAGACTTTTTAAGACCTGAACTGAGAAAAAAGAATTTGCACTATTTTTCCACAGCAAACAGTCTAAATATTAGATAACCTGAACTGTTGATGAAATGTCAAATGGTGTTGCACAAATCTTTTGTTTTGGTCATAAAAATCCAAATTTGATGCTTCCTGGCGCTTCTGTTCTATCAATACGCCATTAATCATAACACACTTTAGCATGTGTGTTAACCTGATGTAAACCTTTTAACTACCAAAAATCAGAATACATTTTTTTGTTGGGGAAGATCTGATAACATAAGAGTGGGCTACAAGGATTTTTTATTGGGCAACCTGGCAGCTCAGATGTTAGAGAACTGGACAAGTACAGAGTTTATTGAATGACAGTGAGTCAGATAAAATCAGATACAAGTCTGAGGGTCCAACACTGAACTCAATGAAATTTGGAGATTATTTATGCAACAATTTGTAGAGGAGGATGTTCAAAATCCTTCAAGGTTGGCTAGAAAATGAAGAACCTGTCTTAGTCACATGCCTTTAAGAACTCTCACTAGAAAAGTTTTTAGGACTTTCTAAGGCCTTAGATTTCAAATGTGCAATTTAAGACTATTTAAGACTTTAAGTACTGATTCAAATTCAAGACAGTGAAGACTAAAACCAAGACATTTTGGAGAAATGAACGAGTTTGGCAGAGATTCATACCTCTCTGGTGTTTTCTCCTTCTTGGGCTTTTTGGCACATCGGACCATCTTACTCCTGTAGCTGTTCCTCCGGGCTGGACCAGTTTTTATTGAAGTGTTTTCAAACGGGGTTGTGGAGATGGCCACTTTGCTGCCACTCTGAAAAAGAAAGAAAAAGACTTCAGGTACTGTATTTTAAATTTGAAGTCTAATACTACATTTTATCACCCTGAAATCTACAAAATTGTGTTCTCTTTTACCTTGAGCAGCAGCTCCACCACTTCAGTGTGGACCAAACCGTGGACCGGTTCTCCATTCACATGAGTGATGAGGTCTCCTGCTTTAAGACCAGCCTTGTGGGCAGGTCCACCTTCTTCTACGTTCTGGTTAACACACAAGAAGAAACAATACATTTTTTATACAGCTGGTAAATATACAAGAGTTACTCTGATTGGTGACCGATTTCAGTCAATTTTCATTAAATATATGTGATTGATAATTGACTGGTATCAGCAACAAATAACCCGACTGGGGCATCTTTATATGGGAGCCAATGATAGGTTGCTAGCATCCTTACCCAGACCATGTGGTAGACGGTGTAGACGTCGCCCTCACAGGCATACACCCTGATGGCCCTCAGTGTGAATCCAAATTTCTTCCCTGAGCTGTGGATAATGACAGGTTGCCTCGGGTTGTTAGTGCAGAGTGAGGAGGAGTCCCGGCTCGGAGAGGAGTCTCTGGAGGAAGGATCTGAGGAGAGGGAGTAAGGAGACAGCGGGCTGGCCAGCGGAGACACCCCAAAGATATCTGCAAGAATAAGAGATAATCGCCATCAGAGCAGAGTCCTTTATTGAATCAATGAGACTTTGAGCGTCGCTACAGTCATAGCGAGGTGTTGCTCTAAAGCTCATTCACGCTGCTCCCGCTGAGGGTGAAGCTAATGGGATTTTCTCTCCCAGCAGTGAAGACCTCTCACTCCCACCCTGTACGCTTTCTTTCCTTGTTAGCGGCTCCTGCTCAGCTACTTGCCCGCAGCCACTCTGTAAAATGGGACTCACAGTAGGTGTCATGCCGGGCCAATTTTGCACAGATCCATAGCGCACTTTCATCTCTTTCACATGATTTGTTCAAAGCCTGTTGCTCTTTTTCTAATTCCTGTCACGTTGTTGCTCTGACAGACTTTAACCTTCATAAAAACTGGTTGAGATCAGACTTTTGAGCATGTGTACCGGTCTATGCATGTGAGGTGTTCTTGGACTCACCTCCAGGAATGAGGAGGGACAGAGCCCCGGTGGAGATGGACTTTGGGACTTTGGGCACTGCCCCGGTCCTCTCTGCAGCACTCTCAGGACGTAGAGAGCTGCTGTTAGCCGCCTGATCTGTGGAGGTGTTAGTGGGGCAGTCAGGGCTCTCTAACCCCTCACCTCTGGGTGTCAGCTGGTCCAGATGTTCTGAGAAACTTCCTAAACATTGCAGAAGAAGAAAATCAAGGAAGATTAAACAGTTATTGGTTTAAGTTATTGCACTATTGCAATGGTGTCCAAGCTTTTGCCACTGAGGGCCACATACAGAAAAATAAAAGGATGTTGGGGCCACTTTAATATCCACAAAGCAAGGTATATGACATTGACTAAGTCAGAAGCAGAATAAAGGAGGAGCTGGGGTGGAGGAGTGTTGCAAGAGCAGTATGCAGAGAGAGCGTCAGAGCCTGGCCACACAAGACCAGTTTAAATAAGGCAGCATGAGAGCGATTGGCCAATAGCGTGCTTAGGGTAAATCAGTGTGGTGTCAGCTGATGAGGGCTTGCATTAGATCAGCTGATCAGGGCAGGGCTTGACTCTGAAGCCTGCCTGAACTAATGCTAAAAGCTTGATTTAATGGCTAACAAGGCAAATACACAATCAATTCCAGTTTTTTGGTGATGCCAATCAGATTTCAGGGGGCCCTGGTTGGTTCTAGCAGCCACTGGGATATTATTGGCACTGCTATTTGCCAAAACTCTTCAAGGAGTTAGGAAACAAGATATTATTTTTTTGGATTGCCAATATTCTTACATTGTACAGTGTTGTCTGAGTTTAGTCACAAAAATCATATCAATAAATTTTTCTTGTTAAGATATTTGTTCACAGAATTCGCATGGTAGCAGTGTCTTATGCTGAAACTGTGAAGCACAAGACAGTTGAGCACATGCTCCATGATCAATTGGGCGCCATATCTTATTTAATTTCTACATTTTGCTGCGGGCCAATCAAAATTGGACCACGGGCTGCATTTGGCCCCCAGGCCATAGTTTGGACACCCCTGCATTATTGGTATTCTACACATACTGTCAAAGGAAAATAACACTGATTGTCAACTCTGGTTTATAACAAAAAGATTTGAAAGCTCATAATACAGAATAAGAGTCAATTTAAACACAAAATAGAACAATAAATTGTATTATTTTAAAACTTTGATGTCTTTTATGCCTACAAGAAACAGATTTATGATTGTAGAATTTTTTTTGTTAAGGTTGTACTGTGTCCGAACTTTTTTGAAAGTCATGTGACATGATGTTTATGAACAAACTGAAAAAAATAACAAAAAAGGGAGCATCAATGCCCTCATTGAACTCACAGAAAGGGTGCAAAATGTCCCAAAATGTCAAAGTTACTATTTAAAAGTGTAAAGGAAAAAAAACCCTCAAGGTTCTTGTCACCGCGTTTGTCAAGCAGCATGCTTTGACTTTCCAAGGAGGGTATGGCTAGAAACCTCCATATGAATGGATACTTAATGGCAATCCATACTGAATACAAAAAATTAGTTCAAAAGCAAATAATCTATATTAGCATTAATATCAATAAGAGGGTGCAACAAGCGTTATGCTAAAAAGGAGGTGGCTGGGGTGGAGGAGGTTAAGCTTTGCCAGCTGCAGCGGTGTGGTGCATCAGCAGTAATGCAAGCAGGGTCAGTGAGAAGTATATAAATACACTGCTGTGTTGAAAGGAATAGCTGTGATTGGTTGTGAGAGCTGGGAAGCGATAATTGGGCTCAGCTGGCTAACTGTGTCCTGCATGAACTAACGGAGAGCTTCATATATCAAAGTTGTTTCATTCTCTTTTCTGCTGCCGGTATGTTCAGTATTTATGTAAAATTGTTCGTCTTATAAAGTTACATAACAGGCACTTTTTAACAGTATGACTTTGTACCAGAGAGCGTGGCTCCACTGTGGGTGCTTCCTGGAGTGGTGGCATCGGGCTCATCCTGTGGGAGCTCTGCCATGCTGAAGGAGGTCTTACTGGGGTCACCGAGGCCGGAGGTCTCGTCTCCCTCGCTCTCTGCTGAGATGGCAAACTTTGGTAACAAGTTGGGGCGCGGGCCCTGATTCACGCTGTCTGTGTCCGTAGAGTGGGACAGGGAGGGCCTGAAGGAAAGAGAACAGTCTCATGAGATAAACGGGTTCAAAACTCTGTGAAAGCAAAATGTGAGTGGAATCTTTTGGTTTTTTTGGGTGTTATCAAGAGTTGGAAAGTTCTCTGCTTGTAGGGCCAACATTTTTAAAGGAGTACTTTAAAGATAGAGAGTTAAAGACTTGTCTAGGTGAGCGTACATTTCAGCGAAGTCTGGCGTCCAGCTGAGAGAGTCGACCGTCAGCGGGCTCTCACTCTTCTTCCCCTCCGTCTCTCCTTTCTCCTCCAGGTGACCGCGGGACAAATCCAAGCTGCTGTACACCTGAAAGCACACAGAAAGTACAGTTCACCTCAGTGCATGCAGGGTAAAAATGCTAATTTAAAAACAGGAGTTCAGGTGATGTTGGATAATGACTGTAGGGTTTTTAATGATTAACTGGAGAGCAGAGACAGTGTACTGTATGTGTTAAAGCATGTCACTTCCTCTGAGACGCCCCAGTGCTTTCTGAGAGCCTGTAAAGCTGTGTTGATGTGAGAGAGCAGCATACTGCAATGCAGCACAACAGTGACTCCCAGCTTGTACGACTGTATTGTGTTTTGTGTCCTACATTACCAGGACAGACAAAAAACACAGAACTGATTTGCAAGCGGAAAATATATGCAAAGCTGAAACCTATGTTTAATACTGTAGGGGTAAACTGGGAGTGTAGGGGGGAGGCGTACATTTCCATATGAAATACAGATCACTCATGCTTTCTTTCCCATGAGAAAAGCAGCAGGACAGATGAGGGCATTAACTCATTTACATCCCTGATCATGGTCGACGGAGACTGGAGATATTTGAGGGGGTGAGATTAAGGACGAACCTTTGAGAATCGGTGAGAACATGAGGAGAACTGCCGCAGCTCCACGTTGAAGTCTTCATCGTTTGTGTCGTCCTCCTCTGTCTCCAGGTGGTGGTATCTCTCAGAGCGAGCTATGAATAGAGAGAGTTTTATTTCCAGATAGTTAATGCTTCAAACCAGAATCCAAAGCTTTACTGCCAAACAGGCCCGCCCACAGATTTGTCTGGGCCTCTGATAAACCCAGAGAATAGGCCCTTCCCAAATGTGATTTATTGATGATATCAGTGCATGCCTGTTGGATCTGTAGCATTGGTGCTAGCATCCTGGCTAATAGTTCCCTCATTTTGGAGCAGAAAAGTGTGTCCAGCTATTATTGTGTTCTGATGTGGGAATTATTTCTATCACCACCTTTCCCCATCCGTTATTGCCTCATCTTTCTGCCACTTTTCACCCATTCTTGGTTCTTATCACACATTTTTGCCACATTTCTTTTGTCATTAATCCTGGTTTTGCCCCTTGTCACCCATTTTTGCCAAGTTTCATCCATATTTGCATTTTTTTGCCCCTTTCTGCCCATTACAGCAACATCTTTTAGCAACTTATTGCCTATTTGAGCTGCCTTTTGCTATTTTTACCAATTTTTGTCAGTTTTGCTGCTTAACACCCATTTTTTGCCACTTCTCTCCCATTTTATGCCAAATTTTCTCCTTTTTTGGCCTCTTGTTGCCCATTTTACATTTTTTTTCTACTTGTCCTGTTTTTGTGCTTTTTCAACCATTTTTTTCCACTGTTTTTTCCCCAATTTTTGCCCTTTTTTCTCATATGTCCATATTTTTCCCCTCTTTTGCATTGTTTTGCCACTCATCCACATTTTCCTGTTTTTGCCCAATTGTGCCACTTTTGCCCATATTTGCATTTTTGCCCCTTTTCCCCATTTCTGCATCTTTTTACATTTTTTTTAACCTGATTTAGCTGCCTTTTGCTATTTTTACCAATTCAAGCCCCTTCTAGTCCATTTCTGCTGCTTGACACCCATTTTTTCACTTTGTTTTGCCAAATTTTCCATTGTTTTTTGTCTCTCGTTCCTATTTTACAGTTGTTGTTTTCCATCTCATCCCATTTTTGCGCTTTTTCACCCATTTTTGCCACCGTTTGAACCTTTTTTTCACCATTTTTGCATTGTTTCTCACCACTCATCCACATTTTTGGTTTTTCACCCATTTCACATGTTTACCCCCCTCTATTGGGCAGCCTTGCTGCCAGGTAGGTTTACACAGAAGAAATCTGACTGATCTGAAATATAGGGGGCGCAACCTAACTGCTAGACCATCTGCACCCATATGACTGAACATCCATCCTTTTTTGTACACCACTTATCCTGCTTGGGGTCCTGGAGGCTGGAGCCTATTCCAGCTGTCACTGGGAGAGAGGTGAAGTATTTGGTATTTGTTTGTGTGGTAAAAACTCACTGTCGAAGTAGCTGGTGTCGTCTTCAGACTCAAGCTGAGGGATAAACTCAGCCTTCTGCCTCAGGAGACTATTCCAGTCCAGGTTGTGAAAAAACTGATGCTGCTTCACTTCAGCAGCTCCTCCTGCAAACACAACAAATAATACAAATAAAGAACACGTTTTAATAGGATTGAAAAAAAAAAACTTGTCTGGAACAATTGAAAAAACACCCTCTGACAATGAGCGGATTGGTTCCACTCTAGAGATAAAAAAAAGCTTACTCTAGTTCTTCCTTCTGATATCATGTATATAAATTATGCAGAACTGTTTCTGCCTGTGACCTTTATTGGACTAGTAGGAGTCAATGTGAATCACAGAACATGGAGGCCCGGTTGTCCCCAGACTGAACTGTGTACGGGTGTCCCTCTGATTAAAAGCCTTTATCCTGGGTCACGTCCACTTTCACATCTCCACTCTCTTACTGGCTGATCATGCATGGGACTAGATTCATGCACTGTTGAGGAAATAATCACAATTGATCAAAGGAAAAAGGTGAGGAGGCCATGGGATAAACGGTTCTGCTGTTAGATGACCTCAATTTCTCCCCCCGGTGACTTGGAATAATGAGCTCTGCTGAGGTGGCTCTGACGGTCACACGAGGATTTATGGGGGTCTCTTATTGCCTGTGCCACATTTTGTGTCCTCTGAGTGTTCGTACCTGTGCCCATCCTTTCTAGAGGGTTCTGTCTGAGCAGTAAGGTGATGAGCTCCTGAGCGTCTAGGGGAGGGGCGTCCTCTCCTTCAGGCCAGTTGATCTCATCTGCAAAAACAGCACGACGCAGGCCATCAGCTTGTATTGAAATACTTTATATGCAAGCAACTCATGACTTTAAGGTATGATATGCAGAATTTTGCACTGACTAACTATGTATAATTCTCACATTATGTCAAATATTTCCAACAGTTTTAAAAGGCAGAGAAATTCTTGATTTTGCTTAATGCATTCTTCATTGTCCATTTTAGCATGCTTTGGTTTAGACATGTCATTATCTCCCTGCAGCCATAGCGATATGAAATAAGTCCACCACTGCTCCTTAATGTCTTATTTCCCTTTCCAAAAGTCATCTGCACCTTGCACTATCAAAAATGTACTTTTGTACTATTCCCTTATTTCCTTTTCAATCCATAACAAGTTCCTTTGTCCATGTTTGGGTACATGTTGTATCCAAGTATAAAAGCAGCTTTGTATCAAAACAGGAAATCACGGCAACAACAACAACAGATATTTGCTATTAAAAAGCTGAACTGTTTGCCAGCCCTACTAAAAAGTGAAGTAGTATCATGTTTAATTTCTTTGAAATTTTTTTTTCAGGTCACATAATCAGGGAGAAAAGCTGTTAAAAGTAGCCTTTGTCATTCTCTCTATGAGCAAATGCTTTGAAAGCGGTTTACAGCATTAGCCAGGAAGGCCACTTTTAGCCAAACAGTCTGGCTGCAGACTGTAGATCTCAGACAGTCCCTCTCGCAGACCATTGATCTAAGACACTGTATCTGCCAGAATGGGGACGTCATAATATACTGAAACAAGATACTTCCAGTTGTAGATAATTAGCTTTATTTAGCAACAAAGTCTTGGAGCCAAAATGAAGTTTCTATTTTGTTTTGCAAGTTTTAATTTAATTCTATCATCCATCCATTTTCTAGACCACTTCTCCCATTGGGGGTCATGGAGGGGCTTGAGTCTACCCCAGCTGTCACTGGGCTAGAGGCGGGGTACACCCTGGACTGGTCGCCAGTCAATCACAGGGCTGCCTTAATTCTAATTGTGTGCAATCCAAGACACCATGTAATCAAGGGGAGGTGAGAATAAAGGCAAAAAGTCTTTGGTTGGGTGAGCCAGCAGAGTAGCCAGTATGAAAAGGAAATTTTAAGTTTTTGTTTAATTTTGTGTTTACAGTAGAACAGTGGACTTTGTCAACAGATACATCGACATATCCAAACGTTAGAGTGAACTTTGTTATTTCTTCAAGCTGAGAATGCATCCAAAAGTAATTTCTTACATTCAGTCTTCAGTGACTATATAAAGCTACAATACTGAATTTGTTAAAAATGGTCACTACAGTTACATTCAAGGAACAACCACACTGTAAACATTACAAACATAGCAACAGTTCATAAATTAAACAGAAAGAAAAGGTCAGAGGTCTATTCCAGGATTAAATTATGCATAGATGCATTTCTGAAGTGCGCAAACGTTGGCTTGCTTTAGCTCTGTTTCAGCTAAAGCTACGCCATGGACATCTCTACTGCTATACTAGCAATGCAGTTTATGTTACTATGTAAGCTTATGTAGCTAAGTTAGTTTTAGCAGCATGAGCTTTAGCAAATGTAGCTACAGCTAACATAAGCTACACAAGCTTTGTAGATAATTTAGTTACGTAACTTATGTAGTTAATGCAGCTAGCCTAGATAATGTTAGCTAGGTAACTTTGTTAGTATAGATATCCATAAGCTTCTTCAGCTTTATCTTTAGCCATGTAGCTCCTTTGTCTAATTAGCTTAAGCAGCTAACAGAGCTAGGTTTGCTATATTAGAATGTTTTCATGGAGGTGAGCTTTTTTCCTGTAAGCAGACTATTTATTCTGCCTTATTAAACATTTTGGGTTCAACTTTTAACTATTTGTGTCCTAACCCTACCTCAACCCTAACCTAATCAAAAGTTCAGTCAGATTTATTTGACATGTTTTAGCATGTATTTCCATTCTGACAGATGCAGTGTCTCACAAAGGTGTGTGTAGGGGGAGGGCTGAGATCTACAGTCTGCAGCCAGACCCCTCTCCTTTTCTCCTCATGATGTGAAATTCGTCCATGAAACAAAAACATTGGTTATCTGGTGGGTAAATAAACAAAGTAATAAACAGGAAGTAATTGGTGGAAGTGGGCAGAGCTTAATAGCACATCTATACTCAGCATCTTTTGTTAAAGTTTTGATTAAGAGCTCCCTGGTGGCTGAATTTACATACTGTGTATTTATGTGTTAATGTATTTCTATAAAATCTGGAACACAAGCCACTCCATCATACATGATGCTGCCTGTTCTGGGAAGCCTTTCCATGTTGACAAAAGGGTACAAAGGAATATTTTTTCTGTGTATGATTTGACAGTCTTGCAACAGACAAAGAAGAAAGAAAACAAAGGGAAAGTATCGAAAATAAGGTCAAGGTTTACAACTTAAAAACAAATCAGACATGGTGTTATGCTGCACCATTCTTGTTTACTGCTTTGAGTAAAAGAGAGTGTAGGTGCAACAGTAACTGCTGTATTTTAATTAACTTCTAGAAAGTCATTCCACTTAACAGACAAATGTTTTATAAAAGCTATTACCATGATAAATAGTTTTCTATGTCCCATGCTGTGGAAACGCCTTCTGAGTTTTAAAAATTGTAAACTAGTCTGTAAGCACAAAGCTCAAAGGTATGCAAAATCTCCTTTTTATTCTGAGGTTTATATTTCTTTCCTGAGGCAAGTTTTACCCAACTTAGACCTAATAAAGCTGATATTAATAATGCTAACAGTGCTCCTTTTATTATTGTATTCCAGACAAAACAAAGCGAGTTTGACGGTGTTTGCATAAAGCTGAAAGAGGGGTTTCAGTGAAAAGCCTCCTGGATAAGCACTGAATGGGGGGCAAAGCCTGTCTGTGGCATACTGATTGTCTACTCGGTGCACAGTTTGTCCCCCATTTTAATCAAATTTGGGCGGGGAGCTATGAATATGTATGTGCGGCCTGAGGCCACAGTGGCATGCATTCAGCATGTTCAGGCCCCTTTAATTAACAGTGGATCGCTGAGGCTGGGTACAGTGTGATTGAGAGCATACCAAATCAGTCATGGCATGCCATTCATTTCCACGGCACAGATAAAGGCTTTTATCCTCCGCCTGCTAATAACACAATTCATCTGAGCCACAACACGGACAAGATAAAAGCTCCTGTTTCTCAAGGATTGAGTTTTTCTCTGTGCTGCTGTCACCGAGGGACTAAAGGAAAACAAACTAACATCATCATCATCGTATTAAAACTTCACTTGTGGTCTAAAGTCGAACAAAATCCACTTACTGCCATCTGTTTTACTACAAACCCTCGGGGAAATCTCATTCTTTAATAAACACAGAAATATGCACTCCAGATAATTCCATGTGGTCACTATTTGAATGTTTAATTCATATCTGGATGAACTCTGGGAATTTATGCAGATTTTCTCAACATCATCTGCATGCCAGGCGCTTTGAAACTTTGCTAAAAGCCGCCGTTAACAGAAAATATGTGCAGTAAAATTTTATTTCTCTAACCAAAAGCAATAAATCAGACATTTGATTTAAAAAAAGGAATTAAAAAAGGCACCAAATGGGTTTTGAAAATTGTGAAACATGAGTGATCCCCAAGTGAGATTTTTTAATGTGCACTACATTTGAAACAGACACGTTTTCTCATATAAATATGCTGGAAAGTCTGTTAGCAGTCAAGGCTAACTGCCAGCATTTCACCAAGGATCACAAATCTACGAGTAAATCTGAAAGCCATTTTTGACACAATATTAAGCTTTATTACTGGATTTAATCAAAAGACAAAGGATGAATCCTGCAAAACATAAATTACAAACAAGACCTGGTTCATGTTTAAATCTCCTTAGCTTCGCACATTCAAATCTTGGCCTTTTTGACCACTCATAGGCTTAACATCTGCATATCCCTCTGCTTCCATCATATTTGTTTGATTTTATTCCTGTGAAAAAGGCTTAAAGCTACGGCCTTCACTCTGTTACTCAGACACGTGAGCTACTTTTGCCATCTGTCCCCAAAGTTCATCTTGAAATGGGTAAAAGAAGTTGCAGTCATGCCGCTTCTGCAGCCTGGAATCTACTGAAGGAAAATTTGTGTCTGGGGGAGCTGGTCTCCCTAAATTATTCTAAAAGTAGATTAAAGGAGCTGGAGGAGGATGCATCAGGTTGTAGGTGTTTTAACCGATTACTCTTCTGCTCTGTGACAAGGATTGGTTCATTTGTTCTGTGACTGCTCTTTTTATGTCTGTAACTGTATTAATTGTGCTGCAGCATGCCTTGGTCAGGCCAGGACACTCTTGTCAATGAGATTCTCAAACTCAGTGAAGTTTTACTACTTAAATGAACAGCAATAGAATAAATAACAAATTCACAAGCTTTGTTAAGCAAGGTTTCTAGCTTTAGCTTCCAGTGACAGCTATTAGCACACAAAACAACTTAACCATAAATTGCATTAAGTAGCTAATAATTAAAATACTTTCATAAGATAAATAAAAAAGGAACAACTGGCTACTCAAAATGCTTCATTTGTGAGCTTAAGTCTGCAAGTAGAAGTCCTTGTATCCAAGCCTCGTTGTTAGCAGATGACTTAAGACCCCCAGATCTTGGGGCACTCAGATGGCCCAGAGCCTTGGTTCTCAACTGGTGAGTCTGGACCCAAAAGTGGGTTTTTCCTGGCTCCTTCCCTGCATGTCTCCATTCCCAATTCTCATCCCAGTTTCTGATTCTACCCACTGTCCTACTCTATAAGGGAAGGTACAGAAACCCCCATAATACATCACTAAAAAGAAAAAAGAACATCCTAAAATCCTATTTAGTAATGATAAAAACTGAATCAGAGGTTGTTTACTGGGGATTGAGTTGCTGTATAAATCTCCAAACCTTGCTCAAAATGTAACATTTCAAAGCTTACATGAGGTTTGGACTGGGTATCACTCTTATCAACATTTGGATGGAAAAACTGACATTTTTTAAGGAACAATGAAGAATAAGAATAAAAAAGGGTCTTGAAAATAACATTCCAAAAACTTACTTATTCCTGCATGAAATTCCATTAAACGGAGGATATAAAAGTCTACACACCCCAACAAAATGATAAGTCTTAGACATATCCTCTCTTTTTTTCCAGTAACCAATAACCTGTCAAATTCAATAGAAAATACATCTTCAAATAGAAAAAAATTACAAAAACTTGACAGATTTGAGCACTTCTGAAAGGAACAATGGGAAAACTTTGACATGTAGAGAGGGAGGCTATGCTGATAGACTCCTACCCAAAAGTACCCAAAGGTATTTTATATCTACTTTTAAATCCTCCTGAAAAATTTCACTTACTTTCAACTTATTTTGAAAGGTAATAGGTTACAATCCTGGTTAGAAAGTGCAGAAATGATTCAGCTTGGCTTTTTTTTGTAACATCACAAAGAATGATTTTTTTCACTTTACATTTTTATAGAATCAAAATCAGATTTGATGATCAAGTATGCTTAAGCAACAAGTAATTTGACTCTGGTTAGCTTTGCTCTCAATGTGCAGGAATTAAACACTACATACAAAATAAAAAAACTGAAATAAGCACAAAAAATACAATGTAAATATATACAAGCTCTTGTTAGGATATTTTTCTAGTATAGACAAGTCTGTGTGCATTGATAGTGTGATTGCAAGACATCAAAAGGGTGCAAGAAAGCTGACTAGACAAGAGTATAAGATATGTAAGGAGGAGGACAGATTTATGTGCAGTAGATACGATAATTTAAGTGCAAACGTGCGTATGATGGGAGGAATTTTACTATAGTCTCCAGTGTATGAACTATGCATGATAAAGTATTCTCTGTCAGATGACTCAAGATCCTGAAACACCTTTCAGGCCATAAAAACAACCAGAGAAAATGAAAAAATAAGTCAATAAACGCATTTCCAAATCATAGGTTGTAATAAACATCTGGTTTCTAATTTAAATACTGAAACATAAATAAAAGTTTAGACAACACCTACCGCTGATGACTTGTCCAAACAGCTCCTCCGGTGTGTCTCCAAAGAAGGGGACGCAGCCCACGAGGAACTCGTAGAGGATGATCCCCATAGCCCACCAGTCCACCGGCTTCCCGTAGCCTTGTCTCAGGATCACTTCGGGGGCGATGTACTCCGGCGTTCCACACACCTGAACAAAAGGACGGAATATGATTAGGTTTCTAGAAAGTAAGCTGTCAAAACTGACCATTCATATAAGAAAAGTACCTGTTTGTCAGAGAACTCCCTGGCGTCTTTCTCTATGTGTCCCTCATAGAGGTTGGTAGTCATGTTCATCAGGCCAACTTTGGACAACCCGAAATCTGTCAACTTTATGTGACCCATCGATGTGACCAGGAGACTGAGAGGAGGAGGAAGAGAACAGAAGGATCAAGAAGAAGTTAAGGTGAGATGATTTGCTAAAGAGCCAGTAATATTTAGGAAAACGCATCACAAGCAACTGCAAAGGGTGATGACATAAATCATGCAATTTTCGCTATGCATGTAATGAAGCTGCTTTAGACTGTTTCTGCACCCAAATACACTAGTTTCACCTCACTGTCGTCTATGTCTAGTTACCCGCTAGACATAGACAACACTTGATATAAAGGCAGAACTGGTTAGTTCTTTTGCTAATCCCCTATCTTGCAGACATTGAAACATCAGTCCGACTTTCATAGCATCCATTTAAGTCATGTTCTGCCTCCTGAAACCACAACACTGTGCAACTCAGGAAGATTTAAGGGGCAGACTACCATGAAATAGGAAATCTTCTGGGGAGCATGTGTAGACAGGTCCTAAGTAAATGCACATGATTGGTGATTTTTGAAGATAGGACATGGGAATAATCAGATCAAAATGCTCTGAGCAGCTGTAAGGACCTCCACAGTCGTTAATAATTCTCTGTAGATTATTACTGTAAATTACCACTTTATAAAAAAACAGATTATAGATGTTGTAGATGCTTTAAGGGTCTTACTTGTCTGGTTTGAGGTCCCTGTGAACAATGCCGTAGTTGTGCAGATACTCTAGAGCTAAAACCGTCTCTGCAAAGTACATCCTGGCCATGTCCACAGGCAGCGGCCCCATGTTCTTTAAAAGAGTGGCACAGTCTCCACCTGAAAACATCAATGGAATGATGAGCACACAGGAGACACTGTTCACAGTATACAGCTTTTAGCCACAGCACCATGCACTTAAACAACCCATCTGCTGACCTTCAACATACTCCATGACCATGCAGAGATGCCGCCGGGTCTCAAAGGAGCAGTACATGGACACAACAAAAGGGTTCTCAGCGAAGGTTAGGATGTCTCTCTCCACAAAAGCCTGCTGGATCTGATTCCTCAGGATCAGGTTCTGTTTGTTGATCTTTTTCATGGCGAACCGCTGCTTTGTCTCTTTGTGCCGAACCAGATAAACCGCTCTGTGGATCGAATAATTTCCATCATACATGGGGAATTATTGTCAGAAACATCTAAGCTTGTTGGGGTTGATCATAATGACTGGTTTTATTGGTGACTGTTATCTAAAAGGCTCATGTAAAATGAGGGAAAGGTGCTATTGATAACATATCCAATATTAGTGTAGTAAAGACTGAGATGGCCTTACCCGTAGGCACCGTTACTGATGAGTTTTGTCATCTCGAAGTCCAGTTCACAGGGTTTACGCCGACACCGCAGTGCTGTGCTGAGGCTGTGAGACTACGAGCAAAAAACAAAGATAAATACTGAAAACAAATCAAGAAGATAAAATCTTTACTTTGCTCGTACACCTGCAGCCAAGATGGAGTAGATCAATAGAGTAATCAGTTTGTGAGTGCTTACAGAGTCATCTGTTTCTGGGGTCTCTGCAATCCCGCTGTCACAGCTGGTCAGCTGAGCGATCTCTGCAGAGAAAATTAAGAGAAGAGGAGCAGAGATACTGCAGGTTAGATAGAAACTTAGACTTTTTTAGAAATCCATGGCATTCGTGCATTTAGACCTACAGCTTTAAAACCATTACTCCCTGCCTTTTACTGTGTAGTAGTGCTGGATGATTCCTCAAGATTCAAGCTTCCATGAAACATGAAACTAAGATTTTGTCCTCATTTTGTCTGCGGTTGTCATGTGATGTCTAAGTGTGGACATATCCCCAAAACAGCTCTCATTCAAATTTAAGTGAGGAGCAGAGGCATGCACTCTGGTTAGTTAAAAAAAGCTAAAAGAAAATGGCAAAAAGGCAGCAGTTGCTCCACAAAATAGTTATAAAGGGCCTCACTCATATGGAACTGTTCTAGTTTTGAGGATCCAGACCTTGTACAATGCAGAATAACCTGCAGAATTTGTTACACGGTTGTAGCTCAACAATATTTAATCATCTAAAATTCAAGCAAAAAACATTACAGTCTAATAAGGATCTCAGAATCAAATTCATTGAAGCTCTGTGCTTTCTGACACCTTTCTGTTAGAGCCAGTGTTAACATTTTCAGCTCCAGTAGCTCCTCTTTTGGCTAAAACCAAAGCCGTATGCTGCATCCCATTTGTAGTTCTAACTTGTTTTTCAGACTCCCAACACAGAAGTAGCAAACAGAACATCTCTCAAAGTTGAAGTTGATTTCACTGAGCACCCGACCTTGACGACACAAGATGGCAGCACAGAACATTAACTGTAATAAAAGCTATGATTTTGACATGTTTTCAGAATCTTTTGCTGTTTCTCAGTGCAATTTTAGAAACTGTAGACACAGCACTACCCTGCGGTTGCATGTAATGTGTAGCAACAGTCCTGTAATGCATGAACTACTGCAATTTGTGTTGTTTTAACGCTTTATCAACTAGCAACTGGTCAATGTTGCTAAAAATATTTACTGGCTAATGCAAGAATGGCATCCATCATTTTTTCCAACTAGTTGTGAATCAATGTTGTATGGATACTTACAACGTACTAACATAATATGTTATAATTCATTAATGTTGCAAAATGTTTTTTTAATTTTCATACCGTATACAAAAATCATCTTATTTCTTGTTGGTACTCATTTAGGCTTTATATGAGGACCTAACAGATACCAAAATTATCTAGCTGATATTCTCCCTACACAGATATACAGATATCAGCATGCTTTTCCTGGGATCAACTTTTTATTATTTCTTTCCTTATAAAGACTGAAAGCAGTATTTTCATGTACATACCTCTAAGGCAGGATGAGCTATTGGTGTGCTTCTACTTTTAAGCTCTGATGCAACAACTGCACATTAAGTATAAACTTTATTAAACTTAAAATACACCTGAAGACTGCAAGAGGAATGGCATAGTGGCAGTCTACTGCAGTATTTAAGACAATGAAAACAATAGATAAGAAAGGAACATGGGTATGGGTATGGGTATGATACTACTGTCAAGTCTTAAATTTAATATGCGATTATCATTAGATTCCTCATCTTGAGTATTTTTCTACAAATTAAAGCAATAATTCCATTCAGTCAGGAACGATCTCATCATACATTTAACCATTTTATTGCACCATGGATATGCAGTTTTACTTTCAGAAAAGAATCTACTTAAATTTACTCCCTAGGTTAGTCAGGCAGCAAGCCTTGACCTTCCAGGGAGTGCTTAGCTAGAAATATAGATACATTTATGACCATGTGTATTGAAAACAATGACATTATTTCAGAAATAATTAATCCATAGTAGCATGAATCAGACTATGAGGATGAAAGAAGCTTTAAGCTATAGAGGAGAAGGCTGGGGTGGAGGAGGTGAAGCTTTGCCAGCAGCAGCAAGGTGCACCAGCATTGATGCAAACAGGGGTTAGTGAGAAGTATGTCATAC
Source organism: Cheilinus undulatus (assembly GCF_018320785.1). Classification (NCBI taxonomy): domain Eukaryota; kingdom Metazoa; phylum Chordata; class Actinopteri; order Labriformes; family Labridae; genus Cheilinus; species Cheilinus undulatus. The sequence continues at coordinate 8,295,169 of NC_054881.1, read as the reverse complement.
TTAAGCATACAGCTGCATTGATGATTGAATGTTTGCATAGTGTGCAAAAAATCTCTGCGGCAAAAAAAGCAAATATCTCAAACTGGTATTTTTAGAAATTTCAAGTGAAAAAAATATTGCAACTTCTGCAATTTGTAAATTGCAGCAGGCCATAATGCAATTTAATCTTATTTGCAATTAAGTTCCCAGCCCTCATGCATAACCGACATAAATTATCATATCATGGTGCAAAAACTACCAGGAGGCGGCAGTCTTGGGGGGCCTTTTTCAAGGTCATATTGGATCAACACAAAGGCCTTAATTGTTTAAAAACTAACTACATTAGAGGTAAATTGATATCATAATATAAGCTGGTTAATTTTGACCCTCTCTTAAGTCTCCAAAAACCTTTATTAATCACATTGTGAGTATGGTTTTCAATCTGCATTTTTTTTTACATAAAAATTAATTTTTATGTCTCTTGTATTTTTGTATAAGAAGCATGCTTTTTGATTGTTTGTCTTCCCTTTCCTGTCATTCATGTTAAACCTTCACAGATGTTCTGTAGTGCATTCTTTAAGACAAGCACTGAGAAATCAGGACCTATAAAAGGCAGAAAACAGCAGACTTTGGCTTTTATTCACCTATTATGTTAGAGGTGCTGACTCTGAGCTAATGTGAATTGAAAATAAATGAGGTGGAAATCAGATGTGGCGACAAAAACACATGTCTAACACCCACTTTGAAAACCACCACTCCAGAACAGCAGCTCATTATAAACCACCTTGCATCTTGATGGTGTTTTTTTCTGCATGTGTGTGTCTTTCTTTTTTTTTTTCAAGAGTCCATGTGTGTGATTTCACAGCGGGGTGTTTGCCTTGTCTCCAGAGAGTCTGTAAACACATTTCCTCTGCTATTTAACATCTGTCCTTTCTTGTAGGTTTTGCTGCAGGCACTCAAGGCGCTGGGCAAAACGAAACTGAGCAGACACTCAGGGGAAATGAACGCAGGGATCGTCTGATGGGCCGGCCTGTGTGGATCTGTGTAAGGTCTGTGGGGAGGCCATTCCTTTCTAATTAGTCATAATGAATGTTGTTTGTTACTGAATCTGGAGAGATAGAGGGTCATTAGAAAGACGGTCTGTTCAGGACATTAGTCAGGAGTATTTTTGTCTTTTAGTTCCCTCCACAGTGTAATTCCCACATTCATGGCAGTCTTTAAAGCTCTGCTGGGGCTGGAGAGCTGGAATTTGGCTCTTAATGTAGGAAATATGGCAAAATATTGTAATTGCATCAGCAATCCCTCTTTGCAATGCCAAACAGCCACATATTTACAAATCATAAAGAATGAGCCTCAGTCATAGAGTATAAAAGTCAAAATTCAATTAACAGTGGATAAACCTAACTTATCATCACTATTCAGCATTAATTCCATTCTGTCATGCTGTTTGAATGTCTTGTTGGGATTGCATGCTCTAATGGCTGGATGCGTACTTCCTGTACCTTCCAGAGGATCTCTTGTGAGTCCCAGCTGGCTGATGATGTAACGAGGGATGTCTGTTTTGATGCCCTGACCCTCTTTAGCGTGTCCTTCAGCAGCCTCCAGGAGGTGGTAAAATTCTTCCGGGTCAAACTCCTGCAAAAGCAGCAGCAATTTTCATTAGAGAAGGCACTAAACATTAGGTTAAGAAAACAATGCAGGTTTTAAATGGAGAGGAAATGTCATCTGGCCTGTGTTCTTTGCTGTTTTTCCATAGATAGGCCACATGGGTTCAAAGATGTCTTTGCATGCAGTTTGAAGGTTTTAAACACTCAAAGGCTGAAAACTCAAAGTTAATGGAAATAGTAACTCTCTCCAAGACTTGATGATATATCCTTAATTAATGTGATTTTAAAGCATTAAGACTTTAACTATATGGACATATTTCACTTGTATCAACTATGAAGTTAATATTTTGAGCAGTTATGCAAAAAGTTAAGTAAGCAATAAGCCAAAAATCTACATAAGCATCTAGTGCAGAACAAGTGCTCATTTTGGACAGCTCTGGCTCAGTCACATTTCTAAATTTGACTACTTCCTAGTGCCTCCTTGCCCCTTGAAACAGAGGGACAAGGGCCAGTGGTGAAATCCTTCTCTTTGAAATGGGACAACCCTTCATGTTTCTGATGAGTCATCAGGTGTCACTGGTGGCATTAATGTAAACAGACACAATAACGGTACTGGACATTTCTACAACAAGCAATTTTTCAAATGGCCTAGTGGTTAGGTCACCCCATGTACCCAGGCAGCCCAGGTTCAAGTCCTGCCTGTGGCTGCTTTCCTGCATGTCTCACACCCATTTTCTCATCCCCGTTTCTGACTCTATCTACTATTCTCTTCTCTGAACGGAGGCAAAGCCCCGGAAGATATATCTTTAAAAAAAAGACCATAAACCACCAAAATATGATTTTAGGCACTACATAATGTTACTGTTGTGTCTTAGTCATGCTGTGGTTGTTGCCTTACTGTAGTTCCATATTGATACTTTTGCATCCAGGCCACTTTATGATATTGCTTTGCACTGCTTATATCTCATAGAATAGGGTTTATCTATGGTTTTATTTATCAAGGGCAGAATATGACCTTGAGGCCAAAAACATCCCTTTGCCCATTTTTAATTGGCCCACAGCAAATTCTAAAACACAAATGAAATATGGCATACATTAGAACATGAAGCTTGCGCTTGACTGTAATATCTATTTTAACTGTGTTTTCTTATAGACAAATGAGTAAAGTTTTGTGTTACCTTGGGGGCTCATCCTGGAAGGTAACACAAAACTGTACTCTTCTGTCAGTAAGAAAAATTATAGTTGCTACTCTGCTAATTATGTAAACAAATATTTTGACAGGATGATTTATTAATGTGTTCTTTCGTGACTTAAACTGAGACAACACTGGAAATTAGTATCATAAAAATGAGGGATATGAAAGTGTCCCCATCATCCTTGCAATTTTCTGTGTGTGGCCCTCAGTGGAAAAAGTTTGGACACCCCTGATCTAATGTAACCAATCTATCTATTCAAAATACATCTGAGAAAATTCTAGACCGCTTTTTTACTTTTATACAACTTTTCCTGAGTAGGACCTATTTATTGTATAGAATGCACTTTATGAAGTTTGTCTTGTCAGCTATGGTCTTGATAGATGTTTGTTCCTGCTATGTCTGCATGTTTTGTGTCAGTTTTATGAGGTACTACAAAAGGAAATTAGCTTAATCTGGTGCAACCATGTTTTCATTCACTCTTCATGAACGGTCAATGTCATTGCACAATGTCCCTTGATAAATAAAAATACAAATATTAGATTGTATTTCAAAATCTTGTTGATGATTCACAATGTTCTGGGAGCATTCTCATAACACTCTGGAGTTTGCCTCTGAAAACTTTCTGTTTGCAGATCCATGCAGCCTTGCACTTGACCCTATTCCTCCATTCCAACAAGAATCAGGACACCTGACCCTTACATGTGAGCATGCAAAATATCGTGAAGGGTTAAATGTAGAGCCAAAGGGTGTACCGGGACTGAGCCGTTAAGTTTGATACACATGCTTCAAACTTTCAGTGACCACAGGATGAGCAGGACTCTGCTTTCATAAAGGCTTAACCAATTAAGACATCACACAAGGATCAGATTCAGGGATGTAGGAATTATACCAACGAGTCAAATACGAAAGTCAAATACAAAAGACTTGTGAGTCATTAGTAATTGCGAGGGTTAAAGGGTACATATACAAAAGTGACATTAAATTTAGTACTTTATAAGACACCTTGAGCATGCATAGATGACTGTTGGAGGCTGTTTCGTCATGCACAACTTACCAGACATTCAAGCAGTCGTGCAGGTCTAGCGATGACGATGAGGATCTTCTTCACCAGCTCTCTGATGAAGTTCACCTCCTCGCTCTCTGATCTCTCAGTGGACTACACAGCAGCCAAACAAAAAACACAGAGGAAGAATAGTTCATCTCATGTAAAAGTAATAATTACACCAGAAAACTGCCTGGTGGTTATTTATGCCTCCACAGGGTTTCCAGTTGGCACACAGGGAAGGTACAGTGGTGGGTCAAGATGAAGGGATATGGCGTTTTCTGTGATAGCGCGATTCCAAGGTTGCCTAAGGAGTTTATTTGACAGTGAGCTACAGGAATTGCAATCACAGAAAAAAGGCTACTGATACATTAAGCACTGTGGAGTTTCCACAATGACGGAGTCTTTAAGTATGTACCAGCTGAGGCTGCAGATGGAAGATGATCTACAGTTACTGCAGTCACATCAACCTCATACTGCATCAAAGATGAAGACTCATCGTTACCACTAGATTAGAGTTGAACATAGTTTCAAGGCTATACAAGCAATTACCTTACTGCCAAAGGCATGAATGAAGGTACATATGAGACAGTAGTGGTGTGCACAATCATGTTTGATTGTGTCTGACTGCCTTTATTGCTCTGAAAATTCCTTAACTGTAGTGGTACCACTGCGATAGATCTCAAATCATTTATGTTGGTCAGACTTTTTAGATGCTGAGATGCAGACAAAAATGTCTAAAATCTTAGCAAAAATGTTTAAGATAAGAGGCTGATGTTAAAAATAAAGTTGTCTAAAATACTTATTTTTATGGGGGTGTGAGTTGTGGTGGTTGGGAGGGGGCAGGGAGGTTGCAGCAGACATTATGTTTCTCCAGGGGAGCCTCGCCCTCCCACACTGTAAAAGTCCCTGATCTACAGCACATAATATCAATAAAAGACTCAGAGAAAGTGAAGAAATATCTGTGTGTAAGGGAAAAGGCAGAAAAACAGTATTGAATGGCTATGACCTTCAGGCACTTGGACAGAGAAGCATTAAAAACAGACATGATTCTGTATTGGACATCTCTGCATCGCTGCATGAACACGCTTACTGAGAGTTTATGAACAAGAGCAGATTAAACAGAGCAGTAAACATAACCCTGCTGTAATTTTCCAGAAACTTATAGCTAGTGTCAAATTCAAAACGGGCTTATATGTCTGAAAAAAAGACACATTTCCAGTTTTAGCATTATCCTGATTCGCTAAGGATGGATTGCTAACAGCACCAGAAGTCAGGCATCATTTCATCCCTCTATCTCCTCTGTCTGAAGGTCTAATCCACAAAGAAAGACACGCTGTGCATGGAGTCTGTGCTTGTTTTGTGTCTGAATATAAAGAAAAAGCTGCCACTGCCTGGTCTCAACAGACCATTATTGTGCCACTCTTGTTACATGCTGCTGTTAGCAGTATGGTGCATTAGATGCTTTTGCATTAAGACTTATTTGCTAATAAAGGGGCTGAGTTTTCCTTACTTAACTAAACCCTCAGACTCCTTTTATTCAGATGAATACACAGGTATATGAAGATTGAGTACTGTCGATCAATTAGGGTTCCAATATTGACATGTGAGCACCAAGTATTTAAAATCTACATTTTGTGTTAAAACTGTGCACAGCCACTGCCCTCTACAGGTTGAACCTGGCAACTGCAACTGCTTTTTTTCTACTGGCTGATCTCGCATGTGTGCGAGCAAATTGTCTATTAAACAAAGCTCAACAATTACCACCCACTATTTGTTATGATTGTTAACTTCACTAACAGCCAACAGCTGAAATTTGCAGCTCTATAATCAGAGATGCTGCTAAGACACCCTTGGATAGTGGGTAATGTACTGCTGTTGCATAATATTGCAAATTTACCATGCCTTTCATATAACAAGGTTGATTACATATCTGCTTGTGTCCTCTACATGGCCATATTGCATTTCTAACTCTATTTTGTTGACCAACAACCCTCTGAACCCCGCTAAGTCGCCAACAATCCTAAGTATGTGTTGTTCACAATACCACAGGATCCATAGGCGGATATATATGGAGTAAATTGTGATCTAAAGCGTTAGTTTTTACAGATCTACAGATGACTCCTGGTGTTTTGATCCCTTCCATAACATTCCTAATCCAGGCGCAAAGGGCGTCGTTTACTCAGAGCTTTGAAACTACAAATTCACATAGCTAAATCCATGACAATATGAATATTTATTATATTTTCATGAAGAAAAACTTACCAGTGTTGCTATGGGTCCTGTATTTTGACATCTCAAGTAAAAGACAACTTTCTGTTAGCCAGTTTACCTATCAAGGTACCCCAATTTCTTGTTTTGTAGGCGGTAGCGACCAATCAGGGTCAGCCAAAGATTAACAAGAGACAAGATAGTTATCTGGTAGTCTGGAAAGGTGGAAGACGCACTGGTATACCACGTGTGCAAAAGGTGGATTGGTTTTGCGGAGATAGTTGACAGTGATACGTTCTGTTGTGTGTATGTTAGAAAGTTGTTATTTTTTCTCCTGATAGATGAGGCCTGTAGAACCTAAATGTAGATTTGAAAAGGCTCTGTCATTGTTGATCTGAGTGTGATTTGTATGAAGTTTGATGAGATTACATTTTTGTTCATTTTTTTCCTTTTACTTGGTCTTTGTGGTCATATATCTTTTGATACATTCATTCAACATTCTTCCAGCACATCTACTTCTTGTCTTACCCCTCTCTCCAACCCCTGTCCATGACATTCTTAAGGCCTTTTTGAGATTTCAGGATAGACAAACCTCAGCTAAAACTTTGGGGTTTAGTTACTCTTTAAATTATTGCATAACAGTTCATTTAAACACATGCAAACTAGGGATGTAATACTGTTTGTATTTGTCCATAACTGTCATATTAGGCATGAATATGGTTTGGTGCATGCAGTCAAACTATAAACATTCCTGAACAGAGACAACTGCCTCGACATGATATTTGCATGCTAATCCAGGTGGCAGTAATGTTTGTTGTGTTTGCATACCACTAGTAAACAATAAAGGACAACAAAAACACACAAAGAAGAAAAGTTAGAAACTAACAAAGACAGCAGAGGTTTAGAGGGTGGAAAAGCCAAGCAATCCCTTCATGAATGGGGCCCATAGTAGGGTTTAACACAACGACCCAACTTTTTAAGGAATGTGGTTGTAAAGTGGCACTATATCAACAGCATTTTCCTGGAATTCCACTGTAATAACCCGAAATATATTGCCTATTGTTTAGAAAACAATTACGTTGTGTGCATATGCACTCACCTCCTGAACGAGCCTCTCCAGCTTATCAGTGAGCTCGCAGAAGTAGCTGGAGGTGATCAGTCCTAGCCGGCTCTTCTCCAGACAGTCACGGGCCAGCTCAATTATCTGGTGGTGGGCAAAGCCGAGCACGCCATCTGCCAGAGGGAGGACGCTCTCCGGAGAGCTGCTGCGGATGATGTCCTGAATCCTCTCCTCCATCTGAGCGGTGGCCTGCAGAGAGAACGAGAGAGGGAGACAGGAAGGGGAGGTGTCAGTTTGGTAATGCATGAAATAATTAATGACCAGACGCCAATGTAGCAAAGCAACCATGAGTCATTACCTTAGGAAAGCGCTCCTTGTATACGTGATTCATCATAATAATCTCATGGTCGTAGCACGATGGAGATCTTCCAGGGCTGGGAGACAAATTGGACTCAAGTGAGAACTAATTTTAGGCATAGCCAGGTGAGAATAGTGTTCAGTAAAACCAGTACCTGAGACTGCGTGAGCGGGGTCGCATGGCTGTAGCTCTGCGGCATTCATCCCCGGAGATGCTCTCGGTGCAGAAGTGCTTGGAGAGGAAGTGCAGTTCATCGGGCGTGGGCTGGAAGGGCAGCTGGTGCAGCTTCTCCTGTGATGAACAGGATGACTGGAAATGAAACACATATATATTCAACATGAAAAGAAAAAGACCACAATTTCTTAATGGATAAAAAAATAAGCATGCTTAAAGATCAAGTGGAGTTTGGCAGGGTTTCTCTCTCTGTAAGAGTTCTGCCAAGTCCAGGCCTGCTTTGCTGTGACTGAATACAGAGAAAACAAGGACAAATGTGAAACTAAAGGACAAGAGGACTTAATATTTTCACCCAAACCTTTTGCAGTAAAAATCCAACAAACCATGTAGCTACATGTGTTAAGCATAGGTGCTTCTGCTCTGCCTGGCTTATTGTAAAATAATCCCTTTTTTGTCAGAGTGAGAGAAATGTAGACGGAGGGACTCGAAACGATAAGAGAGGGAAAAGCTGGAGCATGTGTGCTTATAAATGTGTTTTTTCTGGTGTCTTTTTGTCTGTGTCTTCTCCAAAACAAATCTTTTGCCTCTCACAGAAAGTGTTTGTTCTGAACTGAAGCTACACTGAGCCAGACATGAGAGTAAACAAAGCAACCACACTGGATACTTGGCTGTGTATTAAAGCCATTTTAAAACCAACAGTTCATTTGTTTTTCATGCTGACAAACACATTTATATGTTATTAACATTCTGCATTAGTTTAGCGTTTTTAATAAGGGTTAAATTATGGCGGAATAATTCATTCTTTGTCTACTGCAGATCATGCAAAGGTTGCAGAACCTATCTTGGTAACCTGCAGGGCGTTATGGTGAAAGTCTGCAGCCGTTCTTCCAGTTACATAGTCAACTGTCAGCAGTAAATTTTACCAGATATGAGCTCAGAAAGTCTCATTAATGTGCTAGTTCTGCATGCATCAGTTCACTCTGGATTTGTTGAACAAGAAGAAACTTTCTGAATCTTTTTCTTCCATTAAAAGAAAAAGAAGCACACTGTTCCTTCTTGATGTTTCCAAAAAATCTGACAGAGCCGCACATCTGTTTCAACATTAAGTTATCGCCTCCTGTCAGTTTCACACAGATAGCTGGAAGTTAGCTCGGAGGCAATCAGCTGATGAACAGAGCTGTCAGAATATTTAAAACGCTGAGCTGATTCAGGCTGTGAGACGTCTCTGCTGTCAATTTCTGAAATCCGGGACTTTATCTGAACATTTCAGAGAAATATCAAGTAGAAACTGCTTTTTGTAATCTGTGGGAACTAAAATAGGACAGAGCTCTACAACCACAATTCCAAAATAAGTTAGGGCACTGTGGATGTAAATTAAAATAAATCTGATGGTAGCAACACATCTCAGAAAAGTAGGGACAGGGCACCAAAAGGCTGGAAAAGTAAGTAGCACAAAAAACTGGAAGAGCATTTTGTACATAATTACGTTAACTAGTAACAGGTCAGTAACACGGCTTGGTTTAAAAGTAGCATTTTAGAGAGGCAGAGTCTACCAAGAGTAAAGAAGTGGCAGAGGTTCACCACACTGCAAAAAACTGCATTCAAAAGAATAATGAAATTCAGAGAATCTGGAGAAATCTCTGTGTGCAGTGGACAAGGTTGTAAGTCAATATTGGATGGTCATGATCTTCAAGCCCTCAGGCAGCACTGCATTAAAAACAGATGTGATTCTGAACTGGAGATCACTGCAGGGGCTCAAAAACACTTACAGAAATCATTGTCTGTCAATACAGTTCACCATGCCATTCAGAAATGAAAGTTAAAGATGTATCATGCAAAGAGGAACTCATATGTGAACACAATCCAAAAATGCCACAGTCTCCTCTGGGCCAAAGCTTATTTAGAATGGACTGAAGCAAAATGGAAAACTGTTCTGTGGTCAGAACTGTATCAAAATTTGAACTTCCCTTTGGAAACTTCAGACGCCTTGACCTGTGTACTAAAAAGGATCTTCAAGCACATTATCGGTGCGCAGTGCAGAAGCCTGCATCTCTCATCAATGCTGATAAGTAGATAGAGGTTTAAGAGCAACATCTGCTTCCATCCAGACAACATCTCTTCCAGGAAAAGCCTTGCATATTTCAGCAAGACAATGCTAAACCACATACCACATCCATCACAACAGCATGGCTTCACAAAAGAAGAGTCCGGATGCTGAAGTGCCCTGCCTGCACTCCATACCTTTCACTTACAGAAAACATTTGGTCCATCATAAAACAAAAACCCAGGTGTGTTGAGCAGCTGGAATCCCACATCAGACAAGAATGGGACAAAATTCCTTCCAGCAACTGATCACCAAACCTCCCTGATGTTTACAGACTGTTTTGAAAAGAAGAGGTAATGCTGCACAATGGTAAACATGAACCTGTTCCTACTTTTTGTGTTGCTCCCATTAAAGTGAAAATGAGCTGATGTTTTTCATGAAATGGTAAAATGTCTCAGCTTCAACATCTGATTTACAAATCATTGCACTGTGCTTTTATTGACATTTTTCACAATATCCCAACTTTTTTGGAATTTGGGTTCTTAAAAAGACATATTAGATTTAGTTATATTTTTTACTCCTAAATACCCACTGCTACTATGTACTCTATCACACTGAATACACTGCTAACACCAAACAGCCAGTACTACTCATTAACATTGGTTATAAAGTTTATGGCTTTTCATTACACGCTACACATCGTCTACAACTGTCAGTCATTCTTGGTACTTCTCCTTACAGACAAACCAACAAAAGTATCTAAATTAAGACTAAGACTAAATTAAGGCTGGAAGTTAAAAGAAGTGAGATTTCATCCTCAAATACCTCCAAACAGCTTTCTGCTCTATTTTGTAAATATTTTTGGTTCTGTTGGACTAAAATGGATGTTGTTGATTTGTTCAGTCAGTCCATGTGTGATTGATGCTTACAGAGACGGTGGAGCTTGGTGTGTTGGTTCCATATCCAGAGGAGGGGAGAGAGGCCAGTGACCAGCGGCGACCATCAGTCCTGTTTCACAACAGAAAAGACAAACCAAGAAACATGAAAATCTGACACAGTACCTACGAATGAACAGAGCATTAACACGTTCAGTTACATAGGATGCTTTTCAGTGTTTAGTGCAAAGACAAATATGACGATTGTCTTCATAAACCAGACGAATATGCTTCATCTGCATGTTTGCATTCAAAGGAACATGTAAATGTACTATTACTAGCCAAGTGATTGTATGCTCACAGATGAATGTGAACGTCTGTCGCATTGTTCCAATGATTGTGTTAGTTTAAATCACACAGAGAGGTAATGAAACTATAAAGGAACTGAATGTGGATGTGAAATTAGATGCCAGGATGATATGAAATGAGACTTTGGAGTTATGATGAGACAAACTAATGAAGGAGGTCATGAACTTTAAAGCATACTCAGAAGACATGGGGGACAAATAAAAGCCTAAAATGAAATTACCTGTCTGCTCTGTGGCAATGACTGTGGATTATAATAAAAATACATAATTACATGATATGTAGAGAAATGAGAGAAAATAAATATGTTACTGTAGCTGGTTTTGAAAGCACAAACAGACAGAATAAGCCTTGTGCAGCCAGGAACAAATATGAATGTTAAATTTAATCTTCTGTATCCAGTAGGTCTCCCTCTGGTATTTACCGCCTGATTCGTTCAGCAGGAAATCGAGTAAATATCAGTGATTGTTCATACCTTCGCGCAAAGGAAAAATGAGCAGAGGCACTGGGAGAGAAATTTCTAGGACTGTCTTGAGGGCTCGTTCCTGCAGAGAGAAAAGACAAAGAAAAGAGAGAAAAAGAATAAATTTAAATGAGGAATAAACCTGGAAGCACAGCAATTCAGAGTGGATTTTCATTTCAATTGACAGGAAAAAACAAAACAAGAAAAACTACAACAACACAATGATGGCTTTTAATCAAACACTGCAGAGATGTTGGAAAGAATACATCCTTCGCAATTATTCTGAGAATTAAAATATATGGGCTGAATCGTGGCGGAGGGGTTAGTGCCATTGACCATTGACCATCCTCATGCATGCATGAGTTCTCTCCATATATTCCAGACCAGGATGTACCCCTTCTTGCACAATTAGCGCTATTAGGGATAATAGATGGATGGACAAAGTATATCATGTCTGCTTGGGGAACATCTCACTCCTTTCACATTCAGCAAACAAACGTGCCGATAAATTTGATCACTCTTCAGTATTATTAAGTGCTTTCACAATTGCACAAAAACTTACTGAAATTATTTGGAGTGAAGTTCATGTGTAAGTTAATTTCTTTGTTCATCCTTTCCTTTGTTCAAACTTTTCAGGACTGAAGTTTTAGGTCAGAGTTACAGTATCTGCACTGTAAAATCAAGCAAGTTGAAAATACTCAACATGTTTGTCATAAGTGTCTACGTCAAAGGTTTTCAGTAATGAAATTATTTTTTTGAGTATGACTTATAGAAATTCAAAAGTTTTTCAACCATTGTAATTGTCTCTTGTGTTTTTTTCCACATATTTCAACTTTCACAACCATGCCACCCAAAGTAAGGCAGTTTTATTGACTATCAAACTGAGAGGGTAACTTCACTCATGGTGCAAAAGTGTCTAATGCCTATAGGCATTCTAAAACACAATGTAGAGTAAGGGATGATTGTCAAACACTAGTACTGTTTATCCAAAACTAAAAATCTGATCAATCGACTCAGAAAAATAAAGCGGAAATAGCTATTAACTCTAATTTTTTACAACTTTCAACTAGGGCTGGGCAATTAATCGCAAATGAGATTAAACTGCAACATAAAATCTGCAATTTACAAATTGCAGAAGTTGCATTATTTCTTAAATTTGAAATGTGTCAAAATACCAGTTTGAAATATTCATTTTTTACAGCAGCAGAGATTTTTTGCGCATTATGCAAACATTTAAGTGTCAACACAGTGATCTATTTAAATATAATGTACCTCCTACTAATCCCTGCTTGCATTAATGCAGATGCACCACGCTGCTACTGCTGCTGGTAAAGCTTCACCTCCTCCACCCCAGCCGCCTCCTTTATAGCATAAAGCTTGATGCACCTTCATTCAGATTCATGCCACCACGGATTAATTGATTCTGAAATATTGTCATAAATGTATCTGTCCATATCGGGGTTTGTAGCTATGCACTCTCTGGAAGGTCAGAGCATGCTGCCTGATGAACCTAGGGAGCATCTTTTTAGCAGATTCTTCTCTGCCAAGTTAAAATGCAAATCCATTTTGCAATAAAATGGTTAAATGTTTGATGACGGGTTCCTGACTGAATGTTAGGTTATAATATAGAATGATTGATTGCTTGAAATTGTTGAAAAACACGTCTAATAAAATCACATGTTAAATTACAATCGCAATTTTGGGGAAAAAATTGCAGTTAGATTATTTTTGCAAACCATTCAGCTATACCTTCAACTATTTTGTTTTACAGTGTGTATCGGCTAAAATGATTTAGTTAATATTGGCATATTGGATATTGACAATGATCCAAAACCATATAAATCTACTTGAAATACTAAAAAATGTCAAACATGAATAAAATAAGCATTAAAATGCAATGACAACACAAACAGAAGCAGTGTCTAAAGCAAGTCAAACCAGCAGGTCTCAAATAAGGATTATTTATAGATCGAGCAGTTCTAACATTTATGTCATTTCCTGAAGTTTGAAAATGACTCTTAATTCCTTAAAGAGTGGTGCTCAGGGCAAAATAAGGTAAATGCTAACAGTTCACAGACCTTTTCAAAGTGCTTTTACACCACACTTATCCATTCACTCCACATTCATACAATGATGAAGAAGGCTGCTATGAGTGGCCACAAGTATTAACCAATTCACTGCATGCTTGGCATGCCCATCACTTGCCATAGAAACATCAGTGGGAGCGATTTGGGGTTAAGTGCCTTTCCCAAGGACACACTGACATGTGACTGCACAGGGTGGTGATCAAACCCCCAACCATCTCTGACAGGCCAACTACTGATCCACAGTTGCCCTTACAGCAACAAGACACTAAAACCCATAAAGGAGTTTAACAGCTGCAATGTGGAACAGAAATACAGCCACAGGAAGGGGAATAAGATAAAGAGGATGTGCTAAGTTTGAAATTACACTTGTGAGACCAAACAACATGGGGCCAGTGACCTTTAATGCAAACAGCAGTAATACAGGAGAAATAACAGTTTGAGAAAAGATTCAAACATGTTGTGTGAAACATTGATGTTCACCTTTTCAAGCACTTAAAGAGGGGAATATTTCTGATATTTGCTCTGGTGTGTCTTCTTTTAAACCCACAGTAACAAACATGAAAATACTGCAAATCCTCGCTGCTTAAAGAAGCTTTGTGCCACTGAACATATGAGACTTTAGGGATGTCTGCACAGCCCCAACGAGCCGTTATGTTTCCACAACCCTACTGTAAAAACAAATGTGTGGTCCAGCATTAGTCTGCCTTAATTACACTCCTCACTATGGGGGGAACAAACAGTTAATTAACCATCACCACCTCCTGTGAAGATAAACATGGCTCTTTTTCCAGACTAGGGAACAATGAAGGAGGCAGGGACTCTTGTTAGTGATGGATGTCACCTTTTTAATTGCAGTGCAATCTGAATCAAAGCCAATTAAAGATGATAACCTCCTCCTTTGGGAATGAAGGTGCACCTGAACAGATGGATTATCTATCAAACATGGAAGCAATGAGAAGAAATATGGTGCAAGATTATGCTGCTTAACTGAGTTTTTCACAGTAAATTAGGGTTTAAATTTCTAAAAAAAATTATGGTGCATCTCCACCTAGTGGTCCAGTTTGGCTCAGTGCATTTTTGCATGGTTAGGCACAAGAAAACTCTCATGTTGCATGCATTTAAACAGCCAATGTCTGCTCAGCATCACTCATAAAGAGACTTTTACACTGTAAATGGAAACAACTTCATACTATACAGGAAAATACTAAGCAGAATTAGTTAGAAAAAAGACAAATCTCTCCAGAAACAGGCCCACTTATTCTTTATCAGCTGTATAAGCCAATAAACTCAGTTATATCACTGGTCAAATTTAACTGTAAGGATGTTTATCTTACCTCTGGCACTGATATTACGACAGAGCCACAGTGTTAGGTCATCCAACAGCTGAACACGTTCATTAGAGTCCATTTTAAAGACTGAGCTCCTTCCTTATGAGTGGAAATTTAGTCCAGATCCTGAGAGTTTGGAGCTCTGCTCTCACTGACCAATAGCAGGAAATAAAACGCCCTTCGGTAAATGAGGCCTGCCCTCCCTCTGCTCCTGTGCATTTCCTCTCTGCGGGCCAGCACTTCCTCAACCAGCACAATCGGTGCCCTCCAACTCACCAGTGCGCGGAGAGATTTTCACATTAGCAGCACAGAAACTGACCTTATACCTATCACTACAGGAAGAATGATGAAAAATTCAATGGTTTCTTTTTATTTCTTCGCTCTCTGTGCCAACAAGCTTCTGCAGCCTCAGTTTATAGGATCTGAAAACCTTACACTATAAGATAACTATAAATACCACCTATCTGGTAATAGGAACATCACATAAAGGGTTCAGGATAAACTCCATGATTTCATTTAAAGTTATGGATAAGGAAACAAAGCAGGAGTAGACACCCTTGTGCATTATCCAGAGTTGTTTTCCAAATCTGCTTCATTTTCCACAACACAATGGACTGCATTCCTGCTGCAAGGCTCCTCCTCTGCGCACAAATAGGCACGTTTTTAAGACTGACTACACACTGGATGATTTTAAGTCCAATTTTAGGCTCGACTGCCCACCAGAAATCAAGAGGATGTGACCCAAATTTAGAGTTTATCAGTCCAAATAACCATTTAGGATGTAGTCGCAATTCTGATTATTTTACTGCATCCAATTGAGCCTTCTCAATCAACAATCATAAATATCGATCATGTTTGAAATTTACAATTCCAGGTTGGGCTACCTCAGGCAGAATTCCCACAACAGCCAATTATTAGCATGAAATCAGTGTTGGCAGATATTAGTTTAAAAATTCACAAATCAAACTGGCAAAATATGAGCATGTCTGCAGATATTTACAACTGATATATCAGCTGTAAATACTGGCCATATGTACGCATACTTAGGTGGGATTTTAGGCAGCACAACAGACCTATAGTTCATCTATAAACAATATTTATATTATATTAAAGCCTCTTCTGGGAGTTTTGTGCAAACTCTAAGTGGCTTTCATGGGTTTTGCACTGAAGAGAGGCTTCTGTCTAGCCACTCTGCCATAAAGCCTGGATCAATGGAGGGCTGTAGTGATGCTTGTTCTCTGGAACTTTGCCCCTCTCCACACAGGATCTCTGGAGCTCTAGTTCTTGGTCCCCTCTTCTGCCAAGACTACTCTGATTGTTGTTGCCAGAAGACAAAGCTCTTGGACGAGTCCTGGTTGTGCCATACTTCTCCCATTGGAGGATTATGGAGGCCACTGTGCTCTTGGGAACTTTCAGTGCAGCAGAATTTTTTTGTAGCCCTTTCCAGATCTGGGCCTTGCAACAATCCTGTCTCTGAGCTCTGCAGGCATTTCCTTTGACTTCATGGCTTGGCATTTGCTCCGATATTCATTGTCAGCTGTGAGGCCTTCTATAGAGACGTGTGTGCCTTTCCATATCATGTCCATCAATTTAATTTACCACAGGTGGACTCAATCAAGATGTAAAAACGTCTAAGCAGAGATCAAGATAAATTGGAGTAACATGAGCTAAATTTAGAGCATTTTTGCGGAGGGTCTGAAAACTTATGTCAGTGTGAAGTTTTAGTATTTTATTTTTGAGAAATTTTCAAAATGTCTAAAATTCTGTTTTCAATTGGATATCTTCCAATATTGTGCATGCCTAGTGTATGTGTGATAACAGCTTTTAAATTGATGACACATATGAAAGATTTGTGATCTCGCTGTCAGGCTCAATACTCTTGTGCAGTGGTTTCTGAAACTTTTTTCTCGTGTCTTGATACAATTTGATTTTGTATCATTATGTTTTCTCTGTATAGCTTTTACTTGTTCAACTGAAACTCTGCTTGCTGTTGCAGCTTGTCTCAGCCAGGAAACTCTTTAAGAGACATTTTTAATCTCAACAAGGTTTTCCCGGTAAAATAAATATTAGATAAATAAATAGAAACTATGCCTGTGGTCTCCCACATTTATAAAACGGTTTGGATTCATAAGTCTTCTAGTTCATAGCCAGCCTGACACATGGGACTGCATAGGAAACGAGAAAAGCCATGGGAGTGAGTTGTACAAATTCTTACCTGTGAGAGATGACAAAGGAGAGTGAGGCCGTGGCAAACCTGAAGACTGACCGCTTCCTATCAGGCTTTTTCTGTTGCTCGTCCTGCAGCTGTGAAACCAAAGAGGCAGAATATAAAACAACAAATATCACAGAGAGCATTACAAATCTAAACTTTGAGAGTCATACTGCATATATTGGGTTGTATTTTTTAATCAAAATAACTGGCTGCAAAATATTGGCTTAACCCAGTGAGAACCTCCTGCAGGCAGCTGTAGAACAGTGTTGTTTGCATAATCCTGTTCCAATTGATCATAAAAATACTCTAATAGCTGAGGTATTGATTCTTTCTGCAGCAGAAACTGAAGCTATGTTCTGTTGCATCAACACATTGCATCATATATCAATGTTGCATCAAAAATAGCCTGAGTCATGAGAGGTATTTTATCTAAATAAGTCAGAAACAATAAGTCACATTTCCCATTTCATCAGCAAATTAAACTATTACAATATTTTTCACTGACCTAAAAATACATACTATACATACATTTTGCAATATATTAATATGGTAATATTCAGTAAAACAGTTACATTTTTGTAATGTTTGTCTTTTGAGGCATTTTCGATCCATTCATAAACCCTTTGATAGAGTCCTAATTAACTTGCATAACATTTTGGCAAATGTGAGGAATTTTGAGCTTTTGAAATGACATCGAATAAGCAAAACTACTACTTCTGGCATTCATAGATCATTCTTTTGCAAAGATATTAACATAAATATATCAACATGGTGCAAATGCATTCAAACAAATTAATGTTTATGTAAGGTGTCACTGTAGTGGCTCCACTGTCAATACTGGATGTCCCGTGTAATGATGAAACCAGGTTATTATGTCACTAAAGACCTTGCTTTCACTGAGAGTACAGCTGCAATTAGGGATGTATCCATATTTTTCACATTGGTTTTAATATTGGCCATTTTAACAGACATAAGTTCATCAGCAAATAATGCAGCATGCACTGATGTTAGTAGGTGATGTGTGTTGTGTTGCATCAATTTAATGCTGCCAAGCTGGTACATTTAACTGCTGGTTAGAAAAGATGCTTTTATTTGGCAGAAGAGGCCACCTGTCAGACAAACTGATCACTTCTGATGGTAAAATGTGAAGGGAAATGTGGGCAGTGGGGCAGTTTTACACTTTGTCCTAGGAACATCTGTTTCAACATCTCATAGTGTTCAGTCACCAGTAAACAGGGACCCATTCAAACCGTGATACTGACATTCGCTGGGGTTGGTTTAGCCCATTCAGTGCATCTTTTACATCTGAGCTGTTGTGATGGAAAATGCCTTTCAGTGCTTCATAAAAAGGTTTGCAGGCATGATATATTGACATTTCAAGCTTGCTTAACTTTCCATGCACAAAATGTGCACTACACAGGCTGCTGTTGGAATTTTGTGGACATTTGTCTGTTTAGCAACCAGTGAGTGACCTACTCTTTTTGGTATTTAGGTGAGGGTGGAAGACAGAACAGACTTGGTTAAATCAACCACAAAGGTCTAGAGCAGTGGTTCAGGACCTAAAAGTTGGTCCTAGAGGTCTCTCCAGTTGGTCAGGAATATTCTCAAGATTTCCACTTAGGATTTACCAACAATTTCATGCTGCCTGGGGGAAAGAGAGTACAAAAAGGAGCTCTCTTTGCACAATTGTGTTTTGTTTAATTTAAGGTCCAAACTGAAACGTTTTTTATAAATAAACTGGGGCAGTTGAAAATCAAAAAATTCTGATAAGGAGGAAGATGTGGTTCCTGTAGCCAGACCAGTTGAGAACCACTGGTCTAGAGCTCCTAAGAAGCTATATGATATAAAGTCCCTGCAACTTCATCATAAGTTAAATTTCAGTGACATTTGACCTACAAAATCTACTCAGTTTACTCTAAAGGTAAGGGTAAAACTTGACAAAAATCCCAAAAAGTATTCTTGAAATACTGTGTTCACAAGATTTACCTTGGGCCTCCAAATCTAATGAATTCCTCCAGTCAGAGGGGACATGTGTGCAAAGTTTGTACCATAAGATACCTTGGGTACTGTGTGATTTTGATTTTGATGCAGTTACATCCCTACTTTTTAATGCTTCCATTGAAATTGAGCAGTTGCTTTGGAAAATGCCTTCAAATGCTTGATAAAATGATTTGCAGGTATGTTATACTGACATTTCAAGCTTGCTAAACTTTCCGTGTACAAAAGGTGCACTACACACATTACTTTATTTAGCTCCAGTGAGTAACGCCCCCTTTGTTGTCTCAGTGAGGGTGGGAAAGACAGAAAACACTGTATTTCCTCACATGCAAAAGTCTAGAGCAGTGGTTCTCTAATGGTGGGTTTGGGACCAAAACTTGGTCCTGGAGCTCTCCCTGGGATTTACAGACAGTTCCATGCTGTCTGGAGAAAAAGAAATTATGAAATATATGCATGAAGGTTCTTTGAAACTATACACTTTTTAATATGTTAATTTCGTCCTGTATTTGTTTAGTTGTGTTTTTTGTACCATTTAGGGACCAAACTTAAATCTTTATCTTAAATAAATCAGAGAAGTTAAAAAAAATTGGGTTGCAAGTTCTGACAAGGGGGAAGCAATGGGTCCTGATGCCTGACCACTGGTCTAGAGCTTCTAAGAAGCTACAATATCATATAAAGTTAATGCATCTCCACAGTATTTGAGATTGCATTGACCTCTGACCTCTTCTCAGTTTGCTCTAAATGTTTGGGTAAAATTTGACAAAAAAAATCCTTAAATATTTTCTTGAAGTATTGTCCTCACAAGGTTCTAACTTGTATCACCAAAATTGCAAGTCATCCTTCAGTCAGAGTGTAAATGTGTGCAAAGTTTGAAGAAAATCACCAAACCACTTTTGAGATAAAATGCTCAAAAGCCAGGGATGGACATCATGCCCTATGTGTTGCGCCTTTGACCTATGACCTCCAGTAGGCAGTTCATCCTTTATTTAGAGTGTAAATTTATGCAAAGTTTGAGGAAAATGCTTCAAAAGGCTCTTAAGATTTCATACTCAAAAGACAATCTGCACAATCTGAAAGCATAATGCCTC
Organism: Cheilinus undulatus; assembly: GCF_018320785.1. Lineage (NCBI taxonomy): Eukaryota > Metazoa > Chordata > Actinopteri > Labriformes > Labridae > Cheilinus > Cheilinus undulatus. Next base: position 8,275,081 of record NC_054881.1, on the reverse strand, counting down.
CAGTGCTGGCTATCACCAGCACAGAGGCCTAAAAAACAAGCAAAAAGACGTCAAACAAAAAAATAAATGGGAATTTGAAGTGGTCCCAATTTCCCAATTGGTGCATCTCTCTTGTTAAAAGCATTTCTTTAAAGCCAAGAAAGCCCTCTTTACAAATAAATCATTACTTCTCCACAACAAATGTTTCAGATAAATACTCCATAAACTGTGAAATAAATCTAAAGACAATACCTTAAGGGCATTTTTAGAGAAGCTGTGTGTGTAAACAGTGCTGAATAAACATGCTGGTTAATTTGCCCATGTTGCTACAGGACTGTGACTCACAGCAGTCCTCTGTGATGGACAACATCCTGACTCATACATTTGGCCCAACTTTTCACCTTGACAGAAAAAAATGACCTACTTCAACATGAAAGCGGCTTCAGTGTTCAATGTTTCGATTAGTCCTGGGTTTTATTTCTAAATTAGAAGCTGTCAGTGGAGGCACATAATGCCCGTGGAGCGCAAATTCACTTCAAGGTCAGAGACTCAATGACATCCTGTTACATAACCTCCTCAGAGGAATGAAGCATTTTACTCTGGATTTTTCAAGATGGTGTTCAATAAAAGTTTCAATCCTGTTCGTAATAAAAAAAAAAAAAATACCCAGAGGCAATTTTCTCTTCAGTGTGTGAAAGTTCAGGCTGTGCTCCAGGATTTAACAGCAGCCTTTGACAACTGTATCATAACTGAGACTAAATATTTTTCACCTTTACACGGCCTGCTTTACAAAAACAGGAGAACAAAGTTTAGAATCAAGGGTTTATTTCACAATGACATAACTGGATCCCACTTTTGTTTAAATACTGAATATTCATAACATTTGTAATGTGCTGAGGTATTTCTTTAATAACTTTACAACCTTCTGCTTTGATTTTGTGTTTCTACATTATTTTTTAAAATAAATTTATAAGCATTATCTTAAGATGTTCAAATAACATTGCTTATTGGCATGTTTCATTTGATATTCTGTGATCACATCAGGTCTAGTTTATGATGACGTAAGAAAACCCTCGATCAAAGGGTGCAGGACAGAAAGTAATTAAAACACAGCTGCAAAAATGTTTGTGACAAAGGCAAAAGACGCTTCAGTTTTTAACACAGACTTCACAAATCAATCTGTAAATTAACTGGAAGGATATACTTCACTTTCTCACCCTCTTTCTCTCTTATAAACTTGAATTGACTATCATGTCATCATCACAAAAAAGTTTGCCAGATGAACTTCGGCGTAACCTTGCAAAGCACATGGATTGTCTAGATTCCTCGTCTGTCATCAGGCAGATCCATCTTGCAAAGCTCCAGTCTGAAACAACTGAGCCAGGTCTGAGATCAGACCTGACCTTTTGTAATGGAAGCCGACAGCACAGGCTGCCGCCAATGTAGTGATTAGCTTGGATGTAGCTATATTATAGTGGCATTTTTGTCTGAAATGGACCACATTTCTTCACTAAGAGGAGCAAAGAACCACACTGAAAGCTTCTCTTGGCAGAGCTGTTTTTGCATTTCTCCCCCTACTGGCCTCGGCATGAGTTTTATCCACCAACATGCTCCACTATCTGTAAACTACAAAACTGTGAATGCCTACAACCTCATTTTGTCTTTTTGCTCTGATTGGCCTGTAACAAATACAATAGACAGAACATTTGTCCAATCACCTTCTGAGAATTTTTGAAAAGTCCTGCCCTTCCCAAGAGCTTTGTATAGGTTTCCCAGATACATGTGATAAATATCTCGTGCAATGGATACATGAAACAGTTTATCTGAAATGTCAGGTTAACTTAGTCCATGATTACACCTGGGAGGCCAAACTTGCATTGCAAAACTGACTTGTGCCCTCCTCTTCCTTCACCTTTCAATTTTGCATACTTTATTTTGCTGACGTGTGCATTTTCACTTCTCCTTACAAAATATTGTGCATAGGTTTGAAACCCTAGTTGGGGCCCAAAATAGCTATATATGCAGATGACATAACTTTGTGTTGCGCATCTTTAAATAACTGGAGCTGAGAGAATTTATCTACAGAGAAGCATCATTTTTTCTGAATGGTGGGAATTAACACATTGTTTCCTAAACAATGCCTATTCCAAATGTATTTAGTGTGGAGAAAAATCTGGCCATGAAGATTATTAGAGAGCATTAAATTAGAAAACTGACCATCTGCATATTCTCAAATTGATTATTTTGTTTCCATAACTGGAAAGGTTGTGCAATTTAAAGGAAATATTCTTCATGTCACTGATGTTGGGCCAAAATCACCACTTGTCAGGGAATGAAAAAACACAATAAATGGTCATAGTCAGCATCTTTTTGAAACTTTTCATTGGTTTAAAATTTGTTACAAAAACACTGACAGATCTAAAGGGTGCCAATAGGTTTGATTTATGAAAAAAAAAAAGAAATCCTGCAAAAAGAAGATACAAAGTGTTGGCCTGATACCAGCAATATGTTGCATTTTATGCTGTAATTGACACTCTATCTAGTTTATCAGTATCCCTTACTATCTATACCCCGAGCTGAGACAAGCACTGTTAAAGTTCCTTCCTAGCTAGTCAAGTTGTTGGTATTCAACCTGGGGTCTAGGGCCCCCAAGGGAAGGTGACACGGAACAGTTGTCAAAGTCAGAACTGAACACAATAAACAAACATATTAGTATTAGCTCAGGCAGGCCACAGAGTCAAGCAATGCCATATGGACATCAGCTGATCTCATGCAAGCCCTCATTAGCTGGCAGCCAACTAACAGCACTCATGCCGATACATTTAAACCTCTCTAGCCTGGCTAGGCTTTGCTGCTCCTTCTGCAAGACGCTTGTTGCAATCCTACTCCACCCCAGCTCCTCCTTTATTATGCTCCTGACTTATTCAAAGCCATTGTGTTCCAGCTGATGTCTACTCTGCTCCAAGTTTTTTGCTGCTTCTCTTCCTGCCTCAGGCCTTCCTTGTAGGTACAAGAAAAGCAGGAAGGTTGGCTGTTCCTGATTGATGCTTTCCATGTAGACTCGTGGAAGATATATTCTCTCCTTTGAAAATATCAGGATACTTAGTCAGCCACAACTGTGATTCATGTTGCTGTAGCTAGTTCATAGTTGGTTTAATCTAGGAATAGTCAGAGAATTTATTTGTTGTTTTTAAAGACTTTTTTAAATATCCTACCTTGTGCAGTCGTGATGTTTTTCAGTTTGAATAGTACATCTTTATACATGCAAGATGAAGGAAAAATCTCTGCTTTTTACATACAAAAGCACACTGCTTCATTTCCAGAGGACTCTGGAAGAATAGAGCACAACATTTACACACTAAAGAAAAACCATACAAACCAAAATATAAGGAAGTTTGATACTAAGAAAAGAGCTTATGTTAATTAAAAAAATACTGTATGGCTTTAGGACTGAGTCTGTTACTGCACAGCCACAGATAAGAAACATTCATGAAGGAGAGGGAGAGAGAGGAGAGAAAAAGAGAAGAGACTGTTAGGATGTCAGTCAGTCGCCGTGTTGCAGCTTTGATCGCACACCACGATCACATGCACACGAGCTTCTGCAGTACTGCAGAAAAGCGTGAGCAGACGTCCTTCATCTCTTTGTCAACAGTGCTGAGGAGCACTTTGTTCAGGAGCCAGAGCCCTCAGAGCTTCAATGTCACAGCAGCAATAGTGACGAGGCAGGCGAATTCTCACAAGAGCTGATAATGACGTGCAAAAAGAGCTTGACACTTTATGAGATGCTCCAGAAGAAGACGGTGCAGACACGGTTTACCTGAGGCTTTGTTGGATATGAACATTGTTCAAGTGTTGAAAATTTGTCGGCTGTTTGCTTGGTTTGATATTGTTTGTTCACATTCCACAGTCAGATCATTTACAGAATAAATGAGGTCAAACTAGGTAGCTAGTGTATCAAGTGGATGATGCTCTGAAATCAGGGTCCAGGCCCCAAAAGGAGGGCACCAAAGATCTCATAGGGGGCCAAGGCTTTGCCCGCACTGAGGATGTCAAAATAGATTTGAATATTGAAGAGAAATGACAACCTCAGGCAACATTTTTCCAAAAGAAAGCAATGTTATACCTTATCATTGTTGTTGAGAGAATCTGGTCCAACTCTCAACAATTAACCCTTCAAGCTATTTTTAACTATTGTGTCTCAGCTGGACTTCTTGTCTTTAAAACCTAGTAAAACATCAACCCTGTAGTGCACAGTCAACCATAAAGTAAAACGAAACAGAAATTCAAATTCCAAGTATTATTGTGTGACACAAGGTAAACAAAAATGACAAGACTTTATTTTACACAAACATGTTCTTCCATCACTTGGGGATGAAAAAGTGAAAAAAATAATGATTCTGTGACAAAAAGTCTTCACAATTTTCACAAAATTACAAAAAGGCCCTGCACCTTTTTGTCTTAGCTCTATTTGTTCCATTATTCATAGCAGTTCCTGTCTGCAGTGACACAGAGGGCCACATCACAGGCCCTCTCTCTCGACCGTCTCCATCATGATCTGCAGTTACTGCCGTGCAGTTTGACAAAGCGACAACAGAACAGCTTGCCATTGGTTGACAGCCCTTCAAAAATACAAAATAGTGTTTAGCATTAGCTGCTAGCAGCAGAAACAATCATTAATGGATTAAAAATGGATAAAAATACATTCAGTGTTGGATTTACTGAGCTGGATATAATCTTTGAAGACTTTGGAAAGTCACCCAAGATCCAGGCTTACTAGAAAAGCTTTTGTAAAGAATTCAAGGAAGAGGCTAAAATTTATGATTCAAAAGTTATTTAACTTTTTATAATCTTTGTCACTTCTTGTTGTGTATGATGACGCCATTCTCAGAGGGATGAGTATAAAGTATCTGAATTCTATGTTTTTTGTTATCAGTGTGCATAGTGACTGCCCTCTACAGGCTGAAACATAGCTACTGCAGCTGATTGTTTTTATTGGCTGATCTGGTACCAAGTGACATTCTTTTAGAATCAAGTTCCCCAGTTGATATTTAAGCTGTGTTTTTAGTGTGCTAACTAAGGTATTCTATAGGTGTTCTAGATTTTTGAAAGTCCAAGGTGGATGTACTCAAGCCTCAACTCAGGGTTTAGTTACCCCTTAAAGCATCAGAAGCAGCTAGGTTTGCCCTCAACACCGATTCTTTTTTCAAAAAGACTCAAGTTTAAGAAGATAACCCAGCAAGTTTCTGTTCCAAATTTCTGGCCAAAAATATGCTGTATTTGCTGTTAGAAGTTGCATTCATGTATGACAGGCTGGTTCATGAGAGCCTTCCTTATAGACCCAAGAGCCAGATTTTCATTAGGGAAGCATAACATTATCACTAAGATATTGTTACGGCAGAAATTTGCTTGAAAAGTTAAATATCATATTGGAAGATGTGAAAATTTCTGCTGATATTTAAAACCAATTTATTGACTGTACATAACAGTACGATAAATTGGCCTTAAATATCAGTAAAATGTACAACTGTATGGTCAGGTATAGGTGGTTTTCTTTAAGCCCAGGCTGAGCCCAAACAACTACTGGACTGTCTACTTCCCCAGCCTCTCTCTGCTGTGGAGTCACCTGTCTTTCTTTAAATAAAAAAGGTGTGCATATATTGGTATTGGCTAAAAAGCATTTGGAAATACTGGCAATAGTTTAACAAGAATTTGAATGTAAACGCATGATCAATATCTTTAAAACACAGAGCCTGAAAAACCATACTGCCCTCTGATCGTCTCTCAGTAGTTCCTGTTATGCTGGGAAGAATCAGTGCTTAACAGTGACACTCTCGGGGCCTGTGTGGGTGTTAATAGCTTTTGGGCAATTTCTCCTCTAATCTGATTCATTGGTTTAACAATTACAGCAGAAATATCAGCGCAGAGAAGACGACACCTTTCTCCTGCTTATTTGCTGAGTAATTAGCCACATGCTAATGTGATGATGGAGATGACAAACAAATGTGCTGAGACAAAATATTAACCATTTAGTCAAAATGCTGGGTCAGTGAGCTTATGCTTATAAACTAGGAGGATGGGAATTATGGGAAAATGAAAAGCTGATGATTTTGCTGGTATGGATGTTTAGAATAACAATGACCTTCAGGCAGAAGTGTTTAATATGAAGTGAAATAAATATGATGAATATGTCTCTAATAAAACTTTAGCCTCTTTAAACAATTTTTTAGGGTCTCTGGAATTAATGTACTGGATCTTTCAGGGCAACAGCGTCCAGTCAACAAGGTCAGTCAAAGGACTTGTGTTTGCACCGACAGAGGAAGATGAAAACTAGGGGTGATAAATATGCCTAATCTAATCCAAAAAAGTACTCTAGATATTCTTGAAGTTTGGCTTTGACTTTATGATGTCTTCTTCATGCTGATTCTTGTTATATGAAAGGGGGTGAACAGTAGTTAAAACATGAACCATGATGCAAGGTAAAAACTGATGACAAATTGTAGTGAAAGAATGCAGTTGTTCAATAAAATATGACTTTTCCTTATTGTCAAGAATATCAAAAGAATAGATCTCCAAACAGGTTTTTCAGGTAAAGTCATAACTCTATAATAAAATGCACAGCAAAAGTGACAGTTTTGATCAAAGTCATATAGAGTTAAATGTAACACTTTAAAAGCCTTAACACAGTGGATAACTTCACTCATGGTGCAAACACGTCACACATCAAAAACAACAACAATCAACCAGAAAAATGACCAAAGAACCCCAGCAGGGTTCACTGTACACCAGGCAACATCTAAACAAAAATAAACAACATGCCCAAGGGCCTGATGGGAAACTTACTCATGGTCATAACCCAAACAGAGCTTAAGTCCAGCTGGTGCACAGGGTAGAACTTTATATTGGCCGTAACTTCTGACTCTAAGTTGGGTGTAAGGTTACGCCCAGGCGTACGATCAGCTGGTGCACTTGGCCCCAGAAGTCACACCTAACCTTGCAAAGCAGATGAACTGGCAAGATCCCACGTCATCAGGCAAATCCATCCAGCAAAGCTCCAGTCAGAAATGACTGTGCCAGGTCTGGAATTGACTGGACTAGTCAGCCCTCGCTGGTGTAGTGATTAGCTTGGACGTAGCTTGAGTATAGCGGCAGTTTTATCAGAACTTGGACACATTTCTTTGTAAAACAAGATCAAAGAGCCACACAAAAAGTTTCTCCTGACAGGGACGACGTTTTTACACTTCTGCCGCTGGTTTCGGCATGATTTACGTCCACCAACAACCTCCATTAGTTATGAACTACAGCAGCATTTGTCTGTTGAGCTCTGGTTAAAATCAGGGCTGCACATGTCTGCAACCTAACATTTGTCCAATCACCTTCAGAGATTTTTTTTTTTTTTAATTCTGCCCTTCCCAAATGCTTTGTATGGAAGGTTTCTCCCTTGTGTGAATTGTATCCTATCTGGCATGTCAGGTTAAGAAACCCCCAGAATACAAGTATAATGGAGGAGAGGAGTAAGGTGGATGTCCTTTTCTTTCATCTGGAAATTTTCCAAATAAGTGGGAATAGAACAAACAAGGAAAGTTCCATCTTATGTTTATTTCTGGGTGGGATTATTACATTTGAAGCTGCAGATATGTATCACATTTGTGGATTATGACATTTGTGGGCTGTTATTACGTTTGCATGTGAATAAGACTTGATTTCACCCAGTTTTCAGCCAAATACCAATTCTGAAACCTGAGTTAGTGCTCACTGGGAAACCGAGTTTCTGTTAAAAACATGAAAACATCGTCACATGAGGTTCAATGACTGGCAGAAGAAGTTTCCCAATCTGCTTACAGTCCTGTTAAAGCTTCTTTGGTTACAGAAAAATCCTAATTCATCTCCTTAATCGTGAGGGAAACCCTTTTTTGACTGAAATCCTACTCCTCCTTGTTTACTGAAGGGCTTCATAGGTCTTGGATCAAGTATGTGTACACATGCCATGAATCGTTTATCGTGACGATGATAAAATCTGGTCCACAGGTGCTCGGTCAAAGAGGATCAGATTTAACAAGATCTATTTATACCCTCTCACTGTGGATTAGGCCAACACTGCTGCCCAATCAAGCCTCCTGTTGCTTCACCCTCTCGCTGTGTTTGTCCCATTATAACCCCATCAGAGAGTCGAGTGCCACTCAAAGACACATTACCGCCTCTGAATCACTTTCCACAGGTTACGGCGTCACATGGGCCATCTTCATCACGCCTGATGCTAAGCTGATTGGCCAGAACGGCTCAGTGAGAGGAGAGAAACCGTGTTTCTGTATGGTGAAGCTTTAAAGCAGGGATAAAGAAGCCCTGGGCGAAGATGATAGGGAGAAAGTAGGCCAGTGTTGTATGCTGTACTGCAGATGTGTGAGATCGCTGGAACGGATCCATATGAGATTTACTCGTCTCGCTTATATGCAAAACCCTCAACCTCATCAATCCTTTTGTTGCACTACACATGAAATCTCCACCAGTGCAGCTCCAAATCTGTTTTCAACGACTAAAAATATTCTGCAGAGGTGTTTATCAAAGTTACTGATACTTTGCATATCCTTTAGCCTCAAATCACGTTTTTATTTCATATTTAAGACTGACCTAGATTGCTAGAACTCTTTATAATTACAAAGCGGTCTCAATCTGTCAAAAACAATTTCTTGATTTCAAGGGTTTTTACTTATTTTGGGCACACAGAGAGGCAAAAATAGATGAAAAAACCTTTGATTTACTACTCTGTGAATCTAAAAATGTCTATGTCCTGACCCTTGTCAACAAAAAAGCCATGATGATTCTTTTTTACTCCCTTGTCAGAGCTGTCAGTTGAGCTGACAAAGCCACATGCCACATAAATTGCTGTTGCTGGCTGACAAATTCAAAGTCAGACTTATGACACACGGCTCTATTAATAGCATTTAAAAAGTTGCTGCTTGGGTGAAAAGCAAAGCAGCTCTTTTATTCCCACTATCCAACCGAGACACTGTTGTTTTCTACATCTGAGGAGGTACAGTGTTAATATAGTGCTACAGCAGCATGGATGAGACAAATCAACTGTTTGTTGGTTTGCCAGAAGCTTAAAATTTAAAAGTGAGTATTACAAACTGAAATTATTTGGAGATAAGTCAATACCTGAAGGAAATGTCTAAAAGCTTCAATCAAATATCCAGAAATACAAAGAGAAAACATGTACTGAATTTATGTTTTTTGATAGGGATGATGCAGTTTAACATAGTTACATCAGAGATTATGAGGCTGATATGTTGCACAAATTCATAGTGAGTGCTTATTTCCTCTTGTCCTGAGTTGAGCCTTTGAGTAAACAGTTCATAAAATGAATGGCATTTAACAGCATAAAATGGCACTGCAGTTTACAGAATGAGACAATAAAATACATATCCACATTAAAAAAAAAAACAAAACATAAATTCTTTAAACCAGATGCAAAGTTTGTTAATAGAATGTGGCTAATGTTAGCAGTGCTAGCAGCGTCAATGTTTGATCTCTTTTTGCAGGTTACATCTACATTTGTGCTCTTTTCATAACATAAAATCACAGTATGTTAAAATTCAGCCACCAGGGGGCTCTCAACCAAAATAACAGTATGACGACTCAAACAAGCGCTGCCCATCTCCACCTAGTTCCACAATTTACTTCCTGTTTTGAATTTTGGACTCTATTCTGTAAAAAATGGCAGATCATAAGGCATATTTACTAAACAGAAAACTCTTCTGTTTTCATCCGTAAATTTCATAATGAGGGAGAAATGCACTGATATAGGTGCTACTAACATGAATGGTCACTGTTTGATTTAGAAATTTCAGTGCAGAAATTTAACATATTTTGTCTTTAATGCTTTGATTTTATGCAGGTTTAACTAACACAGCCTCTAGACAACTTTATTTCCATTTTCTAGATCTAATTAGTGCCAAACCGTGCTGTTTCTAGAAGATGCTATCAACACTATTAGTAAAAGGTTGTTTACTCGGACAAAAGAGCACCATGGCAGCGTGGCAGTGGTCATTAAGAACAGCTACAGTGGCCACTAGTGGCAGGTGGCTGCATTACAGTCTAGAATGAGCATTTTGACTGAAATTGTGCCTGAACTGATAAAAAATGTCGATCGATAGTTAAACCGACATGTTATTCTGATGCTGACGATGTATAGATCCGACTCTAACCACTAAACCAGCTAACTGCAAAAATCCCTGATTGAGCTATGCATAATTAGGAGCATGGACTGAAAGCTGGAACAATGCTGTTTCTCAAGATGCTTAAGACCTGCCTTTCTAAAGTTACTCTGAGACAGCGCTTTCAGTGTGACATCTGCTGTGGATTGGACTCAAAAGCCCCCTTTGAATAGCCAAATGACTGACGCCATTCAGGCATTGTCCAGCTTTTTCTCGAACCAATGGTTTTTCATATTTAGAATATGCTGCACAGACAAAAAGTTACTGCCATGCCACTTTTTTTCCAGTTTGCTCTGCCAGAATCACTCCTAAGTGATGCAGTAAATGCAAAAAACATGCTGTAAAATGATCCAACAACAATATTTCTTTCCACACAATAAAACATCAGTAGTTCCAGTGTGTTCAGTATAATTTTCAGACTTTTAAGCCTTTTTCAGGGTCTTTCTTGGCAGTGGAAATCATGCATATCTTGAAAAAGACAGCCATGTTGTGACATGTGTCATCACTCACATACTTTTAGCATTAAAGTCTGAAAACAGCTGAAATCAGGAGCATAGAAAGGGATGTTGTTGTCACTCCAGCTGACTCTTCTTTTAACACAATGGAGGATAGCTGTTCATGTGTGAGGAAACTTCATTTTAACATTAATATCTGAACTAAAATTAATATTCTGAACAAAGTACACAAACATGGCTATGAACCATGGTATCAGGTCTTTTAATCTTTTATTTCCAGGCCATAAATACAAATCAGACATAGGTTTTCAGCTGAAATAACGTTTATGCTCTCATGTAAGATGTCCAAAACCTCCTGTTAAGCTCTTCTGCACTATAAATGGGTCAGGACAGGGATTAAAAATAAATATGAGTTATACTGGCTCAACCAAACATATACGAAAAACTGGGATCAAGTGGCTTAGCTGTAAACCAGTCTGCTCTCTGAAGCCCATAAACCAATCAAACGCTTGATGTTTGCTCATGTTAGCGAGGTTGTCGGAGAGTCAAACCAAAACACAGAAGATGATATGAAAGCAGAGCGTCTTCTCTACAGCTGAAACAAAAGCTGTGGATGGAGGTGGGAAGAAATTAACATCAGCATCATCAACAAGAAGAAAAGTCACAAACAGAACACATAATCAGCATTTCCACTTCCCCTAACAGTTCATTTATGGGGGTGGCATGGAGGAAAGCACACATCCTGTGTTGGTAACATGAAACTCCCTCAACGACAAACATTCAATTTGACTCACAAAGCAAACACAACACAATGGGAAAGGAGGGAACACCCTGCTTCTCATTCATGATGACCTAGTGTAAAAAACAGAAAAACATGCTGCAGAAATTCAATATGTCCTCTATGGCTTTGATATAGAGCTGTGCACAATGGACCAAAAATCATACCTCAATATTGACTAACCAAAGGACAAAAAAACAACACATGTTTGGATGCAGCAATTAAGAGTTAATTTTAAGCTTCAACATGATTCTGGTGAAAATCAAGATATATTCCTAGAGGAGGCCTAGAGGAAAAGGCTAGGTAATAATCAAACTGCAATATTTCCCCCAGTATTGGGATTGTAATTTGAAATGTGACTATTATTTGAGTTCAATTTATATTTTTCTCAACAAGATAGTAGATCTTTGGTAGTTTAAACTAAGGCTGAACAATTTTGAAAAAATAAATCTTTTTGCAATATTTTGACTCATTGCAAATTCTGTATAAAGTTTTGTATTGAAGGGAATGATGATTCTATGTCTTTCTAATCCTTAAGGAACATAAAAACAAGGAAAGCAGGATCTGTAGTGAACTATTCTCGAAAAAAAAAGACACTTAAATGTTTGCATGATGAGCAGAGCAGAACATCTCTGCATCAAAACATGCATCAACCTGGAATTTGAAACACATCTCTGGAATAGGACACATTGCTATTAAATCTAAACTTTGTTTAATTTCCCAGGCCCACTAGTTGCCCAGTATTGTATTTTTATGATCAGAAATTGCAGCAAACTGTTTAATTTTGTAAAAAAAAAAAAACATTTTCATATACTGAAGTTCTCAAAATTTACAATCCTCTCAAATAGCATGTGTTTAAAATGATAAACTCTGAATTATCTAAATAATCTTTACTATCAGAAGTAGGGATGCACAGATGCTGATACCAGTATCGGGTATCGGTGCTAAAACCAAGCCTAAGAACTCGTACTCATAAAACAGAGCAGATACTGTACTCAGTATGTGAGTATGTAGTCATAAGTGGAGCCATGACTGCAGTTTAGTGATATTTAACATAAATGAGGCTGACAAAAGCAGAGCAGACAACAAACCCTGCACTAATAAACTGTCAAGAGGGATAAAGAGCATCTATGAAAACAAAACATTTAAAATCATTTTAAGAGCATTTATGTGTTACCAAATACTCATATTTGTACTCGGTATCAGTGAGTTCTCAAATGCAAGTACTCGTACTTGGTCTGGAAAAATCTGGTATCAGTGTATCCCTAATCACATGTACAATAAGATCATGGTCTTCAGTCACATCATCATCTACAAGAGACAAACCACATCGTCTTAATTGCACAAAAATGTTGGCAACATTTGGAAAGTGGTTGGAATGGGCAATGAGCTACAATGTAGCCAAACACATGAATGCATTGGCTACAATGTAGCGCATTGCCAGTCCCACCAACTTTTCCAAATGTTGCCAACATTTTTGTTCAATGTAGACAACAATATTCTCTCAAAAAACAAAATAAAATAGATGCAATTTTGAATGTTCTGGAATTCTGCCTGCATATATATATAAGAGGGAAACAATTAAATAACTAATACTGAGTGTCTGAGACTTCTATTTTTGTTGCCCTGGTATCACAAAATCTCCAGTGCTGTTTGATTTTTTTTTTTTTTTACTAAAAAATAAGGGTTGTAAAACAATAAAAAAAAAATTCAGTTACGATTTATCTTAAAATTATCATAGTTAGGCTTATTCTCATTTAAGTTGCATTTTAAAATCTCAGTGTTTTGCATTTTAAACTGTTTTTGTTTCATTTTGTATTGTTTTACTGTCTTAATCTAAGGGCAATTGACTTCCTGCTTGGATACAGAGCTGCTTAAAGGACTTAAAGTCCAAAACAATGACACTTTGATTGCATGATTCAGTGTTACCTGCTTATTTTTCACTAAAGAAATTCACAGCTTTTATTCAGAATAACTGTTTTTACTAAACTATATGACTATACTGAAGAAAAAATGATATTGCAATGTAATTTAGACCAATACTGTTCAACCCTAATCCCTTCTCTCTCGAGACACAATAAAAGATCAAATGTAGACAATGTATCTGTTAATTCAGCTTTTTGCATATAAAATATAAGGTAAAGATTTTCCGGTATGTTTGGTGCAATTTTCTGAGTCGTCAGCTGATTTCAGCGATGGTTTCGATAGTAGGAACGATACAAATTCTGGAAAAGATATCCATGATGTAACATTTCCATCGTGTCTCTCACTTTATTATTATAGTCTGATAATACATGAAAGAACGAGTGTAATGTCACTGCTTGACTAAGTCCCTGCTTTTATTTTGAAAGAAAATAAGGAACTTTGATAAGAGCGGAGATAAATAGACAATCTAACTGCAGAAAAAAGAACTTGGTATGAATTTAAAAGGAGACAGGTGGCTGATAATAGGTAAGTGTGTGATAACACAAGGTGCAGATGATGTTTGACTTGTCCACTGAGCTTTTTGTGAGTTTTTTAAAGTGGAAGGAGACATTGAGGAGCAGTGGTGGACTTATTTTATATCACTGTGGCTGCAGGGAGACGCTGCTTAATCAAAGTGGGCTTAAAGGGACAATAAAGACAACAAAGCATGCGCTTAATGAAATTTTTAAAAATCACTGCATCAGTTACAGACTTTATAGTGTTGTGCATTAATGCTGACAGCCCTACAATAATAGAAATGCTCTTATATTAAAGAAGCTAAATGAAATGATAGTTCTCCATTCAGCCTAAACATTTAAATCTAACAAGCATATCTAATTTTAAGTGGTTCCTGCAGTAAACAATGTTTTTACCGAGCATTAGGCCAGACATCTTTTTGTTTTTCCAAATCAAGTCAACTATCTTCACAACAGCATCGTCTTACCCTACATCTCTTGAAAACAAACCTTTATCTTACTCTATTGCCCAGCCTTGTTTTGATCTGAATGCTTCATCTTCTATCAGACTAATTTCCTTATCTGATGCAACTTTAGTCCATCCAATAACAAACAGTCCTGCTGAAAATAAGGCGAGTTGTTTGTACCTTTTGGAGCGGCGCAGACGAGCTCCGCTGAAGAAGTGTGGCATGTTAAAGTTGGACAGAACCGTCCACAGACTGGAGTCTGACATCGTGTCCAAGTCATGCCAGAGGGGCAGATGTAGCGGGGGCTTCTGCAGAGCTGCTGAGGGGAAGCGAGGGCTCTCAGGGTTCAGGAGGACGCGACCCGCAGAGCCGTCCTGACTGACACTCCTGCAACAACAGCGCTGCTTGACTCCAAACTTCCTCTGCACAGACACATCTGCAGCCAGCTGCGGCATAAACACACCGCCAGAGAGGACACGCTGTCCTCCTCTGTCCTCAGATAAAAGAGTAATCCAGGGAGGTCCTGACAGAGAGTCCGGTCCGGCTCAGGTGTTGACAGAGTCCGCTGTGGCAGGGATGTGACACCTAACACCAGCTGACTTTGTCTTTCAGCGGCTCACTGCGACTGACTTCTCTATCCCAAACGCTCAACATGCTTCATATCATGTAACAGGCAGATACCACTTCACATCCTGAGCAGGGGGGGGGTTAGCACACAGAGGGGTGCTGCATCATCAGCAGATGCTGCTGTGCACCAACTGGCACCCCTCCAAAGTTTGGTGGGTCAGTGTGTATTAAGCAGGATCTATTTGAAATGGAAATGCTGAGCTGTTTGCATGGACATCGTCTTCTGCTAGAGAAATGTTTCCCTCAGGCGCCACAAAGACCATCCTTCCTGTTTCAGTCATTCAACTTTCTCTCCTTCAGTCTACACTCAACTTTACTCAGTGACCTCTAGAGGCTACGGAGGCCCTGAAGGTCAACTGGAAAACATTTCATGAGAAACAAAAACATTTCAATTATGTTTTGTTAATTTTTTAGGTATCTTGTGGCATTAATGTGGGTGTTTGAATATTTTTAATAAGGAAAATAGGACCCTGACATGGCAACCTCAATTATTATTATTTTTTGCCTTTTTCTACAAACAAAAATGATCTGGTATCATAACCAAGGGTGAATCTGTAAGTCATCAAATCCTTATCAGCAGGCAAAAAAGCCTTACTGTCCGAGTATAGAGGAAACAACAGAACAGGAACTAAACAATCCAAAATTATTTTGTGTGTGTTAAAAACTGCTTTTATCTTAAACTGAATATTTCTGTGCTCAGAAATGTTTTTGAGTTTTTAAAATGGTTTTGCATTTTACAAAAATGTTTAGTGTATTATTATTACATTATTGCTTCATTAAATGCTTTTGCATTTTATGGAATTGTTTGCTAAAGATGAAATGCTTTTGCATT
The DNA here is from genome assembly GCF_018320785.1 of Cheilinus undulatus. Lineage (NCBI taxonomy): Eukaryota > Metazoa > Chordata > Actinopteri > Labriformes > Labridae > Cheilinus > Cheilinus undulatus. Next base: position 8,259,312 of record NC_054881.1, on the reverse strand, counting down.
CAGCAATTTATTCATTATGTTATTATTGTCATGAAATGTTTGTATGCTACACAAAATATTTTATGTTCCACCAAATCCTTCTGTTTCGCAAAATGTTTTCATGTTTCCAGGATTTTTTTTTTTTTTTTTTTGGCATTTTATGATTTTTTCTTACAGTTCACAAAATAGTTCAATATTTTAAGATATATTTTTGTGGTCAATGAAATGTTTTTGTCTTTTTTATGAAATGGTTAAAGATAATTACAAAATGTTCATGTTTTTCTCGAAATATGTGATACTTCTAGACTTTCTTGCATTTAATGGAATGGTCTGACATTACATATATGACTTCTGCATTTAAAAAAAAAACATTAAAATGCATAAAATGTTTGTTGTTTTTTTCAAATATTTTGAATTTAATGAATGTTAATGTGTTTCACCAAATATTAGAGATGCACTGATACCGCTTGTTTCAGAACAAGCCCGTGCATTTCAGTACTCAGTGATAAAAGAAACAGTACGAATCCTCAGTACCTTTACCATTGGCTGAATTATTTTAAAAATGTTGGATTTCATCAGATGTTACCCATCCCTCATCTTGACAGTTTAGCTGGACATAGTTTTCAATTTTTATTTAATGAAAAAATGTATTTCAATTATTATTATTATTATTTTTTTGCATTTTATGAAAAAAAAATGCATTAAAATGCTTTTAATGCCTTAAGGAATGCTTTGTGGTTCAAGAATTTTTTTTTTTTTTTTTTTTTTTTGTATGTTTTGTGAGTGGTTTTGGGTTTCATTAAATGTTTAGATATTTCACAAAAATATTTGGAATTTTAAGTTTTTTTGCATTTAATGGAAAGTTTTTGCATTGTATATACAATTGTTTTGCATTAAATACAGGGATTTTAATCATTTTTAATTTCTTTTTGCCCTTCATAAAATGTGTGGTGTTTCAGTAAAATATTGAGTTTTATAAAAATGTATCTAGTTGCACTAAATATCAAAGATGCACCAGTACCACTTGTTGTTGGACCAAGTACTTGCATTTGAGTACTCACTGATACCTAGACCCAATATGAATACTTAGTACCTTTACAATTCTTTAAATTATTTTGAAAATGTTGCTTACCCCTCTTCTTGAATGTAGCAGTGAGTAGTTTGCAGTGTGCTTTACTTTTACCACCATAGTCTCTGCTAAAACAGTGATTCTCAACCCTTTGTTTTTCCTCACAGACCCGTCTTCATGCAACAAAGTAAAGCAGAGCCCCTCAAAGACTTACACAAACAAAAACTACACCAGTGAGTATCAGCTATGTTTTTTAAGTACAAGTGCAAGTACTTAGGCTCAGTATCAGCACTGATACCTGACACTGGTTTTGATGCATCACCATCAAATATTTTTGTTTGATAAAAAGTTTTGCAGTTGACCTTCACGACCGTGTGAAAAACAAAACAGCAAAAAAATCAAATCCAAAACTCTGCATCTCTGCAGTGATACTGTCAATTTACAGATATTTTGTTTTGAATGTATTGGAGAAACCTTGTAGAAGAAGGAAAGCAAGGCTGACAGAGCTGAAGTCACACATGCACATCCATGCAGAACACATAAAAGTGGAGTTTCATCAGTCCAGTGATGAATTTGACTCTCCAGTCCTGCATGTACGTGTGAGAGTTCAGGGTCAGACGATCACAGACGCCTGCAGGGACTCAAGTATGCAGAGAAATTCTCTTAAATGGCTGTCAGAGCCAGGAAGGCCATCATGTTCAGGATCATATGAATAAGTCTGAGTCTATGATGAAGAATCTAACCTTAAGATGGAGCTACTGGAGAATGAAACCAATAACTGGGATCTATTTAGACAGTTTAAACTGTGTAAACAGAGCTGTGGCTGTAACAGCTCTGTGAACTGTGCTCGTGTTCTCCAAGTGTGAGGTTGCTGCAATCACATGATTGATGGAGCGAGGCTTACATGTTACTTTCACAACCGTCTTCAAATCATTAATCTCTTCTTATTAAGCTTCAGACACACCCTGGACCTCAACAGAACAAGCACAAACAACAACAAAGTCACATGACGAAGATTCTGCTCACAAATATCACCATTTCTCACTTCTCTTTATATTGATAATTACATGCATCACTTTTCTATAATTCCTCAAGAGAGCATGTGTGAAAAGGACTAAACAGAAATCTTGGCAGCCTGGCAGCAGCTCTGTTGTCTGACTTTGTTTTTTTCTAGCTCTAAGAATAAAAGAGGAGAGGAAAATGGCTTAAAGAGACTGTCAAAGCCTCGGTGAGGAAGGAAGTGCTCAGTAAGACCCGAGGACCTTCAGGACTCTGCAGATTCATCCATCACGTACGCAGAGGAGGGACTGGAGGGGAAAGGAAAGCTCAGCAGAGAGAGACAGAGAGCCAAATGGACAAAAGAGGAGCATGACTGTTGTAAAGAGTTATCAGGAACCATTCCTGTCATTATCAAGTCTGTGTGTGTGTGTGTGTGTGTATCCCCTTGCTGAGCCTCAGTGTGTCTCTGCAGAGAGGCCAGTGTGACAGCCTTCACTCTAATTATGGCTCTGCTCTGTTTCTGCGCTCCACATTAGAAATGATGGTTCACAAGGTTCAAAGTCAAACCTGCACAGAGCAGCATGAAGAGGAAACACTGACATCATGGAGAAAACATCTAGGTTACTGTCGGCACAGTGGCGTATGATGAGATTCTGGAGGGTCATCGAATGAAGGGCATCATTTCTGCTTCAGATGAGCTGACACTAGGGATACCCTGGTCAGTTTTTTGGTTTTCTAGTCTTACTGATAACCACTTACCTATGACGGTACAGTCCTAATGAACACAACCAAGCTGCAAAGCAAGTGAGCATCATGCTCGTCACTCCTCTTCTGCTTATATCCTTTTATAATTGAGGAGTGTCTTCACTTTAAATTCACTCCATAAGGTTAATTCATTAAGAAATAAACCAATGTTTATGTTTCATTGATGAATTTTACATATGAGAGGAGAAAAAGTGTTTTGCAGCTTTGCATGCTGCAAAGATGCCTTACCAGAAGCTTGCATCGTGAAGCTGGAAGTTGTCACCACTTTATACACATTATAAAGAGTGGTCTTTGTTGAAAAGATTCAGTTATTTCAAAAAGAAATGATGCCAATGGGCCAAGTATGATGCTCCATCGCTGCATGGCTTGAACAACTTCTGTCGGCCATATTGTAAGTAAGCTTGAATGATACAGATGCAAACAGGATTATATTTCGTATGTTGATTAGGACTGTCAGCATCAATGCACTTATTGACATTAATAAAGGTCCAAAATTAGAGCATTAATCACATGCTTTAATGTCCCTTTCTGCACACTTTAATTAAGCCACTGCAGAGGCTCCCTGCAGCTACAATGGTGCAAATGAGCCCACTACTCGTCCTTAATGTCTCCTTGACTTTGAAAAACTCAGACAGCTCAAGTGACAAGTCAAACGTCATCTGCACCTTGTGTTTTCAAGTGCATGTCATAACCTCAGATTTACCAGAAGTTTCCTGTTCTTTGAAAATAAAAGCAGATCTGTATCCAAACAGGAAGTTCATTAAACTTACAAAATATGAAAATCCAAAATGAACAAAAAAGGTTTTAAATGCAAAATTGTGGAATTTCAAAATGGTGAGATTAATTGTGACTAGGGCTGCCAAGATTAGTCAAGTAAAACACAATTACTAAGGTCCATATTAGTGCAGTAGTATTCTTTAACCATGATTAATAGTGAGCTTTATTGTCTATTTCAACACACCATTAGGGAGCAGTTATGTAAAATAAGTCCACCACTGCTCCTCTATGTCTCATTTCACTTTAAAAACTTACAGACAGCTCAGTATTCAAGTCAAAAGTCATCCACGCCTTTTTAATGATCTCTTATTTCCTTTTCAGTCCATAGCAAGTTCTTGTTTCCATGGTTGAGTTTAAGTTTAAATCTCTGATGTAGGTCTGTACCCAAACAGGAAGTCAGTTAGTTTAAGATCGTAGAAAAATCCAAAATGACACAAAACTTTAAAATGCAAACAGTGGAATTTTAACCCTTTGAAGCCTATTGTGTCATATTTGAGACACTTTTATGAGACCTCTATTTAATCAACATGATCGATAAAGACTTAAAAACTTCTGAATACAATCTGATAAATGATAAAAATGCCCTCCAGTGGATTATTAGTTGTCAAGAACGTGTAGTGTATCAAATGTTATACAAAAAAAAACAAAACAAAAAAAAAAAAAACATGTCAATTTCATGGCAATTGTCGTTTTTTGGATTTTGGTAGAAGGTTAAATAAACTTTTTTTAATTAAAAAAAATCGGGAAAAAAAAGGGTAAGATAATTGCAATTAAAAAGTCTGAGATTTATCACCATTAAAATAGTATTCATTTGACAGGACTAATTGCAACTAAAAATGTTTTCAACTTTTAGACAGCTTAAGTTTTGATACATCACCTGGATTAGCTGTTAGACAGTCTACTTAGCTTTGTACTGTACTTCACCCTCCTGCAGATGGCAGTCTAACCCTTTAAAGGACTAAAACAATGTGATGAAAAAGCTTCATACTGTATGTTATATCAAGACTATGAAACAGTTAAAAGCTAGTGTAAGTGAGCTAAAAGGGTCTAATCTGCTCGTTTAAGATAAGACTCTAACACTGATTTCAACACCAGATTAATAATCCTTCAATTAAAGGGAATCAAACTTTTAGGGGGTTTAACACAGCTAGTTAAATTGGGTGACAGAGCTGCAGCGGCAGCAGCAGAAACGCAATTAGCTTTTAAAATTACATGATACCTCACACATGGTGCCTCTGTCCATGCTGCAGACACCTGAGTATAAACTACAGGTGATCGAACCTTCTCCAGGCATTGTTCCTGATACTCTGATCATGTATTTTTAATACATATCGGACAATTATGATCGGCTATGGATGAATCGAGGCATCCCTAGAAAATACTGAGATGGCCATGTTCCTAGATATTACTGGTAAAAATCTAACAAATCCACTTGGATGCTACAGCCAAAAAAAAAACAAAAAGTGGCACCAATTTCTGGATAATTGCTGGATCTGAATGACTAAAAATTGCAGGCTTAAAATGGTCTAAATGGCCGAAATACACCTGCAACAGTTTGGTATCAAAACATTGGCAGTCTACCCTGGGAAATTTATCAGTTTATCTACTTTAGAATCAAAACATCGCCAGCCACTGCATGCTGATCAGCATAATAACATGAAACTATGGAAAGAATATTAATCATTTCTTCATATTAACACTGATTATAGAGTTCCCTCAAAGGCCAAACATGTTTCTAAAACTTTAGCCAGTAAATTAAAATTGTTACAGCGTCTCTGGGTAAACCTATAAAATGGAAGACTGTATATCACTGACAGCAGATGCATTACAACAGAGATGGTGTAAAACAAACACCAGCAGGAATGACAGGAGCTGTAGTGAGCTTAAGATGAGCAAATTCAGCTGGTCTTAGAAATACAGGTACTATAGAGGGATAAGAATGATGGCTTTACCACAGCTGCACAAGAAAGAAACATCCTCATCTGCTGGACAGAGCTGATAAGACTGCTGCAAAGCTGTTTTAAATTCATGTACTGCATGATACTAATGCATGCAGATCAATACTTAAAGAAGTTAACTCCTTGCTTTTTATTTAAATCAGTCGAATCCAACAGAGCATGGCTGGAGAAGTATGGAGTGGTGGCACAACGCTGTAGGGTCAAACAGAGTAAAAGTTGATCTTTGCTGAATTTTTCCTACAACACAAACAGACAAGCATGTAAGCCCTCATTCCTGGTAGATATTTCCACTTGTCATGTTTGTCTCACAAATAAACCAGAACTACGACCTGGTTGTTAAATATGCCTCTGCAAAGACTGAATTTAGAATTACAGGGATGAGTCAAAAGAAAGGGCTTTCAGTGGTAGAAACACTGAAAGCAAAGAGGCCTAATGACCTTTATCTTTACCTTCTAAAAAATAATCAGTTTATCCACCAACCAAAACGAACATTTGTGCAAAGTTTAAACTAAATCTCTGCAAGCATTCTCTAGAAACTGCATGAGATGTACATACGCCTCATGACTTTGACTTTTGAACTATGACCTCCAAAATCTGACAAGTTTATCCTCAAGTTAGGATAAACATTTGTGGAAGTTTTGATGATAATCTGTCAAAGACTTCCTGAGATATCAGTAACAAAACAGGACCCAGACGGGTGGAAAACATAAAGACTCCAGTGCAGAGGCGAATAACGAATAACAGAACTTCTACTTTCACTTCTACATCTGACAAGCCCTCAACCACATAGATCTGTTCCTCTAACTTAACTTCCTGGAGCATTATCAGATCTTAAAACAATACGCCCAAAGCCTCAGCCTTTCTTTGAACACAGTACTGGGTTTTTGCCTGATATAATCAAGCACCAAGCCATGCAGTTTCCATTTGCAAACATTTGAGACACAAAATGGGTCGTTCTGAAGAAGCTCAGTGACTTCAAGCGTGGTGCTATAATGGATGCCAGCTTTGCAATAAAACTGTTTGGGAAATGCCAACCCTGCTGGATTTGGACAGTCCCCTGTAAGTGATGTTATCACGAAATGGAAACGTTTAGCAACAATAGCAACTCAGCCACGAAGTGGGTTAACCCTAACCCCCCCATAACTGAAGAGTTCTGAACTTCCACTGGGATTAATGTAAACACAGAGACAGCTTCATGGAATGGTTTCCATGGCTGAGCAGCTGCATGCAAGCCTCACATCACCAACTCCAATGCCAAGCATCAGTTGGAGTGGTATAAAGCACACTGACACTGGACTGTGGGGCAGTGGAAACGTGTCCTGTGGAGTGACCAATCATGCTTCTCTGTTTGGGCAGGTCTAGGTTTGGCAGGTGCCGGGAGAATGTTACCTGCATTGCATCATAAATCATGAAGTTTGGTGATGGAGGGGTCATGGTATGGGGCTGTTTTTCACCCCTTTGTCTCCAGTGAAGGCCAATCTTAATGCTTCAGCATACAAAGACATTTTGTGCAATGCTATACTTCCAACTTTGTGGCAACAGCTTTGGGAAGGCCTTTTCTATTCCAACATGATTGTGCCCCAGTGCACAAAGGAAGCACCATAAAGACATGGTTTGATGAGTCTGGTGTGATGAGCACCTTTGGGATGAACTGGAACAGAAATTGCAAGCCAGGCCTTCTTGTCCAACATCAGTGCCTGTTGTCATAAAATCTCTACAGAGTGAATTGGCTTAATTCCCAACACAACACCCCAAAATCTTGTGGAAAGCCTTCCAAGAAGAGTGGAGGCTGCTATAGCCACAAAAGGAGGCCAACTCCATTCTAGAGTACATGCATTTGAATGCTGGTGTCTTTGCTGACAGTCACTGATATGCTGAATAGTGCAATGAGCTGCTGTCTTGGATGAAGCAGATACTATATAAAACTTTTAACACGAAGTCCTTTTGAAGTTCAGGTAATCATTCTTCAAAGTCTGACTTAGTTGATCTAAGACCACGACACAAAGCTGGAGACCATAAACAAACCCAGTGTGTTGCTCTAAGATGCAATAAAACCTGAAATTGTCAATAAATGAAAAGGAGTCAGTAAAAACCCTTGCCACAGTCTTGTTATGGAGCTGACTCACATGAATGCGAGCTCCACTTGACTCTGTATGAAAGCTGAGCGGAACAAGAGGAGATCAGAGGTGATGTGTGTGGGTGTTTCATGCTTTTCATTGATACAGAAAAAAAAGTCGTTTAAATTGAGGGGTTTTGAATGAGTGGCAGGAATTTCAAGTTTCATTTCAGCATTTCAACATGTACCTCAACACCAAAATCATAGACTTAAAGAGTGATTTTTAACAATAGGAACATGAAAGTATGGAGCTGTAAGCTTTTAGATTAAACTGTATTTTTCCTGTCAGCTAAAGGATTCAAAGATTAAGTCCTGTGAGGATTTACTTTAACTGCCTCAGACAAGTACTTTCTTTAAACTTTTGAATGAAACTGGAACTTCAAGGTTAGATAACAAGGAACAAATACACCAGATAAAAACACGTGTAAAGAGAAAGGAAGATATGACAGGTAAGGACTTTACTAGAGGGGAACAGAAAGATTTCATGTGAAGGGTCTGGATAAAAACATGGCTAAGTGAAATATATATATATATATATATATATAGAGAGAGAGAGAGAGAGAGAGAGAGAGAGAGAGAGAGAGAGCGAGAGAGCTTATCAAATTTATTAGACCACCCTAAGCCTAACCAAAGTAAGGTTTATGCCACAGCTGCCCTAAATTAACAGCATTCGTAATTACCAAAATCATTTTTTATGTTTCTGCAATGGTTAATACACCAATATGTAGAAGCTCTTTAACCCAAATTATATTTTTAATGCTAAAATAGAATTATTATTGCTATCCATGAATTTTCAAATGTACTGATTTACCAAAAAAATGAAAAAATAGTAAAGCACATTGATATTTTTTGATTAATATGTCAAATCCTAGTTATTTACTGGCATTCCTGAACAGAAAAATTAGTTTTAGTGGTTGAATGTTATGCTTGATTAATTTCTGAATTCTCAGAAAAGCCCAGTGAGCTGGCTCAAATTTGGGTCAATTCAGTTTGAAATCCCTCATTCCTGTTCAAAATGGTAAAACGTGGGGAGCTCACTGAAAATGAAAGAGTCTGCATTAAAGCACTTCATGATGCTGGATGGTCTTTGAGACAAATATGACAGGTGGTCTAATAAATTTGTTAAGCACTGTACATATATATATATATATATATATATATATATATATATATACACTCAGGAGCATATTTGATTTGTTCAGAAAAGGTGTGGAAACCATTGTGGCACTGGCTCAGCTGGCATGGTGAGGCCTGTATTTACAGAGGCTAAAGTCCTTGTTGCTTTGGCCACTGCTTCAATTCCAGATCAGCAAACATTTAGTACAACCCAACTCTCTCTCCTAATATTTACTGCCTCTTTTTAGCTGTCCTATCCAATACCAAATAAACAAAAAGGCTGTTGTGGCTGTCATGCCTCTATTCAGATAGGACAGTAGATACAGACAGAAACAGGGGAGGGAGAGAGAGAGCGCGAGAGAGAGAGAGAGAGAGAGAGAGAGAGAGGGGAGAATGACATCTGAGAAAGGGAGTGCCTCCATGGGGACAACTTAACCACTAGGCTACAGCCACTCCAAAACCATTTAAACATTGAAAACTGAGTTCAATTTCACTCGCACTACCCAGGCCTGATTATTGCCAGATCTGTTAAATCCAGAAATCCCTTAACCTGTCTGACAAAGTGAAGTTAACTAGTAGAGCTCAAAGCCACACATCATGGCGCCATCTACAGAAATCCAAGAACAGACGAGAGACAGTCATTCACATCTATCAGTCTGGAAAGGGTTCAAAAGCCATTTCTAGGGTTTCTAAGGCTTTGGAAATCCAGTGAAAAATGCTAAGAGCCATTACCCACAAATGGAGAAAGCTTGGAACAGTACCAAACCTTCCCAGGATTCAGGTTAGTGTCAATTTCAATTCTACCCTCCTCCCCCTTGCCCTAACCCTAACCTTTACGGATCGGGTGCCTAACTCTAACCCTCTTTGGGCTTCTTTGGTTTGTGATGTGTTGTTTTTATTTTTATCCCCATCCCTCTCCTTCTTACCCAAACTTTTAGGGTTTTGGTGCCTAACCCTAGCCCTCTTGTAGTTTCAATTAGTTTGTGGTGTGTTATTTTTAATTTTATCCCCTTAACCCGAACTTCAAGGGTCTGGATGCTCTAATCCTAACCCTCCTTGGGTTTCACTTGAATTGTGGTGCATTATTTTTAATTTTATCCCCCTTACCCTAACCTCAAAGGTCTGGATGCCTAACCCTAACCCTCTTTGGGTTTTCCTTAGATGCTGGTGTGTTAAATTTAAAGTGATCCCTGCCCTAACCTGGAGGGTCAAGGTGCCTAACCCTAAACCTCTTTGGGTTTCACTTAGATTGTGGTGTGTAAATTTTATTTTATCCCCCTCCCCCTTCCCCTCATCTTGAGGGTTAGGGCTAGGCACCCAAACCCTCTTGGGGTTTTCCTTAGATCCTGGTGTGCTGTTTTGAATTTATCCCCCTCCCCTTCCCTCTTACCCTAACCCTAACCTTTAGGGTTTGGGTGCCTAGCCCTAACCCTTATTGAGTTTTCCATAGTTTGTGGTGAGTTAAATTTAAATTCATCCCCTAAGTAAATGTTAGATTTTTATTCATAAAACTCTGCTTTTGTGGAAAAATAGCCACTTACCATAACCTCTAATAGTGAGAGGAAAATATACATCATTCAGTCTGTTATTTCTGTCCCCTTGATTGAGGGCACCCCACTGTAGTGGTATGTAAGTAAGTAGTAGCCAGATCCTCTTGCAGTTTTTAGGATTGGGGGTAAAAAAATGTATACATAGGGTCAGATAGGTTTGGATGGATTTTTTCCCTTAGTAAATTGAACCATCATTAAAAAAAATGTCACAAATATGCCAAAATAAAAAATCAGGAAGAGGGAAAATGCGTATTAAGAGGTGTGAGGGTCTGTCAATTTTTTTAAAACTTCCTGTAACAATTAAAAAAAACAATAAATATCCCAGCTGCTCCTCTCTTTGATCCCGCTAACCGTTTGTGTGTAGTCGCCATCCATACAAAGAAAAGACTGTATTCTATCCCGTCATTAAACAGTAAAGGCCACCTTTTTATCCTTTCACCCAGCCAGGCAGTAATTACATAAACACTAGTTAGCAGCAAAGAGCCTCAACAAGATGGCTCCAACCTAATGACCTCTTTCAGAAAGAAACCAGAGATGAAGCTCATCCAGGAACAAAACAGCCTCACAGCTTCTTGGCGGGTAAAACTGCAGAGTTCGACGAGAGGACGTGCTATCCTATCTCCGACATCATCCCTGCAGAAATAATCTTTCAGTGACAAGAGGATGGATGTCTTGATGTTCGCAAAATAATCTGCTTCCGAGATTTTTAAATACGAATCATTAACTATTCAAGATTTAAAGCTCAGATTGGAAACCATTAGTGATGAATCTAAATGGAGATTCGGCTGTTTTGAATACTCTTCACTCCTAAATGAATCAATCCAGACGGGATTCAGACACATCGAGAGCCTTCTTCACTTTGATGTATTGCAAACGCCACAAATCCTACTTAGCACATGAAAGAGGAGCATAAAGCTGGGAGCAGAGAGAGAGAGGGGCAAGATGGGGGGAAGGGGGTGACACCATCCACGTTATATAAGCACCGTGTCCTCTTATTTCAATGTCACTGATTTCAATGGCAGATGATTTTAGGAGGACAAACTCATCTCTCAGCTTAGGTTGTGTGATGTACGTAGATCAGACAGCATGCAGGATCAGGCCCTTTCAAAATAAAACAGGCTGTAGAGCTGTAGCTTACCTCCAGAAATGAAACGCGTGCAGAGGGCTGCACGGGCTGCAGGGGCTAGTGGGAGTGGGGCTCAAGCTTCGAGGAGTGAGGCTGGAAGTTAAATGGAGTGGAGTGAATAGTTGTCTTTTAGCACACATAGGACAGAAACACCCTCACCCACCCACACCTGCAGCTCTGACACGTGCCCAGATGAAGACAGCAGCATCATGAGGATTAATAATCCCTGTCAGATGAAATAAATAACACTAAGACAGCACGCTTCCCGAGGCATTCGACTGCTTCTGCTAAATTTCAGGGACGTTTCGCTTCGATATGCAGTTTCATTTTAAACAAAAACAAGCACATTAGCTGCAGATTATCCCGAGAGTTACAGATTAACCTAATTCACAATCTTTGCTGGATTCTTGGGATAAGATTAGTGAGTTTCCTAAGAGCAGAGGACTTTCATTTTACCTACGTAATGTCATGGATTAATCCTCGTTTAACGTGAACGGTGGCACTGCAGAGCGTCAGGTCATATAGAGGTGAGTAACTTTTACTGCAGTGGCACTCCACAGAACAGTCTTAGAGGACAAATGTGAGGATTTCTTTAAGAAAAAATCCTTTTAAGGGACAAAGAGCATGAAAAGACCAAAGCCGAATCATTGTATGAAGAAGTTATGAACAATATGACAGTTAGATTTAGCATGAAGGGAACATGCTTTATGTTTAAGGTCAGGGGACTGCATCTGTTGTGATATGCAAATAAGTATTCATTTGAGAGCAATTAGGGAAGTTATCTGAGCAAATAGATACGTTTACAGCAGTTTTATCCTCCATATAAAAATGGACAGTATGACAGCTCAGCAGAAGTGAAGCCTAAAGGCTACATTTAGAGCCCCCCCCCCATGATGGAGTCCAGCATAAGTCACATTCTGGTCCTCTATGTTAACAGAGACATCAGTCCATCTAAAAATCTAAAATACATGTTAGAGATGCACTGATTCCAAGATTTAGATGCGGATACAATATCTAAAATAATAATTTAACTTATACCGATTCTTTTTCAATCACTTCTCTTGGCATAATGCTCCCACTATGCCAACATTTTATCTTGATTTGAGAACAGATCCTAGTTTGTCCAGTAAATGAAAAATCTCTTATTTGATTCAGCAGTTGGATATGCTGGATACCAGCTTTCAACTGATTGAAAAAAACAGATAAACATTGGCCAATGTTTGAGAACGGGTCGATATCCGCCTATACCAGAGTAAAATCAATGCATTAGTACATCCTTCATGTCAGATTTTTCACAAACAGAGTTTCTATCTTTAAGTTTTCTTGCTATAGTGCTGATTTACATCAATGTTTTTACTTGTCAAATAACTTCATACAAATCAGTTTCTTGATGCAATCATAGGGGATATTAAAATCTATGATTCACCACCTTGTTGATAAATGCAGCTCTAATATCGTGTCCTAATAGCATGCAAGAGTAATATTTCACAGTACTGTCCACACTGCATCAGCATCCTTGAAGCAGAAGTGTGGTGCTTTGTATTGAGAAGGCTTTGACAGCTTTGAGCTGAGTAGTTTTACCGCTATGATGACACAAGTCAGAGTGTAACATTTCAACCACAGATATGTATCCTAAACTATCTCACATTTGTAAAACAAGCTAACAAGCTCTGTTGGGAGAGGAAAGTGAAAGGAAATCAAGGTAAGATTACTGTCAGACACTCCTGATGCCTGGTCATCTCCCTGTTTCATTCTTCCTTACCCATCTAAATGCAAGCGAAAGAGAGGAAAATAGGGGAAAATGTCGCATTGCATTGAAATGCATTGTTCACATGCTGTCGGGATGATGCAATAGGAATCAGTGAAATAAAGCTGATTTTGCTGTTTTTTTTTTCTGTTACAATGGTGTTTGCAGGGAGAACAGCGAGAAGAGGAATCCAATATAAAAGTCAGAAACTTACAACAATCATAGCTGTTCTGCAGTAGATTCCAGCAACCTGAGGGATCTTGTACATTTTTTTAAATCAGTTAAATGTATTTTGATGAGCAGAAGAAAGGAAAGCTATAACCACAGCAACTCAGCGCCCTTCGTGGGTATTATTTTGATGTTGATTGGAAAAGCATTCCATCTGTTTATACAGTCAGTACCCTACAATCACTTACAATGCATGTCAGCTGCTTCATTTTATCATCCTCTTTCAATTTTATCTGATAATTCTTCTACTGTTTAGCAGGATTGTCTCTATTACATTGCCAATAAATGGATGGGTGTTGCAAATTAGCATTTACTATAAAGACTATTGCGCTTGGATGAAATTGCTGTTCCCTGTTTATCTGCAAATATAGTATCCGTCTTCTACTTTCTCTCAATTATAATGTAGCATATTCCATTGGAATTGCCAGTTAATGTAGAATATCTGATAACAGTAGGTGAAAATACTGTCACCAATGGTTGTAAAAGCCTTTTGTATACTACAGAATTGCCAGTACACCTGAATTTAAAGCTTTGATGTGGTAGTAGTATAAATCATACTATACCTGTCTGCAGCAAAAATTAGAGTCCCAGGCACCCACTATTTCATTATGTCTTGTTTCTAATTACCACAACTTGAAACCAAACGACTGCAAAACTGCATGAAACATTTGCAACATTTTTTTCTACAGAAACATGCGCAATTAATCGGTTGGTTTCATTCTTCTCCAACCCGCCTGTCTAATGAAAGAGAGGTTTTTATTTAAGCTAGTGTAAATCATTAAAATAGAATAGATTGTATAACTTTTCAGCAACTAGCAATGAAAATTCTGTCAACCTCTGAGTTTGCATTGTGCTGAAATTTTTTTAAAAAAATGGATGATTCTATTGAAAAAGCAGAGAAGGAATCTGCGGAAGAGCTCTTTATACGGATTTATCCATGGATCGCTCCATTTAAGATTAACAGTACTAGATAAGTGAATGACTAAGGCACAGTCTAAATATATTTTAATCCACTCATGAAAATAATCCTCTATGTCCCCTTTTTCGTAGCCCTTTATAGGAGGTAAATTGAAAGTGTATTTGTATTTTTGTGACCCATTTTTAAAGATCAGCGTCTTCAAAAGGAACCCATGGGCTTTGTGGTGACAGCAGAGCCACTCAGAAAGTCAGAAACATACGTTGGCTTTGGTCTTTTCATGCTTTTTTTGAGCATAGAGAAACATTACACCGAAACCTACCAATTTTACAGAATCAGCATTGAAATGGTGGCTTAAAAAGCATATTTGATGTAGTCCCTGCAAGGAGCCCAATTACGCACTCTCAATTTTTAAGCCGCAAATGGAGGAAACCATGACAAATGCCTTGGTGACCTAAAAAATGAATTGTGTCAAACAAATGGCTGAGGCTGTGATAGAAGGAAAAACGCTGCCATGTAAACACAGAGCCATCACTGATTGATCACACCCACAAATCACTCATCATAGGTGTGTTATGACTATCTTTGCGTGCATCCTGCGTGTGAGTGTGTCACCCAGCAAATAAAGCATGTTGCGGCACACTGTTATCAGTCTGTTCATCACACACACGTGCATGAAAACACAAATGCATGAAGAGACGCTCAAGCACTGGTGAGATGCTGTTGCCTAGCTGTGGAGGATTTGACATTAGACTTCCTGCTGCAGATGCTGCTGCTAATGCTAACGCTGCACAGAGCAACAGAGAAAGACAGCAACAAATATGACACAGAGACAGATGGAGCTGCAGGAGAACGGAGGAAAATACTCACTCTAGCGTCAGCCCTGGAATTCTCAGCCTCTCCCGCTGGGCTTTCATGGCTGAACTGTGCTCGTTTGCTCTATTGTGGTCATGATATGCATTCACGCTGCCTGCCTGCCTGCCTCCCACCCCCCTCCCTGCACTGACAAAGAGCCAAACCCAGCCACCACAGTGCGATGAGACCGACTGCTTTCCTCTCCCCTCACCAAAAGGGAGGGGGTAAAAAAAAGGGGGCCTACTGCTCTTGTTTTGGTCTTTCCACGTTCCACCTTGAAGCTGTCAAATAAGATCCTCAGTAGCCTGCGGAGGGCAAGGAGGCAGGACAATACCCCTTCATCCCTCCCCTCGTACACGCCCCCTGATCCTTCATGCACATTTGTGACCCCCCCACCCCTCCGCCACCACCAGCACTGCCGTCGCAGCAATTCCCCCACCAGCTGGTGACTCGCTACATAGCAGAAATTAATGCAATACATTCAATCTACATTCTGTCTGTTCCCTTTACACGCAGTCACCTTCACAGAGGCTAACACAAGGCGCCGAGCACAGGATGCAATGTCACCACCGGCACAGCGATGATGTCATCTCCGAGAGGAAAAAACATAATGCAGCACTACCTGCCAGTCCACATCAGTCAGTGCTGCAAGACAGGATGCTCTCACACCTGGATAAAAGTCTCTTTTTATGCAGGAAGTCATGTAAATAAAGAATCATGAGGGTGCTGGAGATGCATGCTGCAGTGAAATGATCTAAACAACTCTAAACAAGAAGGAAAAGAATCAAACTGTGAGTGTTTATGCTTGGATTAAAGGTGCACTACGTAGAATTTTTAAAGACATGACATGTAAATACTGTGAATACTGTTGGATTTTTAGAATAAATAGTCAAATTGTTTTCTTTTACACCTGTCCTTTTCCTTGGTTTGATATCATGTTCATTTGTCTTTCACATGCATGAGTCAGAAACTTCACATCCTGCAGGAAGTTGCATAGAGAGTTTGTTTTTGTTGCTGCTACAGTAGTGGTGGGTGGTAAACCAGTACAGAATCTTTCAGATGACGTCAGAAGCAGAGAACTCCTCCCGGGTGCAAGATGTGATTTCTTTACAGAGAAATGATACTAAAAGGCTGTGATTTGAGCTGTTTATGACTATGCTAAGCATTCAAAGTGTGAAAATAAAAGCATTCTTTATTCTTAACTCTTAGAGCTCACGCCGCACGGCTCAGTGCTGCAGGCACACCCAGGGTAAACTGCTAGGTAACTTTTGAATTGTATTTAGTAGGCACTTCCTGTGAAAACTCTCCATTGTGCCTTTTTAAGGACATATCCATAGCTCTTACAGAATGTTTTCTAGAGAGCCTAGAACTTGGCTGACTTTCCAGGGTCTTTAAAGATTAAATCCACGCCAGTAACTCTGATATTAGACATCTTATCTATCATTTATGATCCATTTTTCCATGACTCCTGCAGTTAGCTGGCTACACCGGTTAGCCCGCCGCCATACTGTCTGTTTGTATCCCAGAATGCATTGTGACTGGGCTGTGACAACCAATGGGAAGCTGTTCCGTCATCCTGTCATGCTTTGCTGAGCGGCTCGTGTGCACTGACTAAAAAAAAATTAACAGAAAATGAAGAAGAGAGACTGAATGAGTCATAATAGAGAGAAAGAGACACAGGGAGGCTGTGATTTGTTCCTCAGAGTCACTGCGCTTTAAATAATGACTTAAATTCCCAAAAGCACAGGGAAGTGTTTTGTGAAAATGTGGATGTTTTGAAGCCTTTTTGTTACAGAATCATATTTTTAAATTCTTTAGTCCCAAAAAAGATGGCAGAACAAGTTTGTGCAAAAAAAAAAGAAAAAACTTAGTCACTAATGTTAACTGTACAAAAAATCTTCGAGTTTTTATTTCGGATTTACTTTTTTTTTTGTCTTTATAGCCCCAAAAAATTTAAAAATTCAAGTTACACTGGGCGATTCTGCTAAAATACTGCATCTCTGATTTTTTTTACACCAAAGCTGATTTAAAATTTGGATTGTTGTTCTTTTCTCCTTTAAAATACAATTTAAAATGAAAAAGGAACAAATTAACTCAAAACAAGTTTTGCTTTAATTTTATCAATCATATTTATCAAAAATAAAGTGGATTTTCTTTGGTCAAAGCTTAAACTTTAAGCTTGTCTTTAAAAGTTCACTGTAGTTTCAGGGAAGGGTTTTTTTTTTACATTAAAATACTTAAACTCAGGAAGATTTGATCCGCTTAATAAACAAGCTGAACTTAATGTTGATGTCTCTATGATTATTTCTCTATTTGAATTTAATTGCTTGTTATCTTTGCCATTGAATCAGTGTGAATTGCATTTTATTATAATTTCAACAAATATATTTTAGAGTGAGTAATAAAGCTCATTGTGAAAGGTCAGCAGGATGTTTCTCTTTCAGTCTGAGAACAAGTGTTAGGCATGAGAAGTGTCTGTTGTGCCTTTGGTTTTAAGTCTAGCACGGATTTAACCTGGAGCCAGCGCCTAAGAATTGGTGTGACATGTGACCTTGAAGAGCAGCATTTTGGACCAACTGTAATGGGTTCAAAGTTACAGTAGTCAAGCCATGATGAAATATGAGCATGGATAAGTGGTTAAATTTCAGCTTTTGACACAGTAGGGCTGAGAAATGAAGTAAAACGATGGACAAACCGAACCATTACAAGGCCGGTCCAGGCCCATTACCCGACCCAGAGACACAGCAAGATTAAGAATCCTAAACTGACTGTTTGTGCTGGGATTAAAGCAGCATATGAGTGACTGAGAGTGACTGAAAATCACAGTAATAAAACATGATGATGCACCAGTTTGTCGGAGCCCCCCGCGGAGGCTTAGAAGACCCCCGAGGCTACAGAGTATCATCTGCAAGATCACCCATGATGCTTTTCATCCACACTCTTCGTATCAGAGGCTCTACTGCCAAACATACAAGATCTGAACTAGTCAAAATGAATCAATGAGTCAGAGACTGGAATTAGTCCAAGGATAAACTACTGCATGACACAAGAGGGGGCTTATTGAGACGCTGTGATTTCATAATACAGTGTTGGAAATGAAGCGTTACATGGGGAGTGTTTTCAATGATTCAGATACACTAATTAAATAACTAAGAGGCTTTGTCCTAAAGGCTCACTGAGGTATTTTTAACCAGGGCCTTATTTTCAGATAATTTGAGGTCTAAAAAGCTAATAGGGACTCTAAGTTTTGATATTTCTCTGGCAGATTATGTGAGCTGACAGCTATTAGGCAGACTTCAATGGAACCTTTAGGGCTAAATTTGCTCTATTAAAGCCTGTGTTTGTTTTTCACTCACACTGTAAAGTTTTATTCACATCTTAGCAGATGGTGAGAATGTGACAGATACCACATATAGGAACAAATTATTGTAGGATTAAGAGCTTTGGAGAGAAACAATATGATAAAAACGGCACACAACACATGGACCACAGTCCACGCCCTAAAAAAGGGACATTTCATAAAATCTCTCAGAGTTAAATGTAACTTTACAGTAAGCTAGTGGGCACTTTTATACTCTCTTTTGCTTGTGTGATGAACCAGACCTAAATTTTTACTTTTTACTGAGAAAAACAGAAGCATATTAGGTCTCTTAAGTTTTAATAAAATTAAAACACAGACACAAAGTGTTTTGCTAATTGTTGGCTTGGCTATCTTAGATAACACTACTGATTTATTCAGGCACTTTACCAAAACAACTCCAACCCTATCCCTTACTGGGTAAAGCCTCCCATCAAAGATGAGGTCTTCAGTGATTTAAAAGCTTGAAACATGAAAACTTGACTGTTTAAAACACTGGACCATCATTTTTACTTCTTTCGAGTTTGCATTTAAAATAACAACCCTTCTTTTAAACTCCTTTGTCATATGCACATAGTTTGAAGCACAAAATGCAACACATTAGTGTTCGATCATGCTGCTACTGTTCTCTGAGCCAGAGGTTCCCAAACCTTTTAGCCGAGGACCCCCAAAAGAACAGAGCCAGGGACGGGAGACCCCACTACCCAAACATTACAATGACCCAAACAGACATGTATATTCACTAGGCTTTTTCCAAAAGAGCCTTAAATCTTTCTACATTTGTCTTTGTTTTATAAAAAGCATCAAACATCCCCTGTTGGGGTCCAGACCCCCATTGTCTATCATCCTTTCTACTTAGTGTTAATTTTGACAGCTACTTTTAATTTTAGTCTCAGTCTTAGTCTTTACATTAAATGCCTTTTAATTTTAATCACATTTTAGTCACCCTTACCCTTTAAGTTTTACTCCATAAAAGTCCTCACATTTTAGTCTTTACTTTCAGTCCAAGCATTTATTCTCTTGCCTGAATCTGGTACTGAACCATGGTAGTGTGTTCTCTGCACTCTGTCCAACCTGGGGTCCCTGCTTTCTACAGCTGAGAGGCAGAATAGCTACAGATGAATTGTATTTTAATGGATTTACCCACAGTGGAGAAATATCATGAATTTTGAGTGTCCGATGAAAACAGAATGGCATCTTATTCTCTTTTTAGTCATCTTGACGAAAACTAAACTTACTTTTAGTCGGTTTTAGTTATAAAAGATTTATTTTTGGCTAGTCTTAGTCTAGTCTTTCTCACAGAAAAAAGGCTGTTGTCAAACATTTTAAGTCATAGTTTTAGTCAGCAATATTAACACTCTCAGTGCTCGTTTTCACCCAAATTGAAGAGTGGTTACTTTAGAGAGCTTGTAACATTGGATAGTCTCATCAGTAGGATTTTAGTTCATAAAACATAACAATGCAATGAGTCTAAACCCACGTGACAACAAAGCGATAAAACACACCCGGGCAATATGTCCTTAATAGATGACAGGATTTTTCTTGCTTTTCACAGTAATATATTATATTGTCGTATTAATCTGATGGTATACTCAACTCGTGTCTGATCTTAAGATCTCAGATCTCTTAGTTTCTTTGCAACTGCTTCAGTAGTTCTTTAGAAGTTTCAGGTCTGTAGGTCTGAGGTGCTTTAAGATGCTTTTGATGTGACCATATTTCCTTTAGGGGCATTCACAGTAAAAGCACTTTAGACACAAAAACCACAGACTTTTATTGAGAAGGCATTGACGAAAGTAGCATGTTATCATTAATTTAATGTTGCTTCAATGGTGGTACTGGCAACTTTAGGCAGCTAGTGTGCATCTTTGACTTCCACACTGTCACTGCAGCTCTGGGCTATAAACAAACTCAGACGACCCAGTTTGTTTTAAAGCCCCAGACGGACTGACAGGTACACTCTGCAGTCGCTATGTTGCTGTTAGCGCCGCCATAAAACTAAGAGAGGAAAAAACACAGGTTTAACCTGCTTTCTGTTGTGGATGTTAAGTACAGTGGGTGAAGTTCAAAGAGTTACCCAGCTGCTCAGAATGCTAGAGCAAAATGTGCTGTTGTCTGTCAATTTGCTACGCTAGCAGTAGCATCAGTTATACCTGAGGCATACATTTAAACCGGTAATGATGGAGTTGCAAAAATCCATTCCACGGCATAAATTTTTACCAGTGACGCCATTGATAACAGTTTACCACCCACCACTACAATATAATCCCAAATGTTTGATATGATTTCATGTTGAATTCAGGTATTCTCATACACATGACATATGTAAATAAAGAGAAACAAGCTTATTTGAAAGAATTTTCACTAAGCTAATTACAAACCAACTTAACACAGTGACAGCATGGTGCAGACTAACTAGAGACACAAGGTTCAGCTGCAAGGCTGCAGAGGCCATAGACAGACAGTAGAGGGAGCTCTTGTCACACAAAAACCTAACCTAGCCTCTGCCTTTTCTCAAACGCAGAGGCTTTGAAAAAAACTCGGAGTGTGATTGGATGAACTTTTTGTCAGTCACATCTCCACGGGCCAATAAGAGCAACAAAAACACGTGATGTAGCCGCTATTGAGCTGTGATTGGGCAGCTCCTGAGGAATAATGTTAAACATGGCGACTATAGACATGTAAGTACTCGACTTTTGACGTTTTTGAAAAGAAAACAACTCACTGCTGTTCTTTGTTCTTCTTTTGACGAAGAAATGTGGTCAAGTTCTGATAAAACTGGCGCTTTAGCAGCATCCACGCTAATCTCTTCCTCCATAACTGCACCAGCTCTTGCTGCTGCTCTTTTATGTCACGACTCTGCTGCGCCTGAAAGTACTGCCCCTTGTCGCTGCTTGGTCCTGTCACTTTCTAACCGGGCCCACACGGTTCAGATGGGAGCTTTGCAAGATGGATTTGCCAGTGAAAAACAAGGAAACAGGTGTATCTGCTTTGCAAGGTTACAATCTAAGTGGAAAATCATAAAAAACAACAACAAGCAGTATTTAAATCAAAGTAGTAAATAGTTTTAAAGTCATGGTAAATGATGATGATTTGTGGTAAGATGAATCATTTATACACAAACCATGTGAGCAAATGGAGGGAGGAATTGTCTGTAATATTCTTCAACAATTTTGTATCAAGAATTTGCAAGAAAATGGCATCATGACAATGGCATGGCATGGGCTCAGCTCATCACAGCATGAGGCAAAAATGATTTGCTGCAGTTGTTGAGCCTCATTCTTCATCACAACTGTTTGATTCATCTGACAATCCACACAGCAGGGCAGCATGGTAGAAAAAACCCACACTGGGAGATCTTTTCATGCTGCAACATAAAATACACAAACTCAAACCACAGAAAGCTGCAGCATGCTTTATTCATGTATAGCCTGTGTGATATTATACATTTCTATGACATGTGATTACTTGGTTCAATATTTTGATAACAAAAAAGCCAAAAAAGCTGTTTTTTAAAGCTGACAGTCAAGTATGATGGAGGCAGGGCTACTGTGGAGAAACTAAGGATTTCTCTGGCTTTGAGAACTGTTAGAAAAGTTTGAGGAAATTACTAAAATCATGTGCAGATTTAGTCATTTTATCATCAATTTAGGCATTTCAGCACTAAATCTACACACTGCAGACATACTGAACATGAAACAGGGACAAACTCCTGTCAATAATGTATTCAACTATCCTGTTAGATATCCTAATAAAGCCATTAGCTCAACATGACTGTGCATAAAATGCACTGGTGGAAACTTCCCTGGAGGATCAGCCACAGTCTATACAGCCTTCCTCATGGATGCTCGCTGGAGCAACCTACAGGAGTAACACCAAAGTTTCTGTGCTTGTTTGTCATCCAAAAACCCCAAAATATGTTGAAAAATCAGGCCAAGATTTGGAAACATCCCAGTCTCCCTTGAAACTTTGAAAGATAGAAGTACAGAAAGCACTCGGTGCTGGCTCCCTCATCCACAGTGCAAATGAATTCTTAATCACTGTGAGTGTGTTTGAAGAGCAAACAGCCACTGCAGATGACACCAAACCCTGCATTAACCAGACGAGTTGTAGTAGCAGCAGGCAGGAAGTGGAGCGTGAGAGAGGCTGAGTCGTTCCTCAATGAAAGCAGGTCAGGAGTCGGAGATGAAGCATTGTTAGAGGTGCTGTCGGGGAATTTTAATCTTTTATCCTCAGGAAGACAGTCATAAACTTTTATATATGAGTGTAGTCATAAAAAAATCTTACAATCAGAGTGAGCCGGGTTAATTCATAGAGTGTGGAGACAATGTGAATGGCAGAAACTGAACCTCCTGACCCGTGACTTTGTCAGTGAAAGGTGGTCGACCCTGCATGAAGAAGTTTCTCTGCTCTTTCTGAGAGTCGACGAGGCATAAACCCGGCTATGTCGGGGTGCTGAGGTAATAACCTCCGCCCTCAAAGAGGTCTGAGAATGCTGTGAAGCAGAGAGGGTTTAAAAAGAGACGTGTAATTTAAGTTGATAAAGAAATAGACGACTTATCCATACACTGAGGTCCTCCTGCACTTAGGAGTACCACAGTTTCATCTCTTCTAGTTGGTATGCAACAGTCATGTGGACTGAATTCATAATAAAGTCATTTTTAACATGCTTACACATCGCAGTCTTAGAGGTGCAGTGCTTATAATCGGGAATATTAGCCACATGTAACTGTTGGATTCCAGACTGCATTGCTCACTTCTTGTGGTTAACTGTTGTTAGAAGCTGTATTAAGAAAAATGGTTTTCTGTTATTTGGTTCACTGTAGAAACGTGCAAGATGCAAAAATCCAAGATGGTGGAGTCCAAGGAGGAGCCTACCACTCTGGCATTCAAGCTGCCAGTCAGATATGTCATCACTAATGTGCCCTGTAACCTGAATTTCAACTCAGAAACTCAGCAACCTCAGTACCCTGAGTTATGAATTTGAAGTGACTGAAACACATTCAACTCCAATGTAATCTCAAGCTCGGACGTCCCACTTCAGATGTAAATGGGCTGCAGCATAACCCTTCTTACCCTCAGACGCCTGAATTGTGGCCCTAGTAGTCTGTGTTTGGGAAAAATAGGAAAAATGGCTCCCTGTCATCATCTAAAAAGTAAGATTGCAAATTTGAAGCCTGTCCTGCACATTTAAGGCATATCACAACATACTGCATGATTTTATGCGGCAGGGTCCATATGATGAAGCAGTTTTGGGCCCAAATGGGCCAAGAGTGATTTTTTTAATTACATAGTGCAGTAGAGCTCCTCTCCCAAGGGCTCCTGTAGGCCCTTGGGAGAGGTCTTTATTACCAGAAACACCTGTCCCCACGTCGTTCTGGACAAAAGCGTCTACTAATCATTGGTCCATTTTTGCCCATTTTAACCACATGTCACTATTTGATATGCCTATTTTTGCCAGTTCAACCAATTTCTGCCTATTTTTCAGCCTGAGTTAATCCTTTTTGCCAGTTGATATCAATATTTCATCCCACTTTCACCAAATTCCCACCCATTTTTGGCACTTTGAAGCCACTTCAGCCACTTATTAATCCTCTTTTACAACTATCTATGCCTGTTTTTGCCATTACAAACATTTTTTTTTTGCCATTTTTTGCTAATTTTCTGGCCTTTTCATTTTTTATTTTTGCTACTTCCATCCATTTCTGCTACTTTTAAAATCCCTTTTTACCACATTTCCACTATTTTGCCATTATTAACCATTTCTGGCAATTTTTAACCTACTTTAATTCTGTTTTTAACAAAAGGCATTTACATTTTTATGAAGGCTATTTACTACACAAATGAATAAAAAAAGATATTTGTTTCTTTGATAGGAGTGGTTTAACTTTACAATGGATCACGATTTTGCTGACTCCATGGTCCCCCATTTCCCCCAAGGGTTAAAGCTTTAACACTTTTTTATACAACTGATCACTGTACAGCTTTGAAACATACTATCAAAAATCATTAAACATTCTAGTGGAGCTCCAAATATCTTAAAAAGAAATTAAAAAGTCTTTTTTTGTCATGCAAACCTCCTTATCCCTATCCTATAAAATTGTTTTGTTTTTTCAAAGAATGTTTTTGTACGACAGTTAAAACTAAAATCTGGTCAAATCAAGGTTACACAGAAGATGGCGAAACAGTTCATGGCCATCTTACTGTATTCATAAATGGAGTTAAAACTTATTTAGGTCTTCTTTTCTGATGAAAAGCTAAAGCAACAGAAGAGAAGCTGCTCTTTGTAGCATCAGGCTTTAAAGGACAAAGTCATCCTGGTTCACCTCCTCTCACAAAGAGAAGGCAGCCAGCCAAGGACGCTTTCCTTTCAGACAGTTTAAAGTCCATTTTTAAAATTTCCATTTGCAGCTTTTAGTGAAATGTTGAATAAATGTATCAGAGGTGGTAAACATTCACGATTTTATCACAACACACCGAAAGATACAGTGCTGTGAGAGGCATGTGCCCCCTTTCCTGTTGCTTTGTTTGTTTGTTTGTTTTTGCATATTTGTCAAACCCAATAACTGGTTGTTCCACCCTTGGTGGTAACAGATGGAAGCAGTTTTAATATCTGGTGATGGGTCTTTCACATTGCTGTGGGGGAATTTTACCCCACTCTTCCTAGCAGAATTTTTTAAATCTTAATTAACTGTGATTAACCACATTTTTTGGAAAGCTGAGGGGAATTTCACTACCCACACCAAAGCCTAATTACTGCCAGACCTTTGAAATCCCTTAAATGAACTTGTCCGACAAAGCAAACAATAAAAGAGCCATTATCCACAAATGTAGAAAACTTGCGACAGTGGTGATCCTTCCCAGGAGTGGCCGGCCTACCAAAAGGACGACTCATCCAGGAAGTCACAAATGGACCCAGAACATCTAAAGACCTGCAGGTCTTACTTGACTCAGTTAAAGGCAGTGTTCATAATTCAACAAGACGAAAGAGACTGGGCAAAAATGGCATCCATGAGAGAGTTCCAAGACCAAAACCACCGCTGACCAAAAAGAACTCAAAGACTTGTTAATATTTGCCAGTAAGCATCCTGATGATCCCAAGAATTTGGGGAAATATTCTGTAGACTGATGGGACAAAAGTCGATCTTACTGTGTTAGTTTTAAAAATGAAGTACAACTAACAAAGAACATCGTACCAACAGTCAGACATGGTGGTGGTGGTAGTGTGATGGTCTGGAGCTGTTTTGCTGCTCAAGGACCTGGACCCTTGCCATAATTGATGGAACCATGAATTCTGCTCTCTACCAGCAAATCCTGAAGGAGAATGTCCAGCCATCAATGTGTGACCTCAAGCTCAAACACACATGGGTTATGCAGCAGGACAATGATCCAAAACACACCAGCAAGTCTACGTCTGCAAGGTTTTGGAGTGGTCTAGTCAAAGTCCGGATTTATATCTGATTGAGATGCTGTAGCATGACAGGCCGTTCATGCATGAAAACCCTCCAATGTGGCTGAATTAAACCAATTCTGCAAAGAAGTGGGCTAAAATTCCTCCACAGTGAAGTGAAAGACTCATTGACAGTCATCGCAAATGTTTGCTTGCAGTTGTTGCTGCCAAGAGTGACACAACCAGGTATTAGGTTTAGGGGTGATTACTTTTTCACATTGTTCCAGGTAGGTTTAGATGGCTTTTTCCCTAATAAATCAAATCAGGTTTTCCTTTGTCTCATATTAAAATCTGTTTAATCCGAGATATTTAGATGCAATTATGCAAAAAAAAAAAAAAAAAAAAAAAAAAGGAACCAGGAAGAAGGCAACAACTTTTTACACAGCATTGTAGAAGTATGGTCTGATATACATTCACTTGTTTTTCAAACATTCACACATTGCTGTTATACTTGGACTGATCCGTTCATTGTCAGATGATTTCTGTGCAGATAATTTGTGGCTTTTGTCAAAGGAAGGTGACTCACCAAGGATTTTTATAATAATGTAAAACTGTCAGCCTACCTATGAAGAGAAAGACTTTCAGTGTATGCAGAGAGCTTCTATTGTTCGGCTTCAATTTATTTGAAATCAGTTTTACTTCAACACTTTAAAAGTGGAGCCACATCAATCTCTGCACCTGCACACTGACGGCTTCTGAAAGGCTTTCTGACAGCTATTCATTTTAGATACAGTCAAACTGGATTTCCATGACAGCTTTACATTCAGATTTTTAACAGTCGAGATTTTAGTTAAAACTAAGAGGAGACGAGGCTCTTTAAGTCACAGCAGAGGAGGGAAATGATGACAGGAGCAAAGTAGGACAAACTAAATGATATATTTTTTTCATCAGAGAGCAGAGGGAGTGCATGTGAGGTGAGAAGAAACTCTCTGAAGGTAGAGATTCTGCAGAGAAGTCAATTTACTGGTTTCAGCACCAAGGCTGAACACAGGAGTTATGGATGAGACATTTATCAAAGTGACAGAGAGACTCGGCATTGTTTAACGCTTTAACGATTCAGAAGGAACATATAATGCTGACAAATGAGTGCCAGTGTGTTTGAAAGTTCATCATGTGAGAAGACCCTGAGTCATTTTGTCAGCTTTGTGTCTTCAGCTGTGTCATTTTACAGAGAAATAAGGAAGAATATGGGCGAGTAGTGCATGCTGTTGACTCTATGTGTATTTTAACTCCATGTATTCTGCTGATGGAGGTCTCCTGCTCTCTAAAACAAACTAACCACGGGATTTCACTGTAAAACTACAGCTTGTTTAACTATGTCAGGGTTTCAGAGCTGTGTTTATCAATCGTTTTATGCCCAAGTAGGCCTGAACAATTTGCAAAAATAATCTAATTGCATTTTTTCCCCCGATATTGTGATTTAATATGCGATTATTATTACATTACTCAGTTTATGCATTTTTCAACACATTCAAGCAATAAATCCATGTTATAACCTACATTCAGTCAGAAACACTCATCATACATTTTACCATTTTCATTGCAAAATGGATATAGACTAGAGGTTTACTTGGCAGAGAAGGCTCTGCTCTAAAGATGCTACCTGGTTTAGTCAAGCATGCTTTGACTTTCCAGGGAGCACATGGCTAGAAACCCCCCCTATGGATGGACACATGAATGTATATTAAAAAAATGAAATTTTCATAAGCAATTAATCCAAAGTAGCATGATTCTGAATATATGGGTGGAACAAGCTTTAAGCTATAAAGGAGGCAGCCGGGGTGAAGGAGGTTAAGCTTGTAAAGCTGCTGCAAAAAAATTAATGTATTAACCCTCTGAACCCTGACCCTATTTTTTAGGTTTCTGCTCAATAAATTGCATATCCATAATAAAATGAGAATATCTCTGCAATCACAAGGTCTATCTGAATAATGTTGGTGTCATAGTAAAGGAGAATTTTTTTTTTTTTTTTTTTTCTAGAAAAAGAGAAATTTTACAACTATAGTTTGGAAAAGCGATTTCTGTTTTTGTGATTCTTTGGCCTCTATCTCTCTGAAACTTTGGTGTAGACTGCTTTGGCATATATCATCAGAATCTGTGGAGTCTCTGCTTTCATTTGAGGTGTCGATCGTGTGTGCTGCTTGAAGTGTCGTAGCGGTAGAGCAGGAAATATGGTGAGTGGGTTGACACAGCAGAGCTGTACGGATTTTGAAATGTCTTAATTCATTTAGTTGCTATTTGAGTTGTGTTTGGGGCATGCAAAAAAGGTTTATATAGTCTTGTAGCCCAGGTTCTGCTGTTTAATTTGATGTGCAACATCACTATAACCTTTCGTGATTAGTGCATTATTTCACACTGTGTTTGCCAATGCCTCTCAAACTCCCCCAATTTGGGGACCTCCGGGTTCAAGACTGCTGTTTGACATATTTCAAGTTTAAGAAATATTGCAACTTATGCGATTTGTAAATTGCAGCAGGCCATGTTGTGATTTAATCTAATTTGTGATTAATTGCCCAGCCCTATGTCCAAGGCACACCTAAGATCAAGCCAAGCCTAGTAAACCAGGTGTATAGCATTAGCTCAGGCAGGCCACTGAGTCAAGTGCTGCCATATAACTGAGATCAGCTGATCTCACACCAGCCCTCATCACACTCATGCTGCCATGTTTAAACTGCTCTTGCCTGGCTACGCTTTGCTGCTCCCTCTGCAAGTCCCTTTTTACAGCCCTCCTCCACCCCAGCTCCTCCTTTATGCTGCCCCTGACTTTATCAGTGCCATAACTGCTAATAAAGAAAAACTTTTTATAACTACACATCTTGTTTCAGATTTCTGCAATAATTCAGTGAAAACAGGAAATTTAAACTGGAAAAAAAGACAGAAAAAAAATGTTTTTGCACAAAAAAAAAAAATTGTCATGTTAGCACCAAAAGGCTGACTTTAAAGCATGGCGCTAACTCAGACAAATCAGATGTAATTTTTCCATCAGCTGTTGTGTTTTTAGATGAGCATTAGTCATCACTGCTATGACATAAACTTCATATTATGGTGGGCTTGTGTCTCACATCTCACTGCCCTTCTATCATGACAAAATCCATGGAAATTATATTTTGCATGCATGCATTTATTATTTGTGCATATTTTAGATATAAGCAGTGTGGATCACTGTTGCCAGCAAAATTGCCCCTCAGGGATACTGACTCTCCAATATGATCCAAACTTTGGCTTCCAACTTGACTAACAGCCTGCACACTGAAAGTGTTGAAATACCCAGCTCAAACTTTAGACAGCCTTTACAAACACATCTCCATACTGAAATATCAGATGTAAGATCAGATTTTGGTGTGGCATCAGGGGCAAATAAGCAATAGGTTCATTTAAATGGGGCTTAATATGATTACACTGAAGAAATATGTTTGCAGAACAGAAACTCAGGCAAAACTGCAGATCATTTACACAAACAGTGGATTAAAGCTCTATTTGGGGAGTTTTACCCTCATCATCTCAACATCTGTTGAATTAAAAATCCCCATAAAAGGCAACTGAACTGACAGTCAACAGTCTCTCTGATATCCTGTTGCACAGAAAAGCAGCTGATGCATTTGGACATCATTTTCAGAAACTGAACAGGCTGCGTTTCATTGCTGATGATGAGAAATAGGAATAAGATCCAGCATAATAGTCAACAGATCCAGCGTGTGCTGCCAACACATACAAATGATTGATTTGCTGCTATTTAATTGGAGCCAGCAGAAGACTTCCAGTTATTAAGGTCAGACTATAAATAGGTTGGAGTAAGCGCTCATCTCCTCCACACGACACTGTCCGAAAGGTCCAAGCCATCTCTCTCGTAAAAGATATGGCAACGATAAATAAACAGTCCAGCCAAGATGTCAGGAGACTGTGGAGAAGGTTGGTGATTAACCAACATGTTGACACGCAGCAGCAGCAAGTTAATGACATCAAATTTTCAGCAGATGGCTCTCTGTCACAGGGAAAACTCAGATCTCTGATCTCTGCAGCTGAGGAACATTCAGTCAACTTTCAGGAAGCATTTCAAGAGCTGTGCTTTGTTCTAAGCCATTTGTTCTTATCCCACTTAGAGGAGAGGAGTCTTGCAGTCCCAGATTAAGCATAATTATAAACAGAACTGCCATTTAAAGATGTTTTCAACATCAGCAAATTCCCCTCTGAGCCCATACAGCTTTAGAATCAGCACTTCATTCCTTTTTAAATATGAAAAATGAGCACAGAAGTGATAAATCAACCATGGATGAATTCTATCATACATTAAGGCTGGACTTTATTTCGAGTTCTTACACCCACTCTTCATTTTCAGTGCCTCCCCGTCCCTTGAAACAGAGATATGACATGGGACAACCTTTAGAGTTTCTGATATGTCATCAGTAATCATTGATGGCATTTTTCATTACAAGACAATGTCAGTGGACATTTCTACTAAGAGTAATTTCTTTATGGGCTGCACAGCGGCACAGGGGTAAGCGCTATTGCCCTCGCAGCAAGACGGTTCCTGGTTCACTTCCCAGTCAGGGCCTTTCTGTGCAGAGTTTGCATGCTCTCCCTGTGCATGAGTACGTTCTCTCTGGGTACTCCAGCTTCCTCCCACCACGAAAAAAAAACATGCTCATAAGGTTAATTGGTGACTCCAAATTGCCCATAGGTGTGAGTGTGAGCATACATGGTTGTCTGTCTCTATATGTTAGCCCTGCGATTGACTGGTGACCAGTCCAGGGTGTACCCCGCCTCTCGCCGAATGGCAGCTGGGATAGGCTCCAGTTCCCTGTGACCCCCAATGGGATAAGCGGTATAGAAAATGAATGGATGAATAATTTCTTTATAGCCCATATGCACATGCAAGAGGGACATCCCTCTCAACAATGCACCAATTGAGATGCAATGTCTCATGTCAAAAACTAAGCTTTGTGTACAGTTATTTCAACATTTCCTGCAGCTTCCTGCTGCTGACATCATCCTGTACTCCTGCTCTCCAGGATGAGGGTTGTAGTAGACTGCTATTTTGAAAAGAACCATAATGCATTTAAAAAAATATCAGAGTAGGGTATTAGATTCTCATGATTTTTGCTTCTTATTTATGTTGACACCACCATCATTTGTGCACTCCTTTAGGCACTGGAGCAGCTGTCTTGCTGATGATTCTGGGAGATTTCCCATAATACTTGGCTTGGAGTGTGGCTCAGGAAATTTTGGGTTTGATGCTTCTGCCACACAAACAAAACTTAGTCTGACTATATGAAATGTAGGGGTAGTGCAAAGGATGTGTTGGGACAAGATAATAAAGGAACATCTCTCACAGCTCATTTTCTGAAGCACAGTCCATAATTAGTCAAATTTCATTAGTAGTCTATATTAACTACTATCATAATCCATGTCAGCATCAGTACAAATATTGTAGTTACATTTACCGAGGTCTGTAGATAGTCCAGCACAAAATATAAACTGCAGTGGTCTCACAGGAGCCTGTTAGCATAACAGCTCACCTCTATTACAGCAGGTGCCCCCTCTGGTGAGGTGCCAGCAGGAGCAGCAAGGTGTCATGGGTAAATCTCTCTCTTCTACCATTAATTATAGCAAAGTGACACAAAATCGATGTGCGGGGAGTCTATTATGGCTTCAACTAGCGTAATAATATGACTGTAAATAAACCACAGAGTAGAAAACTGAGAGACACCTGCAGGCAAAACAGCAAAGGCAGCAGAAATATGCCCCTCTTCCTTTGACGAGTTAGTCGATAATAATAATTACGATTCCACTTTATAACTGTAAAAGTGTAAAATAACTGCAGAAGAAGTGAAACAAACTTGTCTCCCTTTTGTCTTGGCACAATTCTCCTAAAAAGAGTCAGAACATACAAAGTTGTACATGGAATTCTGGGGAAATTCCTCTGACCTTACTGGACTGTGGGAGACCTTTGCCTGGTTGTGTTCAAGGCTCCAAAGAGGTTTGCCTCTGTCAACAGGAATGATCAAATACAAATACACCTTTAACATCAAACCAGCTTAATCAGAAAGCTCCATCCGATAAAACATGGTATTACAAATTAAAAGAAAAGGTATTTTTCATGTTTAAATTGCTGATTTCACAGATAGAAGGTTGTTTGCTTGTGCAGAGGAAAAGTTGGCTCCTACTCCAGACGATTTGTACTCCAGCCAGTTTGTAATCAATTGGATTGTTCCAGATTGATTTTTGCTGTTTGGTCTTTTTCACTTAGAACATTCATTCTTCATGTCAAATGTCAAATATTATATTTATTTATTGTGTGTAATTTTCTTTAGAATAAATCTGTAGTAAAACTGGCGAATACTAGATCAAGTTTGAAGATGAAACTCTCCACAGTGTGCAGCAGACACTGGCAGGGAATATCACACCTAATTAAACTAAACTAAGAAGCTGATTTATACCATTTCTTAGCTTGTTTGTAGACACTGAGTTAAAAATCATGACTGAGTTGGTGCAGAAAATATGCAACTGGTTTAAACTTCTGCACTGAATCTGTTCCATGGTGACCTCTGCTACTGTGAGCATGACATATCTGTGCTGGTGTGTCAGTGCTGCTCAGCATTATTTGCCCACAACACTCAGCAGTGCAAGCTTTATGCCAGTACCCCAGTCCAGATGACACATTTCCTATGTGTTTATCATGGCATCATGGCAACTACAGCTGAGTGCAATAGGTTTGGTAGTGGATCAACTAAATATTAAATATAAATATAAATATAACTAAGCAAAGAAGAAAAGAGAGAAGACATCAGGAGGGATTAAAAGTACAGCCACTTAATTAGCTGAGGCAGATGACAGGAGAACTTTTGTTGCACTTGTTTGGCAACTGAGAAACATGGATGAGAAAATGCACAACTATACTTTCAGCTGCCAGAAAGAAGATGTGACTGGTTGATTCACTGTCTGCAGCAGTTTATCTCAGACCAAAGTTCCAGGACATTCCTCTGAAACTGGAAGTCACCAGTGCTACCAGTGGACCAAGCATAGAACCTGCAGTCTGCGTTTCAACACATGGTTATATTTTCAACCCTTAATTTCCACATACATCGGCCTCTGCGCACTCAGCTGTCCCATGGTTTTGCTCTGACCAAAAGCATGTTTCAAGGCTGCACAATGCAGTGCAGTACCACAGGGGAACTGCAAGTCTACGTAGGAGTTGTAGGACAACAGCGGACTATTCAGCATCAGTGGGGTTGATTTCACCATGATTCCATGATTTTATTGCTTACCCTATTACATTATGAAGGTCAAAGATTAATGTCTGCTACAAAATTTGTGGTCTCCTGTAAAATTCTGTGGCTTTTGACCTCAAAAGTTATCAAAGTTTTGTCCGTCAGTGGCACAGTCGTAGCTCTGTGACTGACCGACCTCCTGATGACCTTTTACTTGCAGGATGAGATGTGAGGTTGATATACTGTTGATTTATAATCAGGAGTCTGTGCATTGTGTCGTATTTTGAATTTGGCCAGATACTTTGCATGTCTTTCCAGCTGTTTAAATTAATCTGCTCTATGCGGACTGGTGTGCCTTGGCAGTGAACAGCGCCAAAAAAAAGACCTGCTGTGCGTCTGAAATTAAGCAGAGCCGAGCGGCACTTCAGGGACGTGCCGGAGCTGGACTGAAGCACAGGCAGTGGAACTTTTCTAATTGACCAGAGGGGAAGTGATGTGCTCAGCAGGCTGATTGTATGTGGAAACTGGAGGTCATAAGGAGTTGCAACTACATGCATCTACCTTTGCAAAAGTTCAGGGCTGCATGGACTTACAGCATATGCTGCAGCACAATTAAAAATCAGGCTTGAGAGCATCCAGTTTGGTCATGTGACTCTCAAAGGTTGCTTTTTTACCCCCTTAGTGGGGTAGGAGGGTACTGCATGTCAGATATGGGAAGTCATTTACAACTACTTTATGAAAAGTTCTTTTCCAACAACACTTAAATCTACTTTTTGCATGTTTTTGTTACTTATCAAATAGCTGCATGTATGTCAAAGGCCGTTTTTATGCCAAATTGCCTTAGATTTACCATTACTATTACCATTACCATTACTATTTACTTTTACCAGATTTTGCTAATTTTGAAGTTTATTTTAGTCCTGAGTGTTGATCAGAGTTGTTTAAGGCCCTAGGCCTCAGTGTGCAAACTAAGTTTGGATAAATATATATTTAAGAAAGTATTCTCAAAGTGAGGATGAAGCCCAAAGATGAGGGTTCGAAAAAAGGAATTCAACGGTCTTTAGAGCTGACAGGAGCCCAACATTTCCCAAAGTGAAAGGGAACCGGCACCTTAAGACTACAGATATCACCCCTGATAGTTTGCATTGATGCTCACAATCAAAAGGACAAATTCATGTTTTCTGGATTTAACTTTCTGTTTGTCTAGGTATGCTTTATTAAGCTGTATACATTTGAGTGTTTTCAGATTCACAGCAGTCAGAAAAAAACTCCTGTTTCCTCTGTTATTTATCTAAAGAAAGCAGCACTAAAGCTGCATCACTTCCACCATGCAGATAAGATAAAGGCTTAAAGAGACACATAAATAGCTTTGTCACTAACTTACGAAACCACTCTCTTTCAAACATGACCGATCATAAAAGAAACGTAGGTACTCACAAGCTGCCTCTTCTGGGAAGACTCAGCTCTTTCTGTAAAAGAAAAGAGAAAAGTTTTAAGTACAGATGTTGAAAACTTGACACCACTCGTAACACTTGCAGGGATTTATTCATTCTCACAACCTAAAACCCTTTTATAACAATTATCCAGCATTAATTCATTTAGTTCAGGAAAAAATAACCTGTATTTATGTTGCCTGAGCCAACTGTAGCAGATATAGTAACACAGAGGTGAAGGTTTAATTGCTGTGAGGAAATACCAACAATGCTCTCATTGATTTCTGGGAGGATTATGTTCTCTCACAGGACTAGCACTCAAAGGATAAAACTGCTGGCATACATTTAAAGATCCCACAGTCATTAAAACACTTTTGTGGGTACTGTAAAACTTCAAATGAAAGTCTGTCACAATTTAAGGCCCAGTGCCTTTTACAGGCCTGGTTTTACTGTATGTTTCAGCAAACAGAGCACCATTTACATTTAGTGCTGTTGATGCAGCCAGACATAAACTTGAACATCTGTCCAAAAAATATGGCATAGTGTTTGTAATGGTGTGAGAAATAAGGTCAGAGATCAACAGGAGATTCTGACGTCTGTGTGCACAAAATAAAAGCACAGCCTGAGGGGTTGATCCGGATAAAGAATACAGAAATAAAATCTCATTGAGTGAGAGGAGGGACAGACGACTCTGCTGGCTTTATAGATAGTAGCATATTTTCAATGCATGCAAACAGTGTTTTCTCATTGTGCAAAGTCTAATCAGTGTTATGCACTTGACAACTGGAAAAACGTTGACCCACATCCAGACTTTGCTCAGACTGCATACAGAGGTAGACGGGGATGCCTTCTTTGGGATTTGTATGACACATTCAGGAACACATTAAAAACCACCTGATCAGCTGACATAACATGGTGGTGGTCTTCCACCACAACAGGTGTGGCATATTTACATCCATTCTGGCTCTCTGTAGACATCTGGATCATTTGGTTAAGTTCTTCATGTGGTACCATTTTGGCTTTTTAAGTCTATTTTTTTGCTTATTTAGACCTGATGCATGTATATTAGGTCTTAAAGGTATATACATGTACACTCATGTATATACCTTTAAGACCTACTGCAGCATCTGTGCCGCCGGTTTTACAACACTTGACTTGTGAATTGCAACATGACGCACTAAAATACGCTTGTGCAACTGTGCAGTTTCTCAGAAAACCCTCAGGTTTTAAGAGGTTGTTTCCAAACAATACTTAGGTTTTAGATGGCTTTTTTAGGCAGCATAAGTCTATATGGGTTTAAAAAAGAATAACACTGTGTCCTTTAATTGGAAAGAATAGGTAGAAAAGCTGTTAGAGGCACTGCTAGCTTCTTAGCTTGCTACTTTGTCTAGTAGTTTAAAGACACCTGTGTCTGGAAGGTCTAGTGTCCAGTTGACCTGTATTCCTGGCTACCATTATACCATGAAAACAAAAGAACACTCCATGCAACTCAGAGAAAAGCTTATTGAGAAGTTTAAGTCACAAAATGGATACATAAAAAATTCCAAGGCAGTGAACAACCTTTCGGAAATCAGTTTAATCCATCATCAAGAAATTGAAGGAATATGGCACATGTCTGCCTATCAAACTGAGTGACCATCCAAGAAGGAGACCAGTGAGAGAGGCCACCGAGACACCTATGACCACTCTGAAGGAGTTCCAAGCTTCAGCAGCTGAGACGAGAGAGACTCTGCAGACAACAAGTCAAAGCTTTATGGCAGAGTGGCAATGAGAAAGCCACTGTTGAAGAAAACACTGATTAAATCTGGATTAGAGTTCACCAGAAAGCACCTGGGAGACCCCATGGTCAAGTGGGAGAAAGTTCTTTGGCATCACCACAAACACACTATACCCACTGTGTGGCATGGCAGAAGCATCTTTTTTGCTGGGATGCTTCTAGGCGGCCAGCCCAGGAAGGCTTGTAAAGGCAGAGGGTAAAATGAATGAGGCAAAATATAGGAAAACCCTGGAAGTCTTTAGGAGCTTACACAGGGTAGACTTTTGGTATGGCTTATTTTTCAAGATGCCTCTTTTTAAAATTTAATTTAAGAAAGTCTACTTTTGGCACTTGTGTTGAGGAAACTTTTTGAGGCCTGAGTAATGAGTGAAGAGAACACCTGGAGATGTGCTGTGCTCCTTCATGGAAATCCCATCACAAAATTTCATTAAAACTCTTTAAAGAACATGTTTCTGTGACAGCTGCCAGAAACAAATCAGTAAAATACATCAGAGCACAAACGACGCTCCAACAGCTGCAGCATCTGTTGATACGTCGGTGCCACATGGAAAACCATGCGAGCCAACATCAGCCACGGTGACAGGCGAGCACACCGTGTACACATCACCATATCCTCCTGAGAGTTAACACAGCAGTTTGTTTAATTACAGCATTTCCTTGTGAAGAAGCCGGCTGTTTTATCACCCTTTACAACATTTCCCTGTGCTCTTTTATATCAGTGGTGAGTGAAACGAATGCAAAGCTCTGCAGCTCAGATTACTTTAAACCTCTCTCTACATCCTGTACTGATAAATAACCAGGCCTTGTTTTATTTTGTGGCTACAAATCCCCCTGATTTGATCTGTAGATGTCCTAAAACAACCCCATAAGGGCGAGGTCTTTTGTCTCAAACGGGGAGGACACTGACTTGATGTGTATTGGCTGCTCCAGTCAGCAGAAAATGTGCTAAGCCCCTCTTCTTTCCCTTTGCTATCAATTAGGGCTTAATGTCGTGTTTCCCCAGCTGCCTACAGAAGACCAAGGGCACAGAGTTTCCTTGGGAGACATGACCGCGGCTCACACAATGCTAATTACCAGCAGGGAATGACTTCCAATGATGGCACATCCACCTATAACAGCACAGCAAATAGCAGTGCAATGCCTGTAATAATGCAAACACAATCTGAAAGCAAAGCATGGTGATTATTCACATTTTCATGTAAAATCAACACATGCCTCAGGGTAATATTTACATAAAGTGAAATGCATGTCTTGTAATGAGTCGCTTATTTATGCGTTTGATGCCTGACACTTTTGACAGCTTTCTGAGTAAGCAGAGCGAGAGCAGAGAGAGAGAGAGGGCTACTACAGGCAATGAGTGTATTCAAAGTGCGCTGTGTGACATGGTTTTAATGAAACGGAGCGCTCAGATGCATACAAACTCAGCTCTCCCTTCAGCCGAAGTTTGGTTTTATCCTGCCAGAATAAATAAAAAAGCCCTGATTGAATAGGCAAAAGGGAATAAAGGCCATTATTCTCATAAAATTGCCACAAACATGGGTTAATTTAACAACAAATCACAAAAAACAGAAGTTTGAGGTGTTCAGAAACTAGAAGAACAGAGGAAAATAGAAGTTAGTCATCAGCATAGAAGAAAAGCTACAATAATTACAACTCAAATCTTCATTTTCTTTACTCACTTTTTTGGATTTCCCCTCTATGCCGGCTTCTCTATTAGTAGTGAAGTCCGCCATTTGCACGTGGGATTTGAATTCCCCTCAAATGCAGTCTTTCAACAAAAACAATCCATGCATGTAATCCAGATTACTGCTTGTATTTTTATCTCATTGAGCCTTACAGTTAACTGTTCATTCTCTTAACTGTACCAGAGCTGTATTAAAGGGTACTTCTACTAATTTTTGATGGTAGTTCATACTGAAAGGAGTGTTTTGGAATCTGTTCTGCAGAACTCCTGCAAATCTGGCAGTAATGTGCTGCTATGC
The DNA here is from genome assembly GCF_018320785.1 of Cheilinus undulatus. Taxonomy (NCBI): domain Eukaryota; kingdom Metazoa; phylum Chordata; class Actinopteri; order Labriformes; family Labridae; genus Cheilinus; species Cheilinus undulatus. The sequence continues at coordinate 8,220,906 of NC_054881.1, read as the reverse complement.
AATGTATTCTTCAGGCTAAATGTGGTTAAATAAGTCATTTTAAAGTGTTTTTATTGTCATGGAATGATCTGAGTTTCACTCCACATGTTGAACAAATGCCAGACAGGATCAATAAAGAGTAAAAGTGACGATGTTAAACCAGAAATAGATTCTTGTTTACAAGATAAGTGCTACTCTGACACCTTGCGAGAGCAGAGTTAACGACGGAGATGGGAGTCGGAGCGAAAACCGGAGATTGTTACATGTGCTATCAGGCTCTAAAAATAACAATCATAGCGTACCAGGGCCACAAACAAACAGATTCAGTGCATTTAATCCACTGGTTTTCAACATCACCCATCGCCTTTCTTCCCTGAAATTCAATATGAGAATACACGACTATAGTAGGAATAAAAAAGCAAGATGCATGAACAATTAGTGATGGAAATCATTTAACTGTCCTGATATGCTTGTTGATACTCAATAAAAGTGGTTATGGATACCTCTGGTACATCTGGTAAGAGCAGGACTTTTTAAAAACTTCTCCAAAGGCGATTGGATGAACATTCTGTATGTCACATCCATCAGCCAAAAAAAAAAAAAGGAAAGAGAAAAATAAAAGTTTGGGCACCCCTGCTGTAGAGAGAGGAGACAAAGCCAAAGAGGTAACTTGAAGCAAAGTAGTAGCACATTTTTAAATCACTCAATTTATCGAAAGTCTGTTAAAAAATATAAAGTTGATATACCATCTATATCAGCCCACATATTTGATTGACCCCAAGATTGAGATTTGGGAGGTCAAAGGTCACTCTGCAGCCTTAGAAATGGGGAGGTCACAATGATCTTGCACCATAATTTTGCATTACAAGAGCTATGCTTTCCTCAGAACGTTGTCTTTCGAAGTATCTGTACTTTTGCCTTTAACCAAAATGCTTTTTTTGGTTTTGTTAAGCAAGTGAACATCTACAAACTATTTATTTGCATATGCTGAACTATCCCTGTAATCCTAAATTTATTACAAAACCTGCACCCACACTGTTAAAAACAAGATTTCCATCAGCCACACTACCACAAAAACCATCCTCCTTACCCACTACTGTTCTTTCACTGTCCAAATGTACACCTCCCAGAGGCACAGACCCTCCAGGCATTGTTTCTTTTCAAGGGTTGGTCTGGCTAAGCAACTTGACCGTTTTCCCTATGGTAGAAATCGTTCTCTGACCCTGTTTAAAAACTCAGAAATGTTTGAGTGCAGTGTAAACAGACATCTGCCAGAAAAGGTTAAAATCTGAAGATTTCAAACCTCAGGAACATGGCGAGTCTTGGTTAACCTCAGTGGCATTAGAAGACATAAGGGAAACTCTTTCTTTCTCCCTCTTTATATCAGACAGTGGTCTTCACCTCTTGCTTCATTATGCCTCGCAGACATCTTTCCTTTCAGAGCAGCCTGAGCCGTGGGCCAATGTCATGGTCAAACACTGCTTCACACCGCTCGAATACCAACAGCACCGAGACCAGGAGGAGAAATTAATTCAGCCTAAGACTGTCATGGGACTTGTACTGGTAATACTCCTTCTGCATATCTTTTTCTATCTCTGTGAATAGCCATAAACGCTCTTCAAAAATTAATTTCAATTCCATGATACATTCATGAGAAACACCCCTCGTTAGAGGGTGTTCACCCTGTTTTCATCTTCATTATTCAGATGGGTCAGTCTTGGTTCAACTCAAAGAATTTTCAGCACGTGACACAAAACAACCCTCCATTCATTTTTAATGCAGAGTTCAAGAGTTATACTCTCAATAGCCACTTCATTAGGTATAGCTGTTAAACTGCCCATCAACACAAATACCTAATCAGGCATTAAGATGGCAGTTACCAATTCCTTTAAGGATGCAGACAAGGTCAAGAGGATGTGGTGAAGCTCAAAACAAACTCAGAATGGGAAAGAAATGGCATTTAAGAGGCTTTGAATGTACCATTAATGTCAGTAACTAAAGAACTGCTGATCTACTGGGATTTGCGAGCAGAGCCATTCTAGCATTTCTAGGGGAAAGAGAACATATCTAGTCGTGGCAATTCTCTGGGGCAAAATACCTTGTTGGTTGTAGAAGTAAAAGGAGAAAGACCAAGGTGGTTCAAGACAACAAAAACCTAAATAACCACTCGTGAAAACCAAGGTATGCAGAGGAGCATCGGGTTAGGTTAGGTATGGGAACATATGCCGGCTGGCACTCCGACACGCCAACCTTGGTCCTGTGTTGCTTCAGCCTTCTGATAGTCATCATCCAGACCTGCGCCAGGTCCATGCTCCATCTCTCCAGGTACCCTCCCAGCTGAGCCCTCCATGATGCACGTGACTGCTCCCGGTATCTGGACCAGCCCAACGGGTCCTTTGCACCAAGTAGCGAGCTAGACTGGCCCGGGAACTTGCCCCAGGTGCCTGTGAAAGAGCTGCTGACCCTTCCTATCCCCTCTCTTCTGAGTACATCAGCTTTAAACACATAGTCTTTCCACTGATACCCAAAGATGCGCTGTCACAAAGGAGTCCAGCCAGTGCCCATGGCGATCAGTCATATCTAGTCCTCACAAGAGTATAGTAAAGCCTGGTATACACTGTGCATTTTTGGGCTGTCCCAGACGAAAGACGACCAATTGTGGTGAGATCTTTGGACGTGGCTCTAAAACGGTGGTCCTAAATCCCACTGTGAGACAGGTTGACAGACCGCTGTTGTCATGGTCTTGCGGCCAAAGATAGCCTGGGATAAAATTCTGACAGTGTCAAATATTTCGGATGACCATCTCACAATGTAACTGCTGCTGCAACCTACGTCAACTAACTAACCAATAGGGATGCTACCCTAGCGCTAACAACAAAGGAGTTAGCATGGGTTAGCGTTAGAATGGAGACAACGCCAAAAAGCAGAAGTCTGTAGGATTCCAACAAGGAGGGAAATCCTGATCTAGATTGTTTTCTAAGCATGAACCCTACGATTACAATGGCTTTGTTGTTGCATTGCTTCACTGCTTACCACAGCACTGGTGGCGTAGCTGGATGATGCACACTGATGATATTTACTTCCTGCATAGCGGCGTACGTCGTAGGCTGTGGTTCAGCAGCATTTAGTGGGAGTTGTCATCATTCAGTCTGCACACATCAAACTTGATGTTGTATTAGATATCATGCAGTGTAGCATGGTAGAAACTTATGAGAGTGCTAAAAATGCACAGCCTGTGGCAGGCATGAGGCTTAATGGACAGAGTACTGACAGACTGAACAGCATCTCTGAATGAAAAACATGTCAAACCTTGAAGCGGAAGGGCTGCAGCAGCTGAAACCACACTGGGTGCAACTCCTGTGAGCTAAGAGCAGGAAACTGAGATTATGATTCACTTGGGCTCACTGGAACTGGACAATAGAAGTCGGGATGTAATCTACCAAAGAAAAACCCAACTGGTGTTACATGCAACACTGGAATTTCTGTACTTTTTTGGTATTATTGGTATTTTTTTAACAGTATGGTACCAGAGTTTCCTGACGTTCTGAACCAGTTGGTCAAATATAGCTTTGGTACTAGTGAAGGAGGAATTAAAAGGTTTTATATGGATCTCCACAAGATGGCAGTGTGAGCAAAGTAGACAGGCACAGTGTTAATGAGAATTAGATGGCTGCCAGCTGCTCCAGTCATCAATTCAGTTCAATTACACCCCACCCCCCAAAGGCTTCCATCTCCCATGGAGCTACCTTACCCACAGAGCCAAAGCTGAACCAACAAACTTGAACCTGCATGCTAAAGGGGCTATGAAAGCTGATGGTCACAGCCAGATCATGGCACCTTCAAGGTCGATTCAATCTCCTCGTATCTATTCTGATGCTCAGTTTGAACTTCAGAACATCCTCTTGACCATGTCTAGATGTCTTAATGCATTGGTTGCTGCCAAGTGATTGGCTGATCAGATATTCCATTAAAAAGCAGCTGACTAGGTGTACCTAATAAAGTGGCCTCTAAGTGGAGCTTCAATTAGATGTCTAGTAAGCCTTGAGGCATGAGTTTAGAGTACAAAGACTAAATTAAAAGCCTTAAATTTAACATTTCTACAGCCCTCATGCATTTTTATACTGAAGTTTTTTATTTTCTATTAAAATTCAGAAAAGAAAGTTATCATTCAGGTAATACATGATGAAAGTAATTACATGAAAACCTTTCATCTTTACAAGATGTCCATCAAGAAAACAAACTAGTGATATTAAGCAAACCTGATGCATGTATTTATTGTTGTTTGGGGGGTAATTTTGAAAGTGTCTGAGGATAACAACACCTACACAATGGACCTGAGATAGCTTAATGTCCCACAGGCGGAATGTCAAATAATGACTTCTAGCAACAACTTTCCATCTTCAAGTCACCACATCAAAGCTGTGGGGTTGCTCCTGTAAAAAGGGTCTCTGTGTAATGGATCATTAATAATTCCCCTTGATTTATTTTGGATTTTCATACATTTGAAGATCAAAAGTGTGCTTAGTTTGACTGTGGTTTGCTGCTGACTGGCAGGAAAATCTCCATTCTTACACGAACTTGTATAGAGTCATCAAAGAAACATCTTGGATGACATTGGCCTGTCTAATCTTTGCAACTGAGTATTATCAATCATCCTCCAATGCCATGTAAATTACAGCCTTGCTCTTTCTGTTATTTGGAACATGACAACAGTATTGTTGCTATCTGTTTCCTGATCTGTATTTGAATATTTACAAATTTCACTGTTTAAGCACGGCATGTTTTGATGGATCTTTCTCAGTCTTAGTCTTTCTGTCCATGTGTGGGAGGGCATGTTTGTGCAGCCTGTTCTCATTCCCAGGTTGTTAAATACCAACGCTTTGTCACGGCCCTTTGGCGTCTCAGACAGACACACAACATGTCCTCAAGTGCCCGTATGACACAGACGAGGCTTTCAACTAAGTGTTAAAAAAATCCCCTAACAGAAAAATAAGATGCGAAGCAACTGGAGCTGTCAAAGCCACGGGGAGTCAGTTGATGTGTTAGGAAGGGAAACAAGGCTCTTTTGGTGGTGTTTGGGAAAAAACAAAGGCCTGAAGGTCAATCAAAAACTCTGATGGACTAAGAGGGGGGCAGATGGTCAGACTGCAATTCCTAAAGCCCTTTTGTTTGGAAAAGACACTGCCAAAGGGCTCTCTTAAATGTCCCTGTGGTATATAAAATAGGATGAAAAGGCCTCTAGGTTTACCTCAGTGGTCAAAACATGGTAAAGTGCCATCTAGGTTGTTGTGCAGGTGAAACAATGTGATAAAGTGCCCTTAAGTTTACCCTTCTGGTGGGAAAAATTTGGTCAAGTGTTCTCTAGATTGCCCTCCAAATGCAAAAAAGATAGCAAAGTGCCATCCAGGTTTCCCTTGCACTGGAAAAAACATGGCAAATAACCCTGTAGTTGCTTTCCCAATGGACAAAAAGTGGCAAAGTGCCCTCTAGGTTTCCTTCCCAATGGTCATAATACAGGAAGGAGCCCACAAGGTTGTCCACCCCATTGTCAAAGCGTGGTAAAAGGCCCTCTAGGTTACCTTCCTTATGGTAAAAGCAAGGTAAAGTGCCATCTAGGTTGCCGTACAGGTGAATAAAATGTGATAAAGTGCCCTCAAGGTTACCCTTTAAGTGGGAAAAAATGGGTAAAGTGCCCTCTAGGTTGCCCTACCAATGCAAAAAAAGAGTGCCATCCGGGGTCCCTCCCACTGGAAAAAAAAAACATGGCAAAGTACCCTGTAGTTGATCTTTTTTTTTTTTTCAAAGATTTATTTTTGGGCCTTTTCATGCCTTTATTGGATAGGAAGGACAGTGGATAGACTCAGAAACAGGGAAGACAGTGGGGAGAGACATGGGGTAAAGGACCCGAGCCATCTGCATACATGGGCAGCGCCTTAAACCACTTGACCATCTGCGCGCCCTCATTGTGAAATAAATTGATAAATAGTTGATAGGTCCTAATTTGTTTCATTACAGAGAAATAGTAGATATAATCACATAATACAAAACATTTAATTTGAGGGTTTCTTTCTATTCAACTATGAATATGAAAACTTTCTGCGCAGCAGTGCCGACCGGATACAATAGGTGCCCATTTTAGCAGAAAATGAATGCCAAAATTGCTAAAAACAACTGTTTTCATTAAATATGTTATCTTAAACATGTCTAAATGTTTGATTTTGTCCAGATTTGTTCCACGGAAGCACGCTGAGCTTGTGCTTTATGAGCTACATAAATAAAGCCGACTTTAGTCGACCTTAGGAGATCCATGGGAATAACAACAGGGTCCTAATTAAAGACATTACTCAAATTAAATCTGTGCTTTCATCTAATCTAATGTCTGCTTCAAAGTCAAAGGGCTGCAGTGTATCTGGAGATTAGGAGAGGTCAGAGAGATCAATGAAGGTGGTTATCTGCTCTCCACACATGTAGTTCAGCATATAGACAGACGATAAATTCAAGGACTGATTGAAGATTGTCTCAAAGTGCAAACATTGACTTTAAGCAGCAAACAATCAGTCTAGACGTTTAAGATGCACTCAGAAACTTGGATTTTGATCACAAAGAAAGTATTAGCAAGCAGCTGATTTATCAACCCTGACACCTCCATCAGTGAGCAGAGCCCACCGTCTGAAGTGATGTTTTCCACCATTATGCCCAGGCTGATCTGAAAGGTATTGATTTCTCCGCCAGCAGGAGGAGATTCAACAGCAAAGCACACACAGACGCTTTAGAAAGCTTTGCTGATTAAATCTGTTGGCATCCACATTTCTCCTTGTAGCGAGATGTTAGCTGTCATAAAAGCTTAATCCACTGCCTCATCCAATGTTGTAAAGGGAAACTATTCATTTCAAGACCGGCGGTGAGCGTAACGGCTTTCTAATTTGATGATCTCTCTTCTTTAATGAAGAGTTCATTTAAATGCCAAGACAATGAAGCCTTAGAGCCAAAATGAATTAATTCACACATGCAGACAAGTCTAACCACTTGTTACTCAAAAACTCTCTACTGGCATTATAAACACACAGATCAGAGGTCTGGCCAAATAATATCATCTCTATTAATATCAGACACCACTCTATGTTCATTAATCATCAATATAGATCAGGCTGAGGCCTCCGCAGTTTAGGTGTCAGTTCATTTTTCTCTTTTATCTCAGTGGATGGTGCTGCTTAAAAATGGATTTCAATTTCATGATAAATTTATGAGAAACACCCCTCATTAGAGGTTGTTCATGCTCTTTCTTTCAATTTAATAATTCAAATGGGTCATTATTGGTTCAGCTTTTTCTCAAGAAAGCTCCGACTTAATAAGGACTCAAAATAAAAACCCTGCATCCATCTTTATCCATGAACGAGGGTTCATAGATTGAATTTTTGAGGTGAGTTTTGAGTACAAATGATGAACTGCAAAGCCTTGAAGTCAACTATATGCAACTTTCCCACCTTGAAGTAATAGTTTCAAAGTGAAAATTAAAGCTGCAAGCAGCGATGATGGGCCCTCGCAACCCATTGCACGTTGGGATGTGTGGCGACCACGGATATGTGGCAACTGTTTGGTGCCAGCAACAAGACGTGCTGCTCCCATCGGATATGTGGGTTTGCAACACTCACAGTTTCACAGAAACAGAGGGGGATCCCCCTCATTAATTTCCAGATCTTGCTGTTACTTTGGCAGTAAAACCACATGAGCATGAGGTATGAGCCCTGAAAATTTGGAACTCCAAAAAATGAACAAATCACTGGATTGTCAGCTCACAGTTCCTCTTTCTGCTCTGCTTGGCTTAGTTGCCCTCTCTCTCTTTCTCTTTTGCATGCTTGCAGCCTCACTCCCTCTTCCTCTTGTTCACGCTCACTCCACAGGAGAAAAATGACTGAGTGGCTGAAAGCATTAACTGTTTTCAGACTGCTGCAATCATTAGTGTGAAAGACAGAGGAGATAATACAGAGATACAGATGTGTACAAGTTTATTTTCCTCAATTCTCTGATAACTCCTCTCAGTTTATTTTATATTATATTCATGGATGAACAGACAGATACTAACAGTACTTTCCTTCAAACCAAGCACCCTCAGTAACTTATAATTCATGCCTGTGACTCAAACGACCCCTCAAATGAAAGCAGACACTCCTCAGATTCTAGCAGTATCCCTTTTGTCATTCTAGGTCCAAAACTCACTGAGAAAACAGCAGACAAACAGACTAAGCAAAAATCCCATTTTCAATCAAAACAATATATTTTATCCTAACATTAATTTTTTTTTTTTTTTTTTTTTTTTAACGGTAGTCCCAGTCAAATAAATCCACTTGTAAGTGATACTCCACTGTCTTCCCAACATTTTGACCCTGTCCAAGTCTCTGTGCCTGCACATTTACAGTATCAGGCACAGGAACAATAACTTGGTCTTTGCTACCATCTAGTGGTTCTCTGAATGTACTGACCAGTATCTGAAGCAGCCTAAAGCTGTCAAGTGGTTAGATGAATATGATGACATGAATAAAACATGGGATGCAGAATTGGCTCTGCATACATGGAACTCTTGATCACAATCTAAAAAGATCATGAGTACAAATACTTTATAATAAACCTAATTGTTTTACATCCAGACTGTTTCTCTCTCTAAATCATTTATTTTTGATGATATTTTATGTTCTAAGCACCTGAAAACTGTTGGTGGTTGCTGGGCGTATTACCAGGGGTGCGACGGCCCGGACAAAAGAAATGCTGTTAAGCTCGACCTTGGCTGCTGAGCGAAACATTTACATGTCAAATATGTCGACAATGACTCTGGCTACCCTCCCTCCTCTCTTCAGCCCAGGGTTGTGGAACATCAGGACCTGTGAAGAACTGTTAGAGCTCTACCTACAGCTATTTTCAGTGGTGGCCAACAAAGGTTTTAGAAGGTCAGTAAACCCACTGGCACCAAAATGTAAGAGCCTATTTTTACACATATTATAATATCCAAAGTGCAAGAGTTGTTTAGTAAATGCAAACCTAACTTTTTCAAGTCTTCAGTTATTGTTTAGGGCTTTGTTGATACCACTAAAATATTGCACTGACTTGTTATTAGAGTATTATTGTACCTTGAGATTTTGACACCATTACATCCCTAGGGTACACCGATCACAGAGCTGAAAGAAAAGTATCATCCTGCCTAGCAACAGCAGAAAGACATGTTTCCATTACTTTATTTTCTCAGAAACATTTTGTTTGAATGTTATTGTTACAGTTTGAACTAATGACATTACAAATATTATGTTTTAAACCCAGGAAGAGCCTTGATGGTTCTCCACTGGTGTTTCACAAAAGCAGCACTCAGAGACCTACAGTTGGTGCCAAAGTGCACCAATCAAATTCCTACATAATGTTCTAAGAGAGCAATTTTTGTGGAATTATAAAATTGGATTAATGAAGCAACCATCAGGGCACCTCTTTTTAACCCAAAACAAACTTAAATGTTAATTCAATACTCATATAAAACTCTGACTATCTCATTCCTAACTGCTGCAGTAAGAACTCATTTTTCTTGAATAACCAAGAAAGGTTCATAAGATCTCAAAACTTTTCAAGCTCCTTCACTAAAGTCTGACATGTTCTGATGTTGGTGTGTATGGTTTGTACCTTTTTGTCCTCCCACACTGATATCCCTAAAATGTTAGATTGATGAAGGCTTGGAGAGATGTTGTACATGTGGTAGGAGACTTTTACAAATCTATAAGCTATACGAAAGAAAAATTTCTAGCAAAAAAATGAAACAAAATTAAGTACCTTATTGAAAAGTGCATCTGTGTATGTCAGAGGAAACTAATGTACTTTCAAGAAGGATATTTGAAAGAGGAAATGCCGTTTTATATAGTAAAATGAACTAATATCTACTACAGTAGCCATTAAATTTGAAAATGAGAATTACTGTGTCATTGTTTTGTAGAGTTTAGGTTGTTGTTTTTATGCCTTTGTTTATTCATGACTCATTTGACAACAAAAGTTTAGATTAGACTGAATTAGAATCATCTTGATTGCCACTGCACAAGTCCAGGTAAAGAAACACTAAAATGCTGTGTAGCATCCAGCCAGAGTTGCAAACAGGCAAAGAAATTGTTGAATTACTAAATAAAATACATAAATATTAAATAAATGTACTGTTTTTGAACATTTTGCTCTTCATCTATGTGCAGACATCACTGCTGTTGCAAGATCTTTAAGACTATCACCACTGGTTCAATTAGTTCATGTCTAACAAAAATCTAGTGTTTACCCTTGGTGCAACAGTATATTAATAACCCAGTGATGTTTTTGCAGGCTGTTTAATGTGGACTTCTCTCTGCTGAAGTTTGATGGAGCAAACACAAACGACAGAAGTGATGTTCAAACTGAGTCGACAGAAGGGATGAACAGCTGGAGACCACGGAGGAGCAGAAACTACTGAAGACGTCGGTCCAGTTTGAACAGACGGTTCTGTAACGACTTCACAAAGATGCAAACTTCAGTGAAACTGTAGAGAGAGACTCAACGTATGCCAAAAGCTATATTCAGGCAAAGAATATATTAAAACGTGCTTTAAAAAATATTTAAAGTACACTAAAGGAACCTCACCCAGGGATTTTAATCAGTGCCAGGAGAGAACAACAGCCTCTCTTCTTTGTCCAAATGGGCCAAACAACACGTCAGTCTCCATCTTTAAAATGTTGGGGTTTAGACATCATCTGTTTTGTGATGCTATGCCTGCATCAAAGGCCTAGACTAGGGAGTAAGCTTAACATACCTAAGGTATCTCTCAGTCATCAGTCATGAGCTGAAGATCAACACTGCCTCATGAACAAGGCTGTATATGTTTATTTATATGGTAAAGATGGGCATTTTATTATAGAACCTAATGGGGATGTCTTGGCTTTTGAAGGAACTGCAGTTTTTGTACTTCTTCATTGGTTTTATTTCTCAAGAGTGGAGGTTTCCACTAAAAAGAGCAGCATAATGATCCACCCAGGTAAAGTGCAAACCACCTTCATAGTTCCAGGATCCAGACTTAACCCCAAAGTTACCTCCATAACTGCAAATCCTGCATCTCAGCACAGGTGTCAAGCCTCAAAGGCATGACCAAGGATCCATTACTTCAATGTTGACAGCAGCGCTCCGGTATATGTCAGGTTCTAAAACAAATACATCCGACCTTCATTCGCCCACTTCCTGTCTGGGCGGCCCAGGTAAAGGTGAGGCTGATGAAATGCCTCTCTGAGGATTTGGAGACGATACAAAAATGTTTCTGCAGATTCATCAGCATTCTGTCTCCTTCTCTTCCATCACGGAGTGAAAGGCATGATGACGAGGACACCCTGCATTTCCTCACCAACATGCTCAAGGACAGTTCAGACCCGCTGCATGGTCTCCTGCCTGCACAATCAACGGCACACACACACACACGAACCTTCAACACTGGCACAGGGAGTTCCTTTGGCTCTGAGAGGAACGAAAGACATGAAATGTCCTTGCTGTATTGTGCTCCTTAAATGCCTTATAAATGCAATTTTAATTCAGGTTTTCTGCTCATTCCTATGATGTTAACACATTTAAAAACATTTCTAATGAATAAAACTTACTTCTTCATCAAATATGTGCTTTAAATTCATCGTAGGAGTGATAACACTTTCTTAGAGAGGGATTTAATGATTGCTGGGGTGGTGTTTAAAGCATCTAACTTACCAGGATCAATGCTCTCCTTGGTTAACTACTGCATCTTTATGCATTATTGTAGGAATACAGCAAATGTGATTTTATAAAACACATTTCACTGCAGTGGAGCTCAATATGCTTTTCAGTATGCTCAGTAATACCAAGTCATAAGCATGTTTAAATGAAGTTAGAGAACACAGCCATGCACAAACATAAGCACACACTAAAGATCAGCTGTGATGAATATGGCTTCTACTGCAGAGTTTAACTTCTAACATGGCCCCTTTTTTTGCCAGGATATAACTTACAGGCATAAGACAGAAAATTTCCCCTGATGTGGTTTTTTGTGCATTCAAATTTAAACATATCAGGTTTTCTTGGTAGGTGCCACAAGTTCATTCACTGATGAGTCCACTTAGTAGTTCTACTCACCCGTTACAAACTAGATCCAACAAGAGGTGAATTACTACTCATTACACAGCATTAATCAGCTCAGACAGTATACAGGAGGTAGCTCCTGGGGCCTACAGCAGAGGCTGCTATTGTACACAACTGTTAACACTGTATTTTAACTCCATTAACTTTCAGAATGCAAGAAATCTCTGTGAGCACACTTTGATGGAAGAGACAACTAGAGCAGGGGTTCTCAACCTGCAGATGAGCAAGAGTTGTGTTCATAGTGATGCAAATGTGTGCCCAGGGAAAAAATTAAACCAAAAAAAAAAAGTGTCAAAACAAACCTATGGGATGCTCTCTAAATATTCCTGATTCCTCTGACTCTTTGTTCTACCATCTAACATCCAAACTGCAGTATTTCCGTTCTTCTTTATTAGATTATTTTGACCGGTTAAAAATGACAGGATTGATTTCTCATTTGGGAGTTGGTGGTGGGTCCTGAGGCTAGACCATTTCACAAGAACTGAACTAGAGGACGACAGACAGGGAGTGCTGATGCAGCAGAGGAACTTTAAGCTGGTATAAATGTCTGATAACATCTGCCTGTAATCTAACTTTTGTCTTTTATGAGTTATATCTGGGAAGCACTATGTATGCGGTGTAGTATTATTCTAAAGGCCAGGGGTCTTCAACTACATTTGTACAAGGGCAAGATCTTGTCTTGACAGACATTTTGGGAGCCAGACTTTCAAATTAACCAAAATAAAATACACATTTCTATTATTTCTATTACTGTATTTGTATTTTATTTCATTTCGGGCTGCATGGTGGTGCATGGTCTAGCACTGTTGCCTCACAGCATGAAGGTTCCTGGTTTGAATCCTGGCTCAATGACAGCTGGGTTGGGCTCTAGTCTCCCACGATGTATACCTTTCAAAAATATCAGCAATTTTTAGGCATCAACTGTGAGATCAGTCCCAGCACTTGTACTGTAGCCAGCCACAAGGGGGCGATTGAAATGTTAAGCTACATACTTCTAGGGCCGCCATGTTTTCCTTCACTAGGTTTGAGGCTAGTATGCTGTGCCCTGGAAATATTCTGTAATTTAGTTGTTCTAATACTTATTGGGGGGTGTAAGTACTGCTCTATAGAGTGGTGCAGTCATGATGTAATTTTGTAGGCAAATCTGGAAGTTGGCAATGCATGGGTTCTCTCGGAAGCGAGCCTATGAGATTTTTCAATTGGTTTTTGGATCGTTGCTGAACATTAAAGCTTTTGAAACTTACATGTTCTGTTCTTAAAAGATAATTCTCATAGATAAATAATACAAGCATCATATTTGTTTCATAAATATAACTGGTGAAAGGAAAAAGCTAATGTCATGCTATACTGAACTACAACATGGTCAACTGGATTTAATGTCATCACCCGTGGATACAAGTGGCAGGCTCAGTTGCCACGCCTGGGGATGATTACCTATATGGTCCCGACAAAAACTGTCGTCCTTGTTAGCTGTCCTTCAGCAACCACTTTTATCAAAACGTGAAAAGATACACAACTCTAAGGCGGGGCACTTTTCAGATGTATTTTTGATTGTCGGTTAAAACGTTAAACGTTAAAGTTTGTGTTCACCACAGTCCGTATTTCAGGCATTTAACCAAATCTCAATAGACTTTCAGACAAGGGAACCAGAAGTGCTAAAATTCTAACTCACTCCTGCGTTTTAGAAATCATCCCTGCGCCACTCTATTGAGAAAAGGAAGTAAAAGACATGTTGACTGAATAAGGATAACTTCTGCGCTATTTAATCAGCAAACACTGCCCCCTGTAGGAAGTCCTAGTAAACTACAGAGCTAAAAAGACCAACCAACAATTAAACCAGCTGCTACGTATATTGAAACACTAAATATGATCGTATCTGCATCAACCAATGTCATTTACAGATGATTGGTATCGTCTGCTAGAGTGTTTCGAATGCTCCAGAAAGAAGAAAAACTTTGGTAACCCCAATTCTTTTCACAGCTTTAATGGGTGGCCTTAAACTGTACTCAATACAATTATGCAAAAGAATTATCACTACATCAATGCAATACTTCTAAAACTGTTTAAAGTCTGAGCTTAAAAAGTGTTATTTCCTGGATGATGTCAAACATTAACACATCGTCTTCAATACCCAATTTGTATCTCTTTTTTCTTTCTGCACATTTTTCGGCACCTGTTATTGTTCAAATATCCCTGGAAGCAAAAGATACATTGAGTACCTTCTGTATGCATTTGGTTTCCTTAAGTATGCGTCATTACACAGTATTGAATAGGGTTCAGCAGTAAATGCTTTTCATTTATTGATCAAAGGAGGATTTATCTTTTAATCCGACCCCTTTCACTGCATCAATGAAGGGCTGAAGGAGCAGACAGACATTCACCGTCTTGCACAAGGACACTTCAGCAGAGAGGCTGTTTACCTCATCCAGCTAAAGAGAGAAAGCCTGTCCTTTTCGCTCGTCCTTCTACTATGAGAGCTTCTCTCAGATGTGGCACTAGAAGGCTTTTATTCTGTTATGAAATTAGCAAATAAACAATATCTCAACCACTGCCATTCTCATGCAAATTTAATATGAAGAAGATTTAGGGGTCACACTGAGAAAATGCTTCAAAATGTGTAAGTTAACAGCCTCTGTGTTGATGCATCATCATGTTTTGTCAGGCAGGCTCTTCGCTCACCAGCTGTCTAACAACACTTCACGCAAATGGCTCTTAAGACGCGCACAATGTCACCACTCTTGCCTGGACGGACACCTTTTATGATGAGAGATCTCAGAAGTATAGTAAAGCTCACAATGCAGCGCAGCAGCTTCTGACAGGCTGCTGCTAATTAAGATGAAGGACAGTGAAGCTGCTATAAGCATCATTAAAATCTATAAGGATCCAACAAATTTAATATAATGAGGAGACATGGTGGCTGCATGCAAAGGTTGAAACAAACCCTTAATACAAACCCAGTAAGACTCTTTCAAGCATGAAGTATTAAAGAGGAAAACTGAGGGGAAATTAAGTTATTTGAAAAAAGTAATGAATGTTAGAGATAGAGAACATATTATATAACACAACATAATGTAAATAGGCTACTATATTTCTTGGAATATTTTCAATAGATGGGTACTAGAAGTATTAGAAGGGTGAATGATGCATACTAAATATATAATTGCCATCAGTCATGTTTCTTTGGTAGTGGGATGGCCAACATGGTCCTCAGGATTGAAGGCCTTATAATTCAAGCTCTTGTATAAATTGTATAGCGCTCTATAAATGGACTTTATTTACCTACCTTACCTTGGTAGCCAGCATCACACAGCAGGTGGGCCATGTGGTGCTTTGTTAAAGATCCACAAAAAGTGTGCACTAAAACTTTACCAATAGGTCTAAAGGCACAGCTTTTATTCTCCTCTTATTCTGTTGTTTCCCTATGACTGCAAATATGCACTGGCGTGCAGAGACACTGAGCCATTATGCAGTTATTTTGGGGGGGAACATTAGTCCATGCAATGCTCCTATTGCATGAAGCATCTAATGATGAGGATGGTAACAGCACCACATAAATAGAGCAGTAAGACTAGTCTACTGTCTGTTAGAGCCGATACAAGTGCACTGCAGTTTTTATGATGCACAGACTTTCCAGAGGTCGGGAAACCATTTAATCACTTTAAGATAAATGATCATAAATTGTGTGTAAATAAGGTTAGTAAATATTACTTTGCTATTGCTATCACTAAGCCATAACAAGGAGTTAAATCAGCCTGAAACTCCCAGCTAGTTTTTTTTTCCAACATGTGCATTATTATGCATGACAGGGATGTGGTTGTTTTCTTAGGGCTTCCTCCATTCAGGGAGGAAACTTAATCAGAGTGGTGCTTAAGTGAACATCAATATTCCTTCATCTGTTATTCTGAATATTAATTTTGTAAGTATTGTCAGAATCCAAAAGGATGTGGGCAGGATTTGGCACACCTGTTGCATGACTCCAGTTTTGGGAAGATCAACTCTGCCTATGAACCCAACAGCAGCTATTTTTTAGGGACTTTGTCATATTATTTGGCAGTATTTTTCTTTTCTTCAGCTTTTTGACTGGGGTCAAAGATCTCCAAAACAACAAACACAAAATATTACAATACAGACATGCAGAAGACATTGGTGTCATTTAGTGCTGCACAATTAATCTTAATGCAGATGCAATGTCAGTGTGTGCATTAACACAATCAAAATTGCACATTATTATTATCACATCAGGAGAGGTGTAGGCCTCCCACCTGGAGGTAAATAGGTCATTGGAATTACAGGGAATTGCACGATATGATACAAGACAACACAACTTGACAGAGTATGAATTGATGCAAGAAAACACGACACAACAAAAGACAATTTCAAAAATGTAAAACAATACCTCTAGATATCTGATAAACTAAAGAATATCACACACCCCTTTAAAGGTAAGGAGTGGAGTTGTCATATTTATTCACTACTATATGGTGTCAATTTCACTTCATATGATGCTTTATTTGTTCACTTGTCATATATATATATATATATATATATATATATATATATATATATATATATATATATTGCACCAGTGAATTAATAATATCATGCACCAGTCCGAATAAATGTTGACTGATACTAACTTTAGTGGTTATCCTGTGGGACTACAACCTGGCTTGAAATGGCTTAGTTATCTGTCTACCGCAGTGGAAGTCCAGAATGAGGGCAGGAAACAAAAGTGCCAAGGTTTAACTAAAGGAAAGGATGTAATGTGGGAAATAAAGGAGAAGAACAGCGATATATGTAAGACCTGAAAGACACACACCTTCAAACACCACCAAGCATACAGAACAAGAGGATTATTCAAATTCAAACAGGAAATTGAAAGTCTAACTCTTACTCTTCTTCATGAATTAAATATCACGCTGATATAATGCAAACATGGGAGGAAATACAGGTGATTACTTTTTATTCGGAAAATAATATTAAAGTGCATCCCATAAATCTGCATCTCATTGTCTCACTCTTCAAGGCAGGACAAAATACGGATTCAAATGTTTACCTTTATCTTGACTTGTGTGATATAATTATTGCAGTTCTGCTGTCAAAAAATGATATTTCCATCAAAAATCACTCTAAACTGATTTCTATGTTTGATGTGTGATTTAACACATCACAGCTGTATGAGCCTCCATGGTTATGTTTGACATGAATGAGAGAGACATTAATGGAAGTTCACTGGTTAATACTGTAATCCCCATCAAGATGATAGAACTCAAAATATTTAAGCCAACTTATTATAAGTAGGCTAATACTCCATGAAGACAGTATTTGTTCAATAGCAGTTACTTACCCATTTTAACTCAATTTTACTCTTTACATTTGCTATTTCTTTAAAAGTTAATCTATACTGTAGAAACTTTCAAACACTTAAATTCTGTTTAAATCAAACTCATAACAACATGTATTTTCAGTAAAACTAAATGTTCTCCATCCACTGCAGTTGTCCCTCATGGCTTTCCCTACTTTAATCTTGGACATTCACACCTCTACAGGTAGGCCAACATAAGTGACTACAGTTCACAGTAACTGACAGGTGAACACTGAACCAGGAAGTCCTCTTCCATCATGTTTAGTGTACCATCCGTTATATACTGTGGTTGCCCTCCACTGGCAGGACTGCTCTGACTGAGTCAGTAACTTCACTCATGGTGCAAAAGTGTTTAATGCACAAAGGCATTCTGGGAAAACTATTTCGAGTAAGGGATGGAGTAAGGTATCAAATACTATCATATATATCATATCATATTATATCACAGCGTACCCTGTAGGGATCGTCAACTCAATTTTCACAAAGGCCAGCTTTTTCTCAACCGATGCTGTGGGAGCCGGACAATGAAATAAACTGAAATAGAACTAGAATAACCGTCTGAGGCGGCAGACCCACACCTAAACAGCGCCACCGAGGAACTTCCGCTCCCATTGATTACTATGGTGTTCAAAATTTCGAAGTCCAAGAAAAACGAGTGGGTGCGCGGATCATCACCAAAATCTAATTGATTCTTCCCTGTCACCATCCCAATATTCCCTGAAAGTTTGGTGAAGATCCAACTTTCCGTTCTTGGGTTATCTTGTACACATACAAACAAGGCCTCCAGCTGATGACAGTGTATTTAACCGTGTCACATATCCCATCATATCGTTTGGATCATATTATATTCTTTTGGGATTTGTGAAGCACTTTGTAACTTTGTTTTTTAAAAAGTGCTTTATAAATAAATTTTTATTATTATCATTCTTCTTCTTCTTCTTCTTCTTATTATTATTATTATATCATATTGCATCAAACTGTTTCATATCATACTGTATTATATCCTCTAGTATTGTACCCTATTGCATCCTATGGTGGGTTCATCTGTAATTTCCGCCCCAATCTTTCATATTTAAATCTACCACATCATTCTAGAAGAGATTGTTGGGAGTGAAAAGAATCCATAAACAGAACAATGTAGTCAACACTTTATTTTATAACCTCAAATCATTACACCGTTTTATTTTCCTCTAGACGAGCTAACCAAGCTTCCCATAATGCTGACAGACATTTAAACTGAACAGAGCTTATTTAGAGAACTCATTAATGGCTCTGACGGTGGGAGGCATTAATTCTCCTGCGTGTTGTCTGTTAGTCTGCGGTGATTTCAACAGGTCTAAAAATAAACTGTGCTCTCTGTCACAGTCATTAGGCATCAACTTGAACGCTTAACTGTCTCTTCTTGTTCTTTATGACTGAAGATCAATACCAGCTTTGACATTGTCATGCTTAAGGTTATCTTATTATTTCTAGGAAGGTGAATATTTTTATTTTTACCCTTTTTTTTGTCAGAGGTGCTTCACTGGAGCCTGAAATGATGACGGAGATTGAATTTTAAAAATCGAACAAAAGTGAAGTGGATGATGTAACAAACCAACGATGGGTAAGAAACTGTGGGAAATTATACTTCAGTTATCCAAAAATAAATTAAAGTAGACTGACCACCTTTCATGTATGCATGTTGAATAAGAAGCAGCCATCAGTTAGCTTAGCTTAGCATTATGACTAAAACTCTGCTCACAGACAAGTAAATAGATAAAAATGAATATTAATGAGCAGGCATGTCTACAGAAGTATTTAAACTAATGCTGTGATTAATCATGATTGATCACAGCATTTTTAATAGTTTAAGTATATTCTTATGTTTTTAGATTTTTAAAGCTTATTATTGTCAAGTGCTTTATTTGTATTTTTTAAATTCTATGTACAGCACATTAAAGTGCTGATCTGAGTCCTTATCGATACCACTATCAATACTTTCTATATTTTGGTGGAAAGAGAAAATAACGACAAATATTTAAACTACAAGTGGTCTTAGCTGAGTAGAGCTTGAGTTAAAAAGCTATGGTTCAGTCTATCACATCTACTGTATATCCCTCAAATATAAACACATATTCAT
This sequence comes from Cheilinus undulatus, assembly GCF_018320785.1. Lineage (NCBI taxonomy): Eukaryota > Metazoa > Chordata > Actinopteri > Labriformes > Labridae > Cheilinus > Cheilinus undulatus. The sequence continues at coordinate 8,201,299 of NC_054881.1, read as the reverse complement.
ACTCATCAGAAACTAAATTTTCCCATTTTTATGTGACATTTGAACCAATCATAACATAGAATACAGTCGTCTAGTTTACTGAGGTTACCTGAACACATCATATTTTCCATTTTCAGTTCGTTAAGTTCGCTTATTAACTTCAATTTTGCCGATTCCACTGTGGATTTCTACACTGGATTAATACTGCTAACAGAACTGGCTCAAAGTTTTGGAGCACTTTTCAGCATTTATCTGAGCAGCTGAAGAAGAAAACTGTCCTGAAGCAGCTGAACAGAGTGGTATGACCATGGCCTGATCCCATGTTGTTGTTAGCGTCTTTGCTATCATTAGTAAAGATGTGCTTTGCCTGAAGGTGGTACTTAAGACTCATGCTTCGGTGTAAAGACAGTTCATCACTGCAGCACGTACCCATAATTTGGTTTTATCTTAACTAACATTCTCCAGCTTTTTAAAAAGAAAATTGGCATTAAGCAGACCTGGGTCTGTCTCCTCACTCATCACTGCTGGCTGTGTCTGACCCTCTCACCTCTTCACCCCCACGCACGTAAAGATCCGCGATGGAGGACTAAGGGAGCAACTTGTGGTCAAATTTAGTCATACGATTAAATTGCGTTATTATTTTCAAACATTATCGCGTTAATGTTTAAACAGCCAGATACATTAAATTGTTCTTTTTAAAATCAACTTACGATAAGCCTTTTATTCATACAATGGATTTTTCGACAGTACCGCAGATGTGACCAAAGAAATAGATATGCTTTCTTTCCATTCCCCTGGTTAGCACAGTTATCACCAGAGAAGTGAGCATCACAATCTATAATCTGACTGTTAGGATGTTAGTATACTCCTAATATTTCTTTTTTTTTATACTGATTTATGGTTCAACAGATATTTATCTTTTTTAAACCGTGTCATTTCTTGTCCTGTATGACAGCGTCAGTCTAAAAGGCATTTTAACGATCACATTCAGAGAAAAACTGTCACGCAGACACCATTCTTTGCTGCTGCAGTGGGTCCTTTGGTTCTTCTTCACTGCTCTGAAAACGGTAGCCCTTGAATGCAGTGTTTTGCAGCAGCGAAGAAGAATTTCTTTCCAGTTTATAGCGGTAACATTTAGCATAGCTAAATGAAACGGTATCGGATCAGTGCATAAACTCGTGTACTCACTGATACCAATACCTGCATTTTAACCCTCAGGCCCTCCTAGAGCCCCTTTGGGACTTTTTGATTGTATTTTTTGCTCTTACTTTGGCAGTTATCATGCTAAGATGATGATATTCGACAAAGAAATTTTTTAATGAAGTTTTGAAATTTCATTATCCACACTGTGTTGACAGAATTTTCCACTGTGTAGACAAAAAAACTCACACTCTCCCCCTAAAGCCCTTTTAGGCCTCATTGACTACCATTAAAACCACTTATTTTCATTCTACTGCCACTGCGATACAGAAATAAGAAAGCCTGTTAATTCCGCTATAATTCAGTTATTCAGAGGTAAAAATATTTGCACACCAAAAAAAATGCAGCCAAATTTCCCCATATTTCAATGTTTGCAGAGAGGCATTGTGGGAGATTATGACCTTGGACCAAAAATTCGAAAAAAAAAAAAAAAAAAAAAAAGAAAAAATCTTTCATGTTTAACATTTCTAAATATATCCAATCTCCTAAAGGGTTTTAAGAGGGAGAGTGTGATTTTTTTTTTAAATTTTGTTATTACACAAAACTTTATAGTACGTCAAAATCAGTGTTGCTGCTATTGACATATCCAAGACTGATAATTCCTGCACAAAAAAGCTGCTTTGCATTTTTTAAATAGAAAATAATTCATTTTTTGTGTCAGAAAATGTGGCATTATGTAACTAAACTGGCATTTATAGGGTAAAAATTATGAAAAATAATTCACATCTGCATTACATAACAAGGACTGGAGTTAAGGACCAAAAAAATTGTTTTTAAGTTTTTTCATTTATTTTTAATACTTTTAAAAATATCCAATGTCCTAAAAGGGCTTAAAGAGGGAGAGTGTGATTTTTAAAGGAGGGCCTGAGGGTTAAGCAGTATCTGATCTATTACTGATACTGGTATCAGGATTAGCACAACCCTATTGATAGTGGAGTTTTTTCCCAGAGTTGCATAAAAGTATAAAATCTGATATCATGGCAATTATCCTGAAGTATTTCTAAGATGATTAAAATGTTGCTCTCTGTCCAAATCCAAGCAGAACTTTCCAAGCATATGTGCTCTAGCAGTAATGAAAACTAGTGAAATATGTCAGCTTTCTCTCATGCACAGACCCCCTCTGTGCTGCAAACAGTCCAGCCCTAACTATTCACTCACTATAAACAACAGCCAACTAGAGTGATGTCACCCCTTCCTGTTCTGACGATGAATGGGAAACTGTGGAGCTGCGCCGGTGACATTCATTTGCCAGACAAACTAACTTCCGCGTTTCCTTTTGAATGTGAAAGTAAGAGCGCGTACGGGAGCGGCCGTTGTGTTTGGTCTCACTGATGTGTGTGAGAGTGAACATAAAGGCTGAGAGAGCGAGGGAGGGGGTGCTGGTATCCAACAAAGAAGGAGGGAGATTAAGGCAACTGTGCACAAAATTACTGTTTGGGAGCTTTTGATAAACGCAATTACAGAAAGTGTTAATGGTTTCTTGAGGGAAATCCATTAAAAGGGGATTCAAAGAGTGTAAATTAAAGGTCAGCTTGTCTAACTTGGAAAGATTCATAATCACAGAGGAACACATTGACACTAAATTTCTGGGAATGAAAGCTTCATTTTTATAGATTTACTCAAACAAATAGCGCATTAAAGAGGAAAAATGAGCCTGAGCTACCTTTGTTTAGAGTGAAATTAATGTTGGAGCATAAAAGTGGTTTTATTGGTCTAATTCAATAGCCTAATTAAAACAAATGACTCATACAATGGATCACAGTGAGTTTGTGATTCAAGACGCTCGCATGCAGCACTTGGAATTCAAAATAAACGGCTTTATTTTTGACATGAGGATCAATTTCCTCAAACAAGAGAAAGCAAAATGTATAAATCATGTCCAATTTACGCCTCACTGTAACACCTACTGCAGAGTTTGTCAGCTCGGCAGCAGGAAGTGATTAATGTCTGAAAGGTCTGGGATTAAAAATGGCTTGACATGTGTTGTTAAAATACAGGCAGAACACTCTGTCCTACCTTTTCATGACTAAACATGGCAGGAATCATCTGGGTATGTCCATGTTCTGGAGGGATTGTTTCCTAAAGTTATGGTTTTTCAGCTCAGCGAGGGTTTCTGACAGAAAGGTGGAGGCTTTACTGAAGCTTCATTATCATAAAAAAGTCGATAAAGATGAGGAAAGCCCTTCATTAGATAAAATCAATCCAGCTGCGTGAGATCAGATCTCCTTTTCCACCTGTCAGCCACTTAGTGCAGAAAGATATTGAGGAAAAAGTGCCATTATTTTGAAACTTAGGTTTATTTCTATGCATCCCTGCACAACATGCAAAAAAATGTGATATGCATTGCTATTTCTAATATTGTGACCATGATATGAAGTGCAAAAAATCAATTAATATTAAAGATTTAATACTGCCATTTTTAAGCATTAAATATGCAACAATTACTCCTGTGATTGCAGATTACTAACATGAGTTTCATGCATGAAAATGGTGCAACAGTGTGCAAAATGTGCACATGCTTATTGAGAAAGAAATGCTTTTTTCACAAAATAAATTTCCTTATTATTTGGGATAAATTCTGACATTTATGATGTGTTAAGTGCAAATGCTCATCTTGCAAAAGAGATGAAAATGCAGTTAATCGTACATCAGCCAGAGAAAAATGAAAAGTAACAATGTTTGGACAAAGGCTGAGCAATAAATGCAATATGTCCTTGTGCAGTTTTCAAATTACAAAGGGTGAAGGATCTCTTTAGTCTGAATTTGTGTCAAAATACTGTTTTTGCAGCAGAGATGTTCTTATCTGCACATCATGCAAGCATTCATGTGTTAAATGTTCTTGAACAGTTCACAGAAAATCCTACTTTTTTTGTTTTTCTGGAACAAAAAGACAAAAATGTCAATTTCCTTCAATACAATGATTTAACTCAAATTTGCAATATGCATCAAAATAAGCATGATAAAAAATTAACAGACATCAAAATAAGTCAGCTCTAGTTGGACACACTTCTAGACAAAGAAGTGTTCTTAAATTTGTTAAAAGGAGCAAAAATTTGCAGTCTTTTCACAAAGTGAACACGTAAATCTTAAGTGCATCCTCTAAAAATATCAGCACATGTTCTCCAAAATGCAGGAGCCAAGCACTCATCAACAGCATGTTCTAAAAGGTCTCAAAGTCCTGACTTGTTAGAGACTGATCCTGGAGCTCCAGGAGCCCCAGCGTACATCCAGTACAAAGTCACCCTGCAGCAAAGCTCCACACAAGCCTCCGCTCGCCTACCTGTAGCCCTCGTCTCCTCAGAATGCTCGATTCGTCCATGGTACAGAGCCCCGACTTATCATGCCTCCCTACCGGCGCATATCCACGCTGCACTGCTCCAGCCTCCTGCTCGCTCCCTCCTCTCCTCCCTCCCTTCTTCCTTCCCTCCCTCTCTCCCTCCTTCAGGCTAAATCTGATCTTAGCAGCTGCTAAACACTTCCATCAGAACTTATCTGATTGGCGGGGGGCGGTCAGCTGACACCTCCTGTCTTGTTCCTCTCCTCTGTAACTTCAGGAGTGAAGGAGAGAGATGGAGAGAGAGAGAGAGAGAGAGAGAGAGAGAGAGAGGGAGGGAGAAGGCGGAGGGTGAGAGAGAGGATAGGCAGGTCTAATTTAGCGTAGCAACGGGTGGGGGTGAGTAGGAGGGTAGACGGGGGACGAGTGGGAGCCCCAACACTCATTTCTCTGTGCAGCCACGCTTTTTGGGCACCCGAGGTGACCATGAAAATGAGAGGATATCCTTCCCAGCATTGTTCTCCTCAAACCACAAGACAATGAATCTGGCATCCTGTCTGCAGCCGGTGAAGAGGCTAACAGAGCCTCACAGGTCTGATTCAGCCACATGAAGTCAGAAAACACACACCTGAAGGCTGGAACAGCAATTAAAAACATTCATGTAGAGAGGGGAGAATAAAAAGTGTAATTAGGGGGGGAAATGGTGTTTAAACTTCAGCCAGAGACCTCTGAAGACACTTAAAGCTCCTCTAAGGAATTTTTATCTGGTTATGAAAGAGAGCAGATCAATAATTCAGCCTTTACATGAGCAAACAAGACCATGAGCATCAAGATGAATTCTAAAGGTTTATTTTTAATGCCTCAAACGGCTGCTGTGCGGTCGGTGTTAGACAACAGCCTGTTAAAAACAGCCTTTTCATGTTCCCCACGGTGTACACAATAAAGACAAAAGTATCTGGCCACACCTGTTAATTGTTGAATGTAAGTGCTTCAATCAGACCTGTTGTCACAGGTATAGAAAATCAAGCACCTACCCATGCAGTCTCAGCAATGGGTCATTCTGAAGAGCTCAGTGACTTCAAGTGTGGTACTGTGATGGATGCCACCTTTGCAGTAAGACGGTTTGTGAAATTTCATCCTTGCTTGATATGCACTTGCAACTGCAACTGTAAGCGATATTAATAGAAGTGGAAGAGTTTAGGAGCAACAGAAACTCAGCCATGAAGTGGGGGAGCACATAAAATCACAAAGTGAGGTCATTGACTGCTTAAGTGCATAAAAGTCACCAACATTCTGTTGATTCCATATCTGAAGAGTCCTGAATTTCCACTGGCATTAATGTAAGCACAATAACTGTAGCAGGAGTTTCATGGAATGGGTTTCCATGGTCGAGAAGTTGCATGCAAGCCACACATCACCAAGTCCAATGCCAAAAGTTGTATGGAGTGGTGTAAAGTGCACCAACACTGGACTGTGGAGCAGTGAAAACGTGAATGAATCATGCTTCTCCGTTTAGCAGTCAGATGGGTGAGTCTGGGTTGGGCAGATGCTGGGAGAACATCGCCTGCTTGACTGACTTGTGCCAACTGTGAAGTCTGGTGGAGGAGGGATAATGGTAAAAGGCTGTCTTATCTCCAATGAAGGCTAATCGCAATGTTTCAGCATACCAAGACATTTTAGACAATGCTATGCTTCCAACTTTGTGACAACACTTTGGGGAAGCCCTTTTTGATTCTAACATGACTGTGTCCCAGTGCACAAAGCAAGGTCCATAAAGACATGGTTTGATGAGGAAGAACTTGACTGGCCCACACAGAGACCTGACCTCAATCCCATCAAGCACCTTAGGGATGAACTGGAATGAAGACTGCGAGCCAGGCATTCTTGTCCAACATCAGAGCCTGACCTCATAAATGAGAGATACAGAGGGAATTTTTTAATTTATTTAACCTTTATTTAACCAGATAAAAAACCCACTGAGACCGAAATCTCTTTCACAAGGGTGACCTGGCCAAGAGGTCAGCAGCACACGTCATAATAAATAGTACATATTCAAGAGACAGATAATACACAATAAGTTAACACGACAATAATAAGAATTGGAGCTACATCACATTTTAAAGTGCAAGAATAGCGGTCACAGTAACAATTTAGAAATACAAGCACTGTTCCATGGACTCACGTTGTCTATCATTTAAGACAGAGCGAAAGTTTTCCAGTGAGATGAATTCGGAAAGTTTCAATTCAGTCTGGAGAGTATTCCATGCCGAGGGGGCAGCAAATCTGAACGCTCTTTTCCCCTGTTCAGTCCTGACACGAAGAACAAGCAGGTGGAGAGTATCAAAGGAACGCAAAGCGTAGTGGCTTTTAGATCTTTGCAGAAGAGTACATGGGCACAAATTCCCACAGAAACACTCTCCAACTTATTCCAGCTTTTCCTCCACTGGACTAGAGCAACACCCAAAAAATACACTGGCACTTCCAAAAATATTTTCCTCACTGTATAGTGCATACACCTTATGGACTTCAGACACCTCAATTAAAACAAATACATAGTAGGCAAAGTGCATACATTTATGAAGTGTCATGGATTTACGGACAAATGTCTGATGTCTGCAGCCAGAGTGTTTTGACAGTTGTTGAAGCTTTCTGTTCCCACATTGGTACACTTCTGGTTTGTGCTTTTCAAAGTAAAACCCTGGTTTGGCTTGCTTCATGTGCACAGAATGCTTTAATTCTGAATGTGTCCTGGCTATACAAGGCTAACTGAGCCCCTTGTAGGGACATTTATTAAGGTAAGACCTTATGAAGAAAGACAGGTCTGTGGCAGCATGGAGATTTAGCCAAGATGCATCACATGGTCGCCGATTTAGCTCAGCTGGTGGAGCAGGCCCCATAATATTGAGACAAAATTCCTCAACGTACTGGTTGTTGCATCCATTCCTGGTCTTGGTGCATGTTTGGTGCATGTCTTCCCCCATTCTCTGCCCCTATGTTTCCTGTCTCTCTTCAGATATCCAAAGGAAAAAAACTCCAAAAACTCATCTTAAAGAAAAAAAATGCAAACTCATGGCTGTGATGGTGCAAGTTGGAGCAGATGCACAGCAGCCATGCAGCAAACATGCACCCAGTCTGATGACTTTTAGATCGACTTTTAGACTTTTTTAAGTTGTAAAAGTTGCATACTGTATTGAACGCACAGAAACATGACTGTATTGAATTATCGGAATCTTGAACTTTAATGTAAATAAATGGATCGTAGGAGCTGAACGGAGAAACTTAATGGACTTTTTTCATCCTATTGGCTGGAACACACATCCAGAACCAGCTCCAATTACCCCACTGTGATTGCTTTAGATACAATTGGATTTGTTTAAAGTGGCCTCTACTGTAAGCTAAAGTGAAGTGAACTTTTTCTCTCCATGTGGACTTTTATCATGCAGACAGCCAGAGTCTGCACCCACACTCTAAAACTTTGACCTGACATATGGAGGCCATATTCATGAGCAGAACAGAGATGAGTTGTCTGTTTATGATGGGGATAGCAGAGCTGTTTTAGAATCATTATTCAACCACAAATATACAGAAATACTTGAAGATGGCAGGCAATAATTCTGATAGACTCTGCCTGATCTTGCTTTTGTGCTTGTTTTTAAAAATCATGTGTCCTGAAGTCTTCTCTCTCTCCCTCTTTGCTGTTGTGATCATGCTTCTTAATTCTGCAGCACTTTGAGAGACTTGTTGCAAACGAAGAGTGCACTACAATCAAATAAAATGTATCATTATTATAATTTACAACAGTATGATTGTTAAAACATGCAAATCCGCCCTGCTGTGTTTGTAGCATGCACCACTGTTGTTGTATGCTTAATGAGACTCGCAACTTTGATATCATTTTTGCATTATTACTATTCCAGGCCAAATTTCCGCAGGCTTTAAAACCTGCTGTGTGTGCCAATCTGCATGTAGGAAATGCTTCTCTTCATTCAAATCAACCCGATCCTGAATCATTATCATGCTGAAATCAACCAGAGTCCCCTGCAAAACCTGTAATATATACGGCTGAGTATCCTGTGTCAATTTCCAACAATTTCATGCGCTGCTTCTCTCTCTTACGGCTCAGCGCGGAAATGAGTTTTTGAGGCAGTCAGCAAGTGACCACAGATCTTCACACTCGCTAACTCGATGTCCCCACACCCTCCTGGATTATTAGCATTTGAAAAAATAAGTTGTTTCCGCTGCCATGCTGCCAATCCTCTCCTGAAAATTCTGCATTCTGTTTCTGTCTGTGTTTTCCTTTAACCCCCCCTCCCTTTCTTTCTCTTTTTCACTCTCTCTTTCTCATTTCCATTCACTGTGGTGCCGCTCTGTGAATATTAAGTGGGCCCCTTCCTTTCTCCTCATCTCCAGCCGAGCTCAAATGATTCCTCTCAGAGACTATGAATGACAGCGGAGGAGGAGGAGGAGCCCGAGCTTGTGAAGACAGGTGACCACTACATCAACTTTTCCCTTTGTGAAAGCTACACAACAGAAAGCTGATTGAGAGCAGCAGAGGCCGGCCTGACAGTCATTTGTGCCGCTGTGTTGATAAGAGAGTCAGGAGAAGAAAGCCAAGGTCTGTGCTCAGCTAATCAGCCTGTTTTTTTTAAAGCTCAGAGGACGAGGATTACAGTCGTCAACTTTTTCAGCTTGAACAATGCCCTCCAGATTACCTGAGGGAACGAAAGAATCCTCTTCTGTTAGAGTGACTTGTCTCGAGTCATTGCTCCGTCTGTCGCCGCTTTAAGGAGCAATTATGAAAGTCCACATTGGAGTAACAATGAAGATGACAAGCAGAGGGAACACAAGGGAGAGGGGGTCATTTGTCTTCTTCACCACAGGATGTCCCTGATTCCCTTCTGTAAATGAAGGCTGACTGGAGGAAAGCCAAACTACAGCTGTAGGAAGAATAACAATGGTGTTTACAATAACGTCCAGAGAGAAAACCCCGCTTATAAAAATGAATGAAAGGGTTAAAGGAGACAGCAAAAAATGCTTTTGTCCTACTACACTGAGCCAGGTAGCAATACTGCTATGTCATAGTGAATGAGGGCATTTTGACATTAGGCATGATTGTTTAAAACCATACCCAAGCTTAATAAAACCCCTGTCTCCCTTTGTGGTCTGCTTTCACATCAGTAACATCATTCCATATCTTGTTTATGGATAATGTACAAAAAAGCAGTGATTCTCAATTTTGTGTGCCTTGAGCCAAGTCTTGGTATGCAATCACACGTAAGCACCATATCAATAAACTAACTTTAGCTCAGTTAGGACCACTTTGTCGAGAAACATGATCTGTGGTTCTTTATCAGCAGTTATAAGTTTGAACTCCTTGCTGTTAATCATATGAATGTTCTGGGATCCCTCTGCACTTCCTACATAGAAAGCATCAAGCAGGACCACCACATATTCCTGTGTTTCCTGCGCCTACAATGAAAGACTGGAGCAGGGAGAGAAGCAGCAAAAAACCCAGAGCAAACAGAAGGGCACTGCTAAAGTCAGAGGTGGAATTAAGGAGGAGCTGGGGTGGAGGAAGGTTGTAAAAAGCGGCTTGCAGAGGAAGCAGCAAAGCGCAGCGAGGCAAGGGTAGTTTAAATAAAGAAGCATGAGTGCAATTTGCAATAGCGTGCTAGAATGAATCAGCCACACTGCTGAACATGAATAACAGCATAAGTGCTAAATATTAACTGCCAATAAAGAAATATTTATATGCATATCTTGTGTGTTTTTTTGACAAAGTGGTCCTGAATGAACTGTGCTTTGTCAGATTGGTAGCATTGCTCAGATGGCATAGTTTTTGTTTTTGTTTGTAGCTAGCCTCAGCATTTTGCTGGTTTCTTAATGAGGCTGAAACCCTCAAGGATTCAAGGATTCTTTTCTTGCCTGTTTTAGTGTTTATAAGAATATTTTCTGTGAATGCTCTACAGTAGTTTCAGAGACTATTGTAGCAACAAAAAGCTTGTACTGAGCAGAAGGGAAACGGGTAGATTACTTCTTGCATTTTTAAGACATAAAAACACAAAGAGTAATCAATAATAAATCAATAATCTGTAAACTACTGGACATTAAATTATTTCATTGATATTCCATTGGAAATAAAAATGTGCGAACACATATTCCAGGAAATGAATTGACTTTGATTCAGGTTGGGGGCAGCTCCGAGGGCACATGCTTTGTGTCTGTGGCCCTTGGAGCACAGCCACAGAAAAGCCTCTGGGAAAAGTCCAGGGGTTGTCTGTGACTCATTTCCTCCTGGCGGGTGGGCAGCTGAGGTTGCTTCCCTCGCCTCTGGAGAAAAAAGGGAGAGCGGGCAGTGAAAGCATGCAGAGAGGGCTGATTGAGTGACCCGTAGCCTCTGCTCGGCCCCGGCTTATCTGACGGTGAGGCGACCTGCAGATGTAAGGCTCAGAGGAGGGACGCGGCCAGTGAAGAGAGCGGTAAGCAAACAAAGAGTCAATTCCCTCCATACAAAGCAGAGCAAAGGATCCATCAGTCCAGAGCCAGAGGAGGAGGAATATAAAGCCACGATAAAACCCTACAGCGCCTGCATCCAAATACACCAGGAAGGCCTTTAACCCTGAAAACAAACATAAAAACATAAAACCAACCAGCACCAGAAACGCATCAATCTCAATTCCTCGCTAGGTTTTCTATTTGAAATAAATTGGAATAGTCATGTAAATGTATGCATTTATACGAAGAAAATAATATCAGCTGGTGTCCTCCTGGTAAATCCAATAGGCTTCCATCTCAATTTATTTCCTCCGGTTTTACAGAAACAAAGTCACACTGTGCATAATACCGTCACACATGAATCTCAGAGCAGAGAAAATTGCATCTCAAACAGTGTGGACGACAGGGGTGAATGTCTCAACTAGAACGGTTTTATTCAGACTGACAGCATCATTTATGTGACACCCGGCAACACCCTGCATCAAGGTAATTTGGTGATGTGTAAAGTGACTGTTTTATAAAAGTTATTTTTGGAGCATGGGCGTGTCTGGTTGAAACAAAAACAAAGAGCAGGATGGTAAGGTTGTTCAAATCTTCAATACTTTGATACTTATTTGATATGGTGCGTCTTAATTGATAAAACCTTCATTTATTCTATGATCAATAGCATGAAAAAACATGAAAGCTGTAAAAAACACAGATTTTTACTGAAAGCTGATGCAAGCAAGAAAAGACTAAATGCTATACTGTTAAAATGCTGCCAGTTTGTTCAATTTAAGTTTGCAGTTTTCAGGATTTGAATACAAGACATGCCCTAGTAATTTTAGCCTTAGAGTTTTCATTTGCTTCCATGCTTGGACCGCTTTGTTTTTGTTCAAATTTCACAAGTTGAGATCAAAGTTTGAAATTCTGACACTGTGATAACCTGATAAGTCCAACTGCCAAACTTATTTCTGGAACAATCTGAAGTCTTCTGTTACAGACAAATCCCAGGTAAAAAAAAACATTTTGTGAACCCGTGAACGAATATATAAGGGACAACCAGACAAAAAAATCCTAAGGTTGGGTGGGAATACAATAGTATGGCATCTGGATATATTTAAAAATTAGCCATGGTATCCTTTTAGTTACCACCCTGACAAAAATTGATTTGTCCATTCATCCATTTTCTTCTGCTTATACGGAGTCGGCGGTGGCAGCAGGCTAAGCAAGTGAACCCAGACATCTTTCTCCCCAGCAACATTTTCAAGCTCCTCCTAGTGGATTCCAAGGCATTCCCAGGCCAGATATCATTATGTAATCCTTTAGCGAGTTCTGGGTCTACCCTGGGGTCTCCTTCCAGTTGAACATGCTTGAACCACCTCAACTGGCTCCTCGGCTCTACTTCAAGATCCTTCCGGATGTCTGAGCTTCTCACTTTGTCTCTAAGACTGCCACCCTCCTGAGGAATCTCATTTCGATCGCTTAAACCTGTGATCTGGTCCTTTCAGTCAGTCCCCAGAGTTCATAACCGTAGGTGAGGGTTGGCACAAAGACTGATGGGTAAACTGAGAGCTTTGCCTTCTGGGTCAGCTCCCTCTTCACTCTGACGGTGCGGTACAACGTCTGCAATACTGCAGATGCTGTACCAATCCGCCTGTCGATCTCACTGTCCCTTCAACCCTCACTCATGAACAAGACTCCAGGGTACTTGAACTCCTTCACTTGGGGCAAAGACACCCTCCCCAACCAGAGGGAGCAACCCACCGTTTTCTGGCAGAGAACCATGGCCTCAGACTTGGAGGTGTTGACCCTCATCCCTACTGCTTCACACTCAGCCACAAACCGCCCCAGTGCCTGCTGGAGGTCCCCAACTGAAGAGGCCAACAGAATCCTTCATCTTCAAAAAGCAGAGATGGAATTCTGAGGTCATCCAATTGAAAACCCTCCTGTCCCTGTCTGCGCCTCGAGATCCTGTCAATGAAAATCACAAACAGAATCGGAGACAAGGGGCAGCCATGGCGGAGGCCAACATGCACCGAGAACATGTCCAACTTTGTGCCTAGGATGTGGACACAACTCGCACTTTGAGTATACAGGGACATGATGGCTCACCTTAGCGGCCCGGGACCCCATATTCCCACAGTACCCCCCACATTACCCCCCAGCGGACCACAGTCATAAGCCTTCTCCTAGACCACAAAACACATGTAGACTGGATGTGCAAACTCCCATGCCCCCTCAAGGTGACCCATATCCAGGCCAAAAATACTGAGATCATACCATAAGTCAAATATCAGGAATGTGATGTTTGCAATGCCACTAGGATGAGCCACCAAGGCATCCAAAAAGAGTTTTTCTGGGTTCTTCATTAAAGATAGCAAAGCAGCAAAGAAGCATGAGCCTGTTTGTCAACTTAAAAAAGCAGCTGTCTGAATGTGCAACAACCTGCCAGCTTAATACCAACAGAGTGAGACAGCAGAGGCAACACAAACGAGGCGAGTACAGTGGAGTGTGCCATCTCTGCTGCTGTTAAACTCATTGACATTTGTCATTTCAAATGTAGTTTTCAGATGAGCTGACAAGACTTGTATGGGACAAAATAAAACTTTATTGCTGCATCTCTCTCTACTTCTTTTTCTTTCTCTAGTTTGTAGCTCTATGCATCGATGTGTTTAATTGATTTACAGCAGTACATTAACTTTTTACGTAGGAGGTAAATGACGCAAACTGCCTATTTTTTTTACATTTCAACCTCAAAAGAGTTTTTTAAATTAAGTATCAGCTTTAAAGTGTTTATAACAATGTGATGTTTAAAACATGACAGCAGATACTGAAGGTCAAATCTCGCAGCTGCAGGACGAAGCAGAGAAGAAAAGAGAAATAGCTCAGACAAACAGATCAATAAAGTTTATCAGAACAACTTATCCTCCAGTCTTTAGTTTTAAAGTCGCTGCAGGATGGATAATAGTATTTATTCCATCAAAGTTGAGCTGGGTATTAAAAAAACAACAGTTTGTTCTGTGATGGCAGAAAAATCCATCACATATGTGACAACTCTATGGTTTCTCTCTAACTGTACCATATACTTCACATTACTTATAATCTACAGTTGCCTCCTTTTCGAGACAACAGTGGTATCAGTAAAGGACATCTCTGACTACAATTATGAGGCAGAATGAGGGTCCACAAAGGCACAACATCAGGATTATGACAGTCTTATCTCCATATCACACCAGAGGTGAAGTATTGATTTTCTGCCAAAGAGCATCACAGTCAAGAAGGATGTGCCACGCTTGTCAAAGAGCCATGCACACCCAGGGGCATGATGGGAGAGCATGAAGGAGGAAAAAAATGGCAAGAAAAGCAATAACAGGAGTCCTGTGAGGCAAAGAGGAGACAAACCACAGGAGAGTTAGAGCCACAGAGAAGGAGCAGAAAATAGGACACAAGGGAGGAAATGGAATCACATTCCTATTGACTTTATGCTCGTTGGTAGTTTTGTTTACATTTTCAGTGACAGCTGAACCGTACTGCTGCTGTTTGATTCAGATAACGTGGGTTTCAAATCAGTAGCGGTTAGCGCTTGGCGATTAATTCAGTTTCAATTTCAATTATAATGTTGATTCCCCACCATCATGAAAACAAGACGATGAAGATAATCAGATTAAATGATTGATTGTGCCACCCGCCATGATGCACGTGCTTTCTCCACAGGTTTTCCCACGTCTGATTAAGAAAGCACACTTTTCCTTTCTTTACAGCACAGCGATGCTCCTCCCACCAAAACAGCTCTCACTTTAATTTAAGTGAGGAGCAAAGGGAGCCCAGACACATACTCTGGCTAGTTTTAAGAGAAAAAGCACCAAATCTGATGACAGAAAGGCCGTAAAAAAAGGTCAAATGATCTCAGGCATAAACCACTTTGGTTTTGATTAGTCTTAAACTCATGCTCAAAGTATACAATAATAATCATGGCGTCCATATCAATCAAGCAATCATGCTTATGAATTTTGCTAAAATCAAGTAGCCCTATAGTGGTGTAAAATTAGTGGACTATTTTAGAGTCCCGCCCCCTTTTGATCCTTTTGGTCCCGAATAGTGGATTCAGGGAGTGACCAGGGCTGGCATGAGTCCCCCTTAAAATCTGATCAGTGGCTCAGGTACCACACAAGATTTGTAAATAAGCTGTATCGTCCAAAAAAGGACTTGCGAGGTTGCACTGTTATATAAGGTGCAGTCTGGAAGTGTCTTAAAAAGCTTAGAATTCTGGGTAAAACTAGTCAAAAACATTTATCCAGGTATGCTCAAATTAAACTGAATGCTGTATTCACTGTAGCTGCTACTAGTATTGAGTAGTTCTATAGCTTTGAAACAGAGGCAGGTAGATGACTGTAGCTGGGAGGTGTTAGCTAGAAAACTCAACTGGACTAAAGAATGAAGCCTGAGATAGTTCAGGTTTAAAGATGATATTGCCTGGAAAAAGACGTCATTACAGCAAATACAGTGGACTAACAAGAACAACAGCAAATTTGAAATTATACAACACCAGTCCAAGGATCTTTCCAGATGTGATCCTGTTTTTGGATTAAATAATTACTGGATTTAGATTTTGGAGACTGTTTTGGATGCAGCACCACTGGTTTTGATTGAATATTATGAGAGCTTCTAATAGTGAGCTGTGTCACTTCTGTTTGTTTGTTGCCTGACAAATGCATCAGTTGTGGGCGTTATGGGGTTTTTATCCTAGCATGGTTTACATAGTCAGAATCCTGAGAATCAGATCTTTCTGGTGGTGTATATCATGTAGTAAACTTAACAGTCAATTTATAAATAACCAAATAGTTTTTTAAAAATCTGCTAGGCCACCGGTGGGTCCTCTGGTTTTAAGGGGTTAACTGTGCAAAGTTGGTGATGAATTTTCCAGGTTTCATTATGCCTTCAGCCTTAAGCCTTCAGGTTGAAACCTTTGTTTATGGTCAGAGAAAGGCCAGACCAATCTGTGTCTTTGAGGAGAAAGAGGCGGTAGCTACAGGTGTTTTTAGATGAGGGGACTGCAAGCCTGTAAACAGATCAGATAAGAACTGAACGATGTGAAAGTTGTGAAGTACAGACCCAAAGCCCACATCCAATATGTCTTAAGTTGTGTTGTCCACTTCCATTGGCCACTCGTTGTTAGTCTTTTCAATCAAACCAGCCCTCTACAAGGTTTACCATCCTAAAAGTACACCACGGCTTTCTTTAAATGCAGGATACTGACCTAACGAGAGAGAAAGTTGTTTAAAAGTGCTTCTGCCAGCCTGGTGCGCTGCTAAGAAAACTCTGAGCTGGGCCGAGGCCGAATTACAAAAGGCTGTGTTAAGCTCTCTTAGCTTAGCTTTTTTTAAAAATTTTTTATCACTTTAGAGCATGACTAAGTCCATACAGATTTAATCAGCTACTTATACATGACAAGATTTTGCAAAGATGATGATTTTAAATTCTTGAAATATACAAAGCAACTTAAAATCACTGCTTATCATTATCAAAAAGGACTGTGCTGAACTTCAGCAGCTCATGGCACTGAAAGAGAATGAATTTGCTGCTCCTCTTAGTCCTTTATAATTTCTGGGTTTGATTTGTTTTTTCATATAATATGACTTTGATAATAGATCTGGTTTTGATACCCAGAAGCAGTGAGGCGTTCTACAAACCTGGTCACGACCAGCTGAGCTCATTCTGGACCTAAATAGAAAGGTTTGACTGCCAACAGCTTTTAGATACAAAAACACTTTAATTACAGAAATCCTTTGGCTTATGAAGCATTAAAACGTGAGTCATGCACCGTTACATCATGAAAAAATTCAAGTTAATTTAGGCTTTGCATTTTCCCGGAAGCTCTTTCCATAATCTTTTAATGTATTGTGTCTTTTTCTAGTCAAACAAAAAACAAAATAGCAGCATAGCGCCCATTCCAAGCAGTTCCTAAATCCAACTGCCAATAAAAATCTCTTTGGACATGGATATATCTGCCAAATCTGACCATGGTTAGAATTGCACAGCACATAAAATGCAGCTCTACAGTGCGTGTGCTGGCTGCCCTCCATTCATTCGCTGTCACTAAGGCCAGGGTCTAATCTGCTCTCCAGTCATATAACCATCATTATGACAAATGCCACTCTGCCTGTAGAACAAACAGGCATTTCTTTACAGCACCGAAGCACACTGAAAACATTCATATAACAAAATCCCTTATAAAATAATCAGTATTTTCTTATTTGAAGAGATGAAAAATCTGAGAGAAATTCAACAAAACGGCTCATTCCATTCAAAGTCTAGAAGCAGAGGTGTTTTCTTTCACTCCTCTCTCCAAGGTCAGCCAATCCAGTGTCTTTTCTGAGCTGGTTCTGCAGGCAGGAGGACACAGCAGCTGTGGATGGACCCCTGAGGTGTCCCTGCATCCGACTCCAAAGTAACACATCATCCATTCAGCTTGTGTCCACACAGGACAATATCTGAGCAGAGACCAGCAGCATCTCATTTTCTCATAGAAACAACCACAGAGTCACCAGGGGGCGAGCGAACAGCATCAAGAATAAAAATCAGGATAAAACAACAACGGAGCAGCCTACAACAGAAACATAAAGATGGTCCCATATGATAGCCCAGTACTGTATGTATTCAAATGAGAGCGGAATACAACTACGGAAACACTGCACTGTCATACTAGTACTTCCAATTTATCTTCATCAGCATATCTACCCATGACTGTGTTACAAGCCTGGACCAAACCCTAGAAAGGACTGGACCTGCCTCAAAGACCCTCTCTATGCTTAAATAGCTCCATCCCTTCTTCTTCACTGCAACTGGGTTTAACCCTACCCCTGATTGGACATGCCCCAAAAAACCCCTCTATTCTGGGATAGAATCCTGGGATTAAATCCAGCTGGGTCCAACCCTACTCTTTACTGTTAAACTAGCGTGAACCACACCCTTGAAGGACTGGACCTGCCCCATGTAGGAAATACAGGACCTGCCCCTAAAGATCTTCTCTATCTGATTTTTCCATTTTATTTTTACTCCGATTGGGATTAACCCCACCCTTGACCCTTACCCTAGCCTACCCCAAGGACCCTCTGTATGCTTGGATATTCCAGTCATTTCTTCTTCGCTCCAAATGGGTTTAACCCTACCCTTAACCCTCATCCGAATCTGAACCAAACCTTAAAAGGACCAAGGACCCTCTCTATTCCAGGATACGTCAATCATTTCTTTACTCCAATTGGATCCAACCCTACCCTTGACTGTTAAACTCGCTTGAACCAAACCTAACTCAAAACTCTTATTTCTTCTTCATTCTAGTTGGATTTAACCCTACCACTGACCTTTACCATAGTATGAACCAGACCCTAGAGGGATAGGACCTGCCCCTAGGACCCTCACCATACTTGCATATCTATATTTCTTCTTCACTCCAATTAAGTATAACCCAATCCCTGACCCTAGACCTAATCCAAACCGAACCCTGAAAGGACTGGACCTGCCCCAGGGATGCTTTCTATCTCCATCATGTCTTCTTGACTCCATTTGGGTTTACTCTACCAGAGGCCCTTACCCTATTCTCTACCAAACCCTAGAAGGACCTGCCCCAAGTACCCCCTCTTTATTCAGATATCACTATTTTTTCTTTACACCTATTGGGTATAGCACTACCCCTTACCATTACCTTAGCAGAACCCTGAAATGATTGGATCCATCTCTGCTCAGAAACCTCATTTCACTTTTCTCACTCCTCCTGCCAGAGGTAGGGTCTAGGCTAGAGAGAGAAGTCGAGTCCTACAGGGGGAGGCCTCAATCTTAGACCAGGTATCCCTCTCCAACTTTGCTCTCTCTCTCATCAGCACTCTTCCTCTGTCACATCCTTCAGTCAGGGGAGTTCACTACTGTCTTTATATTCTAATTACTCGGGTTCAAGGGCATATGTCTTGGGGGATTCCTAATGAAACATGCATTGGTCCCTGCGTTGCCTTCGGCCTTTTATACAACTGCAGTGTCAATTGACAGCATGGGGGTTCTGTTACAGTCCATTCCTAACCCCAATCCTAACCCCAAATTCAAAAGCTACTGTACTGGATAATATGCACCAATTTATGATAGTTCATGATTCAGTTTTTGCAGTTTTAAGCAGCTAATAAAACTTTTTTCCTACATAAATGCAGTCTGAAGCACCAGTATTACAGCAGTTCTGAGTTAAAGTTCTCCACAGCAGACTTTAAAAAAGAGGAGAAAAGAAGATGATATGTTTCAGAGTAGAATATTTCAAGGATGTGCACAATCATTGAGCAACAGGCTGGGGATGAATTCCTCACACTGCAGTGGCTAAAAAATGAAATCTCATATTTTTTAGAGGTGGCACTCTTAGGAGTGGTACAAGATGCAGTGTGAGCGTGCATTGCACCCCAAAGCCATTCTTTAGCAACAAGCCCATTTTCTGCTACCTATCTCTGCGGTCCCATTTACTGAATGAAGTCAGAGGGATAAAAGTGCAAGACTACAGAGTCGCTGTGACCTTAAGAGTCACACCTGAGAGAGCAGAGACTACTTCATGAAGTTGGGAGTAACCTCCAGAGCACTTTTGTAAAATACTCCTTATGTTCAGCAAGGGCTTGGCACACTGAAAAGTTAATATCCATACGTTATTTTCAATGCTTCAGAACTTTTTGAAATTATTTCCAAATAAAACAATCTGTGTTTCTGTAATGATCTACAGTGCTGCAGAGGTACTGCGGAACCTGAATTCCTGCAGTTTGAATTTGTTGTTTAGGCTTGCTTATTTTGTCTTGAAAGTCTGGAAAAGGAGAGCTGTTTAGTAAGTCTTTAACAAGTATTCATTCTCTCTCTCTCTCTCTCTCTTTCATGAGAACTGAAAAGACTTGTAATGCACTCTGATCCCAGATGGGCTAAATTCTTGGTGTATTGTAAGCCCATGCAAACTGGAAATGAATGACTATGCCTGACAGATAGTATATAAACAGAACTTCTATTTCAAGTGGATAGGAAAAGAATGATCCATCTAAAATTGCAAGACAACTCCTCAACACTGTCTAAAGTGCACAAACACACTGGCAGAAATTCAGTACTGAAGTATTGCCGACGTATCAGATTCATCAAGACAGTGTGCAGGACTTTATCTGAAATTTCTGATAACTGAAAACAAGAAATTATCCAGTATTGGGTGCCAAAACAGTCGTTTCTTAATTGCCTTGATATCCAAACAGGAATCAATTTAGTTGCTGATTACTTGAGTGCTACTGAAGTGTAATTTCGGGGTCGATTTGAAGCTTTTATTCCAAACATGTAACAAAAACAAAAATGAGCATACAAACAGGCAGAGAGAAAATAATGATTGCAAACAGTGATGGCATAATTGAAAAGAAATGGTCAGCTAAAAATGAAATTTGATCAACATGTCTGAAAAAGAAGTGGGAGGAAGTGACTTAACGAGAACCTGTGAAATCCTACCTCTTTCCTTTAAGTTTGCATGCACTCATAAGTTGTGATGCTTAGTAAAATCTGAATAATAACAAAATCCAGTGATTTGCAAATCATTCTAACTATTTTCAATTAGGATTTTTAATGAGCAGTCTGATTAGCTTAAATGTTCACAGGTCTCTCGCCCAATGACAGCTGGGATAGGCTCCAGCGCCCCTGCGACCCCCAACGGGATAAGTGGTATAGAAAATGGATGGATGGACATTCAAAATATAATGCATGCATGTTTGTAACTTGCAGCATCAACTTTTCTTTTAAGAACTCTGCAAGCATCTGGGGACTGAGGACACTGCTGAAGCACTGAGAGGGGAATTTTGCTTCATGTATACCTTTACAGTGAGGTGTTTCTATAGTTGTGTTCTGTGCTTTATAACGCACCATACTCCTTTTTCAATGGGAGACAGGTTTGGACTAACCTGACACATCAGATAGACTGTTCCGTATTTCCACTGCATTCACATTCATCTGGAAAATCTCTCATATAATTGTTTTAGGAATAGCTGAATTTTTGAAAGAAATTCTTAAAAGCTGATTGGACGAACGTTCTGTCTGTCACATTCATTACAGGCCAGTCGGAGCGGCAAGACATAATGAGCTCCAATGCTAATAGGCTAGCGCTACCACAGTGTTTGAATAGTTAAGCTTCTTTAGTGACTAAAATTTATGCAGAAACCTATCAGCAGCCATGCAAAAACATGTTCTGACCAAAGAGAAGCTTTCAGTCTGGCGCTTTGCTCTTGTTTTAATAAAGAAATGTGGTCGAAGTCTGATTAAACTGATCCTTTTCTACGGCTACATCCAAGCCAATTGCTGCTGTGGAGGCAGCCACAGCTTACAGAACAACTCAACCCCACCTCTAACAAATGCAAACTCATGCCAAAACCAGTCAGCAGAAGAGAGAAATGATCTTTCCCTCATAAAAAAGCTTTAATTGCTGTTATTTGCTCTTTATATAATGAAGAAATTTGGTCCAGTTCTAAAAAAGCTCTCGTTTCACTTTAGCAACATCTGAGCTAAAGGCTACACCAGAGGCAGCCACTGCTATCACCTCACGGTCTTGTGAGCTACTGCCTTGTTCTCCTCAAATGACCTTTGCTAGATGAATTTTCCTGCTTTTCAAGGTCAGGTCTGTACTCTATGCAGGCCAGTTTAGTACCCTCTTCTACTGTGAAGCCATGCGGACTCTTACAGAATGTGTCTTGGTATTGTCTCCCTGAAATAAGCAGAAATGTCCCTTCATTCTCTGGATGAAGAGCATATCTTGCTCCAAAACCTGCAAGAACCTCTCAGTATCAATGTTGCTTTCACAGATGTGCAAGTAACCCATGTCATGCACATTAATACACCCCTACATCATCACAGATGCTAGATTTTGAACATTACATTGATAACAATCTGGATGGTCCTTTTCCTCTTTAGCCTGGAGGACTTGACAGCCATTATTTCCAAAAAAATATGAAATGTGGGCTGGTTGGACCACAGCACAATATTCCACTTCAGGTCAGTCCATTTCAGAGGAGCTCTGGCCCAGAGAAGACAAAGGTACTGTTAAATGTTGTTGATAAATGACATTCACGTCACATGGCAGTGTGTGTCCTGATTTATCTTTGTAGATGCAGCAACATACTGTGTCTATTTATCTGAACTTTCCAAAATCCATCACAGAATGAAGCTGGTTTTAGATGCCCTGTCCCAACTTTTTTGGGACATGTTAGAGGCAACAAATACAAAATGTGTATATTAATGAAATTAAATAAAATGTTTTTTTGTGATGTATTCAATTGAATATGTTCAAAAGGATTTGCAAATCACCATGTAAATACCATAATATGATTAAGTTTTCACATTTATTAGAATTAAAATGATGAGTTTTACTTAAATAGAAATATATTAACATGCATGACATACAATAAAATTCTGGTATTAGTTTAGTGGAGGGATTGCACATTTTCATCCCTCCTGCTGAAGCGTCCTTGAGTAAAACACTCAACCCTCACCTTCCTGATGCTGTGCAAGATAATAAATGCCTCAGGGAATCATTTAAGTATTATTCTTCAATACAAACACCCTAAAATTCAGGCAAAGTCAAAGGTCTTCAAGTGTCATCAAATTGTAAAAATTAAATTGAATCAACAGCTGACTGGAGGGTTAATCCGCTGGAGGACAATTATGTTAGAGGAAACCTTGTATTTATCCAGTCCGCGGGGCACAGTAACCACAGGGATTAATTTGTGGCTTTACAAGCTCAAGGATACATATGTTTGACTTTGAAATACTGGAAATGCAACAGCGCCCTCCAGTGGGTAGAATTAGTTCTCCTACAAAGACGCCCATACTCAGGTGCAGAGAGGAGTACATTTAAAGCTGAAGTAATGCTAATATCTATGTTTTTAAAAGTGGGTCACATCATGCATGAGTGTTTTAATCTTTATCAGTGTAAACAGGGTCACTGTGATGTCATTGCCAGTCTGAGAAATCCTCCTAAAGTTCAGGTTACCGTGTCCTATTTATGGTTCAGGTGTCAGTTACTAAAATAAACAGCCAGAGTTACTCGACCAGCAGCCACACACTAACACAAATAAACATATTTACTCACACACACCCTGCTTTTTATTATATTAACCTTTTCTCCGAGTGATCGTGAGCACGCACAGGGAATGAGTCATAGCTCAGCAGCATTGGATTAAACCCTGCGTCTGATTGTATCTCAGCGCTCAGACAATGAGATCACCACATCAGCGTTTATCTGTCAGTGTCATCAGGAGGAGCAGAGGAGAGCTATGAAGGTCACCTCTGTCTTCAGCACTATTTCAGCTAAAATCAGGAGGCACTAAGAGTGTTTTTCTTTCCTTTTCAAGGGTTAAGACATAAGGCTTTTCTGAAGCTTAAGCAAGACTGCAACAATCTTTAATAGTTGCCTTGTTTAATGTACAACCCCAATTCCAAAAAAAAGTTGGGGCACTACATGAAATGTACATTTAAAAAAAGAATGATTTGCAAATCTCATAAACCCTTAGAATATTCACAGTAGAACATAAACAACATATCCAAAGCTGAAACCAAGACATTTCACCCTTTCGTGAAAAGTATTAGCTCATTTTAAATTTGATTGCATAAACACATCTCAAAAAAATAGGGACGAGGAAACAAAAGGCATGAATACTAAGTGGTTCTAATGAAAAACAGCAGGAGGAGCATTTTTGCAACTAATTAGGTTAATTGGCAACTTTCAGTAACATGACTGGGTATAAAAGGAGTATTTTAGAGAGGCAGAGTCTACCAGAAGTAAAGATGGGCAGAGGTTTATCAATCTGTGAAAAGCTTCTTCAAAAATCCTTGAAACGTTTTGGAAAAAATGGACCTCAATGTAAAGTTTTAAAGACCTTGAATATCTCCCCATCTACATCAGTGGTTCTCAGCTGGTGGATCGCAAAGCTCTTTCCAGGGTTGCAAATATGTGCCAGGAAAAAAATGTGGCAAAAACTCTGATTATGCAAGTCCTATGTGGATATACGTAAATTCAATCATATTTTAGGTTTCTTCTATGAAAAATAGTAAATTCCAGTATTTGCCTCAAGAGTTCTTTGGATTATAGAGAGATTATAAGAGATTTCCAAGAGAAATGACAAAATTTCCATACTGTCTCATAAAAATTGTGTTAAGATGCATGCATTTCCCTCTGTAATTAAGTGCTTTTTGAACATGTTTGTTGTGTCCTGTCTCTTGTTTAATTGTGTTTTGTTCTATCTAAGGTCTAACCTGCATCATTTTTCATTAAATAACTTCTAACAGTCGGAAATTTTTGGGGGGTTGCAATTTGTCTTAAGGGGATGGTGGTGGGTCCTGATGCCCAACCAGCTGAGAAGGACTGATCTGCAGTGCATAATATCATCAAAAGATTCAGACAATATGGAGAAATCTCTGCACAAGGGACGTGGCCAAAGGTGAATACTGGCTGTCATCAAGCAGCACTAAATGATTCTATACTGGAAATCACTGCATGGGCTCAGGAACACTTCCAGAAATCACTGTCTGTCAACACAGTTGGCCATGCCATCCAGAAATGCAAGATAAAGTTGTATCATGAAAAGAAGAAACAATAGTCCTACAGACTAAAGAGGAGAGGGACCATGCAGCTTGTTGTCAGCACACAGTTAAAAAAACTGAATCTCTTGGACTCAGATGACCTAGTGGTTAGGTCTCACAGCCTTCGGCTCCTTTCCTGCATGTTTCAGCCCCACTCTCTTGTCCATGTTTCCAACGTTATCCACTGTCCTCCTCTCTACAATAAAGGCATAAAAAGCCCAAAATATTTATCAAAAAATGGTATGGTATGGGGTTGCATTAGTGTCTATAGCATGAGCTGCTTACACATCTGGAAAGGAACTATCAGTGCTGAGAAGCAGACAGAGGTTTTAGAGTAGCATATACCACCCACCAGACAACGTCTCTTTAGAAAAGGCCTTGCATATTTCAGCAAGACAATACTAAGCCACATACCACATCTATCACAACAGCTTGGCTTCACAGATGAAGAGTCTGGGTGTTGAACTGGTCTGCCTACAGTCCGGACCTTCCACCAATATGAAACTTTTGGCGCATCATAAAGGGAAAAATCCAGCAAAGCAGATCCAGGGCTGTCTAGCGGCTAAAGTCCTGCATCAGACAAGAATGGGACAACATCCCTCTCTGAAAACTACAGCAACTGGTCTCCTCACTTCCCAGATGTTTACAGACTGTTGTTATAAAGAAGAAGGGATGCTACACAATGGTAAACATGACAAATTGAAAATGAGCAAATTTTTTCATGAAATGGTAAAATGTCTCATTTTCAGCATCTGATATGTTATGTTCTATTGTGAATGAATATGGGTTATGGGATCTGTTTTTTTATTTACATTCTACCCAGAAGTGAAACAATTTTGTAATCCAGTTTCCCCAGATTCACACCCTCACGCTGTTCTGTTGTTGTGAATCTAAAGAGTACTCACCAGGCTGGATGTGAGGGAGGGATCTGACTTCCCGAGGTTCAGGGAACACATCCGGACCAGGTTTGAGATCTCCGATGACGGCTGCCACGCTGCCTGTGTCTGCTGAGGGTTCGGGGGTAGCAGAAGGTATTTTCCTGCAGTGCAACAACAAGAAAAGGATCAGTGAACATTTCACAGTTTGGCAGTTTATTCAAAGAGTGATTTCCCCTGATAATCCTCTCAGATGGTTTGATTTAACTCTGCGGTAAAATTATAGGAGGAATTATCCTTTATTTAACCAGGAGTGAATCTCATTTGAGATCAAAAATCTCCTTACAGTTTTACAACCGAGACAAGCATCTGCGCAAATTAAAGAATCGGAAGATAAGAGAAAACAAACATCAGCATTACAAACATCTACAGCCAGATGTGGATGTTTTAGACTCATTTAAAATCACTTTGAATGCATCCACAGAGATGGGCTTAGTTTTCAAATGTTTTCAAGCAGATGGAGCAGCAGACTTGAACGCCTTTTTCCCAGCTCAGTACAGACGTTAGGGAGAGAACGGGAGGGAAAAGTGGGGATTAAACTTGGAAGTACCATCCCAAGGTTGCAGATCATTAAATTTGTAGATTTTCAGGGTAGCTTAGCCCAAAAACTAAATAATGAAAAGAAGGCAAGCATGAAGCAGGGGATTCTTACAACACAAGGATTTACTGGATGGGCATCATACCAGCTAAGGTTTCTCTCTTTTGGTGTTTTCAAAACGTACATTAAAGGCATGAAAATGTCCCAGAAATTTCAGGGTGACCTTCATGACTGAAGAAAAATGTTTGAATTTTGTACTACTTTACCAGAAATTCTTTCTGCAAGTCAACAGTCTGATTTTGGCTTGAAATGGGAGTGAAATGATATAAAAGTGCAGCAGGATTTTATATATGACTGACACCAATATTCAGCAAATACATTAAGTTTCTTCATACTTTCTGTCCTAACCTTTTTGCTGCAAGCATCAAATTTAATGTGTGAATATTTACAAAAAAAAGGCTCATTACAGAGAAAGATATATCTTGTCTTTGTGTTGTCCTTTAACTGAATACAACTTAGAAAAGGATTAGCCAAACACTTTATTCCCCTCCTATGCAATGTCACAACTTTTCTGAAATTGAGGTCTGTGTAGAGGCAAAACTGCATCATTACAGCTATCCTACAGTTGTAATAAAGCTCTGTCATACTGCTGCTTCTGTGTCACACTGTAACACTACTGAACCATAATTAGCAGAAGTAAACAAGGTCAAAGGTCGGAGTAGTAACCTCAGATAATCCTGGCTGTCTGCTCCTGTTAGGAGCACACACGAAGACCCTGATCCTGCACAGACAGACCGGATGTCGAGGGGTTAAATTGGGCCAGAGGGAGGGAAAGCCCATTAAGAGATCACTGACAAATCCCAACATTACATAATCAAAGTATGAGCACATAAAGTCTGAAGAAAGAGTTCAACTATCAAAATTAAAATTTAAATAACAACAGGGGTACATTTTAAGATTATTTCATGGAAAACAAAAGAAAATCAACACTTTCAGCTCCCAAGGCTGGCAGCTAGGTGGCACTCCATCCACTTTCTTCTGCACTCTTCCTTCCTCATTACACAGAGGTAAAACAGAGAATAATAAACTAAAGCAGCCTCAGTGAACTTACTGCCACAGCAAACAAAGAGGAGATAAGTCGACTGTTCTGAAGACATAAAGAGAGCATGGTTATAAGGACAGCTTTGCTATCCTTGTTTTTTTTACGTGTTGGAGAAAGTAGGTTAATACATGCACTGTCTAAACAGGTTTAATAAGATAATGACTCATTTTCATACCTTACTTTAAACACTATTGCTGTCAAAAAGGAGTTCAAGTGAGTTCAGCATCACACCTGATGAGAGCACATCAACACCTGAGCATTGGCAGTAGACCTGCCCACAGACCCAGCTGCCCCCCCAGAGAGAATGGGCCCTCCCCAGCTCTGATTTATTAACTATGTCAATGCACGTGTTTTGGACCAGTAGATAGCATCCTGTCCAACAGCTACCTCATTATGGAGCGAAAAAGTGTGTCAAGCTTGGGTCTGATGTTGAAATTGTTTAATCATGCCACTTTTTAAAACCTTTTCACCACTTTTCTGCCCATTTTCCCTACATTTTTGCGACTTTTAGCTAATTTTGCCAACTTTTACAATGTTTGACCCAATTCCACTGCACTGTTATCCACTTTTAACATATTTTTTGCCCATTTTAACACATTCAACCTATGTATTTTCACTATTTTCTTTGCAACTTTTGTCACCTTTAAATGCCTTTTATTGGCACTTTCAAAGTATTTTACCCATTTTACCCACTTTAAAACCATTTCCTAGACTGTTTGGCCACTTTGAATTTAATATGACCACTTTTTTGCTACAGTTAAGACCTTTGGGCCTCTGATTTTTTATCAGTTTTTTCCACTAGAAACCATTTGTCACCCTGTTAAACTCATTTTCACAACCTTTTTCCTCTTTGAACTCAACATCACCACTTTTAGTGACTTTTAACAGCTTTGATGCCATATTTTGGCACCTTAAATGATTTTCTTCATAATTTGGCCACTTTGAACATGATTTCACCACAATTTTTCCACCCATTTTTACCACCAAAAACCAATTTTTGCTCTTTTTTGCCATGTCTAACTGGTTTTAGCCATTTTTTTTGCCAATTTTACCCCAATTATTTCGAATACATGCCACTTTTAACCCATTTTCAACACATTTTGCCAAGTTACACCCTATTTTACCACTTTATGCTACATTTAACACCCTTTTAACACTTTTTTCACCCATTTTGCCATTGAAAACCCAAAAATGACAATTTTTGTAACGTTTAACCCACTTTCACAACCCTATAAGCCACTTTTAACCCAATGTCCCTGATTTTTCTGCCACCTTTTTACAACTTTTTTGCCATATTGTCACTTTGAATTCATTTCAACTCATCTTTGACCATTCATGCCACTTTTAACCCTTTTACCCACTTTTTGTGCCACTTTACTGCAATGTGTGTTACTGCAGTGTTCATTGCAATTATTATTGCAATGAACATTGCACTTTAATCTTCTCGTGTAATAACTACTGACCATGCTTGTCGCCGACCTTTTGCAAATGTAACTGTTTATGTTGTCTGGTGTTTTTTATGTATATCGTGCCCTTAGCCACTAGCACCGCCGTCTAAGACAAATTTGCTGAATGGGACAATAAAGTTTATCTATCTATCTATCTATCTATCTATCTATCTATCTATCTATCTATCTATTTACACCTATGTTTGCCACCTTTTGCCACTATTAATCAATTTTTCCCACTTTAAATCAAGTTTTGCCACTTTTACAGCTTATAGCCCATTTCCTCCACCTGTACTACAGTGTAAATAAATAAAATCAACTTTGTTGCTCTGACAAGAGCACATGTTATTCATGTTAAAAATAAAATATGGTTATTACAGCTTAACTTTATGATAGATCATGATTTTGCAGACCTCCTTGCGCCCCTATTTGGCATGGACCCAGAAAGCTCTCCCCTTTAACCCCCCTTTGCCTGCAGCCCTGAATGGCAGTGTTAGAGCAATGTTAAATACAAAGCTATAACAACCTTTCACTGATTAAAAAACTTTAACTTTGGTTTTATAGATACCCAAAATATCATCCCAGACAAAATCAAAGGATACCTGCAAAAAAAGGCATTTTTTGTTTCAATCCTGATAACAGCTCACAGCTTAAGTAAAATAAAAAGAATAATATTTCAGATCAATAATTATGAAAAGGAAACAGGAAAAAGGAAAAAGAAAAAGTTTGATAACATAAGATGCAGACTATTCGACTGAGCTAAATATTTGGTGGACTTATTTCGGGCTGCAGCGGTTTAACCGAAGTCCACTGAGAGGGACGATAGAGCAAGAGATTAATTTGACTTAAAATAATCAAGGCACTAATTATGGACCTTGATCACATCAGGATAAATACATCAGCATTAATGTTCACACTAAGAAGGCTCACTGCTTTTATTATTGTTACTTCTGTATGAGGCAATTTGCAAACTTGTCTCTGCTGAAGTCCTCTCAACAAAACTGTAGTCAGGTAATTAAAAAAAATCATTTTGCACAAATAACAGGCCCTTCATGCCCTAACTGAAGCTCTGTTATAAAAATTACTAGATGTTTTTGCTGACCTTCAGGAATTTCTCACTATTTTAAAGTTTACTGTCCCTGTCTTCTTCTCACTCCTCTGCAGATGGCTCATGTTCAAGAAATGAAGTTTCAGGAAAAAAAACTTCTACTATTCTGTTTTCCACTGCAGGCAAGAGATACAAGAAGACCTTTACGTGACAAATCCAGAGCCTACACAGCAGGTAGGGAGCATTTTAGTGGTTTTTAAGTCACTGCATGGTAACAGAGTTACGGAAAACAGGATGAGGAGGGAAAATTGAGTACCTTCCTTCCTTACTGGCAAATGTACTCCCCACTAGAGTCCATCACATCCCGGCATAAAGGAAATCTCTCATCAGACACTCGTCAACACTCTAAGAGAGCGAATATGAGGACGCATGGGACATTTAACACAGGTATGTGGAAGGTCAGAGCTCTCTGTTTCCAGCTTTGTGCAGATGGCCATGTTTAAAAAACACCTCTCAGCTCTGAATTATGACATGCTGTAAAACAGTGGTGGGCAGTGAACTGGTATCCATACTGTCATTGCCAGGAAATGGATTTTCACAATACCACATAATAATACAACAATGCAGGCAAGGCAATACTGATGCATTGAAACAGGACATTAATTTGGCTTTAATTCAGTGTTAATTGAGGTCTTTTTCCTGCATTTAAGCTTAAAAATGAATGTGGGTGTCATATATTCAGATTAAAGTTGTATATTTGCCTCTGTGTCTAATACCAGGGAGTAGTCAGTGCGTTTGGCTTGCCTCAGGTATCAGACCAGCCTGAACTAAACTAAGCTCTAGCTCTCACCATCAAAATCACGACCTGACACAATCACATCAATGTAAGCAGACTTGCTGCAGGTATAGCTTTGTCTTCTCATCTGTGAAGACTTTAAAGGGTAATGCACTCATTCAGAGCACCAACTGATGAAAACACATCAGACACGCTTTTATCGTCTGGGAAAAGGTCAACATCATATTCAGAGATGAAAGTCTTTCATCTACAAGTACGAGGCCAAGATAAGATTTTCAGAACCATACCACAGATGAAAAAGCCTCAGTTTTTCCACTTTTACTGGCTTTAAAAATATCAGCATGCACACTGAGTCAGATCTGTTATTGATAAACAGATATTTAATACTACTTTAATACTGGTGATCCACAGAAGCTCTCCTCTTTCCAGAGGCTGAATGTAAATGTTCAGCTCTAACACTGCTCCTGTAAGACTAAATGAATCAAACTACAAGGGATCTGCTGTTTAAAAATGAATCTAAAGGTAATTCCAGTTAGATAGACTCTATCTGCTCTGGTAGTTCATATTCTTTAGTCTCCTCTCAAGGATTTGTTGCTGAGCTGCTGACTTAAATCTGAAATCTTCACACTAAGATTTTTTTCTAACTCTAAATTTTTGCTGACTTGACACATTCCTCATCACAGGAACTGCTCATCTAGGATGGTGCTGATGGCCCATTTTCTCTATTATCTGGGCTTTTAAATTAACGGTTTTGGACCAAGAGAGACATGTAATATTCAAATTTATGTATTAACTCCCCCATTTCAAAAAAAGTTGGGACAGCATGTGAGATGTAATTAATAACAAAACTGAACATCCTTATAACTTAAATTCAGTGCTTCATTATTTTTATGGAAATATATACATATGTTCCAAAATAGTTGGGACAGGAGCATGCTTACTACTATGTTACATCCCCTTTTTTATTCAACAACACTCTGTATTTTGGGGGTTTTTACACCTTCATACAGAGATAGTAGGGGTGAGACATGCGGGAAAGGAGCTACAGGCTGGACTTGAACCCAGGCCACCCACATACATGGGGCATGACCTCACCACAAGGCATTCTGCTCTCTGAAGCAATTACTTTAAAACTACTGAAAGTGGAATTATTTCCCAGTCTTGCTTCATCTACATCTTATGTTGCTCCACATTAGTCACGTTTATATGGACACTTTTATTACAATTTGAGTGAAATCAATCCAATTAAATGTTTTGGGTCAAGCGTTTACATTGTGTGTGATCCATCTGATCGGGTGTTTATATGAGCCCGTTTTTAATCGGAATAGCGGCCGCCCCGTCAGCAGTCACCACTAGCAACCATAAATCATGTGACACACAGGTCACATGATTTATGGTTGATGCTATTAGTTTCCAGTGGTATATAGTCCCCCATTGAGACCGACATCCCCTGAGTCTTGGCTTCTCCGATACCGGTGTTTGAGTCTAGTGCCCCGTTTCTGCTGGCGAGAACGGCTCCTGACAATACGTCACCACGTAGTTTCGTCAAGATGAAGAGCATGCACAGAAAGAATGTGTCAGATCAATCAGGTGAAGGTGTTTACATGGAAGAATTTTCCCTCTGATCGGGTGGTGAAAAGGTGTAGACCACCCCTCTGCAACCAATTAGATTTTTAATCGGATGGGGCTTGATCGGGTTGATTTAGGCATTAACATGCAGCATTTCTAATCAGGTTGAGGGTTTCACCCTATTAGAAGTGTCCAAGTAAACGCAGCTAGTGAGGGTTATCTGTTGTTGGTCTGAACTACGTATAGGTCAGTCTAGGCCCTGCCCTCTTTCACTGTGAAGCCATGCTGTTGTGACTCATGCAGAATGTGACCTGGCATTGTTTTGCTGAAATAAGGAGGGGCATCCCTGAAACAAGACATCTGGATAGAAGCGCATGTGGCTCCAAAACCTGTATGTACCTGTATTAGAGGCTTCAGAGATGTGCAAGTGACCCATACAATGGGCACTGATACACCCAAAAGCATTTTGAAATGTGGACTCATCAGACCACAGAAGTGCTGGGTGCTGTGTTCTTTGTTCTCTGTATCTTTGTCTACACTTTCTTTGTGTTAACTGTTACAACTTTCACACTACTGTGTTTCTGTAGCAGCCCATCTTTCACAGTTAGAACAGGGTGGAGGAACATGTCTCCAGGGCTTTTTCATAAAAACCTGAATGTTTAAACCTGATCTTGGAGTGATGAGTTGATTCTTCTCAGGTCTGCAGGGTGTTTCGTTTTGTAACATTTTGGTCACATCTCTTCAGTTTAAAGATGATCTCATCCTGCTGCCTTCATACTTCCCTCACAAACACTTTTCAGTGATTTCCTGCCAACTGTGACTCTGCCATTGTTGTTTGTGATTGTTGCTTCAGCAGTTCTCCGCTCGGAGTCAGCTTTTAGCGGCAGATGGTGTTTATCGCTGCTCACAACTGAAACTAAAACACTGAGGAAGAGAGGAGTTTGATTTCAAAGCGAGTCTTTGAGAAACATTTCCTTAAGTAATGGAGGAAACACAGAGTATTATTCACAGCAGGTTCTAAGGATTACCTCCATAATTCTCTGTAACCGAGGCAGCGTCCGAGTTTCACTCTTCAAGCTCTTTTTAATTATCTGAAGTCAGACAA
Organism: Cheilinus undulatus; assembly: GCF_018320785.1. NCBI lineage: Eukaryota > Metazoa > Chordata > Actinopteri > Labriformes > Labridae > Cheilinus > Cheilinus undulatus. Next base: position 8,168,214 of record NC_054881.1, on the reverse strand, counting down.
TGAAAACTTTGTTAAATCCCTTCTTTGTTGGATGAATTTCATCCCAAAACAAACATATTTATGTCTATTTGAGAAAAGATATAAAATTTGTTTTTGATTTGGCTTAAAATTATCATTAAGGATCATGTAGGGGTTGTTTTTTCCTAGTTAATTCTTAAAGTGAGAGTTGAAAATTTCATTTTTGGTCATAAATTGCAGAGATGATTAACAAAGTCTCTTTTTATAATTCCTTCTCAAGCTGTTGCCAAAAGGAAAGCAACTTTTGGAGTTGAATTTTCATGTAAAATCAGAGAATGGTTCTGGTGCAGAGGCTTGAATAGGATACAGCAGTGATTTTCAAGCATTTTTTGCTCAGGCCAAAATCTAAGGGCACCCCATCTTCACATCCATGCAGAATCACCTCTTGAGTTGATGTAAAGTTGTGGTACCACCCATGATTGTTCAAACCCACAACACACATCTAGACTTGCCTCACTCCAACATCTGGGAACAACTAAATGACATTTCAGTCATACCAGCCTTCACAGTTGTTTATCCAATCTGCTGTAGTAAATATAAACCTTTTTGTACCTGTTAACAGTCGTTTAAACACCAAATTATCAAAAACACATGCATATGTAATACAGACACCGTGGGAAAATACACAAACCACCACCACCAATGTGAAGTTGTCTAAGAAGATGTTCAGTTTTTGGATATTTTGATACCTTAGAACAAAGGTCATCAAGTACATTTGCACAAGGGCCAAATGTAGTCTTGACAGAGACTCTGGAGCCGGACTTTCATACAAACAAAAACTGAATAAATATTTTGGTATGATTGACCTATTTCTTGCACAATGCAGTTAATTTTTCACTCAAAACTTACCTGTTTAACAATGCATACGACTCCTAACCATTCATGTTTTTCCTCCTGTCCAATTTGTGTTGTTCTGTAAAGCGTCTTTGAGTTTCCTAGAAAAGCCCTATATAAGTCTGATGAATTATAATTATTATTATTAATTTTCAGTCATTACCAGTGAGATCTATCCCTATTATGTATAATGCAGCAGGCCACAAGGAGAGGCATGCCCACAGACATTGGATGGACCCCTGAAAAACCCAGAATATGGACATCCCCAGCTGTGATTTAGCACCAATATTAACTCATCTTTCACATTTTTTTAACCGCTTTTCACTATTTTCCCACTTTTGGTCCATTTTGCCACTCTATTACCCCTTTTGGCAACTTTCCTACCAATCATTGCCCTTGTATGCCACTTTTTAACCCATTTGCACTACTTTGCCAGGCTATTTTTGCTATATTTTTGCCACTTGTAACCAATTTTTGGTACTTTAAGCCCCTCTTTGCATCCTTAACTAATTTTTTGCCATTCTTTAATCCCTTTATACTACTTTCCTGCATGTTTTATCCCTTCCATGTCTACTTTTTAACCAATTTTAATTAATTATTTTGCACCATTTTTGATACTTTTGCCCCCTTTTGTCCCCTTATTATTAATTTTTGCCACATTCTAACCTCTTTTCACCATTTTCCCACCAATTTTGTCCCTTTGTGCAACCCCACAACCCACGTTGACACTTGTTACCTATTTTTGCCACTCTCTAAAGCATTTTCACCATTTATCTGGACATTTTTGCAATATTTCTGCCACTTTTAAAACTTTTTTTTTTTTTTCAAATATTTACCAATAATGGCTGAAAAGTGCATTTCTTTAAAAACAGATCAAATGTTGAGTCATTCTAAAACTATTTCAATGTTGTCTTTTGGTTTGATTTAACATTTACAGACATTTGAAGCCACAAGATACTCTTAACACACAACATCTTCTTTTCCTCCTTTTCTGAATTTAAAGTTCTTCCGGGGGCTGGACAGGAAGCTTTGGGGGGCCTGACACAGCCCTCGGGTCGCCAGTTGATGATCAGTGCCTTATGATATTGAGAGTTTTAAAGCATGTTATGGTCACAGTAGTTATCATCAATGGAATCCAAAAATACCAGTGCAATCACATGTAAAAGTATATTTGGTTGCTGTATAGTCATACTGATCAGGCATGGTTGGTAAATTCCCAAGGCATACCTTGCTTTTCCTTAAGGTTCATAGTCACACCATTTGAGAACCCCTGAGACATAGAAACTCTCTTTAACTTGGAAACCTACAGTGATGTACCACACTGAACATAAGATTCAGCCCATGAATTTGTACCTGTGAGGCCGCCGCCAAGGCTCCTTCTGCGAACGTGTTTCCCATCCTCGCTGAGATGTCGCTTCAGTTTTAGAGCTGGGCTTAGTCCAAACGTCAGCTCAGGGTTACTGGACTTCCTGAGGCAGGTGGAGGGAGGGTAGAGGATGTGGTCCAGCTGGAGGAAGAGATGGAAAATATCTGAGGTCAAAAATACAGCTGAAGCATGCAGAGGCTGGTGTTACAGTGAGAATGAGTTTCACATAAAAATATAGGTCATCATTTCCTGTTAGACAATAAACAGAAGAAAGCCTCAGTTTCAACGTATAAACCCTTCATCAGCATGTTGCAAACATTAGCCTGAGCATGCTGCTGATTTATAAAAGTAGAACAACCAAGTAAAACTCAAGCAAGAGGAACACTGCATAAATACAAGAGCTTTCTTGATCTAGAAGGTAATATGATTAAAAAAAATACAGCTGGGGGGTCATGCTACAGACAGAAAGAAGTGTCAGGGAATGCATTGTGTGTAACACACTGACAGAAGTGCTGTTTTTTAAATAAAATTGACAAATCAGCCAGATGAAGACATATTTTGCACCATTTGTTCAGAGCATTAGTTTAAAGCAAAGGCCATCAAGTACACCTGCACAAGGGCCAGATTTAATCTTGACAAAGATTCTGAGAGCTGGACTTTCAAATAAACAAAAAATATATATATATTTTGGTCTGATTAAGAGATTATTGTATTAGTAAGTGTAATTTCTTGAACAAAGCAGGAAATTTTAAGGCATGACCAGTGAGATCTATCCCTATTATCTATAATGCAGCAGGCCACAAGGAGAGGCATGCCCACAGAATAGGCTGAGCCCCTAAAAATCCAAGAATATGGGCCCTCCCTGATTGTGATAGCACCAATAAAAAAAAAACTCCTCTTTCATACTTTTTAACCACTTTTCACTATTTCTGCAACATCTCTTGCCACTCTTAACCAATTTTTGATATTTTTTGCCACTTTTAAACCAAATTTTTTCCACTTTTGGCCCATTTTCCACCCTTTTAACCCTTTTTTTTTGCAACTTTGCTGCCAATTATTGCCCTTGTGTGCCACTTTTTAAGCCCTCTTCACTACTTTTCAAGGCTATTCCTGCTATATTTTTGGCACTTGTAACCCATCTTTGATACTTTTTTCCCCTTTTGGCTTCTTTAACCCACTTTTGCTATTCTTTAACCCATTTTTTCCACTTTTCCTGCATGTTTTATCCCATTTGTGCCCACTTTTAACTCCTTTCATTAAATGTTTTGCCCCCTTTTTGCAACTTTTTGAACAATTTTTTTATACTTTTGCCCCTTATTGCCTCTTTTACCATTTTTACCACATTTTAACCTCTTTCCACCTCTTTTCATGCTAATTTTGCCCCTTTGTGCATCTCCATAGCGCATTTTTTTGCCATTCTCTAACCCCTTTCACCACTTTATCTAGACATTTTTGCAACATTTCTGCCAGTCTTAACCCATTCTTTTATACTTAATACTAACCCTTTAAAGTCTATTGTATCAAATTCGATACATACATATATGATACCTCCATCTAATCAATATGATGAATGAATTACTTAAAAACCATCTGAATACAATCTGAAAAATGATTTAAAAAAATGCCCTTAAGTGGATTATCAGTTGCCAAAAACACCTAATGTATCAAATGTGATACAAAAAAAAAAAAATCTTAAATTTTATTAAATGTTTTCTTTCTTTGGATACAGTAGAAGGTTAATTAAATCTTTTTTTTTTTTTAATTTTCAGGCTTTAAGGGGCTAATGGCTGAAAAGTGCATTGCTGTAAAAATGAATCAAATGTTGAGTTATTCTAAAACTATTTCAATATTAATTGTTTCGGTATGGATTTAACAGCTGCACACATTTGAAGCCAAAAGATACTCTTTAAAGCACAACATCTTCTTTTCCTCCTTTTCTAAATTTGACGGTCTTCTGGGGGCCAGACAGGAAGCTTTGGGAGGCCTGATATGGGTTCTGTCAAACTAACTTTTACCATGCATCAAGTCACCACTTTCTTCAGTAATATGCTTGAAAAAAAACACATTTATTGCATTTCAGATCACAGTAAAATCCCATAATTCTACCTAAATGCAAACTTTTTCTTACAGAGTAAAAGGAGCTGAGAGGTGAGCCTGCTTCTTGTAAAAGAAAGAAAGTCAAAGCATCGACAAAAGAGAGACAAATCCAAGACAGATGAAAAGAGAAATGAATTTCAGATATTGCTCTGGAGACACAAGTTAGATCTTTAGAAAATACAAAATCTACTTTTCTAAAACAGCCTTAAGGCTTTTCATGAGGAGGCATTATTCTGCAGAGCTATGAGAAATGAAGCTGTAAATCTGTGAACCTCGGGCTAAAGAAGTGAATCTCCCCAGCGATCATGTGGGGGGATTTCCAGGATTTTCCTCAAATAAGGCTTAGCTCATAGCTTGGCAAAAAGATGAGCTTGTGGTTTCTCAATCTAAGAATTGTACGGCTGCCACACCCAGGACGGCTGATGCTTCTCTGTTTGAAAATAAACAGTAAGAGAAAAAGGACAGCATCCTCAGCTTTGTGAGTGCATGCAGGAAAAAATGTCACAGACTACAGGAGAAAATTCATCAGAAGTGCATGCAACCGTCTAGTCCACATCAAAGAATTGGTCTACAATGGCCTTCAATATACTGGATTACACAGCACAACAGAGGGGACCAGTCTATTGTACTGTCAGAAGATAATGACCTTTTTGAGAAGCTCAGGCCTCACAACAATGGCCGGCAGTAAGGAAGAGGCCCTCCCTGAGAAGACAAAGATATACACGGCTCAGTGGAAGGAAATACCCTCTGCTTTCTATGGGATGATTCATGACCTCGGTGCTATTAGGGACAACTGAGAGCGATTCTTTAGAGAGTGTCCTGACCTCTGAGGGGACGCTCAGATGTAGGGCAAGCGTGGCTCAGCACAGACTAAAGACAAACAGAATTAAAAAAGGAGAAGATGACTATTTCTACGTACTGATTCTGCACAAATCATCGCTGTTTTTATTATCAAAACCATGATATTTCCTGCAATAAAGTTGATTGTCAGTTAAATATGGTCCTAATAATCTTATGATCTAAAAATCTTGAGGCAACTGACCGTTCACTGTTAGTAGAAAGAGGATCATGACCTGAACATGAAAGAAGCTCTGCAACACAGCTGTCCTTCTGTACTATCAACCGTTCGAGCTAAAGGATTTGTTAGATGTGCATGGTCAAGTTACTAAATTTGAACATTATGTAACTTTCTTGCTTCAATTCTGCAGGTTAGAGTTCAGCAACACACCGCAATCTCTGAGATTGAAAAATGAAGCAAAAGCTAGAGTGTATTTTTATTTCAGAGCAACACGACTTCCAACCACTTTGTCAAGATTAGTTTGTCTGACTTTTATTCTATAATTCATAGGCTAGGGGTTTTGAAAGTAATCTTTTCTGTGATGCATCAGGGTGCATGCATTCCTTATAGATTTTCCAGCTGCAGCTGAACCTGTGCAGTGGTGTAGCAATGCCTGTAGAGGTGGGTATACTCTTAACTTTGCTACTCGCCCTTAATTTCTGTTGACTGATCCAGCAAAGAATGAATGACTTGGTTATAAACAGCTCTTGCATAATTAGTTTACTGTCAGTAAGAATAGTTACGAAATCATGATGAGGAAAGTAAGCTTACAGAAAGGTAGCTCCAACTAGAGACCGAGTAAGGTGGGTCATGCCTTCCTCATATTAAGAAAAAACATTCAACAACTGAATAGTGTGCATTAGAGGGGGTTAAAAAGATGGTGTTCTCTCCAGGGACTTAAAAAGAGTTTTAAAGCGCACATGTCCTAGTGGTTAGGTTGTGCCCCATGCATGTGAGTGGTCTGGTTTCAAGGGGGTCTACTTTGTATACCTGCGTATACCCTGCACTACATCTCCAAACCTATGTAATATTTTTAGTTTGACTTCAACGTAAAGTCGTTTAAACTCAATGAATCCACTTTTTAAACATAAGGTAAATCATTGGTTCCCAACCTGGGATTTCATTGGTGAGGCCCTGTCTGCTTTATAACAAAACACAAACAGTTCATGCAAAGGTCTCTTGATAAGAAAACCTTTGTGTGGGGCTATTTAAATAGATCTGAACAATGAAAACTTTAAAATTTGATGTTAATTTTTGACATTCATGTATCACCTTTTGTTTGTGTTGGTCTCGGGGGTCCTCAACTCCCTTAGATACAAGTAAGAGGGGCTCATAGAGAAAAAAAGGCTGGGAACCACTATCCAAGAGGGGGGCACCAAAGATCTCAGGGGGGGCGCAAAGCTTTGTCGGCTCTGTGGTCAAAGTAAGAAAGCACATATTAACTAAAAACAGAAACATGGCATACCTAAATAGTTTATACAAAGGTCTTTTGGTATAATAAACATTAACAAACAACGGTGTCCAGCCCTGCCAGCGCACTTCCTGCTAGTTTGTGTACAGAAAAACCATGGCATCTGAAATCAATCATATAAAGTTGGAGTTGGAGCTGATAAATATTGAGCAGCAGTTGAGTTTACTGGTGTAAATGCAAAGACAGAAAAGAAAGGAGGCATCTAAGGAGATAGAAATTATTGCTGCTGAATCAGCTGAGGCAGAGGATGGGAATGTTTCTCACTAATTCAGCCATTGTGAGAGACACAGAAAAGGAAATAAATGTTTGATCATTTCAAACACTGGCGAGTAGATTTGACTGGCTGCACTGCAGTCTGGAGCCATTTAGACTTTACTCAGAGTTGCAGTCACTTTTCTACGTAGTGGATCAATCAGAGCTTGCCCCTTGTGTTGTTTCGACGCGTGTTCACATTTTTGAGGAGGAGCAGATTCGACACACAACTACAAATCAGGCCTGAAAGGCACATCAAAACCAGAGCTGGAGTACAGCATGAGAAATGATCCCTGAGAGATGCCCACAGTGTCTGATTATGGAGCCAAAGCCCTGTGAACAGGCTGCAGTAGTCCAGAACATGAGGTTGGTGAACATGTACATTAAAAAGAAACAAAAAAGAGAGCATTAACAGCACTAGTGACTATACATTACACCTCAGCTTGTCTAAACACAGACACTGACTGTGTTTATACTGAGGTGGCAAATGCAGAACATTACATGAAGTCTGGACAGTTTAAATGGACTGTTTTTGTTCACAGAGGACATTTGTTTTATTATATAACCTAATGTAGGACTCAGGGTCCAATAAAAAAGACAAGCGAATGAAAAGTTTCCGTTTGTGCAGGACAATGTCAGACGCGCTCAGATAAATGTTGGAGGTGAGAAGGAAGTCGACGTTTCAACACTCACTTCCTCTGTAGAAGCCTTTTCTTTAAAGGGATTTAAGCAACACTTAAAGATGTTCCTGCATATGAATTGCATTATGAAACATTCATTGTCAAACCACGATTCTCGCTGTTACAGTTGGCCTCAATAGAAACAAACTGATCCACACACCCACCTCCTGATATCCAGCCAGCAGCCACAGTTGATGCTGAGATGAGGAGCTGTGATAACAAAATGTTCATTTGCATTTTCAGCTACTTCAGATTCGATTCAGTCCCAGTTTTCAGGAAAAACAACTTCCTAAACAAAAACACTCTCCATGTGAATCAAACAGAGGTGTCACAGTATGACTGAGTGATGACGGGTTTGATAATTATCTACTGATGCAGAGCTACGACTGTCATGTTGGGCAGAAGATTGCAGCCCATGTGTTATGTAATCTCTGTTATCCTGTCTTTAAGCTCTCCTAAAGAATAACAGCCGAGCTCTGGTCATATCATGAGATCAGGATTCACCTAAAGTAAATAAATCCATCAGTAGGAATTGAAACAGCGCCTGCCAAGTTCTTAGAAAGTACCTTTAATAGAAAGCAGGTGATTTAACAGATTGGGTCGCACTACAACAGCTTATGAAACCTTTTAGCAAGTTAAGGTTAAGAGAGTATGACTGTCACAATGCAGGATTTGTATAACAGTAATATTAAAGACTAGAAAACCGCTTCTTGTCTTTATGCTTTAATTTCTGTCTAAATTGTACAGATACAGCAGCAACATTTCAAAAATGGTCAATGCACCTGCAGTATATGTGCAAGCAAAGCAGCGTCATCTCTGCTACTCTGTCATTTGCACCTTCATGAAACACCAAATGGACTATAAAGATCTGATTTAATTGTTGCTTTCAACCATTTCCAGGGTACACATGTCAGGCAGAGTGACTCACAGCTGTCTAAGACTGGGTGTGTCGCAGCTGCATCCTGGAAGCGTCACAGCTTGATTTTCATTTCAGCATGTCAATGTTAATTTTGGCAGCTATTTTTAATTTTAGCTCGTACATGCAGTGCTTTCCGGCATGGAAGAACAACTGGTTTCCAGTTTATAGCGTTAACATTTAGCAAGGGGAAAGTTCAACCAAATGGTAGGGTTATGTCGGTGCATAAACTGGTGTACTCGTTGATAGAGCCTGACTTACATGGGATTTTTGGGGCCGATACCGATATGGGGGCTTAAAAAAGCCGATATCCGATATATCAGCCGATATATGAAATAAGAACATTGGTATGCACAGGATATATACTGGACATAAACACAAATTCTTATATTTATATTATCTTTGATAATTTCACAAAGATGCAACTTAGACGACATTAAAACGCTGTATAATAGTCTTGTATTAGATAACGGTGGACACGTGCATTAACAGTTGTATTTATCATTGTTTACTCTCGACTCTTGCGTCTCTACTCCTCTAAGCAGAAGAGACGCAACTGGTCGACTACAACTCCCACAATCCTTGCATGTCAAACAAATATGGCTGCCCACTGAAGAAAGTCAAAGTACATGATCGAAAATGGATTAAAAATGGATAAAAAGATGCTTATTATCGGATGTAACGCTGTGGATTTAATCTCCAAAGACCCCGAAAAGTCACCAAAGTTCCAGGCCTGCTACAACTGAGTCCTTTAGAGCTATAGAGAGATCGGTGGTAGCAAACAAACGGCATAATGGTCAGCTTTCAGAGGAAAAAAGAGTAAGTCTCTATGACTCATGGTTCAAAAGTTATCAATGTTTTTATAAACTGTGTCACGTATTGTTGTATAGGACAACACTGTCCTCAGAGACTGCGAAAAGTCAGCCAAGTTCCAGGCTCACTAGAAAATGTTCTGTAAGAGCTACAAATGCTTGGAAGACATGATTAGAAAGGCACAACAGATCCGTGCCATGTGAGCTCCAAGGGTTAATATATCGGCTACACATTGGCTGATGTTGATTAATCTGTGATACCCTATAATCTGCCCGATTGATCGGCCCACCGATCAATCAGTCGGGCTCTACTCGTTGATACCAATACCTGTATTTTAAGCAGTATCGGAACAACCCTTCTTTTTTGTACATGGTATTGTTGTGGTCACCAGTGTCATGTCATCCATCTAAGCCCTGACTGGTGGAAAGCACATCCCATCCTGCCATCACTCCCCATCTACCATCCACTTGAAAGCTCTAATAATGACTTCCATTGTGAAGGCTAGAGGGGAAACAGTGCACCCTGCCATAATATCTACCTCTAGGCTTTGCCAGCCTGTTGTGAAATTTGCAGTACAATCTAAAAACAACAGAGTCAATATGCAAAGACTTTTAAAAAGCAACTTAACTTCACACTGTTTTTCACTGACAACATACATCATGCTTGGTTTTGATAGTTTTCTGAATGTTGTCTCAACTTTAGACTAGAAAATCCTACAGAAGTGCATTAAAGAGGGAGCTACAGAGCTTAGGTTGTAAAAATAAAATCAGGAAAAATGATTTTGTTTCTTCTGTTTATGAGGTTTTTGTTGCTACTCCAATATTTAAACAATATTTCTGAAGTTATTCAATTAATAATTGTCCTGTCTTTACTGTATAAATAAGGATGGATTTGCCCTGCTAGCCCACTTTTCCCAGCTAAACATCTGTTTTAATGACACAGGAGAAGTAGAACGTGAGTTACTTGTTTGTTTAGGTGTTTTCCAGGCAGGTCATTTATTTATCAGCACCTGCACGTGACTTTAAAGTCATAAATTAAAGTGAGATAATCAGCTATCAGTTTTTGCTCTGGGTCAAAGTCTGGGGTTCACAGGCGTGCAGTATATTTGGTTTGACATTTGCCTGACTCCAGACTGTGTAAACAGGGAAATCAGTATTTCAAAGAGTGAAAAACAGGTCTATAGAATCCCCTTTTTCAGCTTACTGTACTGCTTGTTTAAAAAAAAAAAACTAAGGTAACACAAAGTACAATCTGACAACCCAACACACAACAAACAAACAGCATAAAGCCTGTAATCCTTACAACCTTTTGCCTTCATTCTCCTGACTCTGTGGATGCAGAAATTTGAGCCAATGAAAACTGAGCAGGGCTGCCAAAGCTGCAGAGTTTGATCTGTTTTTGGTCCACTACGCTGGGCCATTAATATCAGCCAATTATAAAAGATCATCTTCTACTCAGTAAGCCTGTGCTTCCTGTTCTATCTGTATTTGATATTATTTGAAAGATAAACAGATCTGTTATTGGGACAGAGCTGAATTTCTGCCAGTCTTAGACATCTGCATTGACTTTAAAAGCGGGCGTCAGCTCTTTAAATGCCTGTTTGATTACATGTAAAGCCCTCAGTAAGTCATTAGCTGCTTGCTCTGTGTGCACAGCAGGTAGCAAACACACGTTGCAGTTTTTGGCAGCAGCACCTGCCCTTTCACCTACCACCCCTCCCTCCCTGCTCGCCCGCAGCAGAGAGACACGCAGAGAGAGCTCCCAAGAGCAAGATCAAACCTGACCTACCCCCTTCCTCCCTCCCTCCCTCCTCCATCCTCTTTTCCACCCTCAGCCTCAAAACACAGTGGACAGTACCAACAAGCCTCTGTTGTCAAAGCAGAAAACAGGCCGAAAACGGGTGAAACACGCATGCAAAGTAGGTTGGGAGGCATTCAGTCTGAATGGAAAGTGTGTCAAGACTGTCTAAATTCCTGAGGAGAGTGGTCATGTTAATTAGTGACTTTAAGTTAGTTGAATCCTGAAAGACACCAGTTAACATGGACACTCCTTAAACAGTAACACCCGTTTCAGGCTGTGTGGGTGTTTGCTGCGTGACAGCTGCAGCGCGTGTCAGCTCCAGCTTGCGATGTCACGGCTTACTTTCCAGGCACATGTGCTGCATGTTGGCTGTGACTCCTTGCTGTCAAAAGCCCTCAGTAAATCTCCCTGCAAGTGACTTGATTCATTGAAAAGCTGGGATAACTTCAGAATAAAAGACTTCTTTATAAACACGGTGAATTTCTCCACATAAATGCTGAACCAGGCTTTCATTTAAAAAATACCCAACTGGATTTGTAGCCATTTATCTGGCCTATATATATCCTACTGATATGGACATGCATGCTAAAACAACTGACTTGCTAACATGCATGCAAAAATGAAAATCAGGCCATGGCAGCTGTTGCACTGCCACCATGCACTCCATAAAAATAGGTAATAACACCTGTAATGTTTTTTTCGGGGGGGGGGGGGTATTATTTTGGGGATTTTTTTGCCTTTTTTAGAGAGGAAATCTGAAGAGAGACAGGTAATATAAGGAGAGAGAGTAGGGGAAGACATGCACCAAACATGCACTGAGACCAGGAATCAGTACAGCAACCAGTGCTAGAGGACTATAGCCTCAGCGTGCGCGCCTGTGCTAACAGCTAAGCTAAACTGACACCTGGGACCTGCAATGTTTTGGATGATGTCAGACTCATTTTTTAGTCACTTCCCACCCATTTTTGCCACTTTCTGTCCCTTTTTTGCCATTTTTCTCCCAGTGTTTGTCGCTTTTTGCCCATTTTTGCCTTTTTTCATCCATTTAAGCTGCCTTTTACAATTAAATACCACTCATTTCCCATTTTGCCACTCTTTGATGCTTTATGCCCATTTTTGTCACTTATCACTCATTTTTTGCCACGTTTTTGCCACTTTGGAACTATTCCTGCCACCTTTCACTCATTTTTTGGTCACTTCCCACCCATTTTTGCCACTTTCTGTCCTTTTTTTGCTATTTTTCTCCCAGTGTTTGACTGCTTTTAGCCTATTTTTGCCACTTCTTTTTCTCAGGTTTTTAAAACTTTCATCCTGCTTTTTCCAATTGCCGTTTGTTGCCACCTCTCACCAATTTCAGCTGCTCTGCAATTAAATGCTAATTTTTGCCCTTTTTTTTCCAAATTTTTTCAGTTTTTTGTCCAGTTTAGTCACTTTTCACTCATTTTTTTGCCATATTTTTGCTGCTTTGGAACCATCTTTCCCACCATGTACTTATGGTCACTTCCCACCCATTTTTGCCACTTTCTGCCCTTTTTTTGGCCATTTTCTTCCCACTTTTGCCACTTTTTCTCCCAGGGTTTGCCGCTATTTGATCATTTTTGCTACCTTAAACCTATTTTAATTTGCACTTTTCACCACTTAGATTATGACTCTGGCAAATGCATTTTTCAACATTTTGGCTCTTTGGTTGAGCAGTGTTGAGTTACACTGCCCTACACCATTATATGGCATCAATGATGTGCCTCCGAATGTATTTGCATGATGACATGTAAACGGACAAAAGATTGTCCTATTTTATTAATATGAAAGTAAAATAAAAAGGGAAGAATAAGTATTTACAATGCATACAGTAATACAGCTGGTGGCACTACTGTATGCTAAACCTGCAATATTTTGGTGAGCTTGGTAGCAAACAGTAACTGATTTACACATCCAGTAGTTACAGAGCAACAACATTTATCTACGTGTTTTACTGCCTGTAATTCAAGTCCAATGTTCACTCTCTCCTGCCAGCTCCTGAGGGTGATGTCAGACTGGCACACTCTGCAGCAGGTCACGTTCAAGACCTTTTTTCTGAAAACATAGATAGTTGCAGTAAGAGTGAGCTAAAAGAGTATATTTTTAACCTAAAGAGCCAATTAAAAATAAGAAAGTAGCTTTAAAGCTGCAGAGGAAAACAGCAGATTTGGTTGCTTCCCACCTATTGCTAAATAAGCTGTTAACATAACATTAGCTTTCAGAACCTTTACATCACTTCAACCAACTATAGAGGCTGTAGTAATGACTTTGTTTTAGAGAAAATTTTCTGCTGTTCAGATCATCAGTCAGTGAGAAAAAATGCCTGAAGTTGTTGCAGATGCTCTGTTTTTCTCTCAGCCACAGCTGTAAAATCTGCTCTTCCTCTGACCACCAGCACAGGCATTTTCACATCGTGGGTGGTCTGGAAAATATACGAGCTACTACATCTTTGCTTTTTACCCTTTACATTAACTTACAATGCAAACTAGCCCGAATACTATTACACTAGCTGTTAAAAGTTATACAATATGAATGAAGAGGATTCGATGCATGTATGGGCTAACTGGACGCTAAAAAATACTCATTCAAGTCTCGTCAACGCCCTTAAAATCCAGCAAAGCGAGGCCATATAGGGCTGCAGAGGTTTGCAAGCAGTGCATCCTATGAAATGTAGGCACTGAAGACTTCCCCCAGGAGTATAAGGAGGATTTTTTGACTTTGTTTACATTTATTGTCAACACTGATGGACGTCCAAATTAAACACTCTAAGCCAATATATTCATTTTAAAAGCCTAAAACTGCTCAATGGACAAGGTTGTCAATACAAGAACAAACTTGCTTCCTGACAATAAATCTTATACCGTTGGAAAGCCTGTTTATTTTCCTTTTAAATGATGCCACATTTGTAAGGAACATGCATTTATTGGATGAGCAGCAGAGCTGTGTACGTGGGTTGCGCCCATGAAAAATTTGCCAAATCTCTGCCCATGCTAAACAGTTTATTCTGCTGTTGCTACTGACTTGTTTTGAGCTTCTGGTACCCCCAGTTGCTGACAACCAGGTTGTTGATTTTCACTGAAGGCAACTTAATGCAGAGAGATATCGAGATGAGATTCTGCAACCAGTGGCAATCCCATATCTCCACAGTCTGGGACTGAACTCTGTCCTCCAAGATGACAACGCTCGCCTCCACAGACCAGGGTTTATCAGAGAAGAACTCCACAATTTGGGAGTGGAGAGGATGGAATGGCCTGCCAACAGTCAGGACCTCAACCCCACTGAACACTTGTGGGATCAGCTTGTTTGTGCCAGAGTGACCAACACAACCACACTGGCAGACTTACGACAAATGCCGGTTGAAGAATGGGATGCCATCCCACAGCAGTGTGTGACCAGGCTGGTGACCAGCATGAGGAGAAGCTGCCAGGCTGTTGTGGCAGTGTATGGTTCTTCCACTTGCTACTGAGGCTCCTGTTTGTTAAATGAATAAATTGTTAAATAGCCAATATGTCTTGTTTCTTCAGACTGCAATCATCAAATCCACCAAACACCAAACAAGAGTCAATGGCAGAATAAGCTGTTTGGCACTGGCAGAGAAGATTTGGCACATTTTTCATGGGTGTAACCCACATACTCAGCTCTGCTGCTCATCCCACAAATGCATGTTCCTTACAAACATGGCATCATTTAAAAGGGAAATAAACAGGCTTTCCTACAGTATAAGACTTATTGCCAATAAGTATTGTTACAGGAAGAAATAATCTACCAAACACAGATTTCCTTACTTTTGTGCCAAGTTTAAAACTTAAACGACACTACTTCACGAGTACTAAGGATAATGTTATTTTTCTGATACTGTTGCAAGAAAGATCAAGGTTCTAGTCCCCCATTGTTGTGTTATTTCTTGTTTTTAGTAAGTCAACATGGCAAACACTGTTTAAATTGCACACACAAAAAAACCCCATCAGAAACATTTAGGTTTGCCTGCAATTCATGATTTATTTCTCTCCTGCACACCTGTCTTCTGTCTTATCTAAAAGATGAGGTCTGGCTTCACTATGCTCTGCTTTTAATCTGTAATAGAAGTGCAACTAAGCTGTTAATAAACCAATCACATAAAATATGTTACTTGTAAATAATTTAACATCATTAATTTTTGACTGGTAGTTTATTATGCTTTCTTATCTTGGCATGGACGCATGAAAACCTGAAATGCTGCTGAAAACCTGAAATATGTACAAATCCTTCAGTCAAAGCTTTTTAAAAGTATAACTGTAATGGTTGACAGATGCAGCAAAGCACACATATAATTGAGAGCCTGCTTTACGGTGCAGAGAGAAGAGTAAACAGAGAGATCTTTCACCCCTGCTGTCACCCTTTACCAAGGACTTCAATGACTTCAACACATGAAGCCAGGAAAAACATCACCATAGATAAAAGACTACTTTCTATAGCAGTAAATACACACAAGTATAGTCAGAGCTATTCAAACAAACAGAGAAACAAAGGGACAAAAGAGGAAGAGTAGTATATCCTACATAAGCAAATGCTAGGATGAAAAGAGAAAAAACAAGGCTGCACATGAGGGCATCGTCCCTGAGGTCGAGTCATAAATACTGCTCTAGTCCACGCCAAGGAAAACTCTCTGCTATTCACATGTGGTCTCAAATACACAACCATGAGGCATGACAGGGAAAACACTAGAGCAAGCTCATAAAGAGCAATTTCAATGTTTCCCCTGCCTCTTTCATCAGAAACTCATTGGTTTTAATTTTGTATACATCACTAAAAAAGAGATTTCGCATCACAAAAGGTGAAGAGGACGTTGTGATTTCCACATTAAATAAAATAAATCTAAAGCTTTTGTTCAAAGGCCAAATTAGTAACCGTATTCACGCTGCAGGATATTAATTCTGTTTGAAGGATTGTGAGGAAGTGTTGTTTATCATTTCACTCAGACTGATGAAAGGAACCTTTAACAAGCAGGGGGCAAACTGTTTTTAGTCTCTCATTGGTTGCTAAGACACAGCAAGAGTAAAACAGGAAGAGAGAGCGTATACATACACCTCACTGCTGTCCTTTGTTTCACTCCCAGCTCTCCTGTCATTGTGTCCCTGTTATAGCCTTTTCCAGACAATAAGAATAGCAGGGATTTTATAGTCATAACTCACCCTTCAACCTTTATTACATATATATGTCTAAATTTATACACATGCATCTTCACTGCTTTAAAAAGAGAGTTAAGTCTATCTAAAGGTTGGTTGTTTTCTTATGTCTGAATGAATTATCTTAAAAGTTTATTTGTTCTGGGGGCCCTGAGCTAAGAAAAATAGCTTTGCTGTCATGTATTTTCAAGTGAAAAATGAACTGAATGTTGAGCCTTGAATCTGATTGAGGGATAAAATTGTTTACTTATGCAACATAAATATGACACTATGCTGATAAAATTGTTTAATCCTCCATAAACTGTCTCTCCAACAGGTGTGGGAATAGCAGGGTTATTCATGATGATACCATACGGTGCCCTAGGACAGGAAACCTGGGGTCCAGGGACCCCTGAGGGTTGTGCCAAAGATCTCAGGGGGGGTGTGGGGCCCTGTCTGCTCTGATGTTGTCAAACTTCAGTGTGCATGTATTTTACTAAAATCCTGATTAGAAACATCATATATGACAGTGTATTGGGGCTTCCCTAAAAGATAACCAAAACTAAGAGGAACTGTTAATTTTTGAGGAAAATAACATACTTTTCTGAGATATTACAGTCGTAAATTTACAAGAAACCAAACTCAGAATTTTTAAGTTAAACACATTGTAGATTGAGAAAAAAAAAATGAAATTCACAAGACAAATAAGTAATAAATTTCAACATTTGAAACCCAAAACTTAAAGTTTTTAATGTAAAAAATTACAACAGTGTAAATTCAAAAAACTATAAGAAATTAAACTAAAAAAGTGGCTTAATTTTTGGCTTTATAATCTCAAAAAACACTTAAGTTTTGGTTCATGAACATTTATGATTTTCAAGTCTAACTTATTTTTGTAATTTTGCTGTTTTTTTTACACTAGAGAATTTTGAGTTTATTGGCGTTAATAATCGGTCTTGTCATTGTTTTCATTCTCTAAAGGGGCTCTAATACAACATCATAATAGCTGATAGTTTAGACATAGATATTTTAGCAAGCACAAGTGTATAAAAGGTCTATTATGTTGGACTTTTTCCAACAAAAAGGATCAAACTTGATGTTTAAATTTCCAAGTGGTTCAAGTGGAGGGGTGTAGCATTTTTTAGATAAATGCCCAAGACAAAAAGGCTAGGAACCGCTGAGGTAGAATTCCCTACCATACAGTAATTAAATATGTAGTCTGGTCCCCTTTTGCAGCTACAACAGCCTCTACTCTTCTTGGAGGGCTTTGGAGTGTTTCTGCTGGAAAAGGTGCTTGGTGGGGTTGAGGTCTGGGATCTGTGTGGGCCAGTCAAGTTCTTCCACACTGAACTAATCTGACCATGTCTTTATAGTCCTTGCTTTGTGCAGTGGGGCACAGCCATACTGGAATAGAAAACGGTCTTCTCCAAACTTTTGCCACAAAGTTGGAAGCATAGCATCGTCCAAAATGTCTTTGTATGCTGAAGCATTAAGATCAGCCTTCACTGGAGATAAGGGGCCTAAACCCAACCTTAAAAAACGGCCTTATATCATTATCTCTCCGGCACCAAATTTCACAGTTGGGACAATACAGTCAGGCAGGTATGGAGTAATTTGAAGTTATTTGTGCCTCAGTTCTGAGCAAGCAGTGGGAAACTTTTAGCATAGAAAAAAACTATTTTGCAAGTGTATTTTGAGGAACAATTAAACTTTAGCAAAGAAAAAACAAAATGTTACACTACAGCCACATGTAAGTAGTTTGTGCTTTGGTCTTGCTCAGAAGGCATTCTTTAGTTAACAGCCAGGACACACTTCTGGGATGCTGCTGACTAATTGGAGCCGAAGCAACCAATCAGAGTTTAACACCCCCTGAGTTTCCTGATTGGTTGACTTTGTGGCACATTCCTAACGCTGTGCACAACTTGAGCAAGTGCACCAGGGGAAGCTGAGAGTGGACATAATGGGCAGATCTTGACAAAGGGAGAGATGGTTTGAGCGAGTGCTGTGGTCTGCCAGTGCACAGAGGAAGAATTTATGAGAGGAAATAGAATGAACCTGAGTACAGGGTAGATTTTTACTCAAACTATGAATGAGTTGCTTGCAAAATATACAGCACTCTTCAGCTATGGAGTCAGCAGTGTTAGAAACTTTTACACCCCACACACCTTAGCAGTCGCTGACCCTGCTCTGTGGTTTTACATGGTCTTCTGCTTTGTACCTGAGTTGCGGTTGTTCCTAAACTCTTCCACTTTCTAATATCACTTACAGCTGACTGTCAAATATCCATCAGAGATGAAATTTCACAAACCTTCTTATTGCAACAGTGGCATCCATCACAGCACTATGCTTGAAGTTACTTAGCTCTTCAGAACAACCCATTTAGTATCAAAAATGTTTGCAATTCCTGTATGGCTAGGTGCTTGATTTTCTACACTTGTGGCAATAGGTTGGATTGAAAATTCTGAAATCAATAATTAACAGGTGTGGCCAAAAACTTTTGTCCATATAGAGTGTTTTTAGGCAATTCCTGTTTGGGTAGAGGGTTTCAGCAAAGGGTCAACTGGTAGGAGAAATCTATAAAAAGACGATAACTGCTACAGCTTCAGTAAACATTTTTTGACTGCTTAAACAAACACATGGAGTGTTTATACATTTCATGCTAAGCTTACATATTTGTGAACTCTGAGCCATGAACTCTTGAGATGGACAGCATGTTCATCAGTCTCTTTCTCAGGGTCATCTGCAGCAGAGCAAACTTTCTTATGGTTGACCTCGTCACCCGACATCTGTCTGCTTCAACTCTCCCCGAATTCCAGCTGAGCCTGCATCTCTCTTCTCTGGCTCTGCTCCGTCCATGGTCGTGTTTACTCCTGAGCCAAACAGCACACTTTAAAACTCACAGCTTGATTCTAAATATCTGTGTGTGATCTCAACTTTACATGTTTCAGTCACCAAACAGGAATGCTATATTTCTCCTGAGACTGAGTCTGTGCCTTCATGAGCTAAAGAAACTGTCTGAATATCTGAGCTGTGTGCTCTCTCAGGGGAATTCAGCTTCCTGTTGACTTGATCTCAAGTTAAGAAAACACAGAAGCTCATTCCTTGGCCAATTTGGTAAAAAGGACCATAATAAGGAGTAATGTCTTCAGTATGTAAAGAATAAACCAGGCATCATTCCTTCTGAGAAATCCACGTCGTGCTACATATAAGGCCAGCTTTTTATGAGACTGAATTTATGCATTTCAGGAATTCTGGCACTTAGGCCTGGGAATAGCTGAAAACTGCATGGTCATGACCTGTTTCAGGGATTTCAGCCTTAAAACTAAACCCATATACACAGGCTGTGGTCCTCCAATTTCAAATCCAGCTCCTTTCCCACATGTTATTCCCCACTCTCTGTCCATAATCCAATGTTTTCTTCGTCAATGAAGCTCAGCGTAAGTTCAAGCAGGACACGGAAGTCATACGCCCGGCTGTGATCAGCTGATAGCCAGCTGATCCCAATTATTGCCTGCCAGCTCTCACAGCCAATCACAACCTTTTCCTCTCAACACAGTATTGTATTTAAATGTGATGTACCTCTAACTAATCCCTGCTTGCATTAATGCTGATGCATCCCGCTGCTGCTGCTGCTGCTGGAAAAGCCCAACCTCCTCCACCCCAACCTCTTCCTTTACAGCATAAAACTGCTACACCCTCAGTGAGATTCCTGCTAATATGGATTAAATCCTTTTGAACTAATTTTGTTATAATCAGTAAAAATTGTCATAAATGTATCTATCCATACGGGGGGCCATGCACTCCGTGGAACGTCAAAGCATGCTGCTTGAACAAACCAGGGAGCATCTTTAGAGCAGAGCCTTCTCCGACAAGTAAAACTGTATTTCCATTTAGAATAAAATGATTAAATGTAGAACAAAAGCATCCCTGGATGAACTTCTTTTAGAGTAACCTTCCCACTATGTCAACATTTTCTGTCCTGTTTGACCATGAAAACAGCTCAGAGTTTGTCCAACAGGACAAATATGCCAAACAATAAATCTCCTCAGCAAACCAGCAGTTTGGTTTTCTAGATGTAAACAATAAACTGTTGCTGCATTATTTGCAGATGTTTGTCAGATCATGTCAGATCGCATGTCTCTCCCCCGCTCTCGTCCCTGTTTCTGACTCTGTCCACTGTCCTCCTCTATCATAATAAAGGCACAAAAATGGCCAAAACAAATCTCAAAAAAAAAAAAAACAACAACAATGTAATGCAATTTAACGCAATTCAATGCAACGTGAGTTGCAGAGGTAAAGAGTTGAAGGCCTTCTCTTCTCCTAACATCTTCCTCTGTTTACTGAGGGCTGTATAATGGATGTGCACAGAGCTAGTAGTGCCATATTGTGCTAAATATAGCCGTTAAATTCAGCCTTAAACCCAATGTAGCTCTAAGTTCTTGTAAAAGACAAAAAGTCTTAAAACTCACCAAAATAAAAGAGGCGAGAATATACAGGGTAATGGTTAAATGCTCATGCAGGAAAATATTTGTGCAGAATTATAAACTAATTCCACACATTTTACTCTCATGCCCATTATATCTGAATTATGCTTCATTATGAAGCCTTTATGAAATATACAGCTATCTGACTTTACTAGTTTCTAGTCGTACAGTGCCAATTAGGTTCAGACCACTTTAGTTTTGGATCATTGCAACCTGCCAGAATCAAATTAAAAAAAAAAAAAAGGAAAAAAAGAAAGAAAAGGAGATCCTTGCTTTCAAAGCTTCAGAATTTTGGCCTTTTGATAGCATATTTTTTACAGCGATGTCCAAAGGCAAGCATTTTGTCTCATTCAGCGCTTGAGTAAGCGTTTATATTTTCCCTTTTTGTCATTGTAATCCGTGTTTGAAAAGATAAAAATGACGTTTAGAGAGGATTTAAACTCTTGTTTCTCCTTGGCAAATCAGGACAGTGGTCTCAAACTACTTCACCACAGCGCAAATGTGAGTTATCCATCGTTTTTATGTTTGAATTGTGCTTTCTTTGTATCTTAACATCACAGTGAACAAGGAAAACCTCCATGATTTTCAAGGCTTACATAAAGGAAATTAATTCTATTACACTCTCAGGAAGGGGGACTCATTTAGAGGGAATTAAAGCGACCAAAAGTACGAAACACGTTAAGTAAGAAGTGAGAAAATACTACACTGGAACTGCTGATTCCACTCATTACCTAATGTGATCAGCACTATCAGCTGTCGCAGTCTCTTACCTTGCATCCCTCTGATGATGAGCACGGACATGGAGGGAAATTTCGGCCCAGAGACATTCCGTTAAACTTCACTCCTGTATTTCTACGAAAGCTTGATCATCGCACACAGGGTCAGTCTTACTTCGAGAGCACAAACATACAGGATAGCCACGACGAGTCAAAAATCAACCGACTCGTCCACTGTAGGAGTGAAAAGAGTCTTAACCAGATTGTGTTAATCTTCTTAGACACAGAGCATAAACTGACACTGGGCGACCCTGACTGGCTGCCTGCTTAAATAAACGCGTGCTCATTTCGGGGCACGCCACAGGAGCAGCCCCATCACATGCAGGGAGAGTTAAATATTGTCAAACTGAAGCAAATATTGATACTCAAGCAGGCACTGGTGCAACGTGTGGCAGACGCCCTTCCAACTTTAGGGAACAGGCAGTCACAGAGCAAACTGAAGGATTATGGGAGGTTGAGCCTGCTGGTGTGAAGGAGGCTGTCAACAAAACAATTTTGGCATTTAAAATCCAGAGTGCCTGCTTATATCTGATCATTTATCTTTACTTAAATATATTCTGTCAAATCACACAATCCTCACCAGATTTCCCTTAGTCTGGCTTAAAGTGAGGATAAAACGACATCACTGAGTGCCATGTGAGTCATTGTTTTCTTACATTAATCATGACGACACTCCACCCAAATAACAAGCAAAGCCATGCAAAGAAGTCAGCTTTGGCTGCAAAATGTACTTGTTGATTCCTGTCCTCTAAATTCTCAGTCTTTAAAGACAGCTTGCATGTTGGGTCATTTACACTTAGAGAAATTGTCGACCAAGAGCAAACTGATAAATGAGTCCTTCCAGGTTTTAGCTCAGCTTATATTTTGTAAAATATTTTAAGAAGCAGTCCTCATAACTTGAGACTACTGCTGTGAGGTTTGATTTCATTTCATTTCATTTATTTGGATCTCCATTAGCTAGGGCCATTGCTACTCTTCCTGGAGTGATCAGGCCGAAGTTGCAGGAAAATGCTCCCTGCATACATTAATAAAACAATGAAGGGTTTCCTGACTCTGCTATGAATCCAAACATTATGTTAGGTGTTCCAATCGATTGCATAATCAGAGCCAACAAAGCCAAGATCATTGACCGTGTTTGACTCTTCAACTGTTTACAACAATCAGAGAGGCATTTCAGGACAGAACGGTGTGAAACTAAAGCGGTCTGTTGAACTTTAACTTGAATTTAACTGTCAATAAATACAATTTTCCGTTTCTGAGTTTCAGTTTTAATGGCTAAATAGGATGCACATTAGCGGTTTTAGTGATTTGGAGGTTTCATGCAAAGACCAATATGAGGCTCCATCCCATTTAGCTAAAAGCAAAAATAGCAAGGTTCTAGTAAAAATCTAAAGGTACTGATACCTGATTGATATGGCAACAAAAATTCAAATCCTGTTAGGTGGCTGAGAGAACAACTTAGGGCCAATCCTATTTCTATCCCTTACCCCTTGAAACAGAGCGGTAAGGGGTAGGGGTGAAAACCCTTCTCTTAAGAATTAAGACCCCACTTGATTGCTGTTCATCATCACACACTGCAGATAAACAGTGCCCCATCAGAGGTGACAAAGCTTCCACCATCTCTTTCATACTATGGATCTCTGTGTTGATCTTCTCCATATATTTATACAGTTAATAGCCCCTGTTTACACGTGTACATACTGAAAATAAAATAAACTCACATCCCTAGCAGGTAAAGATTGAATATATGGGAAAACACAACTGTTGTATTCTCTGATGAAAATATTTACATTTACACGCCTCCTTCTTAGTCCATTGTGCCAGTTTGCAAGTGAACGCAGTGCATGGTGGGAAAATCATTATACCCCTTGGTTTCAAGTGTGGTTCTGAAAAATGTTCATTTAAAGGACTATGTAGCCCCTAGCCCTCAATTCAAAAGAGAGGGATACCCCCTCAACCAGCATGAATGTACAAAACCAAGGGGAAGGGCTTAAATAAGGGCTAAGGGGTAGAAATGGGATCAACCCTTATGTCTTTATCTGGTATATTTCCATGGTTGATGTCCATATGATAAACAAGCAAATCCCACTGTTTACAGTGAGGTTCTGGTGCGAGAGAGAGGAAGTGAGTAGGTGAGAGAGCGAGCAGGAAGTAGTGCTGATCTGAATCATCGATCATCACACTGCCTCCTCAGATTAGAATTATTGCTTAGGCAAGCCTTGCACTTCACGCCACAAATACTGCAGCATAATCTGCATCTTACTTTGAAAAGTGGAGCCATAACTTCGACCTCTTCAACCATGCTCGCTTTACCGATTCAATAAACTGCTACCAACGTTATTTCTCGTGTGTGTGCAATTCTGCGCTCGCATCTGGCATTGGAAAACCATCTTCCACTCCTCGACAGAATTCAGTCAGTACCTATAAAAGTACCCTATTCAATACCATCCCTAGAAGCAACTGCTTACCAATGTTACTAATGCACATGTGCAATTTAGACAGAGTTCAGGAGATTGCCTGTGATATTTTGCATTGAAAATGAAACACTGCCCAATATCTAGGTTGAAAAGACATTTATGCAGCTTAAGATTTCCCAGCCTTACCAATGATGACTACATCTTAAGCATCAGGCCTCAGGAAACTGCCTACCTTTGCTTGATGGTAAAACCGTCTATGGCGAAGCACATGATTAGCCCGCTAAATGGTTAAAGCGAGATCCCTCAGTAGTTGGAACCAGAATTAACAATAAACAAGCACGCATTGCTGCAGCTGCTGTTACACAAATTATCAGAGGATGCTGGAGGCAGATATTCAATGTTACAAAGCAGGTTCTGAATGAGTGTGTCCCTGGTTAAGCTGTGGCTTCATAGCAAAGTTGTACATGTAGTGAAATGCCACAGGTATTTCTGTTTGTAGCTACATCCACAGCCCAGTGATTAACAATGTGGAGGTAACGCACCTGGATTCATCTCTGTGACCTCATAAACACCCCTGAGTTACAACTAACCACTTAGATTCTGATATTAAATTGAAAACTAGGGAACATAAAGCTCTTATTCTTCTTTTTCTGCCTAAAGGGAAATGAAGCATTCTAGTATGGAAGCAAAAAGTCTGCATCTTTTCTTTCTGTGTATTTAAACTTTGGTGCCCCATGATCGATAGCTGCAGTGAATAGATAACAGATACATGTGTGGTTGGCCAAACTTCCCAGTGCCCACATTTTGGTCAATATATCAATATTTTCTGTCCAGGACTGAGCTCTTTAACTCCAAATCACAAGTTCACAACCTAAGCTCTGTATTCTACTCTTGAAGTCCTTGCATAAGCAGCGATAATTAAAATGACAGCATCGTGCTTGGTTTTGTTTCTGACTGACAGCCTCCAGCAGAAGCACATAATTTTACATTACATAACAGTTTCACAGGCTTGGTAGTACTCAGAGTGAACCCTGTGTGTTGGTGGAGGTACAAAAAATGCCTTAAAGATGTTCAAAGAAATATGTAAACCATGTACACAAATCTGCCAACAGATAAACACACGTTTGCGGCTGAACTTTCTTGGTTTAGGCGTGTAAGAAGAACTTGATAAATTATTTAACCGTGATGATTCAACTGTTGGCAAGCTGCTGCCTTAAAGCTAGTTTCATGCCAACAGTGAAACTATTGGAGTTGAATGTTTCTCTCCTGAGATGCTCTGAAAAAAATATCTGAGGGCTGGACTGTGTAACACTGCCAAAACATGGATGACCTACATGTGGTATTGAGACTGGGTGTTACCTGTACAGACAACAGGAGAGCTGCAACTGTCGCCTTTGGTCTAAGAATATGAGGCTTTTTCTGCTGCTTTCTTAGGTGTTATTTAACGCTTGTAATGAAGAAGGCTAGACAGGTTCAGGGATATAACTAGAGCTTGATCTTAGACCTATGACCTCCAAAATAAAATCAGTTCATCCTTTATCCAGAGTGGAAATTCATGCAAAGTTTGAAGAAAAATCCTCAAGGCATTCCTAAGACATTACACAAAAAGTGTGATATGTCAGGACAAAAGTCAGGCACACGCAAAGGTTTTTAGATCTAGAACCATTTCTTTAATAACAAATTCTCTACACAGGAGACAGATTTTGCTGTTTCATTCATTCACCAACAACCACAGTCTCCACTCTTCAAACTCCAAATCTCGCACAAACACAGTTTTAGAGTAAGCAAGCTCAATGTGGCTAGCTGTTAGTTTCCTGCTTCATCCATTGGGTAGCAATTTATGTCCAGCTCCCTCTTTTGTCAATATAAATTTGGCTAATTGCACTCATGCTGTCACATCTAAGCTGGCTCCCTCTGCAAGCCGCTTTTTGCCACCCCCCTCCACCCCAGCTCCTCCTCTCCCTGCCTCAGGCTTTTCTTATCCAGGTGCCACCCTAGTTCCGACTTCAACCATCATCATCCCCATCCCAAATGAGCTGGAAAAACTCCAAATAAAAGAATACTGTGTAACTGTGGCAAGTTTATCCACAAATGCTGAACTGGGCTTTTACTTTGAAACCTACAAACCAGAAGTGTAATCATAGAATGCTCATCTTCCCTGTGACATATTCTACCGATAAAGAAACACAAAGCTTCAGCAACAACTGAAGTTTAGAGAACTTTATCAGACCATTTTATTTTACCTTTTGGCCTTAATCTGGGTCATCAAAAACACATTGCAAACATATTCTACTGGTGTGAACATACACTTCTGCTAAAGCAAGGTAAACATGGCACTCTATCATTTCCCTGATGCACACAGCTTGTGGAAAATATAGGCAAGCCTCCTATTCTCTAGATTCTTGACGTGTAAGATGCAGAACTCATGCAGGCTGGCTTTTTATCATGCCAGTCCAGGTTAAAATCAAGCTGTAACGCTGCCGAGACATGGCTGCCATGCACAAAGTTTGAAATGGCTATTACTATTTATAACAACACAACTATACCGTTTATTGTTGCTTTTTTATGATGTAAACTGCCTCATTCTTCAATGGCATGAACCTTTATTTTGATAACCATTGCATCATCTGTGGGCCCACTGAAGGTTGTGATATCAGTGTATAGTCATGCAAAGATCTGCAGCAAACTTTATTCAGTCAGCTCCAAAGCTGATTGGAGCCCGGCCCAGAAGGAGAATGCCAACAAGGGGGCTGATCCAAGATGCAGGCATTGATATTATTGTGGAATCTGTGCAGGGCCTGAGTACTGGGGTCTTGCAGGAGTTCTGCCATTTCTGTGGAAGTGCAAAATTTCTATAGTGCATCAGAAAAGCGGTTAGTAAGGCAGTTCCTTCAACACTTCCTGGTGGGCCAAGTAGTAGCCTACATCCAGAAGGGCTGCAGGTCATTATCGATGTGAACTTAGCTTGTTCACAATGTTTACAGCCTGTTACGACTCAAGTAGTGTGCATCAGTCTGCAGGATTTTACCAGGAGATAAGCTGTCAGAGAATGACTAAAAACATTATTTAAAGTGGTTAGAAATGAGTGTGTTCAGCCCTCTTTAGTGGGGGTTTAGAGGCCAGAAGCCAAGCTGTTTTAACCAACTTATGTTCCAAAAAGCTGATAACTACCATCCTCCCACGGGTTAAAAGACAAAGTTAAAATCTTGATTAACAGCTCTAAGAACTCAGCTGATAGTGAGTTCATGTGAAGCCAACATTCAGCACAGCATGTGCATTTTACAGGAAACATCAGACTCATGTAAGTGAAGAGTCTAATGTCAAGCTACCATAAAGCGTAAGAAACGTGACTTTAAAATCGGTCAAGCCAGCCTTCATTTCTTCCATGATAACAAAGTTTGTTTATCCCACATAATCACTTGACAGTCTTTTTTCCATTCATGTCAGATCCACGGTAAACAAACGTGTCCTAAATGTGATAAATGAGCATGGTGCTAATCTAAACACAGCAGCTCTAATCTAAAAACCTGTCTAGCTGTTTAAATCCTCCAGTTAATGCAGTTTGCAGAGTGCCAAGTGTCACACATGGTTAGCTCCAATTTGAACAAACTCATTACTTACTCAGAGAAGAGTGCCAAGTTTGTTCAGAGCAAACAGCTCACCAGGGAAGAGCTGAGGAAGACTTTTATTTCAGAATAACCGTTTGCTGTTGTTTTTCTCTTTGTGGGACATTTTTCAATTCTTTTACAGCACGCTTAACATGTTTGATTTCTGTTTTTTAGGAGGATATCCATGCAGTGTTGTTTAAAATGATCTGACAGCTCCATGCTGTAGATGATATCATGAAATGCATCTACATGGATGGACTGGCATATGTTTGGTCCATGTTTTTGTGTTTTATTACAGCCTCATGGGGCTGAATCTGACGGAGACAAGCGCTGCCTGCTGGCTTACAAATAAAGATGAATAGATGCCAAATTAGTGGGCTAGATTGAATGTGACAGAACAAAAAAATTAAAATGTTCTGAGGCAAAACACCCCCTCAAAGCCTATGAAAAAAACATGATCCATATATCCTGTTTTGCAGTCATGCCCATCTTAGTCCATATTTACTCTCTGGCTCTTTTAGGTCACCAACTTTTAGGTCTCTTAAACTGTGATGTGAGTCTCTTTTGAAACTACCTGATTGATTACATTGGAGATAATGCTTTCTCTGGTATAGGATAATCTCAAAGGCTAATTGAATTGCTAGCCAGTAGGTATTGAGTACGTTGTTTTTAATCAGATTAAACTGAAATGCAGCCATTTTTGGCCATTTGCTACAAAGGAACTAAGTTTGTCTGCTGATAATTTTCCCAGTCTGATAGTCGTTGCTTTATTCCATGGGTGGTTTATGTACTGCTCTCTTGAGCAAAGTCAGTAAGAGGATGGCTTTTGAGCTTTGTTTTTATGAGTTATACTGCCACCTGTAGGTGGTCCCAGTACACCACACAGCTAAGTAGACTGACTACACCAAGCGGCAACCTCTGGTCCTGAAAAATGAAGCCAATGCAGAAGTGCAAAAAACTGCAGTACAGCAAGTGTCCACTTGATGCTGGCTGCAGGAACACCAGACACATGTTAAACAGCCGGTTTTGACACTAGAAATAAACTGGTTTACAGCCTGGTTCAAAACACCAAACATGCTTCATTAGCTGGTGTCTTATTGTGCTCCCACTGTACAGGAGTGAATTTTGTTTTACCACTATCGTTTGGATTATATTTAGGATGAAAGCTGATTGGCACGTCTCATTTGACTGACAGATAGCTCAGCAGGCAGAGGCTCAGTTTCTGTCAACCAGAATGCTAGCTAGCAGGCTGACAGGAAGTCTCGCTTAGTGGGCAGGCCGTTAGGTTGATCCAAAGTTTGGTTGAAATTACGATTTTAATATGGAAGCCTCCATGGATTGGCTTCAAGAGCCGTTTGAGTTCGCCTATTGTAAGCAGATGACTGATGTCACGCGGGGTTTGTCCAGGTCTTTCTACAGTTTATGGACTACACCTAAACCAAAACAAAAAATTATGATAGATGTAGGAATCAGCAGCTCTCACTCACAGATGATAAGTAGCAGAAAAAGGAAAACTGAGATGGTGGCATGCCTAATATTCACATTTCTCAACAAAACTTGGTTTTCCCCATAACATTTGAACTAGGGTTCGACAGTTTGATTTATCGTGGCTTTTGTCACATTTGATTTATAAAATGACTACCACCAACCAGTATATACATTACGTATAAGTTTTAAGCCATCAGCATGCAATTCTCTCTGGAGTTTCGCTTCTCCCACTGTCTCTTAAATGCCTCTCACAGCAGACGGCGCGCTCCCCTGCCCATCCAGAAAACTCTCCTCTGCACGTGAAAGGAGGGGAGCAAAACATGGAGAGCACAGAGAAAAGTAAACAAACAGCCAATGTGAGTTAGCAAGAGATGGTAGTTTGAGATGGATGGATGGATGGATGGAGAAAAACTGCCCTGGGTCTGTCATCTGGCAGTGACCAAAATGTGGTAATCTGTAAAATATGCTGCAAGATCACGCCAATATCATGGCAGCAGTAACACAACACATCCCCAAAGGCATGGCCCCACTAAGTGTCGTTGGAAAGCCAAGATTTGAAATCCCACAGCGAAGGCTGACTTCAAGGATACTTTACCTGGGTGGTCTTTTTTTGCTGTAAACTCCCTGCAAGAGTTGTCCATGTCAGTAAGAGAAAAGGTGGCTCAGCAGCTGATAAATGTGACCCACTTCACAGCAACGGATCTATGATCCAGCAGAACAGTAGCTAAATTAGACAACTTTGAGGTCAAGTTTGTACCTCCAAATGAACATCTATCCCAGTAATCACACAGGAGAGCTCCTTACACAAGGTCTTAAAGGTGTTTGTCAAGTGAGCATCAGCAAAGACAAGAAAACTAGTATAATCAGCGATGTGAGGGTGGGCTAGACTGCAGCCTTAGGCTGCATCTTATGATTGTAAAGTTTCTGTGAAAGTTTGCTTCACCCTTAATGAGGAAAATAATGGTAAGAAAACAGAGACAGCACTCACAACAACAGACCGTATAGATGGGATTACTCATACCGGTATCATTCATCAAAGGGCTGGATTAAATATTTACACAGTAATTTAGAAAAGATTTCAAGATACTGCAATATAGCCTAGAAATATTGCGATATAAATTTTAGGCCATATCGCCCAGCTCTAATCTATTAACATTTTATTAACCTTACAGTGTTTCCTACTGAATTATACTGAATAGTTGCTACTATTTGCAGAAAGCAGCTGCTGAAAAAAGCAAAAACAAAAGCATGAAAAACTTGATTTTTTACCATGACATTTTGCTCCTTAAATAGTGCATTTAGTGGCTGGACCTACTAGTGGACGCCTCTCTTGTGTAGGTTTCTTTTAAAAGAAGAGAAAAAGGTCAACACATGGGTGGCCCAGACTTGGATGGGCCATCCATTCTAGGAAAGGGTAATGTCCTCTTATTTAGTAAGATAATTTGGTCTTATCCTGTCAATGTCAGCACAGAACTCAACACTAGATCACTATTTTGATGAATGGGTCTTGCTACAGAGCTTCGATGTGCCTACCAGGTTTGTTTGTTTTTAACTGTAAGACAGTCTTATCTACTGCATTCTGGTTTTATTTGCTGCACAATCCTGACGTCCTTGTTCCTGTTCTGTTTATTAGCGTGGCTTTTAAACTGCACGCCATGGTGCATTTTCCCTCCAACTCCACCCCTGAGAAAGTTGTTCATGTACTGAAGATAATCCAATAATTATCAAGTAACAACCACACACACATCTGAAGTCATTATGAAGACTAAAAGAGTCAACCTGGTATGTGGGAAGATGGAAAAAGATATTATTCAGCCTTTTTTGTCGCAATATGTTCACTGATCTATGCCAAGATTAAGAGCCCACGTTGCACTTTTATAACTTCTCATAACTTTAATTCAAGAGTGTAACTGAAAACTGAAACTAAGAAGAAAAGACAGCCTTCTGCTCATCAACTGTGGGGAAAAAAAAACATCTGTTGTTGTTGCCTTAAATACAAATGTAAGGGAAGAAAAAAAGGAAATGTTGGCATTAAGCTAACACAAGTGGCAGTTCCCACAGCCGTGTTTACACAACATGAGAGGTAGAGAAAGTATGACATGCAGGATTTATGATTATGAGGGGGCATAAAAGCAGCAGGACACATAAAAAACACACACAATACGCTGATAAACACGCTGACAGACTGTGTACTTTGGCAAGCAGCGTGTGAGACTCACAGACATCATCTGAAATTTACGACTGTTTGAGTCCTGCAGAGTTAAAGCTCAGGACAGGAATAGAAGTTCAAATGTTTAACAGGCAGGAGCATTATTTTATTCCTTTTAAATACCTGCATTAGGTTGTTTCAGGTGAACTTTGATTATTTAAACTACAGTTGCAGTTCCAGCTTCTGAAAAATATAAAACAGCCACTGGATCTCCTCATGTTTCACAGTAAATGAAAAATATATTTCCAATAATCCACAGTTCTAGAAATAAAAATAAAGAACATAAGTTTGATATCTCAAGTTTCTTCCTCTCTTTGGTATTCAATAATATCTAATTGAGTATCTTTGGGTTTGATCGGCTGAATATCACATATGAGTCTTGTTTTCTAGTGAACAACCCAACTATCCCAGCTACAGTATTAAGATTGTCAAGGTTAGAAAACGGCAAAAAACAAACAAACAAACAAATATAGTCTTTAGAAAACAAAGACGTAATCTCAGTGATGTCACCCAGTTGTTTGGCGAAGTTTCAAATATGGCGGTCGCCATATTGGAAATGCTATCACAAAGTAATTTTGATCATCTACAGTACTATGAAGAACTTTAAGGCATGTTTGGGCCAAAAACTGATGCTGAAGTAGGCTAAGTCCTGTAATGAAAAGTAAGCCCACCAGAGGGCACCAGAGGGTAGGTAGGAGGCTTGACACAACCCCGGTCATGCTCTGGATGTCCTTGTATATCACCAGGGGCATGGGAAAAACAAAACAAAGTCCATACCTTTAACCGTAGATGCCCCAAGGGCCCTGAAAACTGCAGGCTGCATCACTAGAGGTGAAAATACCCAGACATAAGAAATGCCTGTAATGCCCGAAATACACTGGTGTGGACATGTGTCGAGCTTGACTCTGCCCCAGTCCTGGGCTGTGGCACATCAGGCCCTGTGATGAAACCTCAGTACCCTTCATACCTAAAACATATGCACATGACTGCATATCAAGCAAAGAATTGGAGCTGAGGTGGGTATTAAGCCTTCTGGCCTACAGCTACAACAGTTCAACCACACCCCTAAGTACACTGATAAAAGATAACTGTTAACCTTAATAGAATGAAAACAGAGCTATACCAATAAAGACGTGAGCTATTCAGGGCAAAACTGTTTTTGTACTTGGCTGTAAACATGTTACTTCTTCCGCAAATATATATGGGTCTTAATGGGATTCACCGGCTTCCGCAGCAAGCCTCTAGTGGACACTCCAAGTACTGCAGGTTTGTCCACTTCCTCATTGGCATGATCTTTCAACATAGGAAAATATTCAAAAATGCCTTTAAGAATATTGCCTTTTATTTGGCCAATGGTAAAAACAAAAAAAACAACGCTATCAAAATAATAATACCAACAAAAAAGAAAACTAATGCAAAAGAAGTAAATGAACAAGTGAATACATTATCTGATTAATCAAAGTGATTAACTGTCTTGGCTGTTTAAGATGCTGTTTCATTACAATCATATTTTAAGAGCAGTAAATTGGTGCAATGCAACATGAGCTACATCAAATCTTTAATAAGGGTGGTAAATATAATACTGACATAGAAATATGTCATTGTCCTGACATATATAATACATACTTTATTTTTTCTTTTATTATTTATACAGCTCCGGATTTGTCTGCCAGTTTAACCAACATCACAAAAACATGACTCCTCACTACTGTTGCATGATTTGGTAATAATGGGCTATTACTATTATACTCAACAATATTGCAATTTGCGATTAAGATATAGCCTAACACATAAATGGTATCATGAGCCTACTTGCTTTGCAGAGAAAATGCAGAGAATGATGTTAATTTTTAATGTGCATTTCTGATTTCAAAACACGCTAATATTAAGCAGCATAAAAAATACAAACTTGAAGTTTTACAGTACTGATTTTTAAATTAGTAGTAATTATTCCAAAAAATAAAAGTTTTTCCATTTTTGAAAATTAAGCTACCTCTTTAAAGTGCAACAGTGGCATTGTTGTAAACTTAAAGGCCGATCTGCAGGCATATTTCTAAACCTTTCGAGTACTACGTAATACAAAAATAATTGCAACCTTTTATGCAGTTATGTAACTGCACAGCCTGACATTGCAATTATAATTAGATAATTGCGCAGTACAGCTAGTCACAGCTGTGTCGAGACATGAAGGGACAGAGAAGTTAAGTCAGAGAGAGGAAGAGGAAGGCGGCAGATATATGTCAGAGCTGTAAAAATAAGTGAGGTGATAAAGCACAATAAGAAGTGAAACCGACCCCTGATTGCAGTGAATGAATCCTAACATATACCTTTAAAGGGGCCTTTTTTATTCTCCAGTTAATTAGATATGGTAATCAATCATTGTGATTGTCCCACAGTTTATCACTTAAGCAGAATTGCTGTATCATCTTATTATTGCAATTTTGGTGCCATGTATTCTGTAACAAAAACACACATACATCTCATCCTATCATACTGTATTAAAATGTACAGCATCCAATCAATATTCAATCATCTACCCTGTAAATCTCAGCCGTCGTGTAGGTCATCTCCCTTCTTGAAACTCTGCACGGGAGCTAAATCTAGAGAAGTGACGTCCTGCCAGTTCTCAGAAGTCGATCCCTCTTTAACTTCACTGCAGTAACACATAGATCAGAGGTCAGGGTTGCCTGATTAACCCTGTGGTATTACTCAGTGAGGAGATGACCTTCTTTGTGGTGTTGCAGCCCAGGACGTGTCTATTCAGCTCAGTGTTACAGGTCAAATTACATCTCATCTCGTGTGACCTGTGTACGAGGGGTGAGTAGTTTGTAAAGTGACATTTCAAAGAGATGAGGAG
This sequence comes from Cheilinus undulatus, assembly GCF_018320785.1. NCBI lineage: Eukaryota > Metazoa > Chordata > Actinopteri > Labriformes > Labridae > Cheilinus > Cheilinus undulatus. Next base: position 8,134,128 of record NC_054881.1, on the reverse strand, counting down.
AAAAGGTCACAGGGTTTATCTAACACACCGTCTTAAACAGACTTTAATCCTGTTTGAATTTCATCCAATGAAAACTATTTTTGGTTAACCACAAAAGATGCATGGAAAAGTTTCAAAGGCCTGCACGGTGTGAAAAAAATTCTTTGTTCAATAACGTTTTTAAATATTACAATAACAATATGAAGTGTAATAAATCATAAAATGTTAAAGAATGCATACAAGCCACTGTTACAACGTGCATCTGCTGTTTTATATGATTTCAGTGTTTGCAATATGTCACTTTTTTCTGCACTTACACTGATAGTGATTATCAGCTGGGTGGGAAATTGGCAGAGACTGCACACAAAACATTATATCCTGGAAAGTCCAAATATTACTATCCAAATACCGGGAAAGTTTGTAAAAAAACAACATTTAAATGAGTGACTGTTTAGGTCATTTATGGACCAACTCTCTCTTATCAAATACCTTATAACTTGAGTACTATAGGTCATGATTTTGACATTATTCTTTGTAAATAATGCTGCTTGTTAGAATTAAATAGCTGATAAAAAAAATTGTGGCTGGTAGATTTTTAGATCCACCAGCCAGAGCGACAGGTAGACCAACCTTACAGAGTTAAATTCCAAAGTTTAATTCAACCTTGATTATAAGTAGTACATGTGACTGATAAAAATTAGCCATTAGCTTCAGATATTCAAATGTTAGAGCTGTAATAGGACATAAACTAAGCTCTGATTCAGTGCTGAGTTTCCATTTGAGAAACCCGTACCAGACACAAATTTTCTATCCTTTCCTATCCTATGCTACTCCTTTCATGTCCTTCTTTTCTTATACTATCCTGTCCCATCTTTCCTTTCAGTGCTTTCCCATCCTGTCTTTCCTATCCGTTCCAATCGTATCCTTTCTTTGCCAATCCTATCCCTTTCCAATCCTATTCCTTTGTTTCCTATCCCAGCATATACTTTACTATTCTATCCTAGCCTAATTTTTCTTTTCCTATCCTATAGTATCCTATATCTTTCAAATCCTATTCCTTCTTTGTCCCATCCCATCATTTCCCATCCTATCCTTTTCCATTTCAATCTGATTTAATTTCTAATTTCTTAATGTCCCATGTAATCGTTTCCTTTCCAGTAGTATTCCATCCTTTCCTTTCTTTCCTACCCATTCCTCTCCTGTGTTCCTTTTCGATCCCATCCAATCCCATTCCATCCCATCCTATCCCATTTTATACTTTACTATTACATCCTATCCTATCTCACTCTTTTTCAATCCAATTCCTTTCCTATTCTGTTCTGTTCTATCCTATCCCATCCCTTCCCTTAGGCCGGCCACACAGGATTTTAAGCCCAATTTGGGGCAAGATTTGCTTCCCCCAACAATTGTGGGGGTGTATCCTAAGTGGTACCTCAAACAATTGTCTGCCTGAATAATCCTCATGTGTGGTGTCAACACGACTGTTTTACTGCTCCAAATTGCCTCCAAAATCCTGAATTGTAAATATCAAACACATGTACAATTTACGATTCTAGGTCGTAGTGCCTCTGACAGAGTACCCACAACAACCAATGAAAGCGAGCAGACCGGGTAGCGTCACAGACGGATCATACGTACTTTTACCGTTCAAAAACACACCTGTACCTTAATTCCAGCCAGGATTTCATCCCAATTCTCTCCCATGTTTTATGATTTTTGCTTCACCTGTAACGCCTGCCAGGGCACTCTGTTGTGGAGGGACAGCAAGACGGTATCGACAGACATCCATGTTTGTTTGTTTTTAAAGTCACATGATCAATGAAGTTGTTAACAGGTCGGCAGGTGTGTGGTCTCCAGTGATTTGACAGTCTGGCTGAGTCGTCTAGTGTGAGTGTTCAGAGGATTAAAGATGAAAAATCTTTCAAAATTTTCCTCATATCTGTGGTTTTACATGGTTTTGCAATCATTTCAGGTTTAAAAATCATGTAGTGTGTGGCCAGCTTTACTGTACCATTCTAATCCTTTTCCTTTTCCTTTCCTATCCTATCTCATCCCATCCTATCCTTTTTCCATTCCAATCCAAACCCATTTCTTTTCTATCTTATCCAGTTCTTTCTCATCTTCTCCTCTCCTAACTCCTATCTAAGTCCATCTAATCCTTTCCTAATAAATACTATTCCATCCTATTCCATCCTCTCTCTGTTTCCTATCCATTATCCATATCCATTTCCTATCCTGTCCCATCCAATCCCGTCCCATCCTATACTGTACTATTCTTTCCTATCGTATCCTCTTTCCTATCCTATCCTATCCTCTCCTTTCCTATCCTACCCTATCCCACACTATACTATTCGTATCCTATTCTTTTTCTTCCCCATCCCATCCTATCCTACACAATATTTTCCTGTTCTATCCTATTCTATCCTATTCTATCCTATTCCTTCCCAATCCAATTCCTTTTTTGCCCATCCTATACTATCCTATCCCTTCCTATAATATCCCATCATAATTTTTTTTCCCTACTTTCTAAAGCTATCCTATGTATAAAATACACAGTGCATTACAAATGTGTGGGCTGAACCTAATGTTTATTTTTGCTGATTTTTTTCAGTGTTTTTAGAAACAGGAGGAAACAAGAGTCTCTGCTCTATTAAGCTAATGGACTGTCAGACTGTCACTGAGCCAAACTAAATTAGTGAAGCACCGGTGTTAGCAAACATGATACCGACCCCCCGGGGGATATGTTCAAGGGATGTTAGTGCATGCTAGACAGTGTGACATGGCATAAATACACAAATACTGGTAAAACATGACAGGTGCTGCAGAAAATACAGGAGAAAAGCTAACAAAATTGAGTGGTTTCTAAATTGCAGCAGGTGATTTATCTTCTTAAAGGTTAAATATGAGACAGAAAGCAATAATGGTACATTCTATAATGGTACAAAGATGCCCTGGTTTACAAATATGGTTGTGAAGATATTAAGAAAATTCCCAGATAATATTTGTGGAATCATCCCTCTTTGTAGGTGGGTTGTTTTTTTAAATTACACAACAAAGCCTGTGTAATGCCAAAAAAAGTCCAGATTTTCATGCCTGTGCTAACTTGCATCCAACCGTAAGAAATAACGACTGCAACGGTTAGTGAGCTGCTTTTCAAGCTTAAATTAAAAAGCCTGTATCTAGCCAAAAAGGCTGGGTTTTCACACCTGTACTAACTTGCATCCAAGAAGGAGAAATAGCTGTGAATGAAGGATAATGTTGCACAATCGTGTGTTTATTCCCATCGCTTCCGATGCACTTCATAACACCAGACAGTCCGACACACCTACAGCCTGAAGTCACGCTGATGTTATTATGATGTAGGAAATGTTTATGGGTCAGGTAGGTACTTGAAAACTCTAACACACCTTTGTACACATGAAGTTTTTCTGTTTGTGTAAGCCAGTCAAACCAGTCTGCAGAAGTGTTATGTAGAGAGTCATTTAGATTAAAAAGGCTGAGGCATGAATTTTATCTTCCTCATTTTCCACATCTGTTTCCTGAATAAACACCATGATAACTGCATACTCGAGTAAGGAAGAAGAGCCTAGCTGGCCTAGTTTTACCTCACATCTATGACCTTTAATGAAAGACATAAACATTGAATATTCAGGTCAAATCACCTGTCTGTCTTTAGGTATCTTTACACAGTTTTCAAGCCACATTTGTAGACATCACCCTATGTACCTCTACTCTCTTTCTGATTACAAACATAGAAGAAATTGTGGCATTACTGAAAAACTGCCTCCTTGAGAGATGCCAAGTCAATGCAGCAAGGCCTATCTAATTTAATCTCATTATTTGTTGTAATAATGATAAGAAAGTTAGTCTCTCGCTGGTCAAATTGACACCTCTCTCAGCTGTGACAGATGGGGAAAATTCTGATACCAAACTTGCCAAATTGACAGACTTGATGTCAACGACAGCAAGTCTCACCTCAGTGTTCAGAAGCATTTCTCTGATTCAGGAGTTCTGCATCAGTCCTTGGCTTGTTTCTAATTTCTGCCAAGTTTCATGGAAGAAAAAGTCTTTCAGCTGGAGAGCAAGCTGTCACAATGAACAATGCCTATGAGAGTGGGGAAAGTGCAGCAGAACCAAGGGTTGGTTTGCAAAGACAAAGATAAAAATTTGCAGGTATTAGATTTCTCTTGTTTATAATTTAATGAGAGCACTTGAATATTGAAATTACTGAAAATGACCATCCGACATGACACAACACAACCTCTGTGGCTTAATGTTAAAAAAAAGAAAGCTAGATATCCAATGTAGCTAATTAAATTACAAACAAAACAAGCCATGCAAAATTGAAATGCAAAGAAAACTTCCAGCAATCTGCAACAAAAAAAGCTACTATAAAGTCTAGAGAAGTTCCACCAGTTTTAGGGGGTCGAGCAGAGGATAAAGGTTCAAATCGTCTTCCTCTGTGATGATTTGCATTCAGCAAAGTTCACAACATGCAGTTTCTGAGCAGCTCCAGTATGGTAGCTGAGCTCTCAGCCTCCAGTGACCTTGATAACTGAGAAGTTTTGACCTGCAGCCCACAAGTCTGTCTACTTCTACTGGCTGACTTGGGCTGGATCCCAGTGCACCCTTGCCCCCTAGCCCTTGGCCCTTCCCTTATGTTTTTGCATGTCTACATCTAAGGGTAGGGGTGTCACAAGTCTTTTTGGAATGGAGGGGTTGGGTGAAGTGCTAAGGCTACATGACCTTTCAACCAAACATCATAATTTCTGTTTGCTTCAACACATCAAGTCCTTTCGATGGAAAAAAAAAAATTAATCAAACATCTTGTGGTAGAAATATCCTGCATCATTGCCTCTGTCTATATAATGCTGCTGGCTTCTAAGGTTGAAGGATCATCCCATTTTTCAGGGGGAAGATTTCCCTTGTAATGCTGTTTCAAGGTGCAAGAGGCTGCTCAAAATCATGGAGGAGGGGTGAAACACAGAAATGGGACTGAGCTTTGTTTTCTTAAATTGAGTAATCTTTCAGTCAAACTGGCTCTACACCACCTCTATCAATTATGTGTATACTGCATCTCACAGTTAGTTTGTTTTTGACAGCTGTCAAAGAAGCCAGAACTTGACAACAGCCAATGTGTGAAATGGGACATGTGGCAGCCATAATGCATAAGCAGAAGCATGGGCATCGCGTATCTCTGACCCTGTTTTTGTCTTGTATTTTTTGCCTGTAACATTGTTAATTGAACTGCTGCCTCTCTTGGCAAAGACCATGGGAATAAACAAAACTTTGAAACATATTAAAACTTTAAAGACCTTTTTCAAGTCCCCGTAATACCTCCTTAGATCTTCACTTTCAAACTGGTAACATGACCAAAAGTTATTCCTGTGGTGCTTACTGTAACACAGCAAAGCTCAACTATGGTGAACAAAACATGTGGAAATGAGGTGAGTGACTAACTGCAATGAACAATAGCTATATCAAAAACAAGTTCAGAAAAAAAGTTGTAGATAGGATTTCCTGAAATATTTCCAGTAGTTTTCAAAAGCAGATAAATTACAGTATGTGTCTTGTTGCATTTGCTGGCATAACGAAGCCATCGTGACTGAAATTACTTGTTTATTGTTGCCATGGGAAGGTTGAATGTTGTGTGAGTGACTGCGATATAATGCAGTTGAACTGCAACTACAAGCTGCCATATTTCATTCATGTTTTAGGCTGTTTACTCGTGATGGACTATGTTTATTCTCTGCCATTTTAAAGACTGAGAGCAACAACCTCTACTGTTTACATCTTGTTTTGAAATGAACCACCATTTTGGTTTCATGGATGAATTTCACTTTAAGAGGGAGCAGTGTTAATTTTGACAGCTATTCTACTTTAAGTTGACGAAAACTCCAAACACTTTAGTTTAGTTTTAGTCCATAAAAAGTCCTCACATTTTAGTCTTTACTTTTAGTCCAAGCTTTTATTCCCTTGCCTTAATCTGGCACCAAATCATAGTGGTGTGTTCTATGCTGAGAGAAAGAATAGCTACATCTGCATTGTTTTTTTGACAGATTTACCCACAGTGCAAAATTATCATGGATTTTGAATGTCCGACAAAAACTACATTACATTTTAGTCTAGTATTAGTCATCTTGACGAAAATTAAATTTAGAACCAAGTTTTAGTCACTTTTAGTCATCACAGATCTATTTTTGTTAGTCTTAGCCTAGTTATTGTCATGGAAAAAAGGCTGTCAACGAATACTTTTAGTCGACAAAATTAACACTGAGGGGAGAAAAGCTGTTAAAAAGTGCTCTTCCTCCATGCAAGCTTGCAGCGCCAACTTATAAGTTCACCAATAACAGCTTTTCTCAATATTTTGCGAAATTCATCCATAAAATATGTTTTCACTGTTTAGTAAATACAGCTTATGGAGTACTGTTTTTACACACAAAAAAAAAAAAAAAAAAAAAACTGGTGGTGATATTTACATGCTTGGCATTTCAGACATTTTGAAACTTTCTAAAAGTCTTAATTATTACCACTTTATTAACATTTTACAAACTTTTTAAGACCCCAGAGACACACTGAGGACACTGCTGTAATCAGGATTCTTAATCTCAGTGAGGTTCTCCTGGTCTAATACATACATAGATTTAAGGGAACAGTATGAAAATTCCACCACCAGGGGGCTCTCAAACAAAACACAATATAACAAGTACAGACCAGCTCCACCCATCTCCATTGCTTACTTGTTTTGAATTGTTGACTCTGTCCAATAAAAGTGGCAAGGCATATTTACCAAATAGAATGCACATGGGTGCTGGAAGCAACACAAGAATGCATGTGCATCCCGGGACTAGGCATGTGCATCCCGGGACTAGGGAACATTTCTGCCAATATTTTTTAACCTATATTTAGAATTTAAAAATCTGCCTATATCAGCCGTAAAATATTGGCCGTAGAGATGAATAAGTTAGTGAAGATTTCACCTGGACCAACGGAAACATCAGCTGAAATCCTTTTCCCTATTCATCATAATTCCTTACACTTTTAAGTCCGTGTTAAGAAATTATGAAATTTGTTCATTTGTCCATCTTCAAACTTTAAATTCTGTGTTGTAACAGCTGGAATTCTAGGTCTGAACTGCTTTTAAATATTGGTATTTATACTGGCTAAAATTATTTATACTGGCTAAAATTAATTTGAAAATATCAGCATATGGATGTCCATCCAATCATGCATGAATGCAACTTCTTCCAGTGCGAGCCCTGAAGTGTATTTCAATGCATTTCTTCCTCTTAATGAGAAGTTTACGAATGACAGCAAACACTAGGGGGTTCTGTTTAGTACATCTACCTTATGAGGTGCCATTTTTATTGAACAGAGTCCTCAATTTAAAACAAAAAAGCAGTGCTGAGAAGGAGGTAAAAGAGGTGGACAAAGCTGAGCAGTGCTGGTCATACCTTGCTGGAGGAGAGTTTGGGAATTGAACTCACAACCTATGACAGACTCCATAAAAAGACACATCCTTTAAAATTTAGAAATTAAGAATTTCTCCGTCCCTGACACAGTAAGACTTAAATTTGAAAAACAGCTAAAATACAGGTGTCAAACTGAAGGTCCAGGGCCATATGCAGCCCACGGTAATTAAAAGTGGCTCACCCAAATGAGGTCTGCAGATTTCCTCCAGTGTAAAAATGTAAATTTAATCTTGAAGATTGAAAAAAAAAAATCCTTGTTAAGTCATAAAAATCTGAGAAAGTAGATCATAGAAATATTCAGGAATGAGGGGAAAGAAATTAATTTGTGTTTTCGTTTTATATTTTCAATTTGCATCCCAAGACTAAACCTAAACTTAGGATTTTGACTTTTTATTTAATATTTTGACCTTTTAAATTCATAATTTTTACCTTTTCTCTCATATTGTGACCTTTAAGGTTCACAACTATTCATTTTAAATCATATTGTGACCTTTTAAGCTCATAACTTTGACTGTTAATCCCAAATTTTCATTTTTTAAACTCCTGATCTAGAATTTTATCTCATATTTTGACCCTTAAGAGTCACTAATTTGAATTTTATCTTCTATTATGACCTTTTAAACTCTTAATTTTTATTTTATCTCATATCTTGACCTTTAAACTCATGATTGTAAGTCGCTATCTCATATATTTGCCTTTTAAACCCTTTTTTTGACTTTTAATTCTGTATGTTGACCTTTAGGACTTATAAAGTCAACTTTTTATCTCAGATCTTGAGACTTTAACTCATTTATTTATTTATTTAGCATCTATTAGTCATGGATACACAGTAACATTGGTTCTGTGATATTTAATCATTTTAACGTTTTAGATATCTTAAAATCTTTTATCATCACTGTTTAATTTTACCCTATAATTAATTACCTGTGAAAACATGGTTGACAGTTTTTGGTTAAATCTTGACCTTGTTAGGCCCTTAGGTTAAACCTTGAGTTTGACACCCCAACATAGGAATGGTAACTTTTTACATGATATGTATATATTTAAGGGTAGAAATTCTACATACTGCATCTTTAATAGTAACTGCAGCAAAAAAAAAAAAAAAAACAGTAATTTGGATGAATGGCTTTAATTCATCATTGACTTTTTGCCAAACAACTTTCCTCAGGCACATAATCACGACCCACTAAAGCAGCTCCATGACTCACCAGTACACTGTTTTATAGTAAAAAATGATGGCTGTTGGAGTGGAGTCCGTGTAAAATCAGTGCCCTATATAGCAGATGATCTCTAGACTTTGACTCAGACAGTCATAAGTTTAAATAGAGAGGCCTGTATGATGAGAAGGATTGTAAACATATTAAGTTGAAGAGTAACCCACAGCATAAATTATACTCAAATTGCCCTGACACCATGCTATGTGAAACATGAGTTCCCTTCCCAGCATGCATGTTGGTGTTTGACAGCAGCAATTAATGAGCTGACTTTGTATTAACAGAGATTATAACTGGCACACCCTTCATTCAGCAGTTATTGTCTAAACTGACACACTGTAGGCTTGTATGCAGGAAAAAAAAACACCTAAAATTACACTTTGTTGAAGCTGCTTACCTTTTCATCCTCGTCTTCATCACTGTCTTCATCCTCTGCTGCCTCCTTCTCGTACCCTGCTCCCCTGCCCTTTGTTTCTTCTTCTTTGGTGACACTTTCAAAATCAGAGACGTGTTCATCTTCCTCTTCTGCGGAAACTTTGATGTCCAACATGACAGTAGACATTTCTTCCCCCTCAGACAAGGTGTCTGAACCAGACGACGACAGACTTTCACGGCTCACACTAGGCAGAAAACGTTTATCCTCCATTTTTATCACTAACTTCAAGGCTTGAATTAGCGTGAATAGCGTTTAATTAACCTGTCAACGCACCTGCCTGGTCCTGGGAGCTCATTTTCATCAGCAGGCGCGAGCCCTTCCACTTTTTTTATCCGAGTAAAAAACAAAGTCACGACGCTGTCCAAAGTCAGTGATATTAATGTTAAAATATTATCAGCCTTGTTTGGTATCAAAGTAGACGCCAGGCTGGGGTTTCCTCTTCAGTTAAAAGTTGCCTCTCTTTGTATTTTCTCGGTCATTACTTCCCCAGCAGCGTGAGTCCATGCTGCTGTCACTACACACTTCACAATGCTCACTACTGAAGCCTGCAGCCAGAAATAAAGCCCGCCCACAACGTGCGGAGGCGGACCAATCAGAGCCCTGCTTCAGTCAAACCAAATAAAAGCACTTTAAATCCTGTTAGAAAGGAGTGTCAATGAATGCCGGGACATAACATAAGATTTGACAAGGGGTGGGAAAGTCTTTGGGGCAAAGAAAAAGTTTTTCACTTAGAGCCAATGAACACCTCTGTGTTTTCACCTAAAAGTTTAAAAAATGCCAGAATAAACCTCCTCTCTGAAGAAATAACGGCAGTAGATGCACGTGGAAAGATGCAAGAAAAACTGAATTTTAGAGTTAAATGTCAAAGCAGAATTGGGACCATTTCAACCAGTACTTAAAATTCATTTTTGCTAATATTGATACCTGTATAAACGTAGGCTGGATCCTGGTCTTCAGACCTTAAAACACACTTTAAAATCAAGAAATAACAAAGAAACAAACTTCAGCCCTTGGAAGAAAAAAATTATGACAAACAAAGAAAAAGACTTCAGGTTAATCATGAATATGGCTGGTATCAGCATACTGATTATTATCTTTTCGAGCTAAAATCTGCTGATACTGGTAGTGCATCAGTATTTTTATGCATCCCTATTATTAGTTTATTTCTGGTACATTTCCTGCCCGATTTGTTGCTGAGTTTTGTGCTTTATTTTTGTTTCTTTGTCGTTTTTTTTTCCTTCTGGTTCATACTAACATTTATGACTGAAAGATCATATCCGGTCCAAAATAAAATTCAACTAAAATTTTGTCATTGACGGTAGCCTCAGGCTTAGCAAAAATGGTCATGAGCTTGCATGAAAATGACCACGCAAGATCACTTCAAGTCAAGACCTTGACACATGCCAAGGTCAAGCTCGATGGCATCTCTTTTTAACTGGCCTTTTCATCCCTTGTAGTAAGCCCATAGACCAGCAGTGGGTTTTCAGGGCATTTGGGACACCCACAGCATAACCAGGGGCTCACGGCAGCCCTGCTATCCATCTGGATGGTGCCCTTAGGCCAGAGGTTCTCATCATTGGGTCGGGACCCCATTAGGGGTTGCGAGACACTGAGAGGGGGTCTCCAGTTGCCTTAAAAAACTAAGAACATTTTTGAATTGCGCTGTTGCCACTTGACACCAATTTTGCCAAATTTTAACCCATTCTTATCACTTTTTCCCACCAATTTTAACACATTTTTGCAACTTAAAACCCATTTTTTGTGAATTTTAAACGCTTTTCAACACTTTTTTCTGCCTGTTTTTGCCACTTCTAAACCCCCCCCCCCCCACCACCGTTGGCTCTATTGACACATAATTGTCACTATTAACCCCTTTTCCCAATTTTTTAAGCCACATTTCACATTTTAGCTGGTTTCTGCTAACCCTTTTTTGCTTGTTTATATCAGTTTTCATCCCCTTCACAAAATGTCCACCTATATTTGCCACTTTTATGCCATTTCAGTCACTTTTGAATCGCCTTTTACCACTTAATATTCCCATTTTTGCATCTTTAACCCATTTTGCGCCATTTTTTGGTTATTTTTGCCACTTTTGTCCTATTTTAGGCATTTCTAACCATTTTTGCTACTTTTAAAATCCACTTACCACCGTTTCCACCATTTTTTGCCATTATAAACCCATTTGAGCTATTTTTAACATATTTTAATTCTGTTACAAAAGGATTTACACTTTTAAGAGGGCTACTTACTACACAAATGAATTAAAATGTGTTTCTTTGATAAGAGTGGTTATTATTCAGGTTAAATATAAAATACCACAGCTTAACTGTATAACTGACCATGATTTTGCTGGCCCCCAGTTTGGCTGGGCCACAGAAAGCTCTCCCATTTTTACCCCCCTAATGGGCAGCCTGGTCTGCACATGACTATTCTTGAATATGCATGACTGTGTTCAGCCACCTTCAGGTACAGTGAGGGTCCCTGGTCACTGGCACCTTTATTTTGGGGGTTGCAGGCTGAATAGGTTGAGAATCAGTGCCCTATGCCATGCTTACCCTTCACATCCACCCCTTACTCAACCCTAAAGGCGTGGACTTTGCTATATTTGCAATATATTGTTTTCCCGTGCCCTGGTAATGCAAAGACATCCAGAGCACGGCCTGGGTTGTGTCAGTCCTCCTTCCATCGGCCCTGAGGCTGACTTCCTCAGTTTTACATGCCTTGTGTCAGCCTCAGTTTTTGGCCATTTTTTGCCGATGTATCAGCTGAAGTCCTTTTCTTTATCCATTATAAATTCTTACACCTTAAAGTCTGTTTTAAGGACTTAAATCTGTTTATTTGTTCATCTTCAAACTTCCTCAAACTTTGAAATATGTGTAAAATTTAGGTATTTAGGAATTTACTGTAAATATTTTATATTTATGTTTATTTATGTATTTATTTTCTTTTTTATTGCAAACCTGTCTTAATCGTTGATACATGAAGTTCTTTATTTCCCACAAAATGAAAGCAGATTTCTATGAAATCTGAATTTAAAAAGGTGAAACTTTCAGCACTGCGGGTCATTGGAAAAATACCCGGTGAAATACCCTAATTTGGAAAGCTATTATTTTAGCAGAACATTTTTAAGTATCAAGTAAGAGAAAAATACTCATAAATCAGTCTTTTAATGATTAAAACCCACCTTAGAACTGATACCAGTGAACTCTGCTGTTGTTGTTGTAATGTCCATTGTTTGTCATGTTGCTGGGAAGAGATGATATCTGGTGTTATTCAAGGACAGCATCTGTTTATTCAAATATACCACACCCTAGGCAGCCTGATGGGAAACCTATCTACGACTTTGTGCTTCTCAGAAATGTTTTCCCTCTATATTTGCCATGAGTGTAGCAGTTTCTTAGAATATTCAAGTTTTTATTGCTGCATCTGCGTGCACCAGTCTCTCTCCAGTACACACAAGAAGCATTTGTCTTTAACCTCCTGAGACCTGAGCTTTTGCTTGAGTGCACATTTAGTTTCTCCTACTTATGTGGAATCAGTGAGACCTGAACATTTAAAAACTCAACCTTGTGTTTGAGCAGAAATTTGTTTTATCAAAGACGATGCCTGCAAGTCTCCTGAAGATGTTTCTGCAGAAAATAAAGCACTGGATCGGTTTTAGAGCAGAGGTTTTGGCTGTTCATCGGTTAGTTGTTGGGGACATGTTAAGGCCAAGCATCATCAAAATATCCACTATAAATTCTGAAAATGTTGGAATTCTCTCTTTTCAAAATCCACCCAAATTCTCCTAAAATTTCAAAGAAATAACCTCAGATTTTTAAGATTTTTAAAGCATATTTTTGAAGTATCCCATCAAAAATGCTACCAAAAAAGTCTTCAAACATTCCTCAAATATTTAAGTGAAATTTTATCATAAAGCCTAAATATTCCATTTTTTTAAATCCCCAAAAATTCCATGTAAGTTCAACAAATGTTTCAAGCAAGTCCCACCTAAAAAAAATGTAAAATTTCCCAAAAATGTACAAATACATTCCGAGGTTACATTAATGTCAGAAATGTCTGAACATCCCAACAATTTCCCCCAGTTTCCACAAAAATACTTGGAAATTTCCACACAAATTACCCAAAGTTTCAAAAATGTTCCTCAAATTTATTCAAAAAAAAAAAAAATCTTTGACTTTTAGAAACATATTCTCAAAGGATCCCATAAAACAGTACCCAAAAATTTCTTCAAATATTCCTCTTATATTTCAGTGAAATTTTACCATAAAGCCTAAATATTCAATTTTTTAAAATCCCCCGAAATTCCATGTAAATTCATCAAATGTTTAAAGCAAATTCCCCCATATTTCTCAGCAAATTCCCCTAAAAAAATTTACAATTCCCCAGAAATTCACAAGTACATTCCAAGGTTCCATTAATGCCAGGGACATCTGAACATCCCAACAATTTCCCCCAGTTTCCACAAAAACACTTGGAAATTTCCACACAAATTACCTAAAGTTTCAAAAATGTACCTCAAATTTCTTTGACTTTTAGAAACATATTCTCAAAGGATCCCTTAAAAAAGTACCCCAAAAAATTCTTCAAATATTCCCCTTTTATTTCAGTGAAATTTGATCATAAGGCCTGAATATTCAACTTTTTTTTTAAAACAATGTAAATTCCTGGAACCCTTCAAGCTAATTCTTCTACATTTCAAAGCAAATCCCCCTTAACATATTTTCAAATTCCCCCAAATTTACACATGTATTCCCAGTTTCCAAATGTCCAGAAAAATCCTGAAATTTCCATGAAAATCCTTTAAATAAAAAGGACAAATACATTTCCTCAATTTCCATGAAAATACTAATAAAATTTGAAGAAAATCCCCCATACTTCCCCCCAAAATTCCCAAATTGCCAGGGAAATACCAACAAATCAATTTTCCACAAAAAAGTGAAAATCTCCAAAATACTCAAAAATATCCTCAAAACTTTCCTGAAAACACTGGAAAATGTCTTAATAAATTCCCCCAAATCTCCCAAAAAAGTTTCCTAAAATTTTAGGGAATTTTCCTGAAAATTGCATAACAAATTACTTAAACTTAAGTGGAAATTCTGGACAATAATCTGTACAATAATCTAAAAAAAAATCTAATAGCAGAAATTTTTTCTATGTTGAAGGAAAGCTAAAATGTAATGTCCTCGTATGTACATGCAGGTTCCTTGGAGGTTGATTCATCTCTGCAGTGTGTGCAGCTGTGCCATGGCATGTTGCCCTTCATGGCTGAGTCTGTCCACCAGAGGGCGTAACTGCACAAATGTCTGCAGTGAGTTAAAGGAGACTGTTGCTTCAGACCATTTCTGCAACTTCAGTGTCAACATTGCAAGTATCAAACAGGGCTAGATAAAGACAAGAACTGAGGCATCATAGTGACAAAGACTAAAATGAATCATTCAGACAGTTAAATTTAAGAGAGAAAAAATAGAAAAATGTTTGATTTTACTCCCGGAGAATCCCAGTCTACAAATAAATGCTGAACTGTTGGTAAAGAATCACCACACCTCTGTATGCTGTCAGCAACCAGACAGTTTACCTAAAGATTAAACCATCATTCAGCTGACAGGTCAGTCTTCATAAGAAAATGGCATGACTCCTGTTGTGATGTTCTGGCCTGTCTCTGAAACTGCAGATAAATATTTATGAAAAGCGACATGTGCTTTCTTGTTTTTCTTGTTTTTTTATTACTGCCCTGGATTTTGACTCACAGGCTTCAGGTTAATGTACTCTGGGGAACACCCAGAGATGCAGAGGTCAACTAAAATTGATGTACAAGCATTCAAATGGATTTTTTTTAACTTTCTGTCTGCTGTTACCATGAACTATTACTTTAAAGGATATCTAAAATATGTATACTCCTAAGAATATTATCAGCACTAAAAACAAAAGCGTAGCACACAGAGTAACTTCTGTGTTCCCTGCATTCCTAACTCATGAGTTTTTCAGTGTTTGGCAGAGAAGAAGAAAAAGACCCTGTGAGCATGATTTTACACAAAGAGTCCACTTTAATAGAACTCATACTGCAGTGGAGCAAAACCAAAGGTTGTGCTGATTTTACTTGTCAGAGTCTCGGCTGTTATACTTTTGAAAACAAAGAAATAGAGGACTGAACAGATCTAAATGACACATGGCTTTATGGTGGCTCATATACTGTACACATACATATGCAGGGATAACTTGGTCTTAAAGACTTGGGAAGCCAGTGCATGTTTGCTGAAGATCTGTTGGCTTAAAATCCCTGCAACTGTGTCCACATACTTTAGAGTGTATTCTAGAGAGCTAATATTGGCAGACTGTGAGCGTCAGTCAGAAACATTGCAACATTTTATTGCAAAGTGGATTAACCATTTGATTTGGTGGAGAAGGCTCTGCTTAAAAGATGTTCTCTGGGTTAGCCAGTAGCCAGGGGCTAGAAACCCCCATATGGATAGATACATTAATGACAATAAGGGTTAAATACAAGAAATTAGTTCAGAAGCAATTCATCAATAATAGAATGAATCTGAATATTAGGGTGCAACAGCTTTATGCTATAAAGGAGGAGGCTGGGGTGGAGGAAGTGAGGTTTTGCCAGCAACAGCATTGATGGAGCAAGGATTAGCGATAAGGGTGTCATATTCAAATGGGCCGCTGTGTTGAGAGAAAGAGCTGTGATTGGCTGGGAGGCAGGATCAGCTGGCCATCAGCTGATCATGGCTGAGCACATGACTTCTATGTCCTGCGTGAAGTAATGCTAAGCTACATGAATTGCTATATTTATTATTATAAAGTCTATGGATTAACACATAAAAGAAATTATATGGCATAAAATTTGCATAAATTTTGTAAATTACAATTGATCTCCCTTTCGTTGAATTTTGAAATGTCACCATTTTGCATTTAAAAACGGTTCTATTCAGGATTTTTGTACTGGAATAAAATAATGCTTAATTGAGTCCATCTTTGGATACAGACCTGCTTTTACTTTGAAAAATATAAGGAATTATTTGTAGATGGAAGATCATGAGCAGCGTAGTCCAGCATATTCAGTGATCAGCTCCCTCTGCTTCAGCTCACATCGCTCTCAGTTAAAACAGTTCTGTCAGGACGCAGGGGGTTTGGGGACGCAATTGCAGATGAAGGGATTCTCAAAGTTATCTGGAAAGGATAACCACTAAGATCACAAGTGATCAGTTGGGAGAGGGGAATAAAATAAATAAAACAAAAGCTCTCGCTCACAAATAACTAAGGACTAAACCACCGCTGCCATGCAGCTGACTACTAACAAACTTCTAGGGAAACTGAGAAACTCTCTTTAAATATAATTCAAAAGCCAAAAGGCTGTCAGATGAGGAACAAAAATGACTGAGTAAGGACACTCAGCACTGATTCACGACTATCTCTGAATACCAGGGAATTCTGACCACCCAGACAGATTCTCAAAATTGCTTTAGCAGATACTTTTTTCCACACACAAAGGAAAACACAAATAAAGAAATAAAGAAGGAAAGATAAAACCGCTGCTATAGCTGCATTCATGCTGATCTCTTCACCCTCCACCAAGGCTGACCATGAGGGAGGATAAAGTTGAAGCTTTCAAGGGCCCAGCTGCAAGTTGGAGCCCATTTGAGTTAACAAAAACATCTTCATTTATAACAAAAATACTTAACATTACTTTTTAAAGTAAGAAAAATAGGCATTTTATTTTTTGTTGCTTCAGAATATTTAGACTGTTTCAAAATCAGTGTTGAACAAAGTATTTAACTCCAGTACTTGAGTTAAAGTATTGATACTCGTGGTAAAATCTTACTCAAGTACAAGTAAAAGTTGCTCGGTGAAATGTTACTCAAGTTAAAGTACTAAAGTACTTACTTTTATGAATACTTCAGTATTCAAAAGTGCAAAGTATATTTTCTAATATCAGCACATTACTGTATTGTTTTCTCAGTGCTTTTACAGAACCTTGTAACTCTCTGAAACCACCTAATGGTGCACTGACTTACATGTAGAACATGTAATATGTACATATAAAAGAACATGATATGGCCATGGGTGCACTGGTTTTTCAGCTTGAGTTTCCCCTGCCCTCTCCATTGCCGAGTTTTCTTTGATTGAAGGTGAGAGAGCTTGCTACACAGAGCGAGGATGAGATAGCCTATTTCCAAATCTATCCCAGGTGTGAGCGGTGACTGTGATTGGTTCCCTTCTGTGAGGAGCACAGCGTGTGGCCAATTGCATTTTAGAAAAGAAAAACACCAACGTCTGACTACATAACTATGCTGAACCTAAAAGGAACAAGTAACGATAAGCTTCCTAGGAATGTAGTGGAGTCCAAAGTACAATATTTGTCTTTGAAATGTAGTGGAGTGAAACTCAAAAGTTTCCAAAAAAAAACCAAATACTCAAGTAAAGTACAAATACTGAAAAAATTTACTTAAGTACAGTACTCAAGTAAATATACTCCGTTACTGTCCACCACTGTTCAAAATATAACCAAGCAAGTCCACCCAGTCATATCTTTCCCCAGCAATATTTTCCAGCCCCTCCTGGGGGATTCCAAGGTGTTCCCAGGCCAGATTAGCCTGACACGCCATTTGGATGCAACAAAACACGTGACGTCGTAGCCGCTACCGAGGTGCATGTGCGAAGCTACCGAAGAATAAACTCCAACGAGAACTACATAATGCAAACCATGGCGACTGTAGATGTCAGTACATGACTTTTGGTGTTTTTGAAAAGAAAACGACTCACTGCTGTTCTTTGTCCTTCTTTAAACAAAGAAATGTTGTCAAGTTCTGATAAAACTGGCACTTTAGCAGCATCCATGGCAACGGCCTCTTGTTGCTGCTTGCTTACGTCACGACTCTGTTGCGCCCAAAAGTACTGCCCCTCATCGCTGATTGGTCCTGTCACTTTCTAACCGGGCCCAAATAGTTCGGCAGGAACTTTGCAAGTTGGATTCTGCAGTGAGAAACAAGGAAATGGGCGTATCCATCTGCTTTGCAAGTTTAAGGCCAGATGTGATAAATAATCCATGCCGTGAGTCCTGGTTCTACCCTGGGGTCTCCATCCAGTTGGGCATGCCTGAAAGACCTCCACAGGGAGGCGACCAGGAGGCCTCCTGATCATATGTCCAAACCACCTCAGCTGGCTCCTTTTGAGGCGAAGGAGCAGCAACTCAACTTCAAGATCCCTTTTGACGCCCGAGCTCCTCACACAATCTCTTTGGCTGAGCCCAGCCACCCTCCTAAGGGATCTCATTTTGATCCTCTGAACCTGCAATCTTATTCTTTCGGTCATTACCTAGAGTTGATGACCATAGGTGAAGGTTGGGACAAAGAGATTTATTTGCTTTTGTTTTGATAAAGAAATTGCCTCTTTTCTACTGCTACATCTGAGTGTATCGCTACAATAGTGGCAGCCATTGCTATCAGCCTCCATGTCTTGATAACTACTGCCTCATCCCTTGCTTTTGAGTGAAATATTCCAAGAATGCTTTGAGCGATTTTCTTCAAATTTTGCACACATGCCCACTCTGACTCAAGGATGAACTGATTGGATTTTGGGGCTTCAAGGTGAAATCCCCCTATAGCTCTTGCCTCTCTACCCTCCAGTGATGCTGATTTGTCAGGTCCGTTTTCAGATTGCTTGAAAAAGTATAACTGCCAAACTTGTATTGTGATGATGACATGATAGGCTTTTAGTGTGGTCCTTTGCTCCTCTTACAATAAAGAAATGCTGTCCAGATGTGATAACAACTGACGCTAAAGCTACATCTGAATTAACAGCTCCACCAACGGCAGTTACTGCATTGCAATACAACTTAACTTTGCCCGCTACTATCATAAACTCATGCTGAAACAGGCAAGGAGAAGGGGGGAAACATCTTTTCTGCAAAGAAAAGCTCTGTTTGGTAAAGAAATCAGACCCAGTTCTGATAAAACTGCTGCTTTACTGTAGCAACATCCAGGCTAATAGCTACACCAGCAGCTGCCTTTGCTACCAGCCTCCAGTACAGCTAAACCCCGCCCCAAGCTACTGCCTTGTTCTCCTCAGATGACACTGATTGGTCCAGTCCATTCTCAGACCTGCACAATCATTTCAGATTGGAGTTTGCAAGATGGATCTGCTCTGATTGACAGGCATGGAATCTGGCCAATCTATCTGCTTTGAAAGGTTCGTATAACAATCTATCTGGGGACCTGCAAGTAATTTTTAAAAAAGGACGAGAAAAGAACATAACATCAATTTCTTGTTTTTCAGTCAGTTTCAAGGCTGATCTAAGCCTGGCTTTGGAGGCAAATGGTAGCAAGGAGGCTACTGCTAATGCAGCTGATACATGCACTGATACTACTAAAGCAGATCTGAGGAGGGCTGTTTAATCAGGCCTATGAGAGGCCCAGTGATGACTGACTGGTCCACTCATTCTCTGACCAAAAACAAGTGTATGAGCTTATGGATCTGCTTGATGATGATCATAGAGTCTGGCCAATCCATTGGCTTTACAAGGTTAAGAGTTTCATGCATGTGTGAAAAACCTCAACATTGCTAAACCAAAGTTGACCAAAAGAGGACAAATGTGAATTCCCCACAGCTCTTCATCTGTCAAAGGAAACAAAAACCACTCAAATGTGCTACAGAGGCCTAGTCACACATGTCCAGAATGAAAGCCTTTCTGTAACCTTTTTATTGAATTCATCATCCTGATCTCTTCTGGTAGAAATGACTGAAACTTTGATCAAAGCAAGAAAACAGAGGGTTCTGATCAAAGCTAAACAACATGGCATTAAACCCACACGAGGTCTGAGCTCAGAGAGCCCACAGGTAGTTACGACACACAGCTGATCTTTGGGATGATAAGAATCAAGGTGGGGAAATTTGCGTAAGAGAACTCATATGAGTAGGTAGCGAAGCCCTAGTTTAGCGGAAATTAGTTTCCTGTGAGGGATCTTTGAAATACTCTTTTCTTGTTTTAATCAATGCTTTTGAACTGAAACATTCATGATTTCAGGTTTAAAAATTTGTGGTTGCCTCCTTTAACATGAGCAGCATAGAAACAAGCTTCACAAACATAAAACTAAACACAACAACTTTGCCCTACAGCTGGGTCTGCGTTTATGTGCGGAGTAGAGATGGAGATGGAGATAAACGGCATTAATGACGCTCTTTGGGCCTCAAACTGAAGTCAGTGAGGTGAGAAGTGAGTTTCCTGTGAGCTTAGCACTGAGGGAGGAACACGCTGCAAAAAGCATGCAGCACTTCTGTGTTTCTCCCTGCTAAAAGTTACAAATGACAGCACTTTTTACACGTGTTCATGCATCATTTTGACTCACACTATCAAAAATAGCTTGCACTAGTGCTTTCAAGTGCTACCCTTGTCTTATTTCTCTCTTTAATGCACATTTATGGGACACTGACAATGGAATATAATGAAGATGGCAATAGGAGAAGAAGAATAATCCTCTTGTATTCTAAACTGGTATCTTGCCTTCTGGATATGGCTAAGAACAAAAGGAAGTATTCATAAATATGTTGAAACATAAAAAGGATGAAATTCAGTACCAAGGATGCAACACAAGTCACAAGTTTGCAATTGTATTTTTTTCAGATGGATCTTTTTTTCTTAAGATTTTTGTACATTGTTATCTTGACATAACAATCCTGTTTTATTGTTTTTCTCATAATCTAAAGTTTATTAAACCAGCTCCATCATCTCACGATGACAAGAAAATGAGTCAGTATCGTGAGAAAACAAAAAAAAATTTCCCTGTTATTCCCCCTCTTCACAAGCCTCTGGTGGACTCAGAGGTGGGGTATGGGGGATGAGCTAATCACTTAGTGCCCTCATTTTTGAAAATATCACTGCAAAAGTGCCCTTTTGTATGCCATATGGTGAATTAAAATCAGAGAGTGCCCTCTTTAGTGCACTCTCAGAGGACAAATGTTTTCAAATTGTCTGATTTGGTGCCCTCTATGTGGACACAATTTGACAAAATGCCCCTAAAGAACCCTCCAAGTGGACAAAATTTGGCAAAGAAGCCCTCTGAATAAAAAAATTGACAAAGTGCCCTCTTAAGTGCTTCCTATGTTGATGTGATTTAGCAAGTGCCTTCATAAGTGCTCTCTATGAGGACATTATTGCACAAAGTTCATCCTAAATGCCCTCAAAGTGCACCTTACTTGGCAAAGTGCCCTCTTAAGTTCCCTCCAACTGGACAAAATTTGACAAAGTGCCCACTTTAGTGCTCTCAATGTGGACATGATTTGGCAAAGTGCCCTCTTAGTTGTTCTCAAAGTGGACCTGATTTGGAAAAATACCCTCTTTGGTGCTCTTGATCTGGACACAATTTGACAACGTGCCCTCTGAAATTCCCTCCGATTGGACAAAATTTGACAAAAAGCCCACTTCAGTGCCCTCATTGTGGACATGATTTGGCAAAGTGCCCTCAAAGTGGACCTGATTTGGCTAAGTGCCCTCTAAAGTGCCCTTAAAGTGGACATGATTTGCCAAAATGCCCTCTGACATGTATTCAAAGCAGACATGATTTGCCAAAATACCCTCTTTAGTGCTCTTGATGTGGACACAACTTGACAAAGTGCCCTCTTAAGTTTCCTCCACTGGACATGATTTGGCAAAGTGCTTTCTTAAGTACACTCAAAGTGGACATGATTTAGCAAAGTGCCCTCTTAAGAGCTCTTGGTGTGGAAATGATTTGTCTTAGTGCCCTCTTAAGAGCTCTTCCTGTGGAAATAATTTGGCCAAGTGCCCTCTCCTGTGCTTTGTAAGCAGACAATATACAACTTAGCGTCACTACGATGCTTTTTGAATGGACAATACATGATAAATGCCCTTCCCAATGCCCATCCAGTGGACAATGCATGACAAAGCTTCCTCCAGGTTAGACACAATATTAAAGACATTTTGCAGCAATTAGACAAACTTGTTTAAGAATGACATATGTGTGTATATATATATATATATATATATATATAATTTAAAATGAGCTAATATTTTTCATGAAATGTTAAAATATCTGTTGTAACATCTGATATGTTGTTTATCTTCTATTGTGAATAAAATATGGATTTATGAGATTTGCAAATTGTTGCATGTTTGTTTGTTTCCTACATTTTACACAGTGCCTGAACCTTTTGGAATAAAGGCTGTATTTTTTTTATTTTTTTCTTAGGAACTTTCTTGAGACATGTTTAAGAAAAATCTTAAGACACTGGTGAATGAGATTCAATGTTGTATAAACTACTTATCCAAGAAAATAAAATGTATGTCTCCCTAGGGCTTCCATACAGCTTGCAGATTTTCTTATTGCAAAATAAAAAATCAACCTAACATAGACCTTCTTCAAAGTATGATTGTATTTTAAAGAAATGTATGTATTTTGCTTTTTCAAAATGTGAAATTAATTTGACCTAAAAAAATCAAAAAGATTATGATTTTTTTAATTAAAAATATCTGCACACAAGAAGTCTTCCATTTTATTCAAGCATTTAAAATAGATTTGGTTTAATATCACTAATATTTTTTCATTATTTTCAAAGAAAGTTTATGAAGCCACATACACAGGGGAGGAAATGAAAC
The DNA here is from genome assembly GCF_018320785.1 of Cheilinus undulatus. Lineage (NCBI taxonomy): Eukaryota > Metazoa > Chordata > Actinopteri > Labriformes > Labridae > Cheilinus > Cheilinus undulatus. The sequence continues at coordinate 8,111,409 of NC_054881.1, read as the reverse complement.
ACTTGAGCAAGATGCAAATGTCTATTCTAGGATCTTTTCACTTTTGGTAAAGGTGCAAATGTCTGAGTGTGTTTTCTTCTGTAATTCATTGACAGTCAAGCTACCAGAGAGACAGTTTCCATGTGAGTAAATTCTGATTAAAAACACTAATAAAGAAATATGTATGACACATATGTGTGATTGTTTCAAATGATAGTTTAAAATAAAGTTACAAAAAGGATCTTTGCACTCAAAATGTGTTTTTTTCTCCAGTCAGTGAAGAACAAACAGCATCAATAATAAATAAGATAGAGATATGTTTTCTATAGTGCATTCAAAGTGTACAAAGCAACAGAACACAAAAAAATTTACAGAAAAAAAACATGAACAAAATAAAAAAAACATCCAGATATCACTGGAACCCAGACATCATGAGAACTGAGTATCCTATCAACCAAAAAATCAGAACTGAGCTGCACAATAGAGCAGTGGTTAGCATCGTTACCACCCACACAGTGTTTGAATCTCGATTGGTCACAGCCTCTCTATGTGGGGTTAGTTTGATGTTTTTCCTGTGCATGCTTTAGTTTCCCTCAGGTACTCTGGCTTCCTCTCACAGATCAAAAACATGCTTGTTAGCTTCATTGGTGGCACTAAATTGCCCTTAGGTGTGAATGTGAGAGAGCCTGGTTGTGTATCTGTGTCTCAGCCCTGTGATTGACCAGCTTGCCCTATGACAGCTGGGATTGGCCACAGCCCCCCATGACCCTTAACGGGATCAAAGGGATAGATAATGGAGGAATGATAAAAACGAAAAGATCATAACAAACCATACATCATAAAAACTCAAACATCATAAGACTCTGAACATCATGACAACCCAGACATCCATGAAACATTATTAGAACCCAGAATAAAGAAAATTCAGTCAACATAAGGACCGTAACAACATAGGGGCCAAGACAATAAAACTCAGACAACACAGGAACCCAGACAATGTAAGACCGAAGACAAGATAAGGACCAAGACAACAAAACCCAGACAATATAAGAACCCAGACAAGATAAGAACCAAGACAACAAAAGACTCCAGACAACTTAGGAACCAAGACAAAAAAACTAAGAAAAGATAGGAACCCTGATGACATAAGAACCTGCACAACATAAGAACCCAGAAGGCAAAAGAAACATGACAACACAAGTGAACAAACAATATAGGAACCTGGCAAAAAAAGAAAAAAAAAAAGGACCGAGACATCATTAGAACCCTGACAACATGAAAACCCGGAAAACATAAGAGCCCAGACAACATAAGAACCCTTAAACATTAGGACCCTTAAACATTTGAACCCTGACAACACAAGAACCCAGACAACATAAGAACTCTGGCATCATAAGAACCCTGACAACATGAGATCCCTGATAGTATAAGGACCCTGACAACATAAGAACCAAGACAACATGAGAACCCAGAAGACAGAAGAACCCTGACAACATAAGAACCAAGACAACATGAGAACCCAGAAGACAAAAGAATCCTGACAACATGAGAACCCAGAAGACAAAAGAATCCTGACAACATGAGAACCCAGAAGACAAAAGAACCCTGACAACATGAGAACCCAGAAGACAGAAGAACCCTGACAACATGAGAACCCAGAAGACAGAAGAACCCTGACATAAGAACCAAGTAACCAAGTTTATGAAAACCCAAATTTCAGTATCTCTATAAAATAGAATATTATATAAGACCAAAAAAAAGGCCTATTTTTAATGCAGAATTGTTGACTTTCTTCAAAGTATGTTTATTTATAAGCACTCAATACTTGGTCAGGGCTTCTTTTGCTTAAATTACCTCATCAATATGGTGTGGCATGGAGGCGATCAGCCTGAGGCACTGCTGAGGTGTTGTAAGCCCAGGTTGCTTTGATAGTGGCCTTCAACTCATCTGCGTTTTTGAGTCGTGTCTCTCATCTTCTTCTTGCCAATATCCCATAGATTCTCTACGGGGTTCACAAGTTTGCTGTCCAGTCAAGCACATAGTCATTTAACCAGCTTTTGGTACTTTTGGTAGGGCGGACAGGTGCCAAGTACTGCTGGAAATGAAATCAGCATCTCCATAAATTTTGTCAGCAGACGGAAGCATGAAGTGCTCCAACATTTCCTGGTAAATGGCTGGATGATAAGTAAAGCAAACAGCAAACCATTCCACTAAAGAGGTTTAAGGAATAGGAAATAAAACACATTTTGACAATAATTCATATCACTTTAATGGTATTTTTAAGAACTTGTATAGTACTAGTATCAGTGAGTGCACAAACTTTCTTGTACTTGGTCTGAACTATAGTGGTGCCACTCCACTCAACTCTGATTTATGACAAGTTAAAATAACAGAAAGTTCTTTGAAAGCATGAAGAGTTCCTGAAATCAGGTGGCATGAAATGATCTGTTGTGCACTGAGTCACATCTGCCTGTAAAGGGCTTTCAGTAAAAGTTTCTTTACAGTCATTGTTGTTCAGTGGAGATGGCTCCACAGTAGAGTGGTGTTGTTCTTTGAACTGTATGAACCCCTCACAGAGATGAGGACCTATTTGTGGAAAGAAGAAGTACAAAGACAGTCATCAGCAGACTCCGGGGGGTTGAACTGTTAATTTGTTTTCACTCGATGAATCCTCTGAACTGTGACTGTGTCTCCGCCTTTCCTCGCTTACAGTAGCCTTTAACTCCCTAAAAATATTTCCTCCTCATTCACTGTGATGTGAACAGCAGCAGGCCGTGGGTGCGAAATAGCTTCAGACCCACTTTTCTTGGTTTCACTCTTTCAGGCAGTCTCAGAAGACATGGTTGGCTTCAGATTTCGGTTCGATTTTTCACACCAAAAGTGTTCTTCACTGGCAAGTCATTCACACATTTACACGCTGGGTAAGTGATTTTTATTTTCTAAAGTTATTACGCTGTTTTAAAACATCTACAGGGTAATTATTCTGACGCTGTGTCCTGACAAAATCAGCCTGATTATACTGTACACTGACTCCTATTGTAATATCCTGGTCGCATCCTACCTTTGCAGCGTGGTGCGGCGCGACGCAACACGACGTGACGTTCCCCAACCTCTCTGCCGCGCGCGCTCAGACAGGCGAGGAACATGGAAAGATGGAGAAACAGCAGGGGTGTCTGACAGGGATAGCCTACTAACTTGATTTTCTTTGACTTTCCTCCTCCGACAGAGGTCGGTAGCTCGTTTTTAGACGTCGTTCCTTCTCGGTATTAGCTTATTTTTACCTTGCAATGAATCAAATATACACGGAAATTTAGTTTTAAGGCTCCAGAGGACATTTCTTTCATCAGATCGATTATAGCTACGGAGGCCAAAAGTGGCCAACAGAAACTTAATGTGCCAATTAAATTGTTTAATTGACTCTCATTGACTTTCAGACTCAAAGCAGTAGATCTAATCTTTAGGTTTCTTAACTTTTAATTAATTGTCACACATTCAGGGTAAAAAGTTTTTTATTGGTAGTAAGCTTTGAAACAGTTGATTTTCTGTTTGTTTAATCTCATTTTCTGTATGCACTCATTTTAGCCCAAAGATTTTTTTTGATGCACAAATGTCCATAATAGGACTGAAAGTTTTGTGTTTTCCAGGATAATTAGGGTTTTCAAAGAAGTAGGCTAACCTTCATTTATTTAGATTTACAATGCAATATAACTGACGAGCAAGCTTCTAATAGTTTATAATTATTTTATCTATTTATTTTGTTTAAAATATCAGCTTAGTTTAAATTTGTGTTTACTGCAGATTTGTTAACTTGGTTTAGTTTAGTTTGTTTGTTTGTTTTTTAAGTTTCAGTGTCACTTATAGTTTTTTTTTTTTCCCAGTAAAACGGGATACTTATCAGGGGCAAGACCCAAAAGCATAAGAAAGAGTAAATATAAAAAATAAATAAATGAAAATAAACCTTAATATTCAACAGGCTACTCTTTTTCCATTTTTATTTTTCAAGTTTGATACCCCAATACAACTCAACTTTTTTTTTTTTTTCTCTAGAAACTTGAAGACATATTTCTTTGCCTCAGCAAATCTTTGACTTTTTTTTTGTGTTATTTAGAAAATTACATCGACTCTTCGTTCCATAAGAGCATGCTCTTTTCAACTTTATAGGATATTTCTGGACTTTCTTTTCTCTTTTCTTTTCTTTTCAAACATGTGGCTGCCAATGCTTTGATTGATTTACAAATGTGGTTGATTTTGGTAAATATTTGTGTACCATACATTATGACTACATATCTCATGTATGACAGCTTTTTGTCTGAAACTCTGCTGCTGACACGGCCAGGAAACCCTTGAGAAAGAGATGTTTTAATTAATCTTTATAAAGTTTTTCCTGGTTGGATAAAGGTTAAATAAAATTAAAAAGTAGTGAAATAATAATAATGATAATAATAATTGCTTAGCTTTTTAAAACCTTTGTCCAGGTGTTTAGGATTCTTGCCTTAAACTGCCTGTCTGTTCTTATTGAAGGTCTGCTGCTTTCTTACTGTGCTGCCATCTTCTCTCATGTTCAAGCAGCAACAGGTAAGATTTTTCTAGTTTTTTTAATAAATGTTCATAATGATTCATCAGAAAATGTCAAGTAGTATAATTTCTTTGCACCATCTCAGATAATCAGTGTAATGAGTAATAAGTAAGAAAGCATTATTAAATACATTTTCTGCTATGATGTAATGAAAAGGTCAGTCCACACTACAGTTTTATAACAATTACTTGCACAAATGTCTGATTTTTTAAACATGTTGTCAGAGCCAATCTATGAATGAATAAAAAACTTTTATTTCAGTTCTCTTGCAATAACAATGTGAAATGTAGTATTTGCTTCATAAATATAAGTCCAACTTTTATTTGATTTTCCATGAATCTTTGAAAAAAAGGAACATTTTTTATTTCAAAAGTGACACAGGTGAAATGTTACAGAGTGCGATATGTATTTGGTTGAACGGATTTAGGAGCTGTGTCCACAGCCTGAGCTTTTAGTGGCTATACTCACAGCCTCAGTATCAGAGACCTTCCCCACCCGTGTTCAGTTTTGCTTGATTATGACAGCTGACTTCTGCTTTCCTCAGTTGTGTCTGTAACATCATTTTTGAATAGCTCTATGTGCTTCATATTGCCTCATTTCAGGGAAATAACATCAAGAAAACACGAAGACAGTGTAAAGGAATCCTGTAGCAGTGGGTGTTGAGCTGTAAACATTACATTAAAAAGAGATTGGTTCATCTTCTGCCAATATCAGAAACCCCGCCCCCTTGATTTTGATAGGTCAGTGACGGAGAATGGGCATTGATGAGCCTGGTGCTGTTCAAACATGTAACTGTACCCATAAATCATTCATATTTGTATTTGAATTCTAAGGTTTTACAATATCCCTATTTCCCTGTACGATCACCAAGAAATAAAAAAAGCCAAACCGATGTTTATGATCTAGTTTCCACATTTCTTTCTTTCTTTCTTTCTTTCTTTCTTTCCCAGTGAACTGCAAGACAAAGGACATTTCCTCAAATTATGAGCACTGTGCCATTCAACCAGGTAATGAAACATCAGAGTCACTCAGGTTAAATCATCATCTGAAAACTCTGATGAGAGAATATAAAAATGTCCTTTATTTATTACTTACAGTCTGTTTAAACTCTCTCAGGTGGAGTTCATGATTTAGTTTGTTTTGGTCACTTTAAATCACTCGGCTATAAAACCTGTGTTTGGAAACCTGGAAACCCTTCATCAGAAAACACATACACCCTCATCATACGACAGTAAGTCACACATTCTCTTTAAAGCTCCTGTGAGGGACTTTTGGTTTGTGTTGCATTTGGCGCCCCCTGTCGGCAAAGCAGTATATTTAATCAGCCGTTTCTCCTCTTGCTGTTTTGGCAGCATTCAAGCTATTGCCTCATCTATGAGTGGGTTTTTAAAATAAAAACAGAAATTTAAAATCTTCACATGTTGCTTTAGTATGTCATTATGAGGCACTGTTATTAAATTCAGTTTGTTTCATAACCAGCTAAATTCCTCACAGGAGCTTTAACATTATATAGAGTTTTGGCAGTTAACATCTTAACTTTTGAACCATTTCTCTCTCCAGAAACCAAAAATTATGCAACGCTCACCTCGACATCACAGACTTAGATAAAAAGATCAAATTATTTGAAAAATACAACATGACTGTGGAGGTTTTTGAAAACAGCGAGTCAACAAACTGCACAAAAGCAGTTTTCAGCGCCTCACCAAGGAGCATATGTGAGTATAAAAATATTCTTATCTTCCATTATTGTGGTTAAAGTCCTGGTTATAGAGCCGTGTCTGTTTCCCTGTATTTCAGTGCGATGTGATCCTCCATATAACGCATCATTCAGCCGTTATTCTGGACGGCTGGCTGTAGATGTGAGCTGGGGACTCAAGGACAAGAGTGGTATAATGTATTACTCTGTTAGATATAAACCACGAAGCAGCCTGCTATGGAACCAGGTCAGTGTTAAATTATTATTTCTACAATCAAAAAGCACATTTGGATAAGTTTTTTTAATATGATAGGAAGATTATGATTACTGAACTTGAGTCGGAGTTGATCAAAAAGTGAAAAAAGTTTCTTCTTCTAGCATAAATATCTGTTTTCAAATGAAACTTTTCATGTTACTTTGTCATAGTTGACAGTTTTCCTAATCCTGGCAAAGCACAAGATAAATATAATTTTAGTGGTTGATTCTTAGGGAGGGTGTAAACACAAGGTAAGCAGTTTCTACCACCAGGGGGCGCATCGATCAAAACAGTAACAGAAGACATGTAGAGATGCACACAGCTCTGCTCACCTCTGCTGCTTGTTTTTAATAAATTCTGTCTGTTATATAACCTGTACTCTGTAAGGTGTGTTTATTAAACAGTACACAGAAGTTTTGGCTTCACTGATAAATTTCACACACTTAGGGAGAAAAGCTGTTAAAAGTAGGCTTCTTGGTTTGCACTGCAAGAACAACTGGGATGCTTTCTCACAGCATGAACCAGCACAGCCATTTTTAACAAGTTTTCCCCTCAAAATGTGAAATTCATCCAAAAATAAAAATACATTAAAACAAGGTTTAGTCATTTTGCAATTTATGTAGACATTTTGATGCAAACTTCTACACATCACATTTAAAAAATGTATAAAGGAGCACTTCCTGGACTTTATAAAGAGTTTATTTGAGGTGCTCTTTTGCAAAGGATTCATGCAGTCAATAAATTACAAAAAAAACCTGTAATGCAAATTCTTTAAACAAATGGAATGCCTTTATTTCTACAGCAGCATCATGTAGACCAGGGATTGGCAACTTCGGTTACAGGGGGCTACATTATTTTTATTCTCTCTGCAAGAGGGCCAAACTGTTAGAGTGTGGTAACATTTAAATGAACAATTATAGTACCTTTAATTCAACAAAAGGAACAAATATATAGCTTTTGTTATGCAAATGCATACAATGTTTAATTTAATCACAGAATTAAACCGTTTTTGTTATGCAATGACTATAATAATTACATTTATTTTAGTATATTTTACTTACATATTGTTTTTTTACGCAAATGCACATAAGGGTGTAAAAGATTTTTACAGCAACTCTTAATGGCAATTATATGTCTATTTTTTCAAACATATACCAGTAATCAAATGTTATTACAGATATATTTCAGTTTTTATATTATATTTATTTCCATGGCAGATTTTATCATGTTGCCCTTAAAAAAAAACAAAACAAAACAAAAAAAAAACAATTTCTCGATATTTTAAATTAACTTGAGGGCTGCAGTGAGGTGTGGCCCTTGGGCCGCCAGTTTTCCACCACTAACGCAGACCTTAAAAAACAGATTGTGATGCCGCATCCATCCAGACAAAATTAAAGCATCTTAGTTAGTTTAAAGAAAGTGCATTTGAGTTTTCTAAATTATTCTTGATCATTATAACACTGCATCTTTAAAAAAGCTTCTTAATGAAAAATAAGTTTACCTAAATTATAAGATATGTTGTAGGAAAAAAAGTATAACACAAAACAACTATTACTGACAAATCCTTCGCTTGTCTTAACGTAAGGCTCATTTGTTGTTTTTTCTTTGTTTGGTAGCAAAAGGCCTCCACAGAATCGACTTGTCAAAAAAGTACGGATAATATTCCCTGTCAAAAACTCATTTCTGTATATTTTTACAGCAGGTTGAGCAATGCAAAAATGGCGTAAACTGTGAGTTAGAGAGCCTGACATCTTCACTGGACTATAACGTACAGATACGATGTGTCACTAATCAGAAATGCTCACAGTGTGTGTGGAGTGACATCTACACAGTCCCAGCAGGTAAGGTTGTTCTCTACATAACTGACTAAAATAAAGCTGCTCCTTCATTTTGTGCTACGAGATAAATATTTAAATTTGTAATTCTAACAAAAAAATCTAAGTATTGGAGATAAAATGTTTAATTTTTTTCCATTTTCAGAGCTCACAACTGGGCCGATCATTCTAAACCTTAATGATACAGATGTTCCCAACAGAAAAGGACAACGGCAGCTTTCTTTACAATGGATGGTAATTTTTTAATTAACTCCAACATCCATTTAAATATACGTCTGTATTCAAAACATTATTTTTTTCCTTAGTTCCCTGCTAACGAGACGTATGATGGCTACCACGTGACGATTCAGAAAGCATCTGGAGAGGAACCACGTGAGCGGCTAACTGTCTTTCAACCTCAGATCAGACTGATCCTCTCCTATTCAGAGTATAATATCAATGTCAGCACTTTCAACAATATCAGCATCTCTCCTGCTGTGAGCCAGACGATACCCCAACGAGAAGACGAACCCAGTGAGTACTCTCAAAAAATGCTCTGCTCTTACTAGGAGCATATGTAACTCTAAAACCTCTCTACTTTTCAGCATTGATTTCCAGATGTGTAAGCTGCCCGTGCCATAGGCATTAATGCAGCCTCATACCATCAGAGATGCAGGCTTTAGAACTGTGCACTGATAACAAGCTAGGTGCTCCCTCTTCTCTTTAGTGTGCAGGATAGGTGTCCATGGCGTCCAAAAGAATTTAAAATTTTGATTCATTTGACCACAGAACAGTTTTCCATTTTGCTTCAGTCCATTTCAAATTAGCTTTAACTTGCATTTGTGGATGGCACGGCCTACAGTGTTGACAGGCAATAATTTCTGGAAGTGCTTCTGAGGCCATGCAGTGATTTCCTGTACTGAATCATGGCTGTTTTTCATGCAGTGCTGCCTGAGGGCCCTTTTCTGAAATTGTTCCAAAGTTTTTAGACACCGTTTGTGCAGATTGGTTAACCTCTGCCAACATTTACTTCCGAGAGACTCTGTCTCTCTAAAATGCTCCTTTAATACCCTGTCAAGTTACTGACCTGTTGCTTATTTATCTAATTAGCTGCAAAGCAATCTTTAGTGTTGCTTACTTTTCAAGCCTTTTGTTGCCCTGTCCCTACTTTTTTGAGATGTGTTGCTGCTATCAAATTCAAAATGAATTAATATTTCTCATGAAATTGTAAAATGTCTCAGTTTCAACATCTGATATGTTTCATATGGTCTATTGTGAATAAAATATGGTTTTATGAGATTTGCAAATCTCCACTTTCTGTTTTTAGCTAAAGCGCCCCAACTTTTTTGGAATTAGAGTTGTATTTACAGCAATTTTTGGAATCAGATTCACACAGTTTCTAAATTTTGTTCCTGCAGGTATGGATGATCTGAAGCTGAATGTGACAGTCCACAGTAATACATCTTTAACGATCTATTGGAAAGACAACCTCATTAGAGAGTATGTCTGCTACTCTGTGGAGTGGATGAGAAAAGGACATAAACCGTCGCACATGTCCTTCTATCGGAATGAAGACAACCACAGGACCATAACAACTTTACCAGGTGTGTACAAGAGTCACTGGTTTGTGCAAAAACATAACACTAAATGTCTAATTTTTAAATGCATTATGGTAAACAACATAATTGTCTCTGTGTTCTGCAGTAAAACTTTTTCATGTATTTTCTTCCATCCTGAGTCTGATCTTGCTAAAGCACCTTCTTACCCTGAGCAATAAGAGCACTGATTTCCAATCAGAGCTTAATTGCCTGCTACAATAATTAGATCCAATCTAGAGCAATTAAAACATTTATTCCTGTACATAATTACAGACATGCTGGTGTCATAATAACAGTTCTTCTAAGCCCGAGCTCAGTGGATAATAACCCACTAGCATGAACCTGTGTGTGACTGTAGTGATCAGGAGAAGCGTGCCTTATTCTCTTTACTATATTTACTGACATTTAAGGCTTTCTGTGCCATTAGGGTTTGATACCTTTAACTTTAGCAAAGCTTTAAGGGTCAAACAGGATTGTAAAAACATAAATCAGGCTTAAGATGCTGTATGTGCTTAAATGGTGATAAACTCATCTGCAGAGATGAGATGACTAAGATCACTGCTGAACATTTGGCTTCATTCATCAAAATCTTTTGAAGGTCCAAAGAGAAACCTACATCAGATTCATGATGACTTCTTAATCTATGGAACTGTTCTCTTCTGTTTTCCTAAATAAATTTAGTCTAGCATTTCTTCATGCAGGATATGGTAGTCATACACCCAGATGTGATCAGCTGACAGCCAGCTGATCCCAATTATTGCTCCCAAAACCAATCACAACTCTGTCTCTCAACACAGCGGTATATTTAAATATGACATACTTCTCACTATTCCCTGTTTGCAAGCTTAACCTCCTCCACCCCAGCCTCCTCCTTTATTGTATAAAGCTTGCTACACCCTCATATTCAGATTCACGCTGCTATGGATTAATTGCCTTTGAACTAATTTTACTGTATTCAAGACGGATTGTCATAAATTGATCTATCCATATAAGGGTTTCTAGCCATAAACTCTCAGGAAAGTCAAAGCATGCTGCTTGATTAACCCAGGGAGCATCATTTGAGCAGAGTTTTCTCCCTTTCTCCAAGTAAAACTGTACATCCATTTTGCAATGAAAAGTAAAATGTATGATGAGAGTTCCTGACTGAAACCTTGTCCACACAGTGGCAAAAAAACAATATATTTCTGTTTGGTTTAGTTTAGTATAGAGAAACAACTCTTGCCCATATAAGGGCATGAGACTGCAGGGCTGTGTGCAAACACCGAAGGAAGACAGGAGTGAGAAGTCATAGATGTTGCAAAATTAGAATAAACCTTTGAAACAATCATGAACTGGACTCCAAGTAGAAAAAATACTTTAGTAGTTCTTGTGTTTGTAAAGCCTCTCATAATGAAACTGAAAAAAGGATGGTTTTAATCATATAACTAGCATAAGTTGATATTGCATATGGACTACAAATAAATAAACTGGGTGATATGGCTCATTCAGACTGTGCTGTCATCAGAAACTACATGCAACATGCTGTTAAATGATCACACATCAATTGATCCTTCGCTAAGCCCCTCCCTAAAATGGCCACTGCCCAATCCTAGGTTAGCAACTGTAACTATGCACGGGAGGTCTGACACACGTTCAGCAGACGCTAGTGTACCAAAGCGTTGAGTGTACGGGACCTCCAAATCTATACAGTGGGGTGTTGAATTTTTCACTTTCACAAAACCAAAAAACGAGAGGAGAGATGTGAGGTATGAATAGAGACAGCATGAACAGAGACAGCTATTTAGTTTAGATTTAGTTAGCAATGGCTAACATTAACACATGTAAACTAAGAGCTAACTCAACATTAGCTTTAAATGTAACCATATCCTAAATTACTCTACTGTGCAAGATTAATGTTGTTTTACTGTACTTTTATACTCAGCTAGAGTACTAGTGTTTTGAGATTTTGTTAGCTGAGAACAAATAACAGAAAACTCTGGTGGAAGCCATAGTTTCCTTAAAAACGGCGTAAGTGGGTTTAAAGAGCAGATGTGGTGATTAAGGCATGTTTTGTTAAAAATAAACTTATTTTGTTGAAGTTACAGGTGGCATTATATCCTGATCTGAATATATATGCTGACAAAAATGTGTAATATGCAGAGACAACCTCTTTAAGAGAGGTTGATTTTTGTAAATATATTATCCTGCCTTCAGAATAACTTTTTAATTCATTTTGAATGTGCAGAGCCTTTGGAGCCCTGTAAGAGATACAGCATCACTCTGCATACGCGTCCAAACAAAGACACCTGTAACATGAAGCATATCAACAACAGTGAGAGCACCTATGGGAGAACACAGTTCTACTTCAAGGAAGGAAGTAAGTATAACAGCCTTTTAAAGACACGTTATAATGTTAGATTTTAGTATAATTATGGAAACAACATAATAAGTCTAATACCAGAGCCAAAGGCTCTAGCGATTATCCACATATGCTGCTGGCTCCACACAACTTCAATCAGTTTTGGTACCCAGCACTTCGGTTTCCACAACAGCAGTGCTTTATTGAGTGTGGATTATGCCCCCTAGTGGGCTCTGGAGGTATTGCAGGTTAAACATCCTAGCTCTAGCAATACACAGTCAGAAGATGTTATTTGGATGTCATCTTTTTAATGCAGTTTTCTGACAATTTAACTCTAATCCCGCACATTGAAACCAGTGACTTTAGTAATTTTGAGGCTTCAGACCCTTCTCCAAAAAGCAATCATAGCAAGTGGGCAAAATACACTGTATGGACAAAACAGCCTGTGTGCAGATCAGGTGTCATGGTTCATCTGGTGTTGAATTATCTGCTGACACTGTCAAACATTCTACTTTGCCACTCACTTCCAGATTATAGGAGTGATTTAAGGGCCAATAATGTTACTAGTAAAGAGTTTGTGGAGTCACAAAGGATGCTTAAAGAAATTAATATTAGACTCAGTTTGCTTGAAACCAAGCCAGTCAAGCCCAGACGAACCGAGCTGGTTTCACATGGTGGAAAAGCACCATAAGAATTTCATTCTGGGGTTTTTCATCAGCTGAAGTTTGTTTTTTCTCATAACCTGTCCATGATATTAAATTCTGACTTTCTCACATTGTTCTCCGTAAGCTCCCATCAAAGCTCCCACAAACATCAGCAGCTACAACGTCACCCTTCATTCAGCGGTGCTTCAGTGGTCACCCATCCCAGAGGAGGACATCAGAGGATTTCTGCTGGGTTACATCATCTGCTACACCGAGTACCAGTACACGGGGCCGAGAGTGGAGAGAAGTAAACACAGTTCAAACGATAACAAACATGGCTGCACAGTGGTGGTTAGCACTAATGATGCACAGCAAGTTCACAGGCTTCACCTCTGTACAAGGAGGAGGTGGAGATGCGTTGTCCACCTTTATACACAGTCAGCAATGGCAGCACTGATACAATTTTATCTGTAAACTCCCAAAACAAAGGATTATGCCCCTAAAGTCTTACTAAAATTTTGCAGACTATTGAAAACTTCTAAACAGAACTACAGCTGCTACAATGTTTAGATTTGAGTTTTATGTTCCTTAGGTAAATGTGTTATACAGAGAAAATGTCTCTCTCTTATTACAGATATAACGGTGGATCCAGACCTGAACACATATGAACTGGAGGATCTGCAAAGTGGTACTGCATATAAAGTCCAAGTCTCTGGTTTCACCAAGGCAGGAGAGGGAGTCCTGAGCTCTGAAATCCTCTTCAAAACAAACAATGACAGTAAGATTGTTTAAACCACATTTTAACCATTAATTAGTCATAAAACTAAAGGTGCTTTTTGACCAAAAGTACCTGGAACTTTTAGTTCCAGAAACCTCTATTCAAGGAACTAAAAGGACCCTGTGGCCTACTGTTGTCTGCTTTTACACCAGGGTCTGAAGTCCCAGGAAGAGTTCCAGAAAGACACAGTAAATCAACATTATTACGGGCCATCAATTCTGATACTAATAAATATTTATTCTAAATCTTCTAATATTTAACATATGAAATATTATGGCCATTTTTTTTTTTTTTTTTTTTTAGGATTTTGTAAGATTTTGAACTTTTTAAATTTACAGGATGTATTGTAATGGAGGGTCTGGAATGGGAAGATGGACCAAAAATCTACCCCTCTTTAGACACTTGTTTCTGCAGACAAAAAGCACAGAGTTTCTAAAAAGACCTCTATTTCTGGGAAAAGTTCCTGTGGTCAAAAAGCACCTTGAGTATTTAATACATTCATTTTTCCTCAAGCTTATACCTTACTTTTCTCCCGTCCCTTTCAGTAGAATATTTTCATCTCGGCAGTGTGATCGCTGTGTTTGCTGTTTTGGTCATTGTCCTGATGTTTGGATCTCAGGTCATAAAAAGGTACCCTAAAACAGTGGTTCTTAACTTATCCAGCATCAGGACCCAACACCTCTTCCTTCATGGCAAACTGTAACCCAACATTCTTAAAATTTTCAATCATAACTCACTGTTTTTGATGAAAAATGGGGCAGTTAGGACTTGAGATGGAACAAAAGATCTGATAGAACAAAGAGTTGGATGCATGCCCTTCAAAATAAAAGCCGTTCATCCAGGTAAATTCTAGAAATTTTCAGGAGCAAGTCCAAGTGTAACTAGATCAAAATTGCAATTTCAGCTGAAATTGCATGGAGATGCTGAGAGCTGAATTGTGGAAGAACTGCTGAATATAGCCAAAAGCACAAAATTGCTGAAAATAGCATAAAAATAGAATAAAATAGCATAGAATGACATAAAAGTAGCTGAAAATGGCATTCAATAGCTCAAAAAAAGGATAAAAATAGTTGAAAGTAGCCTAAAAAAAGCTGAAAATAGCTGAAAGTAGCCTTAAAATAGCTGAAAATTGCATTCAATGGTTGAAAAAGCCTAGGAATAGCTGAAACTAGCCTGAAAATAGCTATATTTTAAAATTTAGAAAAGTTAGAAATTAGAAAAGTCATAGCAGTCAAATGATGTAGAAACGGAATTTTTCAAAGTTTGAACGGTGACGATATGACAAAGCATGAAGGAGGAGATAGCCGGCACAGAAGAAGAAGAATAAACAAAATGGCTGATGGAAATATCAATAGTGTGGATGCTCAGCATCCCCACTAATTAGGGCTTATGATGTCAAGTAGTATTCCATGTTATCATCAAGCAGATCCACTTTGCAAAGCCTTAAGCTGAAATGTTTGTGACTTGTCTAAGAATGACCACTGAGTGTCATTTCAAGGGAAAAAGGTGGTATGGTTAAGTTGAACCGCAATCAGGTAAACTATGGTGACTGAAGATTAGCCATAGCAATTCATAGCAATTAGCCATAGCCATAGCTCTTTCAAAGTTTCAGGTTAAAAAGTTGTCTTGGCAACAGACCAGTGTTGTTTTGCACCCGCCATGGCTCTCTACGCCGGAAAAAAATGCAGCGGAAAGACATCATGTCACATGGGGAAAACATGCACATTAAGACAAAAATCCCCCAGACAGGGAGAGATCAGATCAAGTGTTTTCGTGAACGCTGATCCAACGGCCTTGGCATAAACCACCCCTCTTGATCAGAATCAAATTCCTTTCCGAATGAGCCGGATTTGAGAATTTTGTTTTGAAATAAGTGTTTATAAGAAGCATGTGGTCCTTGTAAAAACAGCTGTTATGTGCAAGAACGCAACGTAAAGAATCAGGAACTGTTACTGGAAGCTGCCGCTCTGTTGCTGTACCTCATTCATGTTTTGTGCTGCTTACATGTATCGAACCGCAATTATACTTTGCCATTGGCTACAAGTTCGTATTCTCCTGAATTTGTCTCCATGTGAACAGGGCCTTAAAGACAAAACTCCACTCCATACTTTGTATTTACTCAATAGTAAACTTATGCTTTGGTTTTATTGATGAATTTCTTATGAGGGAGAAAAGCTGTTAAAAGTGGCCTTCCTGGTTTGAACCACAAACAATCCCAGAATATATATTGCAGGAAGGCCACTTTTAGCAGCTTTTCTCCCTCATTTTATGAAATTCATCTATCAAATAAAAACTCTGGTTTACTATTCATTAAATACACTGTTTGGAGAAAAGCAATTAAAAGTGGCCTTCTTGTTGAACACAGTCCTTATTCCTAACCAGGAGGCAAACAGCGTATTGGACAGAGATGTTGCAGGTCTGTTTTGACTGAGAGCCTCTGAGCAGCTGATAGTTTATGGAGGGGGTGGTGGGTCCTGAGGCTACACCAGTCAAGAACCACTACTCTTTATGTCAGTCATCTCTGGAATATAATGACAGAGGAATCAGCAGTTAAATTTGGTTCAAATGGACTAACTCTTCTCTGTTTTACTTTTTATCTAGGGTAAAACAGCTTCTGTGGCCAAGCATCCCCAACCCTAGAAAAAGCAGTGCAGTGAAGGAAATAGGACCACGTGAACTAGTAAGGGATCACTTGTCCTTTCAGCAACATGAGAATTATTACATGGTCACAAGTATTTCATTGATGGTTTTGATGGTCCAATGAGAATCTTTTGGTGAAAATGCCATTTTTACTTCTTCTAGGAACTACTTGAATCAATAAGCACTCTGAAAGTGGAAGAATGGGATACCAACAGCTTCCAAATAGTTAAAAAAGAAGACGTGATGCCCACACCCACATTAGCTTCAGCATTACCTCTTCTACATGCCTTGGAGGACGATGACAACCAACGAGAAAGGAGCTGTGACTGGATTTCAAGTGACACAGAGGAGGAAACTGAAGATACTGGACCTGATCTCACTACTCAGACAATCTCGGACATCCCAAGGACAGATCTCCAGAGCTCTACTTTTGCCTTTCAATCAGGCTATACAACAATGGAGATGTTCCAGCAGGTTATGCCTCAAGAAGTTCCAGTGACTGCTCTAGTCACTCAAACCATGGGAAGAGAGACAGAGGAGAAAGACTTGTCCATGGTGAAATCAAGGTTGGACTATACGAGGCAATTTAGTACCGATACCACCTCGGAGAATCAGGGAATGACCAGAGTTTTATAAAACAGTTTGGACTGCTGGGCATGATCAGGAACCAAGGACCAGCGGACCTTGTGACCATGAATTCTTAAATCTAATAGGTTCTGTTTTTACAGCATGGTATGGCTTGGCTTGACTTCAATCAGCTTCCATGGAAGGTGTACACTTGGCAAAAGTTCTTAGTATCACCGCTTATCTGACAACCATTTTGGTGTCATCTTGTTGGAGGTTTACAAAAAGCCATGTGACTGATTCGAGAAAGTTGCCAATTGAATAGTCACATGCCATGATAAAGGACGTCCTTCAAACACCCTGAATCTGTTGAAAGTACCTTTTTGGCACCAAGGACTGTATAAAACATGAATGTAGTCTCAGTGACATCACCCATTGGTTTCTGAAGTGGTGTCCTGAAGCTCAACGATAGCAGTCGCCATATTGTAAATGTGTGTGTGAACTTACAATCAACCCAGACAGACATAGAGACGGGCCTTAAGCTCCTGGCTAAACCTTTCCAAACTGTCACCACAACCACCCAACCCTTCAATACATAAGTGTATGCACAACCCTGAGCC
The DNA here is from genome assembly GCF_018320785.1 of Cheilinus undulatus. Lineage (NCBI taxonomy): Eukaryota > Metazoa > Chordata > Actinopteri > Labriformes > Labridae > Cheilinus > Cheilinus undulatus. Next base: position 8,093,906 of record NC_054881.1, on the reverse strand, counting down.
TTAATATGAAGTCAAACAAAATGAATGACTTATGGAATATTCATCCTCTATGTCCTATATAGAAAATAATGAGCTTTAGAGACTTAAGACATTTTTATAGCACTTGTAAACACACCCTGCTGTAAAAATGGACTATTTGAAATTGGTTCTTATGGGGACACTACAGAAATGGCAACTTCTCAACTCTTGAAGTTGCTGCTTGGTTTGCACCACTTGCTGGCTTTCTAATGGCCAGTTACAGAAAATGTAAGTATTGTTGGTGTGCACATGGAAAACTACCTGGTTCAAAGAGCTTTGTGGACATTAACAGTGATGACCTTTCTTCTTACCAAGTGTCTCAGTAGACATTTTCCTTGTATTTTTTGTTTTCTTTTTTTTAGGACTCATTTGCTAGTTTTGAGTCTTTCTATCTTTTGAGTAGGTCATTTCAAGCAAAAGCGAAAATCAAGAGTTGCTGGCAATACCTCAGTAAAGTCAATTAACCCATCTCCCTCACACACATAGTTCCACACTTTATATGCAAACACATCAGCCTGATCTGTACAAAAATATGCAAATGCGTAGAGGTGCAAATGCATGCACAAATCCAAAAATGTGTGTGCAGATCTGCAAATGAGTGCAAAGATTTGCTAATCTTTTTGACAGATTTGCAAATATTTGCATGCATTTATAAATCTGTACACACATTTGAAATTCTGTACATGCACTTGCATGATTTGTGCACACATTTGCATATCTATCTAGATTAGTGTACAGATCTTTGTATGCATTTGCAAATAGTTTTGCAAAAATAATAGCTCCATAGGCTATTCATTCTTTGTTACTGTCTTCTCTCTTTGTTACTGAATGGCAGCTAGTAAACAGCATTTAGAGTGGCTACAGCCACACTATGGCAGTAGTACTGCATTACAACCAAGCATTGGTAAAAGTAATGGAAAAATACAGTTTTGAGAGTGATAAGTCCTGTTAAACCTTTTATTTTTTTCATTTGATGACTATATGGATATCCGACATCCCTACTTTAGTGACATTCGATAATGAAGTATTTGCTTTAAGGAGTGCTGATCTGGTAAAGATATGGCCGATTGACCATTTCTTGCTTCAAAAAATATTTTGACAGCCAAAAATACAAATTAGTAGCAGTCTACAACCCACTGGTTGTCATCACCTGCAAATTTCACGTTCTGTCTCCAGTCTTGCGTGCATACTGCCGTTTTGTTCTGACAATTGGGAAGCCCCCTCACCCACTTGACGAGTTTCTGTAGGGAAGCACAGTGAAGCATAACTACAGTGCATTCAGAAAGTATTCAGACTGCCTTCACTTTTTTGCATTTTATGTTGCAGTCTGATGCTACTGTAAAAAATATTTTTCTTTAATTAATCTACTCTCAGTACCCCATCATGAAAACTGAAAACAGAATTTTAGATTTTTTTTACAGATATATGAAAAATATCTTTCTCTTCCTCTTTCATTTCTCTTGATCTCTGTTGAGATGATCTGCTCCTCGATTGGAGTCCAACTGTGGTAAATTAAATTGATTGGATATGATTTGTAAAGGCACATCTGACGATGCATATCAGAGCATTGTGGTCAAAGGAACTGCCTGCAGAGTTCAGAGACAGGATTGTTGGAAGGCACAGATCTGTGGAGGGCTACCAAAACATTTCTGCAGCTTCTCAAAAGCACAGGGGTCTCCATAATTCTCAAATGGAAGAAGTTTGGCACAACCAGGACTCTTTTAAGAGCTGGTCTTTGGGCCAAACTGAGCAATTAGAGATGAATGAGAGGTGACCAAGAACCTGATGGCTGCTTTGACTGAGCTCCAGAGATCGTGTGTGGAGATGGGACAAAGTTCCAGGAGGACAACCATCACTGCAGCCCTCCACTGATCTAGGCGTTATGGTAAAGATGGAGGCCTCTCCTCAGTGTATAACACATGAAAGCCCATTAGGAGCAAAAACCTCCACATGAAGGCCAAGCTCCGCTCTTGGAAGAGTCCTGGTCGGCCAAACCTCTTACATTTGAGAATTAAGGAGGCCACTGTGCTCTTGGGAACCTTCAGTGCAACAGAGGGATCACAAGATCAGTGTACACAGTAACTCTGAGATAACATGATAAGAGTCTATTGTAAGAGTGGTATATAAACAACAGATTCATATGCCTCTCTGAGGTTAATTTGCAGTTAAATTTATTAGCGAGTACATTATGAAACTAAAAGGTTTATATTTCCTACTAAAGTGGTGTCATAAAAAATATTTTGAGTTTATAAACTCATTTTTTAAAATGTATCTAACGTTTTAACCATTTCAATTCCTAATTTAAATTTTAATCCCATATTTTAACCCTTAAATTCATTATTTAAAATTGTAACTAATTTTTAGACCTTTTAAACTCATGATTTTGAATTGTATCTCATATTATGACATTTAAGAATCACAATTTAAAATCTAAACTCATATTTTGACTTTTAATTTCACAAATTTAAATTTAATCTCATATTTTGACATTTAAAACTCACAATGTCAGCTTTGTATCTCATAAATTTGTTTTTTAAAACCATTATATTGACTTTTAATTTTGTTTTCACCTTTTGAACTTATGATTTTGAATTTTTATCTTTTATCTCATCATTTTGACTTTTTCAAAATCTCAGAATCACCATTGCTAAGTTTTTCTTCTCCCATATTCCACTACTAGTAAAAATGAGGTTGACAGTTTATGGTGAAACGTTGACCCTGTTAGCCTTTCAGGTTAGACCTAAATTCAGAACCTGGCCCCTGCTGTGATTGAATTTATGAATAAATAAAACATGGATTAGCTTACTTTGTTAGTGGGTTTTGCTGAAAATAGACTGAGCATGCATCTCAAGGGGAGCAGAGTGGAATGGCACTTCTCTTCAATTGCAAAGACTGACTCGAAAGAATGCAATTTGCTTCTGAGTGTTGGATAGCTGTGCAGACAAAGTATGTGGAATTTGAGGGTAAGACATTCACTGAAGTTCATCACAGACACAGCAAATCTGAATGTAAAGTCTCTTTATTGAGTATTTTTGGAACCATATCAGAACTTTTGATAGATTCAAGGAGGATCACATACATACATCCAAGCTCTTCAAAAACAACTTTACCAAACAAAGTCCCAAAAGCAGATAATCAAAGTGGCTAACCCTCCAGGACACAACCACAAACCGAATCTCTACAGTCTAAACCGTACATAGCAGGTACATGGATATAAAAAATAAAAATCTTCACATACTATGTTGGAAATGCTGTTTTACTTAACTTTATCACGAGTTCACCACTTCATACTGAAGCTTTGTTAACATAGAAAAAAAACAAAATAATTAGTTTTAAAAGCCATCGAAGTGGAATTTGGCGAGGACAGTTGTTAGGTCTTTTAGGCTGTTTTCACACATGCACTAAAATCTTCAAAGTTTCTGGAAAAAACTGTGAAGACACAACTTCAGGATCATTTCCAGGGCAGCTTTTCTTTTGATCTTTTAAAGGACTACATGTGTGAAAACAGCTGAAGTCTCTTTTTCTAAAATAAAGCTTTAAAATATGACAGGCTTAAAGCACACTCATCTCCATCTGGGGCTAGTTTGCACACATAATTTAACACAATCACAATACTGCAAACTGCAACACCAAAAATAACAGAAAGTAACTGTTAATATGAGAAATCCACTTTAGTCCCATCAATGTTAACTCTACTCTGCTTTTACTTACTAAAGACAGCGGACAACACTTTAATAGAACATTTCATTAAACATAGCTGACGATAAATCCAAGTTGCATCTGTAAATAAGTCTCCATGTTTTATTAGAATATTCTGTACAATCTTAGTCTAGGCACTTTTTGACCCTTCAGGGCTTCCATGCAGTTATTTGACCTTTAATCTTGTTGAGCCTCATCTAGGCTCATTTGAGCTTCGTTTGCATCTCTTTTTCTTTCTGGAGCAGTGTGAGCTGACAGACGTTTTGCACCATCATTTTACAGTATAGGCCTGTACTAAGTCAGAACAGTTGATCGATTCTTTTTTAGTCACAGCATTACGATAAGGACATGAAAGGGAACATGATGCATTGCAATCTCAATGCAAGTAATTGGAAATGTAAAAAGGCAACTAAATGTACACCCATCAAACAAAACCAGAAAGTGAAACATTGATTTGTACATGAGAGATGCGCCATTTTTTTGCTAAAAATGTGATAACAACAAGGTCAGAGAAACAGTGTAGTTATAAAGGAAACAGTGCTCCAGTTTCCAGAAAGATGTGGGAAATTTCGCACAAAGAACAGTAAAAGGACACATCACAGAGCAGGTAAATCATCCTCTAACACACAAAGGACACATGAGCCTTACAGTATCAGCAGTGATGCGGGATATCATAATACTCATTTATGGGAACTTGCTGCTGCAACACCTCTGTGAGAAGAGACGAAGAAAAAGAAAGGCGCTCCTGACACCTTTGTCACAGAAAGGCTCTTTCATTGTTTACTTCAAAAGGTGCCCGCTTATGGAAAGAACATTTACATTTCTTCATATATGAGCTGATGTGAACTTTGATTGCTCCATTTGATTGTTATTTCCTCAAATATTTGTGTTTTGATGTGTAGCTGGCACTAACCCCCAGGTAAAGAACCTAAATGCTGGTCTGAATATACATCAATCCTAAAGTAAAGGAATATTTCACACATTCTTTACACCACACATTTTAAAACAATAAGAAATCTGTCTTCTCAGTCAGTGGTTCTTAGCTGGTGGGTCGGGACCCAAAAGTGGGTCACGATTTTTTGCCATAATCTGTGGCAAAAAATCTGTGTAAGGCCCTTATTTTGAAGGGTATGTCTCCATCCCCTTTTTACATTATTTCCTTTGGTCCATTTCAAATCAAATCAAACATTTTTTGTGCCTTTATTTAATAGAGGAGGACAGTGGATAGAGAAATGGGGAAAAGAGGGGGGAAGAGACATACGGCAAAGGGCCACAGGTCGGACTTGAACCCGGGCCGCCCGCGCACATGGGCTGCGCCTCAAACTACTAAGCCATCTGTGCGCCCAAACTGCCACATTTTTAATTAAAAAATTTGGTTATGATTGCAAAATGTAATAAATTTGGGTCAAGATTTGTTGTTAAGGAGATACTGATGGGTCCTGACATTACAACAGTTGAGAACCACTGTTCTAAATTATCTTGATGTGAAAAGTACAAACTTTCAGTCATATTCAAGCCCATCAGTCAGTTTTCTCTGAGGCTGCCAAAATTTAATTTACACGTATTCACTAAAATCAGTGAGTGTAGACATGTTCTGTTTGGGATTTTATCTCTAAAAAACTCACAAAGTTGACGTCAATTTTGCATCTTTTTCTCCATGTGGACTGTGAAGGGGGCTCACTATTTTTTAGGGGACAAGACAGGAAAAGATTGTGCACCACTGATTAAACTAGGGATGCACAGATGCATCAGTTTAACTTGGTATCGGCTGATACAAGTCCTGTTTACAAACATCGGCCAAACAATACGGCATGAGCCAATACCATTTATAAATGTTTATCTGTTGTGTCCAATTAGTTTTAGGCTGGTATTTGGTTTATTTAGCAGGTGAATCAATAAGAGTTTTTGACAGAACAGACAAAGTGATCTGTTTGATAAAAACTGATCTGATTATACGGTCAACTCTGAGAAAATGTTGGCTTTATGGAAGTCTTGCACCAAAACAAGTGATGAAAACAACAGTTATCAGTAATGGCAAAATTCTTACAAACATCTGTAACAGCCCTAATTTTGACAATCAGTGCATCTCCAGGTTAAACCTAAAGCTGCCAAAGGCAAAGACAGAACAGCAGTGGTCCATTTAAATTCACAGGTCAGCAGAAACTCATGGTTTTTAAGTGTCTCTAGAGATGAAAAAGTTACCCTCATGCCAGGATGAGCAGAGGAAGGTACTGTCTAAGCCCCAGAAATGTAATTTTGCATTTAAGAGACATGCACAATCATGCAGGTTGCACAGTTTGCAGGAGCTTGCCTGCAGTTTAAAGTAATGAAAAATAAGAAAGCATCCTTTAATGGGTGCAAAAGACTAGCCGTGGTATCGATTGGGTCTGATTTTTGCAAATCTGGTTTTAAAATTTTATCATGACCAAGCTAGTTCAAACCAAATCACCAGCAATTTGGACTCTTAAAAGCCCAACCAAGATGGTAATCAATTAGGAATTCCTGATAAAGATCTGCTAGTTTCCTCCATATAAACTAGACAGAGCTGATGTAAACTGAAATCAAAGAATTTTTGAAGTGTGACAAGCTTTAAACATTTTTTGATCCAAACTCTCTTCTCTTCTTTAGTTTCTATGTGGTTTTCATGCCTTAAAGCGCCGTTATGAACAAACTGGTCACTTTGGAACCTTATTTTCCTCTTTCTCATATCTATTATAGACTTCATGTAAGTGCGCATCATTAAGGGCATATTTCAACATTTTTAAAGCTCTTAACATGGCAGAAACTCTCTAGGCATTACACATAGAATCCATTTTTTGGCACTGCTTCTTATTTTGCTGTATAGCAATATTTAGACTTATTTGTTTCTGAAAGTGTCCTACATTCTGCAGTAAGACTTTAAAACTGCTAACAAAAGTGAAATCAGATCTTGTTTCTACAGAAAGGTGTGCAACCTGTTCTTCCTGTGTGATCCTTACTGGAAATGAAGCTTCTGTTTCCTTCTTAGAGGCTGTGCAGCTAGCTCAAACCTGAACATTTTCTACTGGAGTGTTTTGACTTTGAGAACAGATCGAACATGTGGACTCAGTATCTGCTTTAGTGTGACTGACTCGGAAGGAACCTGGAAATGAGAAGCTGTGATTGTAAAGTAACTAGAGGTGTTTTGTGGTTCTTTCTGAGCCTTATGACTCATGTGACCCCCCTTTATACCCATCTTTTTCAGCTGAACTTGAAAGCTGAGGTTATGGATGCTGTAAAAATGCTCACTTGACCTTTAGATGTTTTACAAAAAACTTAATTTACGTTGTTTTAAAACCCAGATCTTCAACAGGAGATGATGATGGGGAAACGTCGTAGATTACCCAGTGTTCATGTATTTTTACACACCTGATGGGTGTTGTGATCATTTGATGGAGTAGTTTCCATGGTGCTGCAGTAAAAGTCACTAGCTGTCTAGGTTTGCTCCTCAGGGTGAGTCTAGTAGCTGCCGTTGTACTGGGCGCATGGTGATGATGCCAAGTTGATGCCTCTGAGTCCGGACGGGCTTCCTCCGTCACTGTCAAAGTTGAGTCTGAGTCCGGCTGAGCTTTCTCTGTCACTGTCAAAGTCTTCCTCCTCTTCTCTGTCGTAGTCCCTTTCCACCTGGAGGAGAAGAGCAGCAGTCAGATCAGGGCAGATGAAAAAACAGGGCACTTGTAACAAAGTACTGGAAAATATTTCCTATTTTACAATAAAACCCAGAATACAAGCCTCACTGAATAGTCAGGGACAAAATAATAAAGGTAATAAATCTCTTGTGGCAGCTGCACTCGTCTTGATGGCACGTGTCTCTGAATTTTATTCTGGCATACTGGTTGCACCAGTAAATAACAGAGGAGATAAATCCTGCATTCAACCAGCTATAAAGAGCTCACATGGGGGAAACAAGGTCAGTGGCGATGACTTCTTGTGCTGTTAAAGCAGGAGTCAGCTCATCTTCCTCTCTGACACTGACAGACACTTCATTTCTCCCCTCACACCTGAGCAGTCTCAAAGTGTGCTGAAGCTCGGCTCATTAAATTATCAGGACTGCGACAGTTTTATCTGTCGGAGAAACCAATCAGCGTCTACCTGCTCTGGAGATTTATTACCTTCATTGGCTTGGCCTTGCTCTTCATCTTGTCCTCATCTTTGCGGCTCCTCTTCCTGGACGTGGAGCGCTCTTTTCTGTCCCTGCTGCGCTCCCTCCTTTTGTCTTTCTTACCTCTGAAATATGACAAGACAAAAATCAGAATAAAAGAGTTACTTCCAATATAAACAATACAACATCACTGATATGTAAAGTGCACGCACAGTTGCAAATCCATCAAGGAAACAAGATGATTTAAGATGGCCTAAAGGGGTAGTTCCCCACTTTTTTTGGATAGATAGACTCCTTCAGGAGTGATATGGGCGATATAAACTTCATTTTTACATGTTTTTATTGACAAAACTCAAACATAGAAGGACTACATACACTTGTTTTTGACAGAAGGTCAATATAATCTATCTAGTATTACAACAGCATATTAAGATTGCTCAAAAACACAAAAAATAAAGAGGATCTGTGAATTTTTGGAAAAAAAAAATACTTTTCAAGGTTAAGTCTTAATTCAACATAAAAGACACTATAAATTTTATACCTTAAAAGTAACAAATTTACTTAAACCAAGATTATTGCATGGTAGAATATCAAACTAGGTGAAGTTGAAGTCCTTGCATAAGTTTTACACTTGAGAGCCAAATCAAATGACAGATCTTATTGGGACTGATCAATCAAGCAGGGGTTCTCAAACTTTTCGGGGCTAGGGACCGCTTACAGGGAAGAACATTTTCCAAGAACCCCCACATAACCCTCACGCTGATTAAACGTAAGTTTACTGCCATTTGTACTCCTAGATGCTGTATTTTAAACCCTTCAGCCTAAATACAAGCTCTTCTCCAACTGAGTGTGGCTTCTTGCTTCTGACGATCCTTTGAGCAGCCAAATAAGAAGCCCTCTGTGCTTTTTTGGAGGTTGTGGTCAAGTTCACATTTGTGTTTTTTGGCAGGTATGACACAATCCTATTTGAGTTTTTTATTGGCCTAAAGCTGACTTATGTAGGAGTCATCGGTTTAGTATGGTTGTTTTATGGCGCTGTGGTCCCTTTATGTATTTATTTGCTTTTTTTTTTTTTGACATCACTTCAATAATTTATTTTGAATTATTCCGTGGACCCCCAAGCTGTGGCTCCGGGAACCCCGGCGATCCCTGGACCCCAGTTTGAGAACCACTGCAATAAAGAAATACTTGTGAATTTAGCCCAGAATCACCTCATTATCATGCAGATAAGACATTTCTGCAAACTGGCACTATCAAACCACTGCTTTCATCATTGTTTCTCATACATTTTCAACAATGTTGTGAATACATGACTCTAAAATCCTGAATTTTTGGGGGTTTTAAACGACAAATTTATGACTTTTAAACTCAGAATTTCATAGTATTGTCACATATATTTCGAACTATTATAACAGGAAATGTTGAGTTTTTCCCCATAAAAATTCCAACTTTTTGACTCAGATAGTCAATGTAAATATTAAAAATATTAAGTTTTATCTTAAAAATTGCAGCCTTTTTTTTCTAAAAATGTATGGATCCACTTTATGTTTTATCTTATTGGGCAACCCTAAAACACTGTCATATATTATGCTTCTAATCATGATTTTAGAAAATATATCCATATCTAATTTTGACAACAGGGCCCTGTGCTCACCCCTGAGATTTTTGGCACCCCCCTTGTGATGCCCGGACCCCAGGTTGAGAACCAGAGTCATAAAACCAACCATACTAAAACGCTTGTTTTCATACCTTTAACTTTTAATCTCTTTTTCTAACTTTAATAAGGCTTTTTGTTAACTTGCCTATGACCATTGTTTAAAGGTGTCCGTAAACATGATTTAACTTCCAACATATTCTTCATTTCCACCATCAAGCATGTGAAAAGAAGTGACAGATTTACCTTTTTGGTGAGGGGGATCTGGCTTTCCTTCGAGGGCTCCTTGAGCGATCTTTACTCCTCCTCTTATGGCCCCTGATAACACATTTAATTTTATTTATTTTATTTATTCAATGATTTAAGGATGTTTGGAAAAAGGCATCAGTGTCTGTCATTGCTTCCATAACCCTTCCTGCTTCCTAACCCTAACCTAACTTTTTGTATTGGCTCTGTTTGTGTCATTATTCAAAGCAGTTCCTGTCTGCAGAGACAGAGAGGGCCACATCACAGACGCTCTGTCTCTCTTTCTGATCTATTGGTAAAGACAGTTTTATACATTTATAGCATTAGCAACTAGCAGCAGAAACAATAAAAAAAATAGATAAAAAGACATTCAATATCAGAGTTTCTGGTGTGGATTTAATTTTCAAAGACCCTGGAAAGTCACCCAGGTTCCAGGCTCTCTAGAAAAGCTTCTGTAAGGGCTACAAAGGCATGCATAGCATCATTAGAACAGCACAATGGCAGGCTGCAAGAGGCAGAAAAGGATACAACATCAGCCTCAGAGGATTAAGATAAAAAAACACCCTCTGCATTCTCCTTTGTAGTTTTCTGTATATTTTTTCAATGTATTTTCGTATTTACACATTGTTTTTTATTTTAATGCTAGTACTAAAATATTAATTTCTAGGACGGATGACTTTGAGGACAGATGACACCAGCAGGGCTTGTTTCAAAACACAGAGCTCATGTATGATGTTAGCGCACCTTGAGCGACTTCGACTGTGTCTCCTGTCTCTGGAACGAGAGCGCCTCTTGTGGCTGCTTCGGGAACTGTGTGAGTCATTCCTCGACCACGACCTCCTCGGCTGTCTGCTCAAACAGAAGCAGGACAAAAGGTTACGACCCAGATACAAGGACAGAATCACACCATAAAGTGGGTGAAGAACAAGGGTTTCATTCAGGCACCTGTGTTTGGAGTGTGACCTTTTCCTGCGTGTTCTTGAGTGTGAACGGGAGCGTGACCGAGAGCGGCGTGACCGTCTGGACCGACTGGAGGAGCGCTTTTTTACATCTGCGGGAGCAAAAGCACAGGCTTCAGCATCCCAGCTCGATTATATCATTGTTAAAATGTTGATACGTGCAGAAATTCATGTACCTGGCTCTATAGCAGCAGCGATAGTGGACTGGGCTTCTCTCACCCTCTTCATCACACTTTCTAGCTCTTTAGCAGCTGCCTGTGGCGTCAGCTCGGGGGGTTTCACTATGGCGTTATTGGAATGATTCACTCTGAAAAACATAAAAAATACATTTAATGATACAAACACATATAAACAAATTCTTGATTTAAAAAGTCTACCGCTGAGCTTGACTAGCTACTCTTAAAATAATCTTTAAAAAAGGTAAACCCATACTTCAGGGGTCTGTCTCCAAACATGACTCCATTGAAGGTCAGAGCTCGTGCCACAGACTCCTGCTCCACAAACTCCACAAAGGCGAAGCGTGTTGGCTGAGTCTCGTCTCCGGCCATCCGCACAAACTTTACATCTCCCACCTGCTTGAAGAACTCCAACAGCTGCTCTGCAGTGGTGGTCTGAGAAGAAGATTTAATGTTCATGTAAGTTATCTGGTTAATGGACAATGTCCACAATATCAATGCTTTGTCAAATTTTGGCCTTTCTTCATGGAGCACCTGCAAGTCCTGCAAGGTAATGCACTTTTATTCAAAGGTTGTTAAAAATTAATACTTTGAGGCTTTTTGACACCTCATGTGTTAAAGCGACCCAATCTCTTTTACTTTAATCATCAGTAATAGTGAAAAATACCAAAAAATACATACATATTCATAACACGGGTGTATTTGTAAGGAATTAATCCAATGAAAAAGCTAGCAAAGTCCGGCATACTGTCCAAAATGCAGAAATACACCTGCAACATTAAGCTGTCAACATAATTGTGCCTTAAAGACATATATAGTCAAGAAACTCACCAATATCAGATACCTATAAAACAATTTTTACATTTATTTATTTATTTTTTAAATTAGAAATCAACCACTCTGAAATATCTTCTAAAATTCCCAGCTATGTACTGAAAATGCAAAGAAAACAAAAGCACTTCTGACAATCAACCCCACTGGCTTTGATAAAGATTAGGTTACCTGTGAGTTCAGGTTGCCAACATAGACCGTCCTCCTGATCTCATCAATCTTTGAAGGATCCACATTTCCCATGAGAGGGGGCTGGGAGTGAACAGACGCTGCGGGGTCGAGGCCAGCTGAAAGGCGATTCACTAGAGGAAGGTTCAGCTGCAGGGATAAAACACACACTAAGGATTTCACCAATATTCTCCCAACAGGACAGATGAACAAGTGTCAGAACTCTTCAAATTGTCCAACATGTAAGAGGATTAAGAGGAATGTTTTTTTTCCCCAAATATAAACAGTCATTATAATATAACTGTTCAACTAGTGCTGTCGTAAGGAAAAGAGACATATTCTTTAAATGTGCTGAACTTGTTTCTGTTGATTTTCTGTTGATATTTGTCGTCTCAAAAGGTACAGCTGCAGGCTGCAGGTAAGATAAACAGTGATGTCTTTTCAGTGTTATGTTTCCTTCAGTTTGCAAATGGGCATGAGTTAAAAAACTCAGAAATATAGCACTAATTCAAAGCAGAAGCACTAACCAGGCTTCTTAAGTCTGACTACAGAGTCCTATCTTCTCAATGAACAAAGATTCTCCAACTGGTCCCACCTAAGCAAAAAAGGGTTCTGTTCAAGGATCCATCCACGAATGCCTTCACCAAGATCCAGCCTAAAAGTCTGCTTCGTCTGAAGCCCTGTCCACACAGAGATGAATTCAGGAGTATACGCAAAAGGCGTAACACAGACACTGCGTTTTGGGAGGCCGTAAACGCTACTTTTTGAAACCGGGTCCCAGAGTGAACCGCAGTGTTACAGTGCCACTTATAGGCTTGACATACATACTACAGCGTTTTCAGTCGTTTTCAGTGGTTCTGTGCTTACGCAGACATTTCCTGAAACAATCCTTTGTTGACAGAAAACCTTTTCAAAACGAGATGGAAATATATCATTTTCATCTCTATGTGGACAAGGCCTTAGTCTCCTGCAGGGATACAAGCTGTAGAGCAGCCGACTACTACTACCTAAAGTTGCATCTTTTACCGCTTTTCCACTAAAATTAGCATGTAAAAGCGGGTTTTTTTAAACGGGAGTAAACCCGCTAACAATTGGCAAGTGACTCCTTTCCCATTGACAGCAGACCCGGATCCTATCGGCAGCAGACGAGCTGTGTGGCTGTTTTTTTTTTCCTCTGGTGCGTCATCAGTGCGCCAGTGTTGCACGCGTTATATATAGTTGTGTCTCGCACAGACCCTGTGACCTGGCGCCAAATCTCCTCTTCTCCATGGATCAATAGAAGCTCTCTGATCTCGCTGTCTTTCCAGTGCTGTGCTATCTTGCAAATATAAATCTCACACTCTGAGTCCATAAAAAAAACAACAACGCTCGTCCCTCAGCTGCCGGTGTCCTTCTGTTGCCCCAAGTTACAGGCGCGATATTATGACGTAAGCACTTTATGCCAGAGTCACCCCGTGATCACCTGGGTGTGACGTTCCCACTGGAGCTGATTGGAGTCAGTCAACGCAGGTCTGAATGCTGATTAGAGCCTTTCCCACTCCCAAAAGGAGCCGACTGTTAGCGTGTTTAAGCGGGTTTTTCAGCCAGTGTGAAAGGGGTACTTGACTAATGGGCCTTTTCTCCCCACTCTACGCATGGATGTGAACCAGCACAGCGGACTAGGGGAATCTTGAAGGATCAGTACAGGCAGACTTGCAAATAATATCATTAGCACAAGCAAATGATGCTAACCTGTAAGGGGACTGAACACTGGAGGTGCTCTTCTTATGTTAGCCAGACTTAGTGAACATTGAATCACCGTGGAGGAATAGCATTTAACATAGCTGTTAATTCCATCATTGAAAAATGGTTTGAATTAGGCTGCATGCAAGATATACTTGCTGCTTTATTTCTTGTCTTTCAACAATTTAATATGACTTACATTGGATTTGTAAAGCTGCTCACTATTTATAACTCTGAAATTTGACTTTGCTACTGTATGTCTTGGCCAAAAGTCACTCTTGAAAAAGAGATTTTTTATCTAAATGTTTTTTCTCCCACTTAAATAAAGGTTATCCAAAAATAAAAACATGTCTCTTCTCTGTTTAGCCATGTTAATTGATGCTAAATGAGTAGTGCAAAAGTTGAGAATTCTTTTTTCCAAACTTTAGATGACTTGGCTAGTCTGAATTTGCATCTCTATTTCATAAATAACCAACCAGTTGCTGGAACATCACTATTTCTGGATTCTTTTTTACATTTTAAGATTATTATATTCATTTCTCCATTTACAACTGAAGATGTCACATTACTACAACAATTAGGGTTGGGTATCATTTAGGTTTTTTCCGATACGGGTGCTAAATCAATACTTTGCCAGTGCCTAAATGGTGCCTGAATCAATAATTTTGAGAGAAAAAAGTGGGTTAAAAGCAAATTTCATATACAAGCTTTGTGTCAGAGACAAAAATAATAACGTTTACAGTATGTGTCAGTCAATATGATTGTTTCTTTGGTAGAAAAATGCAAGAATAAAACAAATTGTGCTCAGCTCAAATAAAGTGAGAGCGTATAAACCACCCAATTTACATAACAAATTTCTTGCCCTTCATTTAGAGTGGAAGGGGAGTGCACTGGGATGAATTGGGACAGCACTGGGGTATCGAAATGAAGTAATGATATCTGTGTTGTAATTTGGTCCGGTAGATATGAGATGTGTCGGTGCTGTAATCCTACAAACAACACAAAACTCACATTTTGAAGCGGGGTGGGAGTAGGTATCGGGAGAAGTCCCCCACCAGGAATCAGACTAGGTACTGGGGTGGCTGGTGCCAGAAGAGACAAAGCCTTGGCCTCCTCCGGTATCTTCCCTGCAGGGCAGAAGCAGATATTAGAGAAGGCAATAGAAGAAGTCGTCTCTCTGTCTCCTCTATGTCTGCACAATTAGCCCACTGTATTCTAGAGAGAAAGAGAGCATACACTTCCCCATACAGCCTACAAGAGCTCTACTGTCTACTCATGGCAAACTGGAGACCGAGCATCCTTAATTTGATTTTATTTAACTTTTTTTTTTTCAGTCTGAATTAATCAAATGTTAACTTTTTTCTCAAAAAAATTTTTTTTTGTCCTTGGTCTCTTTTCATAGATCAAGAAAAGAAAGAAAAAATAAACACAATGCAGAGAATGAGTCAACACTTTGATGCATGGGTCACCTGTACTGGAAACATATTGGTCATGAACCATACGATATCAAGCATGGGCGCTTTTCCGTGGGGGGGCGATCGTTTCGCAGTGTTGGAAAGGTGTGCAACACAAGACAACCCCAATGGCTGCATCACTAATAGCACACAGGACATCAGATACAGAGAAGAACAACAATTTTAAGAACTGTAGGAAATGTTAGCCAAGACTTAGCTACAAAAAACAACCAATCAGGAATTTTGCTCATTCCACTTTGCTGCTTTTTCAGCAAAAAGAGTCGGCTACGTTTACAAAATAACTACATGAGCATGAATTGGTTTAGCACGAACACTTCTTCTACTTTCAGAATGTACTCAAAAGGAACAGCGACGCAAAGAAAAGTTAAAAAAGAAGATAATGCAAAAAGAGAATGGTTGTGACATTATAAACATCCATATCAGAGCTGACATGTGAGGGGAAAATCCTACTTTGAATTTATTTTTAGCACAAATGAAAAGTGGAAATAGAAATCAAAAGATTTAATGTTTTTCTGACTTGAAATGTTCCTTACTGAGTGTGACTTTTTAACGTCTAGTCCCTCACTATGTCAACAGGAGTAGGTGACAAGAGAGTAAAGTGTTAGTGATCCTCCTAGCTTCCCATGTGTGATACACATCCCACCATCGGTATGCCGTAGCAACCTGGACAGAATTCAATCACACACAAGCTGCAGCTGTAGCGGAAAGAGAGAGGGGGGTGGGGGGTTGGACAATAATCAAAACAACAAACCAAAATAACAAATATAAACACAACGCTAGAGATAAGCAATACTGTAGTTTCTAGGTAGAGACAGGAGAAAGTGGACAACATGGGAAAGTATGAAAGGAAACAAACCAAAAAGAAAAGAAAAATAAATAAAAAGAGACAAGGTGTCCATCTTGGAAGGTTCAGCGGGCTATTCTCCTGGTCACATTCCCCCCTTGAAGGCTGCGTTGGCCCGATCGGGGATAGTGGCTTGGAAAACAATGCCTGACTCAGGCTAGTGTAGTGTAACAGCTGGGCCAGTCTAGTCATCTGATATGCACACATAATCACACAGAAAAAACATACAAAACCAAATTAATAAACTCAGTAGCCATCCAGCACCAAGTCACGTGGACAAAAGCATCAATGTTAGAGGTGATATCATTTTTTTTTTTTTTTTGACTGTACACATGGAAACAACAGTGGCACCAAAAGTGAGGGAAATTTAAAGGAAATGAGCACCAAAAATGAGAGAGAGAGGAATGAGTTAGCTGTGCCACAATGAATTTATTTTGTGATTCCAAGAAACAAGTAGCAGTAATGGTAGATTTTATGGAAAATACACAAGCTACACCTTCCAGAGAATCCAGTGCTTTGAGTCAGATTAGCCCTCTAGACCCCACAGACCCCTTTGACTTATGAAGATGGGCAGGGGGTAATTCATGTGACATTTAGTCCTAGTTTGTATAAAAAAAATACATCAAGTTGTCTTCAACACCCCAGACCTGAAATATTCTAGGTTATTTTAAGATTCAAGGGGCACAGATTGTGAAAATTAAGGAAGATACCGATGTTTAAAATTACAGTTTCACCTATGCTGATACGGATACTGGTGTTTTTCTATTACTGCTTTTGGTGTACAACTCCCACTGTCCAACTTCTTCCCTCCTATTGATAAAACTCTTCTATGAGTAAGCAGTTAGGCATACTAGAAGTCAACATTAAAATGATCAGACACGATTGATAAACTTTGGCAAGTGATAACTATTCACCTCACACTATTTGCTGATGGACTGTATTTGCAAACAAGGCCAATACTGTCCGATCCTGATGTTGAACTGAGGCATCCCCTGTTAAGATCTGTGGTTTTTGAGTGGTGGTTTATATTAGACCAGTCTTGTGCTATATAGGTGTTTGAGTCTTCTTTGTTGTTACTCTCAGTCTCAGTACATTTACATGCAATTAGAGAGGGTCAAGGTATTATGTAAGCCCAACCAAAACTGGACTTTTAAAATGCATATAAACATATAAGTCTGACTGTGATCATTTTATAGTAGATTTAATTTTTTTAAAGTTGTACTAACATACCTAGATAATGTGGCTAATTTTTTTCTGGCATGAGTACATCTCAATCTGACTAGAAATGTGAAGGTGTGGTTTTTCTAAACTAATAACTTTTATTTTGTCTATGGCCATGGATTACCTCTATGACCCTCCAACCAAATAATGACTGATGACACAGGATGAGACATAATTTTGATGTAATAAAATTTTTTAGTCCTCTTCCTGTTTTAGGTCAATCAGCTCTATGTGGATTGTGATTTTGGCAGTAACCTCTCCTGAAAATAGGATTGGCTTGCATTTTGAGTGGAGTGACACTTCTGGCATGCGCCAAAGACAGACCAGATTGCGCAGTGGAACTGCAAATCTAGTAAGGGAGCAATTTGCTCTGGAGTAGGGCTGAACAGTTATGAAACAAGATAATGAATTCTGATTTGGTATTAAAGAGTGGCAACTTCTCCCTCATTGCACTCCTTTTAATTAGAAAACATTAAATGATTATTGAAAAAGTGAACACATGAGTGATGAATTTGAAATTATGCAATTTTAGCACAAGACTATTTATTCTTACATACATGCATGAAATGTGGGCATCTCTGCTGCAGAATCTGCTGGATCTTTGACACACATTTCATCTAAAAAGACAATGCACCTCCGGTGATTTGAAAAGTGCAGAAGGCAATATTGTGATTCTAATGAAATTTAGATTAACTGTCTAGCCCAGGGGTGTTAAAAAAGGTCAAAATATGAAATAAAATTTATCATGAAATTAAAAGTCAAAATATGATGCCAAATTTTAAGTTGAGGGTCTAAAATGTCAAACTATGGGATTATGAAGTCAAAGATTGGCGTTGAAAATTTGAGGTAAAATAAAAAACAATTGGTTCATAAGGCAAAAATATGACTTAAAAAATAGAATTATGGATCTTAAAGCTCAAAATACTATATGTGAAGTCAAGTTATGAGTTGAAATGCTCAAAAGACAAAATAAAAAGTCAAAATCTTAAGTTTGAGTCCTAATTGTGAGATGCTAAATTGAAAATGTGAAATTAAAACACAAATTAATTTTTTTGGCCACATTTCTGACTTCTTATCTAAATATTTTTACTCCATATTTTGTCAGATTGTACGACTTCACAAGGATATCTTAAATCTTCAAGGATAAGTTTACATTTTTATACTTGGGGAAATGTGCAGACCTCATACTGATGGGCCAGTTATAACAGAAATATGAGATCATCTTGCGGGCCGAATTTAGCTGTTCCACAAGCCGGAATCAGCCCCCGGGCCTTGAGTTTGACACCCCTGGTCTAGCCCCACTCTGGAGTGTGCATCGCATACTCTTTGAAGGTTGTTATGAAGACCAAGTATGTGGAAATTAGAGGTATCACCTCAGGTCTGTCAGCAGGCACTTGAGCAATCAAGACTCTTATAACAAAAGATTAACCAATAATGTGTTTAAAATGACAAAAAAATCTGTAGGGTTATTCATAATACTGTGAAGGGTTTATAATGAGGTTGCCTCACATTGTTTATGTGGATCACTTATTATTCAGTGATATAAAATCATGGCGGTCCTGTTTCTGTAGGGGTGAGAGGAGCTCATCCCAAAGCCTGCTGTTGTATTCAACCCTCCATCTTAACATAGGAACTTCAGTAATGAAATCAGGAGTGTACTCTATGTTGGAGTGTGAGGGAGAAAGGAGTGGTAACATCTGTTCCAGTTTTCACCATTTAACATACAACCTGTTAGTTTCTAACTAACATGCAAGCACAGTCAACCAGAAATAGGACCATGGTAACAAGATGAAGGAGAGCATAATCGCCGCATGTTCCGGTCAACAAATTGATTTTCACATGTATACTGGGACAAGGACAGCATTCCAGTTAGATTGCCTGATTGAGCCGTGACTGTAGCTTGAACTTACTGTGCATGTGAAAGTACTGAGTGAGGCTGAAATGAACAGATATCATCGAACACACCTTTATTTCAAAGTGTTTGAAAGATTTTACTAGCTGTCATCATTCTGGGTCACAGCTAATAACGCCATTATTGTCAGTGTTATACCTATTTCATTACTTATCCCACCATTTTCCTTCATTTTAACTAAATACTTCGTGTTTTATGGTATATTGTATGTCAGATATTTAATGCTCTATTTTGACCTGCAATGTTGGAGCAACCTGGAACCATCATTTCTTTTTAAATTAATAAAGATGTCATGTAGATTAATTTATTGTCATTCTTTAATCACTTTTAAGGAAGCAAAATCTTAAATTGTTAAAATGCAGCAGCTGTGTAAAATCCTACAGGGGTCTAGAGGGTTAACCCTTGAGTGAAATGGTATATATAGGCTCTAGTTTTTTGAGCAGAAACCACCTTGTGACACCAGAAAATAACAAACCTGGGCTGGGTGCTGTAAGAAAAGGCTAGCTAACTTCTTATTTATGTGATACAACCCGTCTCTTGTGTCTATGACAAATGTGGCTAAATTCAGGCACTGACGCAACTTGCCATTAATAAACATACCCAGAATTCAACCACAACACCAAACGGTTCTTATTTATAGGAGAAGAGGCCATAGCATGTCCACTGACACAACTCACTCATTAAATCATAAACGAAATCTGTTTTACTCACCTTCTGCACAGGGCACCACTATCAAAGCTCTGTCAACAAACACAGTATTGGTGAGATGTTGCGCCACACCAACACTGGATGGGTCTCGATACTTTATATAACACACTTTGGATGAATAAGACAAAGGGGCATTGCTGTGAGAAGAAATAAGAACAAATAAAGGGCGGTCAGTTGGTTATTTTGCTCATTTAGCTCTTAAATCTCAGAGTTAAGCTAGACCCTAAAGAGGCCAAACATCCCCGGGTTTTCCTAGCTAAGCAGCCGGGAGAGTTCGCTCTTACTCGGGCGGGTAAAGACGCAGCTCCTCGATGTCTCCCAGGAAACCGAACAGAGTTCGCATCTGCTCGCTGCTAACGGCCGAAGAAAGGTTGGTAACCTGGACGACGGCTGTTCCCGGAATCCCGCTCATTGTGCAAATTTATAGGTCTGGTTACAATCTTAAAGTGTGGTATTTATTTCTTAAATATTTATTTCTGTCACCCCACTAAACGCAGAGTATCTAAGCCAGCGGAGCGAGGTGGTTTTGTACTCTTCCTCTTATTTTAAATAAGCGATGATTAAGAAGCGGGGGCACTCTAGCGCCCCCTTGCCGCAATTCACAGCACTACACCAAAGAATTTATTTCCCATCATATACTATATGGACAAAAGTATTTGGTCGCCTGCCCATAACACCAACTACGACTGTAATGACATTAGCTTCAAAAACATGTACTTTAATGTGTAGTTGGCCCCCTCTGCAGTTATATAACAGTCTCCGCTCTCCTTGTAAGGCCTTCCACAAGATTTTGAAGTGTTAATGTGGGTATTTGTGCCCATTCATTCTGGATTTAATAATATTATAAATACATTTATGGCATAAAATCACTTGAAAATACTTGCTTAAAGTCCTAACTTGATACTCAGTTATAGTAAATGTTACACTGATACACAAGATCATATCTACATTTTGTATAACTATCAGCACAATATATCTTTATCAATACCTTATCATTGAGCTCAGCTCTCTTTTACATTTCAATATTCTGTTATAACCTTGCATATGTTATGTTAAATTATCTTTACACTGTATTTCAGTCTGGTTAATGCTTTTAACACTGAAACCTTCAAAGACAAGTATTTGCAGCTGCTGCAGTTAGTGAGATTTCCATCCTGAAAATATATATGCAGTTCACAGCTGTCCCACTAGAGGGCAGTAGACATGCTCCAAATGTAGTTCTCTATGATTTTAATTGCCAATTTTGAAAAAAGTTTAAGACAAGAAAGATGCAATATTTTGTGACTTGTTTTAAAGCAATATCATGTTAAAAATATGATCATCAATATCATCATTTTCTGCATTTATAAAGTGTGCATTGCATAAAACATGTAGCATCAACTGATTACTAAAGGGAACTAATCCAAGGTTAAAATGGCACATTTTGATACACCGACAGTGAAAGATGAGATATCAAAACTACTTTCTATATTTGTTAAGCTACTGTACTGCTGTAACACAATTTAACATCAGTAATTCCATTTTTCCATGGAATTTTGCCCATAGTTTTCTTTCTTTTAAAATTTTCACTAAAACTGATCCAAGTTGTGCTTGAGTCCACCTCTGATTTCTAAAAAAATGGGCATGATGGTGAATAGAAAAACACTGAAACCTCATATTTGACTGTAAATATCACAATAATAACATATCAGATATTAAATCCAAGAAACTGTAATTTTGGGGACACATTTTGATACATTCTCCTTGTGCTTTTATCAATCAAATATGGGGTTCAAAGCCATGCAGATGCTCTTGTTCTGTTTTAGTTGACCTAACATCCCAAACTTAGGGTGGCACATTTTTTATATGGCAAATACATAAATCCATTTTTACTGCTTTAAGCCCACTTTTGCCATTTCTTTTGGCCACTTCTTGCCTATTTTTACAACTTCCATTCCATTTTTGCCATCAGTTTTTTGCCTCTTTTGGCCGGGTTTTTGCCATTTGCAATTTTTCCTTTTTGCCATTTTTTGCCCATTTAAGCCACGTTTTGCCATTTAATGCCACTGTTTTCAGGATTCTGCCACTCTTTACTGCTTCATTGCAAATTTTTCCACATTTTTAGTCACTGTTACTCATTTTTTGCCATGTTTTTTGGCCATTTTTTGCTACCTGTAACTCTTTTTTTGGTTACTTCTCAACCATTTTTGCCCTTTTCTGCCCTATTTTACCACTTTTTCTCCATTTTTCCACTTTTCACCCACTTTTTGACATTTCATGCCTACTTTGCCCTTTTGTTGCCACTATTTGACCATTATTTTCCACCTTTTACTTATTTTTATAGCCACTTCCATCAGTTTTTGCCACTTTTCACCACTTACATTGTGGCTTTTGAAAAGGCATTTTTCAACAGTTTTGCTCTTTGGTTGAGCAGGGTTGAGTGAGTCTCACTGGTTTTTATCATAAATATGGTATATACCTTATTTTTTAATGATTTATTTTTGACTTAATGTATTTTAAAAAGACAGGACAGCATAGAGTCCAACACTGGAGAGAGAGAGCAGAACATGACAAATGAGGAAGGAGGGAGTCACAGGCCAGATTTGAATCTGGTCTACCTGCCACAGGGGCCAGGTTTAATATAATACCGTGCCTCTGCAACAGATTTCCTCCAAGTTAGATAAAGCAGTGAGTAAAGGGAGTAGAGAAACTTTGCATCATCCCTGTCCTTGTTATTTTCTGTGTTGCAGACCAGCTCCAAGTTGATTAGTGTTTCCACACCAGCCAACCAATCAAGAGGGGTCTAACAGCTCACAATGGCACTGTGAGAGAGGCAGAGGCACAAGTGGACAAGTTGAAAGTCTAACTTGATTTTATGCAATTGCAGTACTACATGGCCCGTTTAAACCATCTTATCCAATCAAACATGTGATCATTTGAATGCAGAACCATGATTTTTCTAACTCTAATAAATTAAAGTCTAACATAATTACCATGGAAATCATTTGTACTTTAATCCAGTCTAAAACAGGCACATAATCTGTCTTTTCTGCTGAATGCCTTTCTGCTGGTAAACCAAACAAAGACAAAGAATTCGGTGTTAAAGAGCATTAGTTTTATTTTCCACAGGTTACTTCAGAAACAGGTAATTATGTACAAAATCTGGAATGTTGGATAAATGCATATCAATCATCATCATCATCATCATCGTCATCTCAATGTGGCTGTTTCCAGAGAAACTTTAGAAATAATAACTATACATTAAAATGGATGCCTCTGCATTGCAATTTATTGCTGGTTTTACAATCGCAAGTCACTAATGCCGTTAAATTTCTTTCTCAAATTTCTTTTTTTTAGAGTATTTACAATTTGATTAGTAAGGTCTAAAAACCACAGAAGACTGCTAAATAAATAAGAACAGTACGCGAGCAGAAGAAACAGACCGACGTGGGTGAAGAAAATGTGAAAACATGTTTTTTTTAATCTCCCAAGATTGTCTACCAAGTCAGACTGTACGCTTTTTTTTTGTCATGAGTATAAATAAAGTGACCATTACCCCAGAAAGATTTACCCCCCTACTCGACAGAAATCACCAAGAAAATTAAAACAAAGAATATAAACAACATTTCATCGGTGTAAAACACTATATGTTCAGTGACAAGTTTGGGAAATGTCTACAATGTCATTTTCCTCTGGGTAAAATTTACTACTTTAGATTCTTTTTTTAAAACTACATCTCTTCATATAGCTTCATTTAAAAACTACCTTTAAACAGCTATTTCTTCTTACTAAAAGGAACAATTTTAAAGGGATATCCCGTATATTTAAACCAGGGCTGTATTTCTACTTCAGAGGCAAAAAGTTTTGGAATTGCTCAAGATTAAATCTTTGAGGTTAAAAAGCTCTGCTTTTGGCACTGAAAGTCTAACATTACAAGTTTAAACTGGTTTGACAACATTGCAAAAATTATCCTAGTAGATTCAGGAATTTTATAGAAGCTACCAATGCATGCAACAATGAATGCCATTAAGCTCCATTTACAAAATACAGCATGTTTAAAGGCTCTGCAAATCACGTTTCTTCCTCACTGTGATGCCTTGTTTGAACTTCAGCTGATCGTCCTGACCATGTCTACATGCCTACTTTGTATCAGTAGCTGCCATGTGATTGGCTGGTTAGATATTTGCATTGAAGAGCAGTTGAACACAGAGCGGTGTCTGCAGGAGTGGGTACACTCTAAATCCATCAGCCAACCCGGCAAAGGATAAGAGCCCATCACTATAACCAAACCATGTTGCATGTTTAGTTAATCTAAAATTGGCCTTCAGTTGGAATGCAAAATACTGGACTTATACCAATATTTACAAAATAATTTTGACTGATAGAGATATTTATACCGACATTCCAATGTAGTTCAGACCTAAAACTTCCATCCTCAAAACAGACAATTTAAAGTTTCAGGATAAACAAATTTCAGTCCAAAATAAACACTTTAAAGTGTAAGGAATGATTCTGAATGAAGAAAAAGACTTTCAATTGTGTCTAAATCTGTGTAAATAAAATATTATAAACCGTCACTCCTTGACTTTTCCTCAAAGAGTGTTGTGTAGCACCTGGTGTTAAAATTTGTTCACATTAATTGTAATTTTTGAAATAGCCATTTATACTTAAAACTGCAATCATAGCATTGATTTTCTTGCCTTTTTAGATAAAAAATACACATTACCATGGCACTGCATTCAGTCTACTGCTGTGCTGCCTTATCATAAGTCAGACTAAACCAGAACATGGATATCAAAGGTAAAAAGTGAGATTTATTAACATCAAGTGGTATTTAACCTGCTGGCGGTTCTAGGTTTACAGACACCCTTGGTGGTTTTAGTATTATAGATTTTATTTGGGGATTTTCATGCCTTTGTTTAAAGAGGACGGCACTGGGTGAAAGGCTTTTCACGCATACTATCCACTAGGCCATCTGCCCTCCTAGTGGACGTACTCTGATATAAAACATTGAGCCTTCATCTGCAGTGATTACTTCCTGTCTTGAAGCTATCATCTACCACAGTTCTCTTGAGCAATTCCATCACTTTTGCATCTATTTAGACCCATTAATATGTAAAGCCCAAGTTTAACAACACTGGATTACCCCTTTATCACTAAAGTTTTTAATCTTATTGGTTTCGTGCTACAAGCACAAACTTCATAATAAAATCAGGGAATAGTGCAGCAGACAGAATCCACTGTTATAATTGGAGGGAATGCCATTTCAAAATAAAAGCTTTTTAAATATCCTAGAAACCATTCAGTGGTCACAAATGTGCGGTTAAAGTTTATAGGGCCATTACTTCATAAGTGAATTTTATCATTTCCGTTCCTTTTGGAAATACGTCCTCACTGAAAAGTTATTTACAAGTGAATAAAAAGTACACAGAAAGTGGACTTAAAACATTTTTTCTTTTCATGAACACCAGGAATGTTCAGAGATGCAGCTGTGACTCCATTATTTTGGGGTTATTTTGCACGGATGAACATCTGGACTCGTGTTATCAAAGCATCAAACAGTAAAAAGCCTTGGGCAAAGTGACACAGACATTCACTTTTACACAATGCAGAGATCTTTTCTTTTTTTTTAGCACTACTGTATATATATCTCCTGTGCTATTTCAATACAAAAAGATTCTTTTCACATTATAAAAGTCATGTAAAATCACCAGGGATTACTAAAAGGTTGTGTTTGTTTAAAAATGTGATCTGATGACGTGTTTCTGAATGAAAATAAAGGCTTTAAATATTGCTCTTTAAGCCATTATGCTGCTGAATGATGGTGATTATGTGAATATTGCTTGGGCTCTGGGGTAAAAGCTCCTCCCCTATTCAAACAGTTCGAGGTCTATGGCACTTTACAACTCGCTTCTCCCAACTAAACTCTCTGTACAGCAAAGAGAGAGAACAATTGATTGAAAGTGATGAATAAAAGCACGATAAAACAACTTAAAGACAAAAAAAGGCAAACTGTGGTCTTCTCCCATGTGAGAAATAAAACTGACAGATGTTGAAACCCTCCCGTGTCACCATGGCTGCCTGAAAGATGAAGCCCTTACAAATACAACACACATGTGAATGTTTACATGATCTAATATCTTTCTTATGTTGTCTCCTGCTTTTTGCCTTCAGTCCACAATTTCTAAACTTGCTTTGGTTCGCTAGCATTACCGCTAATATCTCTCTGTGCTAAACAGGAATAGTCTGGACGTGTTGGGAAATGCTCATCTTCATTTTCTGGTGCAAAAACATCAGCGCAGAAGAGAAGATTGACAGCTAAAACTCTCACAGCTCACAGGCAAACACATGGCTGTTGCTGCTATTGGCAGCTGCCTAGCTTAGTTGGGAACAAAGACAGCAAACGGGGGAAACTGCTAAGAAGTATGAGCTTCAAAAGTTGTAAAATGTTCATTTCTGCCCATGAAAATAATGCAGATTTTGCAGATTTAAGTTTTGGATATTACATCAATTCAATAAGTATGCAAACTGAGATTAAAAACAGACAGTTTCTAAGGGTTTCTGAGCAGATTTCTTGATGCTTTGAAGTCAGATAGTATAGTTGGCTTTGTCTTAATCACATACTTTCATTCTCTTATGCATGTTTTTGCTTGTTTCTTTCTTTTTATACCACTGTTACATTGTTGTTTTATGCTCTGTGCAAAAAGGAGTTTGTAACCTTTTCTCTGAAAAATGTCTTCTCCTATTAAGCTTTTAGATAACCAGTACATGTGCATAAAAACAACAAGAACACTTTGTGTTTGATTTACGAATTTGAAGAGGAGCTTTTAGGTTCATTTTGCTAACTTTTGATGGACTTATGATGTTTAAGCTTTAGCTGCTAGCGCTTCTATCTTCTCATTTGCACATATCCTTTCCTGGACATTGTTTGGCTCAGATTCTGCCTGTTCAGGACATCTTTTACAGTCTTTGTGCAAAGCCAAACTTTCTATGTGAGCTTGCAAGCTGCTACTGCTTCAGTCTCCTCATCCTGTCACTGCATTGTTTGGTATCCTTTCTGCCTACTTTGTCCTGTTAATCTCATACTGCAGTTGAAAGACAAAATGAATATTTCCCAAGATATCCAACTTTTGATTTAAAAGAAAAATCTTCTGACTGGCAAAACAGGTTAAGGCTGAGCATGCACCTCCCCTTCGTTTGAATTTCCGCTCCATTTTTCCGTCTAGAAAGACGATCTCGCCCTGCCTGCATTCCTCCGACGTCTGAGAAGCTGTGACTTGTTATCGGGAAGGACTTTCAGTGTCCAAGCACAGCACAGGTAGTGATCCAGTGAGGTGATATGCAGAGCGGCTGCTGCTGTGAGGACAGAAGTGTCTGCGCACTGGTGGGTGATCAGCAGGGATGGATGGATGGATGATTTCCTCTTCTCAGCGCTCTGATTTTGCAAGTAGAGAAAAAAAAAAAAATCTCCCTTCCAAAAAGGCGACTCAAACCGCTCCTCGATCGACATTCGTCTCCACAGGAAAATCACGTAACATCGTCCTCCGTATATGAATGCGTGGCAGACCAGAACATGGTTTCAACATCTTAAATAAAAAGTAAAAAAAAAAGGCAAACTGCATGACAGAATAGAGGGAGCCCTGCCCCCTAGTGGTCAATGATCTGCAGAAATAAAACCTAATTTATGACAAAGGATGTATGTGATTTGGACTAAAAAAAACAAAAATGATCTGTACAGAGACCACAGTAATTAATTGCTTGAGAGCAGGTCATATCTTCAGCTTCTTTTGTATAAAAATATATATACCACAGTGATGGCCTTTGAGGACTCGTACTTGCAGAGGTTTTGCCGCCGTCTCGCTTCAATCCACTACATTCAGTGGTTTTCCCCGTTCCATCAAGGCTAGAAGATCTCTACTATAAATAGTCCTTACAGGTATTGACAGATCAGTCTCCGCTGGGTATAAAAATATGAGAGTCAACAATATTTCATGTGTTCATCTCTCTTCTGGTGTCCCCGCCCTGCCCTTGCCTTCAGAGGTCAGTTGAAGTCTATGCTTGGATTTCTCTCATGATAGTCAAATCCACAGTGTTTGGAAATGTCTTCAGGAGGGACACTGCATTCCCATGATCGATATTCACAAAGCTGTATCCGTTCGCCTGAAAGGAAACAAAGAAATTTTTAGTTTACATGGAAGAAAGTGTGAAAAATCTCTATTAAAACATTAAATTTCATGAGGCTCTTGTCAAACAGGTATGGGGGCCTGAAAGGGCAAGTGCAAACCATTCCATTAAACAATAAAAGGACATCACGTTAAAGAAACGCCATGAAACTTACTGAAACATTTCCCAAAACATACACACAAAAAATCTTTTTATGAAATGCAAAAACATTTTTTTCAAAACACACATATTTTAGGTAAGAAAAGTATTCATGATACTCAAACTTTATTTTAATATAAAACTAATATTTTCTGACGTAAAAACATCAAAGGAAATACGACAATATTGTGTTACATTAATGTTTTGGGTTAAAAAAGATTTTTATAATTCATGAAAAGTTTCTGTTCTCTAGGAAGTGTTTTTCCTTCTAAGAGAAATGTTTTTGAAGTTGACTTTCAGGGCCACCACAGTTATATTTTTTTTATCTTTACATGGAGATGATTTCAACACGTTTTATCAAACAACAAAATCATTTCTTGTTATGCTCTTCTTAGATAGGTATGGTGGCCTCAAAGGTCAAATGCAAAGACTTTTCACAATGCTAAAATCATTTCACTTTTGCTTAAAAAAGTCCCCGCAATAAACATATATATTTAATGAAACAAAAAAAACCTTCACAAAAAAATAAAACATTTTATAAAAAAAGAGAAAAAAAAACTTCAAACTAGTCAAATAAAACTATTAAAATCTTAGCTGTGATATATACATTTTTATGAACCAAAAACACTGAATAAAATGCAATAAAAAATTCTCTAAATGCTTTTGCACTTCATGACAGTTGTTTTGTTTAGTGATTTTTGTGTCATGAAATGTTTTTGTGCTTAGTGAAATGCTTTGTACAGTCAGGGAAATGTTTTTTTCAGTTGACTTTCAGGGCCACCGTAGATTGGATTTTACCTGGATGATTTTATCGCCAGGTTGAAGAATCTTTGATGCCGGCCCTTCAGGTTGAACCCTTGTCACAAAAATACCCTGAAATCCCATAGAATACACATAAGTGTCAGTTTATAGCAAATTTTTTAACAAGTGTTTGATATAAAAAAAATCACATTCTCTTACAAATAACGCAAAAAAGAATATACGGCATTAAAGCTTCATTACGAAAGTATAAAAAGATAAAATGTGGGTTTACATTATCATCTGGATGAAAGGGGTTTCCCCGACCTCCCACTCCTCCTGATATACTGAAACCAAGCTCTGGATTCTTCTCCACTTTCACACGGATCTGAAACACACCCACACACCTTCATTAGCCGATTATTCACAGCCATTCATGGTTCGTTATATAATTTTTACACATTTACATTAGAGAAACCAAAACAGTGAGGCACATTTCTAACTGGCATGTCAGTGTTGTAGAATGCTTCCCATCGAGCTCTGCTAGCAGGCAGCTCTGTGCTGTACGTGGACATTTAAAAGATAAGGGCTCCTTGTCTACTGAGGTATGAGTCATCCAAAATACAAAAGGTGATACAGAACATGCTTCCTGTTTCCTTACAGTGCAAATGCAGAGATGTACAGATGTGCAGATTCTGTACTTAGTGCATCATTTGATAGGGAATAATTGTCATCAAGGTATTTGTACCTTTGTGTCACTGACTGTTAAGAACAGACTTATGCACGCTCACCTCAGGACTGTTGGGCTTTGACCTAACTGGCACCCAAGCATATGGACAGATCACTGAAATGAATGGTTAATGGGCTTGAGGCTTGTATAGTGCTTTTCTAGTAGTCTGACTTCAAAAAGCACTTTTTATATAACCTCAATAACCTAGCAACAGTGAGCTCTGATGAGAAGTGCTCTGAGGCTGAGGTTGTGGGTGC
Organism: Cheilinus undulatus; assembly: GCF_018320785.1. Taxonomy (NCBI): domain Eukaryota; kingdom Metazoa; phylum Chordata; class Actinopteri; order Labriformes; family Labridae; genus Cheilinus; species Cheilinus undulatus. Next base: position 8,064,127 of record NC_054881.1, on the reverse strand, counting down.
TGCCAGAACAAAAATGCTGTCAACAGACACAGATCATAAGCAGTTTGGTAGTTTTAAATCAAGTGTCACAAACATCCTTGTTTACCTCTTGCTGCATTGTGTCATGCTGGACGCGTGGAGGACCCTGGGACTGATGGGAAACTTTGAGCATCAGATAATCAATGAGCTGCTCTCTGGACGGGTGGCGGGCCATGGGAGCCTGGCTCATTTGAGGACGACCAGAGGGGCCCATCTGACCGTTCATCAAAGGCACCTGAGACACAAAAACAAACCACGATGAAAAGACGTTTGCACCTTAAAAGCTTTGCTGCATCAAAGAAAAACTTCAAACTTTGATTCAGAAATCTGCTTGCTCTTTAAAGTTCGTGTTGTGCGTACTTTTCTGTGGGGATCCATGGTGTAACTCTGCTGCCCTTGGGAAACAAAAACATCATCCTGAAAGGAAAGAAAGATGTGATTATCATCACTTTGTCCTTGCTTCACCTCACTAAAACTCACTTACACAAGCAATATTAGAGAGGACAGACAATTAGGCACTGACATGAGCATTTGTCATGTCTGCTAATGACATTAGGGCAGTGATGTGTTTCTCTGGATGGGAGAAGGAGAGGGTGACATCTGATTAAAATGATGAAAAACTCAGATTAAACTTTGCTTACTTTCTATTCAGACACTAAGCAGCATGTTATCAACAACCTGGAGATAAAGTGGATCTTTAAGGGTTAAGTTGACTACAGGGTTAAAAAAAACATTCAAACACCTTCAGATAAACCTCTGAGGATTCTAGCACACTTTATTCTATATTATAACAAAACACTTCTGCAACTTACCGTGAGAACACAGTTTAACTCCACAAACAAAATGAGAGGATGTGAAGTGATCAAAAACCAAAGTGAAGATGATTAAGATGGATTAAAAGTGCAGTAAATGAGAAGAAAATCAAGGCTGTTATGATGCATTTCAACCACAGGATTAGGTTTTGCACACAGAGATATGATCATGATGTTAAAGAACCAGGAGGGTTTAAAAGGGGGTGTTTTGTACCATACGATACTCATATCTGATTAAAACTTAGATATGAATCAAAGCAGGCTTGCTTGATAAGGAAGACGACCTGAAATGGCTTAAAGCAGTGGTTCTCAACTGGTGGATCAGGTCCAAAATCTGGGTTGCAGAGCTGGTTTCAGTGGGTTTCATGAGGGCCTGTGCCAAAGCCAAGGCAGACATTCATCCATATCTTTTATTTCACTCCATTTTCCTGTCATAACAAGTAAATTCTGGTTGTTTACTCAATATCTTGACTTAATTATCGTCTTTTCTGGGGGTAACAAAGCTGGATTTTTCCATGATAATGTGTTCATATCTTGAGATCTCCTGAGAATAACCGGAATTCACATATTGTCAGAAAAGGAGTTAAATAAATGTATGCATGCATCTATCCATCTCCTCCCAGTGCTCCTATCATGTTTTGTTGCATCTAAAGTCCAAACTGCAACTTTTTCCATTCAAATGCATCTGAATGATTGTAAATCACAGCAAATCTGGGTCAGGATTTTACATTAAGGAAGTGGTGATGGGTCCTGAGGCCTGATAAGTTGAAAACCACTGGCTTAAAGGACAAAAAAAAATAGGTTTCCCTTTCTTCTGTTTTGTTTTTAGCATGGTTTGGGGTCCGAAAAGGTCATATTCTTGAAGGTGATCACTAAAGGTGCTTGGATTTACCACTGACAAGTTCAGATTTTTAAAAGAAATGTGTTTAAAATATGGTGAGGACTGAAGGTGCTTAAGATGCTTTACTTTATAATCAGAAAAGGCTGTCTTCAAAGCCACCAGACTACACATCACAAGTTGTTTTACCATGCAAATGGAGGGTTGGCTGTGTGCTGCTGCCTTTACTGCTTCCGTGATTATGCAACCAAGACATTTTGCATAGAGGGGTCCAACACGATATTTGTGTAACTATCTGCAATGCAAACATTTTTAACTGCCAAGGCTGCAGTAGACAAGCAGTTCCTTTTTTAGTGTGAGGAAAATAATGGCATTATTTTTAAATGGTAAGATCTATGTTATTTTAATGATCAATGGTATTAAAAAAGTACCAAATCTCCAACCTCAGTAGTTCTGTTATATCTTAATGTAATGCTGCCCTATGCAAAATACTGAGAGAGAGAGCAGCACTGGGCAGCAAATCCTGATGTTTTCAAGTAATTCTGGTCTTCAATTAAGACTCAAAGGTGCGTTCATGTAGCTCAAGCCCAACTAAAAGTACTACTGAAATCTGTGATATTAATGCCCTAGTGATGTTAGGTCAATGTCATGGAGGAGTAAAGAGGGAATGGAGTGATTCCTCCCTCTGTGCTGTCTTTAGAGGTAGTAATAGAGGCATTACAGAGGCAAAAACAGGATCAGTGGAGCCAGCAGAGGGTGCAGCGCCATGCTTGTTTGACTGTTCTTATCAGAGCTAGGTGATTTCAATTATGAATTTGGCTTCCAATAGTCATATACACAAGATAATCAAGCTTGTGCCACAAGTTGTGTTGTGGTTGTCTTGTCATGTGTAGAGAACAGGGTACACTCTTTCTTTCTTTCCAGCCTAGCATGTGCTCATCATTGTGTCTGACTGTGCCAAATTCTGGTATTTTGGTTAATGATGAATTTAACATTTTAATTTACATGTCATGACGCCAATGTGAGAATAGTTTGACTCATTAAGTGTTCATACCCTGCAAAGGCAACAATAGCTGTGTGCTGAAATCAGTCTCTGCAAGCTCTTTAACTGTCCTTTCAATACTCTAGCTCCACCATCTGAGTATGAAAGTCTCAGATGGTGGCGTTTTGTTTTGGTGCTATTGCAGAAATGCACTGTAAAAGCATCTTTATAGAAATTAGAGGAGGTGACAGAAGAGGTAACACTGTTTTAAATGGACTAATTCAGTGGCAATGTTGTAGTATCAAAAGCTGCCATTGTATTTTTGTAATTTAGACAGGACTGTGCAGGAATTTGCTTGCAATTTCAGGTAATAAGAAACTATTTTTTTAACAAACAGGATGCTCTGGACTCGTATGTTCACTTTTGTGGTAATAAAACAAGAATCACTGCTTTGGATTATGGTATGACTTCAAACCTACATTTGAGTGTGGTGATGATGTAAGGGCCTCTTCTGGTAACAAAAAGCACTCTGTTGAAAAGGTCTGCATCTGCGGGAAACCTTTGTGTTTTTGTAAGCGAGTAATGGCAAATCTGAGCCTGCCAGGAGCAAAAACAAGCACTTTAAAAAAAGATGCACTTTGATCATGTGCATGCGCCCCTCAGGATTATACTGCTGCCATTGCAACATTTTTTGCAGCAATCTACTGGAGCAATTCCAAGTAATTTTTTTACTTAGACTCACAGGACATGTGCATTCAAATACACATATTCTGCTTGTTTCCTAAGTCTGTTACAGACAGCTTGTTTTGACACTTTTGGTTTCACCTAGATTCAAGGAAATATGTGAATGTGTCACAAGAAAAACAAGCCTCCCACTGCAGAAAAAAACAAGACATCTTAATCACTTCAAATGGATAAATAAAATGAATCACTTAGCCACCTAAGGCTAACATGTTTTTAGAGATAGGGACTAGCAACAGCTACAGCTGGATGATGGTACAAAAATAAGATGACCCCTTTCAAACAAGCGAATCTGCCACACGCTAAGAGGAGACACCAAAAACTGTTAAATCCAAATTTATCACACCATTAAGTCATCACACACTAGAAAAGGTTGTGAGAAATTAGACATATGGGGAGACATACTTTCATTTGCCCATTAAAGGACAGATGAAAGATGGCTTCTGAGGATTACTTCAACACCGAGGAGAGAAGGAAATATATTTTTTTAATCTTCTAGAGGGAGTGAAACTATCAGGAACAGGAAGCCTTGGCTTAGTAGGAGCTGCAGGAGCTAACGTCAGGTTCACACAGTACTCACACAGAAGCCCAGAGCTCCGTAGGGCTGTCCGTCCCTGGTACTAAACAAGAGAGAGCCTTGGCTGGCATGCATATCCCTACAGCTGCCGAAGTGAGACCAGCTCAGTGGAGAGTTATTGGAATTATAGGAGCGAGACAGCGCATTCTGAACAGAGGGGCGACATGAAACAACCAGAGCCAAACCATAATGTCATGCAAATCCACTGAATGAGCGTTGACATAAAAGACAAAACAAAGAGGTTTACAGCAAATACAGACAAACATGCACTGGCATTCAGATGGGTTAGTACACTTGGATGAACTTCAAATTAAAGGATGAATTCACCCAATTATTTCTAACAGTCACAATGAGGCATCCAGGTAGTTTTTTTGTTCAACTGGAGAAGATTTTAGACACCCCAGTAAAGGGACAGTTCAAATTCTGTTTGAAGAAACACCCTCTTTGGTAGCTGTGCACCTGTAGTTTGTAATCTGGGAGCACCGACCTCCATCTGTGGAGGGGCTGAAGCACAGGAGACTCCCTCTTCAGGGATAAACCCATCTTCTACTGATGTTTTCTCTTAATCTGCTGCTCTGATGCAAAGCATGGTGGATGCAATAGCAGCCTCCATGGTAAGATGAGACTCATGAATCGTATCTTGATGTTAACAGCCACCCTGTGAGGAGGTATCCACTCATAGTCACACTTCTCTAAAGTGTGGTTCACAAGTCATAGCTTTATCATCTCAAAATCATCAATTTCCTCTAAAATCTTTTTCAAATGAGTCAGAGGGACAAAAACAAATCAAAGCTTAGACAGTGAGTCATTGTGGTCACTAAGAAAAAGACTGAATAACTAACAAGTGACTTTTTACCTTCTCCATTTTCTTGGCCTCGATGTGCCGCATCACCTGATCCCTCCAGTCAGCTGGCACCCTTCCAGCTCCAGCCCCTCCTGACACCTGTCCCGGCCCATCCAGCAGCGAGTGCTCGGACTTCACCCTGGCGTTGGGCCTCTTGCTGGGGCTGCCGTGCTGGTAGTTGAAGTCGCTGACGGACATGGTCCTTTCTGGAAGTTCGTGGGGCTGCGGCCTGGCACCAACAGGCCTCGAAGCTCCTGGGACGTCGATGCTGTAGGTACGAGCCGAGAGAGGTCTCTGCATAGCCGTGCTCATCGCTAACGGCCCCCTGGCAAGGGTGTGAATGTCCCTGTATGTCATGTACTCCCCCTCAGGGACCTGCATGCGCCTTGGGTCGCCCATCGAAGCCGTGGAGGCAGTGCTGCTTTGCCTCTGCAGGGTGCTGCTTCTGGGCTGTCCTGCAGTAGAATGGAGCCTCTCTTTGGCCCACATGTCCCCAGGTGGTTTAGGACCCATGGGAGGCCCTCTCTGCTGAGGCTGCAGAGGGTACGGAGGGGCCTGATTACGGTTTGAGTAATTGGTGTTTGCTAAAGAGTGAGGAGGAGGGGGATGGTAGCCTTGGTGCTCTGGAGGCATGGGTGTCCTCTGAGCCCAGAGGCCATCTTTAGGCATGGCACTGCTAGTGTACTGGATGTTGTACTGTGGCGGAGGGATGCCCATGGCCATGCTTGAAGAAACTGGGTATCTGCTGGTGCTGGCAGGGGGTTTTGAGGAGGACAGCAGGTCTGAGGAGGATGCGGAGGAGCTGGGGTAGATCTGCAGGGACTGGTCGTTTAGTAACTGACTGGCTGACTTGCTCCTGACGATACTCTGACCCTGAGCTCCTGGTCCTGGTCCAGCTCCTGCCATCCTCCCTGCTGCTTCATACGAGTCCCCCTCCATGTCAAAGGAGTAAATCTTCATTCCTCCTGATTCTATGTTGCTAATGCTGTGAGACTTCATCACCTGCGGGGGATGGCACCTTTTCTCCGGAGACAGCTCCTCTGTGCTGCGAGACAGAGACATGTCACTGCTGGCTGACATGCCTGTCGACGCCATATGCCCAGCAGATGTCTCCACTCGCATCGCTTGGCTATTGATGCAGTCACTGACCTGCTGGTTTCCATTCAGGTAATGCTCGTTGCTAAAACCCTGCTTACTTTCCAAGTCCTCTTTTGTTATTGCACCATTCTTGGTTTTGTCCACCGTGTCCAGCTGGACCATGTTGTCAGTAGGCAGCTTGGACACGTTCATGTTGATCTGATCCCACTTGGTGTAAGTTTCTCCCATGCCGTTGTTGATTCCTTTCTCGATGAAGGCCAGTCTAGCTTCCATTGAGAGGTCGTAGTCTCCCATTTTCTCTGGTGGGGTCTGCTGGGTTTTTAAAAGAGCCTGAAGGGACGTTTCAGAGCCGTTACCATTATGGAGGAGAGGGGTGGTGTCCTTAGGGGGCTGGTTCATATTCTCATCTTCTTGCCTAAAACACAAAACAAACAGATATGTTAAGATTCTGATGGAAGACTTTAATTTATATTTGTTTAAAGAACAATCCTGACCGTGCTTTTGGCAGGAAGGGCATCTTGGCCTCTCTCTCAGGGGTGCAGAGAGAGTTGTCCTGACTGCTGTCCGTGGTCAGTGACACTGAGTCAGACATGCGTGATGGCGATGAACAGTTACTGTTGTTCTGGTTGCTGTTGGCCACTGTCTCATCCAGCAAAGAGTCTGCATCATCTGTGAATCACATATATCACTGTTAGAGTACTTTATCTTTTTATCAACACTTGTCAGGTGCAATTTGTCAGCTTTACATACTGCATTTTAAAGCCCCATGCCAGTGTATTTTGGCATGATAGGTCAACTTGTTAGGAGTCATTCTCTGGCAGTGCTGATGAGCAACACTATTAAGTGTTGTGTTAATGAGCAATTTAGTTGTACACATAGTTTTAGATGAACGAAATTAAGCAGTTGCTCTCCCAGCCTTGTCCACACATGAATATACAGTGATTCCTAGTAATAGTATATAGTAGTAGTAGTTATGTTTAAGTTGTAAGATATTGAGAGGTGCAGGTGGCCTTGTGGTTAGGTTGTGCCCCATGTACGCAGGCTACCCAGGTTCAAGTCAGGCCTGCAGCCTCTCTCCCTTCCTCTCTCATCCCTGTTTCCACTGTTCTCCTCAATTGTATTTGTATGATATTGAAAGTTGTCTTTTTATGGCTGCAGCATGGGTGAAGAGCCCTCACTTCACCTATGTGATTTCATGCACATTATGAAGCTGTGAATACTCTACTCTGCTTCTGATATAACTGTCTCCATTTTTTGGTTTAGATGGTGAGAATGTCCAATTACATACAAACGTCATCATAGCATCAGACTCTGTTCCACTATCTTGGATATGTTGTAAACAATACAAAATTACCTCAGCACCGCAAATTTCAATTTCTCTGAATAAAAATGTTAGTCATCTTCCTTTGTTCCATGAGAAAAAACAGACTGACACGCTAAAAAAAGATATGTCATAATAAGAAGGGCAAAAATAGGGATCCTACTCACTTTAACAATTAAATTTAAGACTTTTTAAGACCTTTTTAAGACCTGAGAAAAAATATTTTATGTGTAGCTGTCAAAAATAAAAAGGCATGTGAGATATACTGGCACACTGGACAGAACTGGGTTATCTCCTAGAATTTCTATTGATATTAGACAACAAGATTTTGGTGATGAACAGCAAATCAAATAAATTCTGGCACATTTAATGCCTTTATTCTGTAAATATATAGTACAGCTATATAATCAAAAAAAGAATAATCAAGATGAAATAAATGTAGGTAGAAAACAAAGACTGAATAAAGACACATCCAAGTCAAAGTGCCTTCTAAAATTGAAGACCACACACTAGAGATGTTTTTAGACCTTTAAGGATCTGCAGGAACCCTGAAAAAAGGGGGTTTCGTTTTGGTCACAGAGACAAAAATATTAATGCTGGATTTTTGGAGATTCAAAATTGAAGCTATGCTTTGCATTAAATTTGTAAAAACGTAAGCAGAGATTGGGTAGAGAGCATCCAAGATAAGTTGGTATTTTCTTCAGCATACTTCAAAGTATTGATGTGCATTAATATGGCCTTTAAATATATACTAATTTTACCATATTATTAATAAAATTAGTGCAAAGACAATAACTGTTTTGCCAGTAGTAAAGACTAAAATGTATGGACTTTTTATTGACTAAACTGAACTTAATATTTTGGGATAGTCGAATAAAGCTAGACTAAAACTTACAAAATGACTACACTGTGACTAAAACTATGAGGGGTTTGAATCTGAAGAAGACTAAATCTAAAACAGCTACATTGTCTAAATGGTCTTTGCTTCCTATTTGATCTCTGCTTTTATAATTACAGCTGTTAGACTTTATATGACTACCTGAATTCACTTGTATTTTGTGACAGAACTTCTCAGCTGTTTTATCATCAGTGTTAGGTGGAGTCTTAAATAAGCGCTTTGGATTTCCTTTGCTTCCCCTGGTGCCTTTTGTTTGTACATGTTTACTTCTGTATATAAATGAGTTTAAGAATTTAACTCCTGATGTGAAGGATGTGAAGGATGCGAACACATGAGGAATTAAGGGATAGACTGTCCTGAAATCCTCTGTAAATTTTCACAAGTGTATGTGTCATAACAGCTTTAGTTTCCTGATGCTGATTAAGGAATGGACTCTGCTTGATACAACTTTTGTGTTTCGGTTTTCAAACCCACAGAATGGGAGCTATGGACTGCCAGCAGGAGGTTTTTCCAGCCTGTCGTGGTGGGGGTCCTGCTGTGTAATCTCAGCAGGGGGCAGCTATGGACTGGGCATTTCAAACAGGTGGGTGGATGAAGGAGCAATGCCAAGGAGTCTTACTTCAGGGATACAAGAGAAGGTTTGGATCCAAACAAGGCAAGAAATCCACATCTGTGCTAGGAAAGTGCTAGAATAAGTCTGATAACAGTGGTGTAAGTGTATTGTCCGACTATCAACCCTGGCCAATTCTCTGTTCCTTAAATAAATAAACAGAGAAACAAATACAGACACTGGCTAAACAGGGGCTTTAGTCTCTCAAACTCAATGTTTACCTTTTTTGTCCTTACTTAAAGTCACTACTTTAGGCTGGTTGATGGAGATCTCAATGAGAGGGGGTCTCATCTCTGCGATTTTCATCTCCTCCTCTTCATCAGACAGCTCCTCAGAATCCTTCAGAAAAAAAGGTATTATTAGTCAGCACTTCATGGATTAGTTTTCCTTGTTATAACACAAAACCAGGTGCTGCATTAGACAATACCTCCAGTGTGTCCTCGTGGTTCATCATGGAGCCTTCTGAGGATTTGAGTGGGACTTTCTGAGAGCTGTAAGACTCTGATGTGTCTTTTGATTCTAGTGCTGGGGGATTTGGGATGTTTGTGTTGGTAGATACTTGGGGCTCCATATCTGCTGCTGTGCCATTGGGACATGGTGCCTCAATCACCTGTGAAAAAGTACAGAGTGAGTGGTGAGTTGTTGATTGAGAAAACTTCTTTACTTAAATATAGAACACACAGGTTATGAAAGAGGAACTAAAGAAAACAAAGCAGACAATGACTGAAATTGAAAGCGACATCTTTATAAAAAGAATATCTTATTTAGCTGAAACTGACCTTTACTCCTACATCTTGCACTCCGATGTGGTTCCTCTCTACTGGTTTGGCATCTTTCCCAGACTCATCCCCAGACTCATCCTCCTTCAGCCTGTGAGCCACGGACTGGGCCGTCTTCACCATGTTCTTCAGCTCGTCTGGGTACGGTGTAGGATAGCGCTTCAGGTTTCCCTCCTGGAAGAGTTTAAATACCCAAAAATTTACCTTTAAAATAATTTGGATTCAGATAAACATAAGCTAGAAAAGAGGAATTGAAACCATGTTGAAAATGTGAACTACATGGAGATAAGGTGCATTCAGTATCATAAAAACACTGTTAAAAAGCCCATCACTACACTTGAAGTAATTACATGTTATTGGAATAAAAATGATCCTTTAACCTTGGCAAAATTTGCTTCAATTTGCTGCTGAAACTGGAAGATTTCACATGAAATCTGCTCCATCAAATTGACAGTTAGTTGCTTGACATTCACAGCAGCTTCCCTGCAGTTTGCAAAGGTAAGCCACCACAGCCATTTCTCTCGCCCAATTATGCAAACAAACTGTTTGACACGAACCCTCGGGGGTGTTTCTCTCTCATCCTTGTCCTCGTCACACTCGAAGGCCACCTGAGCTCGGTGTTTGCGCTGTTCCTCCCACAGAGCTGGGTTGAAGCTCTCAGAGTCAGAGTTGGGTACGTCTGAAAATTAAAGCAGAAACAAGACAGATGCATGGAATTTATAAGAAGTTTTTAATGGTTTACCTTCTGTAATTTCATTGGTTTGGCATAAGGCTGACAACATTTTTTAAACTTAAAACATATGTTTTAAAGCAGTGGTTTTTAACTTTTTTCCTTGTTAGTGGAGCCTATCCCAGCTGTCACTGGGTGAGAGGTAGGAACACCCTGAACAAGTCGCAAGTCAATCGCAGGGCTGACATACAGAGACAAACAACCAGGCACTCTCAAATTCACAACTACAGCCAATTTAGAGTCACCAGTTAACCTAACAAGCATGTCTTTGGAGGTATGAGGATGCTGGAGAGGATCAATGCATGCAAACTACACAGAAAGGCCCTGACTGGGAAGTAAACCAGGAACCTTCTTGCTGTGACACAACAGTGTTAACCCTGCTGTGTACCCCCCAATGACCCGTACAAAAGAAAAAAAAAAAAAAGTGCCATGCTGTTAAAAATCAACAAATTGTAACTGTTACATTACAAAACGAACCAACAAAATATGCCTACTCTTTTCAAAGGCCTTTAAGTAAGTGTTAAATCAAGACTTTAGTTCATACATGCAAATTTAATATTGACAACCTCAGAGCAGACAATGCCACAAGGCCCCTGGAGAAGTTAGGTAGCCCCCAGTGGGTCCAAGTTGGGAACCAGTGTTTTAAAGGTTATGTCATTTTCATCATCTACATTAGTTGAGAGAAGCAAAGCTTAAAAAAACTGTTAAATCTTTGAAAAAAGCTTATTTCTGCTTGCAAAGCTGTTGCAAATAAAAGAGAGAATGCATGCAAAATTGCAAGTGTATTTGTGCATTTAAGAAAGTGTGCAAGAATGTGCTTCCAATATTTGTTTATTAAAAACAAAAAGTTAACCAAAATTGGTTGCAAGTGATGCTTAAACAGACATTGATATTTTTTTGACTGAAAAAAATCACATAACCTTGCTTGATAACAAAATCACTTCCCTTTTCCCCTCTTTAAAAAGTAACTACCTATATCTGGTTGGAGCTTGTGAGTAAATGAGTGTGAGTGTGTTTCTTTTGCAGGCTAAACCATCTATTTTCTTTCTTTTCTGTTCTGACATGTGCCAGTGTACGAAGACTCTCTGTGTAATGTATAGTCTACTGAAACTGTTGTTGGCATTGATTATTTGTTAGTTTTAATCAAGGCTTTGGCACTCATCCCCACTATTGATACTATATGCAAGTCTAACTTTGACCACAGGGTGGTGCAAAGACTGCATGAGGCATTCAACTGATAAGGGAAGCTGTGGATGAGCCTGAAAATTATAAGTTAAACTCTTAACTTTGAACTGAAACAACATTCAATTAAAGTGAAAGCGTCTGATTTCCAAAAGTGGAAAAAGAAAGTGATAGCTTAGACTTGTGCTTTAATCTGTTACCAAAGTCTATCAAACTGAAATATGGATAAAAATGTAATCAATTATTACCCAAAAGGAGTTGAAGTTCACTCTCTGTTTTTGATGTCACAAAGAAAAAGACCATGATTGCTCTGAAAATTACATTCAGGAAGTGCTGATTGTGGTCGCAATGTGTCTGCTTTGTATGTCTGACTCAAAACCAAAAATCAACTAGTGCAGCTAATTTGAAACCGTCTCATGTATCAGCTGTCCTTTCAAGAAGCTGATTTAAGCTCTAAAGGTGCACTCTATTCAGTGTGGTTTCCTGTGTTAAAAGCTCTTTACCCTTCATGCAGACACAAACACTTTGAGATACTTCCCACTTCTTTCCTCTCTGTGCCTCGTTATTAACAGATTAATACCTGCAGATCAAAATCTAGTTTAAAGTGCAGCAGAAATTGTAAATTTTACCGCATGAGCTGGGAACAGACCATCTCTGTTAGCCTACAGCCTGACAGGGAGTACTCTGGATAATGTGAGTCACCTGGTATGTGGCCTGTGTATCAACAAGGTGTAAAACAGAATCATTGCTGTCGGGTCGTGACTTATTCCAGTTTCACAGGAAAACAAAAAAGAAACAGATGAAACTGTTTTGGAAAAATTCCCGTTTGGTAGCTATGGAAAATGGCATAAAACAGAACTAATGCCAAAAAAGAGCAGATGCTGCAAACTTTATCTTGTTAGTGCATTTTTTTGGTAGAGCACAACCTGGTTTGCATTAGAGGAAGGGATGCACGTGTTAAATCGACTACATGGTTAAACGTCATCACCTAGTTGCCACCAGAATTCCAAGTCAAACCAAATACAGGTACTGTTCACACTGGATTCCAGTCAAATCTAAAGCACTGCACTAATTATTGCTGTAGCCATAGACTGGCTGCACCACCTCTCATGGAGATAGAGACATAGACAGGTTTTCGTGTCGGCCATCTTGGTGAGGGGGACCCAAAAGTGGGTTGCAAAGCCATTTTCAGTGGATCGTGGATTTGTGCCTAAAAAAGTATGTAAAGTTCCATGATTTTCTTTGTTATTGTGACTTTTTAAAGTCCGTCTCTTTTGGCTCTACTGCCCGGATGTAAACAAAGTTGAGTTTAGCATAATGTGCGAGCAGAGCTGTTCTTGTTCTGGAAGACAAAAAACAAAATAAGATGCAGGTTTTGACGCTTAAACTTGCATAACAGAGCAATATGGTATTTTGCAGTATAAGGAGGACCACCCCTAGAGGGCGCTAGAAAACGTCATGGCAGGCATTGTTAGAGAATGCATAAACAACTAAAAATGGGATTTGCTTTGTTAACATCTGCAGTGTCTGGGACAAAATGAATAGATTTTTTTTCTCTCAGAGAGTTATGAGAAGGAAAAAAGTGTGACCATGGCTATTTGAAGTTTGGATTTTCACGGATTGTTCCTGATAATTCTCCACAGCCACAGTGTGTAATTTGCAAAAAACTGCTGGGTAATGACAGTATTAGGCTGTGTAAACTCCAGCGTCCAAGGGGACAAAGAGTTTTGGACAGGAAGCTAGAGGAATTGCAGTCACTGAGACATTCAGCACTGTAAATACCAAGGCAATCTGTGTGACTGAAGGTTTTCTGCATTGTGAGTGATGAAAAGCAAGTACCCAGCAAGGCTGAACGTAGAGGATGATCTCAGATATTCTTTCTAAAATGCAACCCCACATCAACTCAACAGAGGCAGACTCACTGTTTGCACTAAATAGGAGGTGAACATAATAAGTAGGGATGCACAATATTGGATTTTAGATATCTGATATGCCAGTATTTCCAAACTCATTTAAGCTGATACTTTAATTGTGAAGAACACCAAGTGTCTCCTACACAAAGAGGGACTGAGTCAAGTGTAGCTGAGAGATGAGTGAGGAAGTAGACAGTCTGGTGGTTGTTTTATGTTTGGGGCTTTAATCAAAATGTTCAGGGCTCATAGTGAATGTGTGGTGCTCTAGGCACCAATGCTTGTCTTAATGTTGTAATTTTCTGATATTTCACGCCAATGTATACAATTTGTTTTACTGAAAATTTTCTATCTGCCAGTACCGATATATAGCTTTTGAAGCTAATATCTATCTCGTTATCATGCTGATATACTGTATCATGCAACCCTAATAATAAGGCAATACTGGTGATTATTTTATTGCAGAAACCAATAAACTAACTGCCTCAGAACAGCAAATATTTTAAGAAATATGAACACTAAAATGCCAAATTTTTAAATGATGAGATATAGATGCTTGAAAGAGTTGTTTTAAATGTTTTTCTAACCCTATCAGTTGGAGTGGTAGTGGGTGAAGCATACATATGTGCTTTGGCTCAAGCCCAAAATACCAAACGACTTGCTCCATTATTTTCTATCAACAAACCCATGCTGGCAGTAGCCAGACACACGTGGAAGCCCTGCAGTACGATACACTACAGTTCTATTTGGTGGGTGCTTTCCTGAGAAAACAGCCATTTTATTTTACATCTCCACTGCCATGTAGCAGCTTCTTTAGAGGGCAAAACTGATGAAATTTAGCACCATCTTCCATTCAAGGTGTAGGCTATGTATGTGGGGGGCCTTGGCGGAAGGTGGAATACCGCTTCCCCTAGTGGGCTCTCGCTTCTGGTATAAAGCTCCTGGCCCAGCAATGGCTGGTGGAGAGTTTGACCAGTGATGTGTTGCCACCGGTATGTTATAGAGCTATACGTACCAATATCCAGCAGAGGCGAGTGATTATGCTCTGCTGAAATCAGTCAGTTTAGGGAAACTAGTCAACATTGTTTACTTTTTGAAGTTTTTAAATAAAATGTGTTGTAAAGTATGCTTAATTTTGACAGTTTTCTATTTTTTTCCTTTAATTTATTCTAATAAGATTGTTTGAATTTTACTTTTCATTGGGCCTTTATTTAACCCTCCAGAAAGTAAGTTGTCTGGGAACATCCAAAATTAAGATTGGATAAATATATTGTAAAGGAAACATACTATTGTCCTGACTCTTTTAATAAAATTATTATATCCCTGGTGCAAAATTTTGATATCTAACTTGCAAATAATATTGCCCTCTTCACAGAATTCCCAGCCAAACTGACCTTATGACTGCTCATGGTGTCTCTTTTGCAAGAAAGAGGGTTGCGTAAAGTAAGTGAAGCAAAGAAGAAGTTGACTAAAAGGGGAAACTGATGCCAAACTGCAATGAGTAATGCTGCACTTTTGCACCTTTTCACCTTTAAGGGGCATTTTCCATTAATCACTTAATCCAATAATGTAACATTATGCAACTGTCTTGCCATTGTCCATATATTGGTATTGTGAATTATGCTGGAAGTCCGACTTCTTGCTTACATGGTTGCAAAATTAAACCTAAAAATGCGAAGCATGTAGATACCAGACTAACTACTTTAAAGATGACCAGGGTCAGAGCAGTATCAGGTGGAATAGAAATACAAACCAGACTAACAGATGCTCGACAAGAAGAAGACAGCTAGTGTTTCAGGTAACGAGATCACTCATAAATTATAAACTCGGGACTCCTTGCACATTACCTGCAAGGTTAAACCTGGAGACCCGGAGGTTAACATGGCAAGGATATAGACTGTGCTCCTATCAAGTGTGCTACTATCTGTCGTGCTTGTTTCGTTTTATGACAGCTACTGGCTGTTTAACAAGCTTAAATCTTGCACATCCAGCCTCATTTCCAGGAACTAATTGGAGAAAACAGGTCAGAAACATTTGCAGTTTGATGGTCTGCCAGGTTAACCATTAAGAGAGAAATTCAGGCTTGTGTGCAGCAGAGTACTCACAGTCCTCAGTCCTGGTTTGCTGGGGGAACATGTAGTTAGTCAGCACTGTTTTGTGCGTCTCCGGATCCTCCTCTTTCTGGAGCGGGATCAGCGGCTTTGACTGCGGGAGACAGAAAGTAGGTTTGAGTGTTCTGCCTGCAATCAACCATGCTTTGACAAATCTAATGTGGTCACCCCGATTTCCCACAGTTCTTTTCAGCAAACTTTCTTTCAGAGCTTTATCAGCCAACTAATCTTCTCCGAACCACCCACGAGGCCTTCCTGTGAAAAAAAGTTTTTATTTCTGGGTTGCAACACAACAGGTGCAACTTTCCTGACAATGAGCGAGCCGAGCTTATGACTAACAATGCAGTATGTTTTAAAAGGGAGTAGCATTTCTGTTTCATACTTTTTAAAGCACATGGTTTCAAACAATCTCCTTTTGTTTGATGACTGAATCAGAAACACACTGATCCTGTCATAATTTTAACACAGTAACAGCTAGCACTGTCTGCACTGAAACTGCACAAATGCATTGGCAATCTTACTGAACTGAAATGTCTGCTTACAGTTTCTGTGAACTGAAAACTGGGCACTTCCCAAAATTTGGTGCAGAGGACTTTAACTCTCATTGCAATGATATTTAAACAGGTGTCAATAATGTGTCTTACTGGTGTTAAAAGTTCTGGTATTGTTACAAGCTTAAGAAAAACAGATCAATAAAATAGCTAGAAAAGACATTAAAGAGCAGTGGTGGACTTATTTTACATCTCTGTGTCTGCAGGAAGGCGCTGCAGAGGCTAAGTGTGATGAATGGACGATAAACCATGAAATTAAAAAATACAAAAGCAGCAATTATGGACCTTAACTGCATTGTAATTATTGCTGACAGCCTTAAATCTTAATATGCTTTACATCAAAATGTCTTGTTTTTGCTCTCCGTCATGTTTTTAATACTCTTAAAGTTTTAAATACCTTTTTTGGCTATGTAAAGCACTTTGAATACATACATGCTTAAATAGTTCTCTATAAATAAAGCTGATCATCTTCATGCCTAATAGGCAAAGATACAAAAAACTTTATTGCGATGTGTTCAAATGTTACATCAAGTAAAAGAAACTCTGGTATTGGTGAACTGAGAAAAACAAACAAACAAAAAAAAAAAAAAACAGTTGTTTGGAGGTGAAACTTATTAGCGTTCTAAGCAATATAAAATACTCCCATTAGCTGCATAATGCAGCTGAATTGATATTCTGAGATGTATTGCCTTTTATTCATTAGATTTGCACTGTATAGCCTATTAAAAATAGATTCAGCCCTGTGAATCAGTATAGGCCCTGCCTTTTTGGGCTCTGTTTTGTTATTCACAAGCTAAGCAGCAGATGAAATGCATTTGGATGTGTAAATTAAACTCCTCAAGTTCTATTCTCTATTCAAAAGGCAGCTGATTTGAGGCCAGGAAAGGGGACGCAGCTTTCCTGCAGCACTCTGAAATGGCTGCATTTTTCCGGTGACAATTTGTTAAGGCATTTGAGCAGAGACTCACAATAGACTGCCTGAGATGAGAAAAAAACAGTCATGAATAATTGATTTTGAGAGTCAACAGACTGTAATTTGGAAATATTTATAAGCCTGAAAGAGCAAATACACTGAAGACTACTATAGTGTGCTCTGGCTTTACTTTGCTTTTAACACATTAAAACTTTTCTACTCTGCTTGATATGAATAGTTCAGAAAGCCTTTTCTGATAGTCTGCTATGACAAAATGGGACTCTAACCACTTCCTGAGCTGAGCGGACTCCAACGTTTCCACCTCTGATAGGCTTATCTTTAGAGGACCACATACACAGAAACCTAGGCAAAAGTCCAAATTTCAAGCACCACAAATTTGCCTGGTAGCATTCAGCTCTCTGATGCTGGAAATGTCACAACACTAAAGTCTTTAACTTGGATTAACACGCTTAAATACATGATATTGATACTATTTTCAACACCACAACAAAAAGGGGGTAAACAGTCTGGGTTACACAAATAGGAATTTTCCAAACAACTTTTATCCAAACATATCTGTAATGATTTTATTAATACAGATAACATAAGGAATATTAAACAGGATTCTCCTGTAGATAATATTCAATCTCATTAAATTTCATTACACAGTGATGGGCCACTAGAGATTTGTGGACATGTCTGCATCTTCTCATTTTCTTAGCTTATCTTTGATAGTACAGCATTTATAGGTGCTGGTACTGGTGTCACTTTTTTACATCTGAAATGTTGGGGTTTTTTTCCCATTATTTTCTCAATCCTGCCACTGTGGAAGGAGATAGTGAGCAGCAATAAAGTCCAATAAAAAGGTATCCAAAAAGGGTGCTGGTTTAGCTCAGTTAGAACAGCATATACAGAGGCTCAAGTTCTCAACGCACTATTAAACTATTATTGGGATACCCACCACATTACCATATCACATAATAGGATATTGTGTGATATTATGATGCAACATGAAAAAATATTAAGCTATATGATATGACAGTGTACACTAGTGGACATTTGTGATGACAAATGGGTCGCTCTGAAGAGCTCAGTAATGAAGTTTGGCACTGTGATGAATGCCACCTTTGCAATAAGACAGTTTGTGAATTTTCACCCCTGCCTCTACAGATCAGTTGTAAAAGATGTTATTACAGAATGGAAGCATTTAGGAACAATATCAACTCAGCCACAGAGTGGAAGACCATGTAAAAACACAGAGCGAGGTTAATGACTGCTAAGGCACATGTTGCGTCCAAGTCTCCAACTCTCTGCTGATCCCATAACTGGAGAGTTCTGAACTTCCACTGGCATTAATGTAAGCACAAAAACTGTGCAGTGAGAGCTTCATGGAATGGATTTCCATGCAGATGCATGCAAGCCTCATATTACCATGTTGAACACCCAGCATCAGATGGAGAGGTGTAAAGCACACCGACGCTAGACTGTGGAGCAGTGGAAACATGTTCTCTGGAGTGATGAATCACACTTCTCTGTTTGGCAGTCAGATGGATGAGTCTGGGTTTGGTGGATGCTGGTGGATGACTGTGACCCAGTTATTTAGAAGCAATATATTGGTTGTAAATATCAGCCGATGTCAGCTGTTAATATCCATCATATATATAAATAAGTTTGTTGAGTCTAAGGCAGAACAGACAGACCTATGTCAGTTGAAATCTTTCTCTTTGTTCACCCTTAAACTTAAAGGACTGAAGTTTTAGGTCTGAAATACATTTGTACACCGGTAGCGTTATCTGTATCCACTAAATTCGCAAATAGCAGCATTTCAGATAATAATAATAATAATAATAATAATATCTTGAATTTATATAGCGCCTTTCAAGAAACCCAAGGACGCTTTACAGGAACACATAGACATGGACAAACTATGTGAGGGGTAGGATGAGTGTAAGGGGTGGTTTAGTGAAGACTGTAGGCTGTGGTGAACAGATATTGGTTAAACTCTAA
The DNA here is from genome assembly GCF_018320785.1 of Cheilinus undulatus. Taxonomy (NCBI): domain Eukaryota; kingdom Metazoa; phylum Chordata; class Actinopteri; order Labriformes; family Labridae; genus Cheilinus; species Cheilinus undulatus. Next base: position 8,045,205 of record NC_054881.1, on the reverse strand, counting down.
TACTGTGCCTTAATCATACTGTATTACACTGTAACATGAACCATCTTTCCCCTGGGAACAATTTATTGTATTGTAGTGCATTATACTATATTTAATCTTTGTGAAAGCATTTGACTCTTAAGAAAAATTTCCACAAGGAAACAATAACATAAATCTTTTCAGATCATATAGAATCATATTGTAATGTGTTGCTTATCGCATCTTATTATACCATAGCATTTATCACATCATATATTATTTCCCAGAGGGACAGTGAAGTGAATTGCATTGCAAAACATCACATCACATTGCATCACACTGCACTCCATTGCAACGTACTGCATAGCACTGCATTGCATTGCATAGCATGACGTTTCACCAACCAAAAGACAGGTTCAAAAACAAGCAGTGACCAGGTGGTATTGCTGCATCTGTCTGTGTCTTCTGCTGTTTGCATATCTCCTCAGACACCACAGGGTACATTTTGAATCTTACTGGCTCTGTTTCAACCACAGGAATTTTCTTCAGGGACTAGGGATTTTTGGAGAGCTCATGGTCACCCCCTTTTAACCACAGTGATCTGGGTCTAAATAAGGACGAGGGAGACATTGTTTTAAAATGCTGAAAAGTCCCTGCTTGAGGGGAGAGTGCTCTCTGAAAAGTGAGGAACTTTCGGGATGGGACTTGCAGAGCTGTATAATTCTGACAGGGCAACTTTTTGAAGCCTTTAACACAAAGATGGAGCAGCAAATGATATAACTATTTAGAGTTTTTTGTAGGGGGAGACCAAGCTAATTTCTCCAACGGGAAATACATTTCTGTGCCCTATAACCCTGCTTCCTCTGTTCCCTCACATTAAAATCAAAGTATTATATTGTTTGTTTATGGTTAAAGTAATGAAACTTTTGCTTTTTCTCAAGAAGCTGGTGTCCTCTCACTTCTCAGGGATTCTTTGCAGCTTGTCTCAATTACCATACTATTGTTTCCTACATGCATTAAGGTAAAGATAACATGTTGTAGCCCTCACTAGGATCCCTCTAATCTTTAAAAATGTAGAGTTTGAAGTATCACCGACTCTGAGCCATGTTCAGATCAAATGTCCTGGAAGTGTTTCAATGCATTTTGAATGTGTTCCCCAAGAGAGCCCAGTGGTATTCATTTACCCCTGAACGTTGTGGTGCACCCTGCTGTCAAAACAGCTCCTATAGCACAAAGCTGTGTCTGACAGATATGAACTCAGTAGAACCTTTTATCCAACACTTTCCCCTGTGACTTATACATAACACATGTGATCATACCTGATTTTCAGAGAGCCACATTGCAGTCATCTGGTTCAGTTTGGTGAAGCTGTACGGGAGATTCTTTAACCTGCGGTGGACCAGAACCAACACAAGTATTCAGGCATCTAGTAAAAACAACCTTTAAGTCTCAAAAATCTCTCTCACTCATTTATTGTGTTAGGATAGATGATGCAATAGGCCATACTATAAAGCTAGAATGCAGTCAAATTTAATTTTCTTCTAAAAGATTGAAATTCTAAATTCAGCCAAAGCTCTGGGGGAATAAATGACTGGAACTGTTGCTCTAATATACCTTTCAAGAGGTAATGATTCAAAATAAGTAGAAATAAATGTTATATGCCCTTGCTCTTAAACTTGACCCTCATTATGCATCAATTCTGCTGCTCCAGACTCACTTGTTGTTGCTCAGATTTATGACCTTCAGCTTCTGCATGTCACCCATCTCCTCGGGCAAAGTCTCCAGCTTGTTGGAATGCAGGAACAGCACAGTTGCATTCTTCCAGTTTCCCATCTGTGAGAGGAAGAGACCAAAGAGAGTCACGAGCTGACAAGGCGAGCTGTTACAGCTGAGCAGACTGACACGCCATTTAGCACATCCACACAAAACACGAGCGTAGATATTTCAGTGTGAATCACTCACCTCGGGAGGGAGCTGGGCGAGGAAGTTGTGATCCGCTGCGAACGTGCGGATGCTGACACACTGACCGATGGAGGAGGGCAAGGCTTCAATCTCATTGAAACTGCAGTCCAGCTCATCCAGGGACGCCAGCCTGATGAAGTAGAAGAATACGGAGTTGTTATTACTATAAATACAGTACATATTTAGCTAAAAACTTTCTACATCATCTAAGGAGCTCCCGTCTTCACTCTGACCTCACTGGCCTGCTTTCACATTAGTTACACCATTTAGTGCCTGAGCAAAACTGCAAATGTGCACAGTCTGATAAAGTAGGTAGTAGGATGCATATAGCTGGTTTGAAAATCTGCCAAGGTTTACTCATGAACGCCTATGTAATCAATCCTGCTTTTATGGATGTTTTTATTAGACAAGAACAACATCCCTACTCTTATTCACACATCTACCATGCAGCTCAGAGGATGACATGAACCCTTGCTGAATAGCTACAGTATTTAAAAAGACAGATGATGTTCAGAATTGCCTTTGCAACTCACAAGAACCCCATAACAGAGCACTATTGCATTTACTGCAGACCATGCTTGAGAACACATAATACATGTTTGAGACAATATCTTCAAAGCAAAGTTGGGCATGTTTGTGTTCTTACTGATCCTATTAGCCAGATTTTGGGGTCTAGTGAACTTGGATCCAGACCAAAACATGATATCATCTTAAGTTAAGGTAGTACTCGAGGTATCCACGGGGCTTTTCCACTACGGCATAGGCATGGCCAAAGCGAGCAAGCCCCACCTCCAAGTGCGCTGCCCTGACGTCAAAGCCTTTAGCAGGGTGTGATTTGCCGGGGGGATTTACCCCTTCTGCTACTGATACTGAATTTCTAAACTTCTGGTCGAGAGACGATCAACTACCACTGATCCATAGCCAACTCAAGTTCAGCATGTTAGTCTCACAGAGATGACAATATCTCTTTTAATATGTAAATTGGTGCAATATAAAATTCCATGCAACATTAATTACAGAAAAATCTTAGAATTACCCTGCATTTTAAAAACAGTCATGTGGATCCCAGCCGTGATGAGTTTTAAAATAGCAACTCATAGAAACACAAAGATTTATTTTTGCAGAGCAGCTAATGAGACCATTTCTTTAAGTAACAGTGAAGACATCAGTGACGTTCACAATAAATATGCATTTTAAAAGCTTCACCGGACGTCATTTTAAGTAATAACATTTTAACATGAGCCCATGCTGATGCAGCTTTGCTATGAAGTTGGGGCTTTCTGCTGAATGAAATGCAGAAAAGCATTCTGGGATTTCAGACAAACACAGAGTGCGACTAGCGGGACAGCTTCTGTGTTACAATACCATCAAATTCCAAATCAGAGGATTTGACCTCTCTCTGCTGAATACATAACGGGGACAAAAACAACACTGAGCAGAAACAGTGGGCCGAATCAAATCAGCTAGGAATGAATGGGAAAAAAAAATCAGCTTGCTTAAGCTAAAATCCTTGCATGGGATTAAGCTAAACCATAGGCTTTATCACATAATCTGTATCAAATTACACAAGAAGACACATTCTAACATACGGGACAATCGAGGGTGTTTATTGTTTGGAAACAATGGAGGACATTAAACCTTAGAGCTGCAGGAGTAATTGTAGCTACATGTAGATTTATCTACACGTGTGAGCGGATAGATGAAAAAACAACAACAAAGCTGGATTAAATTGGAACCTAATCCTTTTGCTGGACCACAATGATTCAGAGCAGACACAGGGTCAGACGTGGAGCTGGCCCGCTCAGTGAGGACTCAGCAGCTGTTGACGGCTGGATTCACCTGTCTGCTAGAGAAAATATCAGTCTGGGAACAGCTACGGCAGATTTAATCCAACAGTTCTGCGTTGGAGGGTCATCTGGCCTGAGATTACCATCGACCACGCCACAATAAAAGCAAAGCTCAACTGTTTCCATAAATCGATGTGACTCTGAACCATGACATTCAATTATAGTGGCTCATGCTCCATGATCACAGATATTATCAAGTTACTCAATATCATCAGCATTAGACCAAAACAAATAAGGCATCAGAACACATTACACTTAATGGGAATATCTGATTTGTCCAGACAGACGTTTTATGTGATCAGTGAGATGGCAGATGAGCGCACCGCAATAATCCACTGATCTGCCGGTTTACTCTGTTGATATTAAACCACTGCTGTTATGCTCACCCGCCGATGGAGTCTGGCAAGTACATCAACTGGTTTTCATCCACCTTCAGCGCCGTCAGTTTCTTTAGAGAGCCTGCGGAGGAAAGAGAGACAGAGAGGGAGAGTTAGAGGGAAGCAGCTCAGGGCAGTTAGTGATTATCACTCACTGTTGCACAACAAAGAGTGATATCCATTACAGCAGTTAATTGGATTGATTCGTACCGTCATCAATACAGTAATCAACCCTGACGCTAAAGCACTGTGCATCTGATTTAATTACTCATGGACAATACTTTCCTTCCCAAAGGGATAAAAGAAAGTGAGGAAATACAGGATCATAGAGCTGGAAATGTATCTTGAATTAAAATCTAGATACTAGATATACATGTGAAAGTGAGTGGAAGCTCAGTCTCATCAGTTTGAGGAGTCACTGAATTAGGATCTTGCCTTTAAAATACATCCAGACCAACTATTTTTACATTTCTGTACTGTACAACTATGCTGCAACATTCTGTCCTGTATTCTCCAAACTTAAAACTTTATATATCACATAATAACTTGTACTATTGCTTCAGAAGTGCATCATTCAAGTTAGGTTCTTATTGTATGTGGCTCTTAATCGTTTTGAGTACCCTTTCCTTTGCCTTTGACTGAAAAACTGGTGTTTCAATGACATTTCCCCTGCTGTGGGTGCAATAAAGTCGGCTATACCTTATTCTTAATTCACACTTTTCCTCAATGGCATCAAGAAAATTACACATATAGAAAATTAGCTCCACAGTTGAGATGTTCTGCGATGAAACTTCATTTTCACAGTTCTACAGTTAAACTACATCTTATAATAAAGCTACACTTTAAACTTTATAGTGCAAAAACTTTCAAAGCAAATGTTTCCTTTAACCCTTTTAAATTGCATGCAACACTGCATGCAGATAAATTTAAGACCTGATAAGATGCTAGCATGCTTCTACATCTACCTGATGCATTTTGGATTATTTCATTTTTATGACATGCTAACTGCTTGATTTGCTAAAATACATAAGAATGGAGAATGGGATAAAAATGTTTGGTAGATTAAGCCTCAAACATGGAAAAGTTGATGAAAATTTATAGAAGCTGCACAGTGTACAGTGCTGTACAGCCAGAGACTGGCTAAAGCAGTAACTAAACCACTGGTTCCCAACATGGGGTCTGAACAAAGCTCTTCGGGGGCACAAGGCTTTGACTGCAGAGCCGAATATCAGCCTACCTAAATTCTAGTAACGTGCTTGGTGGATTGTTTATCCAAAAGCTTTACCAGGCCTCTTCTGGCTGGATATAATCAACACAGTTTTACAATATCATCAATTGTTGACACCAAAGTAAAAGTCAGTTTTTCTAAGTATTTTTTGCTTGGGTCCTTTGGGGGCTTGGCTATTGTCAGACCCATGTAAGTGGGCCTGTGATGAAAAAAAGTTTTGAGGCACCACAGATTTAAACAACAAGGAATTAGATGTCAAGCCAGATCATGATGTGACTGCAGACCTGCAGTCCCGCATTTTGATTGAATTTACTGACGGTAATAAAAAAATATCCTTGGGAAAGATTTACTTTCAGTGTTTTCTATTTCATGACTCAAGATGCTAGAAAGATTTAGGGAAAAAAGAATTTAGGAAATATTGGCAGACTCAGGTCTAATGGGTTAATAATTTTTTGCAGTATTAGTTTAAAAAGTTGGTTCACCTTTAGTGTTTTAAAGTGTTTAATGGTTGAAATGAAGTCAATGAGAAGTCAACCCTTGAACAGTTATAAAAGCCTGCAATCCTGATATACAACAATACCCACATGTGACAGAGAAGAACACTAAGGCCGACCACACACTAAATGATCTGAGGCCTGGTTGTGAGCCCTAAATCAAGCATGTTGGATAAGACTAGCTAATAACAGATCTTTATTAAGTTAACATTACAATTTGTCTGATTAAATGGGTTGAAGAAAATAAATGCCTTGACTAGAAGTAAAGGCTAAAATGTGAGACTTTTCGACAAAATCTGGACCCAAATATTCTTTATTTTTCATTGAGACTTAAACTTCCAAGAGTGAAAACGATTAAACTGAGACTTAAATTAAAGAAAATTTTAATCTAAAGACTTAAACTAACTAATACTAAATTTAAAATAGCTTCCAAAATTGACACTGGATTCCAGATAGGGCTGCCTCTGACAGAATGCCAGCAATAGCCAATGAGAGGGCAGACCAAGAAGGGGCACCACACAGATGTTTTCTGACTTTTACAGCTCACAACCATGTCAGCAAACAGACACAACTGTGCTCCAAGCCAAATGGAATTTTGGAAAAAGAAGAACATCTTTTTTTTTTTTTAAACACGGCAACATCATGAGTGTGTTTATAATGTCTTGTGCAAAGCATACCACATAACTACAACATACTCAGTGTTTTTTCTTGTTAAGTAATGTTAGATCAGAAGAGTTTCTGTTAATCTCACATCTTGGGAATCCCAACTGTGCAATTGTTACTATAAACAGCAGGTGTGGTCTCATGGCTGAATCATCCAATGTGTGCCCTTATAGGACTATAATGTTAGAAAGTGGTTAAAACTGTCCTTAATTTTGTGACTCTCCTACATTTTTAAATGTGTCTAGTGTGCAGCCAGCCTTTGTTAGCTGCTTTAAGCAGATTTTTCTGCTTCTTCTTTTCTGACGTAATGGTGTTTTAGCTAAGCAGAAAAGAGAATTAAATGAGAAATGTATTGGCAATAGTTTAAAGAGAATTTAAAGGTGTTTCATAATGCGTTTTCTTCAAACGAGATGTGCAAGTGTAATGTAATATTTACCGATGGAGCCTGGCAGCTGTGTGAGGCCGTTGTTAGACAGCAGGAGGTCCTGAAGACTCTCACAGCCACAGATCTGCTCATCGACCATCTCCAGGTTGTTCTTAGAAACATCCAGGTACACCAGCTGTTTGAGAGTCCCCAGCATCTGATACAATAAACCAGGACACACAAATTAATACACAGAACCCTGACTGATAATTACCACCTCATGCACACCAAGCATCAGGCAGCAGTGTTGGTTTAACACAGAAATAACAGTAAAATTACACGCCAGATTGTTATATTCTATACTTAAATCTGTATTTATGTCCAAAGGGAAACGACTGCAGCATTCATAGAAACGTCAGTGGCTATAAAAAGAGCCGACTGTGATTACAGCTGATGCTGTTGAAGTGCTGGCAGAAGAACAAATGCTTTAATTATGACCCAGTTACAAACAAGCTGCCCATTTGGATGAAAATGAATCCCTTGTAACACATTCTGACTATCAAAACATCATTATAAATTAATTATGTTCAAGGAAAATAATTACTTTACATCTGCCTTTTTTTCTAATTATAACTGGGACATCTGCAAACCCAAAAGTATTTTTCCCCCTGTAAAATTGTCTAATCGTGTTCATCCAGGGGGAGAAACATTTCTAAAGTGGCGCTCATTTCTGCTGGTTTTCAGAGGCCTGGAAGCCTGATTCAAGCTGACTGCACCTCAGTTTGATGGAGATTTGAGCAGACACCAAGACAGAAAATCAAGGGAAATAATCTTAAGACGATGTTTTGGGCAGAGGCCACAGAGAGTTTTTATAAATGAACGAGAATTTGTGTCATACCCCAGGTAAAAACGTCAGTCTGTTCCCGTCCATCCACAGCTCCTTGATTCCAGTCAGCTGCTCCAACACCTCAGGCTGTGAATGCCAGGAAAAAAAGGAGGTTAAGTGATAGGGTTATGTTTCTATGAGAGCATGTGCATGTGTTAAGAGTGTGTAAGCCTATGGGCAGGAACAGGGTGTAGAGCTTAACACATAGAAAGGTTCAAATTTAATAATTAGGCCTTTCATATATCATATTTTATGGGATTATCAAGTTTTAATCAGGGTTGTTTTTTCCCCTTGTTTGCATATGAGCTCTTTTTCTGCCAAAGCTCAGAGGGGAATTCTTCTCCTTTGTCTTAACCTGAGCCCATATTTCAACATGTTTTCTGGTCTGAATGACTAATGGATACAAAGTTTGAGATGCTCCAGTAGATTGTTTTAGCCAGTAGCGTAAAACTGGAGGCAAATGCACTCAATCAAAGCAAGTCCATTAAAAGTTTTTCTTTATTCAGGAAGACTAGATCATTTTTCAAAGTTTAAGGGAACTCAGATAGACAGAGCTTCCTATAAGAGCGAAATATGTTGTTTTTATCTACAAAAGTGGCTACATCACCATCACTCAGCCTAAGCAAAAGTCTAATTGCTGTGTTAGGCTGACTATAGCTGGACTTTTAAAATGCCTGTAATCATGCAAGTCAGAATGCAATCATACTAGATCAAAACTCTTCAGGTATGATGATCACACCCAAACAATGCCGTTTCAGATCAATTTACTCTTGAATTTATACTTGGACTGTCAAAAGATCAAAATTGTGAGTCATGATTAATCTCATTTCAAAGGTTGACATTAAAAAGTCCAACATGAGAGTAGTATGTTAATAGATTACTTTGTCATTCTGAGGTTGATTTGCTCTTCATTTTGATATTAGTCTGGGTTTATTTTGCTTCTACCGTGGGTGAGTACATTAGAAAATTTAGAGGTTTGTGTTTTCTAGAAATGGTGTGTGGTTTCACGTAAAATCTTGTGGTTCTCCACACCTCAAAAGTGACTGTGACCCTCTGACAGGCTGATGACTGTGGCTTGTGACACAGAATGGAACATAATGGTAATATAGTGATAAGATTAATAATTGAAAGTTCATGCATTGGGATTTATTTTGAAGTTGACCCGATGCTTTGCATAGCCTTGTTCCTGTTTGGGCCGATCTGCTACATACTAGAGACGGACCATAGTGCGTGCTGTGGAACTGCAAGACAGACTAAAGAGGGAGTGTGCTTTGTGTACAGGATGCTGTGCAGACGAAGTATGTGGATTTTGAGGGTGATACTGTTCATGTTGTCACTAGTCCACATACAGTCAGTCAGCTGCTTGCTAACTTGTTAATAAGGTCTACCAGCGCTAGGTCTAACAGTAACTAGCTGACTACTATAGCAGAGTTGGACATTCTTCTGTCAATAAATGGATTCTTGCCTGAAGACATTTATACTGATTCTGCAAAGTAGTGGTGTTGTGTCCCTGTCTGTTCAGTACTGCTCTTCTCCATGGGCTCGACTAGTCCTTTTCTCACCCCTGTAAGGCCACTGTTACTTGATTTACACCTCTGTGATATCCAGGATGAATGCATAACAGCACAGGGGTGTAAATATCACGCCTTGAAACAGCACTATATGGGGATCCATGGCATGGCAAAGTTTGGGAACTCCTGATTTATCACACAGAAATAGTGTTGCTTTAAAAAAAATACTGTATCTAATCTTGATAACCATATCATAACCAATATGAATAAACACATTTGTGGCAATGAATGTGATGAACATTATTCTGATAGGAAAACCCTAATGCATTTTGTTGTACAATCTGCAACAAGAATGAAGGCATCAAATGCTGTTTTACCATGTAAAACTACCGATAATGTATAAAAACAAAAGAACTAGCTTTAAAAGGAGGCTTGGATTTAAAACATGAAGGATAAGGAAAGAGACAGATTAAGGACAGAGAAGTTGAGGTCACTTCCAAAAAGGTAGAAAGCCCTGGGCATCAGCGAAGCGACTGACAGATACTCACCACTTCAGTGAACTCATTACTCCCCAGGTCCAGCCTCTCCAGCTGTGTGAGCTTATGCATGCTCCTGTGGACATACAGGACAGACGGGGTGTGAGATCAATGGGGAAATCACATCACTCCTAAATGATACAGTCATACATCACATCACATTTATATATTTTATGTTTTCGTAAGTGGAGAGTGTCACTAAACCACCTTTCACTGAAACAAAAGAGCAGTAAAGATGATTTGCAGTGCGAGCTCTGAGCTCCAAAACATGAGCCAGAAAAAGATTTACGGTTAGTTTTCATGTCAGATATTAAAACGCATACATTCTCTAACTTTACCCCCTTTGCTCAATCTTTTTACAAGCAATAAATACCTGAAAGCTTCCAGGCGTGACAGAAATATGCTCTAAATAATGGAAAATATGACGTATGCCTGCCCTAAGCCTTTGCTCCAGAATTTTTTCCCCCCACATTCAGGTCAAAGGCTCAAAATCTGTGATATAAAGTAAACAAGCAGATAAAAACAGGTCTTTTCAACTGCTTAAAATCTTTATTTATTCCATTCAATCCCTAGTCACCACAAAAAGCCTAAATTCACATTTCTAGCTGCAAAGCTGACCAGCCTCCAATTCCCAAACATGTGCTGAAAAGTCACCTTTGAGAGCATTTAATCCTCAATCCCTGCAGTAGATTCATGGCAAATGAACTTGGGTTGCCCTCCAACACTGAAAAATTCAAATCATCAGTTCTTGCATTTTTCCAGTTGAATCTCCCTCCCCTTTTTACTCTGCAGACAGAAAGATTCAGGAACTGGAGCATACTAGTCTTTTTAACTTACAGATGATTATCCAAAATGACACTGTCATCAAAACCTCATGAAATGCACGACAAGCTGCCAGTAACTCTGGCTCACTACCTGAATTATCTTTTATCCGTTGATTTATAGTAAAAACGAAGGCCAAATGACCTGACCACTAGAGCAGCAAACTAAAAAATTGTCTGACAACCAGCACTCGTCAAAAATGTCATCTAATAATCACCATAGAGTAAAAACAAAAGAAGGGGGATTTAAATGCTTGATATGGAACTGATAATATTAAATAGTATCTTTATATAAAAGTTATACACATATTCTAGCATAATTACCAGCAATTCCTACACCAAGTAAACACAATTTGTCCTGCAAAGTCATGTACATCATGAGCTGGTATCCAAGCAACACGCATAACAATATCACCTTTTGAAAAACAAGAGCTTCAGATTAGGGGTAAAAAAATTTTGCCCTTCTTTTTTAAGGCTAACACATGAGACAATCTTAGAAAATGATATGTGAAAGGAGGGGGGCTAACTATGGCTGCAAGCAAAGGCCTTGAATCTCTGATGCAACACTGCAGCTCCAATTAAGAAACCCTCACTTCCAAAGCTGGAAATAAACTACATTTAATACTTGTAGCATTATCAGTTAAGAGGAAAAAAAATCTACAAATATGTCAGGAGAGAGCAGGAGAGGAAGAGGCTGAAATAGAGGCCAAAGTGAGAGACGATGACTGCTTAGCTAAGCTAAGCTGTAGTTAAGAAGAGAACGATTTAGCAGATCAGCCTTTTAAGAGCAAGAGGGCTTGATGATAACTTTTGGACGTCTAGACATAGAGTAATCAAATATCAGCAGGGATTTAAACTGATCAAAGGTGATCAAAAATAGGAAAATTTAGCACCAGCTCTATCAACACGAGACACAGCACAGCACAAGAAAATAGAAAGTGATGATGCACTGTCAGTGACACCGAGGCTTTGGGTGGGCTGGACGTTAGGTGAGACTTTGGAGAGTGAAAACAGAGCCAGAGGGGAGGACACACATTGCAGAGGAGAAAAAGTAACACACTTTCTAATTAATTCATATCACTGATAATAAGAAAAACAATGCCGAATAAAGGCCAGATAATGTGCCAGGCTGATTATTATACAATATTACATTATTATTTTAATGTATATTTAAGTGAGATATAGGATAAAGCAATGTTGTTAACCATGATGTGGTTTTTGCTGATGTTGATTTTACCAGGCCTATTTAAAGCTCAGGTCCTTTAAACACCTTCAACAGTCTGTTAAAGGTCACATACTTTACCCCTTTAAGACAAGTTTATATTGGTCTCAGAGGTCCCCAAAACATGCCTGCGAAGTTTGTTGCTGAAAAAACACTCCAGTGTTGGATTTTTACATGTCTAACAACCCTTCTGTTCCAGCCCTGCTCAGAACAAGCTGTTTCTGTGTCTGTGCCTTTAAATGTTACTGAGCCATCTGACTCCATCCCTGACCACGCCCCTCTCAGGAAGTGGATGTGGCCTAATGGATGTGGCTCTCCTGTTCTGAGAGGAGGATCAGTAGAGAAGGGTGTAACTTTCTTCCAAGCAGGGAGGGCCAATCAAACCTGGGGGCGGGGCTAATTCCCTACATGACATCAGGAGGGGGAAATCTGAGAACAGCTTTTCCTTTTTCTGAAAGGTGGAGAAAGAGAGGGGGTAGGGAATGGATTATTCTGATTCTTGGGGGGATTGTGGACAGGCCAGGGTCACATGTTTTTGATAGAAAAGCCTGAAAAAGTGTATTTTGCATAATACAGGCCTTTAAAGCAGTTTCAGGAAAGAGCTTAAAATTGTGTTACTTGTCTTTAAAGCATTGCTGGGGTTGACACATTCCTTACTACCTGAAGGCGTTGTTGCACTGGCATGCTCCTGTCAGAGCACTGCGGTCAACACACCAGATGCTTCATGATGTTCCAAGATAAAGCCTGAAAACTCAAGGTGACAGGGCATTCGCTGTGGTTGCTCCTAGACTATGGAACAGTTAACCTCTTAACATTAAAACTGCTCAGTCTGTAGACAACTTTCAATCCTCGCTGAAGGCTCACCTATTTGCACTGGCTTTAAAGACAAGTTGAGCTTGATATTTTGATATATATTCTTTTTTTTAAAGTTCCTATTTTATCATGTTTGAATAAGGTATTTATTGTGCTTTTATTTATTGTTTTTGAACATCTTTTAACAGTGTTTTAAGCCTGTAAAGCACTTTGGTCAACTGAGGTTGTTTTTTAATGTGCTATACAAATAAAACTTGACTGAAGGGGAAAAAAAACATTTACAGTAAGAACCACAAACACTCATATGCTTGTTGAACAGATCTATTTGAAATGCTACATTTAAGTAGGGAATAAGCATATCTATTCTTTGTTATTTTAGGTGCAATTAGGTGCAATTTTATCTGATGTGTTTTTAAAATTGGGTGGTTTATTTATGCCATTTTTCATGTAAATGTAAACATTGTGCAGCTGGCACTTGGAACTGACTTTATTTTTGTAATTTCTTTACAGAAAAATTACATAGAGATATATGTCATGCAATGCTGTTAAGTTAAAAAAAATACCATTGTAAGATTGTTGGTCTATATCACCGAGCCAGACTTCAGATGTAACACATGAAATGCAATAAAAACAGTTCATCATGTCTTTATATTTTCAAAATTTTGGTAACACAAAGAATTGTAGTAAATACATTTCAAGGAAGGAAAGAAATACACAAACATAACTTAAAAAATAAAATTACAAATACCATCTTAATATGGTTTCTTAAAGTAAAGTGTGGCCTAAATAGCACAGGACACTACTATATTTTTCCTTCATCAGCCTATGCTTTTGCTAGATAAAATGCAATGGGTGTAAGAAACAGAATCTAAACCTTATATGGAGATATGTTCTCACAGCCACTCCTATATACATTCTTTGCAAGTCAAAGACCATAAAACATGAGCTCTGTCTGAGTTAAACTTCTCCCTTCATCCCACAAACACTGGACAAAATCTAACTTTTATGATCAATTGGGTGTGCCTTTGTAAAATGTTCCCCTTTATTTGTTATCTGAGCAGCATAGCTGTTAAGATTAAAGTTTTAAGAGGGAATCTGAAGTTCAACCCACAACCAAGAGGGACTGTAAGTGTATGAAATGTAGATGTACAGGGTTTTGTTTGGGAACAGATATGATGATCCTCTCACAGCGGACATGAACCTTTAAAACACGAGTGAGACAGCAGAAGAACGGAAAGAAGAGGCACACCAAGACTTCTGTGGAGTCTGTTTTGTTTTTTAGCAGCTCGTCATAAAACGAGAATGTGAGACACGCGGCTTAAATCGTACATTTGATTTAAGCCCTTTGGTGTTGTTTTAAGTACTCGCTGCAATGTGAAAACTATTATGTGGATGTTCTTGAGCTGCAGCCAACTTTGTCACATTCTTACCTCAAAGTTGGCAGAAACACCAGCGACCCCCATGTGAGCTTATGGGGGTTAGTAAGAATGAGCTATGCTGGCTCGTCTACAGAGTGAGTTCACACTACGCCTTTTGACCTCAAGATTGTGAAGAACGCAGCATCCTACTTTAAAAACAGAGGGACTTTAGGTTTGTGCATGTGCTCCATGTCTTTGAGAGAAAAGAGGCTGCAATTTCTATGTGGAAGCCCTGAAAAGACTTCTGCTGTGCCCCTTTGTGCACGCATACATTTGTTTACATCTCTGAAATGCTTGTGCGTTGCTCTGGCAACGTTCCCGATCATTAGTCGCTTTCTTTGTCAGGACTCCAGCCTTTAACAGGTCTGGCCTCCGTCACATAAACACAGCGGGCAGAGGGGATCTGCTTGGAGCTGCAGCACAGGCAGACCCCATGTGTCAGTCAGAGAAAAATAAGAAAAAGTGAGTGATAACAGAAACCGAGCCAGAGGGAGGAAGGACAAAAAAGGGCGAAGAGGGAGATGCAGTTTTGCGGAGAAAAATGGGAAGGACATGAAACAAACGGTACGGAAAGCATGAGAGAGGACAGAAAGAGAAAGTAACTTCTCCCACAGTCACCTGGAGCTCTCTCAAATATTTGTGGGACATTTTCATCTCCCAGTGGCACTTCTCGAATGGTGAAATAACCCTCAGCACTGTCTCGGCGGAGGATTATAAAACCTGCCACAGCAAGCCGCCAGAGAAGGGGGGCTCTTACGTAACACCGTGGAATTTAATACTACAGTTAGAGGGGTGGGGAGGGAATGTACTGTAAAAAAGAGGCAGATTGGAGGACACAAAGAGACACTGCAGGGGTTTTGTGAGGAAGAAGATAATAAGGAAGTGAGAGTGAAAACTCAAGACCTGCCTACTTGTTTTGAGTGAGTTTTGAGTTATACATAGAGAATAAAGCTAGACAAATTCATGCTTTCTAAGATCGATAAAGATAAGGATTTGAGAGATGAAAATTAACGAGCTAATGGAGTTTTTGAGTGTAAATAAAAAGGTACTTTTCTACATAAATTGTGCACCAACATGACTGTTTCATTAAAAAAAGATCATATTTTATTTTAATATTTTACTTGTTTATATCTTGTGTTTTTAGCACTCTGTCAGGATTTTCTCAAGACGCCACCCTGCAAACTACTTGCTTAATTAGGATAACTGATCTGTTTTTGAAGAAATAGGCTCCATAAATAATTGAATAATTGAATTTTACCATTGTATCATCTATAAACTATCTGCCAAGTACAAAGAGGCTTACAGGACATCATTGATAAAGAGACAAGATGACACTTCAAAGTGTTTATAAACCTCAGAAACTCTGACAGAACCATGCTAACTCTTCCTGTCTGTCTATAATGTGGACAAACACTACATACAGGTTTAAATCGTATGAGGCTGGCTACATAATGAAAACTGGATAAAACCATGTCTTTGTCAAAGTGTCTTCTGCAGTTTAAGACCTCTCACTGGTAAAAATCTGACTTTTAAAGACTTTTTATAGGGTTAAGTTTCAAATATCCAATTTAAACTTTTTAAGACTTTTCAAGGATCCCTGAGAACAATGTATTCTACAGAGCTCACTGTCTATATAGTGTTTGTAGTCCTCAAAAAAGCAGAGGAAGCTTGGCTGTACTATGTTGTGCACATGTAATACAAAGAAAATATGTATACTTTCCACTTAATGAATATCTTCATTTGAAAAGATTTAATTTACCATCCATCGTAACTTCAAATATTTATTTAGGTTTATGTCTGTTTCATAAATGAAGCCTAGCGTTAGTTCATGCAGGACAAAGTAATCATACGTCCAGATGTGATCAGCTGACAGCCAGCTGATCCCAATTATCACCTCCCAGCTCCCACAGCCAATCACAGCTCTTTCTCTCAACACAGCGTTTATTTAAATCTGATGTACTTCTTACTAATCCCTGCTTGCATTAATGCTGATGCACCACATTGCTGCTGCTAGCAAAGCTTAACCTCCTCCACCCCAGCCTCCTCCTTTATAGCATAAAGCTTGTTGCACCCTCATTTTCAGATTCATGCTACTATGGATTAATTGCTCTTGAACTAATTCTAATGTATACAAAACGCATTGTCATTAATGTATTCCTATGGGGGTTTCTAGCCATGCGCTCCCAGGAAAGTCAGAGCATGCTGCTTGACTAACCCAGGGACCATCTTTAGAGCAGAGCCTTCTCTGTGGAGTAAAACTGTAAATCCATGTGTATCCATATGTATGCACTGTGTATCCATGTGTTCCTGACTGAACCAAATTAACTGTAATAGTAAGAGGAACAGGTAAGATCAGGAGCAACTGAAGGTTCCTTCAAAGATTTTTAAAAAATATATAATCAGCTAAAATAAATTTAGAAATACTGGCATATCAGATATCAGCAAAATAGTGTGCATCCCTGTCTGATATGATCTAAAAAGTCTATTTGTGTTGATCAGGCCCGAAACACAATCAAATTTCGACAGCCACATGATTACATACATAGCATTACAGAACCAGACAGTAAATCACACAAACCAAGTCTTTAAACCACCTGAAATCAGGAAAATGAACTGAAATTTAAAATAAGAACGAAACAGACACAAAGAAAGCACAACTTAAGTTTGCTGGCTAGTTCAATGTTCTCTACTCCCACAATGACTGTCAATAAATAGCTTTTTAAACAGGTGTTAATACAACCTCTACAGCTCCTCACCTGGATCTGAACTCTAAAATCCCTCCTCTCATATGGTCACTAAATACCAGCACAAAACACATTTAGACTTTCAATTACTTGGTGGAAATCAAATATGATGTGAGAGAGGCTTTAAAATGTGACTCTAAAGGTATTACAAGAGACTCTAATAGGAAGATATGAAAGGTGAGTGTTGTGCTGAACCAATCACAGACTAAAATCTTGACACTGTTCATGACACAGACCAAATATAAACGCTGTCATTAGTGTTAGTAAATGTGATGTAAAAAAGGACACTTACTTTGGCAACATCTTTAGCTGGTTCTCCCTCAGCTCCAGGATCTGTAGTTTAGTCAGTCTGCAGTCAAATAAAAAGAGTTATGATTTATAAGTGCAACAATACATTTTTTATTCAAACTACACTGTCAAACAAAATGTGATCAATTAGTTATACCCTTTATTTTAAGTGACTTTCCACAGATTCTGGTCTTTATTTGTTGTCCAAATAAATAAACTTCATCATGATACACCCAACAGCAGAGTTATGTGTATTATTAGTTCTTATTAAACAGCTTCCTCTGCAGGCTTATATGCCTCTAACCAGCGACATGACACTATGTGTTTAGTTCATTCTATTTGCCCAAACAAAGATGACTTATGCGGCACTAAAGCAGGATGACCATTAAAAAGTAGCATGATAACAAATGGCCGATGGGCTGAACTAGTCTTCAGCTCATGTCTCATGTTTGACGTCAACGCTAATTATTGTTTTAACTACAAACGAGTTTCAGTGATTCTGCTGGCTTGGTGACACCAGTTGAAAATGAAAATAAAAAATGGTACAGTGTGTGGTATGAGCTCGTGTGACGGACGTCGATTCTGACGTTAGAGCATGCTGTCCAGCCTCCATATACGTCATGGCACTAATTGGACAAAAAAACGGGTGAAGGGAGGTTCCCACTTAGCAACTTCAGTGATCCTGCATTCTGCAGTCTGTACAGCTGAGTTGGGGGGCCCATGGGGGCCATGTGGTAATACTGGTTACACTGGAGTTGTCACTTCCTGGAAACAGTTATGTATGTATTTGACAAAAATGTGACAACAAAGAAAAGAAAAGAAAAAATTGGTAGTACTTCTAATCACAGTATTCAAATTAAGCTTTCTTGGAGAATTTTGAGATAATACTATAAGAAAAAAGTTTTATACTGCAGTTAAACTTTAAAGTAGAAGAGCATCAAATTAAGAAAAAAAAAGTGTAATTGCCCATTTCAGTATATCCATAATACTCTTTAATTAAGATTAAAAAGCCTTAATTGTTAGTGCTTATTTGTTGTTGCAGCTAACCAGCCATAGTTCATTTTGAGTAGTATTAATTTCAATAATTTCTTTCCATAAATCTTGGTGAATTGTAAATGCCCAAATCTCACATGTGAAAAAAAAAACAAAAATATAAAACACAAAAGCATAAACAAAGTTACAACCACTTTGGACCAATATAAAAATTAAAAACAAAATTTCAGACCTTATAATTGACTGACTTATAAACTTTCAATACTTTTTAAGAACCCGCAGACACCCTGTGACACCTTTTGTGGAGTTTTTATAAAGAAAAATCAATTTTTAACTAATTTTCCTCATTGAAAATCAGCTCATTGACATTTTAAGTCATATTTTATTTTCACACTGCTTTACTGGTGTTTTCTTGGGTGGCCTTTAGGAACAATGAGCTCTCACTGTGTGGTTTAATATAAAATTTTCTCGGGTTATTTTTATATTTCACTGATATTTCTCTGACACGATGCGGTTCCCAGCTGAGCACTACCAACTCTCATTGCTCACACCGAGGGGCAGGGCTGACAAGCACAGACAGGTTAGGGCTACACTGCTGTAAATGTTGTTCACAGTCCCGTCAACAAGTGTATACACAAGAGAGAATAAATAAAATTAGATGTTGGTTGGAAAATGACAATTGGTTAGATGCACGTCTTAGTCAAAGAGGCATCTAAAAATGTATGACCTCCCACAATTTAAGAAGAGACCTCATTAGACTTTTTATTGCCTTAAAGAATCCTTGTCTAACCCTGCTTTCACAACTAAAAATAGTCACTTTATTCAAAGTGCCAGTTTGTAAAGAGCTGAATCTGCAAAAACTTATTGTTTTGATGAGTTTACAGCAGGAAGAATAAGTTGTGAAACCAAGACGGACATACGTTTCCTCATTCATAAGCTGATATGACCAACTTATTAGCAAGCAGTGATTCATTTTACAAACTAAGCTGCTACAAGAAAATGATCAATGATGATGTCACCTGATGGATTTCAGTCGAATATTTACTCTCTAAATGTTCTGCTTTTGATCTGTACCACCTCCTGAATGATGAATCACTCTCTATCAAGATGCTAGATGCTTCACAGTGTTTCCCAGAGAGTGTCTAACTGTGCCCGACAGCTGCTTGCTGCTGAGCAGTCCTTCACAGAAGCTTCAGAAAACGTCTGTTAAGTGAACAATAAACTAAAATGAGAAAAATTTTGAGCTAGTGAGTAAATCAATAAGCTACAATGAAGCTCATAATATGACTCTCTTTTGTTACATTGTTCTCCTAAGACTTAGAACTTTGCTCTTACAAACGTATCGATTAAAACTGCTCATAAAACTGCCATTTTATTTAATAGAAATAAAAACAATGTGCTCATAGCTGTGGCTTCATCCTTCAAAATAAAAAACTGTCTTTCCCCTTTATAGATACCTATACTGTAAGCACAAGCAGGGTTATACAAACATAAATGTACTAAATTTGTTCCCAAAATGTTACATCGACACCAGCTACAGCCCTGAGATGACATAAGGAAGTCTTGCATCATAATCAATATTCTGTCAGTGTAACACTGCTCCTGCTGTGGATTATATAGTCAGAGGAAATCTTAAGCTGTGTTGTTGCATCAAATTTGCCGTTGTTTTTTGCAATTCAGAGCTTTTAGAAAGAACAACTAGCAAAGGTCTTATTGAATTCCTAATGTATTGATTTCTATTGTGCAATGCAGAGGTTCCATTTTAAATCAGATTAACCGCACATTACCTGGGCAATGTCCATGTAAGCTCACTACTGCACGTGGCTTCTCATAACACATTCAGCAACATCAGCAGCTTTAGTGCACAGTTTGTACAATTTGCTAGAAACAATTTATTAAGCAGAGGGGAACAAACTGACCTGCCAAAACTGGCTGGTAAAAACTCAAGGAAGGCATCGTTCAGGTAGAGCTGCGTCAGGCTCAGAAGCTGGGTGAAGCCTTCTGGGAGCCTGTAAGAGCAAGTATCGATCAGGCTGTATTTTCTCAAAACAATCGTGCAACACAAAGAAATGCCCCCCAAAACAACAAAAGTTACAGTATTCAAGTAGAAAGAAACAGGAATTAACACAAGGCTATAATTAACCTCTTAGACTATGAGAGAAAACACAGACAAGGTGACAATTTAAACCCCAGTTTCTGGCATGTACATCATGATGTAAAACAGTCTTAAGGGATAAATTTGTAGATATAAAGGGGTGACATCATTTCCAACAAAAGCCTGCAAGAGCTGCTGCACTGCAAGAAAACTTTAAGACAAAAACATGTGCAATACTAAACCAAAAAGGAGTGAGACAGGGTCAAAAAAAGAATGTGCTTTACTCACTTGGAAATGGGATTTACACTTGCTTCTACAACTGCTAGGACTTTGCAATTCTTTATATTTTCTGGAAACTCCTGGATACCTAGACAGACAACAGTGAGAGGGAAAAATGTCAGGTTTCTGTAGAATATGAGAATGCCTTATATGTTAACCATAGTATTAGAGCTGACACAAAAGATCTGAGTCTTGTTATAACAAAAAAAGATGAGTGATAATGAGGTGATCGTGCTTTTCCTTGACAGGAGAAGCTTTGTAAAAAATGAACACAGGTGTACTGTGTGCACCATACAACCATACAGAATATTGTCCTCAGTGATTACATAGAATACTGTCCATAGCTTCTCTGTCAGCTCTGTGCAAACAGCAAGAACAGGGATGCGACTGAGTCTGAAGGTTTATTTCCACCCACTTTGTTTTGTGTCCACAACACTTGGCGCCGAGTGCTTTGTAAGGAAGGATAAGCTTCTTTTAATGTCAACAGGTCACATGCAGCTCTGGGTCAAGAAAACACACCAACATCCTTCAGCATTGGTTTAAACTGACCTGTCTCCACAATCATGCATTTATATTAGAACTACCTTTTAACCTTTCCTTTTTAAATGAAAGGGCTCAGCAGAGCTTGCACGCTTCTTTTCTGTTCTGCTTAGCTTCAAGGTTACACAGAAACTATTAACTACCTTTTTATAACTCACAGCCTAAAGATAACAAAAGATAGTGACGTCAGAGGTAAAATACTTTCAAAGTGTGTATGGAATATGCAACAAGAGGGTGTTTTTAAAATAGCAAAGACACCTGATATGATTCTTCATCCGTTTTGGCATAATAACAGAGAAGTGTCAAACCCCTGGCATCTGTTTTTTGTTCTAAATGTCAGACTAGGAAACGACTGACAGCAGAAAGTTCTCATCAAACAGGCAAAAATTGAGGAGTTCCAGTATGAAGCTCTGTGTCACACTGAACAGTGCAAATGTTTATCTTCAAAGAAGGTAAATGTCACTCTTTGACAATAGCTGTCACTTTCCCACTCAGTGAAACTGCTGTTGTGACACTGTGAGCTGAGCACCTTGAACAGATACTCTCACTGTTTGTGTAAGAACCTTAGATGGGATGATAGGACTGGAAAGTGAAGCCGAAGTGGAAGTGCCTCAGACCTGTTTTTTTTTTTCATTCAGCCAACAGGAGGTGAAAGAAGTCCATTACATGTATGGAAAAACAGGTGTACTAGTCGCTTAATTACCTCAAACATTTCATTGATGATCTAATGATCTTAACGACTAGTTTCATGTCTTTTTCGGTACAGCATAACGATGTTCATTTTGTAAATTATAGGGCAAATCCAGTTTTTACCCTATAATTTTTGACATGTCAGTAATACAGCTACCTGAAAAGCACTTTTTTAAACTGTCAGCTATACATACATTAGAGTCCCTAGCCTTTCCTGCATTCACATCACACACCTTGTTTGAAGCTTGATTAACGCTAAAGTAGCATCTCTAGTAATTTCACAGTTACACAGTTATGTACAGATATACCTTACTACCCTAGCTTTGACACTTTGTTTTGCTTTTGCCAATCTCGTAAACCTAAGGTGTAGTTTTACACATCCTCAGAGGGCAATTTCATGACTCAATGGAACTCAATGGAACAACTTCTTTTTCCTGTACACTCGCCATGTTTTAGAGTCAAATTTGTGACTTGGCATAGTCAAATGGAGCTGGAATAAGGCTGAAGATATACTTTCTGTTCAACCTTGTGTTTGTGTATGCATTCAACTGTGCTATGAGTGAAGTTGTCAATATTCTTCTTCTGGAGGATATCACGAAAGGGCACCCAGAGAGCTCTGGCTGTAAACAACTATCTGATGTGTGGGATGTAAATTACCAATATGGAAACGCTTCATGAGGCTATTGTGACATTAATTCTAATAGTAGAACTAACATAATACCAGCATCAACAAGGAATATGAGCATAAGATTGGCTCAGACTGATAACTGGTGGTCCTATCAGCACTGTCTGCTTTATTTTTTTCCCAAAACATTTCCTCCACATACATACATACATAAAGTTTCTTGTGCAATGGCTAAATTAGTGGCCATGTTGACTGGTGACTTTCAGTTGACGATGTTCATAGATGTCGTTACAGCAGCTGTTTAAAACAGGAAGAGTCATCTCGACTGACTCTTTGTTTTATATTTCATCAGTGTCTTATATGGTCATCAGATATGGATTTAGGAAAAAACTAATACAGGCACACCTGCCCAAAGTTGCCAGTTAGTCACTTGCTGAACTGTAACAGCAGTCTTGTTCTCATTAATTTTTCAGGTTTTAACATAAACTTTAAAACAGGATTTATCAGTCCAAGCTGGTGTGGCAGACAAAGAAGGTTTTAGCATTAGGCAGAGGTAGAGCAGAGGCCTCTTGCTCCATGGGGCCTCATGATATAGTCATTGTAAGTGTTTATGAAACATTAGGTTCACGTTTAAAATGACATAAAACAGTGGTTCTCAACTGGTGGGCTGGCACCCAAAAGTGGGTTGTGAAACCCTCTTCAGTGGGTCACAGGTGTGTGCCTGGGAATAAAAAGCCAAATTGTCTAGGAGACTCTTGAAAAACATGCTGTTTTGCCCTTTTTCTTTGTTGCATCTTCTGTACTGTCTGTGGCTCAACCGGTTGAGAACCACTAACTTAACTGATTAAAGAACATATTGAAGTTAAATAATGTGCTAAGAGTGAGTAAAAATAGCATCAAAATAGATTTTGATTATCCTAAAAGTTATTTGGAGAGAACCCTGGCCCCAACAGTGAGGTCCAAGCCCCTAAAAAAGACCTCAAATGTCTTGATGTGAAGCCAATGATACTTGGGTAGATCCTTACAAGTACACTGAAACAATGACTTTGGGGGTTTAGTGTGCAGTGAAAAAAACATGCAATAAAAGAAATGTATAATTTATGTTAAAAGAATGAATATATTTCCATGGTGAGCATCTATTTTTATTTTTCTATGGCCTAGAGACATGTTTAAATATGATAATGTGCTGAGTTTGAGTCATGATGCTCTTCTATGAGCTGATAAAGACCTGTTGACTATGCAGGTGTCTATATTTCACATCTGGGTATGTCCTGTAGCTCTCTGAAGTTGTTATTTGAAAAGAGATGCTTCAAAGTATTTTGTTAACTCACGACGATTGCTTTTAGCTTAATGGTGAGGGCCTTATATTGATCTTTGTTTAGGGCCTCAAAGTACTAAAACCACCCATGGTAACAGACATGTTTGTCTCTGTGCAGTGGCAATAACACCAAGTGGATGATTGTGGAACTGATTAATTAGTTTGTCTTCAAAACTTTCATCGGCCTCTGCTGCTGTGTTGACTGTCACTCCTCCTACGTTTGACTCTACTTTTACTACATATGTGCAGACTGCATGTTGTGACCACGTTATTTTCTTTATGGCGTGCATAGCTGAAGTGTCAACAAACACAGGGGACATGTGGCAGCCATGATGCACCCACATTGTTAATATAAAGTCTTTCTCTGGCTTTCAGGGGTCACATTCATGACTGGATTTTAACATGCATTCGTATACAGGTATCTGCTATTAAACACTGAAAAAACCTGTGAATTGTCATCAGTTAGTAATTGTGGTTTTCAGGATAGAATTCCAAGACTTATCTTCGTATTGACAGTTCTCCTCTTGTCTTCTTTTTATTTATTATTTTGGCATGTCATTTATTTACTTATTTGTTGTCTTCTAAGCACACCGGCCCTGGGTAACACAGTTCCTTTCCACAATATGTATGTTACATAAACATGTAAGAGATGACAATCAAACTTATATTCTAACAGTACAGCCAATACAATAAAAATAACAATACCACTGTTTATGCACAGAAATTCCCAGGCTCCATAAGCCAACAGATTCTGTACAAATATGCTGACAACTGTTTAAAGATTGGTTGTAGGGAATGGGGCAGCAAAATCAATAGCAATTACACTGTTATCACAGTTGCAATAATCTCAATGAAAGACTAGGTTTATCTCAATAAATCATAATTATTTTTCAGAAATCAGCAATGCTTTCTCAGAGCAGTGCAGAGTGTACATTTTACCCATTAAATAGAGGCCTGTGTTTGATGGCCTTGCTTTCACACCACGTTGCAGTCCAATAGGCTCAAACTTGCATTCAGCCACACTCAGATTCATAGGCGCCAATTTAGTGGGAGAAAAACTGTTCTTTGGGGTTCTTGTAGATTCATGAGGGAGTAAAACAGAAGGAACAGCACAAAAATTGCCAGTATGAGCATTTAAGAACACTTGAATATTTGTTTATCACCCTATGTGTCATGTTGTAGTACTGAACATAACAATGACAAAAAATGCACATTTTTCTCATATTGTGAATGTCTCATTGAGAGATCCCTGGCTCCTATCAAGCTCCATCCTCTCATCTGGATGTTTTTATTTCTGTCTAGTTAAAAAAGCAAAGTGGCAGGGGTACATTCAGCTGTCACAGTGATGTCGACTATTTCTATAATCTATGGTGATTCTCTGCCCTAAAGAGCCCCATCTGTGTTGCCCCTGCTTCTGCGTTTTCTTAAAGATAGTGCCTGGAGTATTACAAGTCTGTACTTGTCTACTTCCTTTATTCATCACATCAGAGGTTTCTCAGTCATACACATGTGACGTAACGTGGTAAATGAGACATGCTGTAACATTTTACCTCAGAATATCTCTGAAGAAATCAAAACACAGAATCGGTTAGGAAAGCCTTGCGTGACAATTTCAGATTTTGATTGATGTCATCAGTAGCCATGACAACACAGGGGCACATTTGAACTTCACAGGTCACTGAACATGAGTGTTTGTGGTCAGTTTTCAGGTTTCAGCAACATGATCTGTTGCAACAGGCTTACATGACTCATTAAGCTATCAGTCAGAGATCCTTCTGACCTGAATTTGTAGAGAGGGTAGAGATGTACAGTAAATTCAAGCTGCCATTTCTTACTGTTTTTGCTGACGTCAAGCTCCCTGAGGTTGATGAGGTTTGCGATCGCTGCCGGCAACACTGTAAGGTCATTATCTGGCATGCTCAGTCGGTGGAGCAACTGGCAGTTAAACAGTTGCTGGTGGAGAGAGAGAGCAGATAATACAGTTTCAGTGACTCACAAAAAGTATATTGTTTACCAAGAATATGCAGCATAATATTAATGTTTAAATGGCCTCATTGTTTAGCTCTATCATTCAAAGGCTCCTATTCTTAAAAATGAATATGAATGAAGTCCACAATGCAAGCTTTTTATGACAGATAAACTAGTTATGTATGCAGAAAGTCTGTATTCTGGGCCTCAGGAGAAAATGCTTTCATGTACTTTCAAAGTTTTCTATGGAGCAGAAAAGATTTCTATACATCAGAGTGTGTTCCTTACTTTAGGCAACTCCTCGATCTGGTTGGCATCGAGGTAGAGTTCCTGCAGGGTCTTCTCAAAGCTAAAGATCTCCTTAGGAACAGTCTCCAGGCTGCAGTGGGAGTAGTCCAGCGATGTTACTGCCTCCTCCTCACCCCGCAAGCAGCGGCACGGCACCAGACGAACAAACAAGCTCCGCTTGGACATCCTCAGGCACTGGAAAAGGAAAACACAGAGATAAGTACAGGGAGTAGGATCAGGAAGAATTGAGGAGGTGGGCATGTTGCTGTTGCATCTTTCCTTCTACCTTTTATACCTCCTACGTAACACATGTAATCGCTTTAGTGCTGTTTTAAAATAATCCCTCTTTAAACACACACACAGACCTTGATATCTGATCTGATCTGGTCCATGGCGATGTGACTGCAGCAGTAATTGCCAGACAAAGCTCATATGTTATTTGTTTCTTTTCACAGGACAGATCATTGTCAGCACTCTGTGACAAAAAACACATGGACTCAGTGACTCACAAACCAAACGAATGACTACAAAAATGCAGAATAAAGACACATTCTCCTTTCCTGTTTGATATTACTAAGCAGTCTTCCTTCAGAGGAAATAAGGCAAGTTTCAAGAGTCAGTGATTTTGTTCAAACTGAAGGCTTCTAAAACATTTTCTTCACTTTTATCTGTGTGATCACATGGTATATGTGTCCAGACATCACCACCCTATGCGTGTGGGTTCTTGTGGTAAAGACGTCTGTAACTACGCATTCTGGTGGCACTGCTCTCCCACACAGATCATGACAAACCAAAATCAATCATTCCGCCCTCAAAACAATCATGCTGTCAAACTGTGGTAAAGAACTCTCTGATGCACCAGTCAAACTACCAAGCAGCTCCCAGTTGCTCCATTTTCTGCCTAGATAAACTTCAGTCTCATGGGTTTGTATTGCAAAAGACACTCGTGTGTCAGATTTAATCAGCTAAAGGCTCATCTGGGGGAATTTGATTTGAATCACACTGTGAATTATCTTAAAATCTGGAATATTAGTCATACCAGTATTTAAACAAACAAACAAGAGTTCACCTGTCTTCGTATATAAACATTTCTATTGCATTCAGAGGTTTCCGTGCCAATGTGCCCACTCTTGTAGTAATATCCATCTTAACGTGTGATGTTTGCAGTTCTCTTAGCTATAGTATGATTGTCCATGTCTCAGCCTGCCATGATTAGGGGATGCAGGATATTCCACTTTAAACCTGTATCCAATATGCTGATATTTCCAAACTCATTTTGGTCATATATTTATGATTTATACCATTTTCCACTCAAAAAAAATGCAAAGTCTTTGCTGTACTGGAATTAATTTCTTCACCCTTATTGTGACAGTTTATTTGTGTTGGAAACAAACATAAAAAACAAGAACAACAATATTTAATTCTACAATTAATAAAAATGCAATCTTTTTTAAATATAGATATTCAGTAAATCCTTTGGGTTAAATGTACGAATGCAGCTGGAGTAAAAACCAAGATTAATCAGCCTTTTTGAGAGTTAAAGATAGCACTTTAACAGACAGAACGCTCTGTATTGCACTAAATTAAAAAAAATGCCCTAGGGCTAATAACTAGGGCTGGGCAATTAATCGGAAATTAGATTAAATCGCAGTATGACCTGCTGCAATTTTCAAATTGCAAAGGGTGCAATATTTCTTTAACCATAAATTTATGTAAAAATACCAGTTTAAAATTTTTTTTTACAGAAGAGATGTGATGCATGATGTTATCATGCAATCATTCAAGTGCCATTTTTTTTAGAACAGTCTACAAAAAAATTTTACTTTCTTCCTTTTTGTATTTTTGTCTTACAAAATCATCACAATAAGGTATTTTTTTCAAAACTGTTCAGTCCTTGTTTAGTCTAATATTGTGTTGGTTTTAATATAGAATGCTTTTTTGCTCATTTTTGTTGAAAAATACATGAGATGAGGAACTTAAGGAATAATCGCATTTCAATTGCAATCGCAATATTGGGTAAAAAAAAAATTGCAATTAGATTGTTTTCCCAAATCGTTCAGCTCTATTTTTAACTGCACAACTTATATAATTCTGATGATTAGCATCAGCTGGCGATATTGGAAGAAATTTAACACTGACTTTTGCCATTAATTGATTTTAAAGATATAATCTGCAGATACTGATATAGCACCAATAGTATCATGCAGCCTTAATAGTGATTATTGTGAATTACAGACCAACAGCCCATAAGTTACACTGCTCGCTTCCAAAGGTCACTAGTTTTAACTAAAGGATGTTTTCAATCTAAAAGCACTTCACAAAGTTTATTAATTATGAATGAATAAGAATTATGACTTGATAAGGGAGAAAAAATGTTAAGAAGTGGTGCTGATCCCACCAGCTTGGTCTCCATCGCTTTATATCCCTGCCCCTTTTGTATTTATTCGCATCTAAGATTCAGTTTCAACAAGTCACCCTCGTCATAATCGTGGTCTCAGTACCAATCAAAATAGTCATGATCATGATTTGATCCAAATTCGAGCAGCCCTCACATCACATCATGTATGGAATTTGTGATGATGGCAGCTTCACTTGTAGTCATGATGGCATGCATCTCAGCATTTTATACAGGTATGCTGGTTGCACTGGTGCATGGAATTAACGAAAAAACGGATATTAAAAGCATGTCTTGTAAGTAGATTTAACGTGAAGTCTAATTAGGCTTAGCCTTAGTAAAGAAGAAATACTTCCCCTAAAACTATGGCACTTCTATAAAGAGGATATTTTGTGTTGGCTTTTCTGTTCATCTTGTCTGTTCAGACGATTAATCATCATAGACAAACAAACTGTATTGCATAGATTGTGGTAGGAATTTGTGAAACATACACTCAGGCTACATACTAGACTAATAGCAGCAGTTGTGACCCATTGCTCTACAACAAAATTCAGTTTCAGCCTGCTTTTATTGTTTGCCTTTGGTGTTTTAGTGGTCAACTTTGAACAAATTCATGTTTTCTGGAAAGCTGTAGGCGCTGTATTCTCCTTTTCCAGTCACTTTGTTCTTGAAGCTGTTTATGTTAACAGACTGGAGGTGGTGATAAACTGTCAAAACGGACAAAAACGTATGAAGTTTCCTTTAGTGTTCGATTCAAGGGTTCTCATTTTTGGGAGCTGCACTTAAAAAATAATCTCCAATTCAGAGTGTTGTGTAAAGGAGAGCTGAGTGTGAGCCATTCACTGAGTAAAAGCTTTTCAGCAGCATCAGTTGGTGTGGAACAGCTCTTCAGGATGGATCCACTTCTCTAGAAGGACCTTTCAAAACAGGCGTGGGTTTGCTTCATACACTCTCAACTTTACTATTTCCTCTGAAGTACTGTGTTGTCAGTGAGCCGTCAGGTATGCAGATAGAGCACCAACAGCGCAGTGAACAAGGACTCCAGTACTTGTAAATATGAATTGTGTTTCCTTTTTTTAAAGTTTCACTAAAAAGAGCATCCCAGAGAAACTCTGCATAAAATGTTAATTTTCAGTTTCCTTTTACTGTTTTTTCCTTGTGGGGAAAAAAATGTTTTCCGCTTCTGAAATTTCCATAGGTAAAAAAAAACAAGCAGCTGTTCAATATCATGGGTTTTCTATATCCTCAGTTGGGTTGAAGCTGGGAATATAAATGCACAAAGAAGTAGGCCATGAATCATTCTGGAAATCCTTGTGTTTGACAATCCAAAACTCTCTCTACTGACAAATAACAAGATAAAAATACAAGATAAAAAAAGACAGAAAATCTTTTCAGCTGTCAATCTATTTCAAAGCTCGAGAGAAAGATGTGAGAGAAGCTGTAAACCTGTCCTGAACTTGCTAAAGTGACGCGTAAGAGCAAACTTAGTTGAGGTTTAGGTCAAGGCGGACATTTTTACTACATACAGTATGTAACATGGAATGTGTGCTGGTCAAAAGAGGCTTTGTTTCTCAGAGCATGTAGAGAATGTGGCTTTTCCTCCCCCTCTTCTTAATGTGAGCACTGCTACAGTTCATAATCTCAGAGTCCTTCGCTCTCTGTGTATCCTGACTGAATAACTGAGCTGTAAAATTGTGATAGCCTTGACCTGCACTCTCCATGCAGACAGACTATGTGTGGGTGGTAGCACATGTTTGTGTTCGATTTTTGCTACAAGGAAAAGATATTCTGTGAAATTTGGTCAACTGTGTACAACCCACTTTCTTTGTTTATGCGGATGTACATATTGTTTCCTCTGTGAACAAGGATGCTTTTTCCAGAAAGTGCAAAGTAGGTGGGATTATTTTTGTAGATGCTCAAAATATGACTTGATTGCCTCCCATGGTATTAGTCATGCTACTATTTCTTACTTTGAGAACACACACAAGGAGCTGCAGAGAGTTTCAGCAAGACTGTCAGGACTAAAACTAACTGCAGAACGATTCACAGCAATAAAATCACCAATTGCTCTGTTAACTTGCCTTCATCAGAGTGTTGCTAAAATCTAGAGAGCCTGCGTAAAGTATTTCCATTGAAATTACAATCAAAATTCCCAAAAAGTTGGGGCACAGTGTAAAATGTAAAAAAAAAAAGAGTGCAATGATTGCATAATCTCATAACCCATATTTTTTCACAATAAAACAAACACGTAAGATGTTGAAATTGAGATATTTTACAATTTCTTGCTAAATATTACCTCACGTTGAGTTTGATGGAAGCAACCCATCTCAAAAAAAGTAGGGACAGGGGAATAAGGCTGGAAAAGTTAGTGGTACAGGATCATTTTACAACTATACAGGTACATCTTAAAAAATTAGAATTTCATGAACAAGTTCAATATTTTTTGTCACTTATTTCAGAAAGTGAAACCCATATATTATATAGACTCATTACACATAGAGGGAAATATTTCAAGCCTTTATTTGTTAAAATGTCATTGATTATGGCTTACAGATAATGAAAACCCAAAATTGAGTGTCTCAGAAAATTAAAATATTACATAAGATCAATAAAAATGTTCATTTCTATGCACTCAATACTTGGTTGGGCCTCCTTTTACATGAATTACTGCATCAATGTGGCATGGCATGGAGGCGATCAGCCTGTGGCACCGCTCAGGTGTAATGGAAGTCCAGGTTGCTTTGATAGCGGCCTTCAGGTCATCTGCATTGTTGGGTCTGGTGCCTCTCATCTTCCTCTTGAAAATACCTCATAGATTCTCTATGGGGTTCAGGTCAGACCAGTGTGCTGGTCAATCAAGCACAGTAACACCATGGTCACTGAACCAGCTTTTGGTACCTTTGGAAGTGTGGGCAGGTGCCAAGTCCTGCTGGAAAATGAAATCAGCATCTCCATAAAGCTTGTCAGCAGTCGGAAGCATAAAGTGCTCTTAAATTTCCTGGTGGATGGCTGCGTTGACTGTGGACATCAGAAAACACAGTGGACCAACACCAACAGAGGCCATGGCAGCCCAAATCATAACTGACTGTGGAAACTTCATACTGGACTTCAAGCAACGTGGATTCTGTGCCTCTCCACTCTTCCTCCAGACTCTGGGACCTTGATTTTCAAATGACATGCAAAATTTACTTTCATCTGAAAAGAGATCTTGGACCACTGAGCAAGAGACCAGTTCTTTTTCTCCACAGTCCAGGTAAGACGCTTCTGACATTGTCTCTGGTCCAGGAGTGGCCTGACACAAGGAATGCCACATTTGTAGCCCATGCCGAGGATTCGTCTGTGCGTAGTGGCTCTTGATGCGCTGACTCCAGCCTCTGTCCACTCCTTGTGAAGCTCCCCCAAATTCTTGAATGGATTTTGCTTGACAATCCTCTCAAGGCTGCGGTTATCCCTTATGCTGGTGCACCTTTTCCTACCACACTTTTTCCTTCCACCCAACTTTCAATGAATATGTCTGGATACAGCACTCTGTGAACAACCAGCTTCTTTAGCAATGACCTTTGTGGCTTACCCTCCTTGTGGAGGGTGTCGATGACTATCTTCTGGACATCTGTCAAGTCTGCAGTCTTCCCCATGATTGTGTAGCCTACTGACCCAGACTGAGAGGCCATTTAAAGGCTCGGGAAACCTTTGCAGGTGTTTTGAGATGATTACCTGATTAGGGTGTGACACCATGACTTTCCAATATTGAACTTTTTCACAATATTCTAATTTTCTGAGACACTCAATTTTGGGTTTTCATTATCTTTAAACCATAATCATTGACATTTCAACAAATAAAGGCTTGAAATATTTCCCTCTATGTGTAATGAGTCCATATAATATATGGGTTTCACTTTCTGAAATAAGTGACAAAAAATATTGAACTTTGTCATGGTATTCTAATTTTTTGAGATGTACCTGTATAGGTTAAATGGCGACAGGTCAGTAAAATGACTGGTATAAAAGGAGCATTTTAGAGAGGCAGAGTCTCAGAAGCAAACATTGGCAGAGGTTCACCAATCTGTAAAAAACTACATCTAAAAATTGTTGAACAATGTCAGAAAAATGTCCCTTAACATAAAATTGCAGACTTCAAATATCCTATCATATACAGTCCATAACATCATCAAAAGATTTAGAGAATCTGGAGAATTATCAACACACCAAGGACTGAAGGTCAATATTGGATGCTCATGAGCTTCAGGCCCTCATGCAGCACTACATTAAAAACAGGCATGTTTCTGTACTGGAAATCACTGCTCAGGCTCAGGAACACTTCCAGAAGTCATTATCTGTCAACACAGTTTGCGGTGTCATCCACACATGCAAGCTAAACCTGCATCATGCAATAAAGAAGCCTTATGTGAATAAGATTTAGAAATGTCGCCATCTTCTCTGGGCTGAAGCTCATTTAAAATGGACTGAAGCAAAATGGAAAACTGTTCTGTCAGATGAATCAAAATTTGAAATTCTTTTAGGAAACCATAGTTCCTGTGCCCTGCAGACTAAAGGGGAGAGGGACTATTTATCTTGCTATCAGTGCAAAGTTGAAAAGCCTGCATCTTGTATGGTATGGATTAATGTTGCATTAATGCCTATGGCATGGGCAGCTGACACATCTGGAAAGGCACTATCAATACTATCAAGTAGATAGGAGTTTTAGAGCAACATATGCTCCCAACCAGACATTTCATTCAAGGAAGGCCTTGCATATTTCAGCGAAACAATGCTAAACCACATATCGCATCATGGTAAAAGAGTCCAGGTGCTGAACTGGCCTGCCTGCAATCCAGACTTTTCACCAATAAAAACATTAAGTGCATCCTAAAAAGAAAAATCCTGCAAAGAAGACCCAGGACTGTTAACATCTAGAATCCTCCACCAGACAAAACTGGGACAACATTCCTCTCCCAAAACTTCCCAGACAGTTACAGACTGCTGTTAAAAGAAGAGGGGATCTTACAAATTGGTAAACACAGTCCTGTCCCTACTTTTTTGAGATGTGTTGCTGCCATCAAATTCAAAATGAGCCACCATTTTTCATGCAATGGTAAAATGTTTCATTTGTAACAGATGAGGTGTTGTTTATGTTGGACTGTGAATGAAACATGAGTTTATGAGATATGACAATTATTGCATCCTGTCTTTATTTACATTTTACATAGTGCCCTAACTTTTTTGGGAACTTTAAAACCAGCGCAAAGTTGACCGGTCAGCCATCCCTCTATCTGCAGCTCATTAGAAAAGGCTTCATGTATGCACACACCCACTCGCACATGAGGTAAGCACAACCCACAAGCTGTCAGCCTCCCACACACTCATTGCTCGAGCAGCAGGCAGCTCATGTATAAATACTCTGAGTAATCTGGTCTATCACCAGAGGGGATGACAGAGGGCTTGGCTCCGTTCACCCCGAGTAACAAGAGCTGAGCGTATGAATGACGCATGCGATCTGGAGTGGGAGGAAAGGCAGTGGGATATGTGTTAGAGAAAAGTGGGTGGTGGTGGGTTATTGAGAGTTATGCAAGAAAAAAAGCAATCAGCCAAGGCAGGAGTGGATACAATTGTGAGGCAAATGCTGTAGAAGGGATGTATATGGTTTGAAAGATTAACTTGAGAGCAGCAAGAGCAAATCAAGAAAGAGTAAACTGGATGTAGTGGACATGTTAAAGCTGGTGGAAGAATTTAATCTCACAGTTTACAGAGTAATAATATGTTTAATGGCCAGGAAAAGGGGATGTTGGCTGTACTGTAGAGCAAATCTGAGAGTGTATATCCACACTGATGACTCTGTGAGGCTGACCTTAGGTACAGAGCTGCTTTAATATACCATAAATCCGGTGTTTAGGACACACTTTTAATGCCTTTTTTCATCTAAGAAGTTGGCTGTGCCCTATATTCTGCCGCCACCAATATATCAGCATAAAACGTTTGGACACACATTGCCACTATCCCACAATGCACACAACCAAATGCTACTAAAAAATGTGCTCCATACATTAGGGAGTTTTCACGGCGCATTTTAAAAGCAGCACCATAATGCAGCTCTGCAGTCGTTACACCTTCAGACATTCATTTTCAACTGTTGCCCAATTTTGATATGCAAATTGCATTCTAGTGTTGCAGTAGCACGAGAACACATGGCACAATGGGAACTTCACATTAACACACAGTCAGACAGGCACAAACTGCTCTCCCCTGCTGGCTCTACAGCTTTCATTCTCGTCTCTGTAATGCCTTTGCTACTACCTATCACTAAGATGTCACAGAACGGGATCAATTATACTCACATTACAACTCTGTAATGAGCAGCTACATCACTGTGCAAAATAAGCAGGGATATCTAGTGTCAATGACCAAACTAGAATGGGTTGGCACTGCTTTTTACCATTTTTTCTCTACCATATGTCATACCTAGGGACGCACAGATGTACTGGTTCATATCAGCCAATACTGACCCTGTTGTCAAATATCGCCCATCAGCAAACAATGTGACATGAACAGATATCAGCAGCCAATGTTTATCTGCTATGTCTAACCAAGGAATGTTGGTATCTAGCAAGCCTAACTACGGAATAAAACAAGATTTTTTTTACTGGACAGAAAAAGCCACATGTTGAACTCAGTATAATAATTTGATATAATAATAATAATAATAATAATAAGAATTTCCCAATCAGTGCATCTGTAGTCATAACCTTGTGTTTACAGAAAAGTGAGGTACAATTTCAAGAAAACAGATCTTGCAGAGTGTTTCTTTGATTGAAAAGAATCATTAATTAAAGACAGCAAGTGGCTAGTTGAGGTGGGCAACATGACTCACGGCTGTGGGTCTATACTTCACAACAACAACCACAGGCTGAATGCTCAACTTCTGGTACCGGTACTTAGCAGGATTACAAACTTCACATGGTGACAACAGATGGTACTAATAGAGCTACACAGCTGCAAAGAAAACTACATAAATGCAACAAATATCAAACAGGAAGACAGTTTAAAGCTTTTTTTGATCATGGAAATCAACTTAATCAATGTGTATCCAAAATGTTAGAAACCAAATTATAAAATCTGCATCTATTTATAAGGCTGATTATTACCACTGATTGCCTAAATTGACTCTGATTCATAAGGCCCTCATTTAATTCAATTTCCAATTCAATTGGATTCATAAAGGGGTATTTAATTTAATGAAACAATTTTGCTTTAAAATGAAAGAGATTCTCAGAGAACTAATGTTTGAAATTGTACAAGGAACCATCCAAGCAGGCACAGTATCAAAAATATAAAGGTTTGTATTAAAATTGATCCCCATCTAGTTGTATTTTCACAACATTTTGCCTTTAATGCAGCACATCTTGCATATGACCTTGCTTTTGTCCTGCTTTTCTCTGTCTTCATAGTTTTTAGATCCAAAACATTTCAAGGGACCAGTCTTTCCCGTGCATCGATGGTAAACATGACCCTGTCTCTACATCGATTTTTATAACTGTTCTATTCATTAGTATTTACTGTAGAAAATACTGCATAAAATAAGCCTTAGTTCTCTAAAACAAAACTTTGTTGTACAATGCTGTCAGCTTGCCAAATAAGATAACAGTAAACAACTGCAGACCTGGAATGAAAATTTCTGAGGGAGCCGCTTTGCCAAACTGAGAATCCACTCCTTAAAAATAAACACTTTTTACAAGAGGTAAAGTTTAGTTTAGCAACTCCCACTGGGTTGGCGGTTTGTGATACCCGGTAAACAAATCAACAAATACATGTAAAAACCATGCATAATTCCTCTTAGATTTGCATAATGCATAAAACGCTGTTAATGTAAGAGTTTATGCACTGCCCTGCTGCACAGCTGAAGCTCTCTGTGCATTAAAGTGGCTGCCTACACTACACTGTGGGGTTTATGCATCTCAGCATCTTTTATGAGTAGTTTGGACACCATTATAGGCCCCATGCTTTTATGCAATCAAGAGTTTACTTTCTTCATCTAAAAAACAAAGTTTCCCTCCAAGGAAAGAGAGAAAAAAGCGAATGAGGCAGGATAATGATGGCACTGCTAGGCTGGCTGTCTGAAACCCCAGGGAGTAATCTGGAAGGCAGCACACTAATGAGAACCGGACTGCCTTCAACAAAGATAAGCTTATCCACTGACCTACATGTTACTGGAATGATCATCCGTCCATCAAGAGCCCTTGACTTCTGAACGAAGAAAGTTCAGAACCATTCAGTGGAGATTTCCAGACATGCTAAGCTCTTGGCTGAGATTTTCTTAGCCTACTTCTTTAAGGCAAAACATTTGCTTAAATGCCTCAAAGAGCTTGGAGTGACAGCAGTGAAATTGTTAAAAGCCTTGAATAACACTGGAAGCTTTTATTCAGAAATGTCAAAATGCGTGGGCATGTGTGAATGGTGGACATGTGACTCTGCAGCCTGGCAATGATCCCTGCGGCTTCTTCTTTGCAACAGAGAATTAAACAGTCTAGAGAGCAGACCCAGTCACAGATTCCCACTTTATTCTCCCAGCGAGAGCCAGGAAACTACTTCCATGTCACAACCCCTCTCCCTGTAACTCAAGTGCCTCCTGGGTCAGTACTGTTGCCATAGAGACTGCGGTCAAGAGTATGATTGGCTCTCTGACCTCTGGTTTCATATACAAAACAAACAGCTGAGCTTGCTGAACTGCTAATAAAGTCTAGTATCGACTGATAAATTACAGAGGAGCTGAGGAGAGAGCTCTATAAAAGGTGATAAAAGGGTCAAAGACAGCAAAGCATCATTGAAAGAAAATTCAGAGAGAGGAAGACAGAGATTGAAATGTCTGGGTGGGTTTCCCAGAGGTCTCAGAGTTCTTTCAGAGCGGCCAACTAACACTCACTAACTGGCCTACTTCTGGTTTAGAAAGTGTTGGGAACAAATTAGCAGGTTGTAATGTGTCTGAGCTTCAAAAAGACCCAAATTCCAACAATTTACTCAACCTAATTGGGTTGATTCAAACCCATAACCAAACAGTGGAGCTTTGTGAAAATGTAAAATAACAGACAAGAGGTAAAAAAGGGGCCTAAGGGGAACTCCAGCATTTTAAAAACTGGTCTCTTTGTGCATATTTTATGATCTACATCATTGATAGTTGCTTAAAGTGTTGGTATTGCTCCAGCAGATTGCTTAAGCTGCACTGGATCTTTTTGGAAAATGCACCTAATTAACCCATTAAAGTTATTATTTTTGGCACTTGGTTGATCCTTACGGAGCTATTTTTCTCAATGTAAGATGATTTTGTTAAATCAGAATTCTCGTTACTTTGCAGCCACACAATTGGAACACAGAGTAATTTGGTATAGCAAAACACAGGAGTTTCTTATCTGCAGCTCCTCAGCCAGTCACTTTGTTTTGTTGATGATTTGTTTTAAAAGCTTCACTATGATGAAATCAAGCTGCAACCTCTGGGATTAAAAAATGAAGCCAATGTGCAAGTGCAAAAACCTGCAATTCCTCAAGTGACCATTCAAGGCTTGCTGCAGAAGCACCAAAAGTCACGAACACACCCATGTTAAAATGACCATTTTAATGTAGAAATAAACGGGGTCACAGTCTGGCCCAAAAACTAATTTTGGCCTAAATAGTTTGTCTTTATGGGAACACACTGTACAGAGGTTGAATTTTTTAATAACTCATCTGTTTTGGTAATAAGAAAGGATATAAGTTGTGCATAAGGGGCATGGATGATATGACCATGAGTGAGCACGTTGCAGCTGTTTCTCAGGTGGCTTAAGGCTCCTCTTAGCTCTCTCTGTCTCTTAGTCTGTGAATAGCCTGAAGGAAAGTTACATTAAGACAGCATTATCAATATGGTGACATACCATGTGATTTTCTTCTACAGATGGCTTCAGCAATCATACTAGTAATACCATTCAGATTTAATCTGATACTACACAGTCTATGGATGCAACATAGTTCAATAAATCAAAGACCTCTTTGTTTAAGTGTGTAACTGGTGGGTCACAACCAAAAAATGGGTCGTGATGATGTGCCTGGAAAAAATATTGAGGCAAAAAGTCCATGTACAAAAGCCCTAAGCTAGTGTATGCCTATGTCTATTTTTGTGCTCCATTTTGCTGTGATAATGAATCCATTTTGGTAGTTCTCTCTAATTCATGTTTAACCAGATCTATTCACTGTCTCCTTCTCCCAAAAATAAAGGTATAAAAAGTCTCAAATTCATATGTATGTATATGTTTGTATGAATGTCTGTATGTATGTATATATGTGTGTGTGTGTCTTTATTTATTTGTTTACATATTTTTATTTCATATATATATTTAATGTTCGTGTACATGTACACAGATTTTTTTTTTTAAATTAACTATATTGTTATTATTATCATTATTATTTTATTTTTATTTATTTATTAAGTTTTTTGATAGGGACAATGCAAATTACATAGTGCAACTTCAGCCTGTTACAAACAAGCTAAAAGTCACTGATGTTTCACACACAGAGATTATAGCTTTTGCTAGTTTCCATCTCCTGTCCCTAGTTAGGCTTTTGGAAAATGAAAGAAGGTAAAAGTAGAGATATCAAGTTTGCATAGAAATTGCATAAAGACAGCTGCACTTAATTAAAAAAACAAAGTTAAAAGACAAAATAATAATTTATTCATTTTTTAAATGTATTTATTTTATTTTATCTTTGCTCTCGCTCTTTCTATTATTAGCAGTCTTATTATTATTACTGTTATTACTATAATGATTCCTTTCATCTTTATATCTATTGTATTATGGTTATCATTATTTGTTTTGTTATTTAATCATTGTTTTTTTTTTTCATTTTTTTAAGGTGTTGGTTTGTTTCAATACCATTATTTTCTACTGTTACTATTGTTACCACCTTTGTTATCTTTGTTAGTTCTATGATTTGCCAATGTCAGAATGCACACATTCACTGTAACAAGTGGGGAAACTTTTGTTAATTAAGTGCCAAAAATCAGATAAAAAGAGTGTTGAAAACAAAAAAATTCTCAAACTCCATCTTTAAAAACATGTATGTTTTGTTCCATTTGAAATCCAAACATTAACAAATTGGAAATTTTTCAAACATTTTGGCCGTGAACTGAGCGCTAAAACACTGATGTGCATCACTTTTATAATAACGCAGGATGCTTCAAGTGTTAATGAGCAACGGCTCTTAACTTTCTGCTTGTCACAATGAAAAGCATTTTGAAGTGCTTTAAGCATGTCTCATGTTTTATAAGTGAAGTTGCCTTGCCTTTGTAAAATGAGTCTGGTGGTTTTGCAGAAAAAGACATAACTAATAATGATCTTTACTTTATAAAGTTCAATTTCTGCCACAATTTTCTGGTCATGCTATTTAAAAGATTACAGTCTGAGTCTATTACTGAAAAAAAAAAAAAAACAATCAGCCACTTTTTGCTAAAAACTAATTACACTGCAGCCATTTTCCGTTGCCAATGCAATACACTGGACCAATTCCAAAGAAATTATAACACCCAATACTCATTCAGACCCTAAAACATGCAGGAGTATAGTCAAGCATTAAAATTCATTAATATTCCCTTTCAGGTCACATTCAGGCTAGTTCTATGTTCTGCTGTTGGTGTGTCTGTGTTACGGTATATGCATGCATGTATGTTTCTGTGTGTAAATGGTTTAGCGGAAACGAAAGTGCAGCATCTGACGGCAGCAAAGCAGCTTGCGTTATTTATAGCAAATAGTACTCGTCTGGTTGATACAGCAGAATGTGATTAGTACAGGCTAGCTCTGGTCTTATGAAAGGAGCTTTTGATCCAGATTGCAGTGGACTGGTACAGGATTTCTGGGCCAAGGCTGAAATTTTACTTTTGAGGTTAAGACAACAAAAACAATACAGGAAGAAGAAGAAAAAAGACATAAAAAGCCTGCAGAGCCTGTGGGATACACTAGAACTGCTTCTGTCTGTGAAGGAAGCGGAAAGAAAAAAAAAATCACTTCCTCAATGCAGGGCGGAGTGCCAGTGGGCTATAGGGTTGTTCTCTTACCCTTCCTATACTGTGGGTCTGGCTCTTCCCACATGAGATCATGGCCTTTCCCATGGAAGTCCACTTTATTTTTCACTGACAATAAAGATGAGCTGCAGCACCAAACTGGGATTTGAAAATAATCATCCAAAGAGTCAAAGATCTTACTCCATGGCCTTTAATAAATCACACGTTCATGTAAAGAAAAGACCTTTGAACTCCCAAAGGGAGCTAGTCCTGTGTCCTGTCAGCTGGATCTGTTAGTTGGTCTACTTGTTAGTTATGTAGTCAACATCTACAAGCATGACAGCTAACTGAATCTAAATTAAACCTACAGAAAACTACCATCTTCTAACTGAAATATGCAAGAAACAGGACAATGTAAAAAGTTGAAAGAAATGTTCAGCCTCCTTGCTTTTCTTCCCTTTATATATTTACATTCAGAATCACTTCTGATTTTGCTTTCCTAAACATTTAAAGGGGCACTCACCCAAGGCCCAGTAGGGCACCAAAACACAACTGACCTCCCTTCCATTGTCCCACTTGTCTGCACTGTCCAGTCCAAACCAGGCCTGTGCATTGTAGACTCTTACATGTCATCTGGCTTTGAGACACCTCGCATGAGTAGTTTAAAGGAAGAACAGTTTCAAAACAAAGCAGAGAACATGGTGACAACTTCAAGTGCAACTTCACTGACTTATTTTGGTCAGATAGGGCATTCTAAAACTGGGTTTCTCAGATCAGACAAGTGGGCAATTTCAGCATATAGTTTGCATTGACTACCATGCTGTGAAGCCATGCCTATCAAGCCAAAGCTAACCTCTTCCAAATGAATAAGGGCCAAGAAAGTGCATCATAGTAGCATAATACAGCAGCACATACATGGCATGGTAAATGACGCACATACAAGTCAAAAAACTGGTTTTGGGAGGTCAAACATGCTTGGGCATGGTGTGGATTGCCTAGTGTGAGTGCATATAACTCACTTGGTGCTTGTAGAATTTATTCATTGAAGACAGAAGACAGATTTATTTCTGTCATGTATCACAGCAGGGAGCCAGTGGCTCCAAGGCAGGGTCTATTGTCTCTCAACCGGAAGGTTAAAAGTTTGATTCCTTGCTCCTGCGATCACGTTTAAGTGTCCTCGAGCAAAACACATGGCATATGAATGGAACACTTCAAACAGCAGCCTTCATCAGTGTGTAGATGTGTTGTGAATGGATAAGTATGTTGTGCATTTTGAAATCTAGATAAACCTGTGGTGTAAAGCTTGTCAAACAACAACGAAAAAACACAACGGAAGCACAAATCCATTCATTATTTACAATTAACCCAACATTCAGCCCTTGATTTTCAAATTTTCAGCTGATTTCCACCTGAGAAAAGGTGAGATTTTTAACTGTTCCTCCAAAACACTTAGTTTTTCTTAAGTGCCAAGCTTTGGTAGTCTTATAATTTAGTTTTATAAGTACTTATGCTACGACTACCATGCAGTTGGTTTTACAATCAAAAGGACTCCTTTCCCATGTTAAAAATAGTTGAAATTGTGCTCATATAATCATATGAATGAGAATGAGCTATGAACACTTCCACACTGATGAATTGTGTACAAGTCCCCAGTGATGCTTCTCCTCTGGGCACCTCATTACCAGCATCACATTCACCTCCAGCTGGCACAACAGGAGAACTGCCGCTTCTCAATAATGCAGTGAGATATTGAGTTAAGAGGACAGCAGTTCAGCTACTGACAGAGACAAACAGAGTAAAGTCTCCATACTGCATACTTCAAAGAGACATCCCAAACCAAAAAACATCTTTGACGCACATCCACACCATCTGATTTAGCAACTTCTGACATTTTCCCCTCAGCAGAGCTTGATAACAAAACATAGGAAGCAAGCCATGAGTACAAAACTCAGCAGCAGGAAAAGATGGCTGGAATTACAGCTGAAATAAATAGAAAGACAACCCCGCTTTCAGTATCTGCAGCAGTGGGGGTATGCAGCTTAGAGGAACCTGAAGTTCCAGTTTTGTTCTCCCTCTGGTTTTGGTTCTCACCAGCGCTCATAGGTCTCAGTGGTCTTGCGTGTCTATAGAAAACAAAACCAGGATTGTTTTCTTTGAATTCATGGTGAAGTGAGGGTAAGTAATTTGATCTGTGACAAAGACAAAGTGCCTTTTACAGCATCTTCACAACGCTGGGCTCAGAGCTGGCTGGCTCATAGACCAGACTCATCAAAACAACAAGACATGCAGCAATTTAAACATTTACATGTAAAATACACAGTTCTTTATGTCAGAACACGACTGTCATTTGTCTCTGTTTAAAGAAGAGAAAACTGCTTTTGTTCCATCTCACTGTGCCTCCTACTAGACAAGATGTGCTTCATCTTTATATCTCTAGAATAATTTGCAGTTGTCTTTCTGTCAAGCATTAGAGGACTCATTAAAACAACACGCAGATCACAAAGTACAGAACACCCTGCTGATGAAATACTTGGAAGAACACCAAGTGTTCGAATATCTTAAGTATTCACAGTGGAAAATACATCTGCTCACTGTCAAGCCACTATCTGTTTCACAACTTCCTACAATACCCAGTATTCACCATAAATCCACAGCGTGTTAACGATTCAGCCTCCCACATTCAATGACGTACAGATACACCCCGGCCTATCTACACCCACAAAGCTGTCTGTTTTCAATGCTAACATTTGTGTTTGAGTGACTTCTGCTTTTTGCTGGTCTTACAAATTTAAATGTCATCAGCGACTCTAGAGGATTTACTTTAACTTGATGCCTTCAGCAGCTTTAGAAATGTTCCATTATGCGTATTATAATATAATTATAGTAATATGATGATTAGATTATCACAAGAGTTGAAAACTGCTTTTTTTTGGCAATATGCAATACAAGTAAGTAGGCCTGCCCCCTATAAGTAATCTGAACCAGAAATACTTTAATAATCCCCAGGGGGAAATGCAGTTGGTCTAGTTTCTATTATACACAGTAGACTAATATGAAAATATATCTGACAAAATAACAAATGAAAGTAAAAGATAAGTCATAGAAAGGCAGGGTACTGAAGAAATAAAGCTATGTACAAAAAGCAAATATCATCAAGAAATTGAGATGGCAAAAAAACCCAATTGGAATAAGGCAAAAATCATTATCACAATTACTGGCACTTAAAATAAGGATAACTATTATAACTAGGGGTTACTAATTGATTTTACAACATATGCATCACATTCATTTAATGAACTCAAACACTCTCAATACTGACATTTAGAACAGTTTGAAAAACAAGCAGTAAACAATTTGAAAAACATATAAACATATAAAAATGACAAAATAAAAATAATAAATTAGTTAATGATGTTATGGAGATGGTATTGATGTGCTCTTGCAGCCAAAATATAACAGC
This sequence comes from Cheilinus undulatus, assembly GCF_018320785.1. Taxonomy (NCBI): domain Eukaryota; kingdom Metazoa; phylum Chordata; class Actinopteri; order Labriformes; family Labridae; genus Cheilinus; species Cheilinus undulatus. The sequence goes on along the minus strand of NC_054881.1, from coordinate 8,001,406 downwards.
AAACGCATTGAAACATGGAGTGATGGTAATGGTGTTTATAGGGAGAATGCCATTGCTGGCATGAATCAAACTTCTGCTTCCGTTTATTTATGCCTGTGGGAGCTGGTTGGATCAAGCGAACCTGGCTGCAGACATCAGACATCCATAAACGCATGCATGTACATTTAGATCTCAGCTTTTGATTAGCAAATTGAGAAGTCTAACTGATGAAAAGTGTTCTTCTTAGCATTGTTTTCACTGCTTTTAAAGATTTGTAATGAATTTGAATATTTGAAACCAATAAAAATCATTTCAACAATTGTTTAAATGCTTGGCTCTTTTATCCTACTGTAACTTTTGTTTGGGTTAATTGAACAACTAACATCATTATTCATGAATTAATCTCACATTTACGGCCTCCTTTTTGTTTCCTCCATTACCTCAGTCTCTTTCTTTCTTAGAAAAATTCTCTCTCTTGGTATCGTTGCTCTTCCAAACACTATAGCTAAAAGAAGTGGATGGTAGTATTTCAATCTGCTGGTGTGTGCCCACAGAACTAACCTGTGCATGTACTTACTGATATTTGAACAATGCACGCATTAACGGATGTCAGATGTCTGCAGCAGAGTGCCGGTTGGATAGGCAGTTGCATTGTAAAGAGTGTTTTTTTTTTTTTATATCTTGACTGTATACAACATCTAATGCAGACATTTCAAATGCAGTGGTCCTCACACATTGACAATACTTAAGTGGGCCACCAAGGTAAATTTATAGCTACCCCAGTGAATTTCCAGGGATTTTTCCTTTTTGAAAAAAGTACATAATTTGTGAATAAGTGCAAATCTCTTGTTAAAAATTGAGCTTCATATGCAGTTACTTAAAAATTATTCTCCAACTTCTTGCTGTCAGTATCATCCTTTATGTCCTGCGTTCACAGATGATGGCTGTAAAGCATATCTCTACACGAATAAGCCCTCATATCACTTGTTTTGATTACAGAAAACTGAGTAAAACATTTCAAAAGGTGGGTGATGTTTCTGAGTTGTACTGTTGATGGACACTATCAAGAGCAGAAAAACACAATTTAAAATACAGAACAAAGCAGGACAGGATCTCTACCACCAAAGCACAGTGTCATTCTATGGGAAACATTGAACTGATTAAATAAATCTCTTAAATTGCCTTTGGAATAAGCCACATCCATTATAACAAATTCTCAAAGTTGTTTTGCGCTGTTCCGTGTCCAACCCCAAAAAGCTAGAGTGGTTCCACATGACTGAAGTCTAAGTGTTTTCCTTTCTGTCATCTGCTTCTGCGCTCTAACTGGAGTATATGTCACTGTTCTTTCTGCTCCTCACTTAAATTAGAGTGAAAGCTGTTTAGGTGGGAGGGGCAGAGAAGTCAGAGGTTGCTTAATTTATCACACATAACAACACCTATGGGCGTATGAGCATAACATGGCATGCATCACACAAATCATTTAATCTCTGTTTTCTTGTTTTTATAGTAATAGAATCAATACATTTCCCAGTACTAGCACAGAGTAAAGCCATGTGCAAAAAGCGCAGATCATTAAATACAAAGTTTAGGCTATGTACTAAAAGAAATAAGTACAAGGTAAGGACTGAATGATAAAGACAGAAAAGACTATTGTTCAGCAGTCTCAGTAAAATGTTTGATTTTGTCAGAGTCAGATTCTCTGCGTGGGCCTTTGTTCTCTTCAACAGTCAGAGCTGGTGATTTAAACAGTAAAAAACAAAGAATAAAATGAGTCCCATGTTAAAAACTGGTGTTTCTCTGACCCTCTTCTCTGCCCCGGGCATTTTTTAAGACCAAAATTCCTTCGGTGTTAATCATTCACAAGGTTTTCACTAGTAGCTGAATTATCTGCAGAGTTCTCCTCCTTTGAATTCAAACAGACTCAGCAGTTAAAGTGGTAAAAACACTGACTGAAGCAGCTCCAAAGAGTTTTCTCCTCAGTGTTTATGGTACAGTTCAAAATAATGCTGATATGACTTGAAAACCTTGAACATCATAGCTGTTATTCTTTTAATGTCTGGTTGAAAGCTTTCAAAAATCATATACTCTGATACACTTACAAACAACTGTTCAAATCTAAGACTTACATTTGAGTTATTAATAGCCGATCTTGACTCAAATGACGAAATTTGAAAGTAAAGACCACTAGTGAGACAAAAATGCAACAAGTATGGTATCACAGTTAGAGATGGAGATTGATACCCTGTTCTGCATTTGCATAACTCAAAAATCAATCAGTGTTTTAGCTTATACTACTTTTGAGCCTTGTGGGTTCAGGTTCATTGCATTTTTAGTGGGAATGCTGAGCATCCACAATATTGATATTTGCGTCGGCCATTTTATTTATTATTTTTCTTCTGCACTGGCTATCTCCTCCTTCATACTTTGTTGTATCAACACCATTTAAACTTTAAAAAATTCAGTTTCTCAGTCATTCAACTGCTATGACTTTGTCATTTCTAACTTATATAATTTTTAAAATATAGCTATTTTCAGCTACTTTTAGGCCAAAATCTGCTGTTTTTATGCTGCTTCCAGCTAGGTAAAGGCTACTTTCAGCTTTTCTTAGGCTACTTTTAGCTATTTTTTTATCCTTTTTTGAGCTATTGAATGCAAATTTCATGCAGGACAGTCACACAGTTACACTCCACATCTGCTAAGATCAGCCATGAAAAGCCCTCCTAAACTCTGGATCAAGTCCTGTTAGTTAATCCAGCATTGAAATCTGTGTTGAAACCAGCAGGATGAATGCTAGATAATTAACAAGACCACATTCATTTATATTAGGATGTGTCCAAGATCAGCACAGTAAAATGTAGTTATTTTAGGTGAATGTAAGTAAAATGTTTAGATCAAATGTAATATAAAATAGGTATAAAAGATGGAGTTTTGATCTTTTTAACACAAATTCTACTCTGCTTAAACCACAGCTTTCAAAAATGTTTTGTCATACTAACTTTCCAAACACAGAAGTAATAAGAGTAGTATCAATAAGGCCTTGGATCAATAAGGAGTATTGATAAGAGTATCAATATCAATAAAAATCAACAATCCCTATCCCTATTAACAGGGCAATGAGATTCTAAATGGTTTCATTATCCTTAAATGGCTCATTGTTCTTTAAAAGAGGTTACTTATTGTTTTTTTTCTCATTAGGTGAAATTGAGCTTCTACTTATTCCTATGAACATGTCATTTATCTCTCACATCGATATGAAATCAGCTTAAGCGGTAATAGGGAACATAAAATTCTCCTTTATACTTTCTGAATACTTTATAGTGCAGAGGATCTCTGAGTGCCTTCCCTTCCTCTCCCTTTGAGATGACTGTCATAATTACTCTAATGAATAATTCCCACGTTATTTCTTTAGACACGGATGTGCTCGGGGCAAAAGAATGCTTGTCTTATTTTCACTTCACTTGTTCAGGCCTTCACAGTTCTGTGGAGGTTATAGAGATGCCATGGATTCTCCCGAGAAGAAACAAAAGACTAGGAATTAAACAGTCCACTTCCAAAGGTTAGGTCCTCTGTATCATGCAACGGGATGATTAATAAGCATGTTTATCTCCTGACCTTTCATGCAAGCTGTTAACAGGCTGTCCTACAATCCTCTTAGTGCTGAAATGTCATTGTGTAGGAAATGTGACAAAGAAAAAGCACAGAAAGAGCTGTTAACTAATAAAAAGATTAGACATGTAACAAAAAGCTGAATATAACAGTGTCAAGAACAAAATTTATATGGCTAGAATGATACTGGAAAAACTAGCATGAAGATAGCTGTGATGTACTGTGGTATGAAAACATGAGGAAAGTTAATCCAAATAAGTGAGGTGAGTTTATTTAGGCTTACATGTGGGGGGTTACATCTTAATCCTTAAATCAATATTTAATTATTTTATACCTAGCAGTATGTCTATTTTTATTTCAGGCCCGCACAATACGCCAAAAACTCTATGTGCAGAAATACCGCTATAGATTTTGACACAAATTACTTGAGTTTCATGTGACTGCATCACAGCATTACAGTAATACTCAGGTCTCTATTCAACCCATAAGATGTCCATACTGAGTGAGAAAGCATTCTTTATTTCAAAATAGTTTTTTAATCAATGCAATAAATTCAGACTTCTGTAATGACTGTGAATCTCTTGCTGTGATAAAAAGAAATGTGATTTATTTTGAAGCCCTAAAATGTGTTGATCTTTTAAACACCAACAGTTAGGGCTGCTGATTGTTTTTTCATATTTTCTAAGTACAACTATTTGGATGTTATTCATTCAAACATTAACATCCTCATGTCTCTCTCCCACTCTCTCATCCCCGTTTCCAACTCTATCCACTGTCGTCTTCTGTGAACAAAGGCATAAAAAGCCCAAAATATGTCTCCTTTTTAAAAAAGAAAAAGGAGTTTCAAAAACTGCTTTAGCTTGCTTCACACAGAAAAGATAATCATCAAGTCAACGATCACCAAAACCGATCTCCCATGGTTAATGCTCTGGCGTCTGCAGCTTAGAGCTCATCATAGTATCACCATCTCATCTGTCTTCTTTCCTTAGAAAACATGTGGAAGCTACTGACTGCTGCAGACCAGAAACATCCCACAAGAGCTGCAAATTGGAGGTGCTCTTGCCCAGTCATCCATCCATCCTAATCTGGTCAAAGTCACTCACATTAATTAATATTAATTATACACTTAGTGCCTAACATAGCCCATCCACTGACAGGTGCCACTGTGAAGGCACATACAATGATTTTTCACTACACATCAGTGGTCATTCAGTTTAAGCTGATCGGTGTAGTTTATAAGCTAGAACGTCTGTTAATCATGTTTAATCATAATTTCATGCAAAATTAGCTACATTGCATCATCTAGTCTGCTTATTTTTGCCCCTAGGAGTCAGTCAAATGCTGTATTCAGTGTATCACAGTCGTTCCTGTCTATGAATTGCAAATATAACTGACCTGAACCTGTGCATCACTCCCTTACTGGAGCTCTTGTACAATAAATGTATGTGACCTCTTGCCCCAAGAGATTCAATGTTTTATTTGCATGCCAAATACTGTATACTCATTACGTGTTCAGACATACAACCACTGCCTTTTAAGGTCTACCTGTCTGAACTTCTCAAAGCCACTTCCTGGTTACAATAATGCTGAAGCACGGTATCCTGTGAGACGGGCTCACCACAACCGACGTCAACGGTAACTCTTCTTCAGTGCAAAGGATATTGAAGAAAAAGTTTCGTTTCAATCTCAGAAAGATGGTCTAAGGCAAGACAACTCCCAGCAAATGTCTTCCCCTGTTTAAATTTGGTTCAAATACCTGGTGAGGAAAATGGGCTCCTTAGAAACCTACAAATTGAGTTAAGCGTGGTAAAATGTATGTCAAGCCAGGCTAATTGAATAATTTCACCTGCTTGGTATTCCGAGTGAATCCAGGGAAACACTCGTACTGAGAAAAGCCTCGTTTATTGACAAGGGTTAGCAGTATCAGCCTTCTGTGCTAGAAAAAGTGGACAGCTGCCTTATCGAGTGAACGAGCTGCTTTATCAACTGTGAGCTCTCTGTCTCCTGCAGCAAAGCACTCTGCTCATCACTTTTCCTTTCTATGTGCATGCCTTTCTCTGCCTCCCTTCTCTTAATGCTCAATGTCCTATTTCTACAGAGCTACAAATCTTTAAGAGTTGTTATGGGGCCGAGAGAGTGCTACAAACCTACATTTTAGAAATATTTTGAAAACAAATTATAATGAGCACAAAAGAGCAACAACATGAAAAGGACAGCCACTGACCTGCTGGGATGTTTTGCAGAAATGCTGCATCAATGAACCAGGCCAACCTGCATTTTAAATCAGGACTAAGACATGCTTGCTTACCAGAGCCACTGTAATGCTTTCTTAAATGATGTCTTTGCAATAGCAGTAGCATTTAAAAACTAGAAATGGGAATGTTCTTTCTATCAATTTACCTCTGACTCTGATTTGAGTCCTCACATTTTGCCATGTGTGCTACCACTAGGTAGAAATCTTGATCATTCTTTTCATCAGTTCCTTCCTTTGACTTATCTTAGCTCCACAGTTTCTGCATTTGAGATGACAGAACCAATTACATCCATGAAGATATGCTGTTTTTCACAGCTTTGGGGTCACACTGTAGTTTCCTAACCTATAGTTTTACATTGACACATCGCTCAAAAACATGCAAATATAACTTCTGTGCCTGTATGATCCCTGGAAAGCTTTCTGTCCATCCAAAGCACAGTTTGCATTGCCCCCTGGACAACTGGACACCTTTGGTCTCTAGCCTTGTTTCAAATGACTTGGGCCACATTTATATGATAACAATCCCAGCCGAAAAAGCAACCTTTTGTAGTTTTCACAACAGCAGCATTTAGGCGCCTGAAAAAGGAAAGTTTTGAAGTTTTGCCATGTAAACCCAACCCTTAACATTAACTTAAACATGCAGGTGCAAAACACACACTGTATATACTGATTAAGTATCTATATAATAAGTATCTCTGGTGATATAATTAGAAAAGCAGGTCCAGAAGGCCTTTGTCATTTATGAATGAAAAAAGCTTGACAACTACCTGAAGAAAGGTCCGTACAACTTTTCAGTGACTTCACTAACAAAATAACCGCCCCAGACCAACTGCAGAACAGAAACACTGTTTGACCACTTGCATATTTTCATTATCAAAAGAACTGATCACGCTTTTACTTTGAGAAATATTCTGGAAGTGCATCATGTCTGACATTCTTACCAGGGATGTGGACTTGACCTGCAGGAAAGGTACAGTGAATCTGCTTTAGCAAACACCGGTTTTCGTCTCTCTTTACATCACGGATGTGCACATCCAGTCACTTCAGACTGAGCTATGCTTACCTTTTCACTCACATGTGTAAATTGTATTGCTTAGTTCGCTGTTCAGCAAAAGTATGGACATTTAACCCATTCAGGTACAACCATGCAAAGACTTTCTATGCTTTAAACGAAGGGTGTATGGGCTCAGTTTAACACACAAAACAAAACAAAATGAGCCCATCACAGCATGTAGTACAGTCATGGTTTACTTTTGATCATCTTGTTTCTGTGATTGCAGGAAGCTAAAATTGTAATCAGAATTAAAACTCAATTCATCAACAGCACTGTAGCAACCCCAGGTGTTCCTATGTTCAAACCAATGTTTGTGCATTAGCTATTTTTGCATGTTTACACCCAACCGCTCTGTTGAAAGAAGAGCATTGGAGCATGCATGTGTTTTTTCATTACCAGATCAAACTGCCAACAACTGGCCTGGCATGTGTAGTTAACTGCATTGTTTTTAGCCATGTTTTTGGATTTGTGTGCATTGCAGTTGTCAAAATGGTGTCTTCTCTGAGCATAGCTTTGTAGAAAAAAAAAAAAAACAATTCTGTTTTTAGTGCATTGTTCTTGTGGAAATGTGGCCTCAGTTTCCAAACAGAACAAAAGGAACACAAGTTCCTTTTAAATGAACGAGTAAATGAATCATAGAAAACATCAGAGCATTTCTAAACTTTGATTCAGATTTCAAACTGTTTTTGGTCTACATTCTGTTAAAGCAACAAATAGAAATCAGCGTCATTGATGTTACGCTGTTAAAAATACAAGCCTGAATATATGGAAAGCATTTTCTTCCTCATTAAGGTCTAACCAGGGCAATGACAGAGTCAGCTCTGGTGGTTATAAATAGTCGTCTGCTCCAAAATCCCTTCTGCCAGTAAGTTCTTAATTAAATATGAGATCCTGTTAAATATAAGCCCCTGAGACGTGTTTCTGCAGAGAGGAGACCCGAGCAATGACATTAGCTCTTATTAACAGTGTAGCACTAACAATAAGAAATGGATTGCACAGAGCCTATATAGCGGTTTTAGGTTCTTTGCAAACATGGATTCTCACATGAAGCTTAAAAACAAAAGGAAAAAATGTCTACGCAAAAAGACACACAATGAAGCACACCATACATCTCATAACAGAAAGTTCCTGATGTGTCTAAATATGCAAGCTTTTGTTTCAATGCAGGCAAACCCAGACAATGACAAAACCCACTGATTTAATGGTGCAGCAGCTGTAACCCTTACTGCAGCGTGCAAAAACAAAAGAATGCCTTCCTGTAATAATGAATTGTTTTACATGAGTAGACAAAAAAGCACAAACAAACAACAGACAGCTGTTTCAATTTAACACACATAACAGCAGCACAGACACAGCAACAAAAAAGATCATCTACGAGTGATATTTCACACGTCCACATTACCATTATTATTTAACCTTTTAACCAGGGGAAAATCTCATTGACATTAAAAATCTCCTTTTCAAGAGCGCCCTGGCCAGGATAGGCAGCAGCATGTGACAAAGTTTCAGACAAACAATTAGCAGCCATATAAAGCCTTTGAAATATGTAGCTTGTTTCAAAAATTCTTAGCAAAGCAAATCCTGCATAAATCACAACATTTAATGATAAAAATGTGACTATTAGTCTATATATGAGCAACAACACTGAACATTTTAGGAAAATACCTGTTATTAAGTGAAAAACTGAGCTTTAGCTGAGATATAGTTACCAGCATACAGAGCTACAGTATTTACAGCTGCTTAGTTGATCAAAACCACAGCTACAGCCTGCTTCTTTATATCAAAACAAGCCAACGATGAGTCTAGCCCTGAACTCTATGCAGAGGCCTGACGTGCTCCGCCTTCAAGTTTAACAATGTCTGCTGGTTAACACTGGAGACTACCAGTCTCTGAGTGATGTCCACAGGCATACTGTGTACTCTGGAGTACTCTGGATGGCTGCAGGTGATGATATAACAAGTCAGAACTCCTTGTTGACATCCAGAAATCTCTGACATGCCTTTCCTAATCTATATCTCTCTCAGTGGGCAATTAGGAGTAAAAATTCTCCCATCTTCTGCCTCAACTGATACAGCTACCATACCGTTTATCTCCTCCAGTTTCTCCTCTCTTTCTTTCTTTGCAGTAACTGTGAAATAATCACTGGCTGCTGACTATTTATCTGCTCCAACTCCAATATAATAGACTTGGTTTCAACTGCCATGGTTTACTGTACAGAAACAACTAGAAATGTGGTGACAGGGTACTGGGGACTGGCATAATAATCCCACTACCGAGTGGCATTGGGCAGAGTATTGCAGAGTTGCATCCAAGGCACACGTATGGAGTGTTTACAACAGTATAAACACAGCATAACCCAGGCTTAAGTAGTTGCAAACTGTCATAATTGAAATGCAAACTGCTGCAGCACTATGCTTGTTTCCTTTACCCACCACCTGTGCTGGGAGGTTGAACTGTCATGGCTTCATTTTGCCTCTTATGTACTGTAATCAAACGTGGTGTTTAAGCAGGGATGATGCCACTGTAAAAATTCATTTAATAGCCAAAGCAATACCGTTGACAGTACTGACATTGATTTGCCGCCCACCACTACTAGATGTCATGCAAAACATTACAAGGAGACATAAATGAAAAAGCTATGAGTCAGTTTGTATTTCCTCTCTTCACTACAGCTACTTATAATTCAGAGTTTAATATTTCTGAACTCATAATTGGATTATTTCAGAACAATTTTACTGTGGTGCACCAAGCAACAGCCACATAAACAGCCATAAACACAAACACTGAAGCCGTTCGTGCTTATATGGCGTAGAGTTGAGAGGGTAATCCATTCCACACGCTCTGAATACACAAAGTATTCCCCTCTATTGTAGCAGTTTATTTTTAAACCATGGCATACAAAAGACGGGGCAGATTAGTGTTTACAGTGAATTAAGTTTGTGGATATGAATTTACAGTGAGTTCAAGTGCAACAGACCGAAAATGCTCGTCTCATTTCCAACTCACAGAGCTTGAGAAGACCTGGAGGGATAACTGCTTATGATCTAGGCTGCTTACACAGATGGTCAGGATGAGAAAAAGCAAGGGAGATGATGTAAATTAGCAACCTAGCAATAAGATGCAAAATTAATATGAAATGTACACTCCATAAAGCGTACCTAAGAATCTTAGGTAAGCTATCTCTAGTACTTGACTACATACAAATGGACTCTAATGTATTTACAGAGAAATTAATAAAGAAAGAGAATATTTAAGTCACTAAAAGAAGATCCTAAAAACCTCTTCCTGCGTCAAGGGTTTAAAGGATGAAGCTTCATCTCTAGACGAGTTACAGGATTACATATCAGCAACAATCAGTTGTCTGTTTGTCCATGTGAGTGAGGAAGACAGAGGGAGTGAGATGCAGTTTGCAGTCTCAATAACCAGGTCAGACACATTTAGGTCAGAGCCATGTATCCATGCAGACAACTGCCGCATTCTCCCCGTTTCCCTGCTGGAGAGAATGGAAATGGATAAAATCCCCCCACTGCCTTTTTGAAGTCATAAAGTCTGCTTTTAACAGCTGTTTCAAAGAAGTTAACCATTAAAAGTAAAAACAGGAAGTCTTTTTCATTTACAAAATGGACCTCTCTGAAAAGAAGACGACAAGGCCTTTGATAAAAACTGAATACTTGTAACTTATTTATGAAAAATGGTGACTAGTTAAGAGAAGAAAATATGCAGCATTTTTTCGATGACAAAGAATCCAATGACAGCAACTTAATATTCACTTTTAAACATTAGGATACGATTGAGAGCAGGATAGACTGTTTAATATATCCATTGCATGGATATATTTCACTTTCATCTGGGAAAACTCCCATAGAAGGTGTTTGGGAAATTTTCACAAAATTTTCAGAAGGTGGTTGGAGAAACATTCTCTCTGTCACATTAATGACGGGCCAATCAGAGAGGCTAGACAAAACATGCTTCTCCATAGCAGACAGGTACTGCTGCTGTAGTTGTGAATGGTAAATCTCTTCCATGAATAAATTTATGCCAAGGCCGGTCGGGGGATGTGCAAAAAAATCTCTGCCAAGACAAGCTTTCGGTGTGACTCTTAGTCCTTGTCTCGAAGGAAAATGTGGTCCAGTTCTGATGAAAATGCTGCTTTCTTACATCCAGGCCAACAGATACCGCAGCAGCAGCCATTGGATGCACCTGCAGACCCCACCCATTACAATCGCAAACCCATGCTGAAGCAGGACATCTTTTCTGTCGTGAAAAGCTCTCAGTGTGGCTCTTTTCTCTTGTTTTAATAACCAAGTGCTGTCCAGTTCTGACAAAACCACAGCTGTGGCCAAGTCAGAGCTAATCGCTCCACTAGCAGCCACTGAATACAACCACTCACAGTACAGCCAACCAACACCCTGTAACTATTGCAGTTAGTGTTACTGTTTTACTCTTTATTTACTACAGAAATGTGGTCCAGTTCTGACAGAACAGCCATTACGTTGTGGCAGCCATTGCAATTGGCGAGTACAATTACACCCTGCCTATGGCTACCACCTTGTTCTCCTCAAATCACAGCATGCTGTTTGGCACAAACAATGTGGACTGGAGCTGTTTGAAGGTGCATCTTTTTAAGCAATATGAAATAAGCATAACAGACCAATTTACAACCTTCTTCATTTTGTTTCTAAGCTTATAGTCCTCTGGTTCCAACAAACAACAGAAACGTTTAGCTACTGGTGCATATAAGAACTCAAATCATAAAGGAGTATCAATAATGGTATCAATATCTATAAATAAAATAATAATCCCCCTCTCCATTCTGGGGCCAAAGACCAAACATAAAGACAAAAAAAGCTGGCCTTCTATCCATCTGGTAGACAGAAACACTACTCCAAGAGAATGGTACCATTAATCCCTAACTGTTGGTTAGACAAATGAGCAAATGTTTGCTCTCAGGTTGAACAAATAACATTAGATGCCAAAACGGATCAGTTACAGCAGGTTCAGAGTCACTCAGCTATAGTTAGCTACATTACAGTCAAAGCAATACAAGAAACTGCGTCATTACCCTGGAAATTCAGAGGATGTAATCACGCTAATAGCACTGCCAGCTGAAACGGTGTCATGGGATAATCAATTAGATGTTCTGGTAAGATATTAGCTCACATGTATGGGGATGGTTGATTGATTCTGTCTGTTAATACTGTCTACTTCAGATACAGCTGTCATACTGCTTCCCGCTCAGAGAAAGGAACCAGATTTTTATAAGATTTGTCTATCGTATGAATAAGGAAGAAAGTTTGATGCAAAATTAGGAGTCAACACAAAAATATTGTGATTTAAAATGCCTGCTATGTTTCAGTTTTCATGTCTATTAAACATTCTTATCATTTTAAATAAAAAAGAATATTAGCCTGCCTGTAAAAACAGTGTCACCAACACTGAACAAATGTGGAATGTATGTCACTACTCCATTGTTTAAGGCAGCTAAACCCACTACTAATGCATTAATCTACTGTGCTGTGTATCAGTCTTTAAACTGCCATCAGTTATTGATCAAACGGCTGAAAGTGTGTCTAATGGAGCCTAATGGAGCCCTTTAACAGTCATTCAGATTTTTTTTCCCAATTTGCTGTTGAAACTTAAAAATTAAAAAAAGAAGTCCACATTAAAGCCAGAAAATATTGTGAAAGAGGCTGGAATGTTGACCTTGGTAGTGATCCAGGTATCAAATGTAGATTGATGCAAAGCCTCCAGCAGTGTGAAAGTTATGCAAACAGATCTGCCAGGGCAAAAAGCAAGAAGTCAAACAAGTAAATGATGAAAAGCTGCTCTTCAAAGATCCTTCACAAGTGAAAGATAAACCTGTTCCTGTCAGCAAAGAGGCCTGGAGTAGCAGAGAGATGTGTAAAGCATCCTGTCACCATGTCCTGTTGTCTTCACTATTCAGGTCACAAGACATGAGCGTCCATATTGTCCTCAAGACAAACTGACTTTATGGTTAACGCAGACCGTCTAGACGCCCAGAAATGTGTCATCTGTAGTCAGTGTTCACTGCACACAGGACAGATTGGTGAAATGTAATAACCCAGTTGTCCAAGCACAGTGACACATTGTGCTAACCCAGGAAGCACATGTTTAGGTTAATGTGTAGCTGTGATAGTGACACGAAAGTGGATAATATAGAAAAATCAGCACAGGTCAGTAGTTATCTGTGTCATTTTTGACAAAAAAAATCATATTGATCTTAATCCCCTTTTGGAATGTGTTCATGGGGCACGGAAGACAGCTTTAGTTTTATTGTTATTTAAAAATAATGATTATAACCCAATTTGCAGGCCTGTAAACACTGATAAATGAAAAAAAAACACTCTCAATACAGTGTATTATTTTAAGTACTAACTGAAATTCAAATCTCCACTTGTTCCCTAATATGTGCCTCTGAGACAAAGCCTTAAATTAAGATGGGTCTTCATGATAACAGAATTTAAAATTTTGACACAATACTATTAAAATCAGTTGTTATTGATTTTTTTTTGCTCTCTTTCTAATTCTTGGGACCTAATTTTGTGTTATTTATTGGTCTTATACAGCCAAAAAATTGGGAAGCATTGAACTGGATTTTTGCCAATATCCAATATGCCAATATTTACAAACTCATTTTAAGAACGTCATACTAGACACCTCTCTTATTGTAAAAACACCACCATTTTTCTGTACTGGAAATGACCTGTTATTGAAATAAATTCCCTTAAACTTACAGCTGGTTTGAAGAGTGACAATAGTGACAAAAAATGCTTAAAAATTAATAATACTGAAAACACATTCCTCTCAAGTGCAACAATGTGCCAAAAACTAGCAAAAGTTCAGACTGAAATTTCAGTCCTTAGAGCAATGGTTTTCAACTGTTTTTTTTCCTAAGGCACAGCTAAGATCAAGCCAATATCTTAAGGCATATCATATCCATACAAAATCGCCTCTTTAAAACATGTTGCAGCACCTAAAGTTGTTGTATAGTTGTAGTAAAAATGAGTAAATTCCCACGGCACCTTAAGTCCTTCCTCTTGTGCCTTGCCACACCATTTGAGAAACACCGACTCAGAGCTCACTTTGGAAGTTAAAGAAAAAGAGAACAACTTCAGCCAAGGTAGAAATATGATTCTGCTGAAAACAGCGAAAACTTTGCAAATGTGTAAGGCCAACATATCAGCTTTAAATATCTGCAGAACAGAACAAGCCCATTTTGAGCTAAAACTCATGATCCTCACTAAAAAGTTGCAGGCAGACTCCTGAAAATTACACAAAATCATTGGCTTGTTTTGGCTCATTTCTCCCCTATATGCAGTTTCATGATTTTTCAATACAATCAACTATCATGACAACAGAGACTGACTTGTTTTTAAACATATAAAAATATGGAAGCCTCTACAATTTTGACAGCCGTAACAGCTGAAGTTGAAACATCCATCAGACAAACAAACTTCTTACCAACCAAAATAAATAACTAAATAAATCATGTGAATGATTAGCTAACACTTTTTAACAGGGCCACAAAGCTATTTAATTAATGTAATGCTAATGGTAGTTTAGCAGCAGCTAAGCAGCAGTGTAGATGATGCTCTGTGCAGTAAAGAGTGGCGTGAGGTGACTAAACTCAGCACCCCACCAAGCTCTAAAATGTTGCTGAAGCATGGTGAAAAATCTTTTTTTTATTACATCCTAAACCTGGGGAGATTTAAACACCAAATGGAAAATCTTTCTGAATTTGGTGCTTGTTTTGGAAAATGAGACATTTTATTATACATATTACATATGAATCTTATTGCCATATTTGATCAAAAATGGAGCCTCAAGGTTTTTACAACCCTGTTTTCAGTTACAAGAACTGCTGAAAAAAGTCTGAAATAGCTGTGCCTCTATAATAGTAATATTTTGACCTTTTTAAGATGAAATAGGATGCTGAATGCACACAGAGCTTGTTTGGCAAGAGTATCATGTAGCTCAGCCTTCAATAGAATAAGGTGGGGCACTCTTGTCGTTTCTTGTTAAAGTCGGGCTAATGTTTGACGTAAAAACATCATTTCTGTGTCAGCAAAACACCACATTCAAAAAGGAGAGAGAAACCCCATGACAGATTGAGCCTGTCTCTAATTGTTGAGGTAAGTGTTGCCTCACTGCTGAAAACAAAACAGGCAAGACCACAAAATAAGACCACAGACTAATGGCTGTGCAACCTGCAGTGCATGGTTACTGGGATAATTAAGACACAAATAAATTCTAGCAGTAGGAAGTAACATGACATGAATGGACTGCCTCACATACCTTGGCATTTAGGACTCAAGCGCCTGGATCCCAGTGGATGGCAGAGGGTAGATCCAAAAGCAGCAGTTAGTTATCTAATGAGAAAAGACAAAGAAAAAGGCAAAATAAGCACTAAAGCATATAGTGAACATTACACAACACAAACCTTAACTGCTGCGGATGGAGAGGTTTCCTTTACAATCCGTTTTGACAGTATTAAAGTAGTTTTCTTTGCCAGATTACATTGTGTGGTAAAAAAGGATCTTTAATTGTCCATAAACTACTATAATACTTGACATTCCTCGTTAAAATAATAAAAAAACACAACATCTACAGCTGAAGAGGAATTATTGTCCCCTCCAGGGTTTGACATCAACCATGACCAGACCAAAACCAATTACCCGTTGTTAATACTCTGATGTCCACAGCTGACTGAAAGACTGTAAGTGCTAGTAGTGTAATTTTGCAGGCTAAGTGAATTAACAGCCATTACATATTAGGCCAATCAGCGTTAAAAATCAAAATGAATGCAGCACCTTCAACTTTCAGCTTGAAAAAACAAATGATGGTTTACCAGGTCAAAATCTGCCCAAACTTAGTTGCGAGTTGCTTTTGTGAAAAATATAAAACTTTTCTTATATTGAAATCCATGTGAAACTGGCAGGATCAAAGCTAGTACCCTAACTAAATCAAGTGACATAACCTCCAAATATGAAGTGTTTATGGTCAGCTTAGTAAAATGACTATTAGGCAAATGTAAAGAAAAAAAATCACCAGGAAGTGTTTAAAGGTAACTTCAAGTAAAGGAAATTTTTAGATTTTAAAGAGAAATTTACAGTGTCCAGGAAGTCTTACACTAAAGCATATTTAAATGCTTTGCATTAGCCGAAAACCACTCCACAGAAAGTATCGTTACAAAAAGGTACAACACAAACACAAGCACGTGAAGCATGAATGCATATTCGAAACATTTTCAATCAACAAACAGCCCCAGCACAAACTCATTCAGAGCTATTTGCATGCAGACGCAGCATGTATGCATATATAAAACGCATTGCATTAAAAGAAAACACAAACAAATAGCTTCACAACAGAAGTGGTCTGATGGACATTTTTCCCAGACACAGAGTGACGTCAAATGAGATATTGATGTGTAAAGGCCAAAAAGTGACATTTATGATACTTACAGTAAGGAGTACTTCTTCAACAACTGTCCATTGAAAACACTGTCACAGTATTTATATCGTGTGTCCTTCTGGGAAAAGTTGCCACTCAGACTACTGTCACTGTGAAGCATATTTTTAAATATGCATTCATGCTGCATCTGTTTGTGTTGCTTCTTGCAACCACCTTTTCTGTTAATGCAATTTAATTATGCATCAGTGTGAAACTTCTTGGCCACCATGGAAACTTGATTAAATACATTTGTTAAGGGATGCAATTCTTTTTGTTTTCAGTGCAGTAAGATAACTGTATCAGTTATATAACATAAGCCAGTCAAGGTTCTGAGACTTGTTGCCTTTAATTTCTCAGACTTTATGCACTGTTTAGCCTATTGAATAGGCTTTATTCTATTTCAATGTGTTTATAACTGTGTTAATAATTCACATAAACTGGCACATGTAATTAATGAATCATCACACTGTGAAATGCAGTTGTCCTTACTGTCCTAGCTGCTTTGCTTCTTGGGAGGTTTTTGTACTGCTCTGTTGAACAAAGTAAAAAAGCATGTGGGTGACTGAAAAAGAATAATTTTGTGCTCCTTTTTATAGTACAGCACAGGGCTAAATAGACTGACCAAACGCTAAACCAGCTGGTGGATCAAAACATAAAATATGACAGAAAATCACACCATCGGGACATCCCTAAATTTTAATTGTGTAATGGTACGGTGACAAATTATGTGGCTGGCCAGAAATCTAATGATGATGCTGTGGTCTCTCACAACACACAGTGCTGTATTGATTTTTACTAATCCCTTGCGAGTGTTGATGGAAATCTGCCAAAATCAAAAGCGATTAATTGGATTAGATTAAGCTCCTGTAAGATCTTTCTCCCCCAAAATGTTCCATGATGCATGATAATTAGGTGTTAAATTTAGGTCAGAAGAGCCTCTTACTCTCTCATCATGCTAAGTTATGTTTGCAGAAGGATGGCTTTGCAAGCGTGCTTGGTATGTTCGGAACAGAACCGATTTGTCAGCAAATATTCAATTGAGAATAGAGGTTGAATTTATTAAGTTAAGAATGTACCAAAATAGCCATGCTCCTCTAGTGTGTGAAGTGAGTCCTGCCTGAGGACACAAGAAGCACAGATAGAGAGAAACACAAGCTGCTGAATGTTGCAAGAGCACTTGTGCAAAAAACATTGTAATTCACAATAAAAATGTCCACATTTTGCTGAAATCTGCCTATGTTATCAAAGTAATCCAGCTTGCCTAAAACAACCCAAGAACCTGGACAAGTCTCGGCTTTGAAACGTGACAAAATCTTGGTCTCATGTCAGAGCACAACACAGGAGTATTGTCTCTGCATGCCTGGAAAAGCATTAGCGTTGCTAGCTGATCTGAGGCAAACTGCACCGGCTAAAAGATATCATCATCTCCACGCTATCTCCATCAAGCACAATAGAGCCATAGAGGAGGGAAAGGAGGAGGGATAAAGAGGCAAGAAAAGAGGGGAGGAGAAAGAAATTTTGACTTATTCATAGGGTCTCCCAATCAGCTGGGAACACACTGAACTGCACTGACTCATTAGTTTCTGCTCCACTTCCTCTTGGGCGCCTTTATCCTCATCTCCTCTGTTTGGGACAGTGAATCTTTGGCAAACAAAAGTTCCCTCTGTCACGTGCTGGAATAAAGCAAGAGAAGTGTCAATTTTTTAAATGAGGGTGTTGACAGTGGGGGATGGGGTTATGCAGCTACAGCAGCACCCTCTTTTTCTCTGCAGCCCCATCACTGCTGCGACTGTACTGGGAAACCAAAGGCAGACAGTGAAGGAAATCATCTTGTTCCTTGTTTACCTGACCTCGATCATTGTGGAAGTACTTCGTCCTGAGTGTATTAAGATTGACACGCCACTGCATCAGGAAATGTTTGCTCATTAGTTTAGGAAACTACTCTAAAGAGTAGCTGATAAATATAGGTCACTATTTCCTGTTTTCATTCTAAATAGAGAGCATTCCTCTGCAAACTTAATTTCACTGGAGAGGATTAATCTATTATTCACTTTATCCCACAAATATAATGAACTGGGGCAAACCGTAATTACAGTTTCTTACAGGCAAAATTGATCACAACATCCTTTGTATGTTCAAAAGGCAGCCATAATTCAAGGCCAATTTACATTTCCACTTAAAGCCGTAATATTTACACCCCTGTGAGAATTTGCCTTAAATTTACTTCATTTTAAGCATCTCAGAGGCATAAGTAGGGGAAAAAGTGATCCCCCTCTGTGCCGTCTCTTGAGGTAGGAAAAGAGATGAAAACAGAATCAGCAGAGCCAGCAAGAGAGCCCAGCGTCATGTGAATGTGCATGTATGACTGAGTATATTTTGAGCTCCTGCCATGCTGTGCTGTCTTGCTGCCAAACGGCACTGGGAACTGACAGGCAGGGGACACATTATATCATGCTGTCATATTATCAGTTTGAATGTCTCAAGGCACAGAGATGGCATAGCTTCTTACAGAGCTGTGACAGGAATGCACTGTAAAACAGAGACCCTCCATTAAACATCACACCACATATGCCAAAAAAGCAGTTAGATTTTACATTAGAGTAGCTGAAGTCAGAAATTATTAAACATACTAAGTGGTTAACAGTATGGTTCTTAATAATTAATAGACTTCTTGTTGCTTTGGTTGTCTTTTACTGCTTTAGATATGCTTTGATGCCTTTAAGTCAGGGTTAATTTTGTCCACTAAAACTATGGTTTGCTTGCTTTAAATGCAATTTTAAATATGTTTTGCTAACCTCCATTTAACTGAGCTTTCTGTCTATTTTCCCTTGCGTTTTCTTTTAAGTTCTTTTTCATATGTAATATTGGCACCAGGACTAGTTTTCCTGTTTGTGGCGGCAATGAAGGGCCATTGGCTTTGGTAGGTAGTGTCAGCATTGCCACTACCGGAGCTTGCATGTACATAGCCTGGGTCTGTTAAAATTTGCAATGCTGTTTTAAAACTGTTTAAGCAAGGTGGGAAAAGCTACCATAGAAGGGTTGGCCTGCAAATCCCAGGGCTCTCTATTCAGTCTTCTGGAGGCGTCGTGGGACTCAAAGAACAAAACACTGGGAAAGGGTTGTTCCCACTTCAAAACCCTGGCAGAGGGTGGGCTTTTTGCTGCCTATCAGTCAGCACAGTTGACTTGTTTGGGCCAATATTGGGGGCATAACTGGGTTAAGAGTTATCTTCATCGACAGCTCATCCTTTCAGTATCTTGTGTTTACATAAAGTGCAAAACTTGGCTTTTTTTGTTAATATCAAAGGTTGTAAGTTATATTTGTGTACCTGAAGCCCCAAAGGCACATTAAAACTTTAGCAAAAGAAAAAAACATGAATGTTTAAGTTCTGTAAAGATTTATGGAGAGATTATATGTATGATTATTACCGATTACAGTCAAAGACTGGCCGCTGTCATCAGATTTGAAGAAAAGGGACATAGCTTGTTCGTTTGTTCTTTATAGTCCATTACAGGGATGGAGCAGTGTAATAGAGTTGTTTGTTTGCTTTGTTTGCTATGGTAATAATGTCATTATTTTTGATTAGTGGCCTAATTGTGTATTAGAACTACCAGCTCCTTGTCCTGGCCACTCTGTTCCTTTGCTCTGCTAATAAAGACTCTAGAGAACACTGTAAGCTAAGATCCAATCTGGCTCATTTTCAGACTGCTGTCAAACAGAGCTCTCTGTACAAACACAGAGACTATTACACTCACTGCAGGTAAAGGTGTGTTTCATTTGGCATCTAAACTGAAAGGAGATACTCATGAATTGAGATGGGGAGAGGACATGACTCTTTAGCACCAGAGGTAAACAGCAGATGTAAACACGATCAGTCATGTGACTTCACAGCCGGGCCACAGTGAATTAAGGTCAGTGAGCAAGGTGCTACTGACCAGCCTGTGCCCATTCAGCCGCGTTTAAATCGCAGCACACTGCAGTGAATGAAGGCCAAACCACGGAGCTTCGTTACGGGCCAGAACCCACCACTTTGATTGTGCACACAAACCACATCTCTTATCACAATTAATACTGCCAGCTTTAGAGAAGGGTAAGCCGTTAACACTGCACACTAAAATGCAACTAAGGGGATCCTTTGGAAATTAGCAGTTCAAAAAACAAGTGTGATTAAACAGGAACACACTGCAGACTCAGTGACTCAGGAGTCATTTGGAGGTAGTAGCTGCATATGTTCGCACACATGGAAAAATGTATCACAGACAACACTAGGCTTATCATTAAACCAGAATATTAAACATCATTTCAAAAGAAGGCAAAAATCTAAAACTAATGCCCATTGTTTTTTTGTTTTTTAAAATTTCTGTAAAGTTAAACTGTCATTTACATAAATTACCTTTACAAGTACTTGCGGAGCTTAAGCCTTATTTTGACACTACAACCACAGGTCGTGTGAACCGAATATTCTCCGTCATTAGCAGATTTTTTTTTGAAGGATGACGGAGAATTCTGAAGGCTGTCCGTCATTTTGAAGGACTGGAACGATGAACATGAGCCTGCATTTCAGCGCACACACACAGACAGATGCATAGACCTTTTCCATTTAGCACACGTGGACTATCAAGTGGGTTATTTAATCTATTAAAAATCTTGTAGCCAGTGGGCTCTCACTAACCTCAACATCATAGATTAATGAAAGCACATCAGTCTCCGTGCAGACAGCATACTGAGAGGCTGCTGCAGCCTACAGAAGTTTCATTACACAGGTAGGCATGCAGAGGCCTGTGCACAATGAGCCTGTTTCATGTTGTTCTAATCATGTCTGCACACTGATGCCAAAATTGTCGTTTATTTCCCTTTTTTTCATAACAGGTACGATTCAATGAAATTTCGTATGTGTCCAAGGTGACTGAGGATTCAAAACAGTTCCCACTGCTTCCACCTGGCTTGCTCACCACTGAAACCTCACTTTAAACACCAAAGTTTGCTCATTTATCATGTGGATATCAACCATGGAAATATTACAGAGAGATGGGTGAATGATGATTCAGATCAGGGCCTGTTGCTTTATGCTCTCTCGCTCGCTCCCCACCACTTGACCCTCCCCTCTCCCTCTCTCTCTGAAACCTCACTTTAACACCGTAGTGTCCATGATATCAGTTGTGGAAATCTAACAGACAAAGGCATACGTTTGTAACCTACTCACAGGTCATAACAGAGACAGAATTAAAAAGTTGTTCTCCACCTCTCCAACTTGTTTCTGCACTATGACGCATGAGCATGTGCTGTATGAAGCTCTCTGTCAGGATAGATCCAGCTGGATTTTAAAAGAGTGACAGAGACACAGGCTCGCAGTATAAAACTATTTGCCACATTCTACAAATTTTCGCAGTCAAGGCAAATACAAACGCACCTGACTCAGTATGCAAGGTCTGAGTGCGAGACGTTTTTTCGAATTACGACTCCTGTGGAGCAGACAAATGGGCACAGCTCCACAGTGCAGCATTTTAACAACTTGTTATCAGCTATGGTCGTCAAACTACAACATCTTGATATTAAAAATATCCTCAAAACTGTGCGTGGTATCTTAAATGATGCAGTTCATAGTTGCTTGCTTAAAGACAGGGAATGTTGCTCCACCGTCACTGCGTAAAAATGACAAGGAGTAAACGCTGGTGCTGCTGTGTTCCTCTTTTCTCTCAGTGCCATTAAAATGCAGGACCTCAAAGATTGTTTTTTTTTTAATTTAAGTTTAGAAATGGTGCTTCATTAATTAAACACTACTAATAAAGTCATATTGAATTATATCATATTACAGATATTAAAGAGGAAATTATAATGGCGGATTGTAAAATGGCATGAGTGAATTTTTACGACCATTTCCGTCAAAATGATGGGACTACAAAAAAGTCCAGCAGAACCTCTGACTACAAAAACAGAAAAACAAACCCTAGATAACTAATACTGAGTAGCCTAATTTCTTCTATCATTGACCAAAAATTACATGCAGACTCCTGTATGTGTTTAAATTGTCCAAATACATCTGTTACATTTTGGCACATCATGTAACAAACATAGTTTTGTGCAATTCAGACAGCGTGCAGTAGGTTGCATGCAATTTCTTGATGAATTCATTCCTTCCATTCCCACCTTCTTGTGTAACACATGTGCTTTGGCACTTTGATACTACTCATTAAAATAGCAAAGTATGTATCCTTTCAAATGGTGTTATTGAAAAATATCCAAGAATTGAAAATGCTGACAACCTTGGACTGCAATAATAGATTCCAAATATTTTATCACTGCAATAAACTTAAGGCAAAAGTCTGAATTTATTGCAATAGATAAGAAAAGTTCATTATAAAAGCAAGCTATAATTTCTTAACCAACATTTTTACATTTTAACTGCTGAATGGAGCTCTAGGTAAAAGGGTCATACTTTCACATCATTTTGATGTTGTTTAGATTTAACTAAACCAAACTATCAGGCACCTTTATACCAATTTGTGAAATTTTAGTGGAAAAATTAAAAACTTTTAAAATCATTTTGGGTTTAAGAGAAACATGTTGAAAATAACTAATGCTAACACAAATTCTTAAAAGTTGTGTATTTATTGCAGCTTATACGGTTGTCTCAATAATGGAGATGCACCATTGCAAAAAAAAAATGTTTGTGTTTATTTCTTCTGGTGTAACACTCCCACTATGCCAACTTTTTCTCCCAAATTTGACCATAAAAAAAATCAGTTTGTCCAACAGGTGACAACTTCTGCCCAAGCAAAAAAATATCTTATTTGATTAAAAAGCTATGTGTATAAATGCTAAAATGATTTGAAATAACAGATAAACATTTGCAACTGATATCTGCTCATGCAACATCATATGCCAATATACTAAGTTTGTAAACGGGCCACATATCAGCTGATACCGCTCTTAAACCGATGCATCATCCCTTATGTTATTACACATTACATTTCTCGTGTCACACATGATAAGGGAAATAAAATTGAAGTTTAAAATAAACATGATTATAATTGCAGGACTTGAATTTTAGTTTAAATATTTAGGCCTGCATAAACTCAGTGTATATATTTGGACAACTTCCTGTATTTTTAAAGGACAACATATATCACAGAGAGAAAACCTATCATACTGACAGATTTTTCCAATATTGGAAATATTAGATTTATCTTACCAAGTCTATTTGACCATTTATGTGTCACTGATTGTTTGCCAAGTAGAAACTGCCTACCATGATTATCCTTTGAAACAACCCGGCGTGTACAATATTAGCAGCATGACATTAGTATTGGCAGATATGAAAATTTCATGAGCCCAGAACATTTTGAGTCAATCTCCAAACATAAAACAACTACCAGACTGTCTGCTTCTCCACTCCTCTCTCAGCTTCGCTTGACTCAGCCTCTATGTGCATAGAAGACACTTGGTAATCTTCACAATAAATTAAGATGTGTATATACTAGCATCAGTATTTGTGAAAATGAGTTTGGAAATATTGGCATATCCGACATCGGCAAAAATCTTTCATCATACATCCCTAGAAAAACAATATGGGTGCCTACACATTGATTGTAGAAAAGATGGATTGCATGATTTCTAAGTGTTTCTGTCTTGAGGCAAAGCCTGACCAGCAGCCTGTTTTTTGTGTATCTGAGAGCTGAGGATGGTCCATAAAATAAGATGAGATGTAAATTGTTGTTTACTGAGCAAGCACTATTATATGATCACAAGCCGTCACTTTGGATATATCCAAGAGGCATGAAGCTATAAAATGAGATTAGTTGTGCATTCCATCTCAAATGCATGCCAGCAAAAATCAGACGATTCTAAATCAAAAATAAACTGGTTTGAGTCTGTTCAGAGGGGCAGCATGTGCCCTCCTCCACCTAGAATATCAGGAAATCGATTTAGGACAACCTGGCTTGAACCATTCTTATTCCTCTCAAGCTATGAAACATGAACATACAGTCCACAGCAATCATCATGCAGATCTGGATCAAATTATCCTGAGTGAGATGAATTTATTGATCTTCTTGGGGGTTTGCTGGATCAATTTCAGTTCCAGAATAAATGTAATGAGCTGATAAAAAGCTCCTTGAACTTATACTATAATAAAAAATGAAAAGTACAGTACAGAAGCTATGTAATATTTATGGTGTACGTTTTTGGCTGCATGATGCCATGCAGTGAATATGAATGAACATGAATATGGATGAACCAGGCTGCACTGAGTCCAGTTACTGTCTCAAACCTTAAGAAGAAATTCTGCTTTTTTAAATCAGAGGTTATTCACGTAATTCACTTAAATAGCCAGCTGCAATTTTTAAGATGACTTACTTCACAGCATGATTTGGGTTTAATATACATTTCAGTATAAATCTAACAAAATCAAATAAAAACATAGTGCCTTTGTTCTACCACTGTATTCAACCTATCATACTTTTTTGGATACCCTGCAGGGATTGATTTGAAGACACGGTATATTATAAGTATATTATTCCTTTCTTCACCATGAATTTTGCATGTCTTCTTTATAAGTCAGATGAAATATAAAGTAGAATTTCATGCCAAGATATTGTTTAACCCTGTGACCAACCCACTGCAGTTGAGCTCAGTCTGCTTATCATGTGCAGACAGCCTGAAGACAAAGCACTGCCCAGCCTTCTGCACATAAAATCAGCAGGGCTGTACAGCTAGTAGTGTGATATGACGCTTATCTGACATCATAACAGACCATTTTTTCCCAGGGGTAATGTCTAAGAAATTGGGCTGGGCGATATTGAAGTTTTTAAAAGATAGATATGTTTTCAAATAGCCCATATGGTAGGGCAATGCCATCCAAATAACCATATCATTGATGTTAATTTATGAATAAAGAGATGCCAGGCCTACTGCTAAATAAAAAGGTTATCTGAGTATGCTTACTGATCACGAGATAACTTAACCAAATTTTAGTCATCATAGGGAATTATAATTTAATTTATCTTATTGTATTTGAAGATAAATCTAATTAGCAGCAAAATCAAACCATATTGATACCTGTTTGATATCATGGCAAACAAAGATAAAAGTCTTTAATACCCAATAGTGGGTAATTTATTGTCTTTAATGATCTAAAATGCAATCAAACTGACAAGAAGCCTCACTCATTTCAATGACCACCAACTTTTCCAAATGTTATAATCAGATTTATTTAATTTAAACAGTGTACTCTCTCTCTTTAAGTCCAAAAACATGACTGGAGATCATTAAGTTCATATCGGTTTTGGATACAGTGATCATTAAATGTAATGGAGATTCCATAATTTTGAATGCATGGTATTTTAAGACTGAAGAAAATTCTGAGCCAAATGTATGAGGAGATTTTGCCAATGTTTTTGACTGCAATTTTTCAGGAAAACAAAATATTGCGTGTCTAGGGCTTCTTTTTTGTTGCCTTGGTTTCAAATAAATTTCAATATTGTTAGATTTTTACCAGAACCATACCAAAGTTCAGAAGTCAGTAATCATGACATTCTTTTCCTTCTTGACAGAAATAACACATGTAAAGACGTGGTAATGGCAAATGGACTTGAGCTTATACAGTTCTTTTTAATAATCTGAAATCCCAAGGCATTTTTGCACCACAGGTCACACTTTCACACCCATTCACACACTGATAGCGAAGACCACTATGTATAGTGTCTATCATTATTAACTAATCCCCTTCATATGCATCCATACTCATTCACACATCACTGATTTGAGAGTGGGAGCAGCTGGGGTAAGTGTCTTGCCCAAGGACATGTCAACATGTGGCTGCAGGAGCTGGTGTTCAAACCCCCGACCTTCCGGTTGAGTGACTACCTGCTCTTCCTACTGAGACACAGTTGCCCCCAGATATAGCATGTATCACCTTTCAGCTAAAAATACTGAGACAGGATTTTAACTCCCAGCCCTAATAACAATGTGCCTGATTTCATTTGTAATTAGATCTCCCAAATATCTTCCACTACAGAAGATTTTCAGCAAATTCACTGCAGCATCCTTCTGTGTGTTGTTCCCAACCAGGGAGTACAAACCAAACTAAAATCAGATTTAGCATTATGAACAATTATGATGAGAAGCAGTGAGACTGAATGAGCAAGAAACAGTATTTTTTTATACCTTAACTAGGTCAGAGAAGTAGAAAACCATTAGGGAGGGACTGGCTCTCACAGATGTATGTTTCAACTGACGGGGGTTGTAAAATTCATGCAAATTATCTTTTTTTCTAAAGCAAAGACAGACTCGCAAAACCTGTTATGAACCATCACTCTATTGTAAGCAAGGCCTTCCTTGAGCTTAATAGGCTATTCATTCAATATTGATAAACAGTAGTTAATGTACAGTTCCTGCTATTCACTAACTAGTTTTAATGGCTGCTGAGCAACAGACCAAGAAGGAAAATCAATAGACTCAGGCTTATATCTTTGATTTATCATTATGGACCAACAAAGAGGTAATGGAGTAAAGCTGCAGGTACACAGACTTTCAGATGGCAAATGAAAATTACCGTACAAAAATGACAGTTGCATTGACTGCACTGTCATTTGACTGGATATCAATAATCAATAATCAAAAGAATGGCAACTATTAACCAATCATTAGATTAACTGGAAAAGGTGATATTTTCAGGTGTATTTGCTCAAATATGAAAATATACTGAATGTCTTTTAGTCCTGGTAAATCACAAGACATTTAAGGATGCCATCTAGGTTTTCACAAATGCTATATGGAATATTTGATCATTTTCTGACTCTCACTAAAAGCCGTTCCTATATTTGAGTGATGAGTAAATTCACACGGATACAGCCTAAAATACAAAAGTGTGTACAGGGCAATTGTAGTAACTGGTGTGAAATATATACAAACTGATTATAGAGCCTGACATGATGAGTTGGCTCCATCTTCCAAAATGCACAGCCTACCAAAGATCCAATAAAAGTCATGTAGCACATGTAGGTGCTTGCCTGCAGTAACTAGACTATGTCAGATAGGAATCAGTTCAGCAGTATAGTTGGTAGAGCAGGTGTCATTGTACAAAGGCTACAGTCCACACAATGGTCATAGGACCCCTGAATCCCAATACTGGTGCTGTTCAGTGCATGTCTTCCCCTTCTCTCTCATCATGCTTTCTGTTTCTCTCAGCTGTCCTACTGAAACAAGGCAAAAGCCTACATATCTGTTTGAGTCTGGATTGGACCAATACCAGATTCCAGGATCTGTTTAGCACATCCCTTGTTGAGAAAAAGAATATAGCAGAGATCTAAAAATGTTTTTAATGGGATTAGTTTTAGATTTGATCACAGGAAATTGTAAATCTTTTGATTTTAGACAAAACAAAAAATGTTTGTTTGGGCTTTTAGAAACTGTACTTAAAATTTTTCACCCATTTCTTACATTCCAAAGACAATTTATTCATTGCAAGTTCCTGCCCTAAAATAGAATATTTCAACATTTTCATGCAGGCTTATCTTTAAATAGCAGAATCTTCCAGAGCAGATAGATTTGGTCCAGAGTGGTGTGTCAGTGCTTTTTCTGCATGCTGAGTCAGGTCAGTAGGACTGAAACATTGCCATAAATTATAAATATCAGCTGGGGACATCCCTAGTCTGAATATAGCCTGCTCCAGATCACGTTAGCTGCGCTGCAGCTTTAGTTATCATGGCCATTCGCCCTTTTAAAGTGAGCTTCTGTTAGGGACTCCAGAAACAGGAAAGAATAACTAGATGTCAGTGAAAAATATATCTTATTCTACCTGAATATGACAATAATTTGACTGAAGATGGGTTTACCTGGTGGCTGATTAATCCCATGACCTGGATTTCTCACTTCAGTCACACTATCTACAACCAAATCAAGTTTTGGTTTTTTATGCATGCTTGCACCTGCTGGGACGGTATGACGAGCACTTCTCTGCATCAAAACACTTCCTTACAAGGGCTCTTTAAAAACCTACGAAATATTACACAACACAAGGAAACTTCCAAACCAGTCAGAGAGCATGTAAAAACTGAGTTTTACTCACAGCCTAAACAAAGACGTCACACGAGCTCAAACACTGACACTGTGTGCATTGTTAAACAGGCTGGGTGAAAATGACAACACTGTATAAATACCTTCACTCTACTGTAGCAGCTAAACTGGAATAAAAGTGACGCATATAAGAAATGGAAGGAGTGGGTTCCTTCTTCCTCTTTCTAAAAGTAAAGCTGTATGACTACATGGGGAGAAAAGTGTTAAATTAACCATACTGGGCATAGAACAAAAAGTTATCCCTCAGTGTAGAAGCTGAAGCTATCAAGCAAAAGATCTTAAACAAATAAGATGTTGATACTTTAAACTCCTCAAATGTGCTAGAACTGTGGTATTAAACTCCACTCCCCAATAGTTAAATCTGTCTGAAAGCTATAAAACCAAATGGCCAAGATCTTACAAATTGATTTGTCACACATTATCCAAAAATTGCAACATCTTTGATTTGGATACTGCACTTGGCGGTTCTGCTACTTCTGTATTTTGATTAATTGCCTGGGCCTAGTTTCCAAAAGACCACATGTCCCTCTACTCTATAATGACGCAAGCAGCACATGCTTTGAATTTATGTGTGGTGCAGTGTAAATCTAAAACAAAATGCACTAATAAATCAGTATTAAACATGAACAGATGTTTTAAACTTACTAGCAATGGGGGAACTTACACTGAGATTAAAGCCAATGATTATGAAAATGTTTTTGAAATGAGTTAGTGGGTGGCAACTCAAATACACAATGTGTCAATCCAATGTATTAGCTCATACTGATCAGTGTCTGTGCTTTGGATATCTGCCAATACTGAAAGAGATACCAGTGATTAATCACCTGATTAATCACCTATATTCTTAACTGTGATGATGAGGCTGGGGATCATTGTCTACAACAGCTGTAAACAAATACATGTACACTTAAAACAGTGTCTATGTACCATATAATAACATCACTCACCCTCTGCTGTCACAGTAAACCCTGAGTACAAGCTGCACTGTGTGTGCAACGTAGCTGAACTTATGCACCCCTATGTCTATTCCTTTTTCATGTTGTTAGCATTGTCTCTTAAAATATCATGCACTTTAGCGAGCTGATAAAAACTGATGGCAGTTAAAATCAAATTGCTCATGCATCATCTGTTAAAGTTTTAGCCTGTAGTACTGTGATATGGCATTACTTCAGATACTTGTACTCAGAGCTTTTACTTCCATTGATCTGCAGGTAAATGTTCTCATATGTTCTTTTAGAGGCCTGGTAGAGTGCCTTTCAGCATTTGTTACGTGCTGACAAACTGCATCATGGTTTCAACTGTTTTGTCACTTTCCCGTCATCAGTGGAAAGTTCCCCTGTCCTTGCAATGTAGTGGACAAAGTTAACTGCTTTACTTTGTTTCACTTGGTTTCTTTTCATCTGCCTTCTTTGTCTGTTAAACCTGATGTTAAACCACCAGCCACTGAAACAAGAGTTGTGTATGAAGTGCTTGGTCCTGGAAGTTAATGACATATCAAGCATAAAATAGATCCAAAATGCATTGCTTTTGTTGTTGGTGTCCTCCATGCAATGCTACTGAAGAACCAAAAACAATGAGGTAGCTCACATAAATGCTTGCTGTAAACACAGAAATGCGTAAAACTGAGCTGTAAAGCCTCAAGGATCCGTCTATTGTTACCTGATCCATCTATCTGAGTCAAAATCAGATCAATATCTGATACCAAGACTTGATCTTGGATTTTCAGGTGTTTTAAGAGCTAATTCTTCCATTTCAGAAGTTACACTGGCACTACGGTTATGTACATTTTTGTGCAGATTAGAAGATAAAAATGTGACATCATGGTAAGAAATGCCGATAGAATTTGTTATTGTAGTATGCAGTTAATAAATTAAGCTTTCTTTCAGATGCTGGCAGTGATAACATTAACATACTGGGCCAGTATTACACTAGGCAAAAGGTTCACTGCTTTTCTTTGCAAAATCCTGCTAAATGTTAACAAATACTGGCCCAAGCCTTCGCGCCAACACCTTCTTCTCCAACCCCTTCTCAGAAACCTTGCATCTGCCTGTCATTAACATGTGCACATCACTCGATCACATAGTTAATTTGCTAGCTAGGGACACAAGGGAGCTTTAAGAATGCACTGATAGCTCAATGGGCCAGAACATAAACAAGCGACCGGACAGATGTCAGATCTGGTGGAGTTCCATCAGAGTCTCACTTGTGATTAAAACTAAATCTTTAAAAGACATGAGCTAAAAACAGCTCACAACCTCTTTTGACAAAAACACCTACAGAATTAGAGACCTTCTACTCTAGCATTTAAGGCTTTAAGTACTTTTTGAATGCCTTAATTTCCACTAAATGGATTGATCAACTTTGACAACTTTTTAAGACCCTGCAGACACCCTGTTCGACTGATCTGTTCGTGAATTCGCAGGTTAAGGTGATGCCTGATTTACCTGGTTACTTAATGTTTGTTCTACAAGCACCCCGAAACTGTGACAAATCCCAATCAAAATACCATGATTTCAACTTGGGGTCTAAAAAGGTCTGTTTTTGTTGCACCAATAATCCAAGGCCATAAAAGATTACAAGAGGCAATCAAGAAACTGACCATTAGACATTAAAGGTGGAATAAAGGGCACGTATCTTGATTTGAAATTGATGAAAATGTGTCTATATATTTTGTTTGTAGTTTAATAAATCACTGACTTGTGGCCTTATCTGTACAGCTATTTTGTGTTATCTCTCTGAAGAAAGGTCATTGAACTGAAAGTAAAATCTACACATGCAACAGCTTGTTCTCCATCATGCACCTGCACTGAGGAGGAGGGGCAGGGCTGCTTGCACAACATAAAGTCTCAAAACTAGACACAAAAAACAATGAAAAAGCCCACATCAAATCTTTACTGGTGCTAAATCCTTTTAGAACACTAACTCAATGTATTTATTTTTAGTGAAGACTGTGATACAGTCAGGATGATCTTTATAACCTTTTAAAAATCAAACCTGAGCTAAATTTAATTTTCCCTTGGCTGAAATATTAAAAATGGCCTGCCAATAGCTTTTTCTTTCCTTCCAAATCATTGGCACACTGCAGTCCATCAAAAATTAAATCCAAATTGACACACTCACTGTGAAAATTGTAAATGGCTCTTTTCCAAGCCCAACAACAAATACTCAGTTGGGTCACTGTGGTAATACAACGTCACTGCAACTCTAACGTCACACGAGTGTTTAGACACTTTGTGTGTGTGTGTGTTCTTAAGGCCACGCAAAGAACGTCAATGATTGCACAATGCTCCAGGATATCTCTCATTCATTTTTACCACATGGTTAAAATAAGGCATGTTAACCCAGATCCTGGAAACTTAGGAAGGAAAACTGTGCCGAGCTGATCACACAATGAAATATATTCAAGGAAATCTTCTCTAAAATCTGCCATTAGACCAACCCGACTACAGTAGCAGTACTCAAACAGTACATGTTTGCTCACAGCACCGTTTGACACAAGCACACCCTTCTGACCCCAGCTGTTTTCTCTTCAGCTGATATCCCATTGGCTCACAGTTCAGGACGATTACCATGACTGTGTCCCATTTCAACAGGCATTACATCACCTTAAGAAGGTAAAGATAACATTTCATTGGCTTTTAAAAGTGCAACCACAAGTGAGAACCAGGGTGAGTTTTAATCTGCCTAACAAAACACTTTGGGTACTGTTTTAAGAGGAAAAAGTCAATTAAAACGAGGTGAACTAGGCTTAATCAACAGTGAAATTCAATTATAATGAAAATGAAAAAGGTTACAATGGAAGCATTGTGGACAATTAATTAATTACTCCAAAGCCACAGTAATACTTCAGAGCATAAGGAAACATGCATGCAATTTTTCTTCAAATTTCCTGCTTTCTGTCTCCAGTGGCACAACAAACTCTTATGCAAGTGTTTCTGTATCAACCCCAGTCTGGCACCAGTCTGAGACAAGAACAGTAAAGCTAAGGGCCCTTTTTGTTTGAATGAACCTTATCTTCCAGTCTGCTGTGAATGATCACACAAGGAACTCCATGCATGAAACGTTCACCAAACATAGGCTTTCAACACATCAACAAACACCACTGTGGCAAGACTGTTTCTGTAGATTATGCAGTGTATTATACCAAAGATCAGCCTTGCAAAACGTTATTTGCTTTTAGTTAGATGAATGATCAAAGGAAGGAAGGAGAATAAAGTGTCCTGTCTAATTAGAGATAAAGGGAAATTACATCAATCAAATGATAAGTTGTCTGCTATTGAACATTCATTAACAACTGGACCTGGCTGAATATCTTCCATGTTTCTTAGAGCTGAAAAATGACAAACAACCAGCTTGATTCCAGCTTTGAATGTTACTTATCCTTGTGTCATTACTCCTATGTGATAGTAAACTAAATATCCTCTGGGAGAACAAGGAATGTTTCACTATCTTCTGAGATTTTCTTTATCCAAAAATCCATTCTAATAATGAAAAAAAATGACTGACAGCTCAGTTAACAAAGAAAACAATTACTTGTTACAGCCCTAAATGAAGCTATGCCAAACTCTTGAAACTTTGCATTATGCAGATCATAAACAAATCACAAAAGACATTCTAGATCATCTTGATAATTTGACTCCAGCTACAGCTAAATTCAAATGGATTGTCTTCGCATCTTTCAACAGTTCACAGCAAAGATAACTTTCTTAGCAAACCAGACACTGTGGTTGGAAAGATAACAACACAGGTCATCAAATCAAGGTTTTATGTTACAGAGGAGCAGATACTGAAACAAGCAATTAACACAAACAGTTTGGTTGGCATTGATCTGAGCTGTAAGGAATAAATCAATAATGCAGCATTCAATGATATAATCCAATATCATCTGAACAAATGGTTTTCTTTAAGAAACTGCCATCAATTTTGATTCAACTTTAGATGTTGATATATATAATAGGGGATGAGGATTGGTAGTATTTGATATTTACACCCTTTATCAGCAGGTATATCCCTTTAAGCATTTCATCAACAGTATGTTGACAACAATGCTCAGATAACATTACTTGACTTTTGCAATGTGTCCTTGGATACTCTTCAGTCATAGCAGGTGAGCTGCAGGTGTGCAGCAAGGAGCTGCAGAATAATGCATAACTGTACTTCAATCTGTGCATTTATTGGAGGGATTTACTATTGGCAATCCCTCTCATGCACACAGGTTGTGATTCTATACAAATAGAAAAGGGGGGGGGGGGTATACCTGGGTGGCTCACCCATGTATATGTGTGGGAAACACAACCCCCTGTCTTAAATTGCTTAGAAAGCAAGTTTAACCCAATAAACTAGGGGTCAACCGATAATCACCTTGGCCAAATATTGAGGCCAATATTTGGCAATTGGCAGATTATCGGTATTGGCATCTTATTTTACCAATAACCTTAATTAATCAAAAGTGTGCCAACTCAGCTCCACTGCAAAATGTGGTTTCCCCTCTGCCTACATTTTTACTCTCTAAGTCTCACCAAATTTCCTATATCCAACAAAATCTGATTGGCTGGATGTCACATGAGTACTAGCCAATCACCGCAAGTAGCCTAAGTGCCACTGACACAGTGAGCGTATGGCATTATTTTCTAATGCTACTGCTCTGCTCTATGCTAGTTCTCATGCTCACAGAGCTCAGGGCTAAATTGTTTTTTTTTTTTCATTTTTCAATCATGCAATTTCACTTTTGTCCCATTAAGAACATTTTGTGTGTCAAAATAAATGTGTATCAATTGCAAATATCAGCAATTGGTCTCATGAACTACAAACAATTTGTATTGATATCCGCCCTGAAAAATCAACAATGATCCCCCATAACAAACAATTGAATTTGTTAAAATTTCTCTCTAAAACCTACATTTCCTTTTAAGTTACATTTGAACACATCATACTGAGTTTTTATTTACCCTTGCCAAAAATCATGCACCTGCAAGACACATTATGATGTGGGATTGTGTTGCCTTGTTTGATCAGCTAACTGGGTTTTATCCTGCCAGTTTTAGGGCTGACAACCTCAAGTGGATTGGTCAATTAACTGGTTGACGACCTCATTTTCGCCCAAAATCCAATCGGTTGAACAATCGCACATGCTACTTTAATTGAAAGAATCAATTTTTTGCAAGAGTGAGAAGGTAGAAGTCATGTGTTTTTATTTTTTTCAGTTATCTAGTGTCACAAAATATAATTTATAAAAAAAAACTATGAATATAACTATTCAAATAGAATTTACTCATGCCTTTAAGTGTAATTAATTACAGGTTAATACCCAGAAAGTCAAAACAACATCACTAGGACCCTCCCACCCTAGAGGAGAGCAAAGCCTGTGACGCACGTTTATACTCTGTTTCCTGTGAATTGACGACATGTCGAAAAAGTCAGCAGTGTGGCAGCATTTTGTTAAAAAGGATGATTTTTGTCCGTCCCACGACCAATCAATTAATTGATGATCTGGTGCGATTTTAGTCGACCAAATTTTTCTTTGGTTGACCACAGCCCTAGCCAGTTTCAGCATGGATTTCGATAATGGATTAAAATCTTGTTAAAAACAGGAATTTGGGGCAGTGTACCACGGCTTCTTTGGGGTGATAGAAGAAGACCGACCTGCAGCAGCTGCAGCATAGGACAAGGTGCCAAAGCCTTTTTATATGGAAGCAGTCAAGGGTGCTGCATTTCAATTTGATTTGATGCTGCTGGGCTTCATTCTTATAGGCTTGCAGTAAGAATTATACTTCAAAAACTTCATCAGACAACTATTTGTGCACCAGTGAATTTGAATCAAATGAAATGACCTTAATCAAGACGTACTGTCATGTTACAGGACTCACAAGCCTTGATAGCAGTATTGATCAGCTCAAATGTTATTGATTTTCTGGTTTTAAAAAATGCAGAGCCAGGTCCTTATAGAAGCAGGTTTGAATCTCCATCCATGCATATATGAATGTAAAAAAACAATCTATATGTCATTATCTAAAAGAAATTGTTCTTTAAGACTTACTTTAAATGAACCTGTATTGACTTGTATATACTGCAGGCTCTAACTGATTCAAATACAAGTGTATTGTGTCTGACATTTCTAAGTATGCCATTTCTGCAGCCCATCTTGTCACTTTTACTGTTCAGTCACCTCGTCTGGATAAACATTACATCTTTAATGTCTTATCTGATAATCTAATAGGATGCATAAATGTGTCACTGCCTTTACAATTCACATGGCTGTGATTTCTAGGCTAAATGCTATATGATTCAGGATTGACAAGCTCTACAATACATGCATAATGTAATGCAGTGTTAAACCAGAGAGCTTCTATGGATGTTAATCAGGTGGCTTCAATAAAATGCACCTATGCGTTATATATTTCATAGGTTCTGGAGACTTGTCTCAGCTGCGTATCTTGACAATACTCCCAATTTAAACACTCCAAAATATGCATAAGACATGGACAGACCTGCTGAAATTCCTCAAATCAAACCTGGGGAGATTAGCTCTTACATCTATGTCCAATCTTAACAGGATTAAATGACATTGGAGTTAAGTGCGGGATAGTAATCTGCTTAGTGAAGTGGTGAGAAAATGAAAATGTTGAGGGTACAGAGCTCTAATCCCTCGTCCCTCTATCGAAGCGCTGAAGGTGCTCCGCAACAAAAGATGTGACTGCTGTTGCTGCTGTTGCACTGCAGCTGTTTACATTAATGTAGACGAGAGGACTATTTAAACGTGTTATTGTCCAACTCTTTTAAACGCACTCGACTGTGCTTTATGTGACAGTCTGGTGGCTGTGAATAGATAATAGCCATAACGGGCTGCCATGTACAGCTGTTGATGGGAAACATACCGAAAACAGACAGCTGCTTTAATCTCCTGTTACAGTCAAAAAACCCATGATAGTCGGACAAATATATCAGCACAGACGTTTCTAAGCTTAAAGCGTTAATATTGGGTTCAGCTGTTAAAATTATTCAGTTGAAATAGCTTCAATTATAATATAACTCAGCTCGGACAGCATCAGAATGGGATACTGCGCTCATGCTAGCAGCTACGTTAGCATGTTGTATGATACAGGGCGCAGCAACTTGCGCAAACAAAGACGCTTACCTTGATTAATGTCGAGTCAGTGTCTTCCTTTTAGACGTCCGGGTTGTTGTCAGGGTGTTATTATCCAAAAGATACTTCGAGGAGAGGGCATTAGCTTCCCTCTGAGATTCGCTTGAGGGTAGTTCAATAAGGTTGTTGCTAGTGTTAGCAGCAAGCTAACACTTAAAACTGCTGGCCCTGAACGCACAGCACATTCTCCTGCGCGAGCCCTCCTCAAGTTGTTTAACGTTTTTCGTCCCACAGTTGTTTTCACAATTAAAAGTGTTCAATTTACATATGTTAACTCGGACAAACTAACTAAAAGCGAAGACAGGCGAATAATGATCCGTTTTTGATAAGGTTTATGACACACAGCATTTAAAAAAATCCAAAATGTCCACGACATTCAGCAAGGAAATACAAAAGGCAAAACTGCGTACGACCTCCGGCAGCGCGACAGCTTTTCCTCCAAAGTGTGCCGCACCCAGGTGTTTTCACTCATAATCCCCTGTCGTTTAACCGTACAGCTCTGGACACAGACGAGAGAAGCTACATGGGGGCTGTTTGAGAACAACATGCAGCGGTGGGTTTCTTCCCTGCGACCTCTGTGACTGTGTCTACACGAAGAAGTGGGCTGTCCACAAGAAGTCGCCTTTCCAGCTTACACCGAGCCCAAGTGGTGATGCTTCACGGTCTCACGCCGATACTCTTGGTGAATCCTCCCCTCACTGGAGAAAAAATGTTAATTATTAGTCATATGTACCTGAAAAAGTGTAAATATAAAAAGTTTAGCACTTTTTGTGAAAAATACCTTAAAGCAGCAATAAGTAGAATTTTGTTTGGTGCGCTTTGGCTCCCACTAGTGGTCGCTTGGTGAAGCACCACTGCCAAAAAAAGTGCCCCTATGCCTTCCCTTTATAAATTAATATGCATTTGTTGTCAAACAGAGAGGGCAAAGTCAGCAATGACATTGTGAGAAGCCAAAAAACGAAACACATTAGCCGTTTCTCAAAGTCTGGGAAGGATCCTCGAACATCGATTCTTGAAGGATACTGTCACTGACTGTGGTTGGAGGACTGTCCCAAGGTTTAGGGTCCTCAAAATTTTTCCAAGGACTGAGTCCTTCAAACAGATAAAAAAAAATCTGAAAATAGTGCAATATCAGTATATGATTATACTGTTTGATGATTATTATATAGAATGTGATTTTGTAATGATATAGCATATTAGATGGTGCTGGGTAAAAGTTGTACAAGCTGTTGTTCATACCCCTCCCATTTTAATTTCTGCCACCATAGGTTATATGGGTGTGACCATTCCAATGATGCAGTCACGTGCACTGGCTAGCCTGTTCCAAATGTGTATTCCACAGTTGTCAGGGACTCTTGCCTCTCCTCAGTAGGACCCAACTCGGGATGATCTTTCCTACTGAGGAAGGATCCTGGACTTTGAAAGCAGCTACTGACTGGATCAAGCCACATATCCAAGATCAATATAACACACTATATGTCAGACTTGCATCCTTATATTATCTAAGGCTCTTGCCAGCGTGGAATAGCCTGTGTAATATTTAATGGAGGTCAGCAAAAGTTCATGCAGGAAGACTGTATTTACTCATTCATTAGTCACCACTCGCTCATTCTTTCTTCACAGTCAGGTGATCAACTGGTTATGGGTGTTCATGCTCTTAAGTACTAAGCTAATCAGGTTCTGCCACAATATTGTTGACCAGTCATCACGCACTCTTAGTATTTTAAATCTATCATCCTGTCTTCTGCAGTCAGCCTGTCATTTGAGTATGGATGTTGCAACCCTCCTCCACCCCAGCCGCCTCCATTCAGTTCATCAACATCTAGTCCTCACAGGTCTTCTGGGTCTAGACTTCATAGGGGGTATCATATTCCTGCTGTTTGCCTCACTACCCCTTCAAGTATACAATCATCTGTCACTGCCCTCTGCACCAAGATGAACTAACTGGCTTCTTTTTAGCTTAAAGCTGCTGTGTGAACCTCCAATTTCCACATACTCCGCCTGTGCTGCGATCAGCTCACAAAGCATGCTGTGGAGCAAATCGCTCCTTTTCTAGTCAATCTTTGCAGTTCCACTGCTCGTACTCTGGTCCATCTTCTGCATGTCTCAGAAGCACCACTCCAACACTGATGGAAATACACCCCAGGTCTGGTTTCAGCTCTGATGTTCTGTCGATATCTGCTATCTGTCAAAATGTGCTATTTGCATTTCTGCACATGGGTAAATGGTTAGGGTTAGGGATATACTCTGCTACCATGTCACGTTGTTGCACCATTTTTCAGCTGTGTTCATACTATTCAACAGCTGAGCTACTAAGGGTTCTACAACACTGCAGAGGTCACTCACCTTTGGTCAGAGCAAGGGGCTACACACCTGGAACACACTACAGATGAAGTATTTGGAAATTGAAGGTGAAGCTGTAAACACTTACATTACATAGTGCTGAAAGCAGGCAACTGGGCACTCTGTGGAAATGAAATGCCAATCCCCATGTTAAAACTAATTTTACTGCTTTGAAACTTATATTTCAAAGCAGACAAGTTACACATAGTCATAATTGTGGGATTAAAAGTCATAATTATGTGATTATAACATCATAATTATGAGATAAACTCAAAACAGTGAAAACTCCAGGTGTTTTGACTCATAATCTCCTGATGTTTAACCATTTAGTTATGGGCACAGAGGCAACATGGAGGTCATTCCAGAATTACATGAAGTGGTGGGTTTCTTCTCTGTGACCTCTGCGTAGGTAGAAGAAGTGGGCTGTCTACCAGAATTCACCTTGTGGTGATGCTTTCACTGTCTGACACAGATAGGCTATTCCAGTTAATCCCCATCTCTCCTTAAATCCATCCATTTGACAGCAATTTATCCTTTGCGACTGGGTCTTGGATAAGATTCACAAAAATGACAAGGAGGTATTTTATTTATGGTTTCTGGGGTGAGTTCAGGGACAGTGGGACAATATCTGAATGTCTTCTGTTAGGTTTATGACATGAGTATAAAGAAACAGTCCAGCACATGATACACTTCAGTAACACTGAGGATGTTGCTGATCTTTTTCAGGGAAAATAAAGATTTTTATCATGCTCTAAGGAGGACAGGCCTTCACTTTTGATGAAACTCGTCTAAATCTGCTTTTCTGGTCATATTTGGGTGATTGGGATAGCATATTTAATCACTGATTAAGGCTTTATTGGGATTTTTTTCACATATTTGCTCAAATTGAGTTCAAATGGGGTTTGGAAGTAAACCGTCATTGAACATGTTTTACAGAGGTAAAGCTATACTGTACAGGTTTAGATTAGACAAGGACTTTTAGTGCAATTTTTCTTGGGCTATCAAAGGTAAACATTTAGCAAAATTCAGCTTCTCGATGGATATTTTGCAATCGATCAGGGGTTTGCACACATGAAGAGGCCAGGAACAAATGTTTTTTTTCCAAGGTCAACAATTTTCTTCAAAATATAAGCCTTTTGGCGCACCGGTAGTCAAGTGGTTGGGGCGCACGCCATGTACGCAGGCGATCCGGGTTCGAATCCGGCCCGTGGCACTATTTCCTGCATGTCTCTCCCCGCTCTCTCCCCTGTTTCCGACTCTATCCACTGTCCTATCAAATAAAGGCAAAAAGGCCAAAAATAAATCTTTAAAAAAAATATATATATATATATATATATATAAGCCTTTTAACGGTGTCCAAGTCACCTTAGATTATGTTGGGTGGATGGAGTAGCATTAACTTAACGTAATTACAAAATAAAAACCTAAATCATATATGATATAAAATTATATGTAATTTTATGATCAAAACTAGCACATTTTGTCATTCTTCTTAATATATAAATTACAGGCTCAACCTCCCGTTAGATGTTTGCTTCGCCCGCCTGTGTTGCAACACACCAATTTGGTCATACAATTTTTACTGTACAGTGTCTGCACTAGGCCTCAGAAGAAATGCTTCCATTTTCATTCATAATGAGAAAAAAACATTTTTTGACCAAGTGTCCCATTCAAATTTGTGTCTCAGTCACCCTGAATTCACCCAAGAAGAGGATATTTTTGCAACATTTTGACCATTACTAACATCAAATTAAGTGTAACTTAACTGTTTTTAATCAGAATGGAGGGTATCAACAAATTTCACTGATGGAAAAGCTTAATTTAGAGAAAAATATCCCTGTTTCTGAACAATTATTAACGTTTGTACCAGTATTTCTTATCCAGTGGCGCCCCCTGGTGTACAAACACACATTTTTCTTTGCACAGTTTCTTGCAAACCATTCCTGCTACAGTATGGAAATTAGGACATTTTCCTAATCCTATTCCCAAGGAGAGAGGTTTGGTGATATTATATCATAACATAATGCCTTCTAAGAGGAGAATTTACATGGATGTATCAAGGGATTTAAAGTAAGGATTTTATAAGACAGTGCTTTAACATGTACACTAACTGATGCTTGCAAGACTAAAATTATCTTTGTAGCTTTAAATGTGCCAATCACTGCAATGTAATATGGATAGAATTCTTTTAATACAAGGGAATATTTCATACATTTTCTGCCTCAAAAAGTATGCATAACTGCTTCATTTCCTACAGCTAAGGCTGTACTATGACAGTCATTTTCTAAGTTACAACAGGAAAAGGTGAGGCATACATCATGATGAAAATTGAACTGCTTTATTTAATGTTTATTTCATACTGTCTGTTTGCTTTACTTTCACTGCTTTGAAATACTGGGACACTTAAGTACAAGAAATTCATATCAGAAAAATATTATCTCTCACTATAAAATGGTACAACGTATGCTTTTGAAAAAGTCTACTGTACATTTTATTACAAGGACTGTACATTTTAATAACTATTGACAAGCACTAATCATCAAGTAGAAAAAAAAACTAACAAAACAATTGAAGCACTGATATTTTTTCTACAGTCAGTAGTTTGAATAAACTTTGATATAACGACAAAAATAAACTTAATATTTTTAAAAATTACACCATTTTTGTTTCCTCAGACTTTATCAGTCCTTTGCACTGAAAGAAAGAGTCCTGTTGTGGGTTTCGTCCAAGGAATGATTTCAGCATGTCCATCCCATCCACTGAGCCACCGGCCTCCAGGATCACCCTCCTGTACTCTCTTCCCACCTGTAAAAAGTAAATATTGAACAGTAAAGGCATTTTATAATGTAAATATGACACCTTTAAGGTTGTCACCCAATTACATGCTTGAAAGTTAATCCTGATTAACTGCATGTTTAAATGTATATCGTAGTAATTTTGATTAGATTAGGTTTAAAACTAAGCAGTTTCTCCCAGCTTCTTATTCTGGGAATCAAATGAAATTAAAGAGATGTTTTTTATAAAGTTTTGCTCTGCTTCACCTGTGTGGTCTGAAAACATGTCTACGAGATAGGAGACAGCTTCAAAGTGCTTAATCTGTAGTGTTTCCCACAGAATAACCCTGTGCTCTGTTGGAAGACATCCTGCTTAACCTCTTTCGTATGTTTAAATAATCGACAGTATTAAAGACAATATGTTCCATGGTGAACCTCTAATATCATCACTTGCTTTTTAAAATGTTTCAATCAATAAACCGCACTCATGGCAGCTGTATGTGTGAAGGTTTGTAGTTCCTGAGGTAGTATTTCTTGGCTATCATCATAAATTGCATTGAGAATGATATCAGCAGCAAAAAGATGCAGAAAATTTTGAAACAACATATGCATCTCGATCGGTACATTTGCAAGAACGGTGTACCAAGGCGTGTCCTTCTCTTGCAAGGTCACTATGTGAATTTTATAAAATAAATGAACAAATAGTGGACAGCAAATATACTTAAGTAGATTTAAATATACCTGGAGGGTCCAACCAAGTATGTTCAGGAAACACTGTTCCATCAAATACAGTGTTTAACACAGTTATACATTAAGAAATACACAGGAGTGCATGTACAAAATGACTCACTGGCATTCAGGTTAATGTGACAGAATTTACACTTTTCAAGAGCTCATGTTTAGTTGCTTTCTCTGTGTTACCCGGTTAAGCAAGGTTGACAATTCAGGTTAGAATTTTTTCCACAAAATTTCCTTTGTCACGACTGTCTTCAACTAAGGGCACTTTGCTTCCTGTAAGGATAAAACCTGCTGGAGCCAGGTTAGTGGTAGAACAGGTGCCCATATACAGAGGCTACACTCCTTTATTCAGTGGTCATGGGATAGATTCCTGGCACAGTTTGGTGCATGTCTTCCCCCCACTCTCTCTTCCCATATATTCTGTCCCTCCTCAGCTATCCTGTCGAAATAAAGGCAAAAAAACCCTAAAATAATTTTAGAAAAAATTATAAAACCTGCCTTAATTATGAAAGAAAAAAAGAAACTTCTGTTAGAAAGTAACACCATTACATTTGACCATGGAAAAATGAACTTAAATAAGAGTAAAAAAAAAAAAAAAAAAAAAAAAAAAGCAGAAATCATTGGCATCAAAAAGCCTGACTTTTTTTTTTAAAGATTTGTTTTTAGGCTTTTTATGCCTTTGTTGACAGAAGAGGATAGTGGACAGAATTGGAAACAGGGATGAGAGAGCTGGGGAGAGACATGTGGGAAAGCGCC
The DNA here is from genome assembly GCF_018320785.1 of Cheilinus undulatus. Lineage (NCBI taxonomy): Eukaryota > Metazoa > Chordata > Actinopteri > Labriformes > Labridae > Cheilinus > Cheilinus undulatus. The sequence continues at coordinate 7,958,213 of NC_054881.1, read as the reverse complement.
ACAGGCTGGATTCGATCCCGGGCCAACCACACACAAGGGGCATGTCTCAAACCACTAGGCCACCTGCACTCCATAGCCTGTTTTTTTAAGAGTAAAATGAGACGTTAAGATAAGCAGCTGTGTGCTTATTTTCCATCAATGTGAGAACAGAAAGACGCTACAGCAAATACTATCTAGCTGCTGCCTTTTGGCAGCTGCTATTGTAGCTTCACAGTGATGCATCAAAAATAACAAAATTGCATGGAATTACTGTTGACAGCCCTACAAAATGCTATATGCATGTTGTAGTAATGTAAGACCCACCTTTGGATTCATAATTCCCTCCTTTTTAAAACGGCTGAAGTAAATGTCCAAAGAGTAGACTTCACTCCACAGATAGCTGTAGTACTGACCGTCATATCCTCCAGCCAAGTGGCTGAAACTGGCTGTCATATTGGTGCCTGCAGAGGAAATATCAACAAATCAATACTGAGGTCAACTGTACGTGCTTCCAACAGGCTATTAAACAGAAATCTCATGTGTTCTGCAGGTACATATTGTATTCCAGTTTCCAGAGCTACAGGATTCTTGCATTCTCACTGGACACTTGACTTAATAGCCAAGTTTTTTCTTGCAATCTCTCCATTGTTGATGCTTCTTTATACCTGGTGTAGCAGGGACGCCCAGGATGTCTTTGTAGTGATTTGCGAACACCTCAGCCGAGTCTGCTTGTGAGCTGGTGTGCAGTGTCTGATCCACTTTACTGAGGACGACCTGACGCAGGTTCATCAGTCCTGCAGATAATAAACATGTCACATTTACAACTTTAACTTTGGACTTCTAATTACTGCATGAACTGTGACAAAGTCTCTGGATAGTGTCTGACCAGTGTTGGCGACTCTGGATGCGATCAATTTGTCGAGCAGATTGTCTGGGATCGGGGTGCCGTCCTTGTAGTGGCGAGACATTCTCCTCAGGGGCTCCTTCTCCCAAACCCAGTTCTCGAGCATCTGTGAGGGCACCTCCACAAAGTCTGTCTCCACCAGGGTGCCGGAGAATTCTGAAAACATGGTCTGACACAAAAACATGGTAAATTTGTGCTCAAAATAGCATACACTGCATCAAAATGTAGAAAGACAGCTACCTTCGAACAGATCTCGTGCATGACGTGACCAAACTCGTGAAAGTATGTCTCCACTTCATGGTGCTGAAGGAGAGATGGAAAACCTTTCCTGGGCTTGGTAAAATTAGCCACCATGGCTGCAACTGGAAGCTGGCGTTTTCCATCAGGACCTTTGCAGCCTGGCTGCAGCCCAAAGCATGCTGCATGACCGTACTTTCCTTCCCTGGTGGAAAAAAGGTTGCAAATGTCACACAGAAGGATAGACTCTGGCATGAATGACAACACAGAGAACCAAGAGCTGTGGTCTATGATTAAGTATATTACCTATTTCCTCTTTCTTTAAATTTCCTTTGAAGGAAATGCTGATTGAAGTGTAAACATATAACCAATTAATCAATGACATGATAGACAGAAAACTAATATCTATTTCAAAGATAAGATAAAGCAAGACTTGATAACCTTTATCAGTCCCACAGCTTTCACATCAGGTGTTACAGTAAGGACTGAGGAGGGAGGGGAAGATATAATAAATCTATAAACAGGCTATAAATAATTGCCTTTAGGTAAGTGAAAAGACTATTAATAAAATTATTATGCCTTATCACACCTTATCTATTAGTTATCTTTATTTCACGTCTTTCTAGATTTATTTCAATTGTATAATACTGATTCCCTTAGTAATAAAATGTTTTAACTTGTTAGGCGGCATGAAGTGTCTTGTATCTATGTTTTAGAAGACTTTAGCATGAATAAAGCTTGTTTTTATAATTATTCTGGCTGTTTTAAATCAGTTTTACCAATAAACACTTATGGTGCACACACACTTAGCAATCAGTCCTGTGCCCAAGCAAATTTGACCCCAAAAGCCCATTTTTTGACAGGTATGAGTGCTCAGAAACACGCTCAAACACAGTGCGCCTCCTGAAGAGTCTTCCGCACAGTATTTCTGCTCATGCACAACCACAAGCATACACATGGTAGACATAAATAACTAATGTATGATTCAGTAGTGTTAGAGGGCTGTATGTGACCATAAAGACTCAAAATAAGGCACAGAGTCAGGAATGTTGCAGTCATGTTTTCTGTTATTCCCCACAGAATGAGGAGAAATACTCAGAGTCTCTGCTGATTCTCTGACTGCATTTCAAGTACACTAAAGGACATGCATGTGCAGTATTAGGACATGATCAAATATGTACAAGAGGTAACCGGGCTCAGGCCTGGAGCAATATGAGTGTAGGCAAGAAGACTAATAAGGCAAACAATCGTGCTTTGGCATGATTTAGGACAAGCAGGTGTAATGTTAGTGTGTCCTCAGTCCTGGCTTCTCAGTTGTAATGACTTTGTGCTTATTATAATTTGAAAGTGCAGTAAAAATTTTGGATTTTTTTAATTTCTGAAGATATTTTTGGGAATTTTTTTTTTGCCTTTTTGGATTGGACAGCATAATAGGAAACATGGGGAGAGAAAATGGGGCAAGACATGCACCAACACTGAAAAGCAAGGAAATCAATCCTGTGACCAGTGCATCTTAGCCTCTATTTATGGGTGCCTGCTCTACCAACTGAGCCAAACTGGTGCTCAGAATCTTTGGATTTGTATCTATTTCAGATAAAATAAGACTACCATGGCATTGGGAAATATATCTTAGACTTTCAGTGAGACATTGGCTGGGTACCAGAGTCCATACAAGAAAAAATATCCATCCATTTTCTATGCTGCTTATCCTGTTAGGGGTCTAAGTGCCTAAGAGCCCATCCCAGCAGTCATTGGGTGAGAGGCAGGGTACATCCTGGACTGGTCGCCGGTCAATAAGTCAATGGCATAAAGAGACAGACAACCAGGCATGCTCACATTCACACCTACGGCCAATTAAGAGACACCAGTTAATCTAACGAGCATGTTTCTTGTCCATGGGAGGAAGCCAAAGTACCCAGAGAGAAGATGCAAACCCTGTGCAGAAAGGCCCCAGCCAGGATTCTATACCAGGAAGATTCTTGCTGTGAGTTAACAGCACTAACCCCAGTGCCGCCATGCAGCCCACAAGAAAATTTAAATTGATCAAATTGTGGACTTGACTAATCAAAACATCAGAGGCCAGAATCAACAGAAAAGTATAAATTTTGCATGGAAAAAGACAACTAACTCAATTTTTGAGGAGCTAGTTGCACGATTTAGATCTGCAATTTCTACTTTTTTCACTTACGTTGGTAAATTCAAAAACTGTAAACACTGCAGTGGCCTGGTCAGCAAAAACTATGATGGTTTTGATTTAATGTGTTTTTTAATGTGTTTAGGTTGGCTTATTTTGTCTCAAATGCCTGTCAAAATCAACATCCTGTCTACCTTGGATGTAGGTCCAAGTAGAACTGTCCAATCTCCTCTCCTGTCTCCGTGTCCTGCGCTGAGTAAAGCTTCACATTTTCATGCCACACATGAGCGTGCTCCACCTCTGCGAAAGCGAGACCCAGCAGCTCCTGGTAGATTCCAAAGAGTCCCTCTGTCACCACGTCGAGAGGGAAATACTCGATCAGTTTGTCCTTGTTCACCGCAAACTTGCACTGCTCCACTTGGTTCATGTAGTACGGTAAGTCCCAGGCGTTGATCTGTCCGTCAAAATGGAGGCCCTTCATCAAACACTCCCTCTTCTTCAGAGCCAGGATGTATTTCCTCTCTTTGACTCCAATGGGCTTCAGGGTTTCATAAAAAGTATCTGCAAAGGTGGAAGACGTAAGTCAGAGGGAATGAGTGGAATTACTTTATCAATCTATCACCAGTACAGGGCGAGACATTTTTACATATGTGTAAAAAAAACCCTGGAACATGAATGTACTGCCATGTTCCCAGGATCTAAGTTTAAACAAGAACTTTCTGTGACAGGAAATAAATAAACAGTCACTATAAAAATGCCTCTAAGCAGAGCTTTTAATGCAGGCTAAGTAAAGAAATTATCTTTTTTTGCTCAAGAGGATTGGCTCTGGTGAAGAGTGGGATTTAGTATCACCCTAGAGACACCCCTTGTGTTTTGATATAAAAACTATCTAATGTGTTGATAACTTTTTAAAAATATTCTGCTTAGACTGAGGGGATTTTGTCCCAATTCCTCTCTGTTATTTATTTTCTAAAGTAAATCTGGGAAAGGATCTAGAGTATAATGTCTGTGGTAGGTAATTTTTTAAGGTAATTTGGGTTTGGGGGTAGGGGCTTGCCTTTATTCTGATAGGACTGGGATAATCAAGAAGGGAGAATGGGGAATGACATGCAGGGAAGGAGCCACAGGTTGGACTTGAGCCTAGATGGCCTGCTGCAAGAACGATAGGAGGGCTTTCCGTTAGCATCAGCTACCAGTCCAACAGCTGACTACTCACTAAATCACTGCCAGCTTATTACCATCTACTGCTACCTAATCATTTATACCTTAAATAAAGAAATGTCTTCATAAATTCCATTTGAAAAACTTAAAAACAACAGATGCAACTGAAATTTATTGACACCTGGACCCTGATTATGTATTTTATAACTCTCTTTTCCTTTAACTTTGCAAAAAATCCATGTCCTCCAAACCATTTTATTTCTTAAACATTAGGTTGTATGTTACATATGAGCCTATATGAGCCTACAGATGCATCTCAAGACTTACATTGTTTTCATCGATTATGGCTTGCAGATTGCAGAAATCTAAATTCCACTATCTTAAAAATTTTAGAATATTGTGGGAAAAGTCCAATTTACAAAGGTTTCCTGAGCTTTCATTCTCTCACTGTGGTTCAGTACACAACCACAGTCATGGGGAAGACTGCTGACTGAGAAAAACAATTACTGTCATCCTCCACAAGCAGGGTAAGCCACAGAAGGTCACTGCTAAGAGCTCACGAGCTAAGAGCTGCTATCAGAGCAACACCCCAGCAGTGCCACAGACTGATCAGCTCCATGCCACGTCACATAAATGCATTCATTTGTGCAAAAGAAGCTCCAACCAAGTACTGAGTGCATTGATGAGCATCATTTTTCAGGTCAATGTTTCTATATTGTAAATCCTTTTGTTGGACTGATGTTTTGTAATATTCTAACATTTTGAGATACTGGATTTTTTATTTTTGTGAGCTGTAAGCCCCAATCATCAAGATTAAAACTAAAAAAAAATCACAGGAAAACAATTCACTTTTTTATATTCTAATTTTCTGGGATACATCTATATGCCTTCAGATTATGGCTCCATTTGTGCCAGTATCTAACTGTCTTAATTAAGACAGTCTTATTAGTGGACATACATTTTTCACACTGGTGTATGAAGATACAAAGTTTTTAGCAACATGCTGTTTTGGTGCTGTGAATTTCAGTCTGCAATAGTGTGTACTACATTTACTGGTCAATAGATGGCTTAATTGTGACAAACTTGGCCCCCTGTCTTTATTTATATTCATTTCATATGTATTTAGTAATATCTTTGTATTTACTCTTTATTTATACACTCTCATTCAGAAACTATTTTCTTGTTTATTCCTTGTTATTTACTTATTTAAAACAGTTTCTCTCATATTGTGTTGCTCTGGGTGTCACTGGAGGGTGAAATGATATTATATATTTGTCTGCTCTTATATATGTGTCAGTTTTCTAGAAATAAAAAAAAATGACTAGGGTTTAAAGAAAATGACGGTAAAATGTATGTTTTATGGCAGAAATTTTAACTACTTTACAAACATTACACTGCAGATGATTTCACAAATTTAAACATCCTCTGTTACACAAAGACAGAGACAGAATAATGAAGCCTCTTCTTAGGTTGTTATATACAACCATGTGTCCCCATGAGCTATAAATCACCGTCTGTAACTCAACATTCCAAGGCATGCGGTGCGTGTAGAATACAATAAATTACATGCAGCAGGCATGAGGAGTGGCATTTCCCTCGTCTGTGCTCTGTATCTGCTTCCACCTCTATTTATCATGTGTACCAGTGTACTTTAATAACTACAAGCATTAATCAGATGGTGTGAATCTCTCTCCTGTAAGTGTCTGCACGTGTGCGTGTGAGGTGAGAGGGGTCATACCTAAAAAGTCAGACACATTGTTGGCATTCTTGGCCATGTTAATCTCCAGCACATAGTTTGCGTGGCTGCTGTAACCGAGTAAGTCTGCCACCTTTGCCCTCAGCTGTATTAGCTGCTCCAGGATCCCTGTGTTTACCTGAAAAACATACATAAATTAACAAAAAAAAAACAGTACAAGAAAACAATGATCTAATCAAACAAATATTTTTGTGTAATATTTATGATTGATTTAAAAAGTAATAACAAGAGGTACTGAACACTAAAATAATAGTATGTTATAGATGTGTAATAAAAAATTGCAATAATTGAGTTTTTCCTTTAAATATCACTAAAATTACCAAAACATCACAATTGATTACAAACATAATACAATTTACAATTTATTTATTCTAATTTCATCATTTGACGTTAATAGAATCTTTTTCCCTTCCTTATTCCTGTCTTTAAAGACCCCTTTTTCCTAACTTCCCCTCTTATTTAATCTTTCTCTTCCCCTCATCAATCCCTCTCTCCTCTTACTCCCCCATTATTTTTACATTATGCTCCCCTAACCCCCCTTTATTTCCCCCTTTTCTCCTTATCCCCCTATCTTTGTGGTTTTAATGGAAATTTGAGCCCATTTAAGGAACAAATAAATACCATTTACATTGCATTACAACAGCTGAAAAGGTAATGGGAAAGCCATCCATTACCAACTTTAAAAAGTTGCTTTTTTGAATCATGAGATGTTAAGGATTAAAATTAAAGATGTAGAGCTTAAGAATAAAGCAGTACCTGCTCTTTAAAGTGTAAACTGACTACAATGCAGGACTGTATGTGCTCAGCAGAGAGTAGGATAAACAGGTTTACTCTCAGCCTCCAGTTACCTCTTTACACCTGCTGTGAAAAGCTGTTTCCATCTTCCTCCTGGTCTCCGGATTGTGACACCTCTTCATGAGGGGGTAGTAATGGGGATACTCGAGCGTCACTTTATAGCGCCCATCTGCTGTTTTGTCCAAGCCATTCAGATAGCTATCAGCTAGTCCACCTTAACAGAGAAGGACAACATCATTAAAGATGTATTTATAACACCAGGCTGAGAGTCGTGTGTAAATGCTTACCCAGCTCGTGCTCAGAAAAGACCAGAAATGTGGTGTCCTCATTCAGGTTCTTGTTAAACTCGATGGAGAGTTCACTTATGAGCTTTGATGTTCTTTTTATTTCCTTGGAGGAGATAAATTAAAGTAATTTAGTCATCAAAATTAAAAATATTTTTTATGATGTATATCCAGCCAGACCATTAAAAAAATCTACACAACTGTTGTAAAAAACGAGAAATGCCTCCTGTGGATTGTTGGAAATGGCAATTTAAAACCCTAATCTCCATATAATAGCTGCCAAAGGATGCAGACAAAGATTAAATTGCTTCTCCCACAGCCCTAAAAACTCACAAATACATTCGGCATCATAATAAAACTACTGCAACTTGGGTTCCATACAAAACATGTCATGACTTCTTATTTCTAAAAACTTAAATGAGCATACTGCCACCTACTGCTACACTGAGCCCCCCTTTCACATATCTGAGAAGAGCCGTGGCCCACATGTTGAAAATGACTTATTACTGCCAAAAACTGCCTTGGGAACCAAGGATCTACTGTATCAGAATGTGTGCTGAATGGCATCAGATGATCTAAAACTTCTAATGCAGTACAGTAATATATGATATGATACCAGACAAGATGATACGATATGACTCTACATGACCTGACACACTACACTACAACATGACAGCAAAATGACCACATACAGTACAGTGATATATATTAAAATACAATATGATACAACCCAACATGGCCATACAAAAGGACCCAATAAATTACAGTAATATACAGTATCATATGATGTGATACAATACAGTACAGTAATATATGATACCATATAAAACCATATGACCCAATACAATACAGCAAAATACGACATAATCAGATCTAGTACAGTCATAAATGATCAGATACAATACAATAACAGATATGATACAATACAATACAATATTATATGATGATATATTATACGATACAGTATGATACAAGACCATATGAACATATATACGATATGAGACTATATTATGCGACATGATATATAAAAAATGATATGATACAATACAATATTATATGATATTAAATGACAGAGTATGGCACGATATGATAATATACACTGCCTGCCCCCCAAAAAAGTCTTACATCTCTGTGGAGTAACTGAACAATGACAAAACTTAAGTTAGCACTTAACTAGTTTCAACATACAGGTTAGTGTGGACTTTACACCATAACTTAAGGCAGAACTTACACATAGCTGGTGCAATAGGCTGGAAAAGGTCTCCATGTCGTCCATTAATCCCTGATAATTGGACACCTTGTCGGGCATTAATCCTTACATATTACTGTGCATCCCTACTTACAATCATTTCAGAAACATTCAGCCTTCCCTTTTATTGTTAGAGATTTGTTCATAAACTATCAAAACTGAGAAAAATGTTAAATATTCACTCTTTTATCATCAATTAGGAAAAATACCACTGACACTAAGTCATTTAACACCCAGAGTGATATTATATGATTGTTGATTCATAGACATAATATCTGTGTACTGATCTGTAGGATAAATCCGGTATTACCTCTTGTATGTCCTTCGACAGATGCAGTCCTTTCTGCTTTCCCAGTGTAATGAGCCTATTTAAAAACCGCTTTTCTTCAGGTAAAAGGTCCTCATGAAACTTCTCCTGTCAAAAAAACATTACAAAGACAAACAAATTCTAAACATGGACAGAAATATGGCTATCATATTGTGTTAATTGCGTGTTTTTACTACCTGGCAGCATAAATAGGTCAAATAGTTTATTCAGATTGAGATAACATATGGCATTAGCTGGCACTGGTTGGATAAGATTAAGTTTCTATCCAGGGCTAAATAAGAAGTAGCAGTGGGGTCAAATGAAGGCACTATAGCCTTGATTTTTACACGCGACCTCTCGGTTATGCACATCAATCACCTGCCCTCGTTTACCCCTGTGAAATAATCCATCACTGGCATAGCTGACACGATTAATGTGTCAAATCCTCACACGTTATTTTTAATTAGCTCCACATCTATTCTGTTAAAGGTTAAGATGACTTTAACACCTCATTACAAACTTATTGGTCTAGAGTTTGATTAAAGGACAGTTTTTATATCATCTTTCATCTCGTCCTCCTAAATGATGGGCATGCATAAACTGTGCATAGCAGTGGATGATGAGGAGTACCTGCAGGGCAGTGATTCTCTTGAAAACGTCCTCCCTCATACTTATCTCCACGTCAAACTCGGACAGTTTCTTGTCAGCTTCTGTGCTTGCCGCCCGGATCTCTTTGGAAGGACAGACATACTGAGGGAAATCCAGGACATGGCGTGATGCTAAGGAAAAAAAAAAAAAGAGGAAAGAAACAATGACTTCTTCTCTGATTGGTGCAACACTGAAAACTGAAAGAAGAAAAACACTGCTTGTGTTTTGAGTATTGTGGAGACAAATAACTGACAAATAACTGCAAAAATATTGCTATACTTTGGCCATGATATTCCTGAGCTGAAATACAGATATCATGACAGCCACATAAAAACTAACTACACCCATCCCTATAGACTTACATGCATAATCCAGTTTGGCATTAGCCAAGGCTTTCAGGGTGTTTTCAGTGGAAACATTTTCTATCTTTAGAGATCCAATGTCATCATAAACCTTTTTCACTCTGTTAATCAAACTGTCAGTGGCCGTCCTGATCTCAGCCGGAGAGAGGTCCCATCTTAGCGTGTTTCTCCTGTTGCCTGTCTGAGAGCAGTCTCTGGCAGATATCACACAGCTGTTATGGATGGTCATTCTCAGGACAGGTTTAGAGACGCTGTAAAGAGATAGAGATGCTATAAGCAGGGGTACCAAGCACAAATATGAAGGCTAAATAATGCCGTCAAAGTTCTTAGAATTACTCAGAAAGCTTTTTATTTTCATCAGAAGCTCCTCATCTCTCCTCTTGACAATTTAGTAGTGCATAGCTTGCAGTCTGCTCTACTTCTGTCAACCTTATCTAAGTTGAATATCACCAAATGGCAGACATTTCTCCAATTTGCCCACCTGCTTAAATAATGAGAGGTTAACATCATGCTGTAAATTGATATGGAGTACAGTATCAAGGATGTTTTAATAGTAAGAGAGCGAGAAGTGAGTAGGGCTGGGTGATAGAAAAAAAAAAAAAGAAATAACAACAAAGTTGCTTCTAAGTCAAACCTACATGGGCCAAATGTCACACAGACACTTCATCAAAAATAGACTTGGTGCTGATCTTGGAGTGGCGATCACAGCATGTGGGGTGGAAATACTCACAATAATTAGAATGGGTGCAATTTGCTTTGGAAAGCAACGTGTAGGGAACGGTACACGGACAGACCCTGTGGGGGGTACATCAGAGAAGATTATCTTGTGGCCAAGAAGCATATACAGTCATGTGAATACATTTTAGGCATGTAGGGTGCTAAGGACTCATCATTGGGCCGGATGTGTCCATAACCAAGGCTGGAGAGGGGGAGAAGGGCGGCCAGAGTCAAGCACAACACATGTCGACACTCATGTGTTCTTTGGCCTCCAAGGTCAAGCTCAACGGCATCTCCTTTGTCTTGACCTTTTCACCCCTGGAAATACACTCAAAGACCATCCACACTGTTTCTAGCCTTGGGATATCCAAAGCATAAGCAAGGGCTTGTGGGAACCCTACTACCCACCCAGACAGTACCCTAGGCCATGCTTGTTTCCCACCTCCCAGCCCTTTCCCCACCCTGAAGGTGTGGACTTTAATTTTTCAACAAATCATTTTCCCTGCTAATATGCAAGGACATCCAGAGCACAACTAGGGTTGTGCCAATACACTTTCCCACCTGATGGTGCCCTCAGGCAGCTTATCCGCCTCATCTATGCCTTACTTAAGCCTTAATTTTTGACCCAAACATGCCTAAAACTTATGCACAGCACTGTTACTGTTGGTAGTCCTTACTTTAAACAATCGTATTTATCTTTTTTTTATTTATACTGTGTCCTAACTACATGCAAGTGTCAGATGTCACACCAGTTGCTGTTCCCTTGTAAAAATATGCCATCTAGCACCTTTATTTTGACTACAGCGAAAAAGAAATCTGGCATCTGGTATTGATGAGCCTTATAACGGTTGTTGGCTGTATAGTTTTGCCTTCTTGCTGACAAAAATCAGAGCACAACATTTCAAACCAACCATATCCACTTTGTAAAGCAAGCTAGCTAGCTCTGCAAGCTAACTAACTCTCCCCCCAGCCCCCAAGCTTATCAGATTACTGGATAACACCACTGACTTTGGTCTGGGAGACTGGTGGTTCGAATCCCAGCCAGTACAGACTCAATATCCAGTTTGGGCCCTTGGGCAAGGTCTTTAACTCCTGGAACGCCTGTATGCATGTCGCTTTGAATAAAAGCATCTGCTAAATGACACTGTAACATTGCTAAGGGAGCAGAGTGAAAGAAATACAAGGCGACACTCCTGTCCCATATTCCTGATTCCTTGTCATCTCCCTCTTTCCTTGTTCCTCACCCATCTCAACCCAAGCAACAAAGAAAGAAGTTGGGATGATGTAAAGGGAGATAAATGTTGTGTTGCATCACTTGAAGGCTGTCAGGATACTACAGAAGAAATCAGTGCTATGGGGCACAGATGGCCTCGTCTTTGGTTGCGCCCCAAGACTGCAGGCAGGCCGGGTCCAAGTCCAGCCAGTCCAGATTAATCCCCACTCTCTCTGTCCACTATCCTATCTCTGTCACAAAAAGTAATCTTAGAAAAAAAGAAGTAAAAAGATTTGAAATATTTCCTAGATTAATTGCAGAGGCCTGATATTAACAGTGATTGGTATCAGTGCATCCACAATGGTAAGAATCTTAAATCGGGGTCAAAAGTTGTCAAACGTTTGTTAGTCAATATGAATAAGAACAAAAGAAAAAATAAGGTATAGGAGGATTTTTTTTTCATATAAGATGTGAATAAAGCCAGATTTAAGGTGAACTGCTTATTTAGTTTCAATGTTCTTTATTCTCAAAACTGCTACATGAGGCAACCAACAAATACATGAAAGAAATATATATTTATTACTGATAAAAATTAACCCTCATATTATTTTTGTCAACTTTGACTGTAAGCTATAACATTTTTCTTTAAAACTGAGGCAGAGGACTTGGTAACAGGTGGCTACTACAACCAATAAATCCGTCAAGGTCGTACATGAAACGTTCCCTGCATATCTTCCATACTAAGCGGTGACCTTTTTCCATGTCCAGTCAGGGTCCAGTTTCAGGGACCGGCGTGGATCGGAAGCTTTTCAAAACAAGTTCATACAGTAACAGTGAGGGAGGATTTAAAGCAGGAGGGATAACCACAGCCATGCTCACAAACTGCTATCAACCACATGTGCTTTCAATCTTAGATGCATGTGTCTGTTAGGTACACAGACATTTAGAGCCATAAATGAATGTAACTGTAACCCTCTAATAATGTGCCAGATGTTAGACAAACAGAGTAAACATGGCAGCTAATAAGCGGTAAAGACACTGAAGCATACCTGCAGACTGTTCGGCAGACTACAGCTCTTAGCGCACACATGCCAGCAGTTTCATGCGTTTAAATCCGAGCAAACAGCCCTTTGTCCTCCTCTTACTGTAGATATGAGTTCCAGCAGCAGCAGCAGACACTACAGGAGCAAACACCCTCCCTATTGCATGTGACAAATGTTTCTCCTCCTTATTTCCGCTGTAAGATCGCAGCTTAGAGATGGGAATTTCGGTTCTGTTCAGAGAGTCGGGCCTTCGGGCTCAGCTCGGTAAAATGAGGGGCTCTTTTGACTCTTAAACGGCTGTTTACAGTGGACCATTTTTAACTACTGGCTGAAAGTTCGCTATTGCAGTTTGTGGTCAGTTTCACAATGAATTGAAAGAATATTATGGTTTTTGGTTGTACTGTTTTTTAAATTGTGATTATACCATATTGGAAGGGGGGGCTGTTTTATTTTATTTTTGAATTGAGCCTTGTCAAAGAAGAATTGCTGTCACCTCCTAAAAGACAATTGTATTTCACAATTTATCAATACATCCTGAACTCACGTTACACAGATATCTTTATCTTTCAGCTATTTTTTAACCTTTTTTTTGAGCTATTGAATGCCATTTCAGCTACTTTTATGCAGAGGTGCACAGATCGATCGATCAGCGTAGATTTCCTTAATTTTGGGGGATCAGTGATTGGCCGTTACTTACACATGAAACCGATCTTATCCACCAATCTTATCTACCTCTACATACTAGAATGTGAAAAATGAAAGACTAAAAATAGCTTTTGGCTATTTTCAGTGGTTCTTCCACAATTCAACTCTCAGCATCCCCACACAATTTCAGCTGAAATTGCAATTTTGATCTAGTTACAAACTGATGGTCAACTAGACCTATACTGACTGTTCTTATGGGCTATTTATCAACTCATGTCCAACTAATTCCGAAAAAGTTGGGGCACTGTGTAAAACTTAAACAAAACAGAATGCAGTGATTTGTATTTCTCATAAAGCCATATGACATATTATTCATAATAGATCATGAACAACATATCAGGTAATTGACACTGAGACATTTTACCATTTCCATTTCGGGGGAGGAATGTTGTCCCATTCTTGTCTGATAGAGGGTTCTAGGTGCTAAACAGTCTTAAGTCTTCTTTGCTGGATTTTTTATTTATGATGCTCCAAATGTTTTCCATTGGTTAAAGGTCTGGACTACAGGCAGGCCGGTTCAGCACCTGGATTCTTCTTCTATGAAGCCATGCTGTTGTGATGGACACTGTGGGTTGTTTGGCATTGTCTTGCTGAAATATGCAAGGCCATCAGATAGTACCTTTCCAGATGTGTAAGCTGCCCCCTCCATTGGCAGCAATGCAACCTCAGAAATGCAGGCCTTTAAACTGTGCACTGATAATCAGGAAGATCCCTCTGCTCTTTCATAGCATCGATGTCTCCACAAATTTAGATGCAGATTGGTGAACTTCTGCCCATCATTACCCCTGAGAAACTCTTCCTCTTAAAAATGCTCCATTTATACCCAGTCATGTTACTAATCTGATGCCATTAAACCTACTTAGCTGCAAAAGGCTGAGCTAAAGTTTTTCATAAAATGGTAAAACGTCTCAGTTTCAACACCTGATATGTTATGTTTAATTTTGAATAAAGTATAGGTTTTTGAGATTTGCAAATCATTGCATTCTGTTTGTATTTGTTTTACATAGATCACCAACTTTCTTGGAATCAAGGATGTACCACTTTGTAGATAAATTTAAACATATGGTCCGAGTGTGATCAATAACACCTACGTAATATCCATGTTAATTTTCAACTAAATAAAAACTGGCCTGGGGGTTTAGTTAGCCTTTTAAGGCACTGGTTCCTTAGCCGATTTGTTCTTAAACGTCACAGCACTGACGCATGCGCAGAGGGAGAATTGGCTGTATCAATCTGACAGAAATCCTCATGACGCGGTAGCAGGCAGCAGACAGCTGGACAAGAGCTCAGGTAGGTGGGCGGGGGAGGCTGGGGGACACCGAATAGCCCCCTTTGACACTGTCTTATTTTTAAATTAACCTCAGGGTGTTCGGGGTGAGCTGGGGTTCACCCTTCTTTCATCTCCTCCGCTGTTTTACTGCCTACGTTTTGATTGTTTTAGCCAACATCAACACTAGCTCCTCTGTACGCGAGCCTTGTTCTCTGGACGGTTAGCAAAGACGCTTTTATTAGGGGTTACAACTACCACCAGTGTCGTTTGATGTGCTGCTTCATTGCATGGTATCGAAAAATGTAAAAACCGTCATTATGGATATAAACACCTCTCGTGCACCATTATGGTATTACATCACAGCTTCTGCATCACTGCATGTGTCAACAGGAGGAGTGGCTGTGTGCTAGCCAGACCATAAGGAACATAACAACGACTGGCTCCGGCACGTGATGGAAATATGAGGGAGTGTTTGTATCCGTGGAGCATTTTCTCATGGGGTTATATTACAGTAAATACGGTGGCCTTCTTTGCACCCCGCTGCTGCACTCATAGGCTGTATTTGGAGCTGCAAATTCCATCTGCAAGCCTTTTAACAGAGCAGTGTTTTTTGTTATAAAGATGAATGATGTTTGCTGTCATCCTCCTTGGAGTTGTCTTGGAAACAGAAACAGAAACACCAGCACCCTTAATAATAGTGGCTGCTGTTGTAATAGATGAAAACAATGTTGGATAAGCCTGTAAGGAGGCCTCCAGACAAAAAACAATTTGCTGTTTTGGCTTAATGTAAGGTGTGGGATTTGTCATCAAAGGGCCCACCAAAATCAGCTACACTTGCAGGGGATCACATTTAATAAGATTGTGCACAAATTTCTCCCCAAGAGCTTCTACATAAATCACCAAAATGCACAGACTTGCTGGAAATTGTTTACTTCTGTGGTCTTATAGAAACAACCAATTTAACTTTACATCATTCAGTTTCACAGTATATCCATGGATGGCCCAGCTCATCACTGTAAATACTTAAAAAATATTAAACTAAGTCCTATGTAAGGATAAATTATACTTGAACCCATGGATTACTGAGGCAGCCCCACATTACTGCATTTTCTGCAGGTACAGCAAACAAACTTTGGTTTGCATAGCTTGCAACTAGGAAGAAACAGCTCGAGTCAAATGGTGTGTGAATTATTTTTTATTTTTTATCAGTATTGTTTATTCCTAGAGAGGAAAGATAAACACTGCTTGCACCATCAACATAGTATGACAGGGTTGTTGCATTACAGAGTGCCTAAGATGATCACATTATCAAGTTTGGTAAAAAGGCAATTGAATCATGGTTGAATCATTTTAGTGGAGGCTTTTGACTACATAAAGTAAATTAACAAACCAAGTAGATTACAGTATTTCTGCTTTTTATCTTGTCTTTTATAAGCCACCAAGAGTGTCACCTTAGCTTTGAGAGTATAACTGTGCTGTCGAAGTTTCTGGCTGTTGTGAGTTTGCAGATCTTGCACCCCTCTACTGCAAAACAGCTAACTGGTTTCCATAGTTTTGTGTCATCTATACGCCTCTCAGTCCACACAAAAGGCATTAGACTGGACTGAGAGGTAGTTAAAGAGTTCGGAACTTCCACTGGCATTAAAACTTTGCAGTTGGAGCTTCATGAATGGGTTTCCGTGCAATGCAAGCCTAACATCACCAAGTCCAATCACAAGCGTCAGACTGGAGCGAATAAAGCACACCGACACTGGACTGTGGAGCAGTGGAAATGTGTTTGTGGAGTGACCAATCACGCGTCTTTGTTCTGCAGTCAGTCTGGGTCAGGGTTTGGCATGTGCCGGGAGAACATTACTATCCTGACAGCATTGTAACTGTGAAGTTTGGTGCAGGAGGGATAACGGTATGGGGCTGTTTTTCAGGGTTTTGGGACCGGCCCCTTATCTCCAGTGAAGGGCAATCTTAATGCTTCAGCATACCAAGACATTTTCACCGAGCAGTGGCTCTGCTTCGAGCTTCATCTGGATGTCCTAGCTCCTCACCTTATCTCTAAGTCAGAGCCTGGCCACCAGCCTGAAGAATCTCAGTTTGACTGCTTGAACTCACGGTCTTATTCTTTTGTTTATTATCACCCAGAGCTCATGATCATAGGTGAGGGTTGAAAAGAAGATCAACTAATAAATTGAGAACTTTGCCTTCTGGCTCAGCTCCCTCTTCCCCATGACAACATCTGCATTACTGCCAATGCTGCACCAATCTGCCTGTTGATCTTGTGGTCTATTCAACCCTCACTCATTAACAAAATCCCAAGATCCTTCACTTGGGCAAAAGACACCTTCCCACCTGGTGGAGCAATCCACCATTTTCTGGCAGAGAACCATGGCCTCGGACTTGGTGGTGCTGACCCTCTTCCCAAGTTTGGCCGCTTTGCACTCAGCTACAGACTGTCCCAGTGCCTGCTGCAGGTCCCTAGCTGAAGAAGCCAACAGAACAGCATCATCTGCAAAAAGCAGAGATGAAACTCTGAGGTCGATGAAAATCCAAAACAGAATCGGAGATAAGGGGTAGCCCTGGCAGAGGTCAACACGCACCAGGAACTTGTCCAACTTTTTGATGCGAACACAGGTCTTACTTTGGTTATACAAGAACTAGATGGCTTGCCACAGAGGCTCTAGGACCCCATATTCCTGCAGTACCCCCACATGACCCATTGTGAGACATGGTTGTAAGCCTTCTCCAGGTTCATAAAACACATGTAGGCTGGATTTGCAAACTCCCATGCTCCCTCACGAAGCTCTGCAAGAGTAAAAAGCTGGTTCACTGTCCCACGGCCTGGGCGAATAGTTCTGAAAGTTATTTTCTGCAAATACTAGTACCCTATTTTGCATGCCTAATTTGTTGTTACTTTAAAGTTGATTAAGTCGTCAATAATTTATGTCTAAAACATTCATTTTGCTTAGTTTTCAGATGCTTCCATTATATCATAATGTCCTCTTGCTTGCTTTAATTAAAATAATTTATTACTGGAGTGTAGGGGGTTGTAGAGAGAAATTTGAACTTTTATTTGACACCAGTAAAAATCAAATTTTATAGATATCTGCTGTGATACCATGGCAACAAAACTGAGGCTTTAAGGCACCAAATATTGCACTCAATATGTTTGCCATTGATTGCTGGGTTATGCAGCAACCTGTACATCTGACAAACCCCTTTTGAGAAATACAATCTTGATGCTGTTTTCTCAAATAATATTAAACTGCAGGAATCCCATTAAGAGGCATATTAATCATTGTGTGGAATATTAATTGATGCTTTGTTATGTGAGAAGTGTCCTCTTGAGTTCTGTATTAGTATTTGCCATGCATGTATTTGTTGTGTATATTCACTGGTGTGTGGGTGCCTGTCTCCCTCTGTCTGGCAGATTTCGAGGTAAAAATGTCCGTGGAGAAGCGCCTGGCATTCTCTATTGTGCAGTTCCTACGAGATCAAACACACTGTGGTGCTTTGAATTCTGATGAGCAGGAGAGCCTCGAAGGTAGGCCAGCTCCATGTGAGCTTACATTTGGAAACCTCCTTTAGAAATACAGGACACTCTGTTATATCCTGTCCACTTCAGAATGACACTAAATGTTCTGAGTTTATGGTCCTGATGTGAAGGGAGGTGGTGTAATCATCACAGAAATAACGGCGTTATGTGCAGTGAGATCGGAGGGCTGTTTTATTGAATATGAAGGATAGTCAGGAAAGAATTTCACTCTCTGGGTGTTCAGCCTAGTTCTGACTCACCACAGAACTTCTGCTGGAGTGATTGTTTAGCTGTTAAATTGAAATCTCAGTAATGTAATTATTCTAATACATATTATTCTGTCACTACAGTTGCGATTCAGTGTTTGGAGACGACCTTTAAGATCAGCTCCAGTGACTGCCATCTTGCAGTGCCACAGCCTCTGAGAGAGATATTCCTCAACTCTCTGCTCAAGGTGGGTGATTCATGGGACATATTCTTTAAACACTGACTACACTTGGATTTTATTGCTATTTTGAAAGATGTTCAAACAATTTACAGTGAAATAAAAAATGGCATAGCTGCAAGGTAATTAATGAGTACACCTATTGTTAACCAGGCATACATTAGCAACTAATGTGTCTGGATTATGACTGAGTAACTGCTCAGTATGATGCTCCACTTTACAAAAAGGGACACACAATGTTTAAAGGGGACATATTTTACCCTTTTAAGACAAGAGGTCCTCAAAACATGCCTGTGAAGTTTGTTGCTGAAAAACACCCAGTATTTGATTTTTCTATGTCAAAAATCCCCTCTGTTTAAGCTGTGCTCAGAACGAGCTGTTTCTGTATCTACTTTAAATGCTACTTAGCTGTCTGACTCCGCCCCTAACCACGCCCCTATCAGAAAATGGTTGTGGCTCTCCTGGTCCTCGAGGATCAGGAGAGGAGGGCAAGACTTTCTTCCAAGCAGGGAGGGCCAACCGAACCTGGGGGTAGGGCTACCTCCCCACATGACATCATAAGGGGAAAATCTGAGAACAGCTTGTTTTGACACACATTTTCTGAAAGGTGGAGAAAGAGAGGGGGGACTTTTCTGGTACTTGAGGGAATTTTGGACTGGCCAGGGGCACATATTTTTGTTAGAAAAGCCTGAAAAAGTGATTTTTGCATGATATATCCCCTTTAACTGATGACTAGGTTAGCAGAGGTTAAGGCTGTTTCAGACAGGGTGCATGACATCTGCATAACTGCTGCGTCACAGCTCAGTTCTCATTTTGGTGTGCATGTCAACAAGTTGGGGCTTTCAGACTTGCATGAGTAATGTGTCTATTGTACTGAGAATCCTGAGAATTGAAAGCTGGCCTATTTTTACTGTGATTCAAATTCATCTGATGGCAAGAATTGATATAAAATGATAAATAGAGAGCCATGTTTATCCTATTTTAGCAGACATAGAAGTGTGCATCAGTGGAATATGTCACTAACAAAATAAACAGCACAAGTATACTTCCAGTTTGTGCTTTTTAAAGTTAAAACTCAGTTTGGCCTTTCTGTGAAGACACTCACCTTATTTGTCAAGTATGCTTTTATTCTGAAAATTTCCCTGGCTCAGTTAGGCTAAACAATAAACAGGACATTTGTAGGAGGATTTATAAAGGTAACGCGGTAGGGAGACACAGACTAATGCTACCCACACATAGGCTGAGTTAAATGCACATTCTCAAACAAGATCCTCTGGCATTGATCATCCCCCAGATTATTGAATCAAAATACTGGAGGCACAGTATGTCATATTTAAGGTTTCTTTTTCTTAAATTCCTTCAGCCATTTCAAGTAAAACAACTGAGATTGAAACAGGTTAATCAGGAAAGATGCAACGTTTAAGAAGTTTTACAGAAATCCATCTGCCAGTCATTATTGTAATTATTTAGCCAGGAGTACAGGCAACGGCTCTAAAAAAGCTTTGCTTACTAAGCTGGTTGTAAACTTAATAGTGACTGAAAATTGATGGAACTAAAACAAAAGACTGAAATGTTGTGTGGGACTTATCCTTTCCACATTTAAGAATCGGGATGAACTGGTGGTAACATTTTGTGTTAATATTTCACAAGCTACCTCAGTTTTTCCACATGCTGCTGTTAAACATTTGTTTCTAAATTAAAAACCTGTGACCTAACAATCTTATTAGAAAATAGACAAAGGGTAAAACATTTCTGTAAGCTAGCATGATAAACATATACGTATGAGTCCATTCTTGGTTAAAGCTTAAAACTTTCCTCTTCAGGCTTTTTAATGCCTTAGAATAAAAAAACAGCCCATTTTGGGTTTTCACTAATCACAACATAGCAAATCATCCTCAAACTTAGTGATGAACAGCATGAGGCCATAGAAATACAGTGCTTAACAAATTTATTAGACCACCACCCAAAGTAAGGTTTATGCCACAGCTGCCCTAAATTAACAGCATTGGTAATTACCAAAATCATTTTTTATGTTTCTGCAATGGCTGATACACCAATATGTAGAAGCTCATAAACCAAAATGATATTTTTAATGCTAAAATATGATTATTATTGTTATCCATGAATTTTCAAATTTACTGATTTACAAAAAAATGAAAAAATAGTAAAGCACATTATTATTTCTTGATTAATATGTCAAATTACAGTTATTTACTTGCATTCCTGAACAGAAAAATTAGTTTTAGTGGTTGAATGTAATGCGTGATTCATTTCTGACTTCTCAGAGAAGCCCAGTGAGCCGGCTAAAATTGGGGTATAAAAAGGTGAATTCAGTTTGAAATTCCTCATTCCTGTTCAAAATGGTAAAATGTCAAGAGCTCCCTGAAAATGAAGAGTCTGCATTAAAGCACTTCATGATGCTGGATGGTCTTTGAGACGAATATGACAGGTGGTCTAATAAATTTGTTAAGCACTGTATGTGGCCAAAATATCTCATTCGTCCCCTTGTGGCTGGCTGCAGTATAGCTACTTGGGATTAATCTCACTCACTTTATTTGACTCTGGCTCCCTGCTTGTCTTTCAAGGAAAAGCTGAACCTCGTACAAGTGAAGTTGATGACCCCTGTCCTATTGTCAAAGTGAGGACACCATAAAGGAGTGACACCTGAGCAGATAGGGATCTGGTGTGTTGCTCAAGTGCAGCAGGACAAGAAGACAGGAAGTGAACCAGAACCAGTATCATCAGATCTTTTGCCATAATTGAATCTGAACAGAAAGCCCTCTAGTTCCCAGCCTCAGTCCTTACAGACGAAGCAAATTTAGATAAAAAACAGTCAGCTTTATGGTATGGTGACTTCCTGAAAGCATCAGAAATGATCAGTCCATCCTTCATTCAACAAATATTTTAAAAGGTACAGAGTAAATAATTTTTGGAATAAAATGTCTGTATCAGTGTAGCTATAGAAGCAGTTTTATCAGAACTGTTGTTTATTAAAAGAAGAGTTAAGAACCGCACTGAAAGCTTTTCTCAGTGATAAATATGTTTTGATTTACCAAGTGGCTCCACTGATAGTGAACATGATACAACTGCCTGTCAAGCAAACATTATGTTAATTAGTCCCTAGGGAAATACCCGGCTATTAAATCATGTGTATTGTTGCTCGATTGGCTCCTAACAAATGTGACAGACTCTCTTCCAGTTACCAATTCAAAGTGTTTTTGAAAGCTTCTACCTGGGTGACATTTATCCCATGCCATGGATACATGTAACAGTCTATCTGGCATGTCAGGTTATCACAATATACCTATTTATCAAACTTAACACACATTAATTGCAAGTAAATCACAAGTAAATCAGTATCTTTTTCAGGGTAAAATAGGGCAGAGCCTCTGCATAACAGAACTTATGAACTACTGCTCATTCAGGGGTTGCAACAAAGAAAAAAAAGAAAATATAGCATTTCTTCTGCAGAAATTTGGAGAGGTTGATTTGCTTGGTTTATAACCTGAACACATGGCCACTTCTCCAGCCATAATTTGAATGTATAATTTGAATTGAAAACAATGCAGTGCCCTGCAGAGGAAGTAATGACTGGAGGTCATTCTGTGCTGATTCTAACCATACCATAAAGTGAAAAAGTGGCCATTGTTCTCAGAGGCATTGTCGCCAAAGCATAGCTTATTGGACATTTCTGAATGTTTTACCATGGGCAGCTGTAGCTCTGTTGTTATGAGTGTTCTTTAGCATATGTATCACAGTATCAAGGCTGCACAAACTGATTTCGATTGGTTAACAATGAATGATTATGATGCATGTACATTAACAATTCCATTATGTGCCCTTTAGTCAAATGGGTGCAAAATTGGTGCTCAGTCCAAAAGGAAAAGGTCTTATTTTTATTCCGGCTCAAAATTCATCGTGCCTACCCCCAGTTTAGGAGATGTTTTTACCGCTCTAAAACCAGTGTTTGCACCCTTCTGAAAAATCTGATATTGGTCGGGCACTACTGAAATGTTTAAACAGTGTTTAAAGCGAGATGCATGCATGTTGCATTATCCTCAGACAACACCATAAATATATCTCGCAGCATGTTTTGATCATGGCTGCACTCCAACAAGTTGTGCCAGTGCATGCTGGCTCATTGGCAGTGGTTATTGGCAGGCCTATGTAGACTGAATCCCTCTTTAATGCTATTAGTTACACCTTTTGTTCTCTGTTTACCCTTATGACAGTGTTTGCTTTACCATACAGTCACGTTTTGTTTAAAGAGGGTTCACTTGGAGGTAAATTGATGACATTTTTCTTGCGTTTATGCAGAATGACAACCTAACCGTACCAGAGACCTCGCCGTCTCCAGAAGACATCGAACGAGCAGAGCAACTGAAGAATGAAGGTAATGTTCAAACTCTGGATGTTCATTAGGACTGATGCCTCAGGATCAGTGTTTTTTCTTGGGTTTGATTCAAGCAGGATCACAAATATGAGCCTCATGAATGTTTTGGATTGAAGCACAGGGAGAACAGATGACTTTGCATGAAAACTGAGAGATGCAGCTTCAGAAATAATACTTTTTATTTATTTTGGGGCTTTTTTTGCCATTATTCAGATAGAAGAGTTGATAGAGTTGGAAACTGGGGAGGGAGAGAGGAAGCATGTGAAAGAGCCACAGGCCAGATTTGAACCTGGAATTAAACCCAAAAAAAGATTATTTTCAAGTATTATTCAGTGCACTTTGTCCTTCTATTAAATGCTTGTGCTCGGACCTTAACTCTCTTGAACTCTGCTGGTTTTGATTATGTTACTTTTTTTGTGCACAATAATGGTAGAATAATTTCATCTGTAGCCCTCAGTTTTGTTCTGTTCAGTGCTGTGCTGCAGGATATACTGTCAAGCAAAAACTGTTGTTTCACAGTAAATTATAAATATGATGTTATCCCCAAAACAGAAAGCCCTGAGGTGCATTAAAAAGGAACATGTTGTTGCTCTGCAGCTTCCTCCCCCTTCAGGATGACTTATTAATAGCTTGATTTGCAGTCCTTGGCAAAAATACAGTATTGATCTCTGAGGGTTTTAAAGCACAAAATGAATGTCTGGTATAAAAATGAAAGCACACAGCAGCCACATTTATCTTTGGGGTTCCTGATGTACTCAATAAAACATAAAAAAATACCAAAAAGGAGATAGTAAATTCTTACAGCCTGATGTTTTCCGCCACATTGGATTTCATGAATTGCAGTGTCAATCTCATCCACTAAAACTATGACCAAAAATGTAAGCCAATGAGGAAGACGAGATTAAGCCTAAGTACAAATAGATCTTTGGTGATAAAAACTTAAAAAAAAAGGAAGTTAGTTTTCATCACAGAAGAAAATGCCAGTGCTAGACTGTTCGACCTTCAAAATCCAAAACTCAAGGAGAGATTGTGTAAAAAGCATTTAAGGTATGCCAGTATTTTCTTCATTGTATTTTTAAAAACATTTAAGTACTACTAAATCAATAATGTAAATGTGTTTTGTATTTATATTAGTTTTATAATATGGCTTGTAAGTTCAAAGAAAATATTTCAATCATGAACATGCTCATCATACATTTTACCATTTTATTGCAAAATGGATGAACAGTTTTACTTGGCAGGGATGGCTCTGCTCAGAAGATACATCCTAGGTTAGTCAAGCAGCATGTTTTGACTTTCCAGGGAAGGCTCAGCTCAGAAATCAGTTCAAAGCAATGAACACATAGTAGCATAAATCAGTGGTTCTCAACTGGTGGGATGGGACCCAAAAGTGGGCCGCGGGGCAGTTTTCAGTGGGTCCCAACTAGGTGTCTGTAAAAAAATATAGTGTCAAAAGTCCAGAAGTCCTTATATTTCACCGTTTTACTGTGAAATTAGGTACATTTAAATATTTGATCAATATTTCAACTAATTTATCTCCTCTTCTTGCAATGGAAAAAACTACTTTCCCATGATAATGACGGAATTTCACAAGATCTCTGGAAAATCTGCAAAAATTTACACATAATGATGGGGAAAGAAGGGATAAAACTTGTCAGTTTTGGCCCCTTCTCTTTTTCAAATCATGTATTTTGGTCAAATCATGCTCAAAACTGCAACATATTCAGTTGACTACACATGAACTGTTGAATCCTTCTTTTTTTTTTTTTTTTTTTTAACTTGGGTCCAGTTTGTTGTAAGCCAGACTGGTGGGTCTTGAGGCTGGATCAGTTGAGAACCACTGGCATAAATTACAATATGAGGTTGCAACAAACTCTGTGCTATGAAGGAGGAGGCTGGGGTGGAGGAGGTTAAGTTTTGCAGGCAGCAGCCTTAATGCAAGCAGGGATTAGTGAGAAGTACATCAGATTTAAATACACATCTGTGTTGAGAGAAAGAGCTGTGACTGGCTGTAGGAGCTGGGAGGAGATAATTGGGCTGTCAGGGGATCACAGATGGGCTTTACTTAAAGTAAAGCCTAAAATGTAAGGACTTTTTATCAACTAAATCTGGACTCAAATGTTTTTGAGTATAAATATAACTAAAATTTGACCCAAACTGAATTTAGAATAGCTTCCAAATTAGCACTTGTCAGATCTGCCAAGGTACACTGATCCCAGGAGAGGCTCCAAGCTAAGACCATTATTAAGAGGGGATCAAGGCACCTTGCTAGAAAGCGCAATACTGGGGGCTACCAGGGCTATTTGGCTATCTCACCCAGAACTTGGGGGAGAGCTTGGTTGCATGTGTCTGGTGGCCTAGCTACTCTCCTTTGGACTCGGTCTTGTTCAACCTGAAAGAGTTACACAGAGCCCCCAGCGTGTGGACCCACCTGCAGGGATGTGGGTGGGGGATTTAGATATAGGGTATACCATGATAATGAATAACCAGGATAATGAAATGAAAGATTTAACTGCTACTGTGGCCATGTTCTTTAACCCTCACTTGTATTTGTTCATATTTTCAGGGAACAATCACATGAAGGAAGAGAACTACAGATGTGCAGTGGAGTGCTACACAAAGGCCATTGATCTGGACCTGAGAAATGCTGTGTACTATTGCAACAGGTATTTACAACTGCATGCAATATAACTTCATATCAATGTTTTGAATTTTTCTTTTGTATTTTTTTGTTATGATTGTTGAACTTTTAAAAAGCAGAGTGGTTATGGAGCTAGTAGATTATGCTCAGTTGTTAGAAACCCTTCAGCAGACATCGTCTGTCACTTTGATGTTTATGTTTTATTTATTAGGTTGAATTTTATTGAATCAGTAAAACCTCATTGAGACTAAGAGTCTCATTACAAGAGTTTCTTAGCCAAGACGAGCACAGATGGCAAAAGGAAGTCTTGTGGCTGAGTCACAGAGCAAAGACTGTACCAGCATTTTTCACATTAATAAATTCACACAAGTAGGATGGAAGCAGGTTTATTATAGCCTTATAAATAAGGAAATGCCAATGGTTTTGTCTCTGAGTTGCCAGTGAAGGTCAACCAACTCAGTCACAGAATACAATGATGAGTTAAGGACTTCAGATTTGTTATAACCCTCTGTGGCCTGTGGTATACAGTATCCAAGGATTTAAGGCATTGGGAAAATGTATGCATATGCAACTCTAATTCCAAAAAAGGTTAGGAAATGCAATGAGTGTCAAATCATATAAACCCTTGTTTTATTCACAATAGAACATAAACAACATATCCAATGTTGAAACTGAGACATTTTACTATTTCATGAAAATTATTTGCTCATTTTGAATTTGATGGACGCAACATATCTCAAAAAAGTAGAGACATGGCCATGTTTACCTCATGTCAGAGTAGCCATGTGTAGCATTCCCTCTTCTTTTAACAATAGTCTGTAAACGTCTTGGAAGCGAGGAGACCAGTTGCTGGAGTTTTGTGGGAGGAATGTTGTCCCATTTTTGTCCGATGTTAGATTCTAGCTGCTCAACAGTCTTGGGTCTTCTTTGCCGGATTTTTGTTTCATGATACTCCAAATGTTTTCTATAGGTGAAAGGTCAGTTTAGCACCTGCACTCTTCTACTGTGAAGCCATGCTGTTGTTATGGATGCAGTGATTTAGCTGAAATATGCAAAGCCATCCCTGAAAGAGTTGTTGTCTGGATGAGTTGCTCTAAAACCCACGCCATAAGCACTAATGCAACCCCATACCATCAGAGATGCAAGCTTTTGAACTGATAACAAGCTGAATGGCCCCTCTTCTCTTTAGACACAGTGTCTGTTGTTTCCCAAAAAGAATTTCAAATTTTCATTCATCTGGCCACAGAACAGTTTTCCATTTTTCCAATCCATTTAAACGAGCTTTGGCCTAGGAAACAGGGCAATGTTTCTGGATCGTGTTTATGCGTGATACAGCTTTAACTTGCATTTGTTGATAGCACAGCAAACTGGTTTGACTGTGTATGATTTCGGTAAGTGTTCCTCAGCCCATGCAGTGATTTAAAAACAGAATCATGTCTGTTTTTAATGCAGCACCACCTGAGGGCTCAAAGATCACTAGCATTGAGTACTGGCCCTTGTGCACAGATTTTTCTCTAGATTCTCTGAATCTTTTGATGATATTAAGGACTGTAGATAGTGGACTTTTTAAAGTCTTTGCATTTCTTTGCTGAGGAACATTTTTCTGACATTTGAACATTTTTAGACATTTTTATGGGGATTGGCGAACCTCCACCCATCTTTAACTTTCAGAGATTCTGCCTGTCTAAAATGCTCTTTTTATACCCAGTCGTGCTACTGACCTGTTGCCAATCAACCTACATAGTTGTTAAATGTTCCTCCAGCTGTTGTTCTCCTGCAAATCATTGCATTCTGTTTTCATTTACATTTTCAAAAGGTTTTTACAAAGGTTTTTTTGGAACTGGGGTTGTATCTTGCTTTTACTCACCATGTTTCTTGTTTAAATCTTGTTTGCACCAAGAGTAACCTCTTTTGTAGTTTGAGCACTGCGGTCCCTTTATCCTTTTATGTCCTGTGCTGTTGACTGTGTGGCTGGAGGCTGACTTAGTCACTTAAAAGCAAATCTGCCTACAGGGATAAACTAAGTTGCCTTCCTTTTCCTTAATGAGCTTGTTTTTAACAGTGGGAGGAAGCTGGAGTAAGGCATAAAAAGCCAAATAAATGTGTATTTTGAATAAAAAAGGTAACAATTGGGCCTTGATGTCACACTCTACAGAGCTGCAGCTCACAGTAAACTTGGAAACTACACAGAGGCGACTGGTGACTGTGAGAGAGCCATCGGGATTGATCCGTCCTACAGCAAAGCATACGGGAGGATGGGGTGAGTCAGCCAAAAATAGTGTCCTTTTTTCTCCTCCTCTCTGTTGCACTTCAAAGTCTGTCAAAAACGATGTCTTTCTCTTTAATGTGTGGCTCCAGACTGGCTTTGACAGCGATGAACAAGTATCCAGAGGCCATTACCTACTTCAAAAAGGCGCTGGTGCTAGACCCTGAGAACGACACCTACAAATCCAACCTGAAGATCGCAGAGCAGAAGCAGAAAGAGGCGACCAGCCCAGTATGTCAGAATGCAAAAGCACAATATATGTTGCTTTTTAGCTGAAATTTATGATGCAGCTGTTATTTGACCCTTTTTGTGTGAATTTGTTCCACAGATAGCAGCTGGACTGGGATTTGACATGGCGAGCTTAATCAACAACCCGGCCTTCATCAGCATGGTAATATTTAAACACAACAAACTCTCCATTTGTGCTACAGACAGGTGCCTTATGCTTGTTTACTCTCTGGCAAGGTTAGAGCAGATATTTTGCCTAATGAGCCCCGTGAGTGACAGTTAGGCTGTTAATCAGCTGAGTTATTGTGGAGCGGAGAGGACCTCGACTCAGCGCGGAGAGTCTGGACTTGTTAAACGATGACACATGGGAATGTCTGCCAGGCCCAGAACGCTCCTACAAGCATGCCTGAGTTTTATTACAGCAACAATGTCAAAATATATCTAAATCACACAGCTGTGTGTATTTAGGGCCGGCCACAATGAATTATAACCAAACAGGCCATGTAGGTAGAAATAAATCTCCTTTTGTTTTCTATTTACAGGCTGCCAGTGTGATGCAGAACCAACAAGTACAACAGCTGTGAGTGTCAACATGAACTCATTGTATTTAGGGCTGTTTGTTTTGATGCATGCTTCACTGACTGCTGCCATGTCACCATGTTTTCAGTATGTCAGGGATGATGTCAAATGCAGTCGGGGGTCCGGCAGCAGGAGTGGGAGGACTGTCAGACATTTCCAGTTTGATTGAAGCGTAAGTACACTCACTCAAGAGTCAAGAATCAAAGTTGTTGGTCATGGTTTTTCATGGACCCTGGATCAGTGGCAGCTGGTGTTTTACTCTCCATTGAGGTGTAATTTAATTTATAGATGGACCAGGTTGTTCATTTTAGCTTCTTACCCACTTCCTATAAAAATATTCACCCCATTGGATGTTTTACCCATTTGTTGATTTCATAAATCAATCATGGCCCATATAATTTGGCTAAAAAACAAAGTCTGTGTAAATATCCACCTTCTCTAAAGTGACTGACCTGATTCAGCAGAGGTCCAACAAATTGGTGCAAGTAGTTTATGTCTCAAGTGATTGTAGTCTGAAGACACCTGAATCTGGAAGCTCCAGTCAACAGTAAATCAGTATTCCTGGCTACCATTACACTATGAGGACAAAAGAACACTCCAAGCAACTCAGAGAAAAGGTTATTGAAAAATGTAGGTCAGGGGATGATACACAAAAAATCCAAGGCACTGAACATCCTCTGGAAATCAGTTAATTACATTATCAAGAAATAGATGAAATGTGGCACATGTGTAAATCTGCCTAGATCAGGCCGTCCTCACAAACTGACTGACCGTGCAAGAAGGAGAGTAGTGAGAGAGGCCACCAAGACACCTACAACTACTCTGAAGGAGTTCCAAGCTTCAGCAGCTGAGATGGGAGAGACTCTGCAGACTACAACTGTTGCCCAGCTTCTGAAAGCCACTGTTGAAGAAAACTCAAATTCACCGAAAGGCATGCGGAAGACTCCACAGTCAAATAGATGAAAGTTCTTTGGTCTGATGAGACACTGCACATCATCACAAACGCACCATCCCCACTGTGAAGCACAGTGGTGGCAGCATCATGCTGTGGGGGTCCTTCTCAGTAGCCGGCCCTGGAAGGTGTGTAAAGGTAGAGGGTGAAATGAATGTGGTTAAATAAAGGAAAATCCTGCAGCAAAATCTCATTCATGCTGCAAGAGAACTACGGCTTGGGCGAAGACTTTTTTTTCCAGCAATACAATGACCCAGAACATACAGTGAAAGCTACACAGAAATGTCTTAAATGTTCTGAAGTAGTTGAGTCAAATTAGAGAGCTCAGTGCCAAAGCTTTAGGATAGAGATTCAAATCAGGCCAATGCCCACTTCTTTTTTACCAAGCTTTAGGCAGTAGCAATTCCCTAGTGTATGCCAGGTTTCTCCTACAATCCATGGCATTTAAGAAATATTTGTATATTTATAGTTTTAAGCTGCTATGTGTTGAAGACTTCTTGCATCTCTGCCATCCACTTTTGCATTAATACACAGCTTTAAAGCCTCTTAAAATGTTCCTGCATCAGTTGAGGTGATGGAGATGTGCTGAAACAATGGGTACAATTTCTATGACAGCTGACGTCTCAGACCTGCAAACACACATGTAGAGAAATAGTCTTTTTGTTTCTTATTTAGCATCATCTTTATGAGGAGATAGAGTCAGTCTCTCCAGGGGAATGCTTGATATTTTTCTGTTTATTAAAAACAATCTTTCTGCTGCTATTGTGGTAAAAAACAATTTAGCAGTTAAACAGAGTTATGTAATGTCTCTTTCAGGGGACAGCAGTTTGCCCAGCAGATCCAGCAGCAGAACCCAGAGCTGATCGAGCAGCTGAGGAACCACATCCGGAGCCGCTCGTTCAGTGGCAGCGCAGAGGAGCACTCATGATCTACATCGGTAATTTCCTTTTAAAAAACTAGACCCTAACAGCAGAGTTTATCTTAATTTTCAACTGATATGTATAGTTAACAGGCATTTTTTCATTTCAGTGTCATATTTTTTCAAGAAAGGGCAACCATATGGCGCGATAACAATCTCTACACCCATTTCTTAATGTCAAATCCCCGGCACAGCTGGACAGAAGAGACAAGGATGGGGTTGAAGGCACTTTACTGTGACTAAAGGCCCTGTAGGTGAGAAAAGAGGGCCTGGAGAGCGGACCACGACATGAAGCATCCCCACACATCTAGGGAAAAACATCTTTGTTACCACGTTTATATCAAGAGCCAAGAACGCATCGAGAAGCTTTTCCATCCTGCAAAGATTGTGTTTTATATGTGCTGAACATCTCTTCATGTTAGGAGTGAAGGATCCGTCTGTGTAGTTACGATGAGGGTTTCTGGAAGGAATGTACTTTTACAGCAATGCAGGGAACATTTCAGCTTTTTCTCATTGAATATCCATAAAACATCAGGTTTACCTTGTTTATACTGCATCGGTTATTTTTGTAGAAATGAAACACTCCACTTGTCCATGCGGGTGATAAAAGATCATTGAATATTTGTACACGTAGGACTCACCTCACTGCTTTTAATGAGAACTACGACAGTTTTAATTCAGACTACAGTTTAATTGTACAGCAGTGTTTGCAGCCTGCATTATGTTATTGC
This sequence comes from Cheilinus undulatus, assembly GCF_018320785.1. Classification (NCBI taxonomy): domain Eukaryota; kingdom Metazoa; phylum Chordata; class Actinopteri; order Labriformes; family Labridae; genus Cheilinus; species Cheilinus undulatus. Next base: position 7,926,769 of record NC_054881.1, on the reverse strand, counting down.
ACTTTAGAGAAAAACAACTAAATGTCCCCCTTTAAGAATATTTATTGTTCATTAACTGCTAACAGAATATTCAGATTGTTCATTTTGCATGCTCTTAAATCTGGTATTTGAGATCAGATGCTTTATGAAACAAATAGGTATGCTAAGGCGGCACAATGTTTTGTCTAAAACATGTCAATAAATGTCTTGAAATTTACACACTTCTCATTGCTTTTCTTGAATTTTTGCTTCTGTGTACCAAGGTGTTCAGGACTTTTTCTTTTTAAAGTTAAGAGTCAAGAAACAGTTGTAAGGAAGTATACTGCATTCACATGTGAAAAGAAACATTTTCACTGTTTTCTGAGTTAATGACAGCATTTCTTCAATATTATAGATAGTGATATCCTTAGTTCAGAAAGCAGAGGATTTTTTTCTGGTGTGAATTTAATATGCTTCTTGATATCTGATCCCCAAACAAAATTGTAAGCCATCCTTTAAAAATTACATTTTTTTTTAAATATTTACCAAGTGCTGTTAGAGTAAGTAATTTTTAACACATTATTTTACTTTGCACACAGAAACAAAATTATTTCACAAAGAAAAAAAAACTACCAGGTTCTAAATTATAATCCCCTCTTGAGCTAATAGTCAACAGTGTCTTCTTTTTTCTGGATAACAGCCTGCAGTCATTTGTTGTGGTTTTCAACAAGTCTCTGACACGTCTCCTGAGGAATCCCAGCCAATTCTTCTTTGGCAAATCTCTCAAGATCCTTCAGATTTGATGGTCTTCTGGCATGGACCTTGGTGTTCAGTTAAGTCAGGGCTTTATTCAGACCAGTCAGTAAGCTTACTTTGTCTTGTGGAGGTAGTTCTTCCAGGAGCCACGTATGTTCTGGGTTGTTTTGTGTTGGAAGACAAAGCGACACCCAGAACATTTTGCTGCTGACTGCTTCAAGTTATCTTCACATATCCTTCTTTCTTCATAATTCCTTCCACATTTATGAGATTCCCAGTTCCAGACACACAGCATAATACTCCCACTGCCGTGTTTTAATGTTGGGATGGTGTTTTTTGGGTGATATCCAAAAAACATCACTAGCGTCTCTATGGCCCAAGAGCTTTAGTTTGGTCTCATCTGACCAAAGGACACACTTCCAGTATCAGAATCTTTCTACAGGTTGTCCTTAGCAGACTTCAGTCTGACTTGAAGGTGTCTCTTCTGCAGAAGTGGACTTCTTGGTCGATTCCTGTGCAGGGCTCTCGTGATTGTCTTTGAAACTACAATTCCCGATTTGGCTAAATCCTTCACTAGTCTTGTCAGTTCTTCTGGGGTATTTAGACAGATCTCTCTCTAGTTTTCTTTCCAGGGTCTTTGAAATCTTTCTCTTCCTACCTCTGCCAGACCTGATCTGTTCTGTGCATCTCTAAATTTCTTTGATGATGTTATCTTCATTGACAGCTCAAACCCTTACTGAAGTTTTTAAATTGTGTAAATTGGAAAATAACCATCAGTTTAACTTGATTTAACAAGCTTTGAGTGTTGCAAGCCAAATCACATCATTGCACAACAGTGGTTTGTGCTATGGCTAATAATTGTGTTTCTGTGTGCAAAGTAAAACAATGTAAGCATCCTAAATAAAGGTAGGATGTTTGGAAAAGCTGTGTTAAAAATGCCCTGCTCTGTTTAACAGCAATTGGGAAGTACTTAAATACATAAACATAATTCTTGGGAAAAAATGACTCATTTATAGATATGTTTTGGAGGGACAGTGCAACTAAAACCCCTCTACCTTGTTTTTATGTCAAATTAAAGCAGGGCTGATAAGTCAGTCCGTGAGTGTGTGTTAATGGGAAAAAAAGAAGAATAGAAACTCAAAGATAACAGAGTTTATTAACATTTATGCACATTTACATAATTCTTTTCAAACAAAGTGATTTATATTATTCACAATTCATTTTAAAATACATTTTATTCCCACACAGGTTGCAAAAAGGGAGTGAAATGTCAGCGCCGTGTGCAGAATTCCACCGTTGGTCCGTTTATGAGTCAAATAAAAAGGTCAGTAAATCTCCTAGCACTCGTTGCTCGTGAACGGACAGACCACACACACCTGTGCGATGTCGTCATACTCATACGTTCTCTTCAAGAACGTATCTGTGAGTCTCAAGCCAGAAATACTCTAAAACAGAGAAAATGACACGTGATATATAAGAGAGAGACAGTACCAGATGAACTAACACCTTTCCCAGAAGTTGGGTTTGTACCTGCAGACCCTGCACTGAGGAGAGGAGTGTTAAGGGTAGAGACAGGAAGGCTCCGGGACTCAGTTTCCCCAGCTGTCGACCTGAAACTCCACACCAGTGTATCGACCTGGTGTTACACATCTCTAGCACCAGGTCCATGGTTCTTTCACTGCAAGATAAGGGTTGAAAAAGCTTCATATAATGAACCCATTATATTTTACTGGTTTAACAGCGTTTGGACCTACCTGCAGTTTGTGATTTTACAGATAATTTCAAACGGCTCTTCTAGGTTTACAGTGTCAGGGATCATCTCTAATGACAGCCGGATGTCTCCGTATCCTGGTGCCTGGAGGACAGAATCATGGTTATATCAGTGGCACAAGCCATAAAATTCTGCATGTGAGGCACACTTTTGTTATCAGTTTTCATTTTAAAATTGGGTTGCACCCTCTGTATTTTAAGGTGCTACGATAATCAAAAATTTAGGTGAAGCTTTACCATGACCTGACATACTGTAAGTGTAAATTTAACCCCATCTATGTTGCCGCTTTTCTATCCTATTCTTTATCCATCCTAATACCATTCTTTGTAGCTGACTGGTCTGTAGTCTCCCTCTCTCTCCGAGGTTCGTCTTCCATACGATGTCCAGCTTTCCTATCACCGTCACTCCCTTGATGACCCCCGCTTTCTCTGCGTACTCCGGCTTTGGTTTTAGGCAGTACAGGTACTGCCGTGTGTCCATGGGCTGTAGGTAGGACATCTTTCCAAATGTTGACTCCCTGGAAGTGGAAAGTTTCAGACTTTACCACTCATTCATCTTCATACACAACAGAAAAATGACTGTATAATAAATCAAACAGCGTTCTTACCCGTGATCACCACTTACGACCGTGTTGAGCTCTGTTACGTTGTACATCATGGACGGCTCCAGAGAAACTTTCTCCATGAACATCGGCGATGTGGTGATGTTCTGAATCTGAGCCTCTAAGAACACTTCATCTGTCTGGATCCAGAAAGGAAGGAGTCAAACTACAATTTGTTTCATACATTTAAGAACAATTTATTCATCATCAAGGTAAACTGAGCAACACAACTATTTTATTAGATGCTGAGTGAGGTTAGGTCTGGTGCATAACTCTACAGCCTTAAAGAGCAGGTTCATGTTTTTATCCCAATTATCCTATTCCCATATCCACGTGTACAGTTTCACTTTATCTGTGATGAAGAAAGACCTTCATCAGTGGATTTCAATATAAAGATGGGAAACAAACTCCAAACCACACAAGGTCAACTGAAGCTGATGGGAGGATTTGACTATCCTAGTTTCTTGCATTTTCCACTGCAGGAAACCTCCATGGAACTAGGAGCCTTTGGAGAACCCTGATTAGATTCTGCAACACAGGCAGTGTCTTTAGTGTCATGATTTAATTTAAAAGAAATAGAGATGCATGATATTGAATTTTTGCCAAAATCCAATACCCAAACATTTAAAAAATAAATTTTATCTGACTCATTAACAATATATAAAAGTAGTTAAGAGCTTAAATTTTAATCCTATAAACAACTTTAAGGTCTAAGAACAAAGACAAGACTTCACCTGAATGAAGTCTGTTGGTTCAGCCTAAAACTCCACAAACTTATTTGCAAACATGGAAAACACTAACAGCCAAAATTATCATTCTTTGTAGATAAACAGTGAGAAAATGTTTGCATGGGACTGAGCTGCTTCAACCTTACAGTGTAGGACGACTTGTGTTGAAATGGTTTGCTTTTTATGGCATGCAAGAGTGCATTTCTATGTTTTCATGTTTTCATTTTACTGGGACGTTTTTGAGAATGTAGCATCTGTTTAAAAAAAAAAAAAAAAAAAAAAAACCTGCCTACGTGTGGACTAGGCCTAGAACAAATCTGGTCTTTTGTTGATTCTTTTAGACGTTCCAGGGACTAAAAGTTCTTGGTACTTTGAGGTGAGTATGCAATATCTGGACTGTTTTAATGAATAAAAACAGACGTTTTTTCTCTCCTTCTGCATTTTTCTGCAGTGTTAAAGAGTAAATAGAGTAAAAGAGTCAAACAAATGAGTATTTTATACCAAGAAATAAAGGAGTACACAACCTATTATGTACAATGTTTGACAAAACTTATACCTGAAGCTCAATATTTGCATCAGTATAACTTCGCTAATGTTTTTTTCTATCAGAAGACTTGTTTTTGTACTCCATCACTTCCACAGCAAACATGACACGAATGGATCTTTAAAGAAAACTATTAGCAATACAGATGATCACAAACAGCAACAGCTATTTCATGGACATGTGGACATGAGTGTTTTTTTTTTTTTCAAGACTTTAAACACGTGAGCCTGTCCTTTAAGCTACTCTTTAGTGATGTGAATGTATAGTGATGATGTAGTGACTCATATATACATTAACCAGACTCTGGGGACAAACATTAACTTCCTGCTCAGTGAAGTTTGCTCAGTGAACCTTTGAGAACATCGTTAGTAAAAGTGCTCAACAGCAGAGAGTACAGTAGAAGCTGCACAATGACTGATTCTAACAAGTCAGTAAGTCTGTCAAATGACTTTTAAACCAATCAGAGTATTTACCAATCATCCATGTCACAGCATCAGAGCACATTTAAGAGAAATTTGGCTCATTTATTGGTTTGTTGTGTTAATTTTCGAAGTAACAATTACGTCGATAATGCTTTTAACTTTAGAGTGCATTTCTTTAGAAAAGTTGTTTTACCTTAAAGTTTGAACAAATATGTACAGTGATGAATTTAGAGTCCAACCTGACAGCTTTTGGCAGATCTTATCTGAGAAGATACAAAGCTTTATCAATGAAGTCTGCACTCTGGATAAAGAAACTTAAATATATTCATGACGGTTAGACAAAATTTCCCAAGCATTGTTTCCTTTTTTGTACAATTGTTTGAATGAAAATGCTAATCACAATTCCAAAAAGTCTTAAAAATGTCTTTAAATTGCTTCTTCTGTCCATATAGCAGCCCAAAACTTAAATATTCTTCCATTATGATAGCAAATGACAAAGAGGAGCAGGAAATATTTGAATTTATTCTGCTTGGACAAGAAATAGTCTTACATTTTTGCTAAAAATGACTAAAAAGCATGATCAAATGTCCAAAAAGTTTGCATTAAATAATCTTTCCTGCGACAAGTTACTACAAGTCTGTATACAGTTACTGAAAATCAAAACTTAGATATTCAATTTTCAAGTAAAGTGAAAACAATGACAACCTTAGCTTTTTTGTCAAACTCTATCTAACCCAGACTGACAGATAATTGAATGTGACTCTTTGACTTTGCTATGATGCTGCTTAAATTTAAATTCAATGCTATGACATGGCTGTTAAAGTAGGATTTTTTATGTCTGTTGGAAACTTTGGATAAGCTTGATTCTGTGCAACTTCTACTACACAGTAAGACACAATGAGAGAAAAGCAGAGATTAGTTCATGCCTGCAATTCATCACAGAAGAACTGACCAGGAACCGTTCAGAGTTTAAATCATCCATGTTAATGTTCAATCAAAGAGCTCAGCATCTCTGGTCCATGCAAAGCCATTCCAAACAATACCTCAAACCTCACACTATCAAATGTGTCTGTTTTATTAACTCTTAAAGAATAATAAAAGACTGGAATAAGAAAATAATCATTGCATGTCAACTTTTATCAAGATTGATGTGTGTTCAGACATTTATGAGTGGAACAAAATTCTCTTTAATTGGTTGAAATTTCTACTGGGAGAAATCCCAGATGTAAAAAAAGACTGGTTTACTTTTACCTAGCTGTGGCTGCTCCAAAGCTAATTTCCTAGTTTGCTACTACACAGACTGATGCTAGCTCTGGTCATTAGCTTTTTAAATTGTTTGCATTTAACACTGTAAGAAAATCATAAAGACTGACAATGTGTCTCAACTACAGCTTGAAAATCATATGTGGTTGTACTGTAGTTGTTGAAGGTGCTCATCGAGACAGTTCAGGAGAAGGCTGAAGATCCATCAGGTATGCCTGTGGTCTTTAACATATTTTAAATGGCTACGGTAGCTCATTGAATCCAAAACAGTGCCGTGCTTCTTGCACTTAGTTTGGATTGAAGTTGGTTCATGTGAACCAGTCAGAGGGGAAAAGGAGACGGATCAAGACCAACCATTTCAAGTTAAGTCTCAAGTCTTGTTGGTCTGCACCAAGGTTTGTTGACCGCTTTCACACTAGTGCATATAAACTGGACTAACTGGGTAAATGGACTCTATTTTGTTTGGACCAAACCAATCAGGATAGGAGTGAATGTGCCTGTAGGCTTCCAATCCTGCAAAAATAGCACACACATTTTAAAATAAAAGAATTCTCTGCTGATTCGTCTGTTCCTTTTCATTGTCTAAACAGCTTAAAAAAGCATTATTACTATTTTTCAATTTTTTTCAATATGCTTAATTGGCATGAACAGATCAATTACTGCCAAAGCATTGGATAAAACAATAAGAAATAATAATAAAAATAATTGAAATAAAAAATAAAAACAAAAGATATATAAAATTCAGTGTGTTTGTTGGGAAAAGACTGATTGGTTGTTCTTCTGCTATGGCAGGATCTAATAAAAAGTAAAAATCATAAGAGCACCACAATTAATTCCTGCACTGCTGTAAAATCAAAAATAAGATCATTCACGGTATAATCTCATAATCCCCTAATGATAATTTGTAATGAAATCAATTAATACCCAACCCACCTAAATTTACACCGCAAACTTAATTTGGAAAGTCAAAGCCCTGTGTAGGATGAGTTTGCAAGAAAGCATGAGCGTCCAAAGAAAGGGCAAAAGAAAAATGATGGAAAGTTCATGTAAAGTTCTAAAATGTAAAAATTAATCTAATCAAATCACTTATTTATCTGGGTCTATCTAGCAGGTCTTCATACTGAACATTACTTTCCATTCTTCTACTTTGCACCTTTCTGTTGGCCCCAGAAAGACAAAAAAATAAAATCTGCTGCACCAAAAAAGGTTTAAGAGAAGCTAATGTTCAGTGATGAGAACAGAAGGAACAATTACCACAGAACTGAGGTCACTCTAATGGAGAAAATAAAATACAGACACAATAAAACAAATGAAGTTACATGCCAAAGACGATGACAATGAATATTTGCATACGGCTGATATAAAAAGCTACTGCTGTGGAAAATTAAGAAGGAAAAGCTCATTGCCTCAGAGAGGAAAACACTTCATCTCCAGGTTTAATTCTCTAACAATTTATTTTGTCAGCATGTTTTAAACCTGGCCTTATTTTTAAAGCATTTTGGAGTCTAACTGCTTTTAGGTACAAAAATCTGCTCCAGTTTTTTCAGCCATAACTTCAGGCTCTGTAGCCTGCAATATAATATGGTATTTAGGGAAAAATACCCGGCCAAAGTACACCCACTAAAGTCCTTGTTATTGCAACCTACAGGCTCAGATTATTCTTAAACTCTTTCTAAATGTTGTAAAAGGATTGCAACCGAGAAATATGTTTTCATTTCAATATGACAGATTTATAAAACCAGAAACAGCCATAAAATCTCTCTATAAAGCCAGCAGACATGAAGAATTTACCTGCATTTTACCATGCAGAACATGGAAGTTGCTGATCTACAGCTTTCATAATACTTAAGATTTTCATTATTCCCCAACTATGACCGTATCTATCCATTGAAACAATTCTGCAATGTATTTGCTGTTTTTGTGCGGGCAGTGCTAATGTTTTTGAAATTGCAATATGTCCTACTGCAATTTACAAATCCCAGAAGATGCAATATTTCTTTAACCTGAGGTGTGTCAAAATACCAGTTTATATGTTTTTGCAGCAGAGATGTTCTCCCTGCACACAATCAAGTGATAATTTTTTAGAATAGTGTACAAAAAAACTACTTCCCTGGTTTTTGTATGTTTTTCTTAATCATTATAACAATGAATCACTTCCTTTGAAATGAGTTAAAATGATTGCAATTAGATAGTTTTTTCAAAAACCGTTCAGCACAAGTGTAAAGGGATATTTAATTTTTTTTGCTGTTTTCTTCTGTGACAAAGCCCACAATCCTGGAAGTGGCTGCACAGTAGCTTTCTGAGTAAAAACATTAAAACGCTTAAAAAATATTAGATATAGCATACAGTTGAGCCAACATTGTTTTAAAGCTCATTTTTACCTAAATCGCTCTAAATTACACGCCTTAAAATACACCCATCTGTGGCGCTATATAGCTCTGCTTCCTCAAGTGTGTCCTGTTTGTAGAGGCATTGACTCCCTCAATAGCCACTCAAAAATCAAGAAAGAAAGAAACTGATCGGACTATTCTTTTCAAGGTCTACAGCTGCTAATGCCAGGACAGGATTCCTTTCCACTGTTTGTGTTTTCTTGCTGATTTTTCCTCGAAAAACTAAAAATATTAAGCACCCAGAGCTATTTAAAAACAATGTTAAGGACACTACCATGAGAAGCCGGGTTTGTTTTTCTGTCCATCCATCATCTATAGCGCTTGTCCCGATCAGGGTAACAGTGGGCTGAATGGGCAAGAGGCCAGGTTTGACCTACACTGGTCACTGGTCAACCACAGGACTGACAGAGAGATAAATATTTACGCTCATGCTCACCTATGGACAACCTAGAGCCACTTAAGAGTCATGTGCATGTTTTGACTGTGGGAGGAAGCTGGAGGGAGATCACGCAAATTCCACATAGAAAGACCCTGTTCTACAGAGATTTGAACCAGGAACCTTCTTGTTCTGAAATACTGAGAGTCAACTTTGGTTTCCTAGCAGCAATAAATGCTGGGGAGAGGCGTTCAGAAATGGAGGCTGTGGGGGCTGCAAGTGCAAAAATCTGTGGACACGGACCCTAAAGTTACTGCTGTTTCCAATGAAGTTTAGTATCTTTGAAAACAGCGATGAATGGCTGTTTCTGCTTCATATAAAGAATAACATTCTTAACAAATAAAACTCCCTTTTTAGGCATCCTTTCCTCAGTGGTGTTAGTAGGGCTGGGCAATTAGTCAAAAATTTGATTAAATCACAATATGGCCTGCTGCAATTTTCAAATTGCAGAAGGTGCAATATTTCTGAAATATTCCTGAATATTCCTGAAATTTATGTCAAAATACCAGTTTTAAACTTTTTTTGCAGCAGAGATGTTATGCATGATATACCATGCCATTATTCAAGCGCCATTTTCCTAGAATAGTCTACAGAAAAATCCTACCTTCTTAATTTTTGTACTTTTTTCTTATTAAATATGAGAATGACAAAAACCCTTCAATGCAACAATTGATATCCAATTTGCAATACGAGTTAAAATCATCAGAATCCTGTATTTTTATAGAATTGTTGAGCCCTAGTTTAGGAATAAAAGAAAGTTAAGGCAAAAATCGTTTTTCAAATCGCAGTTGCAATATTGGAGAAAAAAAAAAAATCTCAAGTAGATTATTTTCACAAATTGTTCAGCCCTGGATGTTAGACATGTTGATGAAAAATCTGAGCTTTTCACTTGCAAAACAACTGACTTTTAGTCTACAGACTTTGCTCAGGTGCATTTACTTAGCCTGCAACTGACTGAAGCAACCTACAGGAGCAATTAGACTGATTTTCTGTGGTACCTATTTCTAATTTAGACCCTAAAAATATGCAAATAAATAAGGCCTGAGGTTTAAAATACACTGCAAAAACTCTGAATGACCCAAGAGTATTTCTAATAAAAAAGGACCTTATTATTACATTTAAACATGCTAAATTTTCCTGACAAGAGACGTATTCAAGATATTACAGGATTGAATTGCTTTTAATAAGTCTAGATAGCTGCCAGTGCAAGAATAAAAAAATCCATCTTGTTTCAAGACACTTAGCAGATGACATTTTTGTCCTGCACTGGTAGGTATTTAACTTTTCAGAGCATTTCAGGACATTTTTCCAAGTATTATCTTAAAATTACATATTTATCTGGACTTATAAGTGTAACTTCTTATTTTGAAAAAGAAATTTCACAAACAGACTTGGCTAGATGCAGGTTTTTGCAGTGTACCCATGCTCTTTTAACATCTGACATTTCTGGAGGTATAGAGTTCTCCTTGAGGCACGTCTTATACTAACGGCCCCTATTAGCATCTTGAAATGATCCTATGAAATGAAACATAATATGAAGCATGTTACATATGCTACAGTAAGAACTTGCATGACACATAATACACTTCTTCTATTTGCAGAATGATGTAGAAGGAAACACGAGTGCACAGAGTCCGTATGTTGACAGCAGCACTTTTTTATAGGATGCAGCTGGTGTCGGTGTGAGAGAGCGGCTGACTTACCTCTGCATTGTAGAACTTTGTCTTCACATCCAGCGGCTTCAACACCTGATTTAAAATAGATTGAAAACTGAACGCTGAAGTTTTCTCACACTGCAGCTCCATTACAGCAGAAGTAATATTTCCATGAAAAAAAAAATGTCTAAATCAGTCTGGAAATCTTGAGGAGGATTAAACAGGTCTTGCTGAAGGGAAGGGAATAGGATTACAAGCAGTGCACGAACTGAGGAGCAAAGGGCGAGAGGCACAAACTCCACAGCTAGGATGGTAATTGCTTTTGCTCTGTTGAAGACCTGTGACATTTCTCAGCTCTTCTCAAAGCTCACAGAAGTTTAGTACCGCTATCTAATGAGAAAACTTAAAAATAACTCACCTGGAATTTGAAGAACTTCCGAAAATAGAGCTTTTCCCCGAACTGAGTGGTGTAACTGACTGCACAAACTAAGCTGCAAAAGAGAAAAAATATAAATCAACATTTTCAGAATGCAGCCTTCAACTTTTATCCATGCAAAGAGTTAATATATGTCTGTTTACACTCACTCACCCCTTCATTATGTACACTTGTTAAACTGCTTAGTAACAAAAATATCTAATCAACAAATCACATGGCAGCAACTGATGCATATAGGTATGCAGACATGGTCAGGATGGTGAGCTGAAGTTCAAACCGAGAATCAGATCAGCAAAAAAAAAAGTGATCTAAATGACTTTGAGCATGCCATGGTTGTTGGTCTGAGTATTTCACAAACTGATGATTTATTTGGATTTTCATGCATGACTGAAAAATAGAAAATTTCCAGTCTGGGTCTAACTGAAGAAGACAGAGGAGAATAACCGGACTGGTTCAGTCTCACAGAAAGGCAACAGTAAGGGTATTTTTTTATTTACATTAGGCACAATTGTTTTGTACTGCACCTGGGCACCATTTCTCCCTCCTTCCCTGGCTTTACATTAGTAACATAACATTGATCCCAGCCTCAGCACACCTGCGTATGTATTTTGCAGTAGATGACAGTATGAGCATAGTCCATCCATCTATCCTCTGTTTATCCGGGGCAGCTGACTAACAAGTCAACACAGACATCCCTCTACCCCAGCAGCACTTTCCAACTACTTCTGTGGGATCTTGAATTTCAGCACGTCAGCTTGACCGTGTCTACAAGCACTGGTTGCCACCATGCGATTGGCTGATAAGCACCTGAATAGATGGACCTATTGAAGCGACCAATCTATTTAAGAACTGCTTTCTGAATTTGGAGCTGAGGATGGAGAATTCAGCGCTGCAGAGTAAAACTCACATATGTGTCCCAATTTCTTTGACTTCATGGTGAATAACGTCATCGATGCAGCACTCAGGTTTGAGTTCTGCTACTGCAGAGTTTGACGCTGACAGGTTGAGTCTCTGTGAGCTCGTCTGTAGATCCGCCTGCACAGAATCAAAAATTTAAGTTTACACAGGATTATAGAGTTTATCGGCTGTTTTAAGAGCGGTCATCTACCCCCATATACACTGACAGACTGATGAATGAAAATCAACATTTTAAAAGTTGTTTTGAACAATACAGCGTAATCTAAAAGGGGGCTTACTCAAGCTTATAATTGTGATTAAGAATATTTGACATATTTATGGACTGTGAACATATGTAGCTGAGACCAACATGGGGTTTGAGCCCACTCTACTTGACAAACTACAGGATGACACACTTTCTCTAGCTTTTCTGCATTATATGGTCTATAAAAAGTTTTCAGATTGCCTTATTTGGTAAACCAACACACTAAACTGGGCATTTAAAATGCATGAAAACACACGAGTATGATTGCAATTGTACTAAACTGAATTTCTAAATTGGCACACACCTCTATGCCTGCACATTTTACTGATATAATAAGGTTTTGTTTTTCAGATGGATTTCGTTAGTCATTGTCAGTTTTATTTTTCAGATCAGCATTATACAAAAAATAAATAAATATTATGATTTTTACAAGCCTTTATGGTAACTGGGAAGTCATTTGACTGCTGAAGTACAAAGATTTACCAGCAAAGTGACGGATATTCCTCTACAGCAGACCCATTGCACATATTTTTCTGTGTGTGCTGTCCCAGGAGGTGTGGGGCTTGTTAGCTGTGCTGTTAGCATTAGCAGTGCTAGCACTTAGTATCGGTAATGTTTAAAATAAGTTTTAAGACTCACTGTGGAGTCTACAATCCCAGATAAGAGGAGGCCTGACCTGACATATCTGCACACTGTGCTAAACTAAACCCGGAACAGGGCAGAACAGGGTTGGTTGTCACACTCATTATATCTCACCACCAGAGGGTGCTCTCTCCCAAAATTTGGTATGGAAATTTCCAGAATTGGGACCAAAGCTCACCTACATCTTCTTCTCTGGAGTAGGATAGTTGAACTTGAGGTTAGAGGACTTTTTGTGTTTTTTTGTCAAATTGAAACTAATTAGCTTCTCAGTATTTTTTCTTCAAGGGTTTTACACAATAGATTTATAACGAAACAACTATTACCCTTAAAAAGTACAAAAGTAAAGCTATAGTTTAGATTCTTGTTAGCAAGCTAACTTGTTGTTAGAAAGTCGTTAGCCTTGATGCTAGCAAAAATTTCCTGTTGGGGTTGGTTGTTACATTCTCTGTCGGGGTTGGTTGTCACAGTTGTTCAGGGTAGGTATGGGAGAAGTGTTGGATGTGCAACCAGTATTTTTTTTAATTTGCCATCACTGTAACTCAGATAGTGAATGTATGTAGCCTAGTTTAGAGAGCGGTTACTGTAGGACCTATTTGCTTCTTTACGTTGCTATAGGCCTATAGGCTGGCCTAAAGATGTTCCTGTTGATGTTCTTTGCTTATTTTGGGTTTAGATGCATTAAGTTATGTCATTTTTCAACTTGCCAATTCAATTAAAGTTTCAAAGTTACTTCTGCCTTCTTGCCATCTTTTTAAGATTGTGACAAACAACCCCATAAGTGTGTGACAACCATCCCCGTGATGGGGTTTGTTGTTACAATGTGTAAGAGTGTCTTTGATAGTTAACTACATAAAAACCTAAAGTTTTAATTTGATGTAATAATAATAATAAAGATGTTTTGATGGTGAGTAACTCCCACTAGAGTGAAAAGTGTGACAACCAACCCCGTTCTCCCCTAAAAATCAGCCAGCAACTGCTGACAGGCATGGACAATAAAAATAACTGGATCAACTGTCTGTTTTCATATCAATGACCAGTGTTATTGTTTAATAAGCGACCATATGAACTGATACCTATATGAATGCGTCAGGGTAATAGTAGATATCGAAAACTTACAGAGCCCCTTTGTTTCGTTTTTCAGTGAATAAAAAAGCATAACTTAAACATAACAAAAAATGTGTGTTTTAACAATGGTGAAACTACGACAACTGCTGACACTTTCAGCTGAAAAGTCACCGGTTAACACAGTCACTTGTTAAAACATAACACCTGCACTCCTACAGCACTGTCAACAGTAAAGGCTTTAGATTTATGATGTTTTTTTCCCCCCAAGTTTCTGATAAATAGCTTTCCTGCTTTGGCCCAGATCTTTTATTCATATTGAAAGTTTGCAATTTAAGCACAAATTACTGTTTTCTCTGCTAAAATAGCTTTAGATGATTAAAAAAATGCTACAAATATGTTAAAAAAAGCATTATTTTTAGCACATTTAAATAAGCTTTTAAATATCAAAAAATAACATACAGCCATTGAAGCAAATGCTGAAATTATCCCCTCATTATAATAAATAGGGAATGATACTAAAAGACTCAAATTTCTACTGCTTTTAATTTAAGACAGGTTTTCTTAGTCTGATTCAACATGTTAACTGCCATATCAGTCAAGCTAGATTGAAGTCTTACAAAGTTTTCTATTTCACAGTACCTTAACAAGAATGTCCTTCACAACTTGGTTGCTGTCGTTGTGCACACTGATGTAACTGGAGAAGGTCTCACCAAGGAAAATGTTCCTGTGTAATGCAAAAACAAAGAAAACTAAAGCAATATTCAAAAAAGTTTCTCCAGAATTGGTAGTTTCAAAGCACCTATTACCCAAAGTTCTGAGGTAACGTGAGCATCTCTCCCAGCATTAAAGTCTCTGCTCCTTTGATAGTGGATGGATCCTCTCTCATCAGCTGACCAAACAGATCCCCTGAAAGACACAATGACATGTGACATATGTTAAAGGAATTGGATCGAGTGGATCAAAACCAGTTTTCTTTTATTCCATTAGTGAGAACTTTTCATTCAATCCAGCTCAATTTACCTGGATTTCTTGAAATTTTCATCATTCAGTGTTTCTAAATGACATCCTCATCCGTTCTTTTGCCATGTTAAGAACTTAATATTCACTCTGTTTAACATGCACCATAGAAATGGCACTGCTTCTTTTCCTCATGTTTGATGTCGACACTCCAGACAGCATAAGGTTTTATAAAAGCGTCTGAGTATTTGTGCTCTGCAGGGAGGATCACAGAAACACAGGGACCTTTGAAGATCAGGTTTCAAAGCAGAAAAAACCACATGTCTTTTCAACAGCTTCAAATTTCTGTCCTTCTGTCCAGCAGGTTAACCCAGACATTTGTCTTAATCAAGACTATAAATCACACATTTTCAACTCCTGTTATAAATCCCACTGATACAGCTGCATCTTTTATTAATCGAGTAGTAACAACAATCCAATGGAAGGCTCAAAGGTGAAACATTATAGCAAAAATATAAATGGTTTTATGTTCCTTCTGTCAAATTAAAGAGATTCATCTTGGTGTACTTTAACTTCTGACACCTCCTCACAGCTTCTCCTGTATAAATAGCGATGCTACTGAGAAGTGTCAAGGTGATTTATGGATTATAAGGATTGGGTTACCAGCATAGTGAACACATTTTTCTGCGTTGTATTTCACAGGAGGGGAAAACAAACACGGGGGCTCTCAGCAGGCGGGCTGTCTAAATGTGGAGCACGATCTGAGCCTGATGATCCAAAATACAGATGTGGACTGGATCAAAGGAAAGAGCCTAATGCAGCATTAACCTTACATTTAAAAGGTTAATATCACTGTGTTGTGTTTGTTTATCTTTCTTTCAGTTGAATTAACAGTACATGATGCTGAAGAGTCACATTATGTGTGCTTTATGTTTTTATATGACTGTGTGGTGCTGATGAGGCCTGCAGGAAAAGCAAAAGGTTGACCAATGTAATTAAGATGTTTTTGTTGGCAACATTATGTGTATTTGCAAGGTCAGGTCAGCTATGGGTGCATATGCCGGTTTGGTACTTTGCCGCATCAACCTTAGCCTTGTACTGCTCTGGCTCCTGATGGCCATTGTTAAGGCATGCACCAAGCCCATGCCCCATCTCTCCAGGATCCCCCCCACCCCACCCCCCCAACTGCATCCTCCATGAAGCATGGGGTCTTCCTCAACATCTGGACCAGCCCAGAGGTCCTGGACACCCAGTATACAGTGAGCCGGATCAGGTGCAAAGTCACTTCCTGCTTTCCAACGTGACAGCGCCCCCATTTGGGGGAAAGCAAGGTCTCAGATTGAATGGCGGGAGGTTAGAAAACATTGGTGACAGCACAATCAAAAACCGTTTTGTTGTCTTTTGTGCCTTAAACAGTTAAAAATGGGTGCAAAATCTATAATATAAGGCATGTTTTGTTATTCTCAAATGATGAAAGCGTGTCAAAGAAGAGTTCTGAGTCTTTTGGCTGAAACTAGAGAGCAGTAAAGTGGACAAATTTTGGACCGGTGCCGTGTTCTTAATGACTTAAAGTCATTAATGATAACCTTGCTCAATATAAAACTGATGTCTTCACTGGAAGTCTTTAATTTCCTGACAAAATCAGAACCACAGTTAGAGGAACATTCAAAAAAGCAGAAGCAAAAAGTGGAAGAAAGTCTCATAGTCTTGTCAAACTTGAGCAGCAAGTGGTTTAAGTCTTTTCAGCTATATTCGTTGGTAGGATAAACCAACATGTGCAAAATCTTTACCTCAAAATTGTGAATTAAAAACTGAATAAAAAGATCATTTACTGACAGCAATTACTGAACCCCTTTAAAGTGCATGCACTACATTTAAAGCCTCATCTCAGAGCTCACAGTGCTTCCTTATGTGCAGAATATAATGAAAAGATAAGATGAACCTCTCAAAAATTGAAGCTGTTGTATTCCTATGGCTTAAAACAACTCAGTCGGTTTCATTATGAGAAAGAGACGAGTTTTACTGGTATAGACATCAGTGAAGAGTTTAAAAAGTTGTACCAAAACCTTGAAGTCTTTTAAATTACTTTGTTTAAATACTTGTACTTGAAAATGCATGAGTAAATATAAAGGAAGAGAAAATTTAGAAGCTTCCAATTTGAATCATTTGAGCTGAATTGCAACATTTTTCTGAATCTACCCAATGACACTATATTTATCTGACTGCAATGTTGAAGCAGCTGTAAATCATGCCATTATGCAGATGTAAGAAGCAAACAGTGGCTCAGTTGTAAGCGCTACTGCCTCAAAGAAAAGTCACCAAAGTTTGACCTCCACACATGAACACTGGAGTCTCTCTCTCTCTGAAGTTTGCATGATCTCCACGTGTCTGCCTCAGTTTCCGACAGGTGCTTCAGTTTCCTTCCACAAGTCTCAAGACATGAGGTCTCAAAGTCACTTTTCACCAGCTGTGAGTTGAACTTATAAAACCGAACTCTGCTAACAGATTTACCGCCCTCAGTGCTGCCCGGCTGCTGCATCTGATCAGTCAACAGAGACAATCTTAAATTAAAGGATGGCCCCCCCCCAACCCAAAAAGCATCTGATTCATTGATGATTCAAGAAAATAATCATCTAATGAATTGATGATTGAAATCATTGTTTGTTGCAGCCATATTGGGAACCATGTTTTTATACTGTATATATGTTTGCAACATGTAGGGGGTAATGTGGGAATATGGGGTTCCATGGCTGCCAAAATTCATCTCTGTTGTTTGCAGATGATGTCGTTCTGTTGGCATCCTCAGCTGGGGACCTCCAGTAGGCAGTGGGGCGGTTTGTGGCTGAGTGCTAAGTAGCTGATATGAGAACAAGCACCTCCAAGTTTAAGGTCATGGTTCTCTGCTGAAAAAAAGTGGATTGCTAGGTGGGGAGTGAGTCTTTAACCCAAGTGATGGAGTTCAAGAATCTCAGGGTGAGTGAGGGTGTAGTGGTCTTTGGGGTTGTCAGGCAGATTGGTGCTGGTGCTGCAAAAATTGTACCGCTCTGATGTGGTGAAGAGGGAGCTGAGCCAAAAGGAAAAGCTTTTGATTTACCGGGATGTACCAAACCTCACCTATGGTCATGAGCTTTGGGTAATAACGAAAAGGCTGAGATTGCAGATACAAGTGGTCGAAATAAGATGCCTCAGGAGGGCAGCTGGGCTCAGCCTTAGAGATAGGGTTAGGAGTTCAGATGGGGGGATCTCAAAGTAGAACCGCTGCTCCCTTTTATCGAAAGGAGCCAATTGAGGTGGTTTTGGCATCTGTTCAAGATGCCTCCCGGGCGCCTCCCTGTGGAGGGGACAGTGAGGAGTCCCCCAAGAAGTCCCAATACTAGTCGGAGGGATTACATATCCCATCTGGCCTTGGAGCACCTCAGATTCCCTCAGGAGGAACTGTAAACCTTTGTTGGGGGGAGGGATGTCAGGGTTGACTTTTTTCCAACTGCTGCAACCGCCTCAGTTTCAGAAAGAGTGAAGAAGATGGACGAATGGACTGATATATTTGCACCGATTAGTTTGACGCCAGCTAATGGCTGACTCAAGCTTCATTTAACTGTAACTAATAGCGTAAAAGCACAGCCATTACACCTAGGACAGCATTTAATGGGGAAAATATGTGTGGTTATTTATGTAAATAAAAAACCTCATACTGCAGTAATGATAATATCATAAGATTATTTACACTATCACGCCTCTTATTCCTCAGCTATAGATCTGTTAATTAACACTACAGTTACATTTAGGCTCCATGCTTGAGACTGAAAGACAAATCCGACTAACCTGGCAGATCTCTGTCTTCACATGTCACTGGCAGGTTTGTGAAGAGTGTTGGTTTTGTTAACCGCATCACTATGGACAAAAGAGACATTGGTTAGTTGTTGCTATACACATAGGTAGTATTAAGTACATCCTTATGCAACTATATTTAGGACTCGTTAGCATTTGCTTTGTCATGCTAGCAAAACATGAATGATCCTCTTTGATAGTAAAGTTTAACAAGCAATAATTGATTCATAACTGACTATTATGTTGCTATAAACTCTGTTGTATTGTAATACAACTGACATTTGAAACGTATTATGGTAGATTTATCATTAAAGATGTAGGCACACCAATGACAAGAGTTATAAGCATATGAGAGGGTCATTTGTTGCGTCTTTACGTTCCTTAATTTCGATTAAACTTGGAAGCTATCAGTCGGTGTGTCGGTTTAATTTGTTACCGTGTTAACTGGCGAGTTTCAGCCGTTTGCGTCCTTGGTTGTCATGGTTACAACTCAACCTAAAACTGAGCGTCCTATTTGTGCAATTTTAATTTAATACCTATTTCATATTTCCATTTTATATTATGATTAAAAACTAAACAAAGGTGAATCCCAGAGATCTCTAACGTTTCCAACATTTGTTGTAGCCACAGCAAGACTGACGAATTCGGTTGAAAGTCATCAGCTAACACGGTCACTTGTTAAACCATAACACTGACGTTTATTATACAGTATGAACAGGTATGGTAAAAATCTTAGGAAAAACAAACCAGTTATCTGGCTGATAAGCTCCGTGACACATAACTTTACGGGGAGTAGCTTCTCATAAACGCACACTAAAGAGCAAACACACAAGCTAACAAAACAACGTTGTAACGTCACTAAGCACACAAATGTAAACCAAATGACTTTTCTTTGTATATCTTAACGAACGCAGCAGAAAATTCGCGAACAAAGCCGACAAACCTGTGCTTTAGTCTTCTGCAAACTTAGAGTATTTCGAAATAACTTTTACAGTATGCATGTCGTAAACACTCGTTGTTTCATTAGTGGAAATATTATACTGTTTCAGCTAACGCTGTTAGCAGCATTAGCAACAACAAATGTCAGCTGCCTAATGCACTGCTTCACCTCGACAGCGCCGAGATTTTCAATTTTTAGGGACAAAACAAACCTTTTAATGCGAGTAGATGCTCCTGTTTCGCTTGATTTACTTCCATTTTAAAAGACAAATGTGTCTTTTCGGGTGAGGTCAGCTAATATGCTAGCTGGTTGTTTTGACAGGCTAGCAGGCGAACTTTGACATTACAGGAAGTGCGCTTCTTCTTCGGTAATTATAATCTTGGTCGGTTATATTACACAGCGTACAACATTGCCCTCCAAAGTTCAGAACGGAAACTACAACTACAACAGATATGTACCCTTTTTCTTTTCTGTTTTTTTGTGTCGCAATTTTTTTCAGTTCTTAGCTTTGTAGCTCATTTCCTTTTGTCTTTTTCAGAAGCTCTAAACAGACATGTAAACATACATGCTATTTATTTATTTTTCCTGTGATAACGAATACAACTCAGATTCCAAAAAAGTTGGGACAGTGTGTAAACTGCGAAAAACAGAATGCATTATTCACAATAGAACGCCAACAAAATATCAGATGTTGCAGCTGAGACATTTGACCATTTTATGAAAAATAATAGAGCATTTTGAGTTTGCTTGCAGTACACATCTCAAAGTATATAGGGGGTTATATTAGTGCTTATAGTGGGGGCAGCTTACACATCTGGAAAGCTGCTATCAGTGCTCTCATCAAGACAACGTCTCTATCAGCGAAGGCCTTGACTATTTCAGCAAGACACAGAGCCACAGAGCTTCAGGGAAGGCGTGGAACCATAACCCAGAAAAAAAGTGATTTGTTTTGCGAACCTCTGCTGTGCATTGAGCAAAATGGATAGACTTATAGTTACTATAGGGACTATGCTATAGAGCAGTGTTACTCAATCAAAGAGCCACATTTTTGAAAAATACCTTTGCAAGAGCGACAATCTAAGAGGTGAAAAGTGGCAAAAACAGCTTGAAGTAGCATTATAAATAGCTCAAAGTTGGCAAAATGGTCAAAAAGCAGCAAAAAATGGGTGAAAAGGGGCAAAAATGGTGAGAAAAGTGGAAAAATGGTCAGAAAGTAGCAGAAATGGGTGAGAAGTGAGAAAAAAGTGAATGGAAAGTGACTTGAATGGGCAAAAGCAGTCAGGAGTGGCAAAAAATGGTCAAAAAAGAAGAAGAAACAAGTGGTATGTAATGACAAAGGGTAGTTTAAATGGACAAAAAATGGCAAAAAAGGTTTTAAAAAGGGAAAAAATTGGAAAAAGTTGCTAAAAAGGAGAAAAGGGCAAAATTTTGGAAAAAGGAAACAAGTAGTATTAAATGGCAAGGGGCAGCTTAAATGGACGAAAAGTTGCAAAAAATTGTAAAAAAAAGGGGCAAAAATGGGAGAAAAGTGGTAAAAACTAGGAAAAAGCGACAAAGAGACAGCAAAAAATGAGCAAAAAGATTTGAAAAAAGGGATATTTAATGATGAAAGGTAGCTTAAATGGGCAAAAAGGTGAAAAAGGGAAAAAATGGGATATAAGTGGAAAAAAATGGGGAAAAAGAGGCAAAAAAAAAAGTAAAATGACCCAAAAAATATGAAAAAGGGGTATTTAATGTCATTATACCTGAATAAGAGGGAAAGGCAGATGTTTAAGGACATTTGCAAACCAAAATATATTAATGTTAAAAATGTTTAAAGATTAGACATAAATGTTTGAAATGTTGTTGTTTAATTTTTTCACCTTGAATCCTTTTTGTGGGTAGGGGTCCACTGAATGAATAATTTCTTCTTAGGGGAGGCTCATTCTTCCACACTTTGAAAACCCCTGTTTTACTGTGAATGAATATGGGTTTATGAGGTTTGAAAATCATTGCATTCTGTTTGTAGTTATATTCTACACCATGTCCTAGTGTTTTTGGAATAGGGGTTGTATTATCTGGTGGTTTTCTCAACCTCTCAACTTATTCATATTTTCAACTGAAGATATTATTGCATAATTTCACTGCCCTCCTTGAGTGAATTTCCTCTCCATTTCTGTTTTTGCCCTTCTCTCTCTTTGAAATCAGGCATTTTGACGATATGATGCAGCAGAATGCAGATAATGAAGGTAGTGACTGCATTATAAGATTCTCCTCTGTTTTTGTGCATATCCCAGTTTATAATCCTTGCCTTGTAGTGCATGAAAATTTGATTATTTTCTTCCTTCTGTTCTTACAATTGAAAATACTTCAACAGTCTTTTCCTCTAAATCTTTACACCCTGTTTGAATCATGCTGGCCTATCCTGAGGCGTTTTTACTGCTCTGCCCGGCACTGACCTCTAGTGGTCAGAGCTTGTACTAAATCATGATGTAACAACAGTGCAGCTTTAGTTTAGTCTTAAGTTCAAGTGTCTGCTTATATTTATATACCACTTGACATAACAACACCTGAACTCAGCAGGCATAAGTAATCAAACCCTCTGGTGGAGCTGACCTTTACAATGCCTGATTGCATGCATTTGTTACAAAAACTTGTTGACTGAGCCACAAACTCAAAGAGCAGAATGTTGTGAAGATCATTCCTCCCTTTCAAAACAAGCATGTGGGCTTTGGAGAGTCGGCACCATGTCATCCATTTTCACACAGAGCTTCACGGCGAACAAAGGCTCCACTGTTCACAGCGACCCTGAGATCTGAACTGAGGCAGATGATCAAAGTCATGAAAGGAGGCTGAGGACGAATCAATGTGTAATTAGAGCGACACTTACAAAGGCTGAGGGGCCGTGACGGTTCAGAAGTCCTTTTACTGTGGTTTTTAATCAGATATTTCTTGTTTATTGCAAAAAGACTGATGAGTTGAGCAAAATCTGTGTGTGACAGCAGCACGAGAATTCAAATTTTTTGTCTGTCTTTTTATTTTGATTTGTTTTAGTTCATAAAAATATGAATATGGGTTACCACTGCACTAAATAATGTGATGTATGCACAGATCCCAATGCAGTAAGTTATAAAGGACTTCCATGAGTGTTTTCTGCCATGTATATTAAAGTGTAATAGTTTTAATTCAACCCCTAATACTACTCACTATGACATTCTACAAACACAACCACACAGTTTTAATCAGTTTTATCCCATCACTCTGTCAGAGCTTTTAGAAACTGTAGCATCCATGAGAGTTTCCTCCAGCCCCCTGATATAATACCCACTAAGTTTTTACTGAAAGTAATGAATTTTATCGAGCCATGTCTGCTCTCAGTTTTTAACAGCTCTCTATCTAATGGCTGTGTTCCCGATCATTTTAAAACCGCATGTGTCAACCCTCTACTAGAAAGTAATGGCTTAGACCCAGTTCTCCCACAGAATTACAGACCAATTTCAAAACTGCCTTTTATTTCAAAAATCTTAGAAAAATTGTGTCCAAACAACTTCTTGCTGCTCTGGACAGCAACCACATATTTGAAAAATTTCAATCTGGTTTCCGAAAACACCACAGCACTGAGTCTGCCCTTCTGAAGGTCACTAATGATCTATTGATGAATGCAGATGAGGGCAGGTGCTCAGTCCTCGTGCTTCTTGACTGAAGTGCAGCGTTTGATACCATAGATCATGGCATTCTTTTAGACAGACTGGAGCACTGGGCGGGGCTATCTGGCACAGTTTTAAAGTGGTTTTATTCTTATTTATCAAACAGGAGGTTTTGTGTCTCCATGAATAACCATACCTCATCATTTTCCACTATTAACTATGGTGTGCCCCAGGGGTCAGTGTTTGGACCCATTCTATTTTCTTTGTACATGCTGCCCCTGGGTCACATTATTAAAAAACACGGCATTTCATTCCATTTCTATGCAGATGACACTCAGTTATACATGCCAGTTGATCCTTTAGACCTAGGTCAGCTAAGCACATTGAAAAATTATTTGGAGGATGTGAAGAGCTTGATGTCTTTTAACTTTTTATAGTTGAATGAAGACAAGACTGACATACTTGTCATTGGGTCCCAGCATATTTTAGAGAAAGTGCTGCCATCTGCTGGGTCCTTTTTAACCACATACAGGCTGTTGCAAAGAATCTAGGTGTGTGGTTTGATGCAATCCTGTTTTTATCATTTGAGAAATATCTCAAAAATAAGACCACTTTTAAATTTTAAAGACACAGAAACACTTTCACATGCTTTTATATCCTCACGCCTTGATTACTGTAACAGCCTTTTTACTTGCCTGAGCCAGAAAAATATACACCGTCTGCAGTTGGTTCAGAACTCAGCGGCCAGGCTTTTTACTAAAACTATAAGATCCGAGCACATCTCTCCAATTTTATCTTCCCTACATTGGCTCCCGGTATGTTTTAGAATTGATTTTAAGATTTTACTGATAACTTTTAAAGCTCTTAATGGCCTGGCTCCTGCCTACATCTTAGATCTTTTAACCCCTTATGAGCCAGCACGTACCCTGAGGTCCTTGGACAGGGGTCTTCTAGTTGTCCCGGGGACCCGGCTGAAATCTAAAGGGGACAGGGCTTTTTCGGTCAGGGCCCCGGGGCTCTGGAACTCCCTGCCTGAGGAAATCAGATTAGCTGAGTCAGTGACTTCTTTTAAATCTCTTCTTAAGACATACTTTTATCAAAGAGCCTTTCTGGATTTTTCTTAAATTTTAACTCCTCTTACTTAACTGATTTTTATCTGAGTTTGACATGTCTAGATCTTTTTACCTGTACCCACTTTGCTGCCTGACTACTGGTATTTTATTTGCATTGTATTTCCTTTATTGCATTGTATTTCTCTTTTTTGTGAAGCAGTTTGTAACTTTTGTTTTGAAAAGTGCTCTATAAATAAAGATTATTATTATTATCATTATTAATTCAACCCCTAATATTTGTAAAGTTTGGAAACTGAAAAAAGTCAAATTAAAGGAACAAAGATAAATAAAAATCCCAGAAATCTTTAGCTTTTTGACTGTGCAGATGAGTCTTAAGGTCTTGCACAATGGCAAGCACCAGCCTGAGGCCAAACACTGTCCATAGACTGCAAAAAACACATAGTCACAATGTATGTATAATTGCAACATAGGCCCCACTTATACTCTAAATGAACAGGATTTATATCTGTTTTGTAGTGATCCTTAATGCTTTGAGTGGATGCACCTCAATATATACTGAAAACAGTTTGATATCAAGTAGCTCAGGTTGCAGACAGGGAGGTCTGGAATGTCTTCTTCTGGATTGGCTCTGTGGTGTAGATGCAACAGGTGCTGGCATGTTACCATTCAAGAGTGATGTGCAAAGGCTGATCCATGCCAAAGGTTCCCCCAAATGCAGCCAGGATCAATCCAGTGCATGCTCTAAGAACCAACATTTCCCACAATTCACTGAGTGGCAGTTCTCCCTCTGTTTTTGGTTGCATCGGTTTTGCATCAGTCTGACATGACAATGAGGCGGGGTACACCCTGGACTGGTCGCCAGTCAGTCACAGGGCTGACAAAGAGGCAGGCAACCAGGCATGCTCACACTCACACCTATGACCAATTTAGAGTCACCAATGAACCCAAGGAGCATTTCTTTGGTGATGGGAGGAAGCTGGAGTACCTGGAAAGAAACCACGCATGCACAGGAAGAACATGCAAACTCTGCACAGAAAGG
Source organism: Cheilinus undulatus (assembly GCF_018320785.1). Classification (NCBI taxonomy): domain Eukaryota; kingdom Metazoa; phylum Chordata; class Actinopteri; order Labriformes; family Labridae; genus Cheilinus; species Cheilinus undulatus. Next base: position 7,901,477 of record NC_054881.1, on the reverse strand, counting down.
CCCTGACTGGGAAGCGAACTAGGAACAGCTGCACCACCGTCCAGCCAGCAGTCTAACAATGGGTCGATAAAAAGAAACTAAGTGCAACAACACGAAGGGTTAAAATCTGAGAACAAAAGAAGTCGAAAGAGTTATCAGGAACTGAGATATTTAGCGTATAGCTTTGTGAAAGACTTGTTTATTTGTACACACTTTTGTGTTTTCTTGAAGTTTGTTGGCTCTTTCATCAAGATTAAAAACACTGAATTACTTGTTATGAATCTTCATTTGTGCATGAATTCTTTGGTGATAATAAGGAAAACATCAGAGATGTTGCTTTAAAACCAGGACTGTCAGCATTAATGCATTAATCATGATGCAATTCAGGTCTTTTATTATTTCATTAATTATTTTTTCTTTTTATGCTTCATTGTCCCTTTCTGCACACGCTGGTTTGCCCAAGAGTACCTTGCTGCAGACAAGATGGCCGACATACAGCCAATCCATACCGGAAGTCTCAACCAGAAGTCCGTACGTCTAAGGTTAAGCTTAGGCATTAAAACCTGAGTGGTTAGGCTCAGGGTAAGGCGGTGGGGAAGGTGATATATTTGAGATCCAGCACCAAGGGTTAGGCTTCGGCATGAAAAAAGACTGACAAACACTGGCAGCTGAGTCCAACATGAAGAAGAAACTTCCGCTTGAGACTTCCAGCATGGATTGGATGTATAGCGACGCCCATGTCGGCCATCTTGACTGCAGTTGGGTCCCTCTCGTTATGCCACTACAGTGTCTCCATGCAGCCACAGTCATGTAAAGTAAGTCCACCACTGCTCCTTACAATCTCACTGTAAAACCTCAAAGCCAGTCAGTGGACAAGACAGAAGTCATCTGAACCTTGTGATATCAAACTTTTACTTTTTACTGTTCCCTTATTTTCCTTTTCAATCCATAACAAGTTCCTTTATCACAATCTATCTGAAGTTCCATATTTCTTTCAAAATGAAAGGTCTATATCCAAACAGGACGTCAGTCGCCTTTAGTTTAAAGAGTTATTTCAGTATTTGTGGAGTTGAGCCATAGGTAGCACGTGAAGTAGTTGTACAGAGTTAAACCTTCCAGGAAGCTAGGCTATACAGCGTAGCAGATGGGTACAATTTCTCTGTGGAATTTAGCAAGTTTTTGGTAAAAATAGGCAAAAAACAATGTTGGCTTGAACATATGCATTATCAAATTTTTCGAAGCATTTTATTCTATAACCAGAAGGCCTCTGTGTTTTAGTCAATTTTTTTTTTTGCAATGCAAGAGCAGGTAACTCTTAGCCAAACCCTGCACAAAGGCATTCTGGGTAAAAAAAAATGCTTCAGAAGTTTCAAAAGTGTATACATTTGAGCCAACATTGTTTTGTGGCCCATTTTTTACTAAAAACTCGCTAAATTGTGGGGACAAACTACCCATCTGTCACACTGTATAGCCCAGCTTCCTGGCTGATGGGGGGGGGGGCTGCTTCCTTAAAAATGTCCATATACATAATACATGATATGATTTGACAATATTAAAAATATTTCTCATAAGTGGGGAAATTATGGCTCAAACATACATTAAAATGCACAGATATTTGTAAAAATGACTCAACATTTGTTGCTTGGCTAGCCAGTTCAGGAGGGCCCTGTGTTTTATATTTTCTGGGGGCCCTAAAACCCTAGCCACGCCCCTGGCCACTACCGCTACTACGCACCTCATACAACTCATCTTCAAAAACTCTGAACGATCCATTTAAGGCTAAAAAGACATTCCAAATCAAAAAAGTTTTAATAGTATTATACTGAAATGTGACAAAAAAAAGATTAAACACAATTAACTGAAGAAATTCTAAGAATAATTGCAATCGAAAACATTAATCTCCATCTAAACAGGCTACAGAAGATCTCAGGTCCTTTTAAGGCTGTTTACCTCAAACTGAGAGACCATCATGGATTCTGATGATGGTGGATTTTGTGCAACAAACTTTTGCTCAATCTAGAAACAAAGACAGTGAGCTGAGGAAGGCTTTATTTCTCTGAGCAAACCATCTGTCAGTCATATGAGCACAACACTATTTATGTAAATCTATGCATAATTCTTAAAATTCTCATTCTCAGAAAGGATGTTTTAAAAACAAATCTCAGCACCCAGAAATTTTATGAAGAAAAACAGGAACCAAAGAGACCAGTATTTCTTCTTGCACAGGTGTTTTTAGAGACAGTCTGTCTGTTCTTTTCATTCCTGTTCTGTCATTATGAAAATCACCATGATTTGTTTGTATCAAGCCAAAAGTGGAATTCATGGAACTGTGGGTTTGCTGGGAAAGCTGGTGTGGTACTGCTGGTATCTGAGCGTATTTGAGCAAACTCTCTCAGTCCTTGGTCCTGGTCTTTCTATACTCTTGAGAGGCCAGTACACTAACTCATGACTTGAGGCGCCAGCTGGACTCCTCAGTGATGACATCTCTTTGGGTATCACTGGCAAAACTGTGTCTAATGCAAATGTGCTCAGGAGATGGGAAGGGTCAGCTGTAAGATATGGGAGTGGCTTCAGCCCTTCTACAGGCAACTGGGCCTGATCCAGCTCACTGCGTACTCCAGACTGGATGTCCGGGACCTGGTAGACTGGACCAGACGTGGCGGGTGAAAGAGAAAGCTGGGAAGATACCCAAGTTTGATGCAGTTAAGTGTAGAACAGGCATAATGCTCCTACACCTGACCTGACCCTAATTGTGGCACCCACATGACCAGTTCTTTCGATAAAATCTTGTCGATCTCCCTGTCCCATGACTCTGCACTGAACTGGATGCCCAGATCCTGGTGGGTTGGACCAGATATGGAGGGTGGAGGGGCAAGCTGGGAAGATACCCAAGGTTGACGAGGTTAAGTGACGAACCAGCATATACTCCCATACTTGACCTGACCCCAATTCTGGCACTGACATGACCAGTCCTACGGATACACTCCAGTAGATCTTCCTGCCCCATGACTCTGCACTGAACTGGATCCCAAGGTCCTGGTGGGTTGGACCAGATATGGAGGTTGGAGTGGCAAGCTGGGAAGATACCCAAGGTTGACGAAGTTAAGTGCCGAACCTGTGCTCCCATACCTGACCTGACCCCAGTTCTGGCACTGACATGACCAATCCTGCAGATACACTCCAGTAGATCTCCCTGTCCCTTGACTCTGCACTGAATTGGATGCCCAGGTCTTGGTGGGCTGGACCAGACATGGCAGTTGGAGGGGCAAAGTGGGAAGGTTGACACAGTGAAGTGCCGAACCAGCATATGCTCCTATACCTGACCTGACCCAAATTCTGGCACTTACACGACCAATTCTATGGATAAACAGTAGCTCATACAGTCCCTTGACTCCGCACCAAACTTGGTAAAACTGTGTTTTCCTTCGTCACCCTGCCCCAAACTCCTGGATCATCTACCAGGAAACTCTGAAGCCAAGTTTGTACCAAAAATTGTGATGCAATGAGACCATTTCAGGGGACAGTTGCAGCAGTGTGAAGTGAACGGTGTTATTCAGTTCCTCAGATTGCAGTTTTTGGACGTGGCGAGCAGATAAATATGAGGTGAGACCCAACACTCCCATAATACAGCTCATATTTTGGCTTAATTCTCTCTTGAAGTAATTAGAAGTAAAAGCAAATGTAATGAAACATGCATGAGAGATGACAGCAGTATGAGTTCCATCATTTTGAACACTACTAAGAAGTTTATTTAGATTGTACAACAACTGAAACATCATTCCACTAAATCTGTGCAGTGAATATTAGCGTGAATCTACACATCATACAGCAGCACAGTAATCGGAGCACTCAGAGACATGTTGTGTATGATCTTCTTAGCACAGACATTTTCATCGTCTTCGTCCTCCACAAACACAGACAGGAAGCGCTGGGCGTCCCAGGGCACGGCCTGCGTCTGAGAGGCCAGCACACGGATGCAGGTGTCGTCTTTTTTGAAGGTGAACTTTTTGTCTGCAGAGGACGACGGCTGGCTCTTATCTGGACTCTCAGACGGAGAGGTGATGAAGGCGTCCATCTCCAGGGCTTTCTCTTTGATGAACACTCGGACGTTCCTCCCGCTGCAGTTGCTCATCTGACACGACGTGTTTGTGTTTCCCATTTTGTCGTGGCTGGTTTGAAGTGAGGGATTTGGTCAGGAGGACTGATGGTGGGGCTTGAGGCTGTTATGCAAAAAACAAACATGAATCTACACAGACACTTTAGACACTTTGAAAGAACTTGTACAACTACTGTGTTTTCAGATGCTATTCAATAAATCTAGGTCACTTTTACTTTTAAGATCTGAAGGAATCAAATCATTTTCCTGCACTTGCATTTTTAGTACAACCTACACAATTTATACAATGCATTCACAAAAATGTATTTCTGTTGATGCATCATATAATACAGGCATAGTATGGACATACTCTGTGTGCTAAAGTGCAGCCAAAATGCAAAATATAAATGACATAACTGGAGCTTCCATACCGCATTTAACATGCATGCATGTATTACATTTTACTCAGTTTTTCTGTGATAGGCAGTGAATTTCTTTATTTCAAGACCTTGAATCATGTATCATATTTCCTCCAAATAATAAAATTGACTTTTGCATCACAAGAACTTCAGCCATCACTGCTATAAAATCCAGGTCATTTTCTCAAAATGAAGAGACAAAAATGGTCAAGATCTTGTGAAAACAATCCCAAATTTCTCATCATCGAAACAAAATAGTGTAAAAATGAAATACATGAATGTAGCGTCTGCCCACCTGGGGCTTCCATGAAGGTACTTCAAGTCTAAACTTAGATCTTCAGATGTTTTAGTTTGCAGAACAATCACAAACACACATTTATACACATTTCAAGGTTTAAGTGGGGGGTCATCAAGTATATTTGCGCAAGGGCCAGATATAGTCCTGACTGAGACTTTGAGGGCCGGACTTTCAAATAAACAAAAAATCAGATAAATATTACGGTCTGATTAACACACTATTGTATCAGTATTTGCATTTTCTTTTAAAATGCAGGAAATTTTTAGGTATTACCAGTGAGATCTATCTCTGCTATCTATAATACAGCAGGCCCCAAGGACTTTTCATGTATGTTTTATCCTCTTTTGCCCCCTTTTCAACAGTTTTTCATTACTTTTTGGGCACCTCTAACCAATTTTTGCTGATACGTTTTGCCCCCTTTTTCCCCCTTTCACCAATTTTTGCCACATTTTAACCTCTTTTCATTGCCTTTCCTGCCAATTTTGCCCTTTTGTGCTGCTCCACAACCCATTTTGTCACACTCTCTAACCCCTTTTTGCAACTTTCCTTCAAATTATCGCCCTTGTGTGCCAGTCTTTAACCCCTTTTCACTACTTTGCCAGACTATTTTTAATGTATTTTTGCCACTTTTACTCCATTTTCAGGACTTTTTGCCATTTTTGTCTCATTAACCCATTTTTTGCCACTCTTTAACCCCTTATAAACCACTTTTCCTGCATGTTTTATCCCCTTTGTCCATTTTTTAACCACTTTTCATTACTTTTGTGGCACTTTTAACCAGTTTTTGACACTTTTTGCCCCTTTTTTCCTCTTTCACCAATTTTGGCCACATTTTAACCTCTTTTCATTGCCTTTCCTGCCAATGTTGTCCCTTTGTGCCATTCCACAACCCATTTTGCCACTTACAACTCATTTTTGACACGCTCTAACCCTTTCTCACCACTTTTTCTGGACATTTTGCAACATTTCTGCCAGTCTCAACACTTTTTTTTAGAGGTTTACTAATAATGGCTGACAAGTGAATTTTCTGTAAAAACAGATCAAATGTTAAGTCATTCTAAAACTATTTCAGCATTATTTTTTTTCGATTGGATTGAACAGCTGCAGATATTTAAAGCCAAAAGATAGAACCACGACATCTTCTTTTCCTCCTTTTCTGAATTTAACAATCTTTAAGGGGCCAGACAGGAAGCTTTGGGGGGCCTGATATGGTCCTTGGGCCGCCAGTTGATGATCAGTGGTATAAGCATGGGCGTAGCGCAGGGGGGAAAAGGGGTACTGATTACTCGGGCCCACAGTAAGGAGGGGCCCTTGAGAAGCCTGCAATGAAAATTGTTAATTTATTTATTTTTTCTTATTAATTAGCGTCATTATTGAATCAAAAACAACAAAATGAATCGGTCAACTGACTGAAATTGATGTAAAATAGAGTAAGATACAATACTGGGGGTCCCCTGCTCCTCCCTCAAAAATGTCCAAATGTCCAGCGCTGCAAAAATGCAAGTAAATTTAATTTAACCTTAATAAAATTATTGCACATAAATGTGGAAATTACGGTTCAAAAATCCATTAAAATGCAGAGATGTTTGTAAAAATCACTCATTTGTTGCATGGCTAGCTGGTTAAGGGGGTCCCTGTGTAATATTCTTTCTGGGGGCCCAAATCCCTAGCCACGCCCCTGGGTATAACTTAATGAAAATCACCCTAAAGTGGAACTTACTGATCCCTGCAGCTCTCCGTTTCTTTGCTGGCATCAGTAGCCAATGCTACACCACCATTTCCACATGCTAATTTTGAATGTTAGTTATTAATTTCTATTTACTCATACAAAATGGCTCAACCCTACACGTGTCTTTAACAACTGCCTTTTGAGTTTGCATTTTACTCACATTTTGAAAGAGCATGTGACAAGATGAACTGTTCAAGTTTTACATTTTATGATTCTGCAGAGATAACTGTAATTACAGTAATAGTCACTTAAACTGGTTGGAGCTTGGCTATAACACCACCATGTTTTCCATCATGTATTAACCTTTAAACTGCACCAGGATGCATCTGGGCCATTTGTAGTTAAGTCCACTAATGCATTTATTAAAATGGGGAAATCTTACGATAATTAGTCATTTTATACTGTATTAAAACAAAGAGGGCCTCACTATGTGAACAAAGCCTGGCAATATAGAGTCACAGATGAAAACATTATGTATTATTGAAGTAAACCAACACTACTAAATAGTCATTTTTGTTCACTTTTAAATCAAATTTTAACTTTAATCTGATCAGGCATGTGACAGTGACAAATTGAGTTTCTATGCTAGATTGCTGTTCTTTTGGGAGAGAAAAAACTGCATGTTTTTCTGTTTGAGCTAGTGTAACTCTATGCCAGATCGAGCCACAGTCACTCTGACATTTGCAGAAGAAACCTCAAGATCTTTGCTCTCAGGAATGGTCCTGGTTTTGCTTGTAGTCCCAGTAGTTCATGAGCAATTACTGTTGTAATTCAGGTATGCTGTTTTCTGTCTGTATGGGCTGCAATGGAAAGGGTTAATCTATTTTTTCTTTCAGATTTGTTTGAACTTCTTTAAAAGTAATCAGAAAGAAAAATGTAGCTTCCTCTTGACAAACTTTAAAACCATTGAAGTATTTTAGTGAGTCATGTTAAAGAAAATAAAACAGCTTTCATAACTCTAAAGGACAGAAATCAGCCATTCCAAGCATGAAGATGTAGAAAAAAGGGATTTTTCGACATGTTTTTGTGAATAGAAAAAGATGGGATGAATTCTTACCTGCTGCTTTAGTGTAGGTGAGATGAAAATGAAGTCTGTCCTGTTCTGACCTCAGCACCGTGGATCGTCTGATAATATGCAAAGTTTGTTAGCGCAGTAGACAAAGGTAGTATACTGTTAGAGCAGCTACAGAAGAGCAGAGACAATGTGCTATCTTCTACATGATCACCCTGCAGGTCATTTACTCTCTGAGTTAGAGTCTCTTTGCAGAAAAAGACACCTTCGCAGTAAAAATAATCAATGGCTCTCTTTATCATCTCAGCTGCTGAAGCTTGGAACTCCTTCAGAGTAGTCAAAGGTGTCTTGGTGGCCTCTCGCATTAGTCTCCTTCTTGCACGGTCACTCAGTTTGTGAGGATGGCCTGATCTAGGCAGATTTACACATGTGCCATAATCCTCCCAATTCTTGATGATGGATTTAACTGAACTCTAAGGCAGTGGTTCTCAGTGTTGGGGTCAGGACCCTATTTGGGGTTGCGAGACACTTTTTTCCCACCAGTTTTGCCAACTTTAACACATTTTTGCCACTTAAAACCCATTTTTTGTCCGTTTTAAACCCTTTCCACCACTTTCTGCCTGTTTTTGCCACTTCTATATCAAATCTTGCCACTCCAGCCTGTTGTTGGCTCTGTTGACCCATTGTTGCCACTATTAACCCCTCTTTACCATATTTTGTGCCACTTTTCATAATTTAATATGGACATTTTTACCAGTTTAGCCCATTTCTGCCTATTTCTGCCTTAGCTATGCCTTTTTGGCAGTTTATCTCGATTTTTCATCCCATTTCACCAAATTTTGACCTATTTTTGTCATTTAATGCAATTTTAGCCACTTTTTAAAGCCTATTTTTGCCACTTTAACCCATTTTTGGTTATTTTTTCCCCACTTTTAGCCAATTTTTGGCACTTCTAACCCATTTCTGCTACTTTAAAACTCCAATTTTGGCACCTTTTCCATCATTTTTTGCCATTATTAACCCATTGTAGCTATTCTTAATATATTTTAATTCTTTAGGGGGATACTTGCTGCACAAATGAATTAAAAAGATACTTGCTTCTTTGGTAAGAGTGGTTGTGATTCAGATTAAATATAAAATACCACAGCTTAACTTTACGAGAGACCATGATTTTGCTGACCCCCAGTTGGCAGGGCCATTGTTCCCCCCTAATGGGCGGTCTTGTCTCCACATGACTCTTCTTGAATGTGCATGACTGTGTTCAGCCATCTTCAGGTACAGTGGGGGTCCCTGGTCTCTGACACCTTTATTTTGGGGGTCTTAGGCTGAAAAGGTTGAGAACCCCTGCTCTAGGGGATAATCAGAGCCTTGGAAATATTTTTTCATACCCATCCCCTGACTTACACTTCTCAATAACCTCTTCTCTTAGTTACTTGGGGTGTTCCTTTGCCTTCATGGTGTAATGGTAACCAGGAATACTGATTAACCAGTGACTAAACCTTCCAGAGACAGGTGTCTTTATACACACATTCACTGCACACTTTGAACATTTTGAGCCTCTTCTGTGGTTTCAAGTTTGTCAGCTTTCAGCGGCCACCTCCTCAAACAGTGCCTTTGGTGGCTAGTTGTACTGTAGACACTGTAAGGCTTTTTGATAGTAGAAAAAAACAAGAGTTTTTCCACACATGCAGTCCTGAAATTTTACAGAACACTGCAGGACTTCCAGCACAATCGAGTAACTGCAGTTTTTTGCACTACTGCACTGGCTTTACTTGAAGTTGCCACTTGGGCAAGATACGCCCTAAAAGGCAGAGAACAGAAAGAAATGTCAGAGTTTGATTCCTTTATAACAATCTGTATGAACTGGTGGGCAGAAAAGAGTATAAAACAACATCACTAAAAAAGGATTATACCAGTTCCTTTATACAGTTGCATGGTATAAATGCTTCACAGCACTCAGTAGTGCTGTCAAATGGGGCCCCTTTAGGGAGGTTTCCTACTGTCACTGTAAACTTTGCTCATTTTGGTCTGTCTGTGGTTTAAAGTCTGTCAGCTTTCAGGGGCCACCTCTTGTCCTGGAGTCTAAAGTAGTTGCCTGCTTGGTCTGTTGACAAGCAGTGCCTTTGGTCAAGGCCGCCCATAAGGGGGGATAAAGGGGAGTACTTTCTGGGGCCGCTGACTGGGTTCCCATGAAGGTCAGCAAAATCATGGTCCTGTAAAGGTAAGCTGTGGTAACCATATTTCATTTTTGACCTGAATAATAACCACCCTTATCTATAGTACAAATGTTGACTTTTTCAAAGTGTGAACTCCTTTTCTTAAAACAAAAAAGTTCTTTATTGGTAATCATAACAATTTAAATCGATATATTGTACTAAACCAATTGGAAAGTATTGCCGGGCTTCATAGCTTAGCCATGATGAGCACAAATGTCAGGATGCCAGTAAATAAAGCAGAAGACTGAGACAACTTTAAGAGAGAATACATAATTGTGACAAGAGGCAAAAAAGTAGGCAAGGTGTTAAAATGGCTGGCAAAAAGCTGGGAGAAAAGGGGCAAAGAAAAAAAAGCAGTAACAATGCAGCAAAGTAGCAATTTTGCCAAAAGTGGCAAAAACTGACCAAAAAAAAAAAAACCTCAGAAAAAATGTGACTAAAGTGGCAAAACAGTGGCAAAAAGTGTCAAAATGGAAGAAACCTGGCAAAAATGGGCAAAATTTGGTTTAAAGTAGCAAAGAAGTGGAAAAGCAATGGAAAATGAGCAAAAGCTTGCAAAAATGGTCATCAACTGAAGAAATAGTGGGAAGAAAAAGTGGCATAAAACATTAAAAAATGGTTAAAAGTGGCAAGAGGGAACAAAAAAACAGCATTAATGGGTTTAAACAGTGGCAAAACTGTCAAAAATGGGAAAATGTAGCAAAAAGAAGTATCGAAAATACTCGTTAAGGGGTAAAAAGCTGGCAAAAATGGGAAAAATAGTTTTAAAGTTGCAAAAAAGTGGCAAAACTATCAAGTGGGAAACGGTGGCAAAAAGAAGTAGCAAAAATGGACGCAAAGGGGCAAAAAGCTGGCAAAAATGGGAAAATGTGGTTAAAAGAACAGCTGCAAAATGAGGTAACTGTTAGCAAGGATGCTAGCATCAATGCTACTGATCCAAACTGGGTTTTGTTCGTGGCCAGCCCGTTCCATGGGCAGCCCTGCCTTTGGTGGTTAGTCACATGTATAAAACTTACAGTAGTTTCTGAATTTTCAACCCTTTCTGTGTAACTGAAGCCTGCAGCTACTTAAATGACTTCACTAAACAGAGGAGTGCTTTTAGCAAATACAGAGTTAGTGCTTTGACTTTGAAGTTCAGTTTTTTGGACTGATTCAAATAAACTAATGTGCAACAACGAGCTTTCCTGACTTAATTTTTCTGCTTATTATAGAACCAGAAAAATAAGCCTTATCAGAAAAAAAAAGTTTTTTATTCATTCACTTCATTCCTTTTTCTTCTTTCAGTGGGATTTTTAAAACACGAGTTAAATATAGAATATAGAATCTAAGCCTAACTCTGAACTCCTATACAACAGTGGCATGACAGAAAAGTATAACATCGTTTATCTTTGTGAACAATTACACAAAAATAATTTGAAGTGGGGGAGCTACATCACTCTTGAAAACAAGATTAAACTTTCCCATAAAAGTTAACAGCAGTGAACGCTCCCTCCCAGTGATTACCTGTTATTAGATAGAGCCTGGCCTTTATTTGCTGGGTTTTGCATATTCAAAGTGACATGAGAAAAAAGCAGTAAAGATAAGAGAGTAACTGCTGGCACTGTGCTTTTTTTCATACACTCTTTCTCAGCACTATGAGGCCGTGGCTGCTGCTGCTGCTGCTGTCCCTGCTTGTCTCTGACCTCAGTCCCCTCAGAGACAGGGACAGGGTCATGGAAAACTGGACTTTATATCAGAATCTGCTTCTCAATGGAGAGATGACTCCCAGAGGACCAGAGATACTTCAGATCCAAACTCAACGCTGCTGTATGTGTATCCAGAGAAACAGAGCCTGTATCTGTATGCAGCACAAACTGGGAAGCTCCCCTCTTTATACTGTAAACACAGTTTATGGATGCTCTTCATCTCTCAAGGAATTAATGGGAATCAACAGGAGTCAAACTCCAGCACTGGTATGCTCATTTCAAACATTTTATTTTTTGACTTCACCAGTTTGACTATGTATTTACTTTGCTGAATTAACTCAATTCTTTGAATACAAGTTTTATGATAGAAATAAAATTAGGACTGCAAGCTCAGGCCCTCACACCTATGCACATGGGGCTTATAAAGAGGTGGTGCATGTTTCCTGTTGGGTTACACATGTTTAGTGGTGGTCTGTAACTACACAGGTACAGTTTGAGGCAGATTCTATGCTGTTTGTTTGAATAAGCGCAACTTCCTGTTACATGGAGAGACATCAAATTTGGTGAGCCACACCCCTGAAGCCTTCTACATGAGCCAACTTTTTTTCCTTCAAGGGTTTTCTAGATCTACACAAATATAACATGATTTAAGATCCATTTTGTAGGTGCAATTAATGACAGAATTAGGCCTGAAAATGTCCAATTTTAACCAATCTTGTTAGCAAAAATTGGAAATGGCAGGCTTCCTGTTGATTTGGCGACATGGGTCCAAGAGACTTTTTTGTAGGGCTTGGCATTGTACGTATGCCTGCTGAATTTCGTAACCATAGGGTGAATGTGCAGCAGGGGCTGAATTTTTAAAATATTGTAGTGGGTGCCACAGAGTCATTTAGCCATGCCTACAGGAGAAGTCCATGTTTACCAATTTTAATGGCTATACAAGTTTTTAGAGCCTTTCAAAAAACTACTTCCTGTTTAGTGGCGAATAATGGGTCACCATGGCAAAGGTGTCGGTGTCAGACCAATGAATTATTTGTTTTTTTAGCTTTTTTTTTTTTTTGTGTTCCTTCTTTGGTGGGGGGGACTGACACCCCTTCCTCTGACTTGCCCCATCTGGAGATAGTGGCTTGGGCCTGGACTGTGGAATTACTGTTATATTTTAATCATAAGAGCCATTCTGATCCCATTTTTCTTGACGGTCTTGTCTATTCTGCCGTGTGATTGCCCTGACCCAAACAGGTATTTTAAAGGTCACATATTTTAACCCTTAAAGACACATTTATATTGGTCTCAGAGGTCCCTAAAGCATGCCTGTGAAGTTTGTTGCTGTAAAAAACACTCCAGTGCTGGATTTGTGCATGTCTAAAAACCCCTCTGTTTCAGCCCTGCTCAGAGCGAGCTGTTTCTGTGTCTGTAGCTTTAAATGCTGAGTTGTCTGACTCCGCCCCTCTCAGGAAATGGTTGTGGAGGATGGATGTGGCTCTCCTGATCCTCCTCTCAGCTGGCAACTGAGAGGAAGAGCAGGTGAGGAGGTCAGAACTGTCTTCCAAGGAGGAAGGGCAAACCGAACCTGGGGGTGTAGTTAACTCCCTACATGACATCATGAGGGGAAAATCTGAGAACGTCTTGTTTTAGCACACATTTTCTCTCTGGATTTTTCTGGTTCTTGAGGGGATTGTTGACAGGCCAGGGGCATATATATCTGCTAGAAAAGCCTGAAAAAGTGTATTTTGTTTAATATGTGACCTTTAACTTCCAGGTCATTTTGACTCGACGACAGCAGTAGTAAACTTTTTTGTGCAGTTTGCATGGAAACATGAATAAAGGAAGAGGTAAATCTAGTTAAAGGCATCAAGTCAGAAGATGGAAAAATAGAATTAAGGGGATTTTTCTCTGCTTTGAAACACAGTGGCATGTTATTTTGTCCCAAGCACAACAAGGGGGTTAAATGTGACACACATGCAAAAAATAGGAAATGAGGAAGGAGGCACAGAATCTCAGTGTAAACCCTCCAACAGCTGTTTATATATTCTGGACCAGACATAACTGGTGCACAAGCAAAATGATGGCGCTATCCTGCAGCAATGCTGCTAGCATGGCCTAAAATGTTCACATGGATGAAGTAGCATGATTGAAACGGTTGTTTTTAAGTAATGAGTCATGGAGTCATCCTGTGGCAGAGTGCTGCTAATCCCATCTCCCTCTCTTGTCTCTCCAGGTCGTTCCTCTTCTCCCAGCTTTGCACAGGCGTCGTGCAGCTGCTGCTTGGGAAACTGCTCGTATCCCGATGAAGATGATAAAAGATCTGCCGTTTTCAGGGTCTGCATGGTTTCTGCATCATCTCTCAGCCGCCTCAGGCTGCAATTTTCAGGCTTCCTTAGCGGAGAAATCCAAGCGCTGGAGACATGCCATCGTTGTTTGGCTGGGGAAAGTGCTGACAGAGAGATACGGTGCTGCTGAAACGGAGGTTATTTCCTGCTGTTTTAAAGACAGCAGAGTAAAACAAGCACTGTCTATCAGGGAAACATCCAAAAGACGGATATTGGAAGGACATAAAGGGAGCAAAAAGCGGGTGATGGGCTTCAAAGTTCTCATGGAGCCATCTTCAAAAGCTTTCGTCAATCAATATGACTCTTTTAAAGCTGCTTCTCTGCACCCGTTAGATAAATCTCAGCCTCTGAAACAAAGAAAAGAAGGCAGAATCATAAAGATAAAGGGCTATTTGAACTTCTTGTTGCAAAAAAGTGTTCAAAAGCAGCAACCTTTAATCGCGCCGAGCGCGTACAATGATGATGATGGATTTTATGTTAAGAGAAAACTTTTGTTGGTACCTAGAGAGGAGCTAGAATCCATAAATAAGCTGCAATATAAAATAAGGGCCACTCTTGATGATAATAAAGAGGATTTCAGTGGGAAGATAATCACAGAACAAGCCAAGCTGCAGCGCCCAGAGGGAATGAGTGCAACAGAGCGATCACATACTCATATTGAAAAAGCAAAGCAGGAAAGATTAGCATACAAGCTACAAGCAGGATTTACAGATAAAACAGATAATAATGATGACAAACAAATGCCTAGTGAGGTGGGAGATGATATTTTAATCGTGTTTTTCCTTCCAGATGCAGAGAGGGAGACACAAACAGGAGGAAAGCTTGCTAAGGACGCAGGCTGTAAATTGAAAACAGTAAATATACCCATAAAAGAGCTGGATGACCCCCCACCCTTATATAAAGTTATGGAGGAAAACTTTATTATTAAAGCACATAACTCCAAATGTAAACACCTGAAAGAGAGCCTGTTTTTATTAGAAATTTATGCAGCAAGAGGGGATATAAAACCGGCAAAAGTTACTACAAAGTCTGCAAAAACCCAGAAGCAGGTCAAAGTAACAACAGAGAAAATGGAGCACGCCGAGACAAACAATACAAGGCGTGAAAATATGAGCATAAATCATACAAAACAAGACGTACCATCAGAGGACTCAGTCATCCCCTCACCTCCTTCAATCAAAATGACGGAGCTGGAAGCTGCAAAGACAGAGCGTACAGCAGAGACAACCACTGTAAACACCGAGATAAAAGAGACGACATCCTGCTCAGAAGTCTTCAATCAAAGCAGCACGCAGGAGGAAGACGGACCGCCGAGTACGACCACAGCGAGTCCAGACTCCCAGACTGACACCGAGCCAAGATTTACGAGAAGCACGACTACAAATGATGTTCGAGTAACAGCTGGAAAGTCATTCTCAGGCCTCAGGATGAGAGGGGACTTCTCGGTCGGACTTCAGAAAGGCTGGGAGAATAAACGAGACAAGATGACGAGGCAAGAAAATGAACCGACAGGAGATTCATTTTCATCTGCAGAGTCTTTAAAAACAATCCACAAACAAGATACGCAAAGGCCTCAAGAAGTAAGTTAAGTTTCAGTAACAGGTATCCAAAAACTCATGAGAAATTAAAGGAGCAGTCACACATTTTTGAGGAAACTAACTGACTTGTTTAAATGGTAGGCCTTTCTGTTGCTGTATCACATCTGCTTCTTACTACCCCTGATAACTTTAACCCCTCCCTCTAAAAAACCCACTGTGGCCCCACTAGACATTTCCCTTAGAGTGGAGCCCAGGCCTGCTGCTCCAATGCTCACTACTTGTTTTAAATTGAGGACACATATTTTTGATCATTTTTACCTAATGATGGAGAAAAGCCGTTAAATGTGCACTCGCTTGGGCGTGTTAAAAGACATCCTGGAATGCTTTGCCAGTAGCTTGCAGCTTTAACCAGTAAGACCAGTTTTTAGCAGCTTTTCTCCCTCATTATGTGAAATTCGTCAGTGAAACCAAAACATTGGTTTAGTCATTAGTAAATCCACCGTATGGAGCGCTGTCCTTGATCTAAAACAGGAAGTAAAGAGCAGAGATGAGTGGCACAGTGCATATATTTTTGGCTGACTGCTAAATTTTGCCCTACACATGGGTCTGTATGTGACTGACTGACTGACTGTACTTTCAGAGCCATACACACACTACTCATGCACTGAGTTGGGTTTAGTTGTACTAAAAGCTGTTGGTATGACTACCTCAGATATAGCTTTAGCATTGCTAACTAAAACTGGACTGCATTTCTGAATGAAACAAAGAATTAAAACAACCCTAAAAGCTTTTTGTGTTGTAAAAGCTGTTTTCGCTCTATTGCCGACCTGCTTCAGCATGACTATGTGACAAGTACTGGGAAAGGGATAGTAGATGCGAGTGGTTGTGTGCAATGCCTGCTAGTGGAGTGATCAGCTCTGACGTAGCCACAGCGGCAGTTTGATGAGAACTGAACAACATCTCTTTATTAAAACAAGGGCAGAAATGATGTTTTCACTCTTCTCCTGCTTTGTTTCGGCATGGGTATGTGATCGTTACGGTGGGGTTGTCAGTTGTATCCAGGGGCTGCTGTAGCCGTTAGCTCAGACGTAGTCATACTAAAGCAGCCGTTTAATCGGAGCTGGGCTACATCCCTTTTTAAAACAAGTGCAAAAAGGGTCACACCGAAAGCCCATCTCAGCTGAAAAGTTGTTTGTACTCATCTCCTGAGTGGCCTTGGCAGCAATTTTACATGAAGCTTCACTATTAACAATCTAAGGCAGCAGCGGCCTACACAAGAGTAGTGCATGCGCACTACATCATTTGTCGCTCTGATAGCCCGTCATGAAAGTGACGGACAGAACCTTCCTCCAATCACCTTCTGAAGATTTTCTGAAGAGTCCAGCCCTTTCCAAACACTTCCTATGGGAGCCTTCCCAGATGACTGTGAAATATATTTAGTTGATCTGGCATGTCAGGTTAGCTTTTTCCTGCTGACAGGGCTTTAAGTTTTAAACTTTAAGGGTCCTTCAATTTTCAACCCACAGATATTAAGGACAGCACATTTACAAACCCCATACACTAATCACTCTGCCAGAACACACAATTCAGTCTGGCTTTTCAACAGGCATCCCAGGTAGCTGCGGCCAGCCGTATAGCTTACTAGGCTTTAACCTAGGCTTGATGAGTGAGAGCCGCCTTGTGGGGAGAATTTACATCTTCTGCATTTCACACTGATGTCAGGCAACCAGCCATCAGACCCCTGATAAAAAAAACCCTAATCACAGTGTCGTTAAACTTATCATTATCAGCCATTATATGCACATAAGGATTTCTTACTTGGTAAACTGACTGACTCTACAAGATAATTTTATTTCCAAATAAATCTTTAAAAACCAGTGAGAGCAGCAGCAGAATTCAATAAACTGGCCCTGTGAATTTAAAAGACTTTCTTTTTAAAAGAGCTAGAAGTCAAGCAAAATCCTGCCTATAGGCGAATATTTTCCTGTCTGATTACATCCTAATTATATTTCCTTATAGCTGAATAATCTGATACCAAGTAAATACAGTCTTTAAAGAACTTCACAGCATGATGGTGCAAAGTTGGTTTGCAGAGTGTGGCTAAAGTTAGCAGTGCAAGCACTGGCAGCATTTGAGCCTCCTTTCAGGTTAACATCCATATTTCTATGTTGCACATTCTCAGTTTAACCTGACAGAGCTTTAGACAACTCTATCCCCATTTTCTAGATGAAATTAGAGCTGAACTGTAATGTTTGTATTACATGCTATCAGTGCTATAATTTAGCATTAGCATTGGTGCTAGTGTCCTGGCTAACAGTTACTTTATTTTGGAGCTGAGAAGTGTATCAAACTTATAATGTCGAAAGAATTTATTCGTGACACTTTGCACGTTTTATCATTTTTGTGCAATTTGCACCCATTTTTGCCACTTTACACCAACTTTACCACCACATTTTAACCTGTTTCCTCACTTTTCCCAATTTTTGCCAGTGATGATGACACATTTTTGTCACTTAACACCCATTTCTGCCACTTCTTCAACCCATTTCACCACATTTTCTGCCCACTGCCTCCACTTCAAAGCCATGTTTGTCGCTTTTAATCACATTCCACCACCTTTTCTGCCCATTTTTGCCAATTTTAAACAAATTCTTGCCATTTCCTGGCTCTTTTTTTACCTCTTTCAACCCATTATTGCCACTATTAACAACTGTTCACCACGTTTTATGCCGCTGTTTGCCCATTTTAATCAAATTCCACCATTTTTTTAATGCCCATTTCTGCTGCTTTCTGCCGATTTTTCTGCCTCACTTAACCCATATTACTAGTTTAAACCAATTTCTCCCACTTTTTAATTATATTTCACTACTTTTATCAACCATTTTTGCCAATTTCAAGCTGACATTGCCCCTTTTAATCACTTTTATGCCCATTTGTGCCACTTGTCATCCATTTTGCCAAATCCATCTAGCTGAACCCATTTCTGCTAATTTTAATTTACCATTTCACAAAAAATTCTGACAATTTCTGCCTTTTTGAACCCATTTAAGCCATTTTTAAACCATTTCAATTTCTGTTTCTGAGAAAAGGCATTTACATTTTCATGATGGCTTTACCGATACAAAATAATGAAAGAGTAACTTTAAAATGGACCATAATTTTGCTGTCTTTTTTTTTGTGGCCCCCAGTTTGGCTGAGCCCCAGAAAGCTTACCCCCCCTTATGAACGGCCTTGCCAACACAAACCACAAAGGCAGGTTTTCAGGTATTCATTTTCTCAGAAACATGGGTACACTTGAGGTCAAGTGTACTCAGATCCAGGCCTGGGTCTCTAAAGTGAAACAACACTAAAGTGCATGCTATTTCCCCAAAGTTTGACCCGATTCTTGAAATGCAAAGTGATAATCAAACCCTCTAGTTTTTCCATCTGGTGTGACACTTATAGAGTCTTTGGTATATTCCTTATCCTTGCATACAGTGATGAAGATTCTCCTCCACAGATCCATGACAACATGCCACCATGCAGAGGATTAATCCATCGCACTGAGGCCGGATGGAAATACTGTATGGAGAGATATTCAAGAGCTGGATCAAAGATGTTTTCCTCAGGGGAACCCACGGGTGCATTTAAGGAAAGAGAAGAGCAGCAGAAAGCACCGCCATCCATCAGAGAGCACAAAGACACTGACGATGATGAATACGATCACTTCTATTATTTTGATGGAGTGCTGAAAAGGGTTCAAAATAATTTTTACCCCTCTTACCAGAGACAAAGGCGGAGAGAAAGGAGGCGTGATAACACAAAGACGAATGTTTTCACAGAGAGAGAAAAAGACGAGACTTATGGAAATCTGCTCAGTTATATCAGACGGTTTAGTTCAAGGAAGAGGACAGTCATTCCAAATGATCACACGCGGAGGATTTGAGGCAGAAATGAGCTTTTCGCAAGGACATTAAGATTGCAAAATGAATTAAATATGCAAAATACAGAAAGAAAAAAGAGTGGTGTGCAACTAAGGACCGTTATATAGAAGTTTTATTGCACAAACAGATGAATAAATGGGCGACTATGCAGGAAATATAAGAGGGACTTCAATATTTCCTTATCTAAAAGTGGCATCTTGGTTGTAAAAGTGCTGACTGTGCAGAAACTTTGAGACTTAATGTTCTCATTTTGTCTTGGATAGAAGGGAAAATAATGGAGGACTTTTGTAGAGTACTGCATCAAGCTTTGCCTTTCTTTTTTTTGGAAGCCAGAAGAAGACATAAATTCATACATTTTATTTACTTAATTTTCCTTCGAATATGAGAGATTTCCAGTTTCCCCCCTGAGATCCAAAAACCATAAAATATGACTGTTTCATGAGATTTAGGCTTTTTTCCCAGTTCTCTCGGGATACAAAGCGGTTTTTTTTCCCATTTTAATAGATTAATTTATCTCATTATCTTTTGTTTTCCCATGATATTAGGATCATTTTAAGATCAGAACTGTAACTTGGTGCTTATATTCTCCCTTGAGGTATAAAATCACCAAACAGTAAAGGCAGAGGTGGGTCAAGAAAAGGGGCTGGAGTGTGGTTTTTGTGGGGTGATTCATTAAAATCTTATGAGAATGGGATAAACAAGAGGCTCAATGACCCTGGCCTTGAGCCTGAGATGTTTTTGCAGAGTTTAGAGAAAATCTTGCAAAATATTCTTGAGCTATAATGTTCACCAGAATGGCCTGAATGGACGGGAGAACATACCGCCTCCAGCCTTGGCTGTCACCGGGCAGAGGCATAACAATAATCTGGTCAGTGACCACAACAAGACATGCTGCCATCACCCATGCTAATGATGTAAAACGAGGCCTTTTCTGTGTTTCATTTGTGCATTTTGGGCTCTCTGGATGCAAAATAAAAAAAAGTCTAGTTCTCAAGAATAGAATAAGAAATGACTCCTTATGCTGACACATGTAAGTCAATCAGGCTTGCACATCTGGACACAGCAATTTCACTCCATTTTTCTCAAGTCCAGCCACAAATTCTCTATTGGATTGAGATCTAGGCGTTGACTCAGTCTCTCCAGAACATTCACCTTGTTGTCTTTAAACCATTTCTGTGCAGCTTTCGCTGTATGCTTCAAGGCATCATCTTGCTTTGAAATAAATCTTCTCCAAAGCTGAAGTTCTCTTGCAGACTGAATAGGATTGCCCTTCCTATATTAATATATATTATATATTATTATATATTATTATATTATATATTATTTCCTATATTCCTATTAATTTTACTCTCTACCTTTACGAGCCTTCCAGGGCCAGCTGCTGAGAAGCACCCCCACAGCATGATGCTGCCACCATCATGCCTCACAGTTGGCCAACCATAGCGTCTTGTCTGATGGCGAAAAAGCACCGTTTTGGTCTGATCACCCAAAGAACTTTCTTCCTCTTGACCATGAAGTCTCCCACATGCCTTTTGGCGAACTATTGGAATCTCAGTTTTCCTTAACAGTGGCTTTCTCTTTGCCACTCTCCCATAAAGCTTTGACTGGTGAAGAACCCCGGCAACACCTGTCTCTCCCATCTCAGAGTAGTCACATTTGTCTTGGTGGCCTCTCTCACTAGTCTCCTTCTTGCACACTCACTCAGTTTGTGAGGACGGTCTGATCTAGGCAGATTTACACATGTGACATAATTCTTCCATTTGTTGATGATGGATTTAACTGAACTCTGGGGGATGTTCAGAGCCTTGGAAATGTTTTTGTATCCATCCCCTGACTTAAACGTTTCAATAATCTTTTCTCTGAGTTGCTTGGAGTGTTCTTTTGTCTATATGGTGTAATGGTAGCCAGGAATACTGATTAACCTGTGACTGGACCTTCTCTCTGTTGAATTAGGTCTGTCACGTTAAAGGGGGTGAATTTTTAGACAGTCACTTATTTTTCATACTTTTATACAACTGACATTAGTTTATAGAAATCTGGTTTTACTTTGACATCAATTTGTTTTTTTGTTTTTGTTTTTGCAATTTTTTCTGTCAAAAACCCCAAATTATCTTGACCATGATTGACTTATAAAATCAATAAAAGGGTAAAATATACATGGGTGAATACCTTTTACAGGCTCTATATATACAACATGATTGTGTGGATGTTTGTATTAGAAATTCAGTTTGAAACTCCACAAAGGCATCTAGTAAAGAACTCACATTTCTATAGTTTTATGAGAATGTAACAGTGCATTAAAAAGCATGATATGTTCCTTAATATTTTGAAAATATAAACTGTTATATCACAATCAGCTACAGCAGTGGTTCTCAACTTTGGGGGGGGGGGGTGCGACACACTGAGAGGGGTCTCCAGATGCCTTAAAGAAACTACGAATTTTTTTTAAATTAAACTGTTGCCACTTTAAACCAATTTTGCCAAATCCTAACCTATTTTCATCACTTTTTCCTACCAATTTTGCCACATTTTTTGCCACTCAAAACCCATTTTTGTCACATTTTAAACCCCTTTCACCACTTTTTTTTCTGCCTGTTTTTACCAATTCTAAACCAATTCTTGCCACTTTGTGCCTATTGTTGGCTCTGTTGACACGTTATTGCCACTATTAACCCCTCTTTACCACTTTTTATGCCCTTTTTGACCACATTTCATTATTTGATATCGTTTTTTTCCACTTTAAACCATGTCAGCCAATTTCTGCCTCAGTAAACCCTTTTATGCCAGTTTATAGCAATTTTTTATCCTAAGTAACCACATTTCCACCTATTTTTTGCCACTTTAAAGCCATTTCAGCCACTTTTTATCCTCTTTTACCACTTAATATGCCAGTTTTTGCACTTTAACTTATTTTTGCCATTTTTTGGTGATTTTTTTGCCACTTAAATTTATCTTTGTACACTTCTAAACCATTTCTGCTACTTTTAAAATCCAATTTCACCAGGTTATCCACAATTGTTACCATTATTAACCCTTTTTAATTATGTGTTTAGGAAAAGGGATTTGTATTTTTAAGAGGACTACCTACTACCCAGATGAATAAAAAAGATTTTTTGTTTCTTTGATAAGAGTGGTTATTGTTCAGGTTAAATATAAGTTATGGATACCACAGCTTAACTTTACAATGGACCAAGATTTTGCTGACCCCCAGTTTGGCTGGGCCCCAGAAAGCTCTCCCATTTATCCCCCCTCATGGGTGACCTTGTCTGCACATGACTATTCTTGAATGTTCATGGCTGTGTTCAACCACCTTCAGAGGTTGAGAAGCCCTGAGATACTTCAACTTCTGGAGTCACGTGACTTTTAAGTTTTAAAGTTAACATTTCTGTAAGATTTGAAAAATTCAGTGCAACAAAGAGAAGGGTCCTGAGTTTAAACTTGTGAAATTAATGGTGGACAAGTGTATCATCAGCATATCAATGATTGTTTTAATGCCAAAAACCAAGAAAACGCCAGAAATATCAAAGACTCTAAACACAGTGATCTGTACAAAACATTTATTTAAATTTACATACAAACAGCTTTGACATATCTGCATAATTTATATCTGAAATCCATGACAAGCAAACAATAACTAAAGAGGGAAATGGCTTTAAGGCAACGCAGAGTAGAAAGTTTTTACAAAAGTGACAAAACGTTATTTGAACAGCTCAGGACTTGCAATGAAATATGTAAAGAAAAACTCAGAACATGTTAAAAAAGAGACAAACAGAGTGAACAAAACATGCACTGAAGCTGAGAAAGTCTTAACAGTTTAGAAACGGTTTAGTGAGTGAGAGAGGGTTGTACAGCATCCCTAGAAACTGATGCAGGCTGTAGTTTCATTGTCTGTCAGTAGATGGCAGTGCCGGCACTGTTGCATCACTCTTCAGCAATTATATATAACTCTGTAACTCTTTCCTTTATATACAGGAGACTGCAGGAAAATGGGCAAAAAATGGCACAAAACGATCAACGAACACCTCTCCTTTGTGCTTCAATCCTCACTATAATCACTCTGCTTTGTTAAAGGAGCTGCATATATACATATACACTTTGTGAGGCTTTTTAATCAACACTTTTATATACAAGGGACAAGATAAGGGGGATAAATTTGAGCTTTTTCTTCTTTTAAATCCAGAAAAACTGTTTCCTTCATCTTGTCAGAGTCTAACCAAGAGAAAACAATCTGTACCAGCACCCAAAGGACGATTTGGTCGCTTGGCTTTCTATAATAACAGGTAAATGCTCCAACGTCATCTCTACTTCGATTTGAATGGACTAAGTCTGCATTTAGCATCATGAAAGCTTCAACACTGAAGAAATGGCACACGTAACATTGACAGTGTGTACACAGAGTGCTACACTTAAAACAAGAGTTCATTCATTACTAGTTTCAACCACACCTTGAAAGATTGGATGTCAGTCATGTCCCCCGAGGCTTGTTCTCCTACAGGGTTGTTGCTTTTGGCAATGGTATAAATAATGACAGTTAATTATTACTCATTACAATAAATATGACAATAAATAAAAAATGACCTTGACTTTTGCTGGAAATATGGAAACATGGCGCTGAAGCTTTAACAGTTACTCTGACAGAAACAGCTTGTGAATATCCTTCTATAATAAGCCTGTTAAGAGGGAAAACATCATTCCAATTAAACCTTTTGTTGGCTCTGATTGGCCCACCAATCAGAGAGCCCCCTCTCTGCTGCTGCTGGGTTAGTTCCAGTTAGGAAAACTCTTGCCTGGGGCAAACCTTTTTCAGCTGAATTTGTGACATTAATTTCATGACATATTATAATCCAGGAGTATTTTTAATTGCATATCCTAAACACTAACTATCAATACTGTCTTCTTTGGATTTAGCCATACTGGTATTCTAACCATTGACAATCACAAAGAATACCTAAATACGCTTGAAGGTGGGAGAAAATTTTTTAAGAGCTGTTATCCAGTAAGATTTCTAATTGTAATAAATTTCACAATTTCTATAGCAAATGGTTAATAATCTCCTTTGTGCTATGTTTTGAAAATTCCACTATTTTGCATTAATAAGTGTTCTTATTTTGTATTTTTGTACAACTCAGGTTAGGTTATTGACTTTCTGTTTGGATACCTTTTTTTAATTGTGACAGGGTACAGGGAACTTTGGGCATGGAAAAAGAAACTTACTATGCATTGTAAGGGAAACTTAAAGGAAGGTTTAAAAAGTAAACACTTGTCCACTGAGCTGTCTGGGAGTTTTTCAAAGTAAAATGAGACATTAAGACTGCATGGAGACACTGCAGTGGGTTATCTGAAGTGTGCTATAAGGGACAATAAAGCATGCCATCAGTGCGACTGAAAAAGTGAATTCACATATTACGGATCTCAATTTCATCACGATTAATGCATTAATGCCTACAGCCCTAGTTTCTAAAGATAAACTGCCAGTAATATTGATGTTGCTATTCTGTATCTTAAGGTAGCTGGTTTTATTGTTAACTTACATCTGGGAAACCTTGCCCAAATGTTCCAAATGCATAGGCATACATACAGCCCTTAATATTTATTACATGGATGCTGGAAGTGATTATAGTTCTTAAACTTCACCGGTAAACAAGGTTACATTAGGACAAAAGATCAGGTTGTGTTTTGTCTCTACTTCCTCTCCCTCCGGGCACAGTGGTGTGCTTTTTCTCTCTTGCTTCATAATAAACAGGCTGGGTCTAGTAAATCTGTATTAATATCTGAAATCTCCATGGCAGAAACTTGTCATACTGCTCTGTCTGGAAGGATAATGAACCGTGCATGCGGGCAACTCTGTCCAGCTTTGAGTTTAGTTTAGGGCATTTCATTTAATTTCTCATCGTTGAGAAAGATTTAGGGCATTTTTTTAAACTGTATTTTAGATCACGTTACAACAGCCTGTTACATTTTCACTACTGGACAGATCACAGTGTTATCACATGACATAAAAGTATGAGTGTGTTTTAATGTGCGTCTTTCTGACCCTTTATTCATTTGACAAATTAGCCCGACATAATCAGCAGGAGTTTGGCCATCACTTTTATAGCATGCTCAAACACAGGCAGTGGTGCTGCTGCTGGAAACTCACACTCGCTTTTAAGGCATTTGCTATGAAGATGCACAAATTTGAAGGTAGGTTCTTTTAATGAAGGTAACAAAAGCAATACTAAGGCCATTTTAAAATTCCCCGGAGATATGGTGCACATACAGGACGTTACTTTTTGGCTTTCTTACAAGATAGTAATAAGTTATGCTATTGGAATTTTTTGGATAATAGCCCAAACTTCTGTAGTAGTTAATAAATTTCTAGGCATGTCGGGGGAAATTGCTTTAAAATTGTGAGGAAATTTCATAAGGATTTTTGGGGATATGTGTGTTTATTTTGAAGTATTTTATTTGAGATATTAGAGGGATTTGCTCCTAAATTTTAAGGTGTTTACGTGTGAAATTTGGGGATTTATTTGTAGATATTTGGGATTTTGATTAGAATTTTTGGGGGAGGGATTATCTATTGACATTGACATTCTATATATCCATATGAATTCATTTGTAAATTCTCTGTAATTTGGCTGGAATTTACTTTGAAATATAATAGAAAACTTCATGGATTTTTTTGTTAAATTTGTATTTCAGTCTTTAGGCCTGTTCAGAAATTTTGACTAAAACATTTGAGAAATATTTTAGGATTTTTTAGGACATTTTTCAAGACCTCTGGAACATTTTTTTTTTTTTTTTCAAATTTAGTTCATACTTGGCCTGAATACGTTCTTGAGGTCCACCATCAGAAAAATGACAACAATTTTTTTTTCCCGCTTTTAAAAACATACTTTTTTTGGTGAAAATTTTTACCTCCAAGTAAAGAAATAATCATTCTGTTTTCTGTAATACTTTTCTGTTATACTTCTAAAAAAAAACAAAACTAGAAACGCTTTCCAAGTGAAAGCTTGGGTCTCAGGAGGTTAATACCATCCAATCCTACTTATAACTTTACAGAATTAAAATAAGGCAGGTAGATGCGTAAAATGCATCTCTTTTGTCTCCTTTAGCAGAGTAAACACTGTTATTGTACAGTGGGAGAACATCTAATGTTAGTTGACATGACTAGCATTAGACAAGGACAAATTTTTAAACAATAAATTTGAGTTTTTGAAGATTCTGAGTTGTCCTCATGCATCCTAACAGCATCTATGTCTTTATCTTTCATTGAGGCAGGGCTGTAAAGGATCAAATCAACTGACTGTCCGAGCTAGTCAAACTGCAGGGTAATTTCTGATGTTTCAAATGAAAGGCTGCCCAGTGACAGGAGATTTTGTCTAACCTGCTAACAGTAACCCAGGAGAGTGGGGCTTGAAAAAAGGTCAACTGTGACGTTTTTTAACACTACACTCCATGAAACCACCATAAAATTTTGATCTACTATATTTAAATGATCAAAAGGCACTGAGGAGGCAAAGTTTTTGATTTAAAGGCTAGACTTTGACCACTTATAATATTTTTTCATTTCCTTAACCAGGAAAATGTTCATGAACTCTTTGATACATACAAACAACAACTAAAGCATGATTGTAGTTTAACATCCTACATGTGCCAGAGGTCAGTGCACCAGTATTTGTGGCATCCTTAATGCCACTCCTACAAACCAGTGTATATTTTTGTCTCCAGGTTAGTGTTAAATGATCTGGTAGAAACCCAGATGACTGACACACGACTGGAGACGTCTAAGCTTTCAGTACTTGGCTGCGTGTTGGCCTGTTAGCTTAAACACGCAGCTGTTACTGCATTTGGACACCTTCATGTTATTGTGCTATTTTTTGAAACATTTTCATTTTTGTCATAAAATCAGAAAGAAAATGCAATCTTCAATCTCATTTTTACACCACCACATTTGGCAAGTAGTCAGCATCCTTGAGCTTAGATAGATCCGGCTCGGCCTTCCCCTTTTTGTGTTTTTCTTTTTGGAACTACTGGCTTCGGAAAACATGGCTGCTCAGCCACAAAGAGGTAAGCCTGTTCGTCAGACACAACGTCCACCTTTTAGTGTCTATGTGCTTTTCTTGCATTAAGTACTTTTTTGATCGCTCCGTCCCTCACGGTGTGTCTGCGTGCTTGTAGAAGCCTTTCTGCAGAGCAGCTGAGGCGATGCTCTCGGCCGAGCGTCGCTGGTCCATATTGAGCAGAGCGTCAAGCAGGTCGTTGATGTCGGCTTTCAGTCCCTGCCTCTGCATCCAGTTCTTCAGCAGTTCGTACACTTTGTCACTGGGGGCGCCGTTCTCCGCGATCCGAATGTGGTTGTCGCTGACTCCAATTGACCTGAAGAATTTGTTGTGGATCCGAACGTCTAGGTACTCGTCGAACAGGTCAAAGCTCTTCTTTAGGGATTTCTCAGACCCTAGAAATATGAAGACAAAGAAAATTAAGATTATGAGAGACTAATAGCACAGTTGAAGGTCCTTAATCCTTGACGAAATCAATCAATAATTATATCCTCTAAAACTGCATTTCCTGTTTTACTTCATTTGCTACATTTAACAATACCAGTCCTCCATAGTTTATTGTATATTTCTATTGTTAATCTAAGACTTTATTTGAATATCATACTTTATTGTTCCAGCAAATAACTCAGATATTTCTACCATTATAACTGTCATTGTTGATATAAATCTGCTACAAAATCCAACATTCTCTTAACACTTTGAAAAACATGCAATAAAGGAAAATAAATGAGTAAAAAACATAAATATTAAAAATAATGCTATATATAACGACGAAGAAAAAATATATTTTTATGGCAAAAAATATAAGAATAAACACTGAAGCGTTAATCACATGACAACACGTTAAGACAGAAAAAGATTAATAGTAATTGTATGATCACAATTATCTGGTTTTATAACAGTGGGGAGCAAAAATCATGATTAAATTTGAAACTTGATTAACTGCACAGCCTTAATGGTGTGTATTTTTTTTTAAGGAAAATGCCTGCATACTAATTAATGTGGCTTAAATATTTAAATAGCCAATATAAAACTTTTTAAGAGTAAAGGATTTCTTGGAAGTCTTTGTAATGGACTGGGAAAACTTCCTTAAAACTGTGTGAAACACACCATACAAATCATGTGACATTTGTTCCTATGACACAGTAAATTAGTTGTCCCTGCATGTGTAAATGATCAGTTCATTTCACTACATTTTTCCTCCAGGCCATGTATACAGTATGTAGAAATCTAATTATATGATCATACAAACCAGTTAAGTGTGATTTTCTTTACTTTATCATGAGAGAAAAAAAAAAAAACAGCGGCATAGATTGGACCAGCACCCCCTCCCCTGAAGGCTTAAGGCCTGACTGTCATGGGATTATTAATCTATCAGGCAGCTAATGTGAGATCTGGATGAATGCTGTTGATTTGATTTCCCTGTGGACTGATGTGAACTGTGGTGAACGGAGCTGTTTTTCTGTGTGCAGCGAGCTTCCTTTCAGGGCACATCAAGTGGCATGAAAAATTCATGAAATTAGTAAAAGAGTGTCTTGTTGAGAGGGGAGATCTCCCACTCCCACAGCAGAAGTCTTACCTAGAAGTGGCAGCAATCGATGTCGCAGAGGATCATCCTGGAGCACAAGAGGAATACAAACAGACGGGGGTTAAAATGTGATCAGTTAAATACAAAAATGACAAGGGAGAGTGAGGTTTTTACATGTTTTTCCTCACCATGTCTGCAGGTGGCAGCCTGACAGCAGTGGGGCTCTGGTGGGGGGTGTTACCAGAGGAAGCAGCAGTGGGCAGGGCTGACAGGCTGGTTTGAGAGGAGCTGGTGGTGTTGGGCAAACTGTCTCCAAGTCCTCGGTCTTCGTCTTCCAGGGGTGGGGAGGCCTTGGTCAGCCCCGACTGGGTCTCCTGCAGCAGCGGCCGTGACTCAGGGCGGGGCTCCTCCCCCTCCAGGCCGGCGTTCTGATTGTTCTGTCGCTCCTCAGCTGTGGATCCGCTCTCGTCCTGAATACAGGAAAAATGGAGTGAGACGCTGCTCCACAGATAATCTACTGCTGACGGATAACATGTGAGACTAATGGATTATGAGGCCTTTAAACACTACACAACATGAACACGAAACAAGTACTCACTATGGGAATCTTCACGATTTCACTGGAATCACAGCTGCTCTTTAAACCTGTTTGAAAGCACACAAATAGCATTAGGAGCACACTCTTAACAAGCAGAGCAGCATTTCAAATGTGCAGTAAGAAACTCACATGGTACTTCACATGACCGCTGTTTGATGATAAACCACCACGCAGCCAGGCCGACACCAATGCAGATGAGGATCAACAGGGAGATGCATACAGGGAGGACTGGGGACAAAACATAGGAAAAATCTGGGAAAATTAGGCATTCAGATTCATATGATTTCCAATTTTCAGCAGACAGTTATAGATGAAACTTCGGAGTATACTTACCAACATCATTTGGAGAACTTGTGGCTGACGTGGGGAGGGCTGGAACGCTTTCAGTAGGGGACGGATTCAGTTTTTGACACACTGTGTTTGAGAAAGGGGTGCACTTTTTCACCTCCTCCTCCCCTGGTTTACACCTTGAAATTAGAAAGGACATAAATAATCAGTCAGATTAAACCAGAGGAAAAAGAGATAAATAAACCACCCTAATGATAGTTGCAGCCATGTCTGGTTATAGTTATAAAGTAGAAATGAAAGTTAAGCTCAGGAACAATGGAGATAAACTTACTTGGCACAGCGTTTGCAGACTTCACAGGCCTGTTCAGGGACACAGAAGGTTCCTCGTCTGCACTGACACTTGGTGTCTGTAGTTGTGGTGCAGGACTCAGTTTCAGTCTCATCTGTGGACAATTAAGAGAGATTAAATCAAAGATAAATCAAAGATTAGAAGATTATGACATTTAAAGACAACGATAGAAATAAAAGTACTTAGAATATGTGGAAATAGTAGGAAAAACACAAATCTACTCATTTTATTTTCCTATAAAAACATATTACATGAAAAAATACTCAGATGTAAAAACATACGTTATGGTTAGTCAGATGGTCATGTAATGTTTATTTTAAGTTTTGATGACCTGTTAAATGTTTTTCATTCAATTTTAAGTTACTTGTTTTATATAATTTCCATAAAACTGTGTAAGACGGTTTCCAAGTCTGAGATTATGTCATGAGATGTCTCATTTTGTCAAAAAACATTCAGTGTATGTGTAGCAAGAAGCAAGAAAGAATTCATATGTAGGAGGATGGAAAATGACAGCTTATCAACTTAAATTGTGTCTATTTATTCACAAACACAGATACATTGACAGAAAAAAGGCAATGATGGACTATATATCTTTAAATATATAACTAAATGATAGTTATGATTAGATGTTCTCCATTCCCACTATTAAGACTTCCAGGGAAGATTATGTTTACCATGTCATCTATGGGATGTGGAGGAAGTTTTTATTAAATGCAAAAACACATTGTTCTAACAAATCCCATGAGACCCAGTATAAGATCATCCACAGACTACATGTGACCCCAGCTGTTTGATGTTAATGTGACCCTATGTGCTCATCATTACGTCAGAAATGTAAAAATAGCAGGGGCGCTTATGGTCAGCTTATGTGACCATGTCCTTAAACGACATGTTTTCAGCTATCAGTCCTAAGTAATATGACAAAGATAGTTGAGTTTGACATCCTTCTAAATCTGTATAATTTTGGAATTTCATTTTTGGACTTTATTTTTGACCTAAGGTACAGGGAAATCCTTCATGTAACTGTAAATGCTGCATGTGTTAAAATAATACAGATGCTGTCAGACAAAGAGCCCCTTGAAGAGTTTCTCTATTGCCTTCTGTTCATTTTTGGTTCATTTTATCACATTATTATCATCAAAAACACAAAGAGAGTAAATTATGTATATTTCCCTTGAATTGAAGGAGCAGTCCTCATGCATTTATTATCACACAGATTCTATGTAAACAACTTCAGTACAAAGTACAAGCCAAATATAAGGGTGTAATTAGAAAGAAAGCTTTAACACTAAGTAAACAAAGAAGTTAACAATCTGTGGGTTTACTTTTCAGAGAATGTGCAGAGCAGTTTATGTTGGGTTTAGAGTTACTTATAATAGATCTGTGACAATTGGCATGTGTTGACAGAGATTTCAGGTCACTGGAAGATGGTAAGAGCAATAGTATGTTGTTGCAGTCTCCTCTTCTTCAGTAGAATATGGCACCATTTTTAAACAGATGAAGATTTAAAGAAGCTGTAGAATTTCAGATGTGATCATAACTTAATCAGTAAGACAGCCTACACAGAAAAAGTGTGTAGAAAATGCTTTACAAAAGGCGGAATATTTGAAATGTTTACAGTGTGATTTGTAACAGATAATTTAGCATTTTGTTTTATTAGCTGAAGAGGACTTTGTAACGAAATCATAAGTTGTTTATTTCAAGTCTATGACTCATCCTTGTCCTAAATTAGGTCATACATGTAGTCAACTTTTCCACAGGTAAGAACATCACCTGTCTGAAATACAAAGTTCACAATCCGTCATCTCCTCGTAAACACTTCTTCACCTTCATGTGAAGCCGAAAAGGTGTGTTGATAAGATTTATTGGGAGAAGTTCTATTTATATCTGCCTCTACATTTCAAGTCTGTCTGTTAAAGGTTAATGATCCAAACTGACTGAAAGACAAAAGGGTATTCTTTGTTTTTATCTCCACCATGAAATCATTGTGTGTGTTGTCTTCATTTTAACAGCCATAATCACAGCTGCAACTTCTGCTAAGATCAAAAGGGGCATGACTGTATATAGTCAGACTTGATAGCTCAAGGCAACAAGATAGTCCTAACAAAAACACAAGGCTGTATTGTTGGTATATTTATCTGCAGTACAACAAAATATATGTCTTCTCTCTCTGTGTTCAGTCAATTAACTTTCAGCTTTATTTAAACAACTACAGAAAGAATATAGAAGCGGATCTATGATCACATCTTAGCATGTTAAAAGATTTTTCTTTAATTACTGAGGGAAAAAAGCGACTTTCACTCGTCATAAGTTATTATTAGAAGTTAAAAACAAGACCAAGAGGCGTCATTATTTATCAGTGCTAAAAACATGGTATATCTAAAATCATACTGTGATCAAATAATAATTAAAACATTAAGTTAATTCATTAATAATATATTGTAAAACTCTTATTTTCTTAAGAAAAATACATATGGTAAATTTGGATTTGCATTTAATTGTATTTAACTAATCACAAATTGTCTTACACTAAAAAGGGACTTTAATAATTTATGTAACCATATCAATCTGACAAAAATCTTACTAAATTGAGTCATGAAGCCAGACTAACACACCTAGATTATGTGGTTGTATAATAAAAAGCAACACTAAACACACAACCATTTAAGCTAATCAACTAAATTAACAGAAATCAGAGTATTAATACATGGATCTTTTTAAAACCATGCACTTTAAATTATATGTGTGGTTTTTTTACGTTTGACTGTCACTACACATATATTTCCACCTTAAGTTGCCACGAGAGCAAAAGAGAGAGCATGCACTTATGAGCGATCAGACAAGAGCAAGTGCCAGCTTTCTGTTGCTAAAACAGAGCGTCGGTACAGAGAAAAGATGTTATGTCCTCATTTTTCACAGTGGTTATACTCTAAACAAGTTAGAAACACATCAACACCTCTGAGAGGCATCAAGGAAGAATCAGGATTTTGTTTGAGTGATGCTGAGCACACCTCTCTCTGCATGCTGCATGCCTCTCTGCTCTGTCCTCTAATCCCACTAAATTGGCTGGCAGATACGTTTTTTTCGAGTCTCTTTAGTGTCTGTTACAGACTGAGAGCAGAGGAGAGAGACAGCTATGTCTCCTGGTCCCTAAAAGTTCCCCTCAAGATCCTGACCTGTGGACTAATGACAGCCACACATTCCTTTACAAACATACACCTCAAAAATGACTCAAATATAGAAAACAATTGCAGAAAACAGAATCACTGTGCACACTTAGTCTGGTTTAATTACAATAATTAAGAGGGAATATTTGATTTTAGGTAGACCCTAAACATTTTTTAAGGAAAATCTTACAATTTTGCTTTTTATTTCTGCAAACAGTCCATCAGAATTTGCTATGCAGGTTGGAAATAAGAAGTTTTTGGGTGTCCAGGAGATATTTTTGTTGTAATGGTATCAAAACAATTATTGGCATCCTTTGATTATAACTAGTATAATATCAAAATTAAAAAGTCTGGCATTGAGACAACTTTTTTTGTGGTTGGAGACTTATTAACTCTCGGTGTTCCTGTATGTGCCTCGTTCAGACCCAACCTGGACTGTGCATGCTCTACAGATTCAATGCAGGCTTTGACTCAGAGGTAAGCATGAATATCAAGCATAGCAATAGTCAAGTAAGCTTAAAGTAAGCATAAGGCAAGAGAGGACAAGGGCAAGGACAGTAGTCTAGCTAAACATCCTAATCACAGTTAACTGCAGCTTGACTTAACAGTGCATGTAAACATACCAATTTTATGGCACATATGATGAACTCTTCTTTATTTCTGTTTGTCAGTTTTCTCATGTTTAAAGGTTCTCCTTGTTAGTGTCAGCACAAAAACTCACATGAACCCCACAAGTCCACTTACCATTTCACTACTAAACCACTACTCGTGGTAACTTACAAAGACAAAGGGGTTTTATTTTATGATATAAAACTATCCAATTGTGATGACAATTTTCCAAAGTTTAATCATTTCCCCTGGGAGCTTTCATAACTCTACATTTCCAAGAATGTAGACAGTCTGGGACAATTTAATTTATTGCATTGTTGTCAGTCTACAGCCCAGAGTTACAAGTAAACCGATTAACAGTGATAACATCTTGTAAGAAATGTTTAGGATGTTCATGGTTTGTGTTCTGTTCCTGCAATGTTCCCTTCATTGCAAACAAAAAAAAAAAAAGAAGTCTGAGAGAAAAATCTGTCGAAAGAGTTAAATCACAACCAGAGTTAAACAAAGCCATCTTTGTTTGACTTAGTACATGCTGATGACATTGTTTAGTACAAATGTTCCATTTTTCACATTTTTCGTTAATCATATCAAGCTACAGATCAGGTTTTTTTTTGTTTCATGCTGCTTTCAAATGGCAGTGGAGCCATTTTTCACGCCGTTTAAAACCCTCAGCTCCTTTCAGACTGTGTCGCATTGGACACAGAGGCTGTTTGGAACTTGTTGTGCTCCAACAGAAGATGAGTTGTTGCTTATTGTGTAAACACATCATGGTTTTCAGTTGTTACACAATTGTACCCTCTCTTGATTGAAATGTAACACAAGCAGAGGAAGCTTGAATTAGGGCGTGAGTCAGAGTAAACCCGAGCCTCCATTAAGAAAACATTCAGGAGTGTGAGACTGGCAACAAGTCAACACTCAGCCATCACTCAGCCAGCTGCTGCATTGAGTAACACGCTATAATTTCTTGATTATGATATTTTTTATTTAATTGGCAGGTGTTTTTTGTAAGTCTGTGTGTTGAGGTGGAGATAGAAGGGCATAAAAGCCACAAAATCATAGTTAATTGTTTGTTTAGCCTAAACTGAACATGAAAAGCAAGAGGAAAGCTGTGAAGCTAGAGCAAAAACGGGTACATCAGCTGGTCTATCATTTCGGCACATGAACCTTGTACAAATATGTACTGATAGGAAAACTTTTGTCACGAAATAAACCATACCAAGGGAGATCTAGACAAGCTATCATAACTTAATTTCTCCTGCAGCAGCTGCAGCTTCATGTCTTACAGGTTAATAACACCGTCTGCAGCACATGTGACACAGAATTACAACTGTGGTTTACACTAGGGATGACTCTGGCAGCCAATTTCCCAGCTGATTACATGAAAACTTCAGATCCAGAATAGTCTCTGTGACTAAAACTAGTTTTCAGATCTGGATGTGGTCGTTTACTCCCTGTTACTGTGTATTCAGGTCAGTGTTTCAGACACACAGACAACACATGGACACCAGATTTAGATTTTAAATTTAGATTTTTATCCCCCATGTACATGTTGCAAAATAGTGCCTGAAACCTGCCCCTACGGTGATGAGAGAGAGAATGTTCTGCAACTAGCAAGGGTGACAATGTTTAAAGACTAACTAAATACCAGAGTTTTGGCTGAGGTGCATACACAAATGCATGGATTGAAAAATG
Organism: Cheilinus undulatus; assembly: GCF_018320785.1. NCBI lineage: Eukaryota > Metazoa > Chordata > Actinopteri > Labriformes > Labridae > Cheilinus > Cheilinus undulatus. The sequence continues at coordinate 7,865,976 of NC_054881.1, read as the reverse complement.
GCTTTCAAATGTCATGGACAGATTTGGGAGGGAGAAGGGATAAGACGTGCCCACATGTTCCTTCACTACAGTCTATGCTGCTTTTGTGGATTTTAATAAAAGCCATAAAGTCAAAACCATCCAAAGAAGACTTGGCAAAGCTACCCGAGTATGAAAGGATAAAGACTGCCTCTGACAGAAGACACAAGTTTGTATGCTGATATATTTTTTTTTTTAAAGAAAAATATATTCTATTTGCAACCATGAGTAAAAGAACTAAATTACCTACAATTCTAGAACATCTCTGATTGGTGGAGTTATCCGCAGATTTAGGCCATCAGCTGGTATTACTGAAGGTAATGGTAATGGGAAATGTGGGTGGACACTGCATACTTAATCTGCTTTTAGAAAGGCGCATAGAAAAATTAAATTGCAGAAGTAATCCGCAACATATGGCAGAGAACAGCTGCAGTAAGTATCTGTGACACAAAATGCGGTATACAAGTTCTTAAATTTGTGCCTTATACTTTGAGATTTGGATCTTATCTGATAAACAATACTACTAATTATCCATGTAAGTAGGTTTTCAGCCGATAAAATGGTTTCGAGGTTAAGTAACTCTTGGCCTTTATAGACTATTTATGCACAACCTCAAGGCTCATTTGTGCCCAATGTTTGAAATGCATAAAAAATACAGGCAGAGCTTCTTATCCATACTCAGCATTCTTTTCACCCAGATTTCTTTCTTTTTGAGGGACAGGAAATATGAGGGAAGAGTTGGGGAAGGCATGCACCAAGGACCAGGACTCACCCATATGACCTGGGTGTTGAGGACTGTAGCCTCTGCATATACAAGCATAAACAGACTAAGCTACACCGGTGCCCATTTTGGTCAGTATTTCTACATCTTAACTTAAAGCTTGGGTATAAGCACCTATTGTTGCAATATCACTGGTAATCCTCAGGGCAGTGTTGAGCAATGAAGCCAACAGTTCAAACCTGAGCAGCTGAACACACTAAAGAAAAGTGTTGTTTTTTTTTTTTAAATGGCAGAACTTAACTCAAACTTTCTGAGTGAATATTGTAGAAAACTGTGGGAGTTGTTAGAAACTCCAAATATTTATACAAACTAAAACAAAACAGCTGGATGGAGGAAAAACTGAGCAGCAACCAAGGAGTTGAGGATGTCTGTGAGAGACAGCAGAATAACTTTTTTTAACTTTTTTTTTTTTACACCCAAAGCAGACATACGTGAGTATGTGGCAGTGATATTTGTATTGATTAAACTACACTGATCTATTCTCGTACGTAAAAGGAGTATAAATGAGCCTTTTGTTCACTCTACAATCAATGATATTGGAGTGTTTAATATCATCTAACAAAGTAAATTGTTCTAGAAGCAGCCATATGACTTTGTACATATAAATGTGGGCAAAATTCACATAAACAGTCAAATTCTGATAAAAATTAACTTCACTGACCACAGTTTAGGCAATGGAATCTTCCCCACTATTCATTATGAGGTTTAAGACATATTATTGCCTTAACCTTATGAAATAAAAGTTCTGTTTAGCAGCATTAATGATAAAATCAGTTGTTACATCTGTCAGTATTATAAAATTCCAGTCAGGAGGTCTAGATGTGGCAGATAGCAGCAAAGCTCATTTATAGTGAATGAGCCCTAAAGTGAAAGTTAAATCATTATTGTATTAACTCTGCCATGGTCTGATTGATTACTAAGTGATTGTAAATAAGTTTAAAAAGGGTACAAAACAGACACAGCTCTACCTTAAACCTGCAATGAAAAAGCACAAAAACACATCCTATGTAACTGTAGTCTCTTTTCTGTGGCTCCAGCCTTTCACTGGACACAAAGACGCCCAGTGTGGGAGACAATGACACACAGCCACACCCAGTTCAGCCAGGTAGGACAGACACACAAGCAAATCTCAGGAGACGGCTAACACGCTCACACTGAGCCCCATGAAACAAAACAACAAAGACACACCCTGCTACTCCGTGTAACATCATAAGATCACATTTTCATGAGTGGATCTGAAAGAAAAGGGGAGCAGACAAAAAGGGATTAACTTTCCTAAACAATATATCTTTGACAGACTGGATTACTGTAGACTCTGGGATTAAAGGGCAATCCAGTTAACTATTATTTAATTTCTACTCTTTTATTTGTGAATTATTCACAGTGATTAAATGGACAAAGCTATTTACTAGTTCAAGCTGGCCCAGCAGACTTACTTCACTGTTCTATGAACTTAATAAAACAGGATCCCGTTACAAAAGATAGATTCAGTTATTTTAATTTACTTGTCCTTTACCCATTTCCTGCTTTGTATAATAAAACATTTTTTTCTTTTTAATACTTTACAAACTTCATGTTTGTTTGTTCTTGTGCAACATTTCAAAGACTTTTCTTATCTCCTTTGTTTCTATTGTCTTTAACTTTCTTATCAGTTCAAGTTAACCACATTTAATGTTTGAAGGATTTTATTCTCTTTGATAATAAAAAAGTGTTATTAAAGTGTTATTATTTTACTTATTCTACTTTCTAAAAAAATATTCTATGTTTTGCAGTCTCATTTAATCCAACAATTTACTATTGCCATATTTTCTGCCTTGAATTTTAACATCTAAATCTAACCTACTATGCTTCCTCATAATCAATTTATGAGGCAATTTTCTCAGTTTATCAGAACCAGTTTTTGCAAAGTTCTTTATCCATGATATTTTTAGTTATCTTGTGTGGAGATTGAAGGGTAGGGTTTTATTTATTTTACTGGTTTATAGGGTATGTAAAGCCCTGTAAGTTACAGTATTATTGTAAGAAAAGTGCTACACAAAGACGTAGCTACTCTTTGGATCTAGGGATGCATGATATTGGATTTTTTTTCTTTGGCAATACTGATATTGATTAAATGTAGTTCAGATCTAAAACTTCAGTCATTAAAACACACAATTTAAAGTTTGAGGAGGAACAAGTTAGAAAAAGGTTGGTCCTTGAAAACACTTTTTAAAGCGTAAGGAATGTTGATATATAAAGAATAAGGCTTCAGCTGGAGCAGGTCTGTTGGCCTAGCCTTAAAGTCCACTAACTATTTGTTTGAACAGCCAATATATCAGTTGTAAATCTGGCAGAAATGTTCATATCTGCTGATACACTTTTCAAGTCAATACTTGCTGATGCTATGCTAATAATCTCACTATTTTGAAAGTTAAATCTTTAAAAACTCAGAGGTTGATGGGATGAAAGTTCTGTCTGTCACATCTTTATGGGCCAATCAGAGCAACAAAACACGTGATGTAGCCGCTAACGAGGAGTAAACAGACATACAGAACTGCGTAACGTGAACCATGGTGACTGTAGACATGTCAGTATAAGACGTTTGTCGTTTTTGAAAAGAAAACAACTCACTGCTGTTCTTTGTTCTTCTTTTAACGAAGAAATGTTGTCAATTTCTGAAAAAACTGGTGCTTTGGCAGCATCCATGCTTATGTCTTCCGCCATATCTGCACCGGCCTCTTGTTGCTGCTTGATTGTGTCACGACTCTGCCGTGCCCGAAAGTACTACCCCTCATCGCTGATTGGTCCTTTTACTTTCTGACTGGGCCCAAACGTTTCAGACGGGAGCTTTGCAAGAGGGATTAGCCAGCGAGAAACACGGAAACGTGTGTATCAATCTGCTTTGCAAGGTTACCAATACTGTCATGAAACTCTTAATAATTCTCTGACATTATTGACTATTCCACTTCTACTTTTGTGATTTTTCCTGTCAGAATATAGTTCTTGATATCTTATTTTAGTGCTTTTATTTGTATCATCATAATTTGTACTATTTGATGTTCATTTGAATGTTTAATTTTTCCCTTAGGAGGGCCACTTGACAAACTCATTTGGATTTTTTTGGCTTCTCCTTGAAGAATTTGCTTTTTGCTGATGATTTCAGCATCCTAAGATTTAAAATGTTAAACTGAGACATGTCAAAACATTATCCTTACGTTTTGAAACTTGAAATTGACTTTATATTGACTATTTGATAAAAGTGTATTGATAAAAACATCATTCAAGATAATTCTTGACAAACAGCAGCTCTGCTAACAAAATGAAAAATAGAGCCTGTGTCTGTGTGATTCAATAGGTGGAAATTGTCTCATTTTCCTTATTTGACAGGCTGAATGGACTGCATTGAATTTAGTTATTATTATATTAAATAATGAGCTGTAAAAACAAGACCCATGTTGTCAGAAATAAACTTGGAAATACTTTATTAGTCATTCACAGACTCAGTCGAAATAACAATATTATGAAGCACATGCTAGGACACAGATAATCTGGTTACCTGATCGGCAGTGTGTGCAGGGCAGACAGCGGTTCATCCCGTTGGAGTGCTCCGTGTACGTCTGTCCGTGCTCACAAGGGAGGCACGTCCCCAGCTCCTGGTCTCTTTCACATCCTTTCTTTACAAAGGTTCCTGTAAATAAATGATAAAAACAATCAAACGGCCCAAGGTTTGTATAAATATACAGAAATTACTGGCAACTAAAGTCCTGTGAATCTTTATTAATGTGACGTGCTTCCTGTTGATGCAGGATGTTTGGACAGGACATACCAAAGCAAGAGATAACAAGGCTTAATGCTTTGGACTGTAAAACAGTGGGACATCAGCTGAGAACAGATGGTAAGCTTGATAAAACTGTTAAAGAGTGGGAGGTTGATTTTTTATACTTTGCATGATTGACTGTTTTCCATGAGATTTCTAGAAAGATATAATCCACATTTCTCTGGGACTTGAAGGAAGAAAAAATTACAGTGAAGTTATCGGAGCTTCTTGAACGGTCAAATGTCATGCTAAGAATTTTTATTGCTACTTCACACATGCTGTGAATAAAACCATTGGATTATCGTGTTTTCAGGGGGAAAAAAAAACACAATGTAGAGAACGGGACAAGGAGATAGATAGAGATATCTTTGAGATCAATGTCATTGCGAATGCAGTAAGTGGAATATTTTCATAGGGTTGATTCAGACAGTTTTTTTTTTCACACAATTTAACCGGGGATAAAGTAAGTCATTGTGCACGCAGCAAAATCAAACTGTTTGTCTTGTGGAACAATATCTCATACTGACAAGGGGAAGCAGAGAGCTAACATTTCATATAATTAAGTATTTACAATGGCTTTCAAGAATGTGGTGACAACTGACCAACTGCCAAGGACGCAAGAAAACAGATTCAAAGTGTGAGAAAAGCATCAAACCCAAGAGAAATGAAGATTTTTAATAGGCTTATGCCTCTTCCAGGCAATGATGTGCTGCAATATATCCGCTAATTATCCGTCTCCAGTAAAGTTTATTGTTTAGTCTCTGGTTTTGTAAACACTCACGATTTTCTACAGGCCTGATTTTCCTCATTCCTTAAAATGACGATGATGTTTTCTCATTCTAATTAGCCAAAAAAGCAATAAAAACAAGCAGCGAGCTCAAAGTACATTTACTCTTACATATAAGTGGACATATAATTTCATAAAGAGGCCTGTGTTTTAAAAATAAACCATATTCTCAATGAAAGCTGTAAAGTTGTGCAGCAAATGATTAAATAAAAAGATTTCTTTGAATTAGGAACAGTAAATCAAATTATTCAATCAGCCTGCAGCAGAATGCAGTAATCTCATTTTGGCCAAATATGTCCTCAGCTAAAAATAAAAAAAGTTTACAGCCTCATTAAGTGCTTTACATAACAAGTAAGTCTGGTACTTTTAATCATTTGTGATTTTCTCTTACATGTCTGTTAGAGCTTCAGACTTTTCTGCTGAGACAGGGCAGTTTTTCTCTTGCGTCTTGCCTTCATGCATTCTTTCCAGACCAGACTGAGACTTTTTGCATTTGGGAAACAGTTCAGAGTTCTGGGTTTGACATTTGACTCAAGCTTTTCTCACACAAAATGCCATTTCAAATGCTGGCTCCTGACTTGCACTCAGTTATATTAGAAAAAATAGGTCAAAGCTTTGGGTAAGAGTTTCTCGAGTGGAGGTACATAGATTTACAGGAACATTGGTGATGTTCTACTTGAGACTTTTTAATGCAAGCTTAATACCAGTCATGCATTGCTTCTTGGATAATCATTTTATTATTGGTTCAATAAAGGGCTTTGTGCGTTATGCCTCAGTTTATTTTCCTGTATCCAAAAGCAATGGTTCTCATTTCACCTGAAAAAACAGACAGTTCGGTGGAGAAGTCAAGAGTCAGCTGCACCTTGTGATACCAAACACACACCTTTTTGCTGTTTCCTTATTTCCTTTAAAATCCTAACAGCTTTTTTATGGTTAAGTTTATGTCATACCTTTCAACTAACCAAAGTTCCTTATTTTTCTTTCAATTTAAATGAAGGTCTGTAACCAAAATTGACTACAAAGTCTGAGTTTAGTCGCAAAACAAATTCTAATAAGGACATGCCAGCCCTAGCTCAATATAAAAGTAAACTGGTCGATTCAAATTCAATATTCTAATCTACAAACAATAGTTCAAAAGGTTGATTTCTGCCTGAAAATAAAGCTGCAGTGGTATCATTCTTGTGCATGTATTACACTGTGTACATACCGGCTCAAGCAAACACTCTAAAAATTGTGTACTCACGTTAACAACCAAAATTTATAATCAGGATTAATCTCAGAATTTCTGTTAGTTGTGATTAATCTCTTTTAGTTGCAGTTTAAAATTCCACTATTTTGCATTTAAGCTGTTTTGTTTCGTATGAGTTTTTCTACTGACTTAAGGTAAGGGTGATCGACTTCCTGTTTGGATACAGGCCTGCTTTTAATTTGAAAGACAACAAAGAACTTCAGGAAGACTGAAGACTATGACATGGACTTGACCACAGAAAAAGGAGCTTGTTATGGATTGAAAAGGAAATTAGGGAACTACTGCTAAAAATTTTGCAATAATGTGCCATTGCAACAATACTATAATTTGCGATTGTGATCACAATGTAACACATGAATGGTTTAATAAGTCTGCATGCTTGGGTATCAAGGAAAATGCACAGAAAAATGAGTTTTTTAGTGTGTATTTCTCAACTCAAAACTTTCAAGCATTAAATCATGTAAAAAAACCTACAAAACCTGAAGTTTTTTCAGTACTGCTTTCAAAATAACATATTATTTATAATATTAAAAAAGTGTTCTTTGAAAAAAAGATACATCTATACTGTACAATAGTGGCACTATTGTTAACTTAAAGGTCTTTCTGCAGGCATTTTCTAATACTCCTTAATACAAAAAAAAAATTGCAATCTTTTATGCAGTTGTATAATTGCACTGGCTGACATCATGATTGTGATTAGTTTAACTGTGCAACACTAACACTAACAGTAAAGGCTGAATATTTTACAACACAAGGTGAAGATGACTTGTCCACTGAGCTGTCTGACTTTTTTTTTTTTTTTTTTTTTTTACTGAAATGAGACATTAAGGAGCAGTGGTGGACTTATCATACACCCCTGTGGCTGCAGTGGCTTCAGCAAAGTGTGTTAGAAGGGACAATATTGGGGTGGGGGATGGGGGGCTAATCAGGTTGTTTTCATTAGCGAGTGATTGTTTTAGATAAATGAAAAACAAGAGTATTTTTGCTTACAGCTAAACAGCCAAGATTGGAAGAAAAAAAGCAAAAACTGATCTTACAGCCAGTATGAGAAATAAAATGTTTGATGTAAATTCAGGCGTTTTTTTTGCAGAAACTGCTGTGTGAAGTCACTGTACCACATGAAGTGTTTTTCAGTTAAAAATATCCCAGACACTGATGTTGCAGCACTACATTGTACCTCTCTATAAAAGCTATTTTTCAGCATTGGTCAGGGGATATTTCACTGAAAGTTATTTTTTTGACAAAAGGGGAACATTATTCAATTATTTGAGAACCACTGCTTTAGGATACAGGAAACTAAACAATTTGTTGCAGGATCAGAGGCCCACATGGCTCATATGATCCGTTACAAATGGAACCATAACTGACGATACTGTGTATTGAACTTGATGTGATTTTCTTACCAGCCTGGCAGTTGTGGCAGCAGAGTCCCTGATGGAGGTACTGCTTGTTCTCCACACATATTCTATGTCGTCGTAGAGTGATGTTTTTGTATTCATCGCCAGCCCATTGAGCCGCTGGAGGTTCTGCTGCGTGACAAACCAGCGCAACGAAGAGCGCTGCCACCAACACCTGAATCATGAAGGTGAGCGTGAGAAAAAAGGAGGAGAGAAAAATAAAAGTTTTGTGTTATTTTTTGTGCATTAACTGTAAAGAAATACACCCATGCAAACTCATTAGATGGAAAACGGTAAGGAGGAGAGTCTATCTTCATAGGAAACCTTGTGTGAGCAATCTACGACTTAATTCAAACCATCTGATCTGAACATCTGCCGTGGGAGAGCAATTAAAGGAGCCATCCAGCCGGGCAGAACTACAGGAAAACAGCCTTGTGTGCAGGATGCAGGGCTATACATGCAACATAACTACATGCGGAACAACAGGCGACCAAACTTAATTACTGCATGATCTGGTTTTCTTGTGAGTGAGGGTTAAAAGCGGCAACTGTGGGTGCAGTAGAAAAGGTTTGATAAAAGGTATCTAAGCTAACAACAGCATGGTGCCCGTATCAAATGTAATTCAGAAATCTATTCATGTACAGGATAATAACAGGCTTGTATAGGTGGGGTACCAAGAAGAATACAGCCGAACACTTTAGTGTGGCCCCCAGGCGCTGGTGTTTATTCACACGCTTTTCACCATGTCAATGTGAGAAGGCTCCATTCACTGGCAAACAACACACTTTAGTGCCTCTACTTCAAATGACCCACATTCTTAAACCCCGGCTCTTTGAATGCTGTGACATGTGACACCATCATGAAGCGCCTAAAACGCAATGCGACACCTGCTGGGTAAATGAGAGGCCTAGATTTTGTGGTTTTGTCTCCCCCCTCCACCTCTGCTAACCAGACCAGGAGAGAAAAGGAACAGGTTAGGGTGGAGAGGGCCAGGTTGAGAGGGAGAAAGAGGAGGAGGTGGGTCGATTCAAAGTGAGAAATTGAAGCCAGCGAGTTGAAGATGGGATGTTCAGTGGGGAATAGGCTGTCTAAAAAGACAGTGTGGGAGAATTAGTGGAATAAAGACTGAAAGAGCACATAGACAGAGGTAAAGAAAGAGGGACAGGCTGGAGCTGACTCCTGACGCTAGACGTGGCTCTCTGGAGGGCCGCCATGCCTTGTTGTTCAAAAGAACTTTCCCCTCTCTCTCTCTCCCTCTCACTCACTCGGCCTTTTCCCTTCTTCCTCTCCCTCTGCTCACGTCAGACTTTCCAAAGACGCTGAGAGGCAGACGTGGAAGGGCAGACGGCCGGCAGAGCAGTCACAATCACACCATTTAGATCTATCCAAACATTCTAGGGAGGGAGGGGAAGGCAGAAGAGAGAGGAAAAGGGAGGGAGATAAAATGAGAGAAACGAAGGGGGGCTAACAGCTTGCATGACACAGGCTAAGTCTTAAGACTTGAATACACTATGTGTATGACTGCAGGCAGAGTGGGGGTGCAGACAGATGCAGAATTGGGAAAAGAGTAAGTAAAAGGCCGTGTGAAAAGGCAAGAGAGAGAAAACGTGCACAGAAAAACAGTGGAAAGAAAAGATGAGGGAAAAAGACAACTAGGAAAGAGTGAGCTGCTGCTTTGAAGGTAATTCTACACTTCTACAACGCACAAGTCCAAGAGTTTATTTACCCAGGTGGAAGCACGTTATAATTCACTTTCAGCCAATCAAAAGTTAAAACTCAGGTGTCTCTTTGACAGCAGTGATGCATAGGCAGCACAGAGATGACATCATTTCCAGTCTTTGTTCATGTCAGAGTCTGTAATTCAAAAATACTCCCAGGTGCAGTCGCCCTCAACCTGCTCTGCTCTACAGTGGAAGACTGCTACTGTACAAAGATCCAGTGACATCTCATGAAAATGAAAAGTAGGGCTGCTATGGCAAATTAATTTTTGTCTGTTAGTCTGCTGATCGTTCCTTCAAGAAAACGGTCTTTAAGAAAACCAGAAAGCTTAAAATCCAACCCTGAAATCTACTTTTACCCCAGCACAGATGGGTATTTCAAGTTAGGTTAAATAAGTTATGGGTTGAACGAGTTTAATGATCTACTAACACACACATCCATGTTATGAAACATCAATATCCTAAATGTACTGCATGAATATAAACCACAGATTGCCTAGGATGCACATCCTAGTTTGTTAGCTTGATGCTAACACATAATAGAAACCAATTTAGTACCAGACTGCGCTAACTGTAATTTCAGTAAAGGTCTTTAAAATAGACAAAGTCATGCAAACTACAATAGATGGTTTAAATGTTCAACATCAGTATCTAACAGTATTGGCTCTTTTGACAAACATTAGCCATACTGTGCATAAACAGATATCGTTAGCAGATCTTCATCTGTTTTTACTAATAAATTTAATGCTGCCATCCGGCAACTACTGATATAGATTTATTATTAGGCAGATGTGACCTGTTGGAAAAGCTCTGATCTATTTTCATGGTCTAACTTGAGCATAAATGATGGCATTGCTACAACAAAATTGATGAATATACATCGGTATCAGCCCTGGCATTACATCCATCTCTTATCATTTGCTAAACAATGCATAGTTGAATGAATAGCTTTTTTAGGGAAAGAAATGCTGAATAACTTATTTGGCATAACTGAAGTCTGTAATCATACAGTTGCTTATTTCTTATTATTTGTTATATTTTGATTTAAGAAATGTTTTGGGGCTTTAATGCTTTCATTCATTTCATTATTTTCATTCTAGGACAGTCCACAGAGTTTAAAAACTCAGGCAGAGTGGGGAATGTCTAGTGGGAAAGGAGCCACAGGCTGGAGTTGAACTCGGCCGCCTGCTTTGAGGACAACAGCCTCTGTTCATGGGGGGCATGGGTTCAACTACTAGGCCAATGTGCCCCTTTCTTCTGTAATTTAGTCACATTTCAGTCATTTTCACCCTCAGAAGATTTAGTCTAGTTTCAAAATCCTTACATTTTTTACACTTATTTTTTTGTCAGAGTTTTAATAGTTAAAAAACTATTTTTAGCTTGTTTTAGTTTGGAATTCCTCATAGAAGAAGGTAGTCAACTTACATTTTTGGTCATTGTTTTAGTTGCTGAAATTAATACTTCAGCAAACAAAATATGGAGCCACTGCAGCCCCACTCCGGTGGCACTGCATTCCTATAAGGCACAGGTTAAAAAAATATGTTTTCAGACAAATAAAGGTTTGGTGAAATCATTGATTTTTTCTAAGAAATTACCAACTATATCAATTTAGAAAATTATAACTCATCCCTTAATCCAAGATGCTTTTCACAAGACTAAGATCTTGAGACTTTGCCACCAAAAAGTTAATGTTTTTAATCATTAGTCCAGAAAACCCCAAGTCAACCTGTATTTGTCAGCTGTCAGCAGAATCTCTGCACGTCTTTAGCTGCTTCAATGCACACAGTGCAATGAAGGAAAACTACTTTGTTTGTTGACATTTTACAGACCAAGTCTTTTATTTTTTTTCTCTTAATCATGAGCCAAACTATCTGCGGGCGTCCTTTCCATTGAAAAATACACAGTTTTAAGTTATAAACCAGTACTCCTCAGATGCTCTTTGAAGGGCTCTTGGGGCTGTTAAGCACGTTGCTGTTTACTCTGGCTCTGCCTGTTTCTTGGACAGCTTAGTACTTAGCTTCTGATGAATACAACCTCCTTACTGGTTAAATGATAAAGTTAAAATAGTTTGATGTTACTTGAAACACTGAAAAGTAGATGGCTGGAAATGCTTTAATGTCTGGCTTAAAGGCAGTGCATATGGCAAGCTCTGATAAACTTGCATCTAGACATTTTTATTGTGCCACAACATTGATAAAAAGCAAGAAGTTGTGTTATAGTAGAATGTGTTTTGACCTACAAAAATCTGATATGGGTACAGGCAGCCCTTAAACTTCAGTCTGGTGAACCAGAGAAAAGAGAAAATTCCCACGTTAGAGTCTGAACCCTAGTAATATTCAAGCCACATATAAATGAACAGGAATAGGATGAAAACAAAAAACAAAATTTGCTATTGCTAGGCTGGCAGAGACAAACGAGTGCCTAATCACTCCTCCATATGCTCCTGTGGGAATCAAACATCTTTTATTTTGTAATAAACACAACTCAGTAAGTCTGAGGGAATCCTACTTTGTGGTATTTTAAACACTGGGTGCTGACAGACAAGGAAAACAAACAACACCGCCAACATGTGTCCACCACACTAGTGTCTTAAAGCTTCTGAACTACATGAGCATAAATGTTCTGTGCACACAATGGCCAGCCACAATGTGGCTTAGTTTTACCTCGACAACCAAGTGAAGAGGAAGACTGGAGTGACCGTAACCTCAGCGTAGAAAGCCCTCCAAACCCACAATCCCTGGAAAGTCTCCAAGTGGTTCAGTCCACTTCACAGCCTTCCCTATCCTCTGTGCAGCGAGTGGGCTCAGCGGAAGATTATTTGGTACAACAGTGTCCTATTGTCATGCTTTCAGTGTGCTTGTATTGTACATTTGGAGACAAGTTAAACTAATAAAAAAATACAATAAAATAATGAGGGAGCCACTGTTTATCTGAGAACAGTAGCCCTCCTCCACTTCCTCTAAAAATGGCGGGTTTCTTCCCAATTGCCCTGGCACAGTCTCCACACATGCCATGTACACTGAGCAGGCATTTATGACTAAATGACAGGACATCCTTTCAGATGACCCAGGTTATCAATGGGCCATTTAGAGGGCTGTGATCACTCCATAAGCCAGAGGGAGTTACAGTGAGCTCTATTATAAAACAAATGGGCAGAAACGGAAATCAGAAAACGTGATTCATGCACACAACAGGCAGATAAACCACAGGAGATTCTTCATATCATATTAGACAGATGATTTCAATCATAGCTTGCTGATAAGGACAGACACGATGCACCTCATTACAGTCCTGTTTCCGGACCTGAATCTTCATATCATACTCTCTGTATTAGCTGATCGTTTCATTCTAATGTGTCAGCTGTGATGGATAAAATCTGGTTTATCAATATGCTGATACAGTGCTGCTGAAAATGTAAGATTTAATGTTCTGCTAGGCATAAAGTAATCTAGATTTAACACCCCATATTTCAAATATTTCAACTAATATGCAGCTTTTCCAATGTTTTCCAGCATGACCTTCTTCCTTTTCCTCATTAACCTGTGATTTGTGGATCAAAAACAACCTAATCAGTATATCAGATTATCTGTGATCAAATCGGCAGTTGGAAGGCCTGACCATTACAAAATTTAGCCATTTACCCTCATGATATCTGAAGACTTAAAGGCTGCCAAGGGGATTAAATGAGTGAACATGTCGTACCACAGCTGGTGATTTAAATGCATCAAAAACGACATAAATATGAAATGTTACATCAGTTCAAATGTCATCACCTCGTCTCTCCCACAGATCTTGCAGCAGCTCAATCTTTATCATATGTCATCGCCTCCCACAACCACAACAAAGAGGAGCAGCTTTGCTCAGTTTTATAACAGGAGATGTGACAGTTGAATGTCTGTTTTACAGCTGCCGCTGTTTTGGAGCATAACTTATGTCAGAGTTTTAACACTTTAAAAGGCATATCCTCTGATAGACTATCTCCCTTTTCGGCATAAGAACACAAAATGGGTGTGTTGGAAAGTTTACACGAGTGTAAACAATTGTCTACTTGTCCTTTATCACTGAATAAAAATTCAAGTTTTAATCACATGCTTAAAATTTGGTGATTTGCCTTTCAAAACAAATGTTTAGGTCCATATTGACAATTGGAAACAATTCTCTACAGTGACCTTATTTTGGAGTAAGATAAAGCAATGACGCATTTTATGATCCTGGCTTTAACATTATTTACTGAATGAGTGCTGCAATGTGACAGCAGTGTGGTCTGAAATCATCACTTAGAAGTAAAAGACTACTTCAACATACTTATTATATGAAATAGTGTTTTAACTCTGCTATATGTAGAATATGTGTAGGAGTGCATGTACAAAATGACTCCAGTGATAAATGTGGCAGCACTTACACTTTCTAGAAGTTTACCTTGTTGTTGTCTCTGTGCAAGGTTAACAATTAAGAGATTTTCTGAACAAACTGCTCTTGGTCTTGCTTTTACATGGTAAATTGTACAGTTTAATTTGTAGGGTACTTAACTGCTTGTTTTTTTTTTGTAAAAAGAAAACCAGCTTTTTTTTAAAAGAAAACACAGACCTTCTGATAGATTGAACTTAATGACATTAGCTTAACAATGAAAAATGAGCTTGCTACAGACAGAAATGGACATGAAACAGCTAAAGAAAACAGAAAAGAAGTGAAAAGTTTAATATAGCATGGTTCAGATTGCTTTTGAATTGTTCACAGAAGTGTCTGCCAAATACTTAAAGGGAAATCAGACATTCAAAGAAGCTGAAGTATCCTGCTTTCCATTATTGTGAGAGCATAAAAACACTAAGGTGAGAAGTATCCAGCTTCTATGAAAGTGTAGCTACAAGCACATGATTAATGTAATTTTAAAAAAGCTCTTAATTGTGGACCTTGCTCTGATCATGACTGGTGCTATTAAGCTGACAGTACTACTCTAAATATATTGGTTTTTGATGACAAAAGTCTCAAAGATATTCAATTTTACAGTGACAGCTGACAAAAAGACAGCAAATTTGAGAGGCTGATACCAGAAATTGTACAGTAAAGCCGACGGACTTAGAGTACTTCAAGTAAATTTGCTTGAAAATTATTGAAATAATTTTCCATTCATCAAAAAATGTTAATTTATCCTTGTGTTTTTCTACTCAGAGTTAAATTATCCAGTAGTATTTGCTTCTCCTTGACTGGATAGTTACCCATAACTGACTGTCTTGTCTAACTATGTGAGGTTTACAGTAAAATACCAAAACACAGAAACACTGTCTTGCAACGGATGCAGTCTATAATATCATTACTGTATCAATAAAACTCATTTCCAGTCCTAGTAAGACCTAGCTCTTAAACACACTTCAAATTAAACTAACATACCTCAATTTATCATTTAAGATGAGTTCACTTTGACCCTCATAAAACTAATTTAATATGATCTATACTCCACTGTGTTTCAGTCCTGTTTGGGTTATCTTACTCAAACTGTTGTGTATTGTACGATTCAAATTCCTGGAGGCTGACCTTGACAGGACAGTGAATGTTCTCTGCTCCACAGATAAAGCCTGCCGTTCCCTGGAGTCAGGGGGTGATCATGCATAACTTTCCTGGAGTGATAAATTACACTGACATTCTGTGTTAGATGATGAAGACAAGTACAACCCAGCTTATGTCGGGAGAGAGAAGTCTGACACTTTGAATAAATCAGCCGAGCTGGGAGACATTCATCTCTATAAAGCAGAGTGATACAAAATGAAGAGAATGACTCCTAAAGCAGTTCGACAGGAAAGTGTGAAAACCACATTGTTGCGCCACAAAAACTGCAGTGAAGAAGACATGCATACAATAGAGCACACAAGCACATACAGTGTATGTGTGGGAGCGTGTGAAAAGCAGCTGCCCCCTCCTCTCAGGGAGCACAGGAAGCTCGAGACAATACAGAGGCTTCATGCAGGGTTCAGCTCCAAACTGTTCCCTCTGAGCAGGCCCAGCACCCGATCAGACCCACAACATATCCGCTAAGCTGGATATTTTTAACTCAGGGAAGCTGCAGCTCCGTGACAAAAATTCTTGAGTTTCCTCAGGAGGTGTGCTTCACTGATAAGATGACTATGTCTGTGTGTCATAAGCAGGTTAGGTGACATTCACCTTCGCTGCAGAGTGAAAAAGGAGAAAGCACAAAAACATGATGATGAAAGTTAAAATGACTTTCCTGACAGTCTGTTCTCAACCGTGTGTCGCTTGAAATGACACTCTGACGTTGATGTTGACAAAAGTTGTTAAGACTGAAACTTGGTCGCAAATTAAAGAAGGATCAAATGCCAAACATCAAGTACCTGCCAGAAACTTTAATTTGGGTGTTGCCTCTAAGTTCTAAGAGTTATGGAACATTTTTAAAAGAAAATTAATGCTTTAAATCTTCAACTTTGAGACTCTTAGCTAATTCTACTGCTGGGAAATTGATCCTGTTTCTATACCAGTTATACATCTTGCATCCTACATCCTCACTACAACAAGATTAGCAGGATTATTGTAATTAACCTAAATATTACTATTTTACATATTCAAAATTTTTCACTTTTGTGTTTATGGCTATGGCTTTCAAAAGTGTTAAGAATGCAAAAGCATATTAAATGTGACATCAGTAGTGACCTAAATACTGGGACAATGATGCTTGCTATAATTGATCAGCACTTGTTCTTATTATTTAATTGAGTTCAAACAAGCACAGGTGTGACATAAAACCAAAGGCGGGACAAAGGCGGCCTACTGTTAAGGCCGTGCCCCATGTAATGAGGCTTTCGTACAAGTGTGCAGCTCAGGTATGAGTCTTGCCTGTGGCTACTTTCTTGTTTGCTATTCACCGCTGTCTCTTCCTGATTACTTGTGCTATCTAGTATCCAGTCCTATCCAAATAAAGGCATGAAGCTAAAGCAGTAAATACTGGGGCTTGCAAAGGAATCCACTGGTAAGTGCAGTTGAACATCTATGAACTTGGGCACAATCAGGTAAAAATGTTCACAGACAGTCTAACAGTACCAAGAGAGGGAGGTTGATTCACAGATAACCAGTAGTTTTCACACACTGTAGCATACTTCATTAAAATACAACTGTATTCTCCAAAGGGAACTTTCTAAAAGTGACTATATCATGCATAACAGCAAAGGATCACCATAAAAGATCTAAATGAAGCTTTTTGACTTTGGCATTGAGGCGAAATATGATGCTTGTGAGGCTATTTAGCTACTTAGTTCATATTTGGAATCTGATGAAACATGAGGCAGCTCTTCTGTGGGTTGAAATTACTGGATTGATTTGTGACTGAACTTTTTGAGTACATGCCTAACAACAAGCTTGTTAAAACACTAGTATGCAGCAAGAATTACACCTCAGAGCCTCCACTGTTTTTTCATGTAATGTTATACTTTCTAACAGACAAATACTGATGCAACTTTGGTTTAATGTAGGGAAGTCCTGATTACGTTCTTTTTGCTGCTGATAGAGATCAGCTATGTGTGAGATTGGCCGACCATCTGCCAATACTTTTTTGTCCTTTGATAAATCAGCTGGTTTAGCTGGTCAGTCTACATAGCTTTGAAGTGTACTGGGATCTTCTATAGGTGACAGTGTAATTCAATAAAACAAGCACAGAAGCAGTCCTGATGAAGTCAACTTTAAGGCTGAGAAATTAATTGAAGTATAGATTTAATTTGCAATATACCCTACTGCAAATTTGAACACAAACGGTGCAATATTTCTTTATCCTAAAATGTGTCAAAATACCAGTTTAATACAATTTTTAGAGCAGATGGTACACACAACACATTGCACAAACATTCAAGTGTCATTTTTTTAGAGTAATTCACCAAGAATCCTACTTTCCTTGTTTTTGTATATTTTTTTTGCCCAAAAAATAAAAGAATGACATCGAAATGACACAACAACAATTCATATTGAACTTGCAATATAAGTTTGCAATGTCATGATTCATTAACCACATGCACTAAATTAGCATAATTATCAATGGACTGACAATGGTATCAAGCCATTCAGGAACCGAAACAGTGAAAAAACTTGGAGGCAATAAGTCTTATGACATCAAGTCAGCTGCATTATGCAACTGATGCAATTATTCTTATTAAGAAAACAACCTCAAAAAACTGTATTTCCTCAAGTTTTTTTGTGGAAAACTTGGTGCAGGCAAACTGACCTGCAGAAGCAGCAGTATAATTTGATTCACAGTGCTTATGTGCTCAATATCTATTAGCTGGAAATTCAATTTTACAATGATAACACAATGCCAAAGACCTCTGTCTTTAGTAGAAATATTAAGCATGTCTGATAAGGCCCCAAGAGGTGTAATATGGGTTTACTTACTCACATCAAGGTAGAAAATGACTTTTAAAAAGTTTAAAAACAAGATTTTTTTTCTACTGACGTGGACATGAGACAGAGTAATAGTAATAACAGGAAACTATATGATTCAGCTGTTACCATAAACTTGACCACATGTAAGGGGGCTTATTGTTTTGATGACGAAAAAAGAGAGGGCAGTTTCAGTTTGCCGGGATTGTAAGTCGTAAACAGGTGTAGCCATTTGACATATTTTCCCCTGTTTGTTTGTGTCACCAGGTGGAGGTGGTCTCCGTGGTTTTGAAAGGGTACGCTGCTGAGTGAGTCACACGGCTTGTTATTAAGGGATAAGCAGGGACTTTGAATTCGAACGTCAATCCACAAATTAAATTTGGAGATTCGTGTGCTTTTAACTTAGCCATTTCAAATTCTGATTAGGCTGCTTCATAGAGAAGCTAAGCAGCGACTCACAAGACATCCAGGAGGGAAAAGGGCAAGAAGGGATGACTAATAGATTAAAGTATGTGCAGGAATCCATCACCTCGCTCTGCAGACAATCACATTAGCTCCATTAAAGCCTGTCTTTGTGTAAAAGGAAAAAAAGTCCTTGAAGCTCAGGCAGTTTATAGCCTTCTCTATAAACACATCACAGCAAAAATGTAGAATATGTGACTGCTAGCAGGTCAACAAGCTATAAAATGACCATCAATACTTAGAATTTATGTTGGATTTATGTCTTTGTAAACAGAAGTCCATTCTGTGGACAAAGGTTGCGTTTGTTCTTAGAGTCAAAACTTTTGTTATAATCTGCTCATTCACCCAGGAAAGCAGGAAGCTAGTGGATAGAGCACTGATGCAAACCTTATGCTGCTGCAGTCTCATGTTGTGTCACATATCTGAGGCACCATACTAGGTACACTGTACATGCTATATGACACTATAAGTCAATTATTCATCTTGTAAAGGTA
Organism: Cheilinus undulatus; assembly: GCF_018320785.1. Lineage (NCBI taxonomy): Eukaryota > Metazoa > Chordata > Actinopteri > Labriformes > Labridae > Cheilinus > Cheilinus undulatus. The sequence continues at coordinate 7,846,901 of NC_054881.1, read as the reverse complement.
TAGGCCAGTATTTGTCTTCACAGAAGTAACAGAATTTTTAGCTGCTTGATGCACAGAAAGTCATGAGACAATGTCTACTTAGCAAAATGTGGCAGGCGTTTTTCCTATGGATGCTTTCCAAACCAAATGATAGGTTAGATTAAAGGGTTAATACATAAAAATGTCTGCAAATGATTCAACTAGAAAAGAATCTCTTTGAACAGCCCTGACAAAGAGTAATCTATTTCAGCTTTGAAGTTTGAAATATAGGGCAGACTAATGACCCTTTTATAATCAGGTAGTCTGTGGATCACTTTCACTATACAGCAAATGCAAGTTTCACTAAATGTAAAAAAGAAAAGACGGAAAAACGACCCTGACTTTCCATGTATGTTTGAGCCAATAAAACAATTTGACAGTGCAAAAACAAATAAAAGCAGGTAATATCATTAAGAAGCTGCAGCTTATATTGATATAAACTGACTAAATATTAAAATGGTCCACCACTGATACTGATAAAAAAAACATTTCCTTGCAACTACCAATCACTTGCATTAACCTTCTGGTAATCTATTTTTATCAATTAACAACTTACTACAGTTTCTTTTTCCAAAACAAACGAAAGAGTGTTTTAGAATTTTTACAGCCCAAAGGGATGTCTGCAAATATCTTTTTTCCGACCAAGTGTCGGTACAAAGTGAAGAATTCGGCGAACAATGCTGTTTGAAACAAACACAAGCAGCAAATCCACACATCAGAGTAGCTAGGTCAAGAAAAAAACTGCATTCTTGCCCCAAAAAACTGTTAAAATTACTTGAGTTTATGACTTAGTGTTTTAATGTTATTAATATGGGCAGCATTTAGGGATAGCAATTTCCCTGTTGCAATGATCTACTCAGATTCAACATAGTATGAATACTATTCTTCAAACATGCCTCCACATACTTGTGCACCAGTGCCCTCTGACAAAACTACTACTACCACCAAGATTGTTGTCCAATAAACACGAGTGTTCAGATTCTTAAAAACAGGGAGAATTAAATACAAAGTGAAAAGAAGTATAAGCTGAGAAAAGTTTTCTGCCCTTTGGCTAACAGAGTCCACCCCTCGTGTTAGGAGCATACGGGACAGTTAACTTCTAACTCATGTGATCTGACCCATCAGATGACTTGTGTACACATGAGAGAGTTGCGTGTGAGAGAGTGCTGAACCTCATAGTAGTTCACATTCTTGGTGAAATCGTGTCTTGCATGGAATTTAGTTGCTATTTGGATGTAAAAAATAGACAGATGAAGCTAGGTGAGGTTAATATGTTTACCTCAGGATGTTTGAAACAGTAAATTACCTTCACTTATCTCTATCCTTTGGACCAGTCATGTGTGAGCACTGACTTGCCTCTATTGGTATGCAATGACGTGAGCCAGCTGCACCTTAACAGGTGGCACTCCTTAGTGAGTCAGCACGCCTTTTATTCTAGAAAGTAATTCACATAAACAACATGGTAACAACAGCAACAGATCCTTGGGGGCAAAAGCATGATCATCATATTCTTATTCTGCATTGCTTAGTACTGATATCTGTTAGTTTTTGGTAATAAGCTGATGACACAGCCAGATTTTTATACTGACAACAAAGAGGACTAAAGAAGCCAAAGAGCTCACAAGTTTATCTTTATATAGAGTAACATTTACACAGAAGTGATCCATCACATTTTAGGCTGTGTTATACTTAATATATACTAAACAGTTTTGCTTGGAGAATCTTTTTAATTAAGGATTAATTTACTTAATTAAGAACTGATGTCAATAGCAGATGTTTATTTGTTGTTTCATATCAACTGAATGCTGGTATTGAGAGAGGAGATTTATTTAGCGGCAAAAGATTTGAGCAGTTGGACAAACTTTTCTGTTTCTATGGCCAGATGTGAGAAATTGTGGATTTTGGCTACACCAAAAGATGTAGCGAAAAAACACTGGCACTGACAAAGGCTATCAGCCAAATTGTTATCTTACACAGACGCACAGAGCTTTATCTTTTTTACAGTCAGTCCATCTCTTACTTGCTTTACCAGGTTCTAAAAAGATGGTGTGCATTGTAAAGTATGTGTGTACTCAGGTGTGTAAACTGTTGACTCACATACAGTTGTCTAACACTCTATTGTGTAGTAGGGTGTTTGATATATCGGTATGGAACAAAATGTGATCAAAGTTATGTAAATTTCATCGTGACCCCTTTTTGAGATGTTACATCACTCAGCTCTAACTCTTTGAGAAAAACTAATTCATCCAGATTAAACAAAAGACCAAACACCACTAAAAATCTGTCCTCTAGACTAAACACTGACAGCAAACTGTGACAAGCAAACATTAAAAGGTCCAACAACCACCTGGTATCTCACAGTGGGTTGGTTACATGGCATTGCATCATTCAGTGTCCATGTAACCTCTCTAAGCCACAGGCTGGGATATAACTGTTCACACAGTCACCATGCAGAGCAGCTACAAGCAGCATTTACAGTATTAAGTAGAAACTCAAGAGCGGACAATTTGTTGACCACTGCTCGGTCCCCTGCGGCACAGTTTGACCTCCACTTGTCCCAGATGTCAGTCCTGCCCTCGTCTGTGTTGTCCTCAGAGACAGAGAGGGATATTTCCTGTGTGAACCAACACCCAGACACACAGTAAAAAAATAATCACAGATAAATATCTAGTGTACATTTGCATAGGCATGACAATTCTCAGAAGTAAATTGATGCCACTAATATCAGCATATCTGTGTACTCTAGACAGGAAGTTTACTGGACAGCCAGGCACGTACACTCCGGCAATTTCAAGGGGTGTGGAGGGGGGGATTAGAGCGGGGGAGAACGGGGGTGGAAGGATGAGGAGGGGGGGTGGAAGTTTCCTCACAGTCCCATAGCAACAGGGCCTGCTGGTGAGGGAGGCCTCCAGAATGCACTGCAGTTTACAAAAGAGATAAACATTGACTTTGCCACCCGGAGAAGTAAATCTGATTTTGGTAATGGTGCACTGCATGACTTGAAACACAGATCAGACAACGCTGAAAACAAACACCAAAGCTCCAGGCACATTTACTTTAGCTGTAAAATTAGAAGTGAGAACAGTAGGGATCTGTAAAAAAGTGTTGCAATACTGCACTTTAATGGCTGACACTGTTGCTCCTCACAACCACTAAAGGAGCCAAACCTTTATTTGCTTTGTCATTATACACTGTGATTCATTCTCCACTTCTGGTCTTACACCTTTATTCATGCAAGTGATGTTAAACCACTGGAAACCAGATCAACACCAGTCAGTTATTATATAATGAGAGTCATTATGTTTTGTTTAACAAAGCATCCAGAATGCCTCAAAATCTTATGGCCTTTTAAGCTTCTGCAATTACGCTGGATATTAGGTTTAAATTGAGCATGCCTTTATTGAGGTGTATATTACAAATATTAAGCAAGCTGGTGTGTAAGATGCACTTTAAATACCTATTTTTTCATCTACAAGTTGGCTGTGTTCTACAGTATACACTGCTGCCACAATCACACGTCACACAGTTCCTTAAGTTATTAAAAATTCCACCTCCATTTGTGTATTGTAAGCATCTGTGATACTTCTTACAATATGCTAGATACACAGCGATGCAGGCTTAGCTGACAGCACAACTTTTTCCCATTTTTTCAACCTCACTTGCTCAAACCCGCGTTTAAAGAAAACAGTGGCGTACTGTTTAGTAAGTAGACCTTGTGCAGTGGTACTTTGGCTGAAAAGACTACAACTAAAGACAAAAGTGACAAGAGAAGCTGGGCAGAGCAACTTGCAAGCTGTGGGTCTGTACAGCACAACCATCACTGTTAGCTGAGAGCTCTGACAATGTAATACCATAAAGTAAACAAAAGAGCAGTCATGAAGCAGTTTTTAGGCAATAGGCACCAGGACGGAGTGTTGTACACCGGCGATTTTGACAGGAAGGGTCAACAAAATTCCTGAAGTTTAAACTTCAATACAATACTAATGAAAATCCAACAATATCAGAGGCTGTTTGTATTCCATGACAACAAAAGTAGAGGTCATATGCACCCAATATTGGGAAATTTCTTGTTTAGAATCATCAAAAATTGCAGGAAACTCCTGAACACTGTCTAAACCAGTGGTTCTCAACTGGTGGGTCAGGACCCAAAAGTGGGTCGCGAAGCCCTTTTCAGTGGGTCGCAGATGTGTGCCTGGGAAAAAATTGTGTCAAACTGTCTATGAGACTCTACGAAACATGCATGTTTTTTCCTGTATAATTGTTTTAACAACTTTTGCATTATCTTACGCACAGGCTCTATTTTTTTTTCATTAAATAGGCCTATATCTGATTGACCAGAAAAATTCCAAAACTCAGGTTGCAATTCTTGTTGAGGAGTTGATGGTGGGTCGCATGACTCAAGCAGTTGAGAACCACTGGTCTAAACAACACAAATAAGTTGGCTTTATTTAAGTACCAATAAGTTTGGATTGTTTGTGCAATTTAGGCAATGCGCAGGAATTTCTTCCGGCTTTTGATGGATTAATTCCTTTTCAACATACTTTTTTATACATAAAAATGTTTTTTTTTAATGCCATGATGGCATCAATCCAAAAATAATGGCAAATGTTTTATTGTAAATTAAATGTTATGTAACAGTATCTGAAAATTGAATGTTTTGACATCCTTATAAATGGTTCTTGATGGTAAACAAATGATGGCAAAGCACACTGATCGTCCCTTTTGCCACTGCTGTTTGCAAAGGAAGGCAGATGTAAATCAAAACAAAAGTAGATTCAGATTAAACTATAATCTGTCAAGCATTAACAAATTGTCAAAACAGCAAACCGAGCCTTTTTCAAACAAGTCTTCCTTCTAGTTACAAGCCTTTATAGACATTCAGATGCTTACTGCGCTCGACTTTGATATCATATCCAATTTTACTACTTCAAGTCAAACTTCCACTACCTTTGAAGGGAAGTGAGCCACCATTTGGTGCTCAATTCAATCACACACTTCACGATAATCCAAAGAGCCTTTCATAAATTGGTTATACTTGAAGGCTGTGCGGTGAATAAACATGTAGCATTTATAGTGCGAGGCTTTGGTGCTACACAGCTGGAAAAAACAACAGGCTGAGGAATGAAAAGACGTCTCTGTGAAGGTCTGTGAGTGGAATAAAAACTTGACTGGAAAATGCTGCTGGGAGACGTTGTGGCTTTAATTGACTAACTTGCAGGATCAAGTCTTGGATTTTTTTGGGAGCAAAACAGATTACAGCTTCAGACATGCTGAAAAACTTCTGTCTCTTTCAAACAAATTCAGTTAAACACTACAATTATTAGTCATTTTGAATCTGTTCTGTCTGACTTCTGGTAGAAGTCATAGAACTCTGGGACCCTGACTTTCCCTCGATGTGTGCACATTTTATTGCAGAAAACACATTCTAAGTATTTCTCCTTTAAATGGCCATAACAGTCACACTGACCACATACAGACAGTACATCAGTTTAGTTTTTGTACCCTTTTCTTTGTGTTGCCCAGCAACAATACAACTGTTTTTTCATGTTATTGCAAAGCTAAAACCATGATTTGTTGAAGCTTCTATTAAGGATGAAATTGTCCCATGAAACAACAAAACCACTTGTTCAGGAGTTCCAAGTCAGCCCCATGGGGAGGAATACTGTCACTGTGATTTTACATGTTAATATGATCATTTTTTTAGCTTGACTAGTATTTTATTGACATTTTCAGATGGACTAATTGGCAATTTTAACATGCTGGTGTTTCAAACTTGTTGTGATTATTCTAACGCTGCATCTGATTAGATTTATGTGATGTTTGTTGCCAAATTCTGCAAAAACTTTAAAGGTCCCATGAAGAAACAATCACGGTTTATTCTACAAAGAACATAATAAATTTAATCTCACATGTAGTTTCTTTGATTAAAAAAACATTTAAGTAGAAATGAAAATTATGAATGCACAATCTCATCAGCATATCGCCATAGTCTGATAAAAGCTTAAAAAGTTAATCATTCTCCTGACAGATCTGGCAACTTCTACCTGTACATAAAGCTGATTTATCAGCTGCACATACAAGTAAAATGTACACATAAACACCAGGATAGTGGAGTTTTAATCCTAACCAACTGACCTACCTTGTCTTCAGTTTTTTCTTTGTTCCTCAAACTTTAGAGTTTATAGGACAAAATTTCCATCTAGGCTAAACTTGAGAGGAATGCAGGTGATGTCTTATTCCAGGCACTTTGTCAGGATTGTCTCAGTGAACCATGCAGCAAACCTGTTGTTTAATCACGAAAATCAATATCAATATTGAGGCGCATTTTTATCTAGTGCTCTAGAGAGCCCACTGTCTATCAGCAGGTAGGTACCAGGGGTGTAGAGTAACTTATCATATTTACTTACATAACTATAACTGAGTAGCTTTGTTGTGTACTTGTACTTTTTGAGTAGTTTTAAAAAACAGTAATGCTACTTTTAGTGAGAGGATGATTCCACATTAGATACAAAAACAGCTGATACTTCCTAAACTTATCAAGTTTTGCATTTCCCTAAACAATCTGGTTGGATAATCATATTCTCTTGTTGTAGTTGCATGTCTAAGGGATATCATGTTTTACTTTACAATCCCCTCAGGCATCATAAGTAGCTAGTCTGGCGATGTAACAAAACTACATTTCATATCACAATTGATATGACAATTAAATATCATAATACTATTCTATTATCGAGGTATTGCTGTAATTTGCTGAAAATCTACAAAAAGTGCAGGTTCAACATTTTAGAAAGTTTAATATTAAAACAAAAAATGAAACTAACAGCACTGGGACTTCACTGTTTTTTGTTCGTATAGCATTAAAGGTAAGCATGAAATTTCATCAAACGTGAATTAATTAAGGCACATTGTTAATAAGGTTGCTACATTTGTTTTGATTCTGCCTGCTTTTAAATGGCATATAATCCATTATTGTTATGTTCAACAGGAGAGAAGTATAAAGAAGTTAACAATAAAAACAGACACACAAGTCATATTTTCAGTCCAAAGCTTTTTAACAATCCAAGTTCTCATCCTTACAACTGTAGGCCTAATTCTTCAAATTTCCTGTCAAAAACTGATTTTTTGTTTTCTTAATGGTCAAGTTGAACATATCATGGCATTTCATTCACATTCAGGGATTTTTTTTTACTGCCATCTAATAGAATTGTGGGTCAGTGCATTATGTGAGCTAATCAACTTAGAGCTCCCATTTCAACAATGGATAAATACTCCATATTTTATGCACTATTTAATGCTGCTATTGTGCATTGGTCATGACATATCTATTGCCCTTCCGTTTTTTTATATATTACTGCTTTTGCATCTTGGTTATTTTACAATGCTACTTCTAAAGTTTGGTAGCTCATAATGCTACTGATGAATTTTGGTTACTCTTTTACATCAGTGTGGCATTTTAGGCACTACTTAATGTTGCTCATGTGCAATGGTCATGACATATTAATTGCCTTCCTGTATTAATATATTGATAATACTGTGCCATGGTCATTTTATGATAATGCTCTGCACTTTATATATCTCATAGAATAGGGGTCTATTTATGGTTTTATTTATCTAGTGTGTTAGGACTTAGCCTTTAACATACATACAGTATGTGAAAATTTTAGACTACTTCCTTACCTTTATACAATTTGTACACAGGAAGACTTATTTATCGTCCTCTATAATGATCACTAATGTACTTTTTGTACTTCGTCTTCTCAGCTGTGGTCCTGTCAGGTGTCTGCCCTTGTTACCGGACTTTAATGTATGTTTTGTGTCAGTTTTATGTGGGACAACAGATGGAAATTAGCGACTCGGTAAATCTGGTGCAACCATGTTTTCATTTACTTTGTATGAATGATCAATGTCATTGCATACTGTCCCTTGATAAATAAATACACTAAACTTTTACCAAGTGCTTTTCATGGCTTTTTCTGAGCGGATGAGGAGCAGCTAGAGCCAGTGGACTCACACTACTCTCACAGTCTGATTTTTTCTTTTTTCAAGCTGTAGTTGAAGGTACTTAATTTAAGTTTAAAATGATTCTCAATGCCGTTTGTTTCGAGAGTATAAACTGACTAGCCTAGGCCTACTTGTTTGTGTCTCTCCACTCCGACAGATAGTGAGTGGTGCGAGATAGCAGGGACATTAATGTCTCCTTCTCCCTAAGGTGTTTCTTTACATCTCCAGTCGACCTGCAGACATCTTTCCCCCCATTCACCTCACTAAGCGAACCTAAGTAGCATGCTGTCTAGACATTATTTACAGTGATATTATAGAGCGGTTATAACAAAAAGTTTTAATGATAATTTAGCTTTGAACAGTATGATTACTGTGGAGAAATTTTAACACACCTGTCATTAATACTAGTAACAGTTTCATCACGTAAAGCTACTCAGAACTTAAACATTAAATAAATTACTTTTTACTTTCACCTAAGTCAATCATAGACAAGTCCTTTTACCTATAATTAAGTACATTTTAGCCAAAGTAACAGTACTTTAATTCAGTGGTTCTCAACCTTGGGATTGGGACCCCCTTTGGGGTCACGAGACACTGAGAGGGGGAACTTTAAAATTGCACTGTTGCCACTTTACACCAGTTTTGTCAAAAATGTTTTACCCCTTTTCATCATTTTTTTCCTGCCAATATTAACACATTTTTGCCATTTAACACCTATTTTTGTCAGTTTTAAACTCTTTCCACCTTTTTTTTTTCTGCCTGTTTTTGCCACCTCTTAACCAATTCTTGCCATGTAAGCTTCATGTTGCCTCCGTTGACCCATTCTTGCCACTATTAACCCATGTTTTACACCCCATTTTTCCTATTCTAACCACATCTAATCATTTGATATGCCCAATTTTGGTAGTTTAACCAGTTTCTGCCCATATCTGCCTGTTTTTTCTTCCTTGGTTAACCCTTTTTGGCCAATTTATATCAATTCTTTCATCCTATTTCACCAAATTTCCACCCATTTTGCTAATTAAAGCCACTTCAGCCAAATTGTAACTCCCTTTTACCACTTATGCCCCTACTATGGTAACAGTATTGGCACTGACTAAAATGAGCAGCCCTACATGAGGTTATGTTGCCTCCAGTTGTTTATCCTTTCAAAGCTTTGCTAATACCTTCCACAACAGCACTATCCTCTTGTGTGACATAGCTTCAATAATGCATGAGTAGGTCAGAAAGACTGCCATAGCCATGCTAACAGCAGTATAAATCTGCTAGTTGAAGTGTTAAAGATTTCCTGCGTTTAAGAGCACTCCGCAGCAGGCCATAACTGCTCTGTACTTATTAATAGAGCCTTTAGGGACAAGGCCAGCCAGCTACATCCGCTGTGACAGACCGAACAAGAGCCATCATATGCTGAATGTCTGAACAATATGACCACATGATGTCCAACACAGATGGTAGATGTAATGTTGAGGAGGTCAAGGAGGAAGAGGAGGGGGGGCTCAGTGAATGATACAGCACATGTTACTGAAAGTTACTGGGCATAGAAACAACCAGAAACAAGAGCACTCATATAGGTCCTTACACAGAAATAAACAGGCTATTAAACAACAAATAAACACAGTGTTGCTTCCTGTGCGCGAGCTCTTAAGGGACAATGAGCGTGCTTGTTTCATCTTCTCCATCCACTTTACAGGCCTGGCTGTGATTTCTGCTCACATGTTTTATAAATAAACTCAAGAATATTCAAGAACCTTCAACAGATGCCATTAAAAAGGTTTCCTTGAAGGCTAGCGACAGTTTTAATCAACATGTCATTCCTACTAACTAGCTTAACAAGTCAACCGTCATGCTGTAGAGTCGCGAGCGCATTAACGGTTAATAAATGAACATTTTCCTAGTTTTAAGCATTTAGGAATCAATACTTGCACTTCATTATGTCAGTCTGAATGTTTTAAAGATAAATGCACTCACACTGATACGTATATTAAGGTTTTTGGTTACTTACAGAAAGTTTCCCGAAGTTCATCTTGGGAACTTCGAGATGAGAGGAAATCCCTGAGACTTGGACGTCGCCGTTAGAGAACACCAGTTCAAAAGTCTCTAAAAAAAACAAAATTATGGTGAAAAAGTAAAACAGCCACACGAGTCCAGCTGTGGAACTATCCGCCGTCCGGTTTCTATCATGGGTTTATCGGTTGTATCGCTGACGAAACTTTACTGCAGTTTTCTGGGAGCGGAGAGCCAGTCGGTCTGAGCAGCGGTGCAGATTTTTTTTTCCAGCCTTGGCTGTACGTCTTACGTCACTATCCATGAGCCAATCAGAACGCTCCTATTGGAATACTAATATATAGGCGTGTGTGCTACCCTGGCTGTTAAAATCAGTGCAAACAAAACATGATTGTTTCACTTTACACTAGACAGCTTTTAAGAAGGACCAGATTAGGGATTTTGTTTTGATTTCCTATGTTAATTGGAAGGTGAGAATTTTTAATCTCCAAAGCAAGATGTATTTCTTAATATACATGATGTTTCTAAAACCACTTTATCATTTAGTTTTACTGCAATTTATTTTCTTTGTTTTAACAATTGAGATGCATGATATTGGATTTTTTTTAATCAAAGCAGCCTTGTCACAACAGTAAAATTACAAATGCTATTGTGAAATTACAGTTTGCTATTATCAAATCACGGTATGCCACTGCGAAATTACAGTGTTCTGCTGTAATTATTACAAGTGACTACTCTAAATTCAAAATAAATTACTGTAAAATGGCAGCAAAAGTCACTCACTTACAACAATACTATAAAATCACAGAATTTCATTGCAAAATTATGGTATGGTAGTGGCAAAGTCAGAGTATCACCTGTAATATTACACTTTTGCTTTATAATCACTATAACTCAGTAACAATAGAATTGATCTGCTGATCTTATTATGATCATCTTTTTGTTTTAGTAAAAGGCATAGGTTCAGACAAACATCATTTGATTCCACCTTTAACTCTTTTTCAAACATAGACTTGCAGAAAATGTAAACCCCCTTTTTTCCGGTGATGACATTATGTACAAAATGTATTTTTTTTTTACAACAATACAATGCTTCATCTGCTTTTTTAGAGCTACAAACAGCACTAAAACAACCTGGTGACAGACAGGAGTGAATCATAAAAATGTGCCTCCTTTCAAGGTTCTAATACTTTCAAATTAAAATTAATTTTCCTAAATAACCAACAGTTTTGTGGTTTCCTGTGACAATCCTGTCAAAGTGGATGAAATAACACAATTAAGACATTCTTCTCATGTACAAAAAAAATCAAATTAGTTATAATTCAGACCTAAAATGTCAATCCTTTGAGCACGCTTTAATGTCTAATGAATGGAAAAAGAAAAAGAACATTACCTGCTGCAGGTCTTATGGTCCTGCATTACACTCCACCAAGTTAATGCTTCACTTCATTTGTATAAACACTATCATGCATTCGTACAGTCTACTTATATGTATGCCTATGTATGTAGACCCCTGGCCCTGATGGCAAGGTTGAAACCTCTCAGAAAGCCCCAAGTCCAAGGACTGGACTTTGGTATATCTTTATTTTTCAGACCATACTGTGTGAACAGCATTCTTATTTATGTTCTCTGATGACCCCAAACACTGGCAGAACACTCATAGAAACATCCTGTATGAAAATCCTTGAACTCACTCTGCTTTGGTAAAAGAGAAATGAATGTTTTTGCTCCGTTATCTTGGTTTTAGCTGCGGGGTCATCTTGAACTTGAGCATTGTATTAGTTTGGTACATTTTGAAACCATGGTTAAAGAGCATTAAACCATGTGTATGGACATGTTTTTCTGCTAAATGCTGTTGGTTTGGGCAAGGCTCCCTTGTAAAAAAAAAAGAAAAAGAAAAAAGAAAAAAAGATTATCTCGATACTTAATAAAGGTTAGATTAAAAAAATAAACAAAAAAATAAATTATAATAAGATAGATACCCTTTAGACATATAAAAAATATATTGGTTTATTACCATTACATGGCATGCAATTAATAAACGGAATGGATTTTGCACTAAAAGTGGGCATATGTTTTTATTCTTTTTCCAGCCCTATCCCCTGTTTATTTATATTCTTTTTTAGCCATTGAATGCAATTTTCAGCCACTTCTAGGCCAAAATCAGCTATTTTTATGATTATTTCAGCTATTCTAAGGCTACTTTCAGCTATTTTTAGGCTATTTTCTGTTTTTTAGGCTACTTTCAGCTATTTTTATCCTTCTTTGAGCTATTGAATGCCATTTTCAGCCACTTTTATGCCATTTTATGCTATTTTATGCTATTTCTGTGCTATTTCAGCTATTTTGGTGCTTTTGGCTATTTTCAGCAGTTCTTCCACAATTCAGCTCTTAGCATCCCCACATAATTTCAGCTGAAATTGTAATTTCGATCAAGTTTATGCTCAAAATACACTTTTTACCTAACTAAAAGTAACCTCAGACAGATATCCTTTTCTATGCACATGTATAATGACTATAACTTCAGGCCCCTTGGAGCCAAAGCCCCATGGCAGTTGCCTACTTTCACCTGATGGTAAAACCCCCTGCTTTTATTGCTTTAAGCGAGATGGTGAAGGGCCCCATACTGTGCTCTGCCTGGGGCTTCATGAGCCAACATCGTCAGAAGCCATGTCTTTATCGGAAAGGAGTTTATTTCTAACATTTGACAGATTTTCTCACATTTTCATGAGTGATAAAAGTCCTACATTAAGCTAATGTAAAGACCATCTCCTGCTCATATTAGACTGCATTGATATGCTTTAAAGTAATCCGTTTTTTCTGCAGAATCAAATATGAAGCTTCAGCATTGATCAGTCAAACAAGCTTAAAATGAAAGATATTTTCTGCATGCATCCTCTACATTTGCTTATCAGTAACACTTTAGACACTATAGCCATTAACTAGCATGTAATGTAGAACGAACAATTAATGGCTTACTAATGTGCAGCAAGTTGAAGCGCCAGTAAATGAATGATCCCAGAGTGTGACCTTTGGCACAAATACCCACCAAAGAGCGGCGGATTCTCAAGTGGAGACTCTTTATGAGGCTTCAGCATGCAATGAGAAATACATCCTTCATTTGCTCACTTGAATCGAGGTCAGTCAGTTGCAGATTAACTTTTTTTTTTTTTGCTTTAGGAACTCTGAAGTACACAGAGGAAGCAAAATGTTTAATGAAAGCACCAACATTATTCCACTAGCTGAAGATCAAACCACAAACATCCTCTCAAATGTGGTTCCTGCTGACAAAATCTTATCTAAAGTGGGGCGGGAGTCAGAAGCCTGTCTGTCTGGGGAGGAAAAAGTGGAAGATATTTGGGCGAACCTGCTGTAGAGCATGCTTGGGTCATTTGCAGCACAAACAAACAAATAAATAAACCGCTAGTATAAATAAATCGAAGCCTTGCTGCTTATAGTCAGATGGTTTTGTAGTGGCAGACAGATTGAGCAATTTGCAATAGATTGAGTAAATGGTGTCTGGCATTTGTCTCACTTCTCATTCGCCATGAGTTGACAGAAAAGCACCAGGTTGTGAAACTTTACGATGATTAGTATTAAATCTTGTGACCGGACTGGTGAGAGGAGGCGACTTTTAGTAAGTGGGTCAGTTAGTGATGTAGAACAAAAGCGTAAACATTTGGTTATTGGAAAGTATGTCTTAAAAAGATGTTGTTTTCATAAGGAAGCTAAAAATAACACATGACGTCCGCTGCTGAGCTTGGAAAAACATGGATGTGACACTTCTTGCACAGCCGTGTTGTTTACTAACACTTAAGTGCTGAATTTGAGAAATGGGACGAACTTAAAGCTCCAAAAAAAGGAAGAAAAAGTAGAGAAAACAACATGTTTGGAAAGGAAGAGCTGCTATATAAGACAAATTTTCCAGAGCTGGATCTAATTTTACACCCATACAGTTCTGGGCCAAAAACAAACAAACAAACAAACAAACAATAAAAGTGGCAACCAGTTGCACATAAGATTAAAATTGCCAAAATTATTAATACTTTTGGACGTAATTAAAAGCAATATAAATGATACAATACAGTATGTAGAATTTTTGCACTATAATATCTATATTAAATGTATTAAATGTTATTTCCAACAGTTTTCAAAACCAGACAAGCTGTGGTGTTTTTTTGTTGTAACAGGATATGTTTTGACATGTGGGCCATCATAAAAAGAGAAAACCTGCCAAATTTTCAAATTGAAATAGGTTTATTGGCATGGAAATTGATTGCTGTCATTGCCAAAGCAATTGAAAATTTCAGCTAACTAATTCGACTCACTAATTACCAAATTCATATTCACAAATTCAAAATATAAATTCACAATTCAAGGTTTTACCTCCGATTTCCATTTACAGCGTGCACGCTGAGCACCGAAGTGCCACGGGTTTGCTCCTGCCAAAGGAGAGCGACCTCGTCCACTGGAAGCAAGTCTAGAGTGCAGCGCGGCGGCGCAGTCCTGATCAGCAGGAAGAGATCATGGGAGAACTGCAAGTTCACGCAGTAATAGAATGTCAACAGTGGAGTATTTTACCTTTTGTGGTTAATTTATCATCCTTCCCGGTTTAAGTTCATGATATCATTGCTTCCACCATTGAGTGAGTACATTAGGAAGTTAAAAGGTTAATGTTTGTTTAAAGGATCTGTGGTTTTATGCAAAATTCTTTGGCTAAATATCCCCAAAAGTTAACTTTTCTTCGTCAATGGCGCCGTTGTAGCTCTGTGACCCACTGACCTCTCGGTGACCCTTTGCTCTTGCTGCAGGATGAGACGTAATGTTGATATAGTGATGATGAAAGAACCAGATGTTCTATGCTTGTGACTTCCATGGTTGGTGCTTTCTGAACAACAGTGAATTTATGAGGTTTGGCAGCGGCCGGCACTGAAAAATAGACCTGCAGCGTATCTGATACAAAGCAGAGCAAAGTGTCGGTTCAGGCATGCGCCGCTGCCGGTCTAGAGCCCCAGCTATGGAAATGCTCTGATGGACTAGAGAGGGAGCAAAGTGCTCTGCAGTACGATTCGCCAGCGTTCTGCGGTGCGCATGCTGTATATGGACAATGGACAAAACCTAGACCACCATCATAATGCATTTCAGATGGGCTTACCCTAACCCTAATGCTAGATTGCTGTCATAATGCATTTCAGATAGGTTTTTCTTAACCCTAACCCTAGATCATTGTAGTAATGCATTTCAGATGGGCTTCCTAACCCTAACCCCTAACCCTAGATTGCTGTCATAATGCATTTCAGATGGACTTCCCCCAACCCTAACCTGAGGGTCTCCTCCCAACCAACACTCTTTGAATTGTAAACCTGTTTGCCATTGTCCAGTGTGTGATCAGACATTTTTTGACGCAGCTGTGGGGGTGACTCATGCAGAGGTGGCCTTAAGTTTTTTTTCATCTTGATGGTTTGCATCACTGCCTCACAGCGCGAAGGTTCCCAGCCTGAATCTCATTTGGATAGGGTCTTTCTATATGTGGCAAGCATGATCTACTCATGCATGCATGTTTCACATTCTAAATACACTATATGGACAAAAGTATCTGGCCACACCTGTTAATTATTAGATTCAGGTGTTTCAATCAGACCTGTTGCCACAGGTGTATAAAATCAAGCACCTAGCCATGCAGTCTACATTTACAAACATTTGTGATACAAACTGGGTCGTTCTGACTTCATCTACAGTACTGTGATGGATGCCACCTTTCCATTAAGATGGTTTGTGAAATTTCATCCCTGCAGGATCTTCCACGGTCAACTTGAAGTGATATTTTTAGAAAGTGAAAGCATTTAGGAACAACAGCAACTCAGCCATGAAGTGGAAGACCAAGCAAAATCACAGAGTGGGTTCAACAACTGTTAAGTCTCTAATGCTCTGCTAATCCCATGTCTGAACAGTTCTGAACTTCCAGTGGCATTAATGTAAACACAAAAATTATGCGGCGGGAAATTAATGGAGAGGGTTTCCATGGCCGAGCAGCTGCAGGCAAGCCTCACATCACCAAGTCTGATGCCAAGCATCAGATGGCATGGTGTAAAGCAGTGGATCTCAACTGGTGGGTCGGGACCCAAAATGGGGTTGTGAGTTTGTCAAATCTTTCAAGTACTTTTGTTCCATTTTTGATAAATGCTCTGCAGAATGAAGAGGCACAAATTCCCACAAGAACACCCCAAAAGGGTGTGTGTAGGGGAACACTCAATATTTAAGTACAATGTCATTGTATCAGTCAAACTTGACTATGCTTGCTTTGCAGTATGCTGCAAAAAATACATTTGTACCTGATTCATTACACAAGGTATAAAAGAGTTCTCAACCACTACAGGCCTTCTATTTTTCTTGCTGTGATATTAAAACAGATCCCCATATTGTTTATTTTTCCTGATATGTTGAAGTGAAAAAGTCTGCTATCCTGACATCCCTTCAGCAGATGCATCCCATCTGCTCCTATCGGCACTAAACATGTGTTCCAATTAAAACTATCTAGGAAAGCTCTATCTGTATCTTCCACTTGGAGCACATCCTGCGCTCCTCCTTCTGAGGTCACCCACTACGTGCTGGAAAACAGGAAGTGTATGATGGAGTTATTTGCAGGCTTATCCTGAGTAAGTCAGTATTTATGGCTGCAGGGGTTGATTAGTTCAGACTGTTAACTTCTGCAAAAACAAATACCACAGAAAATATGCGATTTATCATGTGCAGTTCAAAGGCTGGAGTTAGACTTTATAAAGTTAGCTGCTAATGCTGTAGAACTCCAGAGTCATTTGCATATCCTGCGTGGGAGTGTGGTGCCACGGCTGTTGTTTGTGTGTAGGTGCGTGCGTGTGTGTACAACAGATGGTGGTGAGTTGGAGAGTTTTTTCATAGAAGTGACCTGCGGAGGAAAAGGCAGAAAAAATAAGAGGAAGGGAAACCTTCCTGAGCGTCAGTGACTTATCTTGTGACGCCTGCTGGGTATTGTTTCACTTGCAGTTAAGATGGGATGAAAAAAATCACAATGACATGGAGCTGAAAAAGGGGACAGTTAACAGCCTGAGGATGATGTTGCATTATTAGGACTGACAAAAAAAGAACAAACAGCTCATTGTTTCACCAAATACACATAATTGTAATAAATGAGGAAATAAACAATTAAACAGCAATTATTTGTCAAAACCACCCACATTCTTAAATATAGCGTGCAGAGCATCTACAGTCAGATATGCCTCACTTTAAACCAATCAATTATGAGGCTGCTAAAAATAGCATTGTATAAGACAGTGGTTTCAAAAGTGGGGGTCTGGACCCCTTGGGGATCACAAACAAAGAAAAATTGTATTTATAATGGCATAATTGCATTTTCACAACCAAAGAGCTGAATTGTTGAAAAATATGTTTGCATAAGCCATGATCCAAGTGGTAAAAAGTGGCAAAAATGGGTTGAAGTGGCATAAAAATAAGTTGAAGGTGGCAAAAATAGTCAAAAAGTGGCAAAAATAGGTGAAAATGGACAAAAATGGGGAGAAAAGTGGCAAAAATGGGTAAGAAGTGACAAAAAATGAGTTACAGGTGGCAAAAGTGGTCAAAAACAGCAAAAAAGTGGTAACAAATAAGTGAAAAATGACTAATATGGGCAAAAATCAGCAAAAAGGTGGGTAAAATGAGCAAAGAAGAGGAAAATAGAGAAAAAAGTGGCACTTGATGGAAAAAGACAGCTTAAATGGGAAAAAAGGGCAAAAAGCAGAATAAAACTGGCAAAAGTGAGATAAAAGTGACAAAAAGAAGTGGCAAAAATGGGCTAAAAGCAGTAAAAATGGATTAAAAGTGGCAAAAAAAATGCAAATAAGGGCAATGGGAATAAACAGAAAAGATATAAACAGACAATCAAGTTTGTAAATTAAAGCCTTCTGTATAAGTGTGGGAAACAAACTGATTAAATTTACTTGCAATGGATAATTTCAGTGGTCAAATTTTCCTTTTCTAAAGTCGGAAGGAATATATTTGAATGTAAAGTTAAGATATAAAAGAGCCACACACTGAGTATCACTGGTCTAGAATAAACATGTTTTTCATTATTACATTGTATTATTTTGATCATCCTCGGGGGATATAAGCCTATTTATCTATTTGTTGCTTTTAATTTTGCATCCTTTTTTGTCTGTTCTTTCTCTTTTTTCATGTTCAGTTCACTGGTGGTTCTCAGCCTGGGGGTCAGGACCCCTTTGGGGGTCGCAAGACACTGAGAAGGGGTCGCCAGATGCCTTCCTAAAATAACAAATATTTTTGAATGTTTTCAAATAGTATGTTTTACCCATTTTTATAAAAATGTAGACATAAAATTAGTTGAACGTAAAATGAAAACATGGTCATTTGTTGGGGGGTACACTCTAATAAAAGTAATGTTTGAAAAAATCCTTAAAATGTAAGTCTACATATGGCTCTTCTTGAATTTGTACAGCTATGTTCAACTATGCAGATTGCTTGGCCAGATTCCATATAGGTCATCAGGCAGACCCATCTTTCAAAGTGCCAATCAGAGTCGTACTGGACTAAACCCCACAATGACTGCCATCAGTGACATGCTTGCATGTAGCTATAGTATAGCTGCAAATCTATCACACTTGGACCATCCATTTTCTACACCGCTTATCCCTTTTGGAGTCATGAGGGGGCTGGAGCCTATCCTAGCAGTTATGTGTGAGAGGCGGGGTACACCCTGGAATGGTGACCAGTCAATTGCAGGGCTGACATATAGAGCCAGACAACCAGGCACACTCACACTCACACCTATGGCTAATTAAGAGTTACTAATTAACCTAAGGAGCATGTTTTTGGTGGTGGGTAGAAACCTGAGTACCCTGTGAGAACCCATGCATGCTCGGGGAGAATATGCAACCTCTGCACAGAAAGGCAACCAGGAAGCAAGACAGGAACCTTATTGCCATGAGGCAACAGTGCTAACCCCTGTGCTGCTGTGCAGCAACAAACCACATTTATTTATTTAAAGAACAGCAAAGAACCACACTGAAAGCTTTTCATGACAGAAAAGATGTTTTCTTTTCATAACCTTCTTCTGCATGAGTTTAGAAAGTTATGGGCGGGGCTTAGTTGCACTGTAAGTCACTAAAGACTGCTGGTGAAGCGATTAACTTGGATATAGCTATAGTGGCAACAAGATGAAAGAGCCACGCTGCAAGCCAATCTTGGCAGAGAAGACGTTTTTGCACTTCTCCCAACCAGCCTTGTCATGAGCTTTATCCACCAACATGCTCCACCATGACATGCCTGTAATGAATGTGACAGAATGTTTGTCCAATCACCGTCTCAGAATGTCCTTCCCCTCCTAAACACTTTGTATGGGAGGTTTCCATGATGAATGTCAAATATATCCATGCAGTGCATACATGTAACAGTCTAGATGGTGTGTCAGGTTAGTTTAGGCTTAAATTGCATTGAAATTCACAGAGCAGCATCCAATGCTGTGCAACTGGATATCTGACACTGGCGTGCAGTCAGGACACGCTGTAAATCGTATTGTCTGACACCTACCCTGCAGCATCAGTTTCAGACATCAAAAGAGAGGTAATAGAGATGATGTATCTCCAGTCTTTAGTAGTCTTTATGATTTTGTAGCTCATAAAAATCCACCAGTATTAATGTGAGTCTTTCCTAACCAGCTTAAAAATCCTTACAGGAACTTTAATCAAAGTTTTCTGCTTCTATTAGTGATCATTCATGTGCTTTTACATATTAATAGACTGTTTGTAAAGCAGCTAAAATGATGATCCCTCCACAGAAATTACTTTCTGTAAGAGCGCTCAGAAACAACAACAGCCGGAGGGTCATGTCCGCCTGTTTACTGTCGAAGGTCACAGAGTGAATGCACTGAGAAGAGCGGCTGTAACCAGACACACAAACTGATGATATTGTTTGTATCTCTCTAACTTTGTGAGGGATTGAAGCGTTAAAGAAATCCAGTTCATGCTCATTAGCATGCCTACAGACACATGATTGGAGAGAAAACACACGAACATGAGTAGTTAAAAACACACATAGTCTAATAAACGGATTGAGCGGTTATGATCGCTATCTTTCCTTCAACAGAAAGTCATGTGACTTGTTTGGGAACAGTCGTACCAGAAATGACAACCAGAGAGCCTGAGGTTTCACCGATCTCTACCATGTGTTATTTAAGCTCATCACACTCACTGTTTGAAGCAGTGAATTCACATAAAACCCAAAAATGACCACAACTTTTTTCACACTGAGACAACTGAAGTTAACGAGGATCCTCTTTGCAGTGTAAACACAAATCCTCACGAAGGTCTGGTGTGATCGTCTGCTTCACACAGCTGTCGTTTCTCTCTGATATCACACCCAGAGTGTGAAAACTCAAATGTGTTTCTTATTGGCGACTGTGTAACAGATTGCAAAATCTGTGAATGTGGGAAATGTGGCAAATTATCTTTCAGTCTCTTCAAAATGGATGAGCAAATGAAAATGCAATGATATCTTTAATATTCTGAGAGAAATCAGGCCAACATTGAGAGTAAAACAACATATTTCAGTATCAGTAGGATCCTATCAGTCAATCACCTGAGTAGGATCAAGCCAGTTCAACTGCTGGATATTCAGTTAATTTTCAAACTTAGCCAGAGCCTAGTTTTTTAGATAAACTTCTACTTTATTGACATTTCTATAGAGCAACAGCCTTGAATAAGAGAAATAAATACCTATAAAGGTTCTAGTTCACAATAGTGTCTAAAAGCTAACAAAGATGGCCATCCAACCTACCTAAAAGGGAAATAATTAGGCAAAAATAACTTTTTCAGGCTTTTTTAACAAAAATATGTGCCCCTGGCCTGTCCCTAATCCCCTCAAGCACCAGAACCCCCCACCACCTTTCTGAAAATGTTCTCAGATTTTCCCCTCATGATGTCATGTGGGGAATTAGCCCCGCCCTCAGATTTGGTTGGCCCTTCGTGCTTGGAAGAAAGCTCTGCACTCCTCTCCTGATCCTCCTTTCAGCTGCCAGCTGAGAGGAGGATCAGGAGAGCCACATCCATTAAGCCACATCCACTTCCTTAGAGGGGTGGAGTCAGAGAGCTTCGTAACTTTTAAATCCACAGAAACAGCTGTTTCTGAGCAGGGCTGAAACAGAAGGGCTTTTAGACATGCAAAAATCAAATACTGGAGTGTTTTTTTCAGCAACAAACTTCACAGGCATGTCCCCTTTAAATCCAGAAATCCCTTAGACAGAACCTGTCTGACAAAGTTAAGTAGGCGAAAAGATCTCAAAATGTTACACATCATAGCACCATCTTAGGAAATCAAAGAACAGATGAGAAACAAAGTCACTGAAATCTACCAGTCTGGAAATAGTCATTTCTAGAGAGCCATTATCCACAACTAGGGACAACTGTGAACAGTGGTGAACCTTCCTAGGGGTGGCCGGCCTGCAAAAATGACCCTAAGAGCATATTGATGACTCATCTAGGAGGTCACAAAAGAACCCAGAACAACATTTAAAGACCTGCTGGTCTGACTTTACTGAATTATGATTAGTGTTTATGATTCAACAAGAAGAAAAAGACTGGGCAAAAATGGCATCCATGGGAGAGTTCAAACCACTGCTGACCAAAACGAACATGAAGGCTCATCTCACATTTGACAAAAAACATACTGATCCTCAAGACTAGTGGGAAAAGTTGAACTTTTTGAAGGGAATGTGCCCCTTTATATCTGGAGTAAATCTAACAAAGACTACCAACCACGAGTTCCTCTCTCCACCAGAAGATCCCGGGGGAGAATGTCCAGCCATGATAACGAAATCATCACTCAAAACTGTATTTTTTACTCAGGTTGAACATTGAAATTTATCCAATGATCTAAAACATTTAAGTGAGACAAATATGCTAAAAAGAAGAAATCAGGAAGAAGTCAAATACTTTTTCACAGCACTGTAAATGCTTACATTAGCATGTGACTCATTTTAGTCTGTATGTTTGATAATGCTGTTAAAAGTTTCTCTGGGTCTTTCTATGGATTAAAACATTAGAGTTCCTGTCTGGGAAGAATTTACACGAGAGGGAGTCATTAGTATTAGATGCCTGGAAATCATTTTATGAAGCATATAACACCATTTTCCATAGCAATGTCTCATCAGCAACAGAAGTACTGATGAGCTAATGGTGTTATGGTTTAAAATGTGACCCTGTTTACTGGTGACTTTCAACCGAATGACACTTTGAAGCCAGAGAGTATTCGCTTAAGCCTCTTTGTGTAGTTTGATGAGAATAGTTTTATATTTGAATGAAAAATGATAAAGGGGATATTAGGATGGACAGCTACATGGCCATCATGATATTTATATACTTCAATATCACTGCCTGCATTCTGAGCAGCATGTCTTTTGGTTTTGTGTCACTGAACAGTGTGAAAAGTAGGCTAATTCTGTTAAATTACTTTTCACAAACTTCTATGGATCACAACTGACCTTGCAAAGCAGATGGATTGGCCAAATATCTGTTCCACTCTGAAATGACCGTGCTAGTTTTGAGAACAGAGCTGACCAGTCAGCATCATTTGAGGAGAACAAGACAGTGGCTATGGGTGGGGTTTAGTTGTTCTCAAAGCTGGTACCAATGGCTGCCACCAGTGTGGCATTTAGCCCTGACACAACTATATTACAGCAGCAGTTTGAAAGAGTGGAAGCTTTTCATGACACAAAGGTGTTTTTGCTCTTCTCCAGACTTGCCTTCACATGAGTTTGCGAAAGTAACGGGTGGGTTGTGTTGACCTGTAAGCTGGTGTAATACAATTGCTGCTTAAGGTTTAGTGATTAACTTGAATGTAGTTGTAGCATAGCTGTGGTTTTATCAGAACTGGGCCATATTTCTTCATCAAAAGAAGAGCACAGAGTCCCATCAAAAGCTTGTTTTGGTAGAGAAGATGTTTTTGCTCTGCTAACGACTGGTCTCTCCATTGGTTTTATCCAACAACTTGCATTGTCTTGCTGCATAACCCAAGGGAGCTTGAGCTTGAGGTTGGACATTCTCTTTCAGGATTTTCTGCTAGAGAGCAAAATTCATGGTTTGATCAATTACTGCAAGTGGTCCAAGTCCTGAATGAAGCAAAGCAGCCCTGGACCATCACACTACCACCACTCTCCCATGGATGCCATTTTTGCCCAGTCTCTGTCTTATTGTTGAGTTATGAACTCTGACCTTAACTGAGGCCTCGTTTACGTGACAATGTTTTGCTTCATTTTCCATTTTCGTTTCCAAAAAGTTCCACATTCAGACAGCAACGTTTCCAAAACGATCTCCGTTCACACGAGACTGCGGGAAACACCAGAAACAATGTAGTACACATGCCAAGCCAGTAGATAGCGGTGTGATTTTTGTGCCTGCACCAGATTC
Source organism: Cheilinus undulatus (assembly GCF_018320785.1). Classification (NCBI taxonomy): domain Eukaryota; kingdom Metazoa; phylum Chordata; class Actinopteri; order Labriformes; family Labridae; genus Cheilinus; species Cheilinus undulatus. The sequence continues at coordinate 7,823,427 of NC_054881.1, read as the reverse complement.
TCACTCAACCCATACACCGTTGAAGGGCATGAAATACATCTCTGCTGATCCAAGTGATGGTGAAGTAAGTCAACACTTTGTTGGAGAAGTACAGTTAAATTCAAAAGAGTGAGGAGCATGGTCAGTACACTGGTGTCAGCCATCTTTGCTTTCCCATCCGCGCTTGCATTATAAGCCTACTCACGCATGGATATTTACTGCAGCCACAGTGCGCATATCTGTTTAGAGAGAGTGCCGGTTTCCCTGTTTACACAGTGACAGGGGCATTTGGAAAATCTTCCACTCTGGAGCCCGTTTCTGAAAAGTTTCATTTTCAGGCACCAAAACACTGTTGCTGTCTAAACGGACAGTGAAAACGCTACAAAACTTTTGCGTTTTCACTTGAAAACGTTACCGTGTAAACGGGGCATGAGTCGAGTGAGGCCTGCAGGTCTTGGGGTATTGTTCTGGGTTCTTTTTTGACCTCCTGGATAAGTCATCCATATTCTTGGAGGCTTTTTGGTAGGCCAGCCACTCCTGGGAAGGTTCACCGTTGTTCACAGTTTTCCCCATCTGTGGATAATGGCTCACCGTGGTTCACTGGAGTCCCAAAACCTTAGAAATCACTCGTAACCCTCTCTAGACTAATAGATGTCAATGACTTTGTTTCTTATCTGTCCTGGAATTTCTTTAAATGGCAGCATGATGAGTTGCTTTTCGAGATCTTTCAGGCTACTTTAATTTGTCAGACAGGTTCTGTTCAAGGGATTTCATGATTGTGTGCCCTGCAAGTTTTTAGATGGAATTCTGGGTTCTTTTTTAATCTCCTGGATGAGTCAATGATGTGCTCTTGGAGTCATTTTTGTAGGCTGGCCACATGGGAAGGTTCACCACTGCTCCAAGTGTTCCCCAGTTGTGGATAATGGCTCTCACTGTGGTTTGCAGGAGTCCCAAAGCCTTAGAAATGGCCTTTTCCTGACTGATAGACGTCAATGGCTTTGTTTGTCATGAATGTCTTGAATTTCTTTAGTGTGGCGTATGCTCTCAAAAGTAATGCTTTTAACTGGTCCTTTAACTGAATTTTCTTTTGAAGGATTATATTTGTCTTAGTAGAGAATGAAGTCTTTCAATCTGATGAGAAAATTGAGTTTAAGAGCAAACAGAAGTTAAAACAGACTTCTGTAACTCAATAACGACACTCAGGGAACTCCATAAAATCCTTGATATCAGTTGATTTTTCACAAATAAAATTAAAAATGAAGGACAGATCTTTTAAATGAAACCTCAGTGACCTCTGAGTACTAATGGAAAATCATAATCAGCTCATGAAGAGTCCCCAAAGTCAATTGACAAAAGCAGAGACAAATGGTGTGGGAGTTCCTGGCAGAATATTCTGGAAATATGTTGTCAAGTGTCTTATTGTTAATCAGCACACATGCGTGGTTTGGGAGGATCCTTTCGAGCCTTGAAGGTGCTTGTCTGTGAGTCAGAGAGAAGGGTTAAGAGAGAGGCCGAGGCAGGGAGCAGGAGGTGTGAGAGAAAAGCTTCTTGACTGGTTTTGTCTGGTTTAAGTCAGGGCTGTATATTAACAGAGCGGATTACGATTGACGCAGGAATGCTCCTCTTTTGTTGGGCCCTTTGTGGTGATGTCATCAGTACTTTCCCTGGCACCACCTGGGCAGGAGCAGCAGGAGGGGCCTCGCTGTTAAAGGCAGCGCTTTAGCTATCGCAATGTGGCCTGATTAGTCACCTGACTGTGTTTTTTTTAAAGCCAATCTCGACAAAAGACAGGCTTCAGTCAGCAGTGCCATAAAGATTAGCTGCCGGGTGAACTGTGTAAACACACAGATGAGTGTGGGTGTGTGTGTGTGTGTGTGTTTTTACAGGAATGTGTGTGGGTGCCTGTGTCTGCTTGCTTTTGTATACATACTGTGTGATTGAGGGGAGAAAATGGCTTAAATGAATACAAAGACTGGGCAACACTTCACAATAAGGTTCTCAAAAATTGGCCGAGTCAGTAGGCAATGGATGAGAACCTAACTGCTAGTAAACCAAGGAATGAATGAATGAGTAATGACCTACTATGGCGCAGTTACTGAGTAATAAACAGTTAATTAACCGCTAGTTTGAGTAACTAACTGCCAATTAATCTACACAAGAATGGCATGGTTGCAAGGTGACAAATAAGTGGCTCTAATGTGGCTCTAATAATCTGGAATATAATAATAATAACTTTATTTATATAGCACCTTTAAAAACAAATGTTTGCAAAGTGCTTTAACAGACAGCAAAAGCAAGAACTCAGGGATCCTCAAAAAAAAGAGAACAAATTAGCAATGAACTAGACAGAGAAAGTCTTGATAATCAAACAGTAAGTCAAAACAAACTGAGATACAGATGTCTTTAAGCATAATTAAAAGGAAAAGAAAGGACATAGATGATAATGAAGGCGGTTAAAATAGTTAAAGATGAAAATATTTGGGAAAGACAGTGATATATGACAGTAAAATCATGAACACACATAAAAGAAGGCGACATATAAGAAGCAGACGTCACATCATTAGCAATAAAACAAAAATAAGAAGATTAATAGCAGGTAAAAAGAGAGGGAAAGGAAGGAAACTTAAAATGAAATAAAATAAAAATGAAATTAAATTAGAATAAACATCAAATGATATTCTGGATTCGTGTCTTATTACTATGAAAAATGATGGTTACTCATTCAGCATTACAACCCCAATTCCAAAAAATTTGGGATGCTCCGTAAAATGAAGCCAGGCATTAGTTCATGTATGACATGGTAGTCATATGCCCGGCCGTGATCAGCCTACAACCAGCTGATCCTACTTATCGTACCCAGATCCCACAGCCAATCACAGCTCTTCCTCACAGCAGTCAATACTTCTCACTAATCCCTACTTGCATTAATGCTGCTTCACCACATGGCTGCTGCTGCTGGCAAAGCTTAACCTCCTCCACCCCAGCCTCCTCCTTCATAGCATTAAGCTTGTTGCATCCTCATACTCACATGATATGGATCAATTGCTTTTGAAATTATTTTATTGTACTCAATACTATCATAATAGAAGTGTATCCAAACTATGGCCCAGGGGCAAAATGTGGCCCTCGGCCCATTTTTGATTGGTCCCCCCAAAAAATTAAATGAAAAATGGCCCTCCATTCTGAAGATGATGCTAGACTGTATTATTCTTCTTAGTTTCAGCGCAAAGCAGTACTACCATGCTAATAGTGTAAACAAACATTTTGACAGCAAGTTTTAATGCTGTTTTTATAAGGACTAAATTGAGACAATGTAAGTATTAAACATATTGGCAACCAATTAACTTGATTTATAATGCCCTAATGGATTACAGCAGCAAAGAGCAGCACCAATGATGTTCCAGGGGCGGAGCCAGTGGTAGCCAGAGCCGACCAGGGCCCCCTGAAATCTGATCAGCCACCCCAAAGTCCTCAGAATGATTGGCTATTTGCCTTGTCAGCCATCCAATTGCTGTTTAAGCATATCCAATCACTGAGCATATCTTAACCTGCATTAGATTGGTTTAACTTACATTAATATCAAAGTGAGGTATATGGAAGTGGCCCCACCACCCTTATATATTTCTGCATGTGGACCCCAATGGAAAAAGTCTGGACATCCCTGCGTAAGGGGGTTTCTAGCCATGTGCTCCCTGGAAAATCCAGCATGCTGCTTGACTAACCCAGGGAGCATCTTTTCAGCAGAGCCTTCTCCACCAAGTAAAACTGTTTTGCGATAAAATGGTAAAATGTATGACTAGAGGGTTCCTGAATGACATATAAATGAAAACAGAATACTGTGATTTGCATAAACTCTTATTCAAAACAGAACATAAACAACATATCAGATGTTGAAACTCAGAAATTTTATCATTTCAACAAAAACATTAGCTAAATTAAAATCTGATGGTGGCAGCGCATCTCAAAAAAAGAAGGGACAGGGGAAACAAAAGGCTGGAAAAGTGAGTGGTCATGGCAAACAGCTGCAGGAGCATGTTTCAACTAAGTTGGTTTGTTGGCATCAGGTCACTAACATGACTGGGTTAAAAAAGGGGCATTTTAGAGAGGCAGACATTCACCATTCTGCAAAAAAACGTTGACAAAATGTGGAACAGTTTCAGAAAAGTGTCCTTCAGTGTAAAATTGCAAAAACTTTAACTATCATCAATCAACTACAGTGCATAATAGCATCAAAAGATTCAGAGAATCTAGAGTACGTGTGGAAGGGACAAGGCTATAGGTCAATACTGGGGGCCCTCAGGTGGCTCTGCATTAACAACAGGCATGATTCTGTACTTGAAATCACTGAATGGGCTCAAGAACACTCCAGAAATCAGTGTTTGTCAGCGCAGTTCACCATGCCATCCATTAAAGCTGTATCACTGAAAGAAGAAGCCATATATGAACATGATCCAGAAACAGCACCGTCTTCCCTGGGCGAAAGCTGATTTAAAATGGACTGAGGCAAAATGGAAAACTGTTCTGTGGCCATATGAATCAAAGTTTGACTTTCTTTGAATTCTTTTGTTATCTTGGCACAGTTCTAAAGCCTGCATCTCTGATGGTATGGGGTTGCATTAGTGCCTATGGCGTGGGCAGCTTACACATCTGGAAAGACACTGTCAGTGCTAAACAGTACATAGATGATGTCAATTTTAGGAAAGCCTTGACTCGTTCTAGAAGACAATGCTAAACCCATAGACTGTAGAGAGAGTTGGACAAACCCTATGTGACGTCAGCCGTCTGCTTACAACAAGCAGACTCAAACTGCTTTTGAAGCCAATCCACGGCAGCCTCCATATTGAAATGGCTGTCTCAATCAAACTTTGGATCAACCTAACGGCCCTCCCACTAAGCGCGACTTCCTGTCAGCTTGCTTGCTAGCATTCTGGTTGACAGAAACGTAGCTTCTGCCTGTCGAGCTATCTGTCAATCAAATCAGATGCGCCAATCAGTCCGCACTGAGGGTTTTCCTAAGTATAAAATTAATGATTGTGGTACAAGAAATTCACCCCCCATACAGTGAGAGCACATGAAGACATTAGCTAATGAGACATATTTGTTTTTTTTTCTTAATCAGGCTGTAAACCAGTTCATTTCTAGTGTAAAAACCGGCTATCTAACAGGTGTTCAGACGTGACTTCCGGTGTTCCTGCAGACAGTCTCAAGTGGACACTTGTTGTATTGCAATTTTTTGCACTTCCGCATTGGCTTCATTTTTCAGGACCGGAGGTTGCTGCTTGGCTAAACCACAAATTGATCCATCACAACAGTATGGCAGGCTGCACAGCAGTGCAGGGGTTAGCGCTGTTATCTCACAGCAAGAAGGTCCCTGCGGAGTTTGCATGTTCTCACCGTGCACGTGTTGGTTCTCTCCGGGTACTCCGACTTCCTCCCACCACCAAAAACATGCTCATTAGGTTAATTGGTGACTCATAATTGGCTGTAGGTGTGAACGTGCCTGGTTGTTTGTCCATATATGTCAGCCCTGTGATTGACTGGTAACCAGTCCAGGGTGTACACCGCCTCTCGCCCAATGACAGCTGGGATAGGTTCCAGCCCCCCGCGACCCTGAACGGGATAAGCAGTATAGAATGGATGGATAGACGGACAACAGCATGGTTTCACAATAGAAGAGTCCAAGTGCTAAGTGGCCTGCCTTTATATCAGAAGTTTTATCAGACAAGAATAGGACAACATTGTTCCACAAATGTCCAGTAACTGGTCTCCTCACTTCCAAGATGTTTGCAGACTATTGTTAAAAGATGAGGGGATGCTACACGATGGTAAATTTGGCCCTGTCCCAACTTTTTTGAGAAGTGTTGCTGCCGTTAAATTCAAAATGAGGTAATATTTTTCATGAAAAGGTAAAACTTCAGATTAAATATCTGATATGTTGTTTATGTTCTGTTGTTAACAAATATGGGCTTTTCACATTTTACACAGCGCCCCAGCTTTTTTGGAATTGGGGTTGTAGAAATCACAGGCAGAATTCATGCAAAGCAGCATGGAAGATATGAATAAGATGCCTTTTAGTGACTTAGTATTGCATTATTATCTGATTGATTAGCAGTCAGTTACTCACATAGAAACTGCCACTTTTTGGGTACCTGATTGTCAGTTTCTACTGCAGGATGATACGTGTGAGTAAAGATGAAATAGAGGCAGTGTGTTTAAATGTGTGTTTTTCAGGAATGTGAGTGGGTGTCAGTGTCTGCTTGCTTTTGTATACACACTAAGTGATCGAGAGGAGAAAACGGTATGAATAAATAAAAGGACAGATATGAGTGAGTGCAGATGAGTGAAAATAGAGACAGCGTGTTTGAATATGTGAGTGATGGATGGTACGCGGTGGGAAAAGTGTGTGTTGGAAAAAGGCGGTGAGTGGGAATTAAAGGAGGGCTCGTGGCACAACCCACAGTGCTGATGTTAGCTGTCTGATCCACTGAGGCACAGTTGGCAGCAGACTGTCTACCAGCCGCAAATGTACAGTAATTCAAAGCATGCGACGTGACGCCGTTCCCTGCGAGCCGGGGCCGCAGTCACCCACCCACCCACGCACCCACACAGTGAAGAAAACACACTGTAAAAGTACGACTCTGCTGAGCGCTCCACGATTCCACGTGATGCAATTATTCACAGTTCCATAGCAAATTTGGGCTGAGGCTAATCTCATAACTAAATGGCATGGCGCCTCTTGCAAAACCAGATCTTCTGGAGGAATTCGGCTTTTTCTTTACTGCAGTTGACAGGAAAAGTTGTTAAAATGATGACAAATTGACAGAGTGATCACAAGGGCATTTATTGTCTTGATAAATTTTACAGCTGCAAAACCAACTTTCTGTGGCAGAAAATCAAACACAAAAATTTTTCTGTGAAGTTTTTTGGAAGATTATTAGAACAAGAAATGAGACAAAAGCATGAGTTTGTGCAAGAAAAACAAGAGTTTAACTTTTGTAGGTTAGTTCTCATGAGCTTCACATGACTTGCATTTAGCCCCCCTCCTCTCTTCGTTCCCCCCTCCCTCCCTCTTTTCCTCCCCCCTCCTCTCTGTGCAGCACATAGACTTCCTGTGTGTCCTGGCCTGAATGGTATGTGCATGGAGTGGGTGTCTGGGAGGCCTTTCATCCGGCATGGAAAGAAAAAAAAGACAGAGAGAGAGAGAGAGAGAGAGAGAGAGAGAGAGAGAGAAAAAAAGGAAAGTGAGAGAAGAGAGTCGTCTTTAATCCGTTTGAGTCAGAGCAGTTGTCCAGAGGCGAGCGGGGTGGGGCGTATTAGTGAAGGGGTGAGAGGGTCTCTGGTTGTGCCAGGGTTGTGTGTGTGTAACGTCTGGAGGGGAAGAGAGAGGCCTGCTGGGAAAGCCTGCAGCCTGTTTGCCTTCCTGGGACAGATGACATCCGGCTGTGAACATTTTTGCACGGCCGAGTGACAAAACTAAACTCAATCAGGTATAAAGAAGAAAAACTTTTCATCTGATTAATGTCATGCAAATCTCAAAATGACTGCATGCTCTAGCAGAAAAGGAATGGAGCCCTTGCAGCCCCCCTGCAGCTTTGGTGTTGAGCGTCAAGCAGCCTGTGGCGTTGTCAGACAGGGTGTAGCTGCTGCAGAGTGCCAAGACCCTGACGAGACCCTACCCACACTGCAAGGTCTGCGGGATGGTCTCATGTCATGGAAACAACCTACAGAGTCGTATTTATATGTGTGCATTTGTCATGTGCACACATACACAAGTAAAAGTCTGCCTTGCTGGGGAACATAAGGCAGAGAAAGGAAACAGCGCCCTCTGCTGTTAATTTCAGATGGGGTTAAAATATTTACGTTGGATAGGTTTCATTTAATACTTTCATGATCATTTTTCTAGATTTATTTATGATGCTGGAGGATTATTTTGATTAATGCTTCCATATAAATCTTGTCATTGAACAGACTGAAATGAAAACTGATGTCTCCTTCTGATTTAAATTTGCAAATAAGTCCATCAGGACAAGGACTGATTATTTGTGACTCCTCTAAGGCTGCAGCTGGATTTGTTTCAGGAAACAATTCAAATGCAGACTAACTGATCTGAATCACTAATTGATCTTGATGTGAGAGATCCAAGTGAATTGGACTATGAAGACTTGGATCAATAAAAATGTGACACCAATTAATAAATGCCCCAACTTCAATGCAAAGCCAGGCATACACTGTGATTTCAAGCCGATTCTATAAAAGTTACCGTGGAAAGTCAGCTCACACTGATGAATCACTGATTGATATGCATAATGTATGTGCTCACACTGGAGGCAGATAAGGTATATAATCCCTCAAGCAACTTCTGGGTCTGGCCTGGGGTCTCCATCCAGTTGGACATGCCCGGAAAACCTCCACAAAGAGGCAACTAGGAGGCATCCTTATCCGATGCCCAAACCACCTCAACTGGCTTCTTTTGACATGAAGGAGCAGCAGCTCTAAATCAAGATTCCTCCAGATGTCCAACCTCCTCACTATCTCTAAGTCTGAGCCCAGCTACCCTCCTGAGGAATCTCATTTCGATAGCCAGTCATTTCAGTCATTACTCAGAGTTCATGACCTTAGGTTGGAGATGGGATGAAGACCGGTAATTGAGAGTTTCGCCTTACGGTCCATCTCCCTCTTCACCACAATAGTGCCGTACAACGTCTGCAATACCGCAGATGCCACACTGATCTACCTGTCGATCTCGCAGTCCCTTCTTCCCTCACTCGTGAACAATACTTTGAGGTACTTGAACTCCTTTACTTGGGGCAAGGGCACTCTCTCCACACGCTTGGCAGAAACGGAATTAAGATTGTGGATGCGGAGATGGTGAAGCTAAAGTTTTGCTAAGGTACTCTCGCTTGCAAACAGCACAAACAAGTTAGAAATCGGGGTTGGGCACAATAGGTATCGAGTATGGGCCCTTGGGCTGGGTGCTCAGTGCCGTGAACACCTGTCCCAGATGTACGTTGCTTTGGACAGAAGCGTTAGCTAAAGGACATTGTATGGCATGACATCTACAGCCTGTTTCATAGGCATGATTGTTCCATACCAGGCCCTGGCACATTTGCCCCACCTCCCCACGCCTTCAAATCTGTAAACTTGTGCTGTGGTGGTATGCACATAGCTGGTTTGTAAATCTGCCAAGAAGAAGAAAGAAGAGGCAATCATGGCATTCGGGTCACCAACTGAGCTACAGCTGTTTATGTTTCATGTGGGCTATGGAGTCCGTCCTGCTGTCTTTTTTTGTTCTTGTATTTGAGATGCCAGCAACCACTCTCTTTGCACTTCCAAATGTGCATTGCAGGCTGTTTTATCTTGGAGATGAAACAGGCCCATGTTACACATGGCACAGAGACATTTAGAAGTGCTTTTGCAACCTCTAAGTCATACAGACCATTAGCTGTCTAGATCAGTGGTTCTCAAATGGTGGCAAGGCACACTGATGAAGTCAAAGGTAGAATTAAGGAGGAGCTGGGGTGGAGGAGGGTTGTAAAAAGCAGCTTGCAGAGGGAGCAGCAAAGCGTACACAGACTTTAGATATGGCAGCATGAGTACGATTTGCCAATAGCATGCCTAGAGTGCATCAGCTTGCCACTGGACAAGACCATAAGGATTTCTGCGGTGCATTTAGAAATGTGTGGAAAAAGTTTTGTTGAGATGACGTTAGACAGCTTCTGCAACTGTCTGCCACATCAGAGCAAAGTTGCATAAATATCTCCTGCAAAATGTGCCAAAGTCAACATGAACCATGGCCAAGATCACCTCTCCAAGCAGACTTAGGCCTTGTGCTGGAGTATTGTAATTTTGCATTCACGCTGACTAAACGAAGCCAGACTTTGGGCTCAAGTGTACTCAGGTTCAAGCCTGGGTCTTCTATGTAAAAGCATCCTTAAAGGAGAAGATCCAGGGAGAGTGAGTAGGTGATGCCACTCAGACTTCATCCAAAGCTTCATCCAGTGAATGGTTGAGGCATGCCACACTCATCAGCAACCCTACAGACTAAGTTAAATTTTCCTCTGAGTGAATTAAAATGCATCAAACTAAGCCAAGTATCACATATTGCACTCCTCGTTGTGGTCCGCTTGTCTTCAACTCACAGAGCATGCTCTGCCTTTCCTCAAACACTCTGAGCTGCTTAGAGCCGGCTGCCTTGGTGTGATATAACCATTAATTAAAGTGGTTTTAATCCAACAGGTTTATGCGCATTACATCTTCACACTAATTATAACAAGAGACTAGTTATTAGAAAGGAGCAGAAATCATTTTGCTTTCCACACAACTCATTATAAACTCCTGGATGATTAAAAATAAAGCTGTATGTGATTTTTCAAACATATTCCTCATGGTTTAATAGCATTTTCACCTTATTCTCTGCACACACAAAGAGAACTAATTAGAGTTAGAATAAGTCAGTTTGTGCAGTGTATATCCATGGCTTTAATTAGCTATAAAACACAGATTCATTGAATAAATTAAAGGTGAATAATTTGTCAGAAGCTGGCGTTAACATGTAATTTTTTAATTCTTTATTTGGTCCTTTGTGTTGCTCAGAGCTCTGAGCGTGTAAGTGGGAGGTGACCTTTGTTACTGAATAAAACCCTTGAAATACCTCATTAAGATCACTTTAATCAGTTTAACATGAATGCACCATGCTTCCTGTTGAATATAAGACTCTTTGGAATAAGAACTATGCTGGTCTTCCTGTTCTTAATTGAGGTCTTGGCTTGTAAACTCAGCTGAACAACATTCATACAGTTTTCTCTGCCAGACTCCAGCAGATCAAATCTGTTCCTTGATTATCATTTTCACTGGGTTTGTGTGCTTTGTTTGTAATGTCAAGTACTGAGGGGAATATGATTGTTCAGATAATCCAGTCAAGACACTTTCTGTGATTTGATCTGAGTTGTTCTGCACAACTATTTGCATGCAATCCCCGCTGGATTTGAAGTTTTACTGAGAGAATGAGTGCAGACTTAAAAAGCAGCAGCAGGGTGGCTGCAGATGATTAGTCTTCTTTCTATGATGATTAATGCCTGAAGCATGAGATGGACATGCATCCATACATTTTATTTACTCCATTGCTTTGTGATCCCACAGACTGGAGATAATATTGGATGAAGCCTTGGTGACATCAGCCATCTGGTTACTGAAGGGGGGCTCTTGAGTCCAATCTGCAGAGGCTGTCATGCTGAAAACGCTGTCTCCAACTAACATCTGGGAAGTGAGGAGATCAGTTGCAGGAGTTCTGGGGGAGGAATGTTGTCCTGTTCTTGTCTGATGTGGGATCCTAGCGGCTCAGCAGTCCTGGTTGAGTCCAGTTTTTGGTTTTATGACAAGCCAAATGTTTTCTATCGACTGCTCTAAAACCTCAATCTCCTTCTCAGCATTTGATAATGCCTTTCCAGATGTGTAAGCTGCTAATGCTAAACACCAGTGTTACTCAACCCTGCTCAACCAAAGAGCCAAACTGTTGAAAAATACCTTTGCAGGAACCACAATCTAAGTGGTGAAGCAAAATCAGCGCTTGTTTTTACCCTAATGAGGGCTTGGTCACTCTGGAGGGAGGGACTGTTTTTACCATTTCCAACCAAAATCCTTCTTTGAACCAGGTTGTTTGTTTTCTCATGATTCCTGGATGTTTTTCAGGCAATCAAGGAAAACACAAAACAGAAAAGTGAAGCCAATATTTCTGTGTTTATCTGAGGCTTTTGCAGCCTTGGGGATTAAAGTTGAAGACATCCGGATCTCAGGAAAACAACCAGAAAAGACTTGTTACCGAGGAAAAGTGAGTAAATAAAATGTTTTTATGCATCTCTGCTTACATGACATGTGTTAATGAGCTGAGCACATGTCTGTCCGTCCTTTGGTCCATTTATCCAGTCATTATTAGTCATTGCTGTTATTCTATTTGTACTGTTTAACAACAACTCTGATTTAAAAAAACATCATCAAAACTTATCACCTCTGGTTCTTTTAGGTTCTCTCTATCGATCCATTTCAATACTCAGATTTACTTGTATCATGTAATCCCAGCCAGGACAGAATAGGCTGGGCCTTAAAAAGCCCAGTGAGAGGTCCTCCCCTGTTGTGATTTCTTGATGATATCAGTGTTATGTGTGTTGGATCATTGGTGCTAGTATCCTGGCTCAAAGTTCCCTTTTGGAGCAGAAAAGTGTGTCAAACTATTATGGGGTATTAATGAAATTATTCGAGCTACTTTTTAACCCTTTTACCACTTCCCCTGCCACTTTTTACCCATTTTTGCCTCTCTTATTCCAACTGTACCACCTTAACCCTGTTTTTTCCACTTTTAACCAAATTTTGTTTCTTTTTGCCCAGTTGTACAACTTCCTTTTTAGTCTTTTCACAAGTTTTTGTGTTCTTTTACCCACTTTGTCAGTTTTGACTCATTCTTGCCCTTATTTTGACTATATTTGCCATTTCCCTTTTCCACTTTTAAACCCCCTTTGTGGCTTTGTGCCAAGTTTGTTGCCACTTTTTACCACTTCCATCTCATTTGCACTGCTTTTAACATTGTTTTTAAGCACTTGAACTCTTTTTTGCAGCCTCTGCCCATTCTTGACACATATTTTACCTACATTTTATCTGTTTTGTGTTTTTCTTTCATTTTTTGCCACTTCTCACCATTGTGCAACTTTTTTCCTACAGTTTTATCCCATTTCTGCTGCTTTTCACCCTGTTTCCCCCACTTTTAATCAATTTTGTAGCTTTTGGCTCATTTATGCCACTTCTTTTTAAAACTTTTTTTTGTGGCTTTTTGCCCATTTGCCAGTTTTAACCCATATTTGCCTATCGTCTATCTTTGCTACCTATCTTTGCACTTTGTATCTAATTATATTTGCTTTTTGCCCATTTTTTTTTGCCACTTTCACCCAATTTGTGCTGCTTTTCATCTTTTTTTAAATCACTTTAAACTATAACAATAACGGTATTTATAATTACTTATTTGTATAGCACTTTTTTAAAAAGGGGGTTTATAAAGTACTTTGACATGTGAAGTACTTTGCCAACAGTAAATTTACCTGAGTAAATACAACTCAAATTTAATACAATTTTACTCTAAAAAATATAACATTTGGTCCCAGTCTATTCAGAGTAAAATTTACTCTGCTTGCAGAGTAATGTTTTCAGAGTTGTTTTTACTCTAAAAAGTGTTTTTATTTAGCTCCATAATGAACAAAATAAATTCAAATCTACAGCAACTGTACTCCCTACAGAGTAATACAGACCTTAGTTTACTCTATACAGAGCCTTTGTCCTCAATAAAAGTGACATTTAGTCCTTTCAGAGCTGTTTTTCATTCCTTTAGGAAATGTTCTCCACTCCTTACAGTACAATTTCTCCTCCATTTACAATTGGGTAACGCTTATGTAGAACTGTATCTTACTCTAAATAGATCGATCTTCCTCGTTATAAAGAGCTACATTTTCCTCTTAATAGATAATCCTGCTTTTCCACCTATAAAGAGCATGACCACAAAAGAGGGTTTTTTTTTTTTTTGCTTATACATAGTTTTCTTATGTTACAGAAACAACTGTGTTGAACATATGACAAGGACCCAGGAGCACAGCACGAGATGAGGTAGAAGGTTAAAGAAGTTTTTTTGACAACAATAGTGCAAATGATAGTGAGCTGGCTGGTGGGTGGCACAGTCACTGGTAGTGAGATGGAGACACTGCAAAAAAGAGGACAAAACTGAGTTAGGCAACGCAAAAACTCACCTAAAATCACTAGATTATCAAAGGTTAAAAGAGGAGCTGGGTTACCTGATTAGAAGCTGTAGTACACAGGTGTCTGAAAGTTCATCACCAGGTGAGGAGGTCTTGATTGCAAAGGATTATCTGCAGCTGGGACAGCTAACGAGCTGCAGCCGTGACCGGCCACGAGTGACGCCAGCTGAGCTGAAACTGAAGTGGCTGTGGTTAAAGTTTTACTCCGGCAGAATTTACTGTGTTTTTACTCTAACTCTGGCAGTGGCTGGTAATAAATACACTCAAAAAAAGAGGACATTTTACTACTTTTGAGTAAAACATTTTTTACTCTGGAAAAATTAATCCCCAGATTTTCCTGTGCACTTGTGCTGCTAGTTGCCAGCTCTTAGCAACTTTTTTGTGTATTTTTAAGACACGTTTGCCACTTTTAACCCATTTTTCTTTCCCTTTTTGTTTTTCTGCTTTCATCCTATTTGTGCTGCTTTTCTTTTTTTTTAAAACCACTTTTAACTCTTTCTGCAGCTGCCCCATTTTTCTCTTTTTTATCCACTTTTTACCTGATTTTGTGGCTTTTTGCCCATTTTGGTCACTTTTAACCCATTTCTACTGCTTTTTTTGCCACTTTAATTCCACTTTTGCTAGTTTTTTAGGAACTTTTTGGACCTCTTTAAGACACTTTTTGCACTTTTAAACCATTTTTTGGGCACTTCATATGCCCATTTTTTCTTTGACTATCTTTTCTGGCATGCTGACATTTGTGAACATCATGGCTCAGCTCTGCAGTCTGACATTACTTTCCTAATTATTCAGTCCAGTGTGCCTGTCCACAACATTACCAATAAAAAGGTGATTCTGTTCAAAGGAAAGGGGTTTACATTTTTTAACAGCCTATTTTGGTCCACAGCATGAATAAATTAAATTCATATTTTGTGGCTTTGATAAGAGGGGTTAGACAAGAAAGAGAATAGATAGAAAAAAAATAACTGTTTATCGGTAACCATTGGAAAATAACAGTGACTAAAGATTCCCAACAGTTTATTTCACACTGATAGTCGGACTCAGATTTCAAAGGAAGGAGTTTCTTTCCAAAAAAAGTAGAAAAAAAGAACAAACCACCAGACAAAGCCATTAATATCTGAATGATACTCTGAGCACATTTGACGAATCACTCGTGGTTATTTCTATTTTCTCCAGAGCACTGCTGTGAGAAAAAAAACACATTACATCACGTCTGAATAGGCTGAAAGAGACACACCACTGGAGGCTGGATTTTTCCAAGGACACATTATATAGCTTCATAAAGTCACACACAACTGTCCTTCAAAGGCTCACACGCTCTCAGAGCTGATGTAAAGGACACTGATGGACACACTCAGCATCCTCAGGTGACAGATGGTCGTATCAGTGGTGGTCGATCGATGGTGACCGGATTAAATGCTTCAGTTTCTTAGGAAACACCTCTGCAGTGCTCACATGGCTTGTCTGCTAATAAACAGTACAGCCTGCATACTATACATTAGTTTCTCTGATATGGTGTTTAAGTATACTCCGCCATGTTAACAGATGGGACATAGATCAATCTATATAATATATCTGAAATAAATAAAGTTATGGGGCTGTGAAAAGTTCTTCCAAACTTTGTCGTAGGTCCCATTGGTTAAAAAAAGTATTCCAGTGCTGAAGTCCGTGTTGAAATCGGCAAAAAAGATGCTAATTTCCATACTTAACAGGCTAACTTGCGGTTGTGTGTTCAAGTTAGCTGGGAAATTTTAGTGTTTAAAGAATGGGTATAAATATGTCAATATATCAATGGAAATAACCTAGTTATTAAAAAATGTATTTATTTATTAATATTTTTAGTCATTGAAGAACTTTTGGAGGGAGGTCGCAGCATTATTTATAATGTAAATGTAATTTATTCAGGCTATTTATTTTAATACAATTAATTAAAAAATTAAAATTGAATTTTATTTATCTGCTTCAATCACTGTACTGAAAACGTACCGAACTGTGACTTCAAAACCGAGGTATTAAATTCTTCTGTACAGTTACACCCCTACTAATAAGCATGATCTCCTTAAAATCTCTTTGTATCAAATAACTGTATGTATCACATGAATGTGTCAAATATGATACAAAAAAGAAAAACAAAGAAAAAGAAAAACAGTGAAATTTAATGGCGATTTTACTTCTTTTTAAATTTTGGTAGAAGGTTAAATAAACATTTCAGTTACAAAAAAATCAGACTTTTCTTGCTATTATTTGAACTATCAGGCTTTAAGGGGTTGATGATGGATTCTCTCATTTTCACATATTCGAATATATACCCAGCAGGGATTACATTTCACAAACTGTCTCATGGCGAAAAGTAGAATCCATCGCAGTGCCACGCTTGAAGTCACTGAGCTCTTCAGAGCGGCCCGTATTGTATCACAAATGTTTGGAAATGGACACTGCATGGCTGAGTCAAACAGTTAAATGAATGGCTTTATTAGGAGTTTAATAGTTCATTAATTGCAACCCCAACCCTACCTCTCTAACCCTAACCCTAACCCTCTGGTCTTTGTGTAAAGATGTTTGCGAGCCTGTGCACCATGTGACATACAAGAAGTTATGCACAATGAAAATCAAAACCTCTTCTCAAACCTAACCAGCCTCTACCTGAGACACATTGTCATCTGAGCCTGTGCTGCAGGCTGACTTAAATACCAAGCAAGCACTTAATTACCAACTCCAAACAGGTGGTGGAGGGGGAGGAACCACCCCAACTCCTCCCCCTTTCCTTGTTAGAGAGGTTATATATTGACTAAGCAGTCAGTCATTTTTTTGTTATCCTCTGAAGAAGCCATGATAGTGTGCGAAATGTTAGCAGTATCTTAAGAGCATTTTAATGAGATTTTACACAAAAAAACCCTGATTCTTTTAACCTGAACTGGACTTTGTCTGGCTTGGTGTTAATCCACTTAGTCCTTTTATTGTTTTTAAGCACTTTCTGTGACCTTACGGCGTGCCGATCTGCACTTTTTAACTGTCTACAAACAGACAAAAAGACTGATAGTTCGGACTTATGAACAGGAAACTCCTCTTCATTAAGAGTTGAATCACAGCCTCTTCTTTGTGTGTTTGTGTGAAAACTTTACTGAGTGCAACTTAAAAGCCAAGTGTGGTGTGCATCTGCATGAGTCTTCATCACATGTGCCGTGTCTTCATAGAGCAACGTGATCTTGTTCTTTGAGAAGGAGTTTTTGAATTCTGTCTGAACTATCAGCTTATTTAAAGTACTTCAGCGCGTATATGAAAATAAATCACTGCTAGGGGACTCTTTTCAACCCTCCTCCTCCTCGGCCCCTCCTCCCCAGGGGCAGCGTCTGTCCCCAGGTGCAGAAATAAACAAAGAAACCACTCAACCAACCACACACTCTCTTCATTGTGATCGGGTATACTGACATGATGCTGTATCTATGGTCGGTCAGTCATGTTATAGACCCTTTTGTTGCTTTTCGGTTGTTTTTTGATGATGCAATGTTATCATGGTAAACCCTACAGTATTGACATATATTCCAGTTCTATTCAGTCTTAGGCTTATCATCATCATCATCATAGCTCCTCTTTAGATTTGTTTCCTGACTTTTTTCATAAACAATTATAGTGTGCTAAACTTTAGTGACCTTGTTATCATGTTTTCTTTAGTCTATACTTCATGTTTTGTGGTGACCTTCCTTACTTATGAATATAGCCCTTTTTGCTGTATTTATTATGAGCTATTTATATTACTACAGAAATGCAAGTTCCAGGCTTCATGACGACTGTTGCCATTGACTTGTGTTTTTATATTGTGTTGACCTCGGTCACGGGATTGTGTCACATGATGCTCCTGTTGCACTTAAACATGTTTATAATCTGCTCATTATGTCCTGATGAAGACTCGTTGGAGTCGAAATGCGTAGACATCCCTGTTTAATAAAGGATTTTTATTTACATCAGAGTGCCTCAGATCTTCAGTTTTGACTGTCATCTATATTATGGACTTTTTTTGATAAGTATACTGGCAAGTCATTGTTCCCCCTTTTTTTTTTTTGCAAACACACTCTCTCCCTTCTTCCACAAACAGGTCACATCGGCGTCCAGCGGAGGAGCTTCCATTGCCCTCGGGTGGCTGTCCACAGCCTCCAACCCAGAGACACAGAATCAATGTACAAGTACATCGAACAGACAGCACAGTTAAAAGAATGGCTGTATTAGCAGTTTAGTAGTTAATTAATTGCAACACCAAGCCCAACCCTACCTTCCTGACCCTAACCCTCTGATGAAGCCGACTAGGCGAAACATCAGGATGCTGCGCCTTCTCCTTCGGTAAAAAAAACTCCCTGAGACAACTTTCAGACCCTACCAAGGGAACAAATTTAAGTGGTTTTAGGCCCCTCTCTTGCATTTTCTTTTTTCTTTTTTTTTTTTAACACTACGAGCTCCAGGACCAAACGTCATCAAACAACCGCAGCTGCAGTCTCTCCTACGACGTACCAGAACAGAATTACCAATGCTAAAGTCAGGATTCCCCTCATTAACTTCTCACAGCACCTACCAGAAGAAAGGAAGGAAAGGAAAGGAAAGGAAAGGAGAAATAACCAAAGAAGGGGTCTCCACAAACCTGTAAGTGGACAAGCCTAGACCACATAACCCAGACACTTCTCAAAAAAGATAGAAAAAGCCACTCGAGAAGCAGCCAAAGCACACTTTAAATCGATCCAGGCGGTATGACGTCGGTAGCTAACTGAATCAACAAAACAAGCATGGTTGATAAGAAGCAATCGAAGGTAGTGCTCAACTTTTCAAAATACGATGCAGGTTACACTGCAATATTTGTGACATGAAGTTCAACGTTTACCATGGCAAAACTTCTAATCTGAGGAAGCTGTGTGATGATTGATGATTCAGATCCGCTCCCGCTGTTTCCTGCTCGTTTGACCCTCCTCCTCCCTCTCTCTGTTGTACCGAATCCTCACTTTAAACACAAGGATTCACCTGTTTATCATGTGGATAACAACCATGGAAACACACTAGTTAAAGACAGGCATGATACGGATCCCCAGTGTGAGTGCGTCCTTAAAGCTGCTCTCCATCTCTCTAACTTGGCACAGCTGGTTCCGTATGAAGTGCTCTGTCAGGATGGATTTAGAGTGATTTTGAAGGAGTGACAGAGCCACAGGCTCATCCTCACTGCTTCTTTTCAACGCAGAATGAAACAATTTGCAACTTTCTATTAATTTTTTGCAGTAAATGCAAATGGAACTTAACTGACCCAGTGTGCACAGTTAGGAGCGTGACATTTTATCATATTAAGCCTCCGTTATGCTTCTGTGTGGACGGGCGCATGATTGATTGATGAGAGGAGCTTTGTTGGAAAAAGCATGAAGAAAGAAGATGTGCAGTTCATGGTAGAGGAAGTGGTTTGTTTACTTTTATTTTGTAATACTTTAATTGGTAAAATTTTACACCTTTTATTTTTTTATTTGTTATTTTGACTCCATATTTTATTGTCCATTTGTTTTAAACTTATTCGCCTTCCTTGGACTCCAAAACACATTTTTCCAAGAGGGTAAGTTAGAGGAATAGGAGGAAGTGGACTGGGTTTTCATTTGTGCAATATAAAGAAAAACCACTGGGTAGTTATAGTAGTTCAGGTTTGTTATGTTGGAGTAATTTGTAAAAACACTTATGATGTTACATTTCAAACAGTGTTTGATGTTGTTTTGATGTATTTGATAATGTCTTGATATTGAGAAATAAATATATAAAATTCAGAAGTTTTGAGGTCACATAACATTCATTGCTGCATTTTATTCACACACAAAAGTACTGAAAATGGGCACCATTGTGTTCACAGGAACCGAGAAGCTGTACCAGTTCAAATGTGAAAGATACCCATCCCTAACCCTAAATGTATGTTGAAATAATATAAACCTCTGTGAGTGCTGCTGCTGCTATAATCATAAGATTCTGTGTTTGCTTTGTTTTTATTCAAGAATCTTCAACAGTGGTATTTTTATAGCAATGCTTGTTTTAATTGTTTCATTTCTTCACTGTAAAATCCTGACATCTAATGAGAGAACTTGCTTACTCTTCCTTGCTCCTCACCCACTTTCACTGTCTTTCTGCCACTGTAATGTATGTGCAGCTGCTGCGATGTAAATGTGACACGAAACCCAAACCAGTCTATTGAGTAAGCTCTAGTTGCAAATGCATAAGACGTCAGCACCCTTAGGGAGCTCATATCACTCACGTTCAATAGAGGGATGGAGGCGTGTTGCCATTTATATATACACTCAATAATTCACAGAACATAACTGAGGTTTCAGATGGACACCTTGGGAAGAGACAGAATAACAGTTGTTGCCAAAAAACAGTCAATTCTAGTCGAGCCTCATGGCCTTCTGCCGAAAAATCTACACTTCCTGATTCAAAATCCCAACGTCTAAATTAATCTGCACTCCAGCGGTGGTTATTAAATCTTTACAAGCTGGCATGAAGCCGAATTCTGTCTTGTCACAGTTGGTTATAGATCTGCATAGTGAGACGTGGCTCTTTTCCTGACTGGAAATCATTGAAAATTAGGAAATAATGATCTTACTTTGACATGTGAGGAGATTTATAAAGTAAAACCTTCATCAAGCACTTTCCACCGTGATGTGCAAATAAAAAAGTGCTCTTTTTATCCCTTCTCTGCAAAGACATTTCCATTACATCTCAGAAGAAAGTTTTTTAACTTGCTTGCTCAGCAGACCATCAGCTTTTGTCATTTCACTTTAGCATCCTGATCCTTGTTAAGACACTTACAGGACGGTTGTCAGGACAATTTTTCCAAGCTTTCTGTCCGCTGGAGTCATTTCTCCGAGTTGTTAGAGAGGGGTTTGATGTTTTCTGGAGTGTGCACTTCGGGGGAAAATGCCTGAGAGTCTGTCAAAATGGGCTTTGGAAGAACAGCAGCAAAAATTTGGCTTTATTTCTCATTAATTCAGGCTAAATGCCAACAAATACCCCAACTGTCATCCTTTTATACATTGTGCTGGCTCTGCTTTTTCACTACCTTAATACCTGGCCTAAAAGCTCTCTCTACACAGCTTCTATGAAATGTTATTTCCCATTTCTTATGAGCCAATGAGATCTGATCCATCTGTAAATACAATAAAAAAGTTAGAGATGAAAGTTTTACCAGAAATGATTTACTGCAGAAAGCCTTGTGTGGAGGATTCAGGCCATTTTCTCTGCTTCAGCAGAAAGGTCAACTCCTGATTTCGAAGGAGTCAGCTCTTGAAAGTGATGATACATCAGTGGGATATGTTGTGGGTAATCGCTCAGGAAACCGTCTTTCAACTCGGATGGTTCTCTGCTGTTTTTTTTTTTTTTTTTTTTTTTTGAAGGCGGCTACAGTGATAATCTTTTTCCAAGAAATGCAATGCTTGGTGCCATTAGTGAACATTGCAGCTCTGCTGGAGGTACCAGGCCTTGGATTGTGTCCTTGAAAGGTTTCTCGTCCAGGTGGCTCTGTGGGAGACGTTTATCAGCAGGTGTCAGAGTGATGGGAGTCTATGGGAACATGGGTTACCGGAAAGAAGAGGATGATCCCAGATGGAAGAGACAAGAACGGGAACACTTGATGTTTATTGAAAAAAATCAATGTAATGTTGAGATTGGGAGTCCAAAATAAAGCCCTGTTTATCTTTGACTGGGGGCCGAAAAACCTAGCGTGACAGGCTTATCACTGCATGGATAAAACAGACTGTGATCACTGTTCCCATCCACAGTTTTCATTAGAAATGGTCTGAAGCATGCAATTTTTGACCAATGCAATCTTATCCAATGCAGCGTGCATTGTTTAAGTTGCACTTTTTACAATTTTCTTTCTGGAATTATCTTCTTAAATCTTGTAACACTCCAATGTTATACATGTTCCAAGCATTGCAGCCTTATTAATGTCCCTGCAAGGCTGAACAAAATAAAAATTTGAGGATTTGTTTTTTTATTTGTTGTTGGATGAGCACAGTGTTCCCATGGTGTTTTCTTTTAAACCATAATTAGCATTCCAATTCTCATTGGAACTGTTGCAGCCAAATTTATTTTTATTCATGCAGTTCAACAAAACCAAAACCACACATATGATTTTAAGAGTTGGCTGTTCATTTTGATTTTGTTTTAACTAAACGTGGCTATTTCATTGAAGTTAGAATCCCAATTCAGGACAACTGCAAGGGTGTATTCAGGAGGTGGCCAAGGTGTCCACAGCCACCCCAGAACTCTAAATTATGATTGTATGTTTGAATTGTTGGAGGCAAAACTTAACCCTCAGGCATCACTAGGGACATTTTTGTCCATTTGGGCAAATGTTTCCTCTTTCTCTGCTCACCATTTTGGCTGTGTTAGTGCATATGGTCCAATTTTTGTAACGAAGTCTCTTTCTTGGCAGAATTTTGAAAACAAATTTCAATTGCTCTAATAGGGGGAACACTGTGAAACAAATTTACGACCCTTTAAAGTCATTAAGGACAAAAATGTCCACTTCCAAAAAAACAGCTATAAAAACTTAACAGATTAATATTTTTCTGCTTTTTTTTGCACGAATCTCTAAAACAACTTCAACTGTGCTCTAAACGACTAAAAATTTGGTGATTTTGAGGATTTTAACCCTTTAAGGAATCAAACTTACATTTAAAGTCTACGTTGTTTTATGAAAAAAAGCAAAAAAATGTGGTCTTCCTTAAACCAAATGTTGAATGGCTGGGCATTATTTCTAAATCTAGCTTGGATATGTCAATAATAAGCCAAAATATTGACTTTATTATTAGTTTTTGTGTAGCATCTGAGTTAAAATTTACTACCATTTTGAGTCATTAAGGACAAAATTGCCACTTCCAAAAATGGCAATAAAAATAATACTTTAGTATTTTTTCTGCTTTTTTGGTCAGATCTACTGATATTCAAAACAATCAAGTATTGAATGATTTGCAGAATTTTAACCCTTTAAATGCTTGTTTGATTATGGGATGGCAATATATTTTTCTAAAAAAAAAACAAAAAACAAACAAAGAACAAAAAAAAAAAAAAAACACAAAACATTAATTTTTGCTATATTCATGCATTCTGTAATGTTATGGTTTCATTTTTGAGAAAACCAGTCAAATTTGTCACTTTTACTGTTCATCACTAAAATCAGCCATTTCCCCATTATAGGCCCATGCATGAAAATACTGTCATTTCATTTGTTTTTGTGCTTGTGTTATTGAGTTTATTAGGCTATTTTAAGATAGTGTTTGTATGTGTGCATGTGTGTCTGCATATGTGCAAGTGGGTGTGCCAGAATGGCCAGAGTTACAAATATTTTTCTCAGTAATAGTTAAATTGACTTTTTTGTGTGTATTTACCAGACCTCTACCAGAGTTGGAGTAAAAACAGATGAAATTCTGCAGGAGTAAACCTTAAACCACACCCACGCAAGTCTTAACTCAGCTGCCATCACTCATTGACAGTCACGGCTGCACCTCGTTAGCTGTCCAAGCTGCAGATCATCCTTGGCAATCAGGATCTCCTCACCTGGAGATGAACTTTCACACACCTGTAACCTGGCTTCTCTACAATCTTTTAATCCGGTGATTTCTCTGAGTTTTTGTGCCTTGTCTAACTCCATTTGGTACTCTTCTTTTCAGGGTCTCCATCTCTTTGCCAGTGTTTCTGTAAACCAGCAGCCAGTACACACACTGTTGTTGTTGTCAAATAATCTTCATTAACCTTTCTGCCTCCACTTGTGTTCTGCACCTGGCTCCTTGTTAAATGTCCTTCATAATTCTTTCTTGTATGTAAATGGCTGCCAAATGATTAGGATTTTAATTGTGATTAATCTCAGGATTTCTCTGGTTAATTTAACCCTTTGTATTGCATTTTAAGATTTCACTATTTTGCATTTTAGACTGTCTAAAAGACCCTGTGAAGTGAAATCCCAAGTTTTTGTCTTGAAACTCTAGATATATTGGAATACAGTTGCTGTAGACATATGAAAACACAGATCTGCACGTGACTGAATTCTGGATTTAGACTGTGAAGGTCTTTACACACAGGGTCCATTATTTTCGGATCTATAAACTGCAAAAACGTCACGCACTCGGACCTTGCTCACTGGGCCCGATGCATTTTTATTTGCCTTCACTGCAAAAATTCGTAGAACGTGGCATATTGTTTTGTACTGCGAGCCTGTGCCAATAGCTGAGTTTACATTACCGTTTTTTGCAAAATAAAAGCGATATTTTAAAAATTTTGAGTAAGTACAATTGTGCTTTGAATGCGTTTCCATTGAAGGGAGTTTTGGGCATAGGCCTTGCAATCCTCGTAAAATCTTATCTCGCGTGAGTCCGCTGCAGGGAAGCTTGGCGCTCAAAACCTGTTGCGTGTTGGTACGGTTTTGGTTACCTTGATAATTTTGGACAAAAGATGAAGGCAACAGATGATAGTTCAGAGGAAAAGTCCGTATGTATGGCAAAAACCATGTATAAGGGCATAAGTATGATGTTAAGAAAAGTCTCGTCTCTTCTTCTGCCCACACATACCGCGCCATGTTTTCTCGGAGTGACTGGTCATGTGATACCGTACGTCATGTCCTGTGACTTGTAAATGTGGAAAAAGTGTTTCCATTACACTTTAGTTATATATTTCTATATCGAAACGCCTCAAAAATCTCCTCATGAAAGCGTAAAAACTTTTTAGCGATATTTTGGGGCTTTGCGCATTTCCAAGTGCAGTGGAAACCCAGCTTCTGTCACTCCTTTAAAATCCTGCTGGATCCATCCTGATAGAGAGCGTCGTACAGCTCATGCGTCATAGCGCTGATCCAAATTGGAGAAACGCAGAGCAGCTTTGTAATTAAGTCTCTCTTATGACCTGTGAGTAGGTTACAGCTTATGCCTTTATCTGTCATATTTTCATGGCTGATATTCACATAATACACAGGAAAACTACGGAGATTGTCACATTTTTTAAACCTGAATCGTACTTCTGAGTGGGCGTGGCTTCAGCTCATTCAAACTTGAAGATGTTTTATAAGACTGAAATTTGACCTTAGGGTTCATGCCACAGTGACCTGTCATACAACAAATCTAAATACAGATTCATTTTCACTTTACAGGGTCTTTAATGACAAACATCCACTCCAAAAATGTTAATTAAAGAAATAGTATACATTAATATTTTTCTACTTCTTTGGTCAGATCTTTTGATCTTCTAAACAATCAAGTATTAAATGATTTTCAGGATTTTAACTCTTTAAAAAAAAAATTTTCTAAAAAAAACACAAAACATTATTTTTTTTCCAGATAACTAATGTTGGGGGGGGGGGTGTTATGTGCATTACTAGTTTTTGTGTAGGTTCCGATTTAAAATGGACTACCCTTTTGAGGTCACTTGTGGATGGAAATGTCTCATTGACTCCCATTCAAACCACACTTTTTGATCCCTTAGCCATTGCATGATGTAACAATGCACTCTGTAATGTTATGGTTTCATTTTTGAGAAAAAATAGTCAAATTTGTCATTTTTACTGTTCATTTGTTTTTGTGCTTGTGTTATTGAGCTTATTAGGCTATGTCAAGATAGTGTTTGTATGTGTGCATGTGTGTCTGCGTGTGTGCACGTGTGTGCAAGAATGGCCAGAGTTACAAATATTTTTCTCAATAATAGTTACATTGACTCTTTTTTTTTTTTTCAGAGTTGTTAGTTTTGGCTAAACAAGGACCGTCGGGGTGTTTGCGTGCATGAGGAAGGATGAATCTTGACACAGGATGTAACGTTTATCTTCGTTTACTGCTGAAGATGGCAATGTTGACATTTGTACAGTATGGCACACTCCAGTGCAGATGAGCTTTCTAAGTCCACACCGGAGCAGGCGCGCGAACATGACCAAGGAAACTGTACAACAACAGGAGCTAGAAAAAACGACGACCTCTTGCATAGTTGCAGAAACAAGGTAACACTAACATAAGAATAATTAAGGATTATAAAGCTGTTTATTTAAACATAACTGGAGGCAATAATAGCACTAGCACTACAGTGTATTTACTACCAGCCTCTACCAGAGTCGGAGTGAAAACAGATGAAATTCTGCAGGAGTAAACCTTAAACTACACCCACTTAAGTCTTAATTCAGCTGCCATCACTCATTGACAGTCATGGCTGCACCTCGTTAGCTGTCCCAGCTGCAGATCATCCAGGGCAATCAGGATCTCCTCACCTGGGGCCTCATTTATAAAGCTTGATTACGCACAGAACGGGGCTTGAAAGTGGCGTACACCACTTCCCATGCAAAGGTTGGGATTTATAAACTTGGCGAGAGAATGTGCGCACTGGTATGTCAACTTTGATTTCTGCACGCGAACATTTTGGAGATGGGGAAACTGGTGGTGTAGATAGTGAAGTGGTGAATTTTATTTATTTTATTTAACCTTTATTTAACCAGATAAAACCCATTGAGATCGAGATCTCTTTTACAAGGGTGACCTGGCCAAGAGGTCAGCAGCACACGTCATAATTAATAATACATATTCAAGAGACAAATGATAAACAATATGTTAGAACACACAATAAAAATATTTAGAAGTAGATCACATTTGAAAGTGCAGCAGTAGAAATCACAATAACAATTTAAAAACACAAGCACTGTTCCACTGTCTTGTGTTGTCTATCAGTTAAGATAGAGCGAAAGTGTTCCAGGGAAGTAAGTTCTGACATTTTCAAGTCAAGAATTGAAACCAGTTTCATCTCATACACTTAATGTCATCACATATCAGACATATAGACCTGTGTAATCAAAATCGTAATCCTTTAGTGAGCCATTATGCCTGTTACTGTATGCACAATGTTCATATATCATACTTTCATCTTCAAATGATATAGAGCGGTGGATAGCACTGATTGGTTAGTATTAAATGTGACAAGGTGTTTAACAATCAGTCAAATTGCTGAGTAAGCATATAAATAGTGCGGTGACACTCGTGCGTAATGCTGCACAATGGATGCGCTGGTACTGCTGGAAGATCACGCATATGGTAGGATCAGGATGGACAGAGTCTTTAGGGACCACAAAGATTTCCTGGGCCATGATGATGACTGGCAAATAAGCCGATTTTGCTCTTGGATCTGTGTGCTGAACTGGGCCCAGTGTTAAAACCACCCACCGGAACCGCGCCATCCCGGTGAATTTACAGGTGCTGACCATTCTGGGTTTTCTGGCAACTGGCTCCTTCCAGCTGGAATTAGCCAACAGGTATGTGTTTGATATGATTAACAGTATACAATTTTACATTTTCTGTCTAAATCCCCTTTTGGGTATGATAAAATACAGTTAAATTCTGTCCTTAGGTCTGCGATATCGCAGCCATCTTTCAGCACAATAATGTCCGGTTTCCAAAATGTAATCGTCACAATTGACTGCACTCATATTGCTATAAGGGCTCAGAGTAAAAATGAATTTGTCTATGTGAACAAAAAAAATGTGCATACAATGTACAACCTATTTGTACCTCAAACATGGTACATGGTTTCACACTCGAACATGCATTTTCTTTGTTTTATACATTGTTTTCACTTCAGGATTACTAGCAGGCTAACAGCTAACGCTGTGAAACGACTGCTACAAATGAACAGAAATATTTACTTAAGTTTTCATCCTTTATCTTCAAAAAATCTATCACACCATATAATATATAAGATGTAACACACAGATAGATTAGCCCAACATTGGACATCACCCACATTGAGCTCTGTGTTGTCCCCCACCCCCTTTTGCACACTGCTGTGAGGGGCTTCTCTCAAATTTACTCAGGTTGTTGTGATTAACAGGTGCGGCCAAATACTTCTATTCAAGATCTGAAATCGTATCAGCAGTTAGAGAAGTATAAATATACTCATTTTGCTGTGGTAGCTTTTCTGGCGAAGCTTGCACGTAGTTGAGAAGGTTGAGTCCAGACTGTAACTCCACTAAATTTTATTTAGCAGCTTTTCTGGGTACATAGTCAAGACCTGGCATTGAGAGGCTTCATAAGGTTACCTTCAGGCATGTATTTAGTCTGGATGGTAATGAAATTTATCTTGCATTAGCTGCTTGACAGAGAGAATAATTCTTAAGAGTATTTTTCTCAGTATAAGCTTTAAGGATCTTTAAAATGAGCACCTCAGAAAGTTAATGAACTGTGTTCAGGTACCTGCAGAGCTGCATGCCATTATCGGTTTAGTCATGTATAAACTGGAGAGAAATGAGCCAAAAGCTAAAAATGACTGAGTCCAGCTTCTCAGACAGAATAGTTTAGACTTTTTCATCTTTAATGTGCTACTCTAACATCTTTGGGTTTTCATGTTGGAAAAACAACAGGACATACAGGTGTTAACTTTAGAAAATGTCAACATTTTTCACTGTTTTCTGACATTTCCCGACAGACAAGTCAATCATGTTTATTCTAAGTTGCATGACTGGTAATTGACTTCTTCATAACGCATTCATAAGCACAGACGATGTAGAGAAGGATGCCCCAAGTCCCTGTTTCATATATAAGGTTGGATTTATGTAAAGAGGGGCTCCCATGTGACTAGGTTTCTCTATATGTTAATGTATTCCAAGCTTTGGCCTTTTACACAGTGACCTTTTCAGCTGATAGCTGAGAATCAGTCCTGTGTTACAGAGGTTTCTCTTTCTCTGTGCTGTTCTTTGATCCATAGAGATAAAATGACAAAGACTTGCTGATAGATGACAGCTTTGTGTTATTTCTAGTTTGATTATTTGGCAGTCATGGCTCACTGAAAACTGATTTTTGAGCAAGCCTAGCAGTAGGATAAAATATAATTGGAGGCCACAATCAGCATACTGGAATTTGCATTCTCCTTTTGGAGCTTGAATGTGTAACTCAATCACAGCTAGATAAATGGAACTGTTTGACACTTTTTTGGGTGGAATTGCTTGTTAACTTTCATGGTTAAGTGGGAAAAAAATCTTAGTACCACTCTGAAATCAGGCAGCTTTTCTCAGCTTGGCTAACACATCGGAATCAGGAGAGTCAGTGCACCCAATCAGGAGGTGCAGACGAATCCTGGGAAAAACTGGAAGCTGATAAGCCACCATTACTGCAATGTTTTCTTCTTTTTCTGCCACTTTCTGTGTAACTTTAGTTTTGACAACAATGTTAAGGGCACCAGGAAAAACATGTGGAGTTGTCAGCTGCCCTAACAGTTCTGACAAATTATAACTGTGGAAAAATCATCTTGTTTATACCTGTCCACTGCTGAATAGTGAGTACGGTCGAGAAGAAGCTGCATGTTATCATTACAGACCAGATATGAAAGTGGAAAAATAAAAACTGGTATGTAGTAAACACTTAAAATGTTTTGTTGATACTGCTAGTTTGTGACGATTGAATGCAGCAGTGGAATGGGCCTGCAGACCTCTATAATGGGGTGACCTCAACCGTGAGGTGGGCAGTGGCGTATGAACCTTTGTTGGGGTTCTCCTTAGTTTGTGGTAGTATTTTTATTTCAACCCCCTTCCCCTAACCTTTAGGGTGCGAATGCCAAACCCTAACCCTCTTTAGGTTTTCCTAGTTTGTGGGGTGTTAAATCAAACTGAATCCCCCTAAGTCACAGGTGTCAAACTCAAGGCCCGGGGGCCAAATGCGGCCCATGTTGCAGTTTTACCCGGCCTGCAAGATCATATCATATCTTAACTACAACTGGTTCACCCGAATGAGGTCTGCAGATTTCTTCCAGTATAGAAATGTAAATTAAACCTGGAAGATTTTTTTTAAAAACCCTTTTTCAGATTTTTATGACTTAACAAGTAGAGAGTAGAAATAGTCAGGAATGAGGGAAAGAAATTAATTTGTGTTTTCATTTCATATTTTAATTTTGCATCCCAAGATTATGACCTAAACTTAGGTTATTGACTTTTCATTTTATATTTTGACCTTTTCAATTCATAAGTTGACCATTTCTCTCATATTGTGACCTTTGAGGTTCACAATTTTTCATTTTAAATTATACCTTGACCTTTTAAACTCCTAAGTTTGACTTTTAATCCCATATTTTCATTTTTAAACTCCTGATCTAGAATTTCATCTTATATTTTGACTGTTTAGAGTCACAGTTCTGAATTTTATCTTCTATTTTGACCTTTAAACTCTTGATTTTGTATTTGTGACCAAAGCCAGATAAAGTTCCTGCAAGTCGGCATTCTGGTGGTTGAGAAAAATGGATACAAAGTCGTTTTCTTCAAAATGATCATTTTTCATTTTTTCTCATTTTATGCAAGTCCGACATTTACACTAGTCATTCGATGAAAAAAGTAACAAAAATTTGACATTTAAAAACGTAAATTTTGTGTTTTAAAATGCCCTGTTTTCAAGTTACTACAGGGAGATTGAGGGGAGGGGAAAGCGAAACTGCTGGGTGATAATTGGCCACTCAGCCTGGCATTGTTCCCAGTTTCGCCCATTGAGATGGACAATAACAAACACAGCATGGCTCAAACGCCACCCCTCCAAGTAAATACAGCTGTTTCTAGTTATCACCTTTTATTAACAAGCCTCAAGATGCACCCTGCAGCGAAGAAGAGTAGAAGAGACGATGAAGAAGCGGCAAGAATTATCAATAGACTTGGGACAACTTCAGGATCACTCGACAGTGAAAGTTTGATGACGGTGGATTTCCTATGGGAATATTTTGATGAGCATCAACAGTCGATTCAGAAGCTTGGTTTGGGTGGACTTCATATAAATGTGGCCCTATTGTTCACGCCCATTACCTGGCCTACCTGAAGGTAGGAAAAGTCCTGAAACTTTGAGCCTGGTTTTCTCAGAACAAACAGGAACTAGAAGTTAACATTCAAATGAGCATATGCTCAGATTAAGGTGTATGATACACCATTTGAAAGCTTGGACTCGACACTTTCATAATG
This sequence comes from Cheilinus undulatus, assembly GCF_018320785.1. Classification (NCBI taxonomy): domain Eukaryota; kingdom Metazoa; phylum Chordata; class Actinopteri; order Labriformes; family Labridae; genus Cheilinus; species Cheilinus undulatus. The sequence continues at coordinate 7,792,698 of NC_054881.1, read as the reverse complement.
TGTACAAAACTCAAAAATGACCTCGGATGACTTGCAGGAGTTTTTACCAGCTTTGGTCACATTTTATCTCACATCTTGACCTTTAAACCCATGAGTTTAACCCTCTATCTCATATATTTGCCTTTTAAAAACCTTATTTTGACTTTTAATTTTGTATTTTGACCTTTAGGACTTATAAAGTTGACTTGTTGCATTTATTTGACATGGACACAGTAACATTGATGCGGTAATATTTCATCATTTTGACTTTTTTTTTTTTTTTTTAAAGAAATCTTAAAATCATTTATCATCACTTTTTAATTACCCTATTACCTGTGAAAACATGGTTGACGGTTTTCGGTTAAATTTTGACCCTGTTAGGCCCTCAGGTTGGACTTAAATTCAGATTTCGGCCCCTGCTGTGACTGAGTTTGACACCCCTGCCCTAAATACATTTTTGGATTATTATTCAAGAAATTCTGCTGTTGTGAAAAACGGCCACTTACCATAATCTCTAGCTATGTTTCTATTACCCCAACATGCCAGATGGATATATTTAACATATCCATCTGGAAAACCTCCCATAGACGGTGTTCAGACTGCTCTTCATTTGGTACCAGTTTGGCTTCATTGTGGATTAAACATCAAAGAAGGGAGGAAAGGATACTGGCACTCAATGGGGAGCTAGAATCTGTGGCTGAATTTAAAGAGTCTTTTCATGGAACAGGATCATTCATGAACGACTCATCCTATCATGCTATCTTCCCACACAGGGTTTATTCAATTGATAGTACTTCGCCATTTCAATTAAGAGCGTATTTGTAATGAAATAAGGATTTTTTTTAGATAATAAAGGGATTTAGCTAGTCTCTCAGCTCAGTACAAGACTCAGCAAGACTCTTGTCTCCCTTCATCTGGCTGATGACTGGAGATTCATATTTACAAGAGATATAAAAGTGGTATTAAGGTCCTCCCCAAGCTCTTGACAAGAAACAGAAAGCGCTTTATCGCCAAAAATGTTGCAAATGCCTTCAAGAAGAAATCAAAGCCTCCATGTTTCATCTGGTAATTATGACATTTGGGGATGGCTGACGATCACAGCAACTTCTAAGCCGTTAAATCACTTTTCATGGGAGAGTCTGAGATTTCTTTGAGGATTTATTCTTCATCTAATGGTCTGGATATCTAGAATACTTTTTAGCTGTTTAATTGGCCTGTAATTTAATCATATTTTCAGGGAAGCCATCAGAAATATGTCAGCCATGTTTCAAAGAAGCCCCTAACTCATACTTCATAAGTCCTCTGGTTCTTATCCACAAATAGCAACTCCCTGAACTGTGTCGAGGATTTCTGTGCAGTTCAAAAGGCCATGCTATCCAAAGTTAGAAGGCTCTCTAAAGTCTTTTCCATCTCTCTTAAATTGGACTTTATATGGGCCTCTGTTTCATCTCTGCTCAAAACAGTTTCTGAAGATTTACTGTAACTGATTGCTCCTCCATCCAGTATGTGGGCTGTCAGTCCTTTCAAAAAACGAATTGAATCCATTGAGAAGATGAAAAGAAAGAGCCAACACAGAGTTCAACACAAAGTCACTTTTATTATGTTTAGGGGGCAGGTGGAGCAGCTGAATGGAGGGATCCTCCTGATCATGAGGGTATCTTTGTTGAAGTGGATGCTGGCTCTGTCTGAGAGGATAAGACAGAGGAGTGGGAGCGAGAGTCGGCTAAGTGTCTCCAAATAATGATGTCCGAGTACCCAGATGATCTGTATGATCCCAAAATCAAAAGAAAAGGCAGCCTCAGCAAAGCCACACATCAAAAGTCAAAATTTAAAATCCAAAACCAAGAAGAAATAAGTCCCAGAGGGTCTTGAAATCACACACCACGTAACCAACAGTTTGCAGTGTATATAATGTTCTCACTGTCTGACTGCTTCTAAAGTCACTCATCACAAAGCGAAACAGTAAAGTTCCTTCAAAAGAACCAGAAGTTGATCACTAGACATAAAGGGATGTGCACCTTTGACTGCATTGTCTGGTGCATTGCATTTTACATTGCAGTAACTTCTCTTCTGCAGCCTTTGCTTTGACAATGAGTTCTACTACTGCGCTCTACTGTATGAGAGGGTGTGTCTTAAAATGATCGCCCATGTGCATCTGAAAATCTGTCGAAGTAATCTCTTACACTGTGTCCAGACCAAAGGTACTGCAAAATGTTGCCTCTTAAAACTCTGCAAAATCATAATGAGATGCATACAGTTCAGAAAGCCTCCCCTAAACCTCACCTTTTAAACATTTACCCTTAAATCCAGGAGTGTAGCTAGGGATTTTGGGCCCCTAGAAAGAATATTACACAGGACCCCCCCCCTTAACTGGCTAGTCAAGCAACAAATGTGCGTCATTTTTACAAATACATATGCGTTTTAATGTATTTTTGCACAATAGTTTCCCCATTTATGAGTAATATTTCTACTATGGTATAATTAAATTTACTTTCATTGTTTTGTAGTGCTGGACTTCCCCATTTGGACATTTTTAAGGGAGGAGCAGCATTTTATTTTATTCTATTTGATAAAATTTCAGTCTGTTGACCAATTAATTTAGTTGCTTTGGATCAACAATGACACTTATTACTAAGAAAAAATAAATAAAAACCACACTTTTCATCGCAGCCTTCTCAAGGACCCCTCCTCACTGTGGGCCCAGGTAGTCAGTACCCTTTTCCCTCCTGTGCTACACCCATGAATCCAATTTAATCATATTAAGGAAGAGCCTAACCCTAACCCTTACCAAACCCTTAGAACCCTTCATATCATATTAATCTTATCCTCTGGAGCATTTTGTTAATACGGTTACATAAAATCCCTGAATATTCCAACGTAGTTACATTTAGGAAAACGAACTTTCTGGGCTCATATTATCCCAAGAGCTGTGTGCAGCTCAGTAAACTTAACCCCATATCTAGACTGACCCGTAACCCTTAAATTAACCCTTTAAACCTTAACCCCTACCAAAAATGGAGAAAAGTCCAACTTCAGCATGTATTTCCAAGACATGTATACAGCTTAAAAAATATCCCAGACCTAACCCGCTCCCTAAACCTGCTAACTTTAATAGCCTTAACCCTAACTGTTGTTTGTGGATAGTTTTTGTTAATTTGGCTGGACAAAAATAGTGAATATTTGTACTTAATTAAATTTAGTAACACCAAACTTTCTGGGATTATATTCCAAGATCATATAGTATAATAAGCCTGCCTAATACCTAACCCTAACCCACAGTCTATCCCTTTTCTGTAGGATCAGTTTTGTTGATGTGGTTAGACAAAATCATACAAATTAAGACTTAAAGATGTCATAAAACCAAACCCTGTGGGTTATATAGGTGTACATATTAATATCTCCACCACACCCAATCTTTAATATACCCAACCTGTACATAACCGTTGGTAAATAATATTTATAATTTGTACGTTGACATTTTTCCATATTTCTATATTCCATATTTTTGTATTTATTAGTGCACTCGTAATAATACTTTTATTTGTCCTCTATTTCTATTGTGTTGCTGTCGGCAATGGCCTGCTTTGTCTAAGATACTTTTTGCTGCTGTAAATTGGAATTTCCTCTTGTTGGACTAATGAAGGAATATCTTATCTTATATGCAATGCTCGGTAAATAACCCAAGCCTAAAGAATATTTTTGGTAATTTAGCTAGACAAAAATGTTGAATATATTATATATAATATTTCAATTTACCATACTTTCTGAGTTTATATTATCATTAGAGTTGTATACAGCTGAGTAAGCCTACTCCCATTCCTAAACCAACCCCCTACCCTCCTAACCTTAACCTTAACCCTTCCATGTGGGATCATTTTGTAGACATGGCAAAAAAATGGGGACTATTCCAACTTATCATATTTTGGAGAAAACAAACTTTCTGGCTTCATATTCAAAGAGATGCATATCGTTTAATAAGCAAACCCCATACCTAGACCTTACCCCCCTCTAACCCTTAGAATCTTGACCCTTATCCTGTCCCTTTTCTGTGGGGTCAGTTTTACTGATTTGGTTCCACAAAATCATACATACCAAGACTTAAAGATATGGGGTAAAACCAATAAATTGTGGGTTCATTTAATCCCAAGAGATGCATGAAGCTCAGTAAGCCTACCCAATGCCTAAACCTAAGCATATCTGCTGGGGATATTTTGTTAACGTGGCAAGACAAAAACAGTGAAGCTTCCAACTTAATTATATGTATGAAAACCAAACTTTCTGGGTTTATCATTCCAGGAGATGCATTCAGACTATCCCAGTTACTCAACCCTGCTCAACCAAAGAGCCAAACTGTTGAAAAATGCCTTTGCAAGAGCCACAATGTAAGTGGTGAAAAGTGGCAAAAACTGATTAAAGTGGCAATAAAAATAAGATAAATGTGGAAAATAATGGTCAAACAGTGGCAAAAAAAAGTAGTGAAAAGGGGCAAATTGAGCATAAAATGGCAAAAAAAGGGTGAAAAGTGGAAAAACGGGGAGAAAAAGTGGCAAAATAGGGTAGAAAGTGGCAAAAAAGGGTGAGGAGTTACCAAAAATTAGTTATAGATGGCAAAAAATGGCCAAAAACACAGCAAAATCATGGCAAAAAAGTGAGTGTAAAGGTGACTAAAATGGGCAAAAATGTGGGGAAAATGGTCAAAAAGCAGCAAAGAGTGGCAAGAATGCTGAAAACAGTAGCATATAAAGGCAAAATATGACTTAAATGGGCTAAAAGTGGCAAAAAAGGGAAAAAATGCAGATAGCAAAAAGCAGGATAAAAGAGGCAAAAAACAGATGGCAAAAACAGAAGTAGTAAAGTGGGTAAAAAGTGGCAAAAAGAAATGGCAAAAGTGAGCTTGAAGCAGTAAAAACTGGATTAAAAGTGGCAAAAAAAGAAAAAAAAATCTAAATAAGGACTATGGAAATATACAGACAAAAAAATAAAGGTTGTAAATTAAAGCCAACCGCATAAATGAGGGGATTCAAACTGATTAATGTGACTTTTAATGGATCATTTCTGAGGTCATGAGCCACAAATCATCACAAAAGAGCCACATGTGGCTCAAGAGCCACGCACTGAGTATGACTGGCCTATCCAATAACTATCCCTACCCCTGATCATTCTAACCCTAATCTGTTGGATCAGTTATGTTGACTTGGTTAGATGAAATCACAAATACTTAATCTTAAATATAAAGTGTTTGGATAATATTTCAAGTCTATATTACCCTCAGAAGATGCACACAGCTCAATAAGGCTACCCAACATTTCAAAGCAGATGGATTGGCCAGATTCTTTTGCAAAATTTCAGGCTGAGACCCTTTTCCTGGTCAAAGAATGACTGGACCAATAAGCGTTACATGAAGAGAAAGAGGCAGTAGCTACAATGAAAACAAGGGCAGCCAGTGAAGAGATTAGCTGGATGCAGCTATAGCAGCAATTTTATAGAACTTGACATTTCTTTATTAAAAGAAGAGAGAAGAATCACTTTAAAAGCTTTTCTTGGCAGTTTTTCCCCAACTGGCTTTGGCAAGAGTTTCATTTACCAACTGGCTCCAGAGAGTGATAGTGAAGACTTGTGTATTGGCTGCCTATTAAGCTGGCCTCCAAGCTTTTTTTTAAAGGCTCTTCCTTTTCCAAACACCATCCATGTCCATTTGGATGTGAAACATATGCCATATGTCAGGTTAAAGCGTTCCCCACATCTAACACTAAACCTAACCTTAACCCTGCCCTTCCCCTTATCCACAGCATCAGTTTTTCATGTTTAAACAATCACTATGAATGTATTCAGTCTTAATGATGTGTAGCAAAAACCAAACTGTCTTGAGAATTATCAATACAAGGGATGCATACAGCTCAGAAAATTTCAACCCTCTTTTGCAGATCTGTGTCCAACTAAACTTCACTAACTCTTCCAGCTCTCTCTAGTCTGGTCCTGGACTATCTTTAATGGACACCAACTTCCATCACTCCATTTCTGCTTCAGAGCGGCTGTTCATCTGTCTCAGCTGAGTGACGATTTCACCTTATCTAGCCATTGGCTGATATCCAGCTCACAACTGCAGTTTGAACCCAAAATATACTGCTTTTGCTGCTTTGGCAGTATTATATGGAACGAAGGGATGCTGAACCTCTTTAATGGTTACGCAGATCTGTTAAAAGTAAAAGCTTTTGCTTTGCCAAGTCTGTACACAAGACAACAAGCAAACAGCTTTTCGAATGGATAGACCGATTTAGATGTGAGGTGAATGTGAAGTTGATAGGCTTTCGCAGCACAGCGTCAAGCAGATTTCTTGCCCAAATTGAGGAAATATAATGCAGATATTTCTTGGTCGTTGTAAATTTGCATCATCCATGTTATCAGTCAGAACTTCTGGTCTATTTTCACAGAACATTTGCCTCACTTTTGGTCTGAACACAGTGTTTTAGCAGGTAGACATCATCAGATCTTTCTAAATGCTTATCAGAGTGAACAATCGTTGTCACTGATCACAAAGTACAGAAATGACACTCTTACAAAGTTAATATCCAACATTCCTCACTTTCAGTTTGCTTGTCTATCTCCAGCAGCAATATCAGAGACACGGTGCAGAAAAAAGAAAAAAGAAGCATTAGGAGATCTGGAAAATGAATGACAACATAGTGACGTTACACTAAACATTTTGACAGCCCAGATGACTGTTTGAGGGCAAGTGTCGGCGCATCCGATCCCGGGAAGGTCGCAACACCAGCTAGATTGGCAGTCCGTCTGAAAACCACGCTGAGTCCTCTTCACGCAGAAATTCCTTAATCCTCATGTCAGGAGTTGACATTTCCCAATCAAAGACGAGTGTGGGATACTTACATGTCGCTCTAAAATGTTCTCTCACAGCAACACAAACATTTTAGTCCTTCGACATTTGTTCCCAACTCTTCCTACTCTCTGTCTCCTGGATTAGCAGAGGCGTCCCTTCAATAACAGTCCATAATGTTCCCCTCCGTGTTGTCGATAAGCTAGTACACCCAATCCTCAGTGTTCATGCAGTAAAGGTTCGTCTCTATCTGATCTGCTGCAGACCTGACCTTACCCAAGTTTAGCAAACTCAGAGTCCCGCTCTTCTCTGCCGCAGCCCAAAGTGTCCGTCCGCGGGGACTGGACCCTGCTGATTTCTTCAAGGGCACTGGCAAGAGAGTCCAGGTCCCCCGAGTCCTGGTGCTGGACTTCCCACAGACTCAGGATCACTGATGACGGGCTCTCCTGACAGGCGAAGTAGCTCAGGTTCCTGCAGGCCAGGAAAAATGTGATATTGGATTAGAGCAGATCAAGGAGACAGATCAGAGCTTCAGTAACGCAGTGATTATGATAATAAGGCCAATATATCGAGACATTTTAAAGCAGAACTTACAGTGACTCAGCATCTTTTATGCTCCCATGAGGGGGGTAAAGATTAAAAAGTTGTGCAAAATCAAAGCAGCAGAGGCCAAGTCATCCCAGCTTTTTTGTTTCTGGTGTGGATCAAACTCCAAAACAGAGCCCTCTTTAAATATTCCACGTCTTAGCTCTTTGTTAGGGCTGAACGATTTCAAAGGGATGTCTAACTGTGGCTGTTTTGACTGATGTTGCAGTTGTGAGTTTTCATGTTAGAGGGAATTTGATATTATTTCACTGCAAGACATTTTAGAAGCACTGTTGTGTGATTTTGTCTGAGGATTTGTGCCAAGCTAAGATGTTTTCTTTGGTCTGTGAAGTTTGATGTGGGGCCAGAGCATGTCTGCTGTGCCACACGATTAATTTACTGCATTTTTGACACATTTTACCCCTAAGAAGAATTGTGCCTCCTGCAATTTGGAGAATAAAATAGACTGAATGGGCTTTCAGGGGGGATATGACTTTCTTGTTTGGCTTTAATTAATGATTCATGCAATTGACTTTATTTCTACTATGGCTATTTACCACACAAAGATGCATTTTGCATTTTTTACACTTCATTTGTAAATGTGTCTAAGCCGAGTATTATAGAGTTCTGAGTGTTGAGTATTATATCAAAGGATCCCAGCTGTATTTAGTCTAGTTTAGATCAGGTCAAGTCATATAGCTCTGGCCTCCTGACATCAGCCAGACCTGTGCAGGGCCCATGCCCCATCTCTCCAGGTATCCACCTTAGATGCCTGGACCAGCCCACCAGATCCTGTGCACCTAGTATATGGGGAGCTGGATGAGGCCTGGGAAAGCATGCCAAGTTCCCGTAAAAGCACAGCTGCCATTCCTGCATCAAGCAGCTGACCCTCTCCTGAGCATGCCAGCATTAGACACACGGTCTTGCCAACAATACCCAAAAATGCGCTCAGGAGAAGTTGTCACAAAGGAGTCTAGCTGGCGGCTATGGGCATCAGTCAACATCCAGGCCTCACAAGAGAAAGGTAAGACCGGAAGGACCAAGTACTGAAAGACTCATTCACATGCTCAGATACTGGGAACGCCATACTGTCAGCCTCACTGTTACTGGATTGATGGATTACTCTGCCAGGGCAGGTGAACTGCTCCACAACTTCCACACTCTCACTATTAACAGACACAGATTCCATTGATGGCATCTCTGAATGCTCCCACAAGGACATCTACAGTCTCCGCAGGAGTATTTTGACCCAATCCCAGATTAGATAAAGACGAAATATTCCAGCTTGGCCCCAACTGAGCCAGTGCACAATCTCTCTGGCCCAAGCCATGCCACTTCTTCCTCACTCTTCCACCATTGCACTCACTTTGTGCATGTGTTGTAGAGGCAGCTGGTTGCACCACTTTTTAACAGCTTTTCTCCCCCATTATGTCAAAAACCTACATTTTAGAAGAAATGTGATATAATGTTTAGTAGTGGATTTACACCAAGGGAAGTTCTGAAGTTATTCCTAGTGCAAATTCATGTATTTTTATATGAATTTGGTCCTTCTTTTGCAGCTATAGCAGCCTTCACTCTTCTAGGAAAGCTTTCAACAAGATTTTGAGTGTTTCTGTGGGAATTTTTGCCCACTCATTCAGGTCAGCCACTGATGTTGGATGAGAAGGCTCAATCTCAGTTCCAGTTCATCCCAACTGTGTTCGATAGGTTAGGTCAGGGCTTGGTCAAGTTCTTCTACACTGAACTTATCAAACCATGTCTTAATAGTCCTTGCTTTGTGCACTGGGGCACAGACATGTTAGAATAGAAAAGAGCCTTAGCCAAACTGTTGCCACAAAGTTGGAAGCATAGCATTGTCCAGAATGTCTTGGTATGCTGGAGCATTAAGATTGGCCTTCACTGGAGATAAGTACCCTGAAAAATTGGCCCATACCATTATCCCTCCTCCACCAAACTTCACAGATGGCACAGTGTGGTTAGACAGGTAACTTTTCACAGCAGTGACCTGTCACTCCACAGAACATGTTTCCACTGCTCCACAGTCCAGTGTCAGTGTGCTTTACACCACTCCATCCAACGCATGGCATTGGACTTGGTGATGTAAGGCTTGCATGCAGCTGCTCGGCCATGGAAGCCCATTCCATGCCACAGATGTGGGCTTACATTAATACCAGTGTAAGTCAAGAATTCTTTAGCTATGGAATCAGCAGAGCATTTAAAGACTTTGATGCACCATGTACTTCATTTACTCCACACTGAGTGATCAGGGCTGAGTTTCTGTTGTTCCTAAATGCTTCCACTTTCTATTAATATCACTTACAGTTGGCTGGTGAGTATCCAGAAGGGATGAAAGTTCATGAACTGCCTTATTGTAAGGGTGGCATCCATCACAGTACCACTCAACGGCCCATTTAGTATCCCAAATGTAGCAAATGGAGACTGAATGGCTAGGTGCTTGATTTCATAGCCCTGTGGCAACAGGTCTAATTAAAACACCTGAAATCAATAATTAACAGGTATGGCCAAATACTTTTGTCCATATAGTGTATTTAGACATGTCAGTCATACACCCATGAATGGCATAAATGTATGCAGACAGTAAAATGCAAGTACTGTAAAACTATCCACTAAATGCAACTCAACAAATTTGTTAATAATGTCTTTATTTATTTCAGCATCATCTGCACTCCTCACACTGCCCTATCATCTAACATAGGCTTGCATATATCAGTCTAATAGTCCAGTAGTTTTTATGCTTGTAAATAGAAAGCAAGGCTAAGTTGAGTCACAGTCCTTGTTTATTAACGAGAACTGTGACTCAATAAGGCTGACTAAAACTAAATATTGACCATTAGTAAGCAAAGGTATTTGCCTTGCCCAGACAGTCAATACCAGACTGCAAAGATGCACTGCAATGGTATGTCTGAAAAATCCAAACTCATGGTTTGCTGCATCAGAAAAATAAGCTTGGAGCAGGATTTCATGGGCAGACCTGTCCCTCATCTGCTGTTGTTATAGCACCAATCCAACAGAGTGCACTGTTTCATTACAATGAGATTCCCTTTGTCCCCTTCGCCCCTCTATCCCACTTCCTCTCCTCCATATGAAGCCATTTCCACACATTCAGAGAAATAATTACAAAAATCAGCTTAAGCAGGAAGAGACATTCCCATTACATGCTTTTTGGTGTGTTCGACTTTGCTGAAAAAACTCTGAAATCCTTTCCCCCTTCCTCGGTCACAGATGTTTGTTTCTCAGACTTGCTTTAAGTGAAATTCCTTAATCACATAGTTTCTGTCACAGTCTCTTAGTCAACTTTCCCCTCTCATGTTCCTCCAACTGGCAAGAGAGAGCGGATACTCACACTTAGTGCTCCTCGCCCTCGAGAGCTCGACTGCACGGATCTAAGAGTCTTCACGGCCATCAGCATTTGATTATTGACTTCTCCTCTGAAGCACAAATGGAGATCAGCTCGTACCAAGACAACGAAAAACCTCACTCTGCCTACGCAAATTCTGACCTGGCACAACCTCTGGAGAGTTTAGCCGGGGTTGAAGCGGGAACACATGCAGAGATGCTGCTAATGAAGAGTGCTAACACGAACACATTTTCTTGCCAGAGGCTGGCCTGTCAGCGGTCTGAGACCTTCCTTCAGATTTCTGCAAAACACGGCATTTTTCTCTCCAGTTATTCTGACTGTGCTGCAGCTCGCTCCCTCGCCATCTCTCCCTGTGCATGTGTTTCTAGATCTATAATGAAATCAGCAGTGTGGCGTGTTACTGAAGGCTGGTTGGTGATGGAAGATTAGGGCTGACACGGTGCCTAAATTCTAGATTAAAAATAGTATTCAAAGTGGGACAACGTTTACATACTGGAGAGACCTGAACATGTAGCTTTTTATGCTTTCTAGTCATTATTCTGTTATGATACCAGAACAAAACATATGTACTGCTTCATATTTATGAGCCTTTGTGACTCACATAGATGACTCAGCAAGACACCTCTGCTTTAAGTAAGGATAAAAACCAATAAGGTGGAGGTTAGATGAAGCCAGAGGCCTCTGCACATCATCAATTAACGCTTGGTAGTGGACCTTTGAAAGGCCATTATTAAGGTCAAAATCACTGAAGGAAAACCACAGCTCCAAAAAAGTTGGGGCACTACATAAAATGTCAATAAAAGCAGAATGCAATCTCATAACCCATATTTTATTCACAATAGAACATAAACAACATATTAGATGTTGAAACTAAGACATTTTACCATTTAATGAAAAAAATATTAGCTCATTTGGAACTTTGATAGCAACAACACATCTCAAAAAAGTAGGGACGGGCAACATAAGGCTGGAAAAGTAAGTGTTATGCATGAAAACAGCTGGTGGAGCATTTTCCAACTAATTAGGTTAACTAACTATTAACCCTGTAAAGCCTGTTGTATCATATTTGATACATACTTTTATGATACCTCTATCTAATCAATATAATCAATAAATTTCTAAAACAGAATTCTGAATACAGTGATAAATGATAAAAATGCCCTCAAGTGGATTATCAGTTACCAAAAACACTTAATGTATCAAATGAGATACAAAAAATATATATGTTAAATTTTATGGAAATTTGGAATTTTTTGGATTTCAGTAGAAAGTGAAATAAACATTTCAGTTCCAAAAAATGAGAATTTTCTGGCTAAGATTTGTGTACTTGGGCTTTAAAGGAGCACTTTAGAAAGGCAGGGTCTCTCAGAAGTAAAGATGAGCAGAGGTTCACTAATCTGCAAAACAACTGCTCCTAAAAATTGTGGAGCAATTTCAGAAAAATGTTCCTCAAAATGAAATGCGATGGCTTTGAATTTCTGCTCAGCTACAGTCCATAATATTGTCAAAAGATTCAGAGAATCTGGAGGAGTCTGGTGATCTTTGGGTCCTCCCGTGGCACTGCATTAAAAACAGACATGACTCTGAACTGGAAATCACTGCATGGACTCAGGAACACTTCCAGGAATCACTGTCCATCAACACAGTTGGTTATTCCATCCACAAATGCAAGTTAAAGCTGCATCATGCACAGACAAAGCCACATATGAACATGATCCAGAAACACCAATGTTTTCTCTGGGCCAAAACCCATTTAAAATGGACTGTGGCAAAATGGAAAACTGTTCTGTGGTCACATGAATCAAATGTGAAATTCCTTTGGAAACCGCCTGATGCGGTTTCCAAGAGACTAAAGAAGAGAGGGACAATCCAGCTTGTTATCAGTGTACAGGTCAAAAGCCTCCCTTTTAGTGCCTATGGTGTGGGCAGCTTACCCATATGGAAAGGAATGATCAATCTTCAAAAGTATAGAGCAGTGGTTCTCAACTGATCAGGCATCAGGACCCACCACCAACTCCTTAAAAGAATTAGTAAAATGTTTAAAAAATGTAAAAACACTCAAATCTTTTTAATCAAAAATGATGCCCTTTGGACCCTAAATGAAATGAAAACCTTCTTAATGAAGAGAGAGAGAGAGAAAACAAACAAGTGTAACAAGCACACCATTGCAGAAAGACATGCATACGCATTTCTTATTCTACTCCACTTTTTAAAAGACAGCGTGGAAGTTTGACAATGGAATTTCCTTGTTAATTTGGGAAAACCAGCCATGTTATCTAAAAAAAAAGACATAAGATACACGAGTAGAAATTCAAGACACTGCTGACTGACCTCACTGATGTACTACAGATGGAGAGGATACAGTATGACATGATGGACAGCCTCAACAAATTTTTTCAGTATCTGGCAGCCATTTTTGGATCATCTTGTCCCTGGACAGTAACAGATTTTACAGTTTAATGCTAACCTTTCTCTTCTTGAGATGTACAATACTGTGCTGGTGATGAAGTGCAGTTAAATGTCTTACTTTGCAAGCCCTTTTTGTTGTTTTGTTTGTGCTTTTATAATTCATGTCCTCATTCTGTAAAAAAATCTAAAAATCTCTGTAAATGACCACTTTGGGCTTTAGTGAAAAGAATTTTTGCTGATTTTTTTCTGGCACTCATTCACTAGAAAAAGCTTCACAACCCAGTTTTGGGTCCTGACCCACCAGTTGAGAACAAATGCTTTAGAGCAACATATGCACCCATCCAGACATCTTTTTTAGGGAAGGACTTCTTGCAGCAAGACAATGCTAAACCACATGCCACATCCATCAGAACAGCATGGCTTCACAGTAAAAGAGTCTAGGTGCTGAAGACCCAGGACTATTGAGCAGGTAGAATCCTACATCAGACAAGAATGGGACAACATTCCTCTCCCAACATTCTGTTTTTATTTACCCCTGCTTTTTTGGAATTGGGGTTCTTTTGACATTCCTTTCAGTTGGAGTAGGGTGGGAGGGCACTGAAATGAAGCATTGAGATCTGTCTTGTTTTTTGGTCCAGTAGATATCAGATGTGTTGGATATGGGGTTGCACAGTTCTACATGACTCAGCAATAGGCAATACTGAATAAACACTGAATTTCAGTACTCATCTCTACATATGACACATGCAATTTAACAAAAAGCATGGTCTTGCAGAGACAGTACAATGGAGAAATACACAAAGATTGCAGCTTTACTTACTTTGTGGCTGATTTTGAGTAGTTTTGTTCAATATGGCTCTGTGATGCTCTGCCATTCATTCTAAATATCAAGAGGAATGGCTGTATCCGCTGTATGCCATGAAGATGACGTGCATCTGTAGTTGTGCACATGCAAGTGCAACCCTACTGTGCTGAAGCACATCACTGCCGAAGCCAGGTGAGCAAGCGTGGTATAGAGCATGCACAGTGGTCAAACACATTAGACTTTGAGAATTAAACATGCTCGAGCATGGTACGGATTGCCTAGTTTGAGTTTAGATGTAGGCTTATTTCATTTTCATGAATTATTTGAACTCCTGCAGCCAATCAAAATCCGTTCTCACAAAGATCGTGGAAAAATAAGGAGCAACTCCTACACAGAGCATGCCAGCTTGTGCCATATGGGGTTTAACAGTTCTACATGACTCTGCAATAAGCAAAGGACAACAGTGTATTACAAAGAATGTTATTTAGGGTTCAGTTTGCTTTAAGTCATACCTGTCAATGTGCAGCTTTTGAGCCAAGAGCTGCCAGTCCTTCCCCTTGGCATTAGCGGTGTCAAAGGTGGCGCTGATCCGCTGACGGATGGACAGGGGGATTTTAAAGGCCCTTGACCCTGTCTGAGAGGTGATGGTGCAGTCTGACTGCGTGAAAAAGGGCACCACTCCCTTTTCATTCTGGTAGCAAAAATAAGACAGAGGTGTGAGGGTGATTCTGCAGCTGAAAGTCTCAAAATGAAGACAAGGACGAGGACTTCTCAAGACTATTTTGCAATCTATACATGAAAAAGCTCCCCGAGAGGCTCATTAAGCAAGCTCTTGAATCAAATCAAGAGTTATCCAGTGTAATAAAAAGGAGCTATTAGCAAGCCGCATGACTGCCCACGCGACGAGCACGCATAATATCTTCCTTTTCTCACCTCCACTACAGACGTGTAGACCTGGAGGATCTGCTCCTCGCCTTTGACCTGCCGGACGCTGATCTTGCAGGAGAGCTGCGACGAGGAGTGGCTGTAGCGCTCCAGAGAGAAGGCACACTGCAGGGGACGCTGGTTACTGGCCCACACCTGAGAAAAGGAGAACTCCTGCAGAGACGAGGAGAAGAGAAGAGAGGGCGGACAGGGAGAATGATGAAAGGATTAGACAGGAGAGACATTAAGCCCCCGCTAAAGACGTTTGGTTGCTAGAATCCTGTTTTGCCACCCACTTTGCTGTTTACATGATTAATTAAGATTGAATGAGGGGCCTCTTTAGCAAATCAATGGTATTACCTCATCAGGCAGTTTACCCATTAGAAACAAACATTTAGAGCCCTGTTAACATGTAAAACAGCCCAAATCATTAGGAGAAAGAATTCAATTAGATGCTATTTTACTTACAGAGGATAATGAAGATACTTTATCTTTATTTAGCCTGACGCTCTGCATGGTTTGCCTGACATGCCCTCGTTAGCTCAAAAATATGAGATTTAGACACTGCACAGTTTTCAAATCTGAACTGATTTAAAAAACATGAGGGTGTCCACAGACATTAGGACAGTTTCAACCAATTTATACCATTATGATCCTCCGAATGCACACACCACATGATTTGCAAGACCTCGCACCAGGCATGTGCTGTAGCAGTTTAACAGTGAAGAATTCATGGACATTTGAATGATCAAATAGGAATTAACCCTTAGGCATCCCTTTAATTTTGTATTCTGTGCACTTATATACCTTATGCACTTTTGATATTGTTCCTATGGAGCAGCAAACCTGGTAATCGGCTTTTCTGGTGTCCTCAAGGTTTACCAATTAGTGGGGATGCTGAGCATCCACACTTTTGGTATTTACAAATTATTGTCTGTGTGCTTATTGACGGACTTCTCTTGGGTAATGTTACAGGCCTAACAACTACGATGAATAATTTCAATAACACATTTATATGTTTATTTCTCCTTTAATATAATCTTAATTATCATTTTTAATTTTTTTTTTCGGTTACTTTTGTTTACCTTTATTTCTCCTAATTTTTTCTTTTTTCTTTGTTTAACATGATGGACATTATTACTCTATGTAGTTGTAAGGCTTTCAAAGTCCATGAGAAGTCTACTTCCTCCTTTTTATTCTCAGTAGTGGAATTTTAATTCATTTGGAAAAAAAAACAATGAGATATTTCAACTCAGTTTAATTGATTAATTCATTGAGTTAGATTTATCGCATTACGCGTTTACGAACAGACTATCTGTTAAACAACTCTCTAGTATAGACAGATGTTGGATATAAGTTATCTTATTCTGAAAAATGTTAGTACCTTCTTATCGTCTCTAACATTTTTTGGCCACTAGATGGAGCTATCTGTATTCAAGACTTACAATTTACGGCAGCTTCTTCTCTTGGATAACTGTGGCTCTCTTCTTGGATCATTTATCTGTTATATTGTTTGAAATACTTTAAATGTCATTTTAAATAGCCATTTTTGCAATTAAGAATGGACGTCTTTGACTGGAGAGTCGTGCCCAGGGTCCTTTTAGTACTTGTAATAACGTTTGTTGTTCATTTTGTAATTGTTGTTGTGAATTATTGCAAATACACATCTATACTGAAACTTATATAGGTCTTTGTACAAGGTATTACCGTGCGGTAGAGCTCCTACCACAAATCCGAAAAAGTTTTGTTTTGAATGATGTACCTGTGATGCTTGGTATGCTTCTCTGCGTAGTGCCCACAACGCTGAAGAAGACCACGAGTCAAAACGTGTCTGTTGTACCTTGCCTAAATAAAAAAACTACCTAAAGGACATTTTTGAGTGCTGACACCACCTTTTCTAGTCCATTAAACGACTACACACATACAGTGCTTAACAAATTTATTAGACCACCTGTCTTATTTGTCTCAAAGACCATCCAGCATCATGAAGTGCTTTAATGCGGACTCTTTCATTTTCAGCGAGCTCTCCACGTTTTACCATTTTGAACAGGAATGAGGGATTTCAAACTGAATTCACCCAAATTTGAGCCGGCTCACTTGGCTTTTCTGAGAAGTCAGAAATTAATCAAGCATAACATTCAACCGCTAAAACTCATTTTTCTGTTCAGGAATGCAAGTAAATAACTATAATTTGACATATTAATCAAGAAATATTAATTTGCTTTACTATTTTTTCAGTTTTTTTTGTAAATTAGTAAATTTGAAAATTCGAGGCTAACAATAATAATTCTATTTAAAAATATCAATTCGGTTAAAGAGCTTCTACAAATTGGTGTATTAACCATTGCAGAAACATAAAAAATGATTTTAGTAATTACCAATGCTGTTAATTTAGGGCAGCTGTGGCATAAACCTTACTTTGGTTAGGATTAGGGTGGTCTAATAAATTTGTTAAGCACTGTATATCCCCAGGGGAAATTTTCTGCACCTACTTTAAATGCTAAAATACCTACAATTTTGTTTTTTTTTCTGTTATCACTTCCATCTCTGATCATGACATAGCCAATCTTTGGTCATTGAGTGATTTAATAGGTTTTTAACTCTTTAAATGCAAGTTTGTTCAATTTTATATTCCCCAGAATGAGAAATTTTCCGCATTATATATTTCCCTTTTGAACGTAGACCTGCAGTGTATCCCCAATGATGCACGTTGGAGTGGTGCTTCAGAGATGCAATTTTTCATATCTAAGATGCAAAAACCCGAGTTTATATTCATATCAATACCCACCAACATTTTTTATTTAATTTATTTATGCCTCTATTTCACAGCGCAATAAAAAAAATCCCATGGCAAGTGTGTCTTTTAAGTGCCCTACAGATACACGTTTGGGTAAGGGTAATGGCGCCTTCTAGTGGGTGGTAGTAAAAATGGCAAGTCAAAGGTTCGCCTCCAAAATTGCATCACAGATAATGGCATTAACAGTAATACATGGTACTGCAAATTTGCAGTCAAAATAAGCAATTATAATTGTTTTAAAGGGGCAAGTTTTGTCCCCAAGGAATATAAATGTGAGTATTGATCCTATGCACAATATCAAACAGGTCAAAGTAATGATTTGGCTTGAAAAGAAAAAATGAGCAAAAATACACATCTTTGTGCAGTTTCATGCCAATTGCATCAACAGAACACACACTGGTTCATGAATTCCCAAACAGAATGCAAAGAATGTGCCTAGATATACCTAAGGGTTAAGAAATCAAAATATGCAGGATGAGCAACGTCATCAGCTGGCTGTCCAAGTGTGCAATTTGTTTTGCAGGAAAAATCTAGTCATGAGAGAAAAGCTGAGATGAAGATATTGTTTCCTGACAGAAGGATCATCCAATCACCCTTGTAAGTTTTATTTAGAAAGATTTTTTCACTTCCCCAACACTGTCTATGGGGTGTTGCTCGGATGGATGTGAAAAACATCCCATGGCATGGATGTGAAACAGTCCCCTGAGGCATTTCTAGAGCCTGAAAGTTTAATTCTAAAATAAATGTACCTCTTTATAATCTTATGTTTCCTTTTCCAAATTCCTCTACTCAAACTATGTCTTCATTTTTCTAGTAGGCTAATCTTTTGGATCAGGAACACTAATGTGATTATAGAATTAGGACAGAAATGCCTTAATTCACGCAAACTGCTCTTCACTTTCCCTAAAAGTGGCAGTTAAATAATTTGGAAAAGTAAAAGAGGTTTGGCCAAAAAATGGAATCAGAAAGGACGATTTAGTCTCCCATTTCTAACGACTGTGTGACCCAGACAGTGGCGCAGTAAGAACAGGTCAAAAACACTGTTTTACTGATGAATCATCCCCTCTTCAGAGCCATCAGACGAAAGGACAGCTACTTGAAACAGTCTCTTTAAGGTAAAAGTGGAATCTGACTGGATGCCTGCGGTCATCTTACTCCTTTAGGACCCGCACCTCACACTGGAGCTCCTCCCACTAAGAAAAAATCCCTTGTTGTCTTTCCTAAGGCGCTATGGTGGGCTAATTCTGCTAATAGGATGTCTCTGCTGGGCTAAACATCATAGGGCAGAGCTGAACATGCAGCATGCAGACCCTTAGGAGGCTCTGTGTATGTGTGTGTGCCTGGTAGTCATAATTAATATTGTAAAGGGGGGTGTGTGTGGGTGAGATAGCTAGCCTCTGTGATCTCCTGCTGTGCCCTTGCTGCTGTCCTCTGCGGCAGCTTTGATGTGACCAAGTAAGTGAAAGGGAAACTGGGAGAAGAGAGAGAGAGAGAGAGCGGTAATAGAGAAACTATGGAGACTGTATAGAAGGAGTGGATGTAGCCATGGTGACATCCGTTTTGAAGCTCTTAGTTTGGCATTTCTGTAGCTGCCAGCTTGCTTTTCTACAGACAGTGACCATTTTGAGAGAAGAGGGTGGATACACATCAGTACGTTGAAGGAATATCACTACATCTGCAGGTAAAATATGCTGAGTGTAGCTAATGTTGAGAGTGTTGTCACTACCAGTGTTCAGCCCTCCTTGCAGGTTTAAGTCCACATGCATGTGCTAAACATGGTTGGACAATGCTCCAGTCAGTGAAACTTTAACCTGGCAGAGCATAAGTATAACTTTATCTCCATTTTCTAGATTAGAATACTACTAAAACTAAACTGCCTCTATAGGATGCCATTGTTAACAATGCTTGTTTACATCTGTGCTGTAGAGCAAAGACCTCAGCGTTCATGTTAGCCACAATCTTGGCTAGGTGGCTTCATTAGCTAAAGCTGTGTTTCCACCAAGCAGTCTGGTTCAGTAGCAGGTCACACATCTGCGACTTTCTGCTGTCAACTACTTCATTTACCAACGTTAGCATCATCTTATTACTATAATTAGCGTTACGCCTGTGTGTCTGTGTTGATTTGCACACCACACCATTGCTCCAAATGTCCTCAAAACTTCTCAGAAGACTTCTTGGGTGAACTGGTTTGAAACTGGTGCCATAATAAAAAGATAAATATGAACAGATTTTCAATAAAATCCTAAAATGTTGCACCGAGTTGTCATTCAGGGGCTTCCCCTGTATAACATCTCTCTTTTCTTCTTGCATGTCAACGAATGGCTTTCTTCGCTTCTATATCTCCCTCTTCTCTTTTTCTGAACCTCGCTGTTTTTCCTTTTTGCATTCACTTTACCCCAACACAGCTTCAGAAGGCAGTTTTTCTTCACCAATGTAACTTTGCTAAATGTTTCTTAGTGCTAAACTCATGGTGATTAATATTGGGTCCTTAAAATAATACATCAAACAGAGCGGTCTAGCCCTGTAGCCGTTGTAAAGTGTTTTGAGATAATATTGGTTATGAATTAGGGCTATGCAAGTAAAGCCTGATTAACTGAATTAGAACATAGTTTACAAAATTAAACATCATGCTGTGTTGAAGACTAAACAAGCAACTAAGAGATGAACTCACAAATGTTTTCTGAGGTAATGATTAAAAAAGATGAATCATTTCCACATGTGGTTTAATACATTATTGGTTGTTCTGTATCAGTAGAGTGCTCCTTGTTGGCCATTAAATGATGCAATTTTATGCATAGCCATGTTAACTTCACATTTCAACAGGTAGGCTACATATAGCTTTATATAAAGTTGATGCAATTAACTGAAAGCTTGGGTTATTGTCACATCTGCTAGCAATCAGCTATGTTGGCCATTAAAGAAAAGGCTTGGTTTCTGTACATTAGCTGAGTTGCTGTCAACCAGTGGCATGCACAGACTTTTTCAAGGGCAGGGGCAAAAAGAAAAAAAAGGGCATATACAGCATGTTCTCGTCACTGAAGAGGGCACTAAGTTTGGTGTGTTTTCAAGGGCACTTTATACATGTTTATATGTTACACAATTGGCACATTATATAGCCTTAAAACAGACTAACTAGACAAACTACTGAAGTTAGTTTGTAGTTAGGATCAGCATCCACAAGAACTGTGTAGATTCAACGCTGGACTGTGAAGATCACACAGAAATAAATAAATAAATCCCTAGGGGGTCTGGGGCTCTTACCCCAGAACATTTTCAATTAAGTAGATGCCATTTCCTGTATTCTAGTGCATTTTGACACCATATTAGCACCAGATAATCCAAACTGGTTCTGTGAGATATAGTTCTGGCTCAATATAGATCAAGAAAGGGCCCAACATAAAAATCATTGCAACAGTAATGTTTCATAGTATTTCTTGGTCCTAATGGTCTTCTGGAGTTTACTGTGTTTTTTCCACCCAAGAGGGCAATTAAGTGTGTTTTGCCAACCAGGAGGGTACTTTAGCACACGTTTTGGCTCCCAAGAGGGCACTTTAGCGTGTGTTTTGGCTCTAAAGAGGGCACTTTAGCACGCGTATTGGCTCTCAGGGGAACTTTAGCACATGTTTTGGCTCCCAAGAGGGCACTTTAGCATGCGTTTTTCAACAATTGGGCCACGAGGGGGGGGGGGCTTTAGATGTTTCAAGTGTTAATGTCATGCAAAGATGACTTGAGTAGTCATTTTGTTTGCAGTCATGTTTAAAGGTGAGCACACTAGAGCTAGAATTTCAGGATACATTGATTACAGTCCCAATTCTTACTGAAAGGGGATTTTTCTTTTGGCTTGAAACTATTTTGCCAACAACCTCAGAACTAAATTATAAAATAACCAACATCTGTCTTTGTTTGTATGTTTGATCGAAAACTGCAGCTTTTATGTTGTGTTAATCTAACTACATCACGCAAGCTGAGGAACAAAGTACATTCTACTGAGTACTTCTGCAAGCTTCTGGATATATTGCCATTCTGAAATGTATTTCTTTAGATTTTAGCCAGTTGTTAGGTTAAGTGGCTCAATGGCTGCAGTCTGACCTTCAATAAAGTAGACAAAAGTGTTGTCTAAGTCTGCTCCACCAGACTTTAGATGAAGGTTTTTAATCCATATGTGCTTCCTTTTCTTTATAAGCTTGAAAAAAATTTTGCCTTTATGAGTAACCACTTGAAAGTAGCTCTTGTTTTTTTATTTAATATGACCAGTTTGCACAGCTGCAAACAGCACATAACTCTGGCATTTTGATGGTGCATGTCTATGCAAAAATCATCCCCATCTGGAGTCCTGTGGATGACATGACGACATCTGCAAGCAAGCTATGCTGCATTTAGAAGGTATCCATATCCCTGCCTTACTCAGAGACAGCAAATAATGTTTCAAAGAAGCTAAAAAGCAAAGCTGCACATCCACTAGAGCTCTGCTAAATTTAGAAGTGGGATGCACATACTGCATGGCTGCTGCTTTACATTCCTTCACACTCAGTGACACACAGTCACAGTTACAGTCTGCGTACCTGGCAGGTGGTGAAAGGCTTGATGCTCCAGAGTAACTGTGGGACGTCCTGGATGGACACCTGGAGGCTGAAAGTGTTTCCCCGGAACAGCATCATTTTGGGCTCCTCCAGCAGCCGCCCGCCCCTGCTGCGCTCACCCACTGCAACCTCCTGATAAAAAAGAGAAGAGGTGGGGGTTGTTTATTATTTTTTCAGAGGTGGGTGAGGGGGTCAGGGAAGTGAAGAATGAGGTTTGTATTTTTTATATGACTGGTAACACGCCAGAACTCACAGGAAGAGTTGACAGCTTTTAGAGGGCGATAAAATACTTGTATTGATTCATAATTAAACAGGAATGTACAAGAAATCCTTGCACTAAAAGATACAAACTGAAAAGCTTTGCCTAAAAGCTTCAGATTTTATGTCCCATTTATTTGTCAGATAACATGACAGAAAGAGCATAATTGGAACAGTTTATCAAGGTTGAATAGTTGAAATATGAATATGAAGACAAATTTGTTTCCTCTCACTGTTTTTCCAGTATTCTATTAATATAGAGCACACAAGGCCACAGAGGGTGTCAATCCTGGTGTTTTGTGCTCTTTACTATAGCATAAAAACAAATTAGCTTTCTCATAAAATCAACACTAGCAAAAATCTGCATAACAAGAACTACTTTTAATAGGTTTGGGCATGTTCTATGACTCTCTCCTTTGACCAACACCCCATCTGTTAACATTGAGGAGGCAGGATTTATAGCCATTAAACTTCAGTGTGTTCACAAGCTGACTTTTTTCTTTCTTTTGTGAAAATAATCCCAGTTTGGAGCACTAGACTGCTGCACTGCTTTCCAGTATATTTGTGACCAGGATGCCTCCAGGTCACCTCCCTTTGGAGGTCTTTCAGGCTTGTCAGACTGGGGGAAGGCCCCTGGGGTAGACCCAGAACTTGCCGGGGGATTAAACTATATCCCATTAGGACTGTGAATGCCTGGGGGTCTTCGAGGAAAAGTTGGAAAACTCCTGGGGAGAGGGATGTCCAGGTCAACTTGCTCAGGCTGCTGCCATTATGAGACAGCCCAGAAAAGAAAGAAAATGATTGGATAGATTGATGGATGCATGGAGGGATGAAAAGGTGGAAGGAATGGATGCATGGGTGAATGCATGGATGGATGGATGAATAAAAAAGTGAAAGGGATGGATGCATGGATGAATGCATGGATGGATGGATGGATGAAATGGTGGAAGGGATGGATGAATGGATGGATGGATAAATTGATAAATCAATGGATATTTGCATCAATGGATGGTTTGATGAATGCATGGATCAATGGATGGTGGATGGATGTTTGGACAGATGAATAAATGAATGGATGGATTGATGTATCGACAGATGCATGGATGAATAGATGGATGGATGGATGCCTGGATGACTGAATGGACATATGCATCGATTGATGGATGAATGTATGAACAGATTGATGGATGGATAAATAAATACATGTATAAATAGATGCATGGATGGATGACTGAATGGATACATGCATTGACGGATGGATGTATAAATAAATGGATGGATAGATTGATTAATGCATGCATGGATGGATGAGCTGATGGATGAATAGATGGATGGATGGATGGATGGATGGATGGGTGGATGACTGAATGAATACATGCATCAATTGATGGATGAATAGATATATGCATGGATAGACTAATGAATGCCTAAATGGATGGATGGATGAATAAATAGATGCATGGATAGATTGATGGATGCATAGATGGATGAATGGGTATATGCATGAATAGACTGATGAATGCATTAATGGATGGATGGATGTATAAATAGATGCATGGATGAATATTTGGATGAATAGATGCATGGATGAATATTTGGATGAACTGGGCACTACAGCTGCTCAGTTAATTAAAAGATAACATAAGAAAAACAAAAGTTTCTACTCTTATCTGACAGATTCAGGTGCTGTGAACCAACTGTTAATGAAAGCCTTAAAGATAAAATGTTTTCCTGAATCCAGACTCAGAGGTGTTTTTATAACAATACCATCTGCAAAAACAAAAAATAAGGAGAGAAATATAAAAAGCTCCCAGCGCTGGCACAAATGGTGTTTTTAAAAAAGGCATTATTAGGCTCGGATATGTCTTTCTTTCTTTCTTTCTTCTGGTTTTTATGGACCCACCCTGCCTTGTATCAACAGTTAATGCTGCTGGTGGTAGTGAAATAGTGTTGGGGGATATTTTCTTATTTTCTTCTTCACTTAGGGAGCATTATTTAAATGCCTACCTGACCATGTCCATCCCTTTATGACCACAGTGTACCCATCTTCTGATGGATACTTCCAGCATGATAATGCACCATGTCACAGGGCTCAAGTCATTTCAAGCTGGTGTCTTGTACTCCAACAACCTCAACAGTCATCAGATCTCAGTCAAATAGAGCACCTTTAGATTGGTAGAGCAGAGGATTTGAATCATGGATGTGCAGCTGACAAATCTGCATGATGCTATCATGTAAATATGGACCAAAATATCTGACGAATGTTTCCAACACCTTGTTGAAACTATGCCAAGAAGAGTTAAGGCAGTTCTGAAGGCAAAAGGGGATCTGACCTAGTACTAGTAAGGTGTACCTAATAAAGTGGACGCTGTATGTACACAATGATGAATATTGTTTCAGACTACAGTGGTGTAGCAGTGCAGCAGTATTAATTTTGTCGACTAGAACTATGACTAAAAATGTTTGTCGACAGCCTTTTTTCCATGACAAAAACTAGACTAAGACTAGCAAAAATAGATCTGTGATGACTAAAACTGACCAAAACTGAGTTTAGTTTTCATCAACACGACTAAAACTAGACCAAAATGTAATTTAGTTTTCGTTGGACATTGAAAATCTGTGATACTTTTCCACTGTGGGTAAATCTGTCAAAAAACATTGCAGCTGTATCTATTCTGCCTCTCAGCAGTACGAAGCAGAGACCCCAGGTTGGGCAGGGTGCAGAGAACACACTGCCATGATTTGGTACCAGATTTAGGCAAGAAATAAATGCTTGGACTTTAAGTAAAGACTAAAATGTGAGGACTTTTATGGACTAAAACTAGACTAAAACTAAAAAGGATAGAAATAACTTAAATGTGACTAAAACTAAGATGCATTTCATTTAAAGACTAAAACCAAGACAAAAATTAAAAATAGCTGCCAAAATTGCTTATTTTAACATTAAAAAAAAAAATACATTTCAGTTTCCTGGGTCAAGAAACTGACAGGAAATGCTTCATTAACTTCACAAATTTATGTATTTATGCAGCTTTAATTAATAGTTATTAAAATAATTGAGGTTTGTAAGCTTTAATAAGCTGCATACACAACAAAAACAAGCACCTATGAACAAAAAGCTCCCCTACAAGCTGTTAGAAATGTTTTTCTATCTGGTTTCAAGCCATGTGTGCACTGCTGCCCCCCGGGGAGCCTGATTTTTTTCATATCTGCCAGTGCTCTTTGCACATTTTGAGAAACCCTGTGACCATGGAGTAAAAAAACCCTAGGCTCTTTACAAACAATAAAAACAGTGCAGTGCATTGTGGGGGTTTTTAGGCTTCAAAAGTCATCTAGCATGATTGAAACCCAAAAGTTGAAAAGCTCAAACGTAGCCCCCCTAGGAACAAATGCTGCTCACAACTCGTGACCAGACACAAAACAGATCAAACCGACAGACTGCAGGAGTGACAAACTGACTCTGCTGGAGCCGAAAAAATTGGATAAAGAGAGCAGCCAGAATCATCGGGCAGACATATTGGCTGTACACACGAACAGAGGGAAAAAATCAAAACAAAAGTCCTCTGTCAATATTTTACTTTTGGCTTCCTGCTTGGCGATATTGTAATATTTCCGGATCTATGGAGAACAATAACATCTGTGAGCATGTGCCTGCATGTTTGTGTTTACATTTGGTGTATCTGGGGAATGCAGGGAGGGGTTAGAGTATGAGTCCTGTATGCATGCTGCTTATCCTGTCAGTCTCACAGCACACTGAGGGAAGGATGCAAAGCATACAGGCTGTCTTGAACCTGATCGATTCTTTGCTCGAGCTCACGGGGGAAATTAATTGTTGTATGGAGCTCAAATGAAAGCCAACAAACAGCTGAAAAGTCTGCCTGACGAAGAGGTGGACCGGATGGCGTCCAATTTCTCATCTGCAGCTTTTGAAGGAAGCAAATAAAGATGCAAAGTCACATAAAAACTGCAGTATTAAGTCTGTGAGTGTCTATTAATTAGGATGAACTTCTTTTCATGGCTGCAGAAAGAACGACAAATGTAGGTGTGTTCACAAGGCCAAGAGTGAGGCCGAACTTCTTAGCAAAGTGCTGCTGTGATGAACACATCCCGCTTCTATGGACGTGTCTCATTTTAACGTGCTCACATGCCTGTCATGTGGAATGCACTGCAAAAAACACGTTTAATTAACAGAGAGCAAATTAAATTACGCAAAGAAAGGGCAGGGAAGCAACCTTGGAGCATCTGTTGTCTTTGTAATTAAAAGTCCCTCTTTGTCTGCTAGTCATCAAGCATCTCCCAGTGGCGATGTTACCGAGCAGGCAGATCTTCAGTGGAGCAAAAAAAAAACCTCAGACAGCAATTCTTCCAGGCAAAAATACACCAGACGCATCGAGCAAACCCTTCCAATTAAAAATTCTTATATCACATATTTAGATCATAATATTCTGATTCTGTTGGAGGCTCAGTTAGTCAGCCAATCTGCCCATTTTTCCCTCCTGACTCGAGTAGTTCAAGACTTACTGGAAAGACTGCCAAGACATTTTGACCGATGTTCCTCTGGTGATACTATGACACTGGCATTTCTGATTTAGGGACAATGTCAGCAAAATAAATGGAAGAATTACCATCTCATTTGGCTAAAAAAAGTTCAATAACAGTAGTGATCCCTAAACTTTTAGTTTGAGCTTGACCAACGTACTGGTCAGCAGATGTCCAATCCAATCCAAACAATGCTTTACAAAGCTCTTTACTCAACAGTATATCACCATAATCTTTAATTCTGGAATATGACCAAATGAGGCAAAAATGAAGGGTAAAAAGTGGCATTGCCAGTTTAGTCTGACTACTTGTGCATCCCAGCATGCTTTACTCTGCTTGCAATTCAAAATGAATGGGGCGAAATTTCACTAGTGTCAGATCAATGTGATCAAATGTGCAATGTAATGCTGGTGGCTGCACTTGGGGTAATACACAGCATTCCCAATTACTATGCAAATTGGATTTTAGTGTCATAAACGTTCAATTTTTTTTTCCAGTTTAACTCATGGATGGTATTGTGTCTCAGGGCTCTTTGAATCACTGAAATTAATCTCAGACACCTGTGATAATTAGTTTGCCAGGTGAGCCCAATTAAACAAAAACTACTTAAGAAGGACACTCCACATTATTAAGCAGGCCACAAGTTTCAGCAATATGGGAAAGAAAAAGGATCTCTCTGCTGCTGAAAAGCCTCAAATAGTTAGATGCCTTGACAAGGAATGAAAACATTAGATATTTCATGAAAAATTAAGCGTGATCATCGTACTGTGAAGAAATTTGTGGCTGATTCAGAGCACAGACGAGTTTGTGCAGATAAAGGCATAATGAGGAAGGTTTCTGATGGACAAATTCATCAGATTGAGAGAGCAGCTGCTAAAATGGCATTACAAAGCAGCAAACTGGTATTTGAAGCTGCTGGTGCCTCTGGAGTCCATTGAACCTCAAGGTGTAGGATCCTCCAAAGGCTTGCATTCATGCATAAACCTACTGTTCAGCCACCCCTGACCAATGCTCACAAGCGGAAACGGTTGCAGTGGGCCCAGAAATACATAAAGACTCATTTTCAAACATTTTTGTTTACTGATGAGCACCGTGCAACCCGGGATGGTCCAGATGGAGGAATAGTGGATGGTTGGTGGATGGCTGACATGTCCCAACAAGGCTGCGACGTCAGCAAGGAGGTGGTGGAGTCATGTTTTGGGCTTGAATCATGGGCAGAGAGCTGGTAGACCCCTTTAGAGTCCCTGAAGGTGTGGAAATAACCTCAGCAAAGTACATAGAGTTTCTGACTGACCACTTGCTGCCATGGTAAAAAAGAAGAGCAGTTCCTTCTGTAGCTAATTTATCTTCGTGCATGACAATGCACCATCTCATTCTGCAAAGAATACCTCTGTCTCATTGGCTGCTATGGGCATAAAAGGAGAGAAACTCATGGTGTGGCCTCCATCCTCCCCTGACCTCAACCCTACTGAGAACCTTTGGAGCATCCTCAAGCAAAACATCTATGAGGGTAGGAGGCAGTTCACATCAAAACAACAGCTCTGGGAGGATATTCTGACATCTTGCAAAGAAATTCAAGTAGAAACTCTCCCAAAACTCACAAGTTCAATGGATGCAAGAATTGTGAAGGTGGTATCAAAAGATGTTTACGAAAAATAAACAGTTAAATTTTTGTTCTAATGTGTCCTTCTCTCTTAGTCACATGTGATGTTGACAACTGTTTAGATGAGAAATGGGAACTAAAAGTGCATCTTATGGTACATAACATTACTATATTGGACCATCATTGGTGTGTCATTGTGACCTTCAATAAACCTTAAAAATGAAGGAACACATTTTATAATGGCACACCTGTTCTACCATAAAAGTTCTGTGTTTTAACTGTGCACCTCGACCTTTTCTTTTCAGACCCGTCTGAAATAATAACCTTATAAATCCCTTTTGTTCTTCAGTGTTTTTAAGAAGCATATATACCTTCCCGTCTCTCCACACAGTACCTGAAATGCATGCGGCGTGTCGTCCACACAGTAGACCCTGAGGGTGAAGCCCAGAGAGTTGCTGTTATCTGGACTACCAAACACAGCCAGCCTCAGACGCTTGGCTGCCTCCTGGTTCAGCGGCTCCCCCACCAGGGCGTAGCGACCCGGCTGCTCCAGCAGCACGTGGCACCTCTGGGCCTCCAGTAGACAGTAGCAGGACGTGCTCTCCTCATCCACTGACATCACTTCCTTTAAGGGGAGGAAAAAGCAGGTGTATTAAAAGTGCTGTGAGACATAAATAGTTCATTCTATGTTTAATCATGGGAGCAGTACAGACTTTGAAGGCCTTCTTTTTAGTAGTTTTCAATTTTTGTTTTGAGGATTCAGCACGCAGCTATACAGGGAGAAGCTGATTTATGATTCCAAACATTTCTGCCAAGAGTTTGTCTGCAGAGGGAGAAAGCTCTTCACCACAAACTGAAAGCTACAAACTATACAGCTTGTGTTATGTGACTCTGTGGTTAAATAATGTGAGATGCTTTTCAAGCCAAGAGCCTCTTGAATTTATAGACTGTATAAAAAGATAGACGACATGACAGTCCCAAATAGGAGCCAAAACATGCTGGGCTCCTTTAACTGACAGGCCTGAGTGTAAGTCATAAGCTCTGCCTCCATGTTAACACACGACACAAGGGTCAAACTTTTCCAGCTTTTTAGCTTGGCGTTTTTCATACTATTTCCAACATATTTTAAGCTTTACTTTATAGGAATCTAATTCATTTACTCAGATAAAAGTTATTGCATGCAGGACTCAGAAGTCATACCACCAGCTGCAATCAGCTGACAGCCATCTGATTGAATAATTTTCTCCTAGCTCGTGCAAGCAATCACACCTCATTCTCTAAATAATGCAGTCCATTTAAATACGACAACCTTCGTACTGATCCCTGCATCACCAGTGCAGATCACACTGTGCTGCTCCTGGCACAGCTTCACCTCCACCACCCCTCCTCTGCCTCTCTAGCCTGAAGCTTTCATTGCACCCTCATTCTTAACTTTAGTGCCACTAAGGGTGCATCGCTGCCAAACTAAAGTTCATCATTTTGACATGCATCGTCATTAATGTATCTATCAATATGGGGTGTTTCTAGCACTGTGCTCCCTGGAAAGTCAAAGCAAGCTGCTTGACTACCCAGGGAGCAGCTTTTGAGCAGAGGCAGCCAAGTACAGTTAGAGTGAAGCATAGTGATAAAGTCAACCCACCAAGGGTGGCTAGTTTGAGTCACTGCTGTATCCGCTACAGCTGAAATCCATCCACATTTGTGGGATGGTGGGTGTAAATGTTAAGTTCTGACTGCCGACATACAGTGCATTCAGATAGTATTCAGACCCCCTTCACTTTTCTATTTTGTTGTGTTGCTGCCTGATGCTACAGTAATCAATCATGACAAAGTACAAACAGAATCTGAAACATCACATTGACATAAGCATTCAGACCCTTTAAAAAAACACTTAAATTCAGCTCAGTTCCTTCCATTTCTCTTGATGTTTCTACACCTTGATTGGAGTCCATGTGTGGTAAATTAAACAGATGGACATGATTTGGCAAGGCACACACCTCTCTAGCCTCACAGCTGACAAAGGAAATGCTACACCATGAGGTCAAAGGAACTGCCTTCAGAGCTCAGAGACAGGATAACTGCAAGGCACAGATCTGGGGAAGGCTACTAAAAAATAATGAAGTTGAAGTTAACTGAAGGTTCCCAAGAGCTCAGTGGCCTCCAGAATTCTCAAATGGAAGAGGTTTGGCACAACTAGGACTTCCAAGAGCTAGTTGCGAGGCCTTAACAATTGAAAGAGGAGGGTCTTGGTAAGAGAGGTGACCAAGAGCTTGATAGTCACTTTGACTGATCTCCAGAGATCTTGCCTGGAGATGGGAGAAAGTTCCAGAAGGACAAGCATCACTGGGCTTATGGCAGAGTAACTAAACAGAAGCCTCTCCTCAGTGCAAAACACACGAAAACCCCCACATGGAGATCGTTTGACCTCAATTCTAAAAGTTATGTCTGGAGGAAACCATGTACCGTTCATAGCCTACCCAATATCATCCCAACAGTGGAGCATGGTGGCGGCAGCAGACATAACGTTTAGAACTGAGGTCAAACAGTTCAGTCTTGGTTTTTCTTGCAAACTCCAAGTGGGGGCTTTCATGTGTTTTGCACTGAGGAGAGGCTTCAGTGGAGCCACTCTGCCATAAGCCCAGTGATGTTTGCCCTTCTGGAACTTTTTCCCATCTCAATACAGGATCTCTGAGGCTCAGTTAGAGTGACCATCAAGCTCTTGGTCACCTCTCTTACCAAGACCCTTCTACTCCAATTGTTAAGGCCTGGCAACTAGCTCTTGAAGAGTCCTAATTGTGCCAAACCTTTTCCATTGGAGAATTCTGGAGGCCACTGAGCTATTGGGAAACTTCAGTGCAACTGATTATTTTTTAGTAGCCTTCCTCAGATCTGTGCCTCACAGCAATCCTGTCTCTGAGCTCTGTAGGCAGTTCCTTTGACCACATTGCTTGGCATTTGCTTTAATATGTGTTTCGACCTGTGATCTCTTCAGCATTGTCAAGGGTTAAATGTAGAAGAGAACACCAAAATGCGTCCGTTGTGCCTTGCCTCAAAATAAAACTATCTAAAAGACATTTTTGAGCGTTGACGTCTCGTTTTTTAGTCACCTTCCAGCATGACAATGACTTGAAGCACACAACCAAGACAGCACAGTAGTGGCTTAGGGACTACTGTGAATGTCCTGGAGTGGCCCAGCAAGAGCTCTGACTTGAACTCTGTCAAACTTCTCTGGAGAAACCTGAAAATGGCTGTCCACCAACGATGCCCTGTCCAACCTGACTGATCTTGAGAGGATTTGCAAACAAGAAAGGCAGAAAATCCTTCAATGCAGGTGTAGAAAGCTTGCTGTAGAAGGTGCTTCAAATACAGTATGTACGGAGTAAAAATTCTGAATACTTAGGTTAATGTGATATTTCAGTTGTTTCTTTTCAATTCAAATTTTCTGGAATCTCTTAAATTCTGTTTTCACTTTGACATGAAGGGGTATTGAGTGAATAATGTAAGGTTTTTTTTTTAAAACAACATTCTAAAAAAACTAAGGAGCTTGCATTAGTACCTTGAGGTATCCCTGAAAGTACGCAACCTTGTATGTAAGAAATCCAAATGTGAATTTTTACTCTTATTGTAGTTTTTGCCTTCTGTGTATTCTCTATAAGATTACAGCCAGCTTTCAGCAACCAGAAAGAAAAGAACTGGTAATACAGTTGTGTAACAAGCCATGAGAGGCTGATCTGCTACATTTTATTGTAAATTTATGGAGTGACAAGATGCTATTAAGACACAGACAGTAAACTAGAAACGGCCCCTCATACACACTCTCAGGAAATGTGCGAAGCTGAACGCAGGCCAGATGAATAATCGCACATCTCACTAAACAGATGGGGATACAGTAACACTGACAAAACGGATTAGCGGGGTGAAGTCGTATCCAATGGCCAATTGCTCATCATCCTGTGCTCAATCCGCCCTAAATCACCTCTGAGACAGAACTGTGACCCGCGGCTCCCCTCTGCATATGGCCTGGCTGAGGCATAAAAAGCAATGTGGGGTAATTTAGTGGCCCACGGATTCCTAAACCTGCCCCATTAGCGCTGCAGCGGACATGAAGGATCTCCACGACATAGCTCATCCCCGCCGGGCGGCTGGGGAGAAATGATGGAGTCAAACTCTGGCGCCACAAAAGTGCAAGCTTTAATGGGGATGGAACTGAGAGGGAGACGGAGCGAGAAAAAGGGAAGAGACGAAGACAGAGTAGGAGAAAGACCTCCATCTCCCATTATATTACTAATTCCAGAGATTAGGTTTTGAGTGAGCATCCTTCCTAAGATAAAGGGCTCATTATTTCACTCTGACAGAGACGGGTCACAGCGTTACATTTTCTTAGAGAACATCTCCTCTCTCTCAGTGTCTCTGAAGCTGCCTGTCTTTCTGTCTGTCTCCTCCTTTCTCCCTTTTCCTTTGGCATATAGTTCCCATCAGTGACAGTCTTTTGATAGCTCCCTTTTGTGCAACACGGCTGCTGGCAAATTACATCTGTGTAAATGTCACACAGAGTGAAGGGACCAGGCTGGGAGGAAGCCACGGGCCCTCCAAGGTCACACAAACGCGACGGCTCGGGGGTCACTCTGCCTGGATGAGGTCCCTAAAGCTTCTTGATGAGGTTAGTTAAATATTAAAAGAGCATCTTAGATATGGCCACTGTGCAGCAGTGGTGCGAGATAATGGATAGAGGGTGTTTGGATTGAAGTCAGATGTCTGAACAAGTCTCAGTGAGACTGGGGAGTCGCTCTGCAGGGCAGGGTTGAAGGACTTTTCCAGAGGTGTTATTTTATAGAGAGAGCTATATGTGAGAAAAAAGCTCACAGCAGCCATCACAAAGATGGCACTACACTGTATTTATAGACATGGAGTCCTGAATCTTTTAGAAAGCACACATGCCATCTTTGACCCCACGCAGAGGTTTGAGAATGGTCTAGCCACGTTAACCGTAGAGCGCTATTTTATCAGAAACCCTCTGAAAAATTCATTATTAATAGGGTTACATAAGCGGTGCAGGGGCAAAATTCTTGTCACTAATTGACAGAGATAAATTACCATTTTCAGAGCAGAACAGAGATAACGATGATGTTGGAAAAAAAACATTGATTTTAAGCCCAGAAAATCATAACATTTTCCAATAACAATGTCCAAAAAATGAACAAATAGAAATATTTATATTTCACTCTTAGCTTTGAAGAATAGCTGCTAGTAGAGCTTGGAAAATCTTAATTCTGTAGAATAGAATGATAGGAAACACAACAAGATGATAGGACATAACAGAACAGCTACAATACCATAAAGTTTGATGTGGCAAAGAATGGTACAGTACCCGATACATGATAGACATGAGGCATTGCAAAATGATAAGATACAACATGATAATTTAAGTTACAATATAGGACAGTACAATGTGGCATGGGGGGATAGAATGACTGCGTTTACATGGACTTGATTATCCTGGTTTCTGTCTGGTTTTTGAGTATCCCGGTTTCTCTTTGTGCATGTATATGTCTTCAGAATCCAGGATTTACAGTACCCCAGTTTTGAGAAACCCGGTTTTGCTACCTGGAGAACTCCAAAAGAAACCGGGATACTGTGCCATGTATACGCAGTATCCCATTTTCTGGCTGCTGTAGACTACCTGCGCAGGTGCAAATTTTATCTAACTTAACTTCAGATACAAATACTGCGTCTAAGTGGCGGAGGAACAGCTGATCCATGCCGCTCAGAAAGAGTGACAGCTTAGCGGCTGTGTCTGCAGCAGATCAGTCTGTGAACTGACAGCAGTTTTGTGTCAAAACCCACTCATATTTAGATAAAACATGAACTGAACTGTTTAATTTTTCAGCATTGAGTGAAACGCGAGGGTAGTTTACTATGGAGACAGAGAATGACCGCTCATGTCATGAGTTACCGGGACTTAGAGCTCTGTGAGATAAAGATGCTAAGAAGGCACTTGGTAATCATCCTGCACAGTTTGTCATCGGTTCCTAGCCCTGCATTTTAGAAACGATGACTCTTCCAGTGTACTTTTCAAAGTAAAAGCTTAACTCTTTTCAAGGCCCACTTTGAGCTGCCCCTGTTTTCACAGACTTTTATTTTGAAGTCGTTCCCGGGACAGTCATTAAGTGAAGTAAGTCAACTGCAAGTTGCTTCGCTCTTTCTTGGCATCTCTGCCAAACTTTCGTATTGTTTAATGATAATAATTCTAATAGCCTAATAGTGATAATAATTTGAAATATCAAGTTATATTAAACTTATTCATCTGAGATCTCTCTTTCACTCCTTGCCATCCTCTCAGTCTCTTTTTTTCTGCACATGCTTTAATACCTGTTAGAAAACATTCTTAATATAAATGAGATTGTGTTTTCTCCCGTTGTTGGAACGAGGTTGGTTCCATTTCTGCAACGTGATGCTGGCATTTAACTATGTTAAACCCAAAATAACTGATCTAATTTTTCTCCAATTTCAAACTTACCTCACCTGGTGTTGTAAGATAACATCACAACCGCACAGATATGATGCAGTGATCAGAAACCAGGATACTAATTTTTCTCATGTATACAGGGATATGAATAACCAGGTTTCTCTGTGCACATGTAAACACAGTATTCTGAATATGATAAAAACCAGGATATGACTCATAACCGGGATACTCAAGTCTATGTAAACGCAGTCAATGACTACTGTGTCCTGCATGAACTAATGCAAGGCTAAATTCATAATATCTTCAGTCATTGTACAGTTAAATAAATGATGCATTGTTATATGCATTCCAAAGGCACTACTAGACTTGCCTTGTGCCTTGCCACACCATTTGAGAACCACAGGGTTAGGGTTAGGGTTCAGGTTAAGGTTATGTAGGGTTAGGGCTCCATGCCCTGTCACACCCTAACAATACAACTGAAAATGACAGATGATATGTTGCAGAAGGGTAAGATAGGACATGATGCAGTAGAATACGATAAGTGATATGATACGATACGATGCCGTACGATGGGGCTTAATGATTTGCAAAAATAATCTAATTGCGTTTTTTTTCCCCAAATATTGTAATTTAATATGCGATTATTCTTGGGTTAATCTTATGTATTTTTTGACAAATTCAAACAATAAATAATTCCATAAATAAGACCATGTGTATTGAAAACAATGAAATTATTCCCAAAGCAATTTATCCATATCAGCATGAATCTGAATTAGGTCACAACAAGCTTTAAGCTATAAAGGAGGCGGCTGGGGTGGAGGAGGTGAGATTGGCTATCAGCTTATCACAGCTGGAGTATGACTTTCGTGAAGTAACGCTAGGCTTCATCAGTTTTAGATAGAATGGGCAAACTGTTTTTGCTCGGATTGCAAATGTGATTTCATTTGCTTTGTTTAAGGGCATTATCATTTTTAAGTCACTAATTTTGATTAAGAAAAACATACATAGAACACAAAAAGGAGGATTTTCGTTAACCATTATCAAAACAATTGACACTTGAATGTTTGCATAATGTGCATAAAATCTCTGCCACTGCAAAAAAGTGATTTATTAAACTGGTATTTTGACACAATTCAAGTTAAATAAATATTGCAACTTCTGCGATTTGTGATGAATTTTCCAGCCCTACCATACAATACGACACGATAAGATGCCATATGATATATGATATGCTGCAGTAGAATATAATATGTTAATGAAGTGAATGAATGGAATATTCTTCAGAAGAGGGAAAACAGTATGCACACCATCTAGCTCCCAAAAGGTAACTCTATTTCTAAAAAGAAAACGATCTGATCTACAAAATCTTTCTCATACCAGAGAATGAACAGTGTGTAAACCTCTATCTTTATTCTGTAGTTAATGATTTTCTTGTCTTTTACCAGTATATAGAATATTTATGGGATTAAAATCCTATCTTTATTCGAGAGCATGCTCTAATGTTTGAGAGCAAAGTTACAAGTGTTGAGAGCATTTTTCGTATTTGAGAGCAGATTTACATGTTTTGAGAGCAAAACTTTGTCATTTTGTGCTCAGGTTTTTCCTTCAAAACCTTGTTTGTGCACTTGTGGCACTAACAATGGCATCAACGTTGCTCCAGAGCGGGAACAGATGGGAAAGGAGCCGCCCTTACAGCACGCTCAGCTCAATCTATCAAACCCCCCTAGCAACTATGCAGCATTACCGTGATTGGTCGAACTGATACTCACTTCCTATTGGCTGAAAGCAGTTTTGTTTAGTATGTGAGCAGAAGAAATCCTAGAGGAAGGGCAGCTCCTCTCCCATTGATGCCATTATTAGCGCCACAAGCGCACAAACAAGGTTTTGAAGGAAAAATCGGAGCACAAAATGACAGAGTTTTGCTCTCAAAGCATGTAAATCTGCTCTCAAATATAAAAAATGCTCTCAAAACTTGAAACTTTGCTCTCAAACATTAGAGCATGCTCTCGAATAAAGATAGGATTTTAACCCCATAATATTTTGCTGCTTATTGTTAACTATGTACACACTAGTGATGTATTTTACCTTTATGTTCAGCATATTGCAAGACAATAAAAAACACCACAATATCCTAATAACTGAACAATCTCAAAGGTCTCTAAAGGGTTAATACAGTGTTAATATCACCATTTATAAATCTTCATCTCTTGTCAGTCTTCATCGATGTCTGACATTATCCTGCAGTCAGCTTCTTCTTTGGCGACTTAACTTCACTATTTAACCAACTCTCATCTAGATCACCTTAGTTTTACACCAGAGATTAGATTATCATCAGTGTCAAGATACTGATAACTTACAGTAATAATGGGCAGTATTTCCATGACTTTAATACATCCATACTTAAAATATGTATATTACAAGCAGAGTCATAGTACTTCTAAGGATAATATTCATCAGTAGCATTATAATTGAAACAAATTAAAGATATGTATGCACATCTTCCTGTTCCAGCCTGCTCTGCACTCGCATAAGAAACCCCATTTTAAAACGTATATTTCAGCCAATAATAAAGAAACCAAACAAATGGAAAAAAGCAATAGAAATTTGCAGAATGTTTCAACATATTTGTCTTTTACTCTCATTGTAATGTAAATTGTGTTTGTTGTGTTCAAAAATTCATTAACAGCTGCACGGCATTCAGTGAATTCAGACATTCATGAAAGAGGAATGCTTTAAAATACCATTATCATCTTATCAAGTGGAAAAAAGAAATGAATGTCTCAGTGACTAATAGCAGTCATTTGCATTTGCCCTGACATTTCTTTTGGATGTATGACAGCATGAGGTAGAGCTTGAAAGGCTGAATTTTTATGCAGAATGACAAATCTGAGCTGGCAACCCTGAAATCGGCTCCGTGCTCGCATGACTTCACTGCTGGATGAAAATGTTCATCAAAGTAAGTTGAAGCAGTTTTGTTGCAGCGTATTGATATTCCAGGCGCAATGTGAGAGTGTGTTTGTGCTTGTTAACAGTCTGCATTGATGCCTCAGCTGAGACTTTGGACCTGATAATTACAGCTGAAGTGAAATACAAACGACTCACCTCCCATTTGTTGTCCTGCAGTTGTCTCTTTAGCCGGATGGTCCAGTTTTCAGGGGCAACCTCGGCACAATGGGCAATGGTCATGGCTATGGGACAGGACAGGTCGAGGCCGGGCGGGCCGTACGTGACGGCAGGGCTAAGAAATATCTCTGGAGCATCCTCGGACACGGCGCTGCACATACAAAGAGAGAGAAAAGCACAAATTAAAGCAAAGTTAACCTTGCTAATGTCAGGATTTTAGGTTGAATGTGGTGCTTTATTACCAGTAGTACTGCTTAAAATAACACCTTCTATACTGCACTCAGACATTTTAAAAATACTTTATAATAACTGCCCACTATTAAGCATTAATAAAGCAGAAGTAAAGCATTAGTAAATACTGTGAAATTCAGAGTATAAGCCACCCTGGTGTAGAGATATTTCTGGAATCCTCTGAAAAAAATATAAAAGTTTTCTATCCTAAAGCACAGTATTTCTATTCCCATATGCAAACTCCTCAATAGGCAGTTTCTATGCAGATGCAATGCTCTTTTAGTACCATTTCTTTCCAAATGTAGTTTGCACATCTACTAGCTACAGTATGGTAGTTGAGCATTCAGGCTGTGGTGATCACTGAGAGGCAGCCTCCTCCATCCCTTGCTGTCTTACAAAGGAGTGTTTTCAGTTAAACTAGGACTCTACAGGGTCTATGTGTTTGACAGAATCCTCCCTGTTATCTTTAAATGGATGCTTAGAGCCTGCAAGGAGGAAAAGCGGTTAAAAAAAGGATTTTAAACTCCCACCGTTGTGGTTGTGTCTTAAAGGGGACATATTTGAGCCTTTAAGGCAAGTTATATCTGTCTCAGAGGCCCCCAAAACATGCCTCTAGTATTAGATTTTTGCATGTAAAAAAAAACAACAAAAAAAAACCCTGTTCAGCCCCGCTCAGAACGAGCTGTTACGGAGCTGTCTGACTCCGCCCCTCTCAGGAAATGGATGTGTCTTAATGGATGTGGTTCTGCCCTCTTCCTCAGAAGAGGAGGGCTGGACTTTCTTCCAAGTGGGGAGGGCCAACTGAACCAGGGGGCGTTTTGCATAATATTTCACTTTTAATGTTTTCCAGGATTCCCTTGTTAATAATGAGGAAAAGTTGTTAAAAAGTGGCCACTACGTCTGATTCGCACCACAAGCAACTTGCAAAGCAATCTGGGATATCTTGCTGCACAAATGGGAAGTCATCATCATCTTTCTGAGCAGACATAGAAGTCTAACTTCTAATGCTGAAACAGATTTTCTCCATCATTTATAATTCATCTATGAAACACTTGGGGCCTAAATGGGTCTCTTTTGGGCTGAACCACACTTGCAATTCACATAGGCAGTTGCAGGTGGGGCCACCATGGACCCCTTGGACAAACCCACATGGGACCCATACTGAAGCCCACATATAACCCATGCTGGCTGGAGCCAGTCGAGATAAGCCAACACAACTTTTACATAAAGAAAAGCTTTTAGTGTGGCATTCTGTGCTTCTTTCAATAAACAGATGTTAACCAGGTTTGCTACAACTACCACTATAGCTCCATCCATGCTAATCACCTCACTGGCTGCCATGCTTATCGGCTTTTAGTTGCAAGCCTGCAGCTTCGGCCTTGTCCTCCTCAAACATCTCTGAGCTAATTGTTGCAGTGATTCTCTGACCAGAACAATTTTTTTCAGCTTGAAGCTTTGCAAGATTGATCCTCCTCATGACAGGTATGGAGTCTGGCCAAAACACCGAATTTGCTAGGTGGGCAGGGCTGAGCATGTCTCTACAAGGCTTGGAGGAAATATGAATAGGATGGGACAGCTTCCTTCTTGTTGTTTCTCACACATTTTATTTTTTTTGAGTGAACCCTACCCTGCCCAACCATCAGCCACGTGCCACCACATTTGGAAAGACAGCCCTGCCCTCTTAGGAGTGCTATATATAGATTCATAATGGAGAACTGGTGGACTTTCCAATCCAAAGGGAATGCTTTGTTTGGTCGATAAAACTTCAAAGAAATGAGAACAAAATGTTAGTAGAGATCAGCTAAAGTGTGACACCTACTGTCTGAACATTTCACGTTATATCTTTCAGCCAGTATCCCTTATATTTGTACCTATGAATCCCACTTCAAAAGTCAGAAATATCCCTTTAAGATTTTCTCCTCTGCATTCTTCTTCTCTGCTCAACAAAGGAATCCCCGCCCCTTGAGGAGAGTATGAAAATGAAGACATAAACAACACCTCTAATGAATCACTGCTTTAAACAGGCGTCCGTGTAGCAGAGTGTGACCCTTGCCTTGGAACAAAGTAAACTCAAATCCTGGGACACTCATAATGAATCAATCCCTGACTAGCTGACACACAGACGCACAGATAGGGGAAGATTAAAGCACCAAGACTAATGGACAGTGAGGCTGGGGAGGACAGGCTCTAGCACACAGCGTGTAAGCTCGGCGGGTCGATGGAGCTTATGAAGCCTGCTCTGGCCGGCCCGGTGACAGATTAGCTGGGCCGAGCTGCTCTTGGCCGGGGGCCCAATCTTGGCTGGAAGCCCTGAAGACTGAGAGCAATCAATGGGACCACCATCAGTCATGCAGTTGGCCCGGCTGGACACCTCACACATACAGGACACAATATTGGTGGCGTTGTCACCGGAGCAGCGTGGATATTTCTCAGCATCATTAATACAGCTGCAGCAGGGACAAACTGTGACATGATGCATCACAAACGTGTAAAGTGGAGCCACACGTGTACGCACACAAACATAGGAGACTCCCGTGGAGTGAGAGAGAGTGGAAAGTGTGATTTTATAGGTTCCACTTCTCATGTTGACACATAAAAACGGAACCAGCTGACTCCATATATAACCCAGTCAATAGCTGTGCTCCAGTTCGGCCTCGCCCTTTAAATCTGAGAGCGTTTCTTCTGCTTTATTTGTTCACAAAAGAGAAGAAAGCAATTTCATGTCATGAAAAGACGTAGGGATATAAAATCTATTTGATTTTCATATGGGCTGCTGTGCATGCAAGAATTTTGATGACAGAGTCTGAGATCATTAAATAAAAGAAGAAATCATAAAATAAAATCATATTCCATCTTTGAAGGCTTTGTCTGTCGTGACATTTATTATTTATTTTCCTTTCTCTTGAAGTGTAAAAATTAAAATCACTTTTCTCTCTGCAAAAAAAGTAAACAAAAAAATCCTTATTTTCCTTCGTAATTTTCCAACTCAGGATTTTAAGTCCGATTTGAGGCAAGATTTGCCTCCCCGCGAAGGGGGCATATCCTGAGTGAAGCCTAATTGCAAATGAATTATCCTCATGTGTGTGGTGTCAGCACGATTATTTTACTGCTCTAAATCACAATTGTAGCCTCCCAGACCCCAAATAATAAATATCTAACATGTTTGATGTTTATGATTTATGATACTCTGAGGAGTACCTACAACAACCAGTGAGAGCGAGCAGACGTTAGAAAGTTTTTCACCTCTTTCCTGGCTGGGTTTTATGTGGGCAGGGCCAAAATGTGGGCTTGTGAGGCCCACAGGAGGGGATAACCCTGTCCCTCTATGGCCGGCCACACACTAGACGATTTTTTTAATCTGAAACGATTTTAAAACCGTGGGAGACCACCGACTTCAGGACAATTTCCAAAGATTTTTCATCTTTAATCCTCTGAACGCACACACTAGACGAATCAGCCAGACTGTCAGATCACTGGAGACCACACACCTGCTGACCTGCCTACGACCTTGCGTGATCACATGACTTCCAAAAAAAACCCCCCCAAAAAACAAAACACGGTGTCTCTCCACAACAGGCTGTCCTGAAAGGACGTATGATTCGTCTGGTGACGCTACCCGGTGTGCTCGCTCTCATTGGTTGTTGTGGGTACTCCGTCAGCGACACTACAACCTAGAATCGTAAATATCAAAAATGTTTCATATTTATGATTCAGGGTCTTGGCTAAAATTGGGCTTGAAATCCTGTAATGTGTGGCCGGCCTAACACTACAATACAAAATCACAGTGCAGTTCATCTCACTACAGCCTGTTAGCTGATGTCACTGCCTTTATTCAAAGTTAACAGTCAGTTAAATGCTGTTTTTCTGTTCATTGTGAGGAAAATTTGCCAAATCTATCAGCCACAGTGGTCTATGGATCATTTAAAGCATCAAAACAGAGATTTGAGCCAGAAACGGACTTTGTCTCTTCTTCTGAGGTCAACAAAATGTCAAGAGGCAGGAAAATGGTGTGAGTACTGTCCTCAGTTCAGGTTGTAACATTTTTAAAACCTGAGAGGATTGTATTTCTCCTGAGTGGGCGTGGCTTCAGCTCATTCAACAGACACGCCCACACCATACTGGAGCAGATTTTACTCCCTCATGATTTTGAAGCTTAATTTTATTAATTTAGAGATGTTTTATTTGACTGAAATTTGATTTAGGGGTTCATAACACAGTGGCTTATCATACAACAAACCTAAATACAGATCTGTTTTCACTTTACATGGCCTTTAACCACGCCCACTTAAGCTCTATTTCAGCTGCCATCACTCATGGACGGTCACGGTTGCACCTCGTTAGCTGTCCCAGCTGCAGATAATCCTTTGCAATCAAGATCTCCTCACGTGGTGATAAACCTTCACACCTGTGTACTCCAGCTTCAAGTCAGGTAACCTGGCTTCTCTACAATCTTTGAATCCAGTGATTTCAGTGAGTGTTTTGTCTAACTCCATTTTGTCCTCTCTTTTTTTTGTCTCTCTGCCAGTACACTCACCATCATTTGCACTATTGCTGTTGTCAAGTAAACTCCTTTAACCTGGCTACCTCGTCTTGTGCTCTACTCCTGGGTCCTTGTTCACTACGATAGTTTCTTTAGTATTAGAACATTAAGTCTAAACCCGATAAAGGTATGTTGTTGTTCCTCCATTTATAGGTGTAAAGGCAGCAGGATTACCTATTTGGAGTCAAATGTAGTTCTAAAGAGGAGCATCAATCTAGTAAGAGTAAAATACCGCTCTACATAAAGCATTAACCATTTCTATTTGGAGAAGACACTGTTGTATGAGGACACAGTAAATAATAAGTAACATTTAAAGAGATAAATTTAACACCATATCCAAGTGCATATGGTCCCACCCCAGACTGGCGTCGAATTTACTTTTTCTCTAGTGTTAACACTTTAGAGTTAAATTAACTCAAAATAGAGTCAAATTTAACACTTCATATTATTCAACTCTTGAGTGTAAAACAACTTCCAGTTGTGCTGCCGGTTTACTCTGCTGTTATAATTCAGCTCCCATAGAGTACAATTTAACACTTTTGCCAAGTTTATAACATTTTTTTAACAGTGTTACATTGTAACATTCTAAGTTTTCCTTTCTGACTCATTAAACTTTATTTTTAACACTGGATTAGAATCAACCACTCCATATGTTTCAGGGAATTCATCCTTCATCTGAGCATAAAATCAAATACTTAAACATATTTAAGCAATTTCACTACTCATGTGCATAATTGCATCTTATGGTTAAAGGCCCTGTTAAGTGAAATAAATCTGTATTTAGGTTTGTTGTATAAAAGGTCACTGTGTTATGAACCCCTAAATCAGAGGTGTCAAACTCAGTCACAGAAGGGGTCGGATTCTGAATTAAGGTCTAACCTGAGTGCCTAACAGGGTCCACATTAAACCAAGCTGTCAACCTCATTTTTGCTGGTAATACATTATAGGGAAAAAATAAGCACTGATGATAAATGATTTTGAGATTTAAAAAGTCAAACTGATTCGTTAAAGGCTCAAAATCTGAGATAAAAAGTCAAAATTATTAGTGCAAAAGGTCAAAACAGAAATTTAGATGTTAATATCATGCTTTTAAAAGAAAATATATAAAAAAGAAAGTCGGAATCATGTTTTGAAGGCTGAAATGTAACTTGAAATTTAAAACTGTGAACCTAAAAGGTCAAAATATGAGATAAAAAGTCAATTATAAATAGAAAAAGCCAAAAATATTAGACAAAAAACAAAATAATAAATTGACAATGTCAAAATATGAGATAAAAAACCTAAATAATAAATTGAAAAGGCCTAAACATTAGCTAAAAGTCCTAATAATAAATGTAGAAGGTCAAAATATGGGATTAAAAGTCAAAATAATAAATATTAAAAGCTCAAAACATAAGATAAAAGTCCAAATAATAGATATGTCACAATTGTGCTATGCAAAATTTTACACATTTTTTAAAATCTTTATAAAAAAGGATAAAAAAGACTTATGACTTAAAGATACTTGATATAATCAAGGTTGAGTTTACATTTTAATACTGAAGGAAATCTGACCTCATATTTTAGGCCCAGTTAAAGACTATGATATGATCTTGCAGGCCGGGTATAACTGTACCACGAGCCGTATTTGGCCCCCGGGCCTTGAGTTTGACACCCATACCCTTGATCAAATTTCAGTCAGTTAAAACATCTCCGAGTTTATGAAATTAGACTTCAAAATCATGAAAAATGAGGCAGTAAAATCCAGGATAGTGAGGGCATGTCTGTTGAATAAGCTGAAACCACGCCCACTCAGGAGAAATACAATCCTCTA
Organism: Cheilinus undulatus; assembly: GCF_018320785.1. NCBI lineage: Eukaryota > Metazoa > Chordata > Actinopteri > Labriformes > Labridae > Cheilinus > Cheilinus undulatus. Next base: position 7,747,838 of record NC_054881.1, on the reverse strand, counting down.
CAATAAAAAAAATGCTCCAGATAGAATGGAGGGAAGCACTCACGCTATTTTTCTGCCCTTTGACCTTACATTGACCTTATGATCAGAGTGCAGCTCCTGGTTCTGAGCCAGAGAAGAGACAAAAGTCCGTTTCTGGGTCAGATCTCTGTTATGATGCTTTAAATGATCCATAGACCACTAGATTTGGGCAAATTTACCTCACAATGAACAAGAAACAGCATTTAACTGTTAACTTTGAATAAAGGCAGTGACGTCAGCTAACAACAGACTGTACTGAGATAACCTGCTCTGTGATTTTATATGTTAGAGGGGCGGGATCATTCCCCACTGTGGGCTTGCGACATCACCAGCTCACATACTGGCCCCACCCACATCAACCCCTTGCCAGGAAAGAGATTAAAAACTTTCTGTCTAAATCCTGAATTCAGTCACATGTAGATCTCAGTTTTTTTTTCACACGTTTTCAGCAACCATATTCCAACATTATTAGAGTGTTAAAACACAAATTTTGGATTTCTCTTTACAGGGTCTTAAATAGAAGATGCTTCACTAAAAAACCTTCATATTAAAGCAGCACTTTCACATCAGTGGGATTTTAGGTCTTTCCATTCCTGCAACGATTTACCTGTAGAAGCATGAGAAATGCTGCAGAGGCGTGATCGTTGTGCTTGTGCATGCTCCCGCTGTGAATGAAGCGTTCCCTAGTGACGCTGTGTTGCTGAGGTTGTTGTGACTGCTATTACAACACTTTCTGCTGACAACTTTAGCATGAAGCTGCCTTTTTTTTATTAAGCTGTAACCAATCAACACTAAAAAATGTAAAGAGGTTACAATCCCCTGTCTGAAAATAAAATCACACATCCAGACAGCAGCGGCGCGGCCCTGCAGCTGCACTTTAGTGCTAATCAGCCCGGCGGATCAGAGGAAACCAAGGTTACCTGCTGCTGAATCTATGCTAATTAGCCTGATTTCCTGTGAGCAAGATTAAAGGTGGTTATTTAGCATCTCTGATTGTGCTTATGAGAACAAAGATGTATCACTGAACAATAATGGTTAATGTGTACATGGGTAATTGGGGTTATTAGTTAAGTCTCACAATTGCAGCACACAAACACACCTCTTTCTATTTTTCACCCTGGAATATTAGTGTGGCGCCCATTTTTCCCTTTGTTTTAATACACAATTATAGAAAATATTTTGACATTGCCTCATTAGTTTTCAGCAGACTGTGTTTCCAGCTCTCACAGAAGCGGTAATCAAAATCTAACATAATAAAGACATGATACAGAGCTCTAAAGATGACAGTTTAAAGATGAATTAAAGAGTCACTTGACTGAGATTAAATAAAGGAACAAAAACTAAACAAACCTCTTATTTCAGAGAGCTGTGATGATGAAAAGTGGAGACAAATGAGTCTCTTTTGATCCTCTCAGCTGTAACAGTGTCTCTGTTTTATTGGATTGAATCTACACAATGCTATTTTTATCCTACCTTGCCAAATGCTGATAATTAGCAGCTTTAAATAGTGTCAGCCCTTTACAGCTAGCTTGGCGCCTAGGGCCATGGCCTTCTAGTGGGCCCTCGAGTACTGCAGGAGGTCATTTCCATTCATTAAAAAATGTAAACATCATCTTTAAAAATAAGTTTAAAGTCCTAGATAACTTAGTTTATATGTCAACTTTTTATCATGTATTTGTCTGATGTACAGCACCGGTGTCACAGTTCAACTGGTGTTGGATTACCTTGACCTGCATCACAGTTAAATCAGTGAATAAAAAGTCACAATGTATGTTGAAAGACACGCATAAAAGAGAGGAAATATACTCGAGCTTGCACGACTGAAACAAAATAAGCAGTAGTGGCGCATTACCTAAGTCACGCCAAGAGCCAGCCATATTTTTTGGCCAGATTCCATGCCCATAATCAGGCTGATCAATCTTGCAAAGCTCCAGTCTGAAACCAGTTTGCCCAGTCTGAGGACAGCTGGCTTTCTTTCACACTAGCAACATCGATCTGTGCCTGCGCCCACTTGCATATATACTCATTCTGAAACAGCAGGTGGCGGTATGCACGCAGCTGGTTTACAACCCAGCCAAGGAGGAGAGAGAAGAACAAGCTACCATGGCAACCACTCGGGTCATGACCTGAGCGAAGATTATTTTTTTGTTTTAACCTAGAAAAAAAAAGTCCACCCTGCTGCCATGGATGATTTAAAATCACTTTTGAAGATGCCAGCAACTTCGCTCTTCGTATCTTCACATCTACCTGCAGCTCAGAAGATTAAATGGGCTTCCGCTGTGCAGATACAGCAGTTTTTGAGGTGACAGAGACTTTTACTGCCTTTGCATCTCCTCTCACTGACTCCAACTTGGGTTCATCTATAAAGTGAGTCACGACAGACCGTTTATTGACTAGATTCTGATGATTTTCGCCCTTTATTGAGGAAAAATGTGAACAAACTTACGTGCTGTGGAAGGAAGTTTAGTTTACACGATGACATCATAAAGCTGATATGTCGCTCTGTCTTGTATCCGGGTGGTTGCATTCACATCTCATCTGAACTGTGCCAGAGTCCACTTGAATCGCACCCGAGACCACCTCCCCAAATGTGCCTGTCCTGGCGTTCGTTTGCATTCACACTAACCAAAACGAATCAGACTTGGGCTCAAGTGCACACTCCGGGACTGGGCCCCTAGTGTGAAAGCCACCAGTTGTACTGGAAGCAGGTATATGCAATGGCAGCTGGAGTAGCATTTAGCCTGGATGTAGCTGTAGTATGGCGGCAGTTTTATTATAACTGGACCACATGTTCTTTTATAAACAAGGGCAGAGAGGGGTGCTGTTGTTTGATAATTTAAAGGTTACATCTTTATTTTGGCCCACTAAATTAAAGTGAGTCCTTCCTGGATAATTTTCAAGTAGTCCTTGGAGCCCCCTACATGTTCCTAAGAGAAGCAGAGCCCCCCAAGGACCCAAGACAAAAGCAAAAGTGACACGCTGCCGCCAAAAATCGACGTAGACTTAAATTCTTTCACTGATAAAAGCCTAAAATAGGCATATGCATGCTTTCCTTATCAAAAGACGTTTGTATAAACTACCTAATAACTGCTTTATCAGGATTTTAGTCAATATTTGCTAATCTAATCTAGGGTAAAAGACCATCAAATTACCAGTGAACTGCCACAAAATCACTTGATGATCAAAACATTATAACTCTATGAATACTTCCTTCATATTACCATATTTTTGAGTTACTACTTGGTAAAATGCCAACGTAAAACTAAGTAATTGCAATTCTTGGGAAATTACTAAAAATTGCCATGTGTTACTGTAAAATTCCAAGGTAATTACCCATAATTCATATGCTGGTGTCACATAAGTGACAAACGATAATGTAAATGTGCCAGAGTGTGACCACAGGAAGACACAGGAACCTTTCTTCAGACAGCTAGATGATTAAAAGATGTCCACGCTCTGCTGAAATAAAACGAGAGCACATTACAGAAGGTATGTTGCACCTTATGGAGTTGCATTGGGGTGGCAAGGGACTGGCATAAAGCCTCAATTTCTGTGTTGTATTCTAGTCCTGTGGGATTTGGACAGAGACCAGCCTAGGCATGAGATTCGTCCACCAACAAGCTCCACCAACTGAAAACTTGTTGCTCTGATTGGCCCATAATGAATGTGAAGGCACAGACAACGTATCCAATCGCCTTCCAAGAATATTATTTGAAAAGGCCTTGGGCATGGGGCGTTGGGTTTGGTGGGTAAGGTGGTGGGACACTTCCGGTATCTGAGCATGCAGACGAAAGTCTTCCAGTCCATGATCCTCCTGGTCATAATATACTCTTAAGAGGCCTGGATGCTAGTTAGACTGTGTGTCTAATGCTGACTTCTCAGGAGAGCTGGGACGGGAATGGTCAGCTGCTTGATACAGGAGCAGCAGCTGCCCTTCTATGGGCACCTGGCACACTTTCCTGGGCCTGATCCAGCTACCTGCATACCTGGTGCCCAGTACCCACTGTGGCGAGGTCAGCCTGGAGGATACCTGGAGAGATGGGGCATGGGCCTGGCCCAGGCAGGACCAAGGCTGATGTGACAAAGTGCCAAACCAGCATATGATCTTATACCTGACCTGACCTGGCCTGTCCTTCTCCAACACTAGAAGGTTTCCCAGATGAATGTGAAATACATCCATGCAGTGGATACGTAAAACAGTCTATCTGGAGTTTTAGGTTATCAATTGGCATTCTGCAATGCTCTAAAGCAGTGTTACTCAACCCTGCTCAACCAAAGAGCCAAATTGTTGAAAAACACCTTTGCAAGAGCCACGGTCTAAGTGGTGAAAAGTGGCAAAAAGGGCTCAAAGTAGCAAAAAAAATAATTTAAGATGGCAAAATGGTCAAAGAGCAGCAAAAATGCATGAAAAAGGGGCAACAATGGGGAGAAAAGTTAAAAAAGGGTCAGAAAGTAGCAAAAACGGGTGAGAAGTTACAAAATAATGAGTTACAGGTGGTAAGAAATGGTCCAAAAGTGGCAAAAACAAGGCAAAAAAATGAGTGAAAAGTGACTAAAATGGGCAAAAAGCAGTGAAGAGTGGCAAAAATGGGCAAAAAATAAGAAACAAGTGGTTTTTAATGACAAAAGGATGCTTAAATGGGAAAAAATGGCAGAAAATGGTGAAAAGGGGCAAAAATCGGGGAAGAAAATGGCAACAAGAGGCGTTAATGGGGAAAAAAGGAAACAAGTGGTACTTAATGGCAAAGGTAGCTTAAATGGGCTAAAAGTGGCAAAACTAGACAAAAAGTAGGGAAAAAAGTGGTATTTAATGACAAAAGGACACTTGAATGGGTGAAAAGTGGCAAAAAATGGTAAAAAGGTGCAAATAAAGTTTCCCTTTTTCAAGGTTTTCTGGGGGAATAATATTTAAAATCAAGACTTAAAAGAGCCACAAATAAAGTGTTTTGTTGTGTCATGAATCTTTGGGCTCAAAAGGCTTTAGTGACTTGGTATCTAAAGTGGAGTTTTGAGGCCAAACTATGCTGGTTGCATTTGAAATGTCATCTTAAAAGTAACTTTCAATCAGCCTAGAAAGAGGCAAATAGAAGGAAGAAAAGCCAAGGGGGGTCTTGAGCCCACGGGCAACAACAACACGCCTGTCAATCAAATTAACCAGGCACAGGAAGCCACACCCTAGTTGAGCACTGATTTTACTCCAACTTTCTGGCTTAGAGACTGGAAATATGAGGAGCAGGAATGCACCAAAGGGAAGCAGTTTGAAGTCAAACCTGCTGCTAATGCAATAAAAGCTGTACATCTGACCATAGGGTGTCTGAGATAAACAAGAGCCCATTAATGACTCCATAATTAACACAATGAACCTCCTGCTGTGTTGGAGACTTTATGCTAGTACTTGTAAATGAGATAATTGACTCATTAGTTAAATATTTAATGAGGTAGTAAATAAGTTGAGAAGTAGGGTCATTTTCTCATAGTAACACAATCAATCAGACTACAGTCGTCGGACGCTTCCCTTGCTGGAGATTTGATAGAATGCAGGTGGAGTTTTGAACCCCAAGGAAGTGCAGAGGCATGACCATGGGGGTTGGTCCGGGTAGGGGTGCCAGCCTTGAGTAGACACGGCCGATTTTGCAGCTCATTCTTTAACTATGGAGGCTGCTGCTTGCTTTAACTGCACCCTTTTGGTCCTCATTTTGTCTGGGTTTGCAACAGTTTGAGAACTACTGCAATATAAGGCAGTAAAAAGCTACAATTGGAAGCACAAGTTTTAATATTCTGTGGATAGCATCCACAGATACAGTGGCCCATAATGTAATTCCAATATAATGATAATTACGTTGTTCTGATTTGCAGAACACATAAAGAGGCTTTTGTTTACCTAAGGCTTTGCTACAAAAGTCGTTTTTTAGTTGGTACAAAGTCTGTTTCTGGGTTTCTACTTGTAGGATTTGCCCTTTGAAATAAGAAAAGGCACTTTCAGGGTGAATTGAAGTACATTTTCCAGGTTCAAGAGGCTAAATTGAGGTCTACTCACTTGATTCCAACAGGAGAGCACTCAAAACATGACTTAAAAAAAGCCACCAAGCAAAAAATTGAAAAAGAAGCCTACAGTGAGGCAGGTCTGACTGACACTTCAGAGTAAAAGGGTGCCTCTCAGCTCAGAAACATGGGGATGATACCGCTAAAGTCATTCACTCAAACTTGTGTAAGTCGCATCATATCAGGTGTTCCTCTTCACATGGTGTGATTCTGTCCTTAGACCAACTATCCCACGTGGAGCTGCAGGAAATCGCCCGCTAAACAAACACGTAGAGCCTAAAGGGTGGACAAACCATCCTCTGAGCACCTGAAACCCAGTCCGAGCCGATCGATTCCCGTTCTCTGCTGAGGAAAGCGTCGTCTTATGTAGATGGCCGAGGTTTTGAATGGAGAGAAAAGGATCCAATTTCTCCCGCGGACTCTGCGGCTGTCAGAAGATAGGGCTTTGACTGACAGCTCAGTGGTGCACGGCTCCTGCAGCTTCTTAAACGACAGCCAGAGAAGTAAACAGCATCGGGCTTATCAGAGCAAAGCAGGAGCCTGGAGGGCAGCAGCTTGGCTGGATTGGAGAGGCTTTAGGCAAGAGAGTGTATTACCCTGCCCACTAACTGAGCTCTGCACCACAGCCTATAACTGACCTTTGATCTGTATCTTAGCCAAATGACCCAATAGGCGCCATGTAGTTTGGTGGCATTAGGGTAAGATGACAGCTCAAAATAATACCAAATAAATGGAATGTGTAATGCACCTTTAATACAAGAAATGCATCTCAAGGTGCTTTACAATACATTAAAAAATATTAAAATGCAAAGAATCAAGGTCAGAATAGTGCCAGAATTCTAAGATGGGAAGTTGAGCTCAATTTATAATGATATTAGAAAAAAGGCAATATAAAGACATATAAGTATGCATATTATTCAATGGTAAAACATATTGACATGAGTAACTCAAAGGGACCTCAGCAGGGCCAGTGAGCGTCTTACAGGGCTTAGGCCACAAATGTTGTCACAAAAGCTCTGAATCTTTCCAGTAATTAATTAACCATAACCCTGTTCCATCCACCAACAGTCTCTCCTTGGCTGAACACCAGCAGATCAATGGAAATTGTGCAACTGGAGAGATATTGCCATCTGTTGTCCTGTTCCAACCATCAGACTGTGTGGCAAGGTGTGCAGGAAAGAAACTGTGATCAGTTTCATTCAACCATCTCACCTAGGTGCACAAATAAGGCAGCTAGCTTGCTAATTGGCTTATCTATTATAATGAAGGCTCATTCTTGAAATATCATCCACAGGAAGTGAATCAGCGGCGTCTTCAGCCAGTGAAATGGGGGCATTTGATTCAGGTTACTGGTAGTTTTGTTATCAGCACAATGTCTCAGGTGTGAGATTAGTCGCTCTGGATGCTACTCATGAAACTTTCCATCTCATACTGTTTGAAAATGTGTTGGTGAATTGGTTGGACTCATCATCCAGGTAAGAAATCAAATATTAAACAGCCAGCCTTGTCACCTAAGTGACTAAGAAATCCACACAAAAACATGGTGACTATCATGACAAGACAGGAGCTGTTACATCTGTAAAAATGAAGGATTTCTCTGGCTTTGGAAACTTTTCATAATATTTGAGGTAGGAATGTGAGTATTATGGTTATACCGTATATCAGGGTGTTTAAAATAGCCACAGTATTGCATGAGTCACCATGATGAAGGTGGTGCTGTGTAATAAGTGCATGTTTCTAATAAACTTTTAACTGGTGAAGAACCTGAAGCCGAATAAATCTTCTCCAATGCTGTAGTTATTTTGCAGACTGAATAAGATTGTCCTCCAGAAATGCCGCATTAATATTACCCTCTGCCTTTATAAGCCTTCCAGGGCCATCTGCTGAGAAGCACCCCCACAGCATGATGTTGCCACCACCGTACTTCACAGTGGGGATGGTGTGTTGATGTGCAGAGTTTAGTGTCTGCCAAACACTGCAAACCATTGTGGTCTCATCATCACCATGGAGTCTCCCACATGCCTTTGGTGAACTCTAGTCCAGATTTAATCTGAGTTTTCTTCAACAGTGTCTTTCTCTTTGCCACTCTCCCATAAAGCGTTGACTGGTGTAGAACCCTTGAGACGGACATGTTTTAAAGCTAAATGCAAAGCCGGAACTACACTCCAGACATGGCTACTACACTGTGTCACTCCGCCCAGTGGTTTACTCAAGAAATAGTTCTGAGTATTTGCTTCATGTGTCATAATGTTACACAAGTATACATTATTATTTCATAGTGTGGTGAATGTGCAGGTCACAACGTGTCCACGAGAGCATTTTGGAGTTGTTGGATTGTGTATTTGATGAGTTTGATGAGGGAGAGCCAGAATACCGTCTGCTTACATTGAGTTGGCACAGCAGGTCCGAACTCGGCAGCTGCGATCTAAAAATAGCTTGCACCGACAACTGAAGGTAATGAACCTATTACTAAGACTATAGGAATTATGGCAATGGGCAAATTTGCCAAAATGTTGACGTATCCCTTTAAAAAAGTAATCCTCTTAAAACAGAATTACCTTTTTACTAGTAATGTCAAAAATGTCACTGAATTGAATGATTGGGAAAGTGATGTTGACTAGCTAGGCCATAATGTTCTCAAATATCAGGATGCTAGAAAAAAAGCAGAAGAAACGGAGACAGCCTTAATTAAGAAGAACTGAATACACATAGTTTTTCACATAGAAAAACTGCGAAATCATAATCTTAAGTGCCAACTCAAATTGGAGGAAGCATGGGGCATCTTAGATGCATTTGCATCAGTTGTGTTACAGTTTTCTTCTATTGTTTGCTAATGTAAATCTCCATCATGAAATGTTTGTGTTTAACAGGATCAGCATGGAAGGCATAATAGAAACCTTTTTCTGTCATTGGTCAAGAGTCATGATGACTTTTTCTTTTGTATCTGTACCTCTCCTCATCAGTCGGAAGAGTGTGAGTGTGTATTGGTGACTGTTTCTGTGTTGTTGTTTTTTTGTTGGTGGGTGGGGTTATGATGATTAATGTTTTCTTATTATAAAGATGTAATATTTAAAAAAGAAGACCTGAATAATTGTTAAAAGATATAACAAATCGGTGAAATTGGCAAAAATGGGTTGATGTGGTCAAAAAATGGACAAACGATGGCATAAATAAGGAATATGTGGCAGAAATGGGCTAAAAGTGATTAAAATGCAGCAAAATTGGACAAAACGTGGTAAAATGGGTTAAAAGTGATTAAAAATGTAGCAAACTGGGCAAAAATAGCAAATTGGGTTCAAAGTGATAGATTAGAGTCAAATAAAGAAAAGAAAAATGGGTTTAAAGTGGCAAAGAAAAGAGGCAAAAATGGGCCACAATTGGCAAAAAAAGTGGAAAAGAGGGACAAAAATTGGTTAAATGGGACTAAAAGAAGTGGCAAAAATGGCAAAAAGTGGCAAAAATGGGTAAAAGGTGGCAGTGGAATTGGCAAAATTGGTAGTAAATGTGGTTAAGATGGTTAAACATTCAAACACAACAATAACTTGCCACACTTTTCAGCTCCATAATCAGAGAACTGTTAGCCAGGCCGCCAGCACCAATGCTACTGATCCGGCACACATGCACTGATATCATCAATAAATCACAGCTGGGGACGGCCCATTCATGTGGTTTTCAGGGACCTGGTTACAGTACTTTTCATAAAGTTGTAGTTATATTGTTTGCGTGTACAAATCCCTCAGGCACAGTGTGCCTTTCCACACCATTTGAGAACCACTGCTCTGAATAATGCTACACAGACATCTATAATTATCATTTTTATAGAATTATAAAAAATGGGGGTATTTAGCTAACACGTATGTGTATGATTACTACTTTAATGTCATTGAAAAACACTGAAAGACTCGAATCAATCCAAATTATTAAAAAATTGAAGCTAATATTTGGTTTGGCTTCAGCTTCCTCTTCTAATCTGACCCAGATGGCTCCAACATACAGCACAGCTGCACTACACACGTGTTCTCACATGTGCTGTTGCTCTGCATTCATATAGGTTTACATGAATCCAAATATGATTGGTAAAGTTCTGTGAAATTATCCAAACAGTAATTGAGAAGTGATTTTTTAGATCCTTCAGTCGCTGATGTGTATTTTCACTCAGACTTTTTGTGACTGCTTTGACTTAGACTCTTGACCTTAACATCATTTTTACATTTTTGCAATTACACCTCTAATTTTCAGCGGCTTTAACAGCCGAGCTGCACAATTTAATTTCAAACGGCTCTAAATGGCACTTTTGATTCTCCCTCAGATGTAGAAATTGAATTTCTTTGAGAAGCAGAGGGCGGTTGGCGCTGTTGTTAAGGTGATATCTCGCTAGCAGGGTTTCACTCAGACCTGCTGACACGTTGATACCGTCTGCTAGAAATCAAGGACATGTCCAAAAAAGTGACTTGTGGCTGTCAGATAGCTTTTGAGGCTGTGCCGCGAAGACGAAGCCAAAGGTATTAAGACTCCTTTTCAAAGGCTTCTTATCTATCATGCCATTTTCTCCTTAAGTATTAGCTTTGTGAAATATCTCGACAGAAAGGTTGCAGGAATACACTCCCGCTGGAAATGAAACTTCGCAGCATATCACATTCTAACGCTTGGAAAGAAACAAATCAATACCACCTGGCTCCATGACTTCACAAAGTTCACAATCCTCCCCACTCTAACCAGTCAGAGTGGAAAGAGATAGTGTCACGGTTATGTCTGCAAACACAAAACAGGCTACCGGAGTCATGGAGAGGACCTTTCTCTGCTGAGACACTTGCTTAAGGCGGTAATGCAATCTGTCTGCAGCTGCCAATGTATTTGTGACACATCATGTCCTCCCCTGTAGAGTCTGTGAGATGAGCAAGGACCCCTCGCTGGGTGAGAATATGCCTGCATCTGGATGTGGGTAAATGGAGAGGACATGTGACTGCAGCATGAGAGGATCAGCGTGTGAACCTGTGCATGTTTGGCAAAGAGAAGAGGAGACGGCGACGTGGCAGGAAGAGAGGGGGATGAGAGATGCTGCGCGGCGGGCTGAAAGATTAAAAGCGAGCAGACTAAGAAGCAGACTGCCTCGCCTCAGTGAGAGTCCCTCACCTGCTGTCCTCCTGGTTGATGATCATGTACATTTCCCACGTAGTGTCTTCTGCGATCCCCCCGTGAGGCACCAGCAGACTGATACCTGCAGAGAAGGAGGCATGCGAGAGCCAATCAACACACAACCACACTTCTATACTGCATACACACACCTGCCGGGCTGTCAGCTCTCTTTACTGGAGGTGACAGCCGGAGAGGTGACGGCCCCAGAAAAAGGTGACGGAGGCAAGTCCCGAAGGCCTTGTGAATCAATGCTGCCAGCAGTCTTACTGTCAGCGACACACTCTCAGGGTGCCGCTTTCCCGGACAGAAACACATGAGCGCGCAGACAATATTGTACCGTATGATAAACAATTACTGCCAATCTAGACCGCAGTAGATAAAGGCCCTCCGGGGACAGGATGATGAATGTAGGCCAGGAGAACGAGCCGCCTGAACGGTGTGGCAGACGGAGCATCGCGGCTGCATCAAACAAATTTATTAATGGTTTCCTCTGGGTGGGATGGAAGCCTGCTACTGCCAGTAAAAAAAAAAAAACATAAATATAAAATATCAAAAAGATAAGCCATGATGGGGAAAAGATTCTTAAGTCATTATGAGATATAAAGTCAATATTGTGACATAAAAAAGTTAACATTACGCTACACGAAATCATAATTATCCCATTTAGTGTCACAGGAAATTGGAGCAAACCTGAGACATGAACCAAAACATTAACACTGCAATAAAACCCAAATATCAAATACAATGCACTCTTGTTGTTACAGTGCAATTTGTAAAGTGCACCTGGAGCTGCCACATCACTTTTTCCTCCCTCACATTAATTTCTTTACCCACTATTACTTTAAAATGAAGTGTAGCTTACTGTTTAGGAAAACCAGCATGGCCTGCTTTACATGCTCTGCTGTGTGAAACCCACTAAACTGGCGTGTGTGTAATACTGCATGCTTTGACTTAAAGGTGGAGAACTGTGCAGTGAGGTTTAGCAGTGACATGGGGCAAACATCAGAGCTCTAAATGTCTGTAGTGAAGCTAACGGCAGTGACGTTGCTTATTAAATTCTCTAGTATGCTGTTGCGTACTTTGTTGTACAGCTTCGGTAAGCCAGTGTCAGTAATGTAACCGAGACGGGAGAGCAAAGTGTGGGTCTAAAAGGTCAAGAAGATGACAAAAACCCAAAGTCTCCACCATGGAGATGGGATGGTTGTCCAAATAGATGAATTCAACCACTTTTTTAGGTTATCTCTTTTGCCTTATGGCTCCCTCAAGGGTACTTGTCTTTCCTCTTAAAGTCCAGAGTGTGTGGCTTCGGTGAAGCTGCCTGTTGCTATGGTGAAGTCAACATTTTCCGCTGCATTTTTAGTTTGGAGATGACGGATCAAATTTGAAATGGCCGTGTTACAGATGCTGCAAGTGGCCACTGGACTGTTTTCACTCTCACCGTTGAAGTTTTTCCACACCGCTGACATTTTAAACACAGGAATGCTAATGTTGCTACCGCTACTGGTGTGTTTAGGGCCTGTCGTAAATTGTGCTCCATCTACAACAACTGAGGTAAATGATCGGCTGGGCTGATCGGATCAAATTGCCAATCTCCGATCAATTAGAAATACTTATGTCAGCTCCGATCCAATACATACGATCAAGATTGTAAAATCCTTGATTAAAATTATACAAAAACACTGACGTGTTCTAAGCTAGAATTAAAAATTATGGGGGGGAATTCTCTAATTCTACTTTCCTTTTCTCTTTTGTAATGGTCCACTTTAAAAATATAATAATATTGAGATAAAAAGGGTGAAATTATTGGTCAAAAATTAAAATGTTGAGATTTAAAAGTCAAACTCACAAGGTAAAAAGTCACAGTTATGGGCAAATGGCAGAAATTATAAGACAAATGCAAATATTATGAGAAAACAAATTGAAATCCTAAGATTAATAGTCAAAAATAAGATAGATATAAACAAAATGATTAGATAAATCATGAATATGAGAAAACAATCAATAAACACAGAAGAGAAAGTCAAAACTATGATAAAAAGTCAAACCTATCTGAGACATATTAACATTTTAACACTGCTATTGCTATTTTGTAATTTGCTATTTTCCAAACAATCATCAGATAAGAAAAATATGTCATGAATATCAAAATATTTGAATCAAAAAGCCAAAATTACAAAAAAAAGCCCAAAACATTTGATAAATGGCATGAATTATAAGACAAAATGCACATTATAAGAAATAAAATAAACTTATGGGATAAATAGTCAAAATAATCAGATAAGTTAAAATAATAAAGACCAAGCCATAAATACATAATAGAAAGTCAAACATTTTGATAAAAAATAGCATAATCACGTAAGACAAATGGACAATTATGAGATAAACATAATAATTATAAGAGAAAATGTCGAAATCTTTGGTTGACAACTCAAATTATGGGATATAATGTCACAATCATGGCAAAAAGTCAAAATTATCAGACCATGGGTCAAATTATGAAAAAAAAAAAAAAAAAAAGAAAGATTGGAAAATAAGCCATGATGAAATAGAGTCAAAATTGAAAAAATAAAAATGTGCAAAAAATCCCCAAATTTTCATAACTAGAAAAAAATATGTTTTATTATAAATCAGAGCTTTGATAAGTTAAATCAATCAGAAGTAGAGAATGAGAGAAAAAGAGAAGATTATGAAAATATGTGCCAAAATTAAAATACACTTAACCACAACTTTTGAGAAAAAGTAAAAAATATTATATCAAGTCAAAAGTATAAGTCAAAAAGTCTAAATTGTTATTTCTATATTCAATATTTCTGAGGTTGTACATCATAATTTAAGATATATACCAATATTTATGACTATTAGTTATAATTATGGGACATAGAGGCAAAATTCTAATTAATAAGTAAAAATTATGTGAAATTGAATTGTTTTGGGGAGAAACTAGAGTAAAAATATCAGATAGAAAGTAATAATTATTACTTAAAAGCCCAGAATATTAGACAACATGTAAACATCTGAAATAGATTTTAGAAAAATAAATAAAAGGTTAAAACTATGGGACAAAGAGCTAAAATCCTGATTAAAAAGTTGAATCAACGAGTTAAGTAATAATCATGAACTAGTATGCCAGACATTTAAGATAGAAAATAAAAATTAGAAGTTAAAGTTTCCAAATTCAGACAGAAATATGATGAGGTAATGATGGAAAGTTAAAAAAAATAGTCATAGTAATGGGATCCTTATCCTAAAATAACTGGATCAAAATCCATAGCAATGAGAAACAGTTGGAACTGTGGGGTAAAAACCACAAATATATAAAAATTCATCATCATGTAAAAAAAGTTTGAGATAAATGCCAAAGCCTAATATAACTTACTGTAGCTTTGCCATTTCTCTCATTGTTTTGACTTTATCCCATATTTATATAGAAAGGACATGGTATATTAAAAATGTCAAAACAGTCAAAGGATGATAACTTATTATCTCAGTGAATTTGTATCTTCTGTATTTGTATCTAACTTCTTTTTCTACTGGTGTGAGCGGGCTTCCGTAGAGGGATTTGAAAATGTTACACAAGAATGTATAATTTTTTTTTCAAATAAATACCTATATATTTTTTATTTTTTGGCATGAGTGGGCTTCCATAGAATGGGTGGTGTATACTTACAAATGCTAAACTAAGAATATATAAACGGCTTTTCATATAAACATATGTGAGAAAACATTACAAACTGCTCCTGTACATAGGTTAGAGGAGCTTTCCATACCTTGAGAAATGTTAATTTGGTTTATCTGGACGCAGCGTTCTGTTAATAATGCCATTGCTGTCAAACTGCACATTCAGATGACTTAATTGTCCATTAAATTTACATAAAATGGAAATTCATCTGGGGTGCACGTAACAATACACATAATTATGCATTAACACAACATAAAAATCATAACGTGGCTAAGTGACAGTGGTGGCAATAAAAGTAATTACTGCATTTTTCATCCTCTGACACACAGACCCCTACAACAGAGAATACACAGCTGTACTTAACCCTTGCAACTCTGACAAACACATGGCTGTTTTGCTTTTGCCTTTATTTTGTAAATCTATTTTCAGGCCTTTTCTCAGAGTAACTTTAAATCTTCATACATCTTGTATTTGCAACTTATGCTTTAAGGTCATGGTAGTCAATGAATCATAAAAATTTATAGTAGCATACAGATTGCACCATCTATATATAAAGTGTGCAAGCAGCTGAGTTTGTCCAGGAGAGACAAATATTTACCTCTCTGCAGCATAACCTTTTCTTAAACAATACTCTGCTAGGATTTGTGAAATGAGGGGACGTGTTTCTGTGAAGGATTTCAGCTTCCTGAGCCTTCTTGTTGCTATATGCATCAAGTATTTTCAACAGGTGACACCTCAGGACAGCAGAAAGGTCAGATTTGTTTTCACCATGCAGTAGTTCTATTGTACATTGTGGTTTGGCACTATTTTATCAAAATAGACAAGGCCTTTTCTGCCAAAAGATGTCTACATGGCCGCACATGTCACTCCACAACTTTTAAAACTTTGACAAATGTGCAGTGGATGAATCAATTTGGCAAATTTTCACTCATCAGGTGATAGTTTTCAATTTCACCCTCAAAATGGGCACAAAATTATCCAATAATAATTACATTCAGCGTATGATTGCTCCCCACTTCCCTAGTGGTCTTCTTTCACATTAATAACATTGTTCTGAGCCTGAACACACTTGTATTATGTGTTTTCTATTACATATGTACGTGAAGGAGCAATGCATTTAAAAGAGCACTTCCACATTTGCGCTGAGAACAATCCCAGAATGCGGAATCCAGGTGCAAACATGGAAGTGCTCTTCTAAGGGCATTCCTCCCTCATTAAAAGAAATTCATGCAGGATAATAAATAGTTGGTTTTCTGTTTACTAAATATATTATATAAATTTAGTGCACTGTATTATATCTCAATGCAGACCTCTGTGGTGGTCGTTTTTGGCTCATCTGTTGCGAGGGGTGGGGGGGGGTTACTGAGAGGGATACATTTAAATTTAACACACCTTAACCGAAGGAAACCCAAAGAGGGATAGGGTTAAGCACCCAAACCATAAAGGTTAAGGTTAGGGGGATAAAATTAAAAATAATACACTTCTAAGGAAAACCCAAAAAGGGTTAGGCAAATGAACCCTAAAGGTAAGGGTTAGAATAAGGGGGATAAATTTAAAAATGATTCACCTCAAACAAAGAAAACCCTGAAGAGGGTTAGGGTTAGTTTGTATTGTACTGGCAAGCAAAAGGCCACAAGTACTGCTTAAGGGCAGCAATGATGTAGGGGACAGAAGTGTTTATTAGGCTCAAGTTTCCATGCAAAAAGTTTATTAAAGAAAAAAGATCAATTTCATCATTTCCAAAATTCACTGGATGATTTAAAGCCACTTGCACTGGTAATTTCATTCTTTTGGTCATCACCCAGAGTTCATGGCCATAGGTGAGGGTTGGGAGAAAGACTAACCGGTGAATTTAGAGCTCTGCCTTCGGGCTCAGCTCCCTGTCTGTCACAATGGTCCGGTATAACGTCATCAGTACTGCAGATGCTGTACTAATCTGCCTCTCTAGCTCACAGTCCATTCTACCCTCACTTGTGAACAAGACCCTGACATACTTGAACTCCTTCACTTGAGGCAAGGACTCACTCCCCACCTGGAGGAATAAATCCACTGTTTTCTGTTAGAGAACCATGGAGGTGTTTACCCTCATCTCATCACACTCTGGTATAAACTGCTCTAATGTCTGCTGGAGTTCTCTGGCAGAAGAAGCCAACAAAACCAGATCATCATAAAGCAGAAAGGAAATTCTGAGGTCCACAAACTCAAAAACCTTCTTTGAGATCTTGTCCATGAAAATCCCAAACAGAGTCAGAGATAAGGAGCAGCCCTGGTGGACGCCAACATGCACTGGAACGTGTCCTCAGGAGGGTGGCTGAGCCCGGCCTTAGAGACAGGTTGAGCAGCTCAGACATCTGGATGGAGCCGCTGCGCCTTTGCATTGAAAAAAAAACAGTTGAGGGGACTCAGGCATCTGATTAAGAAGCCTCCTGGACGTCTCCTTGTGGAGGTCTTCCAGGGACGCCCAACAGGGGGGGGAGACCCTGGCGTAGGCCCAGGACTTGTTGGAGGGATTATTAATCTCATCTGGCCTGGAAAGGCCTTGGATTCCCCCAAAAAGGTCTGGAAAATGTCTCTGGGAGAGAGATCTCTGGGTTGACTTTCTTAGCGTGCTGCCACTGCGACCCAGCCCCAGAAAAGCAGAAGAAAATGGATGGATGGATGGTGGATTCTAGGTAATCTAGATCTGCTTGCAACATCCTAAAACCAGCTGTTTGTGAATTAGAGGACTGAACTGCATCTTCAGACAGATTGATTTGAGCTGCAATGGCTCAGGCATCTTCTACTATCACCAATAATGGCTAAAATGGTCTTGTTGCATGGCAGATTTTTGGCCTGAACTGGGATTAAGACAAACTCTTAAAGCAGACTCAGGCACAGTGCTCCAGCATGGTTTGCTTGCTTTTACATTGACAAATGGAACCAGACTTTGGGGTCAAGTGTACTAAGACTTGGGCCCAGGTCCCTACATTTCAGCATTTGATATGCTGTCTTTGTACTCCTTGAAAAAAAAAGGAATTTTGCAGATCATTATCCTCTTATTCACCTATATATAATGTCCCAACTTTTTAGGAAATAGGTTTATTATGTTAAAAAAGGAGATTATGTTTGTTGATGTTTAATTTATAAAGCAGCTTTTAAACCTTTAGTAAATAATGTATACATATATAGTTGCAGATCCATCAATAACATCTCCATTCTGGCTGCAGACCGATGCTGACAAGGTCAAAGAGGTTTGAAATGCAGCTCGATATTCCCTGTATGAAGCTTGCGGCTGAATGGTCGGGTTCCAGCTCCTCTGTGTGATTTCTAGCTTTATGTTGAAGGATTTCAGTTTGCACACACACACAGAGGAACATATCGAATGAAATTTCCCAGCAGTGGACTCACCTGTGTTAGGTACAACGAGCCTCCCTCCAGCATGACCAAACACGGCGGTAGCTTTGTGCAGAGGTCTGCTGTGAGTCAAGGAGACCTGCGGAGTGAAGAGGTTTTTTCCTCTTCGGCCCAGCGTCGTCCCCACTGCGACCCCTTTGTAGTCCGGAGCCAGGCCCCTCGGAAACGTCTGAGGGTGGGACATGACATGGTACTCTGCCCTCTCTGACACCCCTAGAGATACGATGAAAAGAAAGTCAAACATGGTCAGATCATAGACAAGGGCAAAAAAAAAAGAGACAGATATGTGCCGCTGCTGGAAACCCTGTTTTTATTTTTAGACTAACAGCAGTGCAGTCATAGAGTGACAGAACAAAAGCTCTACTAAGGAATAATCTAAAACCTGTATACAGAAAAGATACTATTAGATCAAAATGTGCACACACATTACCCTTTGCACTAAATCTGTGATGTTGTAATGAAGATCAGAGGGCATTATCCCATCAGCAATGGTCTAATGAATTACCTGTATCCTATAAAGGATTACAAATACATTCATGTTGCTGAGGTTAAGATCACTGCCATGTACCCCAAATTTTATTTTTGGAGAATCTGGATGCTGAACTGGCCTTCTGAGGTCCAGACCTTTCACCAATGGGAAGCATTTAGTACAAAGAATCAGGCAAAGAAGACCAAGGACCAGCCTGAATACATCAGAAAAGAATGGGACAACATTCCACACCGAAACTGGTCTCCCCTCTTCTCAGATGATTGCAGACTGTTGTCCCTACTTTTTTGAGATGTGTTGCTGCCATCAAATTCAAAGTGAGCTCTACTGTGAGATTTGCAAATCATCACATTCTGTTTTTATTCAAATTTTACACAGCGCCCCAACATTTTTAGAGTTGGGGTTCTACATTGTAAGCATGCAGCAACCTCTGTGGTTGGAAAATGAAGCCATGCTGTCCACTTGAAGCCTCAAATATAAACATGTTTACTTCCTGCTTCCAAAAAAGATTCAGTCAGAATAGCTAACGTCTTTATGGGCACAGAGTGTACCAGTCCTGGATGTGTTTTTATAACTCGGCCTTTTTGGTTGAACATGATATTGATTTATGCGTGATTAGGGACATGACTGCAAGCTGGTGAGATGTAAATTGTCAGGAAGCTTAAGACCTGCCTCAACTCCCCCTCTTTGTCCGATTCTAAGTTTAAACAGCAATTTCATTATGGCAGCTGCTGCTGATTGGACTCAAAGCACCCTTCAGTAACCAAACAGCTGACGTCTCTCAGGCTTTTTCAAGATTTTCTACGGTCTTTGAGACTAATAGGAGGTTTCAACTGGCTTACAGTTCTCATGCTGGTGAATTTACATTTTTGTAGCTTTGGCTTACAAAATCTGACAGCAATTTTAGTCCTACAAGACATAAATATTTATTTTTAATATTAAGAAATTGAAATATTTTATGTGTGTATCTCTGACTGAAAACAGTGCCCTCTTAGTCTGAAATAAACCATGAAGTTAGAGCAGTATATATGGCGTTGATTTAACTGGATTGGTGCCATACTAGAACAGAGATCTGACAGCAAGGCCACCCATAAGGGGGATAAAGGGGAGAGCTTTCTGGGGCCCAGCCAAACTGGGGGCCCACAGAGGTCAGCTAAGTCATGGTCCACTATAAATTAAACTGTGATAACCACGTTTTATTTTTAACCTTAATAATAATAATCACACTTATCAAAGCATAATAATAATAATAATAAAAATAAAAATAAAAATAAAAATAAAAATAATAATAAATTTTATTTATAATGCACTTTACAAAAAAATAATTAATCAATTCATGTATTTATGCTGTAGTAAGAAATATAGCCTTTTTTTTAACATGTAAACCCCTTTTCTTGAAAGAATTCCCTTTAAATTGGTAATGTTAACAGTGTAGATGGTCACATTAAACTAAACGATTTAGAAAATAAAGCTAAGGCTTGATATGCACAAACATCAGGATGCCAGAAAATAAGATAAGAAAATAAGATAAGAAAAAACTGAGACAAATTTACAGGAGGATATTTATATAGTTGTGAAAAGAGGTAAAGAGTTGAGGGAAAAGTGGCAAAAATGGATTTTCACTGGCAAAAAAAAAAAAGGAAAATAATGGGACAAAGGTTGCCAAAATGGGTTGAAACTGGCAAAATAAACTCGTGGGTGTGGGTGAAATGTGACAAAAATTTGAAAATAAGCAGATAGCAATAGCAATAGCAAATATTGATTTTAAGTAGCAAAACTGTGTCCAAACTGGGCAAAAACTAGCAAAACTGTGTCAAAAGTCAGGAAATAAGTGTCCAAAATCGAATAAAATGGCAAAAACAAAGGGCAAAATTGGACAAAAAGCAGCAAAAGCAGGTCAAAAGCTGAAAAATTGGGTTAAAAGTAGCATAACTGAGCAAAAATTGGACAAAAATGATCAAAACAGTGAGAAAAACTAGACAGAAATTAGCAAAAATGGGATATAAGTGTCAAAAAAAAGTTGCAAAATAGACAAAAAAGATACAAAAGTGGTTTAAAAGCTGAAAAAATGGGTTACAAGTGGTTAAACTGTTTTAAAAGTCAGTGAAAAGTTGCAAAAATGGGATGAAGTGGAAAAAAGAAGTGGCAAAATGGATAAAAGAAAAGCAGCAAAAGTGTGTTAAAAGCTGTGGAATGGGTTGAAAGCAAAACAGTGTCAAAAATGGACAAAAACAGGATAAAAATGGCAAAAAGAAGTGTCAAAAATGGATAGAAAGCAGTGAAAACTAATGAACAAATGCAAAAAAATAGGTTTAAAGTACCAAAAATGGAATAAAAATAGGCATAAAGTGGCAAAAAGGGCTTTAATGTGGCAAAACGATGTCATAACTGGGCAAAATATGATAAAATGGCAAAAAGTCATGGCAAAAAACAGTAGCAACGATGTACACAGAGTTGCAAAACATCTGCAAAGTGGCATAAAAGGGCGTAAAATTTGGTTTTAAGTGTCTAGAATTGACAAAACAGTGTCAAAATGGGCATAAAATGGCAAGAAGGGTTAAAAGGCAAAATTGGCCTTAAAGGAAGAAAAACAGCAAAAAAATTGGGTTAAGATTGGTAAAAAGAAATAGGAAAAATTGATAGAAATTGCACTCTTTTCAGGTAACTGTTAGCCAGGATGCTAGCACCAATGCTACTGATCTAACACTCATACACTGATGTTATTAATGCATCATAAACGGGGAGAGCCCATTCTCTGGCCAGCTAATTCTGTAGGCAGCCCTGCTGACAGGAGTAGCAAGAGTAACTAAAGGCGACATGGCTTATTGAACGGTCAGCCTGTGATGCCCTTGAAGGTGATGACCATTTTTTCTTTGTATGACAGCTTTCTTATAGATCGCCTCTTGGGAGAAAGAGTTTCAAAACAAGATGGATTATCCTTCTCACAACCCCGGCGCCAACACTTTGTAATTCTTTGCCTTTCAAAAAGTAGTAAAACTTCCCCGGCTTTCAGAATCTTCCACTGACCTTTGAGATCAGGCAGCGGGTCAAGGAGCGAGCGCTCGGCCATCAGCTCCTTGTCGATGGAGTCCTGGAAACACATGGGGCTGGTGTAGGTGCGTGACACTGTCAGATCAGGTTGCATGGATGAATTAATGAGCAGCGGGTTGGCTGAAAAAAAAAACAAAGAGATCAAACAAATTACTGCCAACAATTAGACATCTTTAAGCAATGATTACATTTCTGCAGAGTGACACTTTGAACTGAAATGCCACCGTCAACAGTGATGATAAAACCCAAACAAGGATGTCATGACAATTAGTTTTTATCCACTTGTGACTACAGCTATAATATCATCGCCATGGAAACAGGACTTTCATTCCACTTAGCATACCAATGGCTCAATTAAAAGTGACGAATGGGAAATAACAAAGGCTGGGGAACAATAATACGCTTTAATTTGATGTCACAGCGGTTTAGAAAAAAAAAAAAAAACGACTTTGACAATAACAAGAAAAACTGATATTGAATAATGTTATTGATTTATCAGCTGAGTTTATTATCAGGATATTTACATTCTTCTTTCCTGTCATCTTCAGAGGGAGCAGATGGCTTTACTGTAGCCACAGCGGTAAATCAACCACGTCCTTTAAAGCTGTTTATGTGCTGTGATGCAATTAAAACAGGGACTCTCAGTAACGTATGAGTGTAATTACAAAACAAAGACGAGAAAAGTTATTATAGATAAGAGAAATGTGTTTACATACAGGGATATTAACAGAAGACGAGTACGCAGAGTGGTTTCTTCTTCCAAGCCCCCCTCTCTAATGCAATCATGTCATAATAATGCTTTTTTTCTGTAGAGAGAATAACTTACAAATGTAGAAATATAGCCACAGATGTAACTGCAAACTTAAATATGTGCACAAATGTGTTCATGCATGCAAAATTATAAAGGCTGAAAAGTCTTAGATGCATACTGGTTTGGGGGGCGTCTGTCATTTTGCTATCTTGCAGGCATGCAATCCAGGTGTAAACCCAGGCACACAATGCACATTTTACATAAAGAAGTGGCAAAATGGACAAAAAAGGCAGGAAAAGTGGGTTAAAAACTGCTGAATGGGTTAAAAGTAGAAAAATAGGTTAAAGAAACAAGAAAATGTCAAAAATGACAAAAATTGGACAAAAATGACAAAAAAGAAGTGGCAAAATGGACAAAAGACGTGCTAAAAACTGCAAAAATAGGCAAAATGGGCAAAAAAGATTTTTAAAAAATTGACAAAAAGCAGCGAGAGTTAGTTAAGAGCTGTAAAAATTGGTTAAAAGTAGCAAAAAAAAAAGGGTTAAAAATAGCAAAATGGGGTCAAAACTGGATATAAAGTGGCAAAACTGTGTCAAATGAAACAAATGAGAAAAATTAAACAAACCTGGAAAAAAAATTAGCAAAATTGTGCAAAAAGCAGCAAATGAGTTGAAAGTAGCAAAACAAAGTCAAAACTGGACAAAAATGACAAAAAAACAGTGCTAAAAATTAGACCAAAATGAGAAAAAAATGGGATAAAAAAGCAGAAGAAGTGGCAAAATAGACAAAAAAAGAAACAATATTGGTTTACAAGTCACAAAAATGGGATGAAAGTGGCAAAAAAGTGGCACAATAGACAAAAAGAAGCAGCAAAAGTGGGTTGAAAGCTGAATGTGTTTGAAGTAGAAAACTAGGTTAAAACTAGTAAAACAGTGTCAAAAATGTGCAAACATTTGCAAAAATGTGATAAAATGGCAAATCGAAGTGGCAACAATGGATAAAAAGCAATTAAAGTTAGTTAAAACTCCCCCCTACACACACACACACACCCACACTCAGCATTTCCAAAGAGTCTAGACCAGCACTGCTCAGGGCGGTCGACCTCCTTCTCAACACTACCTTTCATTCTGAATTGAGGATTCTCGTCTGCACCAAGGAAAGTTGTTCTGAAGTCATTAAAAAAAAGGACAAAAATGTAAAAATCTAGGGTAAATATAGTTATGCTGCCATATCTGACAGAACATCTCTGCTCCTCTTGAGCCCAACCCCCCTGGGCTCGAAAGGGGGGCAGGGATTCTAGGCTCTATCCGGTTCCAGACTGTGAGCCACGTCGGGTCAGTGTTGGGGTCGAGGAGTGTCAATCATGGCTACAACAGAATTGCTGAGTTTGATGCTAGAGATGGAAGGTTTTTTTTTTTAATTCTTTTTTTAAACAACAGCAGACAAACCAACTGCGGACTGTTCCTATGTAGGGGAGGATATGGACCGGCTATTCTGAGGTCAGAAGGTCGGTGGAAACTGGCAAAAGAGGTGGTAAACATGAGTGAAAGTGGCAATAAGTAGCAAAACATTGAACAGCACAAACAATTGGTTAGTTATGGCAATAATGTGAAAAACTCTGTAAAAATCAGTAAAAAGTGGCAAAAATTGCAAAAAATGCCAGAGAGAAGTGGTTTAAATGAGTAACAAGAAGCATTAATGAAAAACATGGATCAAAAATGGGTGTAAAGCTGCAAAAAACTGGCAAAAACAGATGTAAAGCAGCAAAAAAAGGATAAGGAGTTGCTATATGGTTAAAAAAATGGGTTTAAAAGAGAAAAAATTGGTGAAAAGTACAAAAATGAATAAAAGTTCCAAAAGAAGGGCCAGAAATAGGCAAGCAGTGGCAGAGAAGTGGCATAAAATGGTCAAATCCAGCAAAATATAGGTTAAAGAGGCAAAAAAAAGTGGAAAAAAAGTTGCAAATTGTTGAAAAAATGTGGTTAAGAAGTGGCAAAAATGGGATTTAATTAGAAAAAAAGGGCAAAAAAGAACAATATCCAGAAATAATGTATGTAAAGGGTACAAATAGTGCAAAAACATTGGTATGGATGTAAAGTGGCAA
The DNA here is from genome assembly GCF_018320785.1 of Cheilinus undulatus. Classification (NCBI taxonomy): domain Eukaryota; kingdom Metazoa; phylum Chordata; class Actinopteri; order Labriformes; family Labridae; genus Cheilinus; species Cheilinus undulatus. The sequence goes on along the minus strand of NC_054881.1, from coordinate 7,723,177 downwards.
AATTAGACACAAACTGGCAACTAGGACTTGAGAAATGGCAAAATGATTTTCGAAACTTAAATAAAGGTTAAATGAAATGAAATGAAAATAGTTAAAAAGCAGCAAAAATGGATTGAAAAGGGCAAGAAATGGGTGGATAAAGGCAAAAATTTGATAAAGATGCCAAAAGAAGTGGCATAAAGGGCAAAATCCAGCAAAATTGAGTTTTAGGCAGCAAAACAGTGGCAAAAAGGGGTTAAGAAATGGCAAACATGGGATTAAAATGAAAAAAAAGTGGCATAAAAGGGCAAAACCGAGTTTAAACCGATAGAAAATAGTGCAACAGTAACATAAATGGATATTAAGTGGCAAAAAGGGTTAAAAACGGCAAAATCAGTTGAAAAAGGCAAAAAAAATGGGGGGAAAGTGGTAAAATATGTATAAAAATGCCAGAAAAAAAAGCGCCAAAATGGGTGAAAGTAGCAAAAATGGGATATAAGAAGGGTTAAGAAGTTTCAAAATGGTTAAAAAGTAGCAAAATGTGTTAAAAAGCAAAAGTCTGTTGGAAAGTGGTAGAATTTGTATAAAAGTGCCGGAAAGAAGGGGCAAAAAGTGGCAAAAAAGGCCTAAGAAGTGGCAACAAGAAGTCGCAAAACTGGGCAGAAAATATGTAGCAGGAAAATATAATTTCATCATCAGAACCCAGAGCTCATAATGAGGGAACTGTTAGGTAGGACAAATACTAGCATCAATGTTAAAGATACAAATCCCATGCACTGACATCATTAATCAACCACTACTAGGGAAGGACCATTATCTGGGTTTGTCAGGGGCCCAGACGATTCTGTGGGCATGCCAGCTGTCAGTGGTTCCCACTAGCTCCTTCTTTCTTTGCTACCTGAGTCTTGACAGATGTCTGCTAAAGATGAGTCTGGTTCTCCTTGAGGTTTCTGCCTGTTAGAGGGAAGTTCTTTATCTCTACCGTAGCCAAATATTGCTTTATGCTTTTTTCATGGTGGACTTGTGTGGTCTCTGTAGGGATTATTACATAAAGTAATCTAGACCTGGCCTTTATACAAATGTCTTGGGAATGCTTTTGGCAGTATTAAAAGGGATTAATTGGTTGAATGATATCAGTGGATGTTACAAATTGATTTGTTCTAAAGACAACATAAAAACTAATATTTACTGTGTAGAGGTGTGAAGCTGGCTGCAGTATAAAGGAGCGGGGACATGTTGGATTTTATGGCGGTTCAGCTGTTTTACCCCCTCTATCAAAGGGAACAGGGACCAAGATTAAAGCTCTCCCAGCCTCCTGCTGCGTTATCAAAATGAACTTTATTACACCCTGCTGAGAGCTGCTGCAGCGCCGACCCATAATGCCAACCTTGTAAAAATATGCCTCAATCTGTGGGGTAAAAAAAAAAAACAGTGTGATTGTGAGCAGTGACGCTCAGAGACCACAAATGCTCCATGTGGGAGCTGGATGAAAAAAATGTAAACACTTATAAATTATATTTCAATTTTATAATCATGAATAATTAATGAAGGCTTTCTTGCGCAGGAAGAACACCAAAAACAGCCAAGTGAGACCTCTCTAGTTCAACATTTTCTTAAGTTATGATACCAAAGGAAGCCTGGCTGCTAATAAATAAAAGCTGACTTGTAAATCTGTGCAGAACACAACATGTGCTTGTAACGATACATTTCCTGTGATTGTTATTGCTTTGTGCATACTGATGTTTGCAATAAAGCAATAAATGCAGATGCTGTTTTATGGATAAGGCTTTGTTCTGCATGGTTTTGGACGTTTAGAGAGCTAAGGCACAAACAGAGAGAAGCTCCAGAGGGCTCAAGAGAACAAACTGAAAAAAATAAATATATACATGCCCTTCAAGCGTTTAAATTATTGATGTGGTTATATCACAACACATAGAAATGGATGAATAATTCATCTAGATGCACCTACATAGATATAAGATACCAGTGTAGTGTTGGTATGCATGTTTTGTAGCTGAATTACATAAAACAACATTCAAGAGTAACTAAACCCAGTTTGAGCTCAGGTGCATCAACACTGGAGAATGTGGGAGGTGATAACACAGGCGAAGGCACTCCTCTGTGCACATCCACCAAGTTGTATGGCTCATTTCAGTACAGCAGGTAGTCTTTGTGTTTCTATTGTCAAAAGCTGGAGAGGGTCGCAAAATAACCAACCTGTACCGTCCCAAGCTCACCTAGAAACACAGCTAACACATTGTAGTCTGTTAATTGGTCAAAAGAGACATTACTTCCTGTGCAACAGCCCTGGACATGCAAACACGGAGACTGCAGGGTCGCATGGACTTCAAGAGAGAAATTTTAAGTACAGTACTGTGCAGAACTTTTAGGCATGTTTGAGCCAAAAAGGGAGGCTGGAGTAAGGCTGTAATGGTGAGTAAGCCACCCTAAGGACACCTGGTGGTGTGAGGGAGGGTTGACACAACCGCGGTTGTACTCTGGATGTCCAGGGGTATGGACGGATATGGATGGACCTTTCTGTCCGTACTTTGCGTTCATTTCATCTGTTTTTCATCCGTTCTCTCAAAGCTTATGGATACGGATCAAACCTTGCAATACTGTCGCCAGTAGACTCTCTGCACAGCAGGATGTGAAATATTTCCAGTGGAAAATTAGGTGCCCAATGATACATGCTAAACACGTCTCACACCTGAAAGTCTGGGGGACTCGGTCCATTTTGGAACAAAAATTGGAACACTGTTGCACTTTCCTTTGGTTTGGTTCACATTCACACCGCTCTTGGTCAAACGGACCAAACCATCTGAACTCCTACAACCTCTACCTGTTAGGGGCACTGTCGTCACAAACAAACGGCAACCAATAAGAAAAAAAAGGGGTAGAAGAAGACGAAACCAGAAATCGATCTCCTTCTGCCTGTGTTTTCTTCCACATCAACAATGAAAAACAAAAAACTGAATTTACACTGTCTTGGGGTTTCTGCTTCTGCACTGGGATGCTACGAGCAGCCAGCGAGGTGGTGAGCTGTCATGTCATTCTTTACATGGAATGAATAAATCAGCACTGACAACGACGTGTTGCTATGGCTAAACAGACACTAAGCGAGGTACCAACATGTATTTGAGTGTATTAAATCACATATAAATACGTATATCATTACGCTTAATGCCACTTCCTACTTTTGGCTTTCACACCTCAAACGAACTGCAGCAGGGTTCATTTGGAAGCGGACCGAGACCATCTGTTTTACAAGCCTGGATGTCTGAAACTTATGCACATAACTGTATGTTTTTTATGTTTTGCAAAAGGTTTCAGCATGTGGACATTCAATGGAGTGGCTAGACAGAAGCCTCTCCTCAGTGCAAAACACAAGAAAGCTCTAAATCCCTGGAAAAATCTTTGGTTGGCCTGATTCAAGGTGCAACATGTCATTTCAGACAACTGCAACTGTCCCCCATTATGCTCTCGAATCTTTGGTCTGATCTGGGATGTTCAGAGTTTGTGGTGGCTCCTGACATGAGACCAGGTAAGAACCACTGGTAGCACTGAAGTTAACAGTTGTTTGCCACTACAGAGTGCTTAATTAGGCAAATAAACTCCTGCTTGTTTATCTATGGGGTGACAAATCAAGCACAATATAGTCACCTGCCTCTAGATCAGCTGGTTAAAGGGCAGTCACCATGCATATTTCTAACTTAAATGTAGCATTTAAAAACTTTATAATCAAAAAGTTCAGGTTTGGACATGCATTAATCAAGAACGCCCACTAAATACCCGTATACATGGGCTTAAAGCTGAAGAAAAGTTGTTTGAAGGTGTGGTTGTTCTGTAAGCCGAGAGCAGAATGACAGCGCTTGAATGAAAATGAAAGAAAGTGAATCAAAAGTACATCGTGTCACTTTTGATCTCCTCAGAAGCCTTTCTTACTTTGTTCTGCCTCCTCTGAAGGCTTGTATGTGTGTTTGTTTTGTATATTCCTGCTGAAAAAATTACACTCTTTTCCCCTCAAGCTTAGTTCTTTTCTTTTTCAGAAGACTGACATTTCATTTAGACTATAATATCATTTCAATGTTTTGCAAAACTGACAAATTAATCTGATTTTCTTTAGTGAAACTGCAGGCTTAATTTGATTTCCAGAGGAGTTTTTAAAGCTCTCTTGAATCATCAAACTGATTAGACAATTATGAGTGTAATTGCAGGCATATAAAAATTTCATTTTGCGTCTTTGTGAATCAAACTCATCAACATTTTGTTGACAGTAAATCAGATTGCTACACTATTATCACACACAAAGAAGAGTATGGAACGTTACAAGTGTAATCCCTGAAAAGACTCTTAGAGCTGCTTTATGTTTCTTTTAATGAGCCGCAGGAAGGACGTGCTCGGTCATTTAAAGGATAAACACACTTTTTCCAAGGTGGTTACAAAGAAAGTATTTATGCAAATAAGAGGGTTATGAGTAATTTTGTTTTTAACAGCCCCCCTTACAACCTCTCAGTGCAAAGTCAAGAGCAAAGACCTTCTTTTTCTGCAGATTTTATCCCAGTGAAGAGGCTCTCCAAAGTCCCATAAAACCTCCTCTCATGTATGTTGGGTTAAAGCTCGTAGATTACAACATTATTTTAATCCACTGTAAGTTTTATTTCACATGCTTTAAAGTTACAGCTGTTAAAATGTTCATCCTCTCTCCTGTGAGATTACTAAACACTCTCCAGGTTTTAAATAATTCTTGCCAGATTTATCCTTCTATCCTTATATAATGACTGATCCTGTTATCTTTATTTATTGATTTATGAATAATAATTGTCTTTCTGTCTGTGAAAATAAGGTTTACAGTTTATGGTTAAATCTTCACCCTGTTGGGCCCTCAGGTTAGACCTAAATTCAGATTTCAGCCCCCGCTGTGATTGACTTTGACATCCCTGCAAAAAGATGTTCTGATTTCTTCTAAAGCTTAACTTTCTGTTTATTAGTCTATTAATAAAAAAACTAAAGGTTTGATTATGTTCTGAGGATGTGTGCAAGGTTGCCACAGCCTTTTCTTTTTTAGCACCTAACTGTAACATGAAGTAACATCAGTTACTTCTCTGGTCTATTTTGTAGTTACACCACAGCTTGGTTGCAGTACTTGGTAGGAAGTCTGTGTTCACAGCAGGATAGAGCTTTTTCTAAGAACTCCGAGAGTAAATTTAAGGACACATATCCGCTGTCTCACCTTGACGTGAGGTCTTGAAGCTGAAGGACTGGAAGCCTCCGGTGAGGGCAGACGAGTCAATGACATCGACGCCGTACTCGCTCTGGCTCCTTCGATACAGAGTGACTGCGACGATCAGAAGCACCACGGTCACCACGCCTGCGGCCAGGCCTAAATACAAGGCCACATCGCTGCTGCTCTCCACACCTTAGAAGAGAGAAAGGAAACAAAACAGAGAGGCAGACAGTGAGCGACTGTTTTCCTTCCAAGTCTATCGCTCTTAATTACAGAGCCAGGAGTCTTTTCTCTCTCTGAGAATAAACTGTTGCAGAGGATCATGAGCTGTGAGACATTCGTCTTTTTTAGGAATTCTATCTTGGTTTCTAACCACTTTAGCACCTTTTTTGTTTCCTCTTCCTCCTCCTGATGCATAGCGTCATTGTTCCATCCTGGAGTGTTAAAGCGGCTAATGAGCAACCTCAGAAGGAAGGCGATTATAATCAACGCAGCACCTGACTGTCATTTCAAACACTGCTGGGCTCTGCTGTTGGAGGCTCTCTGCGTTCCACCGGGATAATGTGACAAAACCAATTCATTAAATTAGCTCATCGACAATGATTACGCTCTATCTGCTCCTGCCAGTTCTGCAGAAGAACAGCAGAAAAAGAAAAAGAACGAGCTGGAAATAAAGGGGGCTGCTAGCTTGTTCTTGAGAGATAATGAGATCTGGGCTGAAACAGGACATGTGGAGAAATCCTCTAAGTAGCCTGAAGCTGAAATGAGGAGAAATTGACAAAATATGCAAAGCGGCATTAACAGCTACTGTAGCAGGTTAATTGAGGGCTTGGGAAGTTTTGGCGGCCGCGTTGCATTCTTTTTGCCCGATTGTGACAAACAAAAATACATAACTGTGTTAAAGGACGAGAAAGGAGAACATTTGCTTGGGGCTCTGTAGGAATCACATTTGTTTTTCAGTGCGCAAACTATGCAGGAGTAATCAACACATAAATGGTGTTATACCCAAGGCAGCAATAATGGATGGAGCAACGGATATACAGTGGTGAAACACTCGCTGCAAGGCTTGAAATGCTCTACCTGATGTATAATAATGCTATTAGAGGAAATATAATCACAGACTGCTGCCTAAGCACTCCAGCCACAGTCACAGAGCGACGACTTCATGATGAACAGCCTGGAAATGATTGCTTTTCACCTAAATTCATTCTTTTCCTCTTTGCTAAAATGAACTTAAGGACAACGAATTATTCATAAATGTGCCGTACTCCAAGTCTATCAAAACATCTGCATCTAAAATATCTCGCCTCTATTCTCACTTTCCAATGAGTCATGCCGAGTGTGTTAGCTTTCATAACTGCACCTGTCAGACTGACTTATGCCTCTTATACAACCACTATTTCCCAGCCATTAAAATGAAAGCTTTGTTTCCTATTTTGGGGTAATGCGCTCTCTTAGTATAAAATGACCGATTTATAAGGCTGAATCAGCCGCCAGACGTGGAGAATTTCACTCTCTTCCTGCTGAATTAACATTATTACGAGCAAGCGGGGTTCCGGCAGCCTCCAGAGGTTAAGCGTTTGCCTTTTTTTTTACATGTTCTTTCTCGTTTTAGTTTTACTTTCATCACTTTTTGTCCTCATAGTCCACTTTTTTGTTTTGTTCAGCTTTGAATCATTGCTTTTTGGCCCACAAAGTCAATACATACTACAACAACTCCCTTTTTATTTAGTGTTTTTTGTTTAATTCTTTGGGGAAACTCTCTCTTTACATTGACATTTTGCATTTACAGCACATTTTTGGCAACACTTTCTGTGCATGCATATGACAATACATCTTTGGTGTCATTTCAGTGGCTCTCTATGGCTCTATATCCCTACATGGCGTGCAAGGAAAGGCCCGTTGCAAAAAGAATGAATGTTAGCAACGAGCTAAAGCTGGGTGTACACTGTATGATTTTCCTCCAATTCAGCCACGAATTTTCAGTCGCACGACTCACTTTGAAGTCGGACTCTCAGTCAGATTGGGCATTGCTTGTCGTGTTGTGTACAGCGGGGTACGGCCACTGCCTGACCCAACGACCCGCTGCCGACTGGTCGGAGGGATTTCTGGCATGTTTGATATTTTGGTCGTATGACTCCTGACACTTTACAGTCAGAGCAGAAACACAAGCAGAATAAACAATTTTGGGGGATTGTTTTCCTTTGCAAACTGTCAGACAACGTCCTAAATTACCATGACACCAGCTAGAATGACTTTCCGATGCAGCCCCACTTTGATAATCCATCCATTTTCTTCAACTTATCCAGGGTTGGGTCGCACTGGTAGCAGGCTTAGCAAATCAACCTAGCTCCTCCTGGGGGATTCTGAGGCGTTCCCAAGCCAGATAAAATATATAATCCCTCCCGTGAGTTCTGGGTCTACCCTGGGGTCTCCTTCCAGTTGGATGTGCCCGGAGGACCTCCACAGGGAGGCAAGCAGGAGGCATCCTGATCAGATGCCTGAACCACCTCGATTAGCTCCTTATGACGTGAAGGATCCCTCCGGATGTCCATGCTCCTAGCCCTATCTCCAAGGCTAAGTCTAGCCACCCTCCTGAGGAATCTCATTTCAGTCACTTGGGCCTGCAATCCTATTCTTTCGGTCATTAACTAGAGTTGCCATAGGTGAGGGTTGGGGCAAAGATTGATGGTGTGGTACGATGCTTTAAAATAAAACAGTAATATACTTCTTAGCACATACAAATTGCTGGGTGCTGTTTAAACTGAAATGACAATTCATTTCGATGTGATGAGGCAATGCCGGGCAAATATTAAACGTGCAATGTGACGGTAACAAGCTGTTTCTCCTCTGACCCGTAGAAACCCTTCGGACCACTACACCACGCCCATGTCCCATATCTCCACGTATCCTCAACCCTAACGGGTCCTGGTCACCCTGTATGTGGTGAGCAGGATCAGGCCTGGCAAAGTGCCCCAGGTGCCCTTAAATGACAGGTTGTCCCCTTGACAAGAAATCTTGTCAATTTTATAAACAGGGCAGTCTTGTCAGCCACTTACATCTTATTTCAGCTGTAAAAGTATTGAAGAATATAATAACAAGAAAGTAGCCCTGACACATTTGTAAACAAGTAAATCTTGCCTGTAAACACAGCGCGAAAATGTACTAAATGTTCCTATTGTTTTATGGTACTTGATGTCTGTGTCATGATGTCTTTGTTGTGTAGAACGGCTTCATGTCTGCACTCTGATTGATATCTGTGATGTCTTAGTTTGCATGGCATCACATGACATCTAGGTTTTGATGTATATTGATCTTGATGAATTATTATCTCATCCATATTTCTGGTTAGTATCTTTAAATGTGTGGATTCTGCTGATGTTGTCTGCATGTCACGTTCTGTCTTCTTATCTTTTCTTTGGGTTGTTGCTTTGTTCTTCTGCTTGCTTCTGCACTTGTCAAAGCACTTTGTAAACCCATGTTTTTAAAAGTGCTATACAAACAGAGTTATTATTATTATTATAAAGTTCCTTGTAATACAAGCTTTGCTGCACTGGCAGGAATTCTAGCTTTATTTTTGTTGCTTGCATTAGTTTAGAATTATATATTTCCCTTGGCATTTCAAATAAATGTGACTTTTATTACTGTAAAAATGGAAATGCTATCACCATAAATCTTGACAAATAAAGGCAGGTCTCAAATAGAGGCCAAAACAGAGTGCTGAAACTGTTGGTGGAGAAAAAGCTGCTACTGACAGCACAAGAGCCCTATTGTTTTCGCTGGCTCTTTCTTTTCTGTGTCACTTGTGCACATTTTTGGGGCATTAGACATACACCAATTTGCATGAAAATTGGCATGCACCTAGAACTATGAAAAAATGAGAAGTTGACACAGGTTTCAAAAATGGCGGCCCGGAATTGCCTCAACAGCGCCACTTTTCGTGCTTCTACAGAACACTGTCAAAAGGCAGTTTTAGTGAGATTTAAGAAATTTGGTGTGTAGATGTGTCTTGGGGAGATCTACAAAAAACCAAGGGGGACCATGTTTCTATGTCCAACAGGAAATCTCTCATCTTGAATAAATTAGCCCACAATGAGGTGTTTGTGTCCTGTTCCAGGGGTCACACTTGATTGCCTTAGTTATGTTGAAACAGTTCCATAGGCCAGTATCGCTCCCAGTAGTGGTTGTTTTAATAGGGGTCTTTCCATTGGTATAACTGCTGCACCAGGGCCCACACACTCTGAGGAATGCATGGCCAGTGGTGATTTAATGCTCAGGCTTCAGAGTCAGTAGCCCTTGTCTTCAGCAATGCATACCCCTTTACCACCAATCAAATTCTAGGGTTGGTTTAAGGCCAGTGCTTAATCTAGTACCAGTTCTTTGTATTTCAACTAGCTCTGGACGAGGAAAATATGGTCCCACTGTGGCACCAATGGATTGCAGGTCCACCAGCAGCTATGTCAGGGTGTGTGTGTCGACGTTTGGGGTTGTGGATGGGATTGAAATGTACGGATAACTAGGAAGATGAGCATTTATGAAGAATGGAGTTTAGAACGATGGATGTAAAGTAAAGAAGCAGTCGTTCAGTGAGAAGATGCGCTTCCTCCTGGCTGCGTGGACCTCAAACGAAGTACAAAGAAAGCTGAATGATGCTGGAAGAATGGTGGCAGAATTGAAATGCTGTATGTTTAACTCAGTTGTTTTTCCTTTTTGCAGCTCTTTTTTGCACAGTGTGGTGTAGCATGCTTCTGTTGTTGCATTTATTTTTACTTAACATGTGATTTAGAATTTGCAGCATGTTTTCTAATGTGAAAAATTTGCTGGTGCAGGTTGATTGCCTTTGCTTGGTGCCAAATGAGCAAAGTTAATCAAGGGCTGTTTCTTTAATTGATGCAGCATCAAATTCTGTCTAGGCGAGTTATTAATCTGTCCGTCAACTTGACGGAGACCTACAGAGACTCCACAGTAGCAGAATTTTACAAGGTAGTTGGAGAAATGGAGTTTAACAAAGAGCAAGACTATCTTTCCATAAATAATCCACATTTTCGTTTCCATTCCACGAAGATGAGGATCATCATGTCCCATATGATGTTACACTATCTATAACTTATGATGCTTTTTGTAGTTTGGTTGTTTCTTGCAGTAGTCTCCAGCCCTCCTATATTAAATATGTTCATTGGATGAGGGTTAACTGAATGTCTGCTGCTGCTGATACTCAATAAATACAGGCTGTTTGGCTTATCCACGCTCATCAAACAAGGACTTAATGTTGCTTTACATCCCAAACAAATAACAGAAGGCGTTGCCTAGCAACAGCGGAAACAAGCAGCACAAGTCTCAGTGATTTATAACAGAGGATAAGAAGAAAAAGTGATGCTATGGAGAAACCAAACACCCTCCAGTCCATTAATTATTATTTCACGAAATTATCTTGTATAAGTTACTAAAAGAAATGAATGGAAACTGAAGACAAACTCACCCTGTGGCTTTGCATCATGAAGCAGCTTTCGATCTGCAAAGACAGACACAGATCAGAAGTTGACAGCTGTGCTTTAAAGCCTCCAGAAATGTAGTTTGAATATAGTTAGAGTGCATTTTAAAAGTGCAAATTTATCTGCTTAAACATTCACAAATATGGACAAAGTTTTTGAGTTAACTATTCAACTCAGGTTTTTCAATTAAACGCGTTACCACAGGTGTGTAGAATCTTGCCGTGCAGTCTCCATTTGCAAACATTTGTGATACTAAATGGGTCGTTCTGAAGAGCTCAGTGAAGCATGGTACTGTGATGGATGCCACCTTTTCAATAAGACAATTCGTGAAATTTCATCCATCCTGGGTATTCCTAACCTTTCAAACCAGATGGATGCGCCCATTTCTGTGTTGCTTAATGGTGAATCCATCTTGCAAAGCTCCCATCTGAACTGTTTGGGCCCATTTAGAAAGTGACAGGACCAATCGGTATTGAGGGGCAGTACTTTCGGGCGTGGCAGAGTCATGACATAAGCAAGCAGCAACAAGAGGCCGGTGCAATTATGACATAAGTGTCGATGCTGCTAAAGCACCAGTTTTATCAGAACTTGAAGACATTTCTTTGTAAAAGAAGAACAAAGAACAGCAGTGAGTTGTATTCTTCTTAAAAATGACAAAAGTCATGCCTACAGTTGCCTTGGTTCGCCTTATGCAGCTTTCTATGGAGTTTACCTCTTGGTAGCAGCTATGACGTCACGTGCTTTGTTGCTCTAATTGGCCTGATTTTCAAAGGCTCTGCCCTTTCCCAAACACTGTCTATGGGAGGTTTCCCAGATGGATGTGAGAAACAAATCCATCTGGTGTGTCAGGTTAGTATATTCCACAGTCAACTGTAAGTGATATTAGTAGAAAGTGGAGGCGTTCAGGAACAACAGCAACTCAGCCATGAAGCTTAGCTTCATGACAAGCTAACTTGTCGATGCTCTGCTGATTCCATAGAGTTCAGATCTTCCACTGACATTAATGTAAGCGCAAAAACTGTGCAGAGCGTCTTTCATGGAATGGGTTGTCATGGCTGAGCAGTTGCATGCTAAGCACTGGATGCAGTGGTGTAAAGCACACTGACACTGGACTGTGGAGCAGTAGAAATATGTTCTGTGGAGTGACCAGTCATGCTTCTCTTTTTGACCCTCAGATGGGCTGACTGCATTGTGCCAACTGTGAAGTTTGGTGGAGGAAGGACAAGAGTATGGGGCTGTTTCTGGACAATGATATGCTTTCAACTTTGTGACACTCCAGGAAAGGCCTGTTTCTATTCCAACATGACTGCCCTGGTGCACATGGCAAGGACTAGAAAGACATGGTTTGATGAGTTTTGAATTTGGAATGGAGATCTTGCCTGACCTCATAAGTGCTCCACAGAATGAAAGTGCACACAAAAAACATCTTGGGGAAAGCCTTTTAAGAGGAATGGAGGTTGTTAAAGCTGAAAATGGGGGCCAACTCCATATCAAAGTACATTTATTTTAATACAACATAATTACAGTCCCTGTTGGTGTAACTGTCAGGCTGCCAAATACTTTAGTCCATATAGTGTATTTCTGCTACATACTCAAACAGACATACAACATACTAAGACAACAGTTAGGATGCTGTTGGTCCAAATTCTGCCCCCTCAGTTAGCAACAAGCTAGCACAAGGTTGTCCAAACTATTTCACTGAGGGCCACATAGTAAAACATGAGGATGACCAGGCCACAATTTCCTGTTAATGGGTGACAGGATAAAAAGCCCATCACTGTTAAGGATTTTAGGGTGGCCAATCAGATTTTTCTGGGGTGGCTGGTCAACCCTGGCAACCACTGGCTCCACCCCTGTCAGGATAAGAACGACACTATGTGGAGCTAACTGACTCATCTTCTCCCTCAGCCACAAAACAAGAGCAAGCAGCACACAGCTGACAGACTTCATAGTGTTGGCATTTAAAGATGAGTAGTGAAATACGCTTTATAAACTGGACCTTCACATGGAGACGACTGCAGAGCAAAAAGCACCATTCATGCTTGTATTTGCTTTTTGCTTTAATATTGGTGCCAAGCTGTAACATCTATGTCAACAGTCAGTGCAGCTTACTCTTCAAGCAAGTTTATCTACTTCATTTGCACAGTAAATTCAGATAATTTATGTACATGATAATATGAGTGTACTTTAGAGTAGTAGAAGATAGAGTGGGCTGTAATGTTAACACGGAGGCTTTGCCTGCCTTCTTCTGTGCCTGTATACAGTTGTAAATGCTAAAAGAATTGTGGTGCCAGTAATATTTATTCTTATATATTCTTATTTATTCTCATAATGCCAAAGCTCACAGCAATCATATACATATTCAATAGTATTAGATCTCTTTTTTGGAAGCCAAAAAAACCCCTGCATTTTTCATCATAGTACTACTCTAGGGGCTTCCAGGCCAGCTTAGGGCTGTACCCGATCCAGATGAAGCAAACTTGCAGATGTTCTGGGGTGGATCGATAAAGAAAATCCAATCTGACTAGTTAGACCAGCTCTTGACTCCACATACGTGTATATGTAACATCATTTTCTTTATTTATCTTTATCTTATACTGTAATTAGGGCTGTCACAAATATTTTTAATCACAAAACATCTCCCGATCACAATCAATTTAATCTTTTTACATTTTGAAATTACATCATTTTGCATCACAAATGTTCTTGTTTCATTTTGGATTTGTACTGCCTTGAACAACAGGAAACTGAAAGACCTGCTTTCATTTGACAGAAAGTAAGGAATTCTGGGCAGATCGAAGATTTTAGCATCAGCTTAACCGTGGAAGAAAGGATTTGTTATGGATTGAAAAGGAAGAAAGGGAACAGTAAAAGGTAAATGTTTGATAACACAAAGTGTTTATAACTTTTGTCTTCCCCACTGAGCTGCCTGGGAGCTTTTATTTTAGTAAAATGAGATATCAAGAAGCAGTGTTGGCGGGTGGCCTAATGGTTTAAGGCACGCTCCATGTACGCGGGCAGCCTGGGGTTTGAGTCCAGCCTGTGGAACCATTTTCTGTATGTCTTTCCCCCGCTCTCTTGTGCCTGTTACCGATTCTATCCACTGGCCGCCTCGATCAATAAAAGCATAAAAAGCCCATCGTATGTAATGTGACTGCTGTTTCAAAAAGGCCATCCCTTTACTTTGCCCATCTAAGAGCTACACCTTAGATGCTGAGGTGCATCCACACTGGAGTTTAAAAAATGTCTTCGGAGCAGGAAACATGCAAAAAAGTGGGAGGGAGAGAGGACAAGACATGACCAGTCCCTTCTACCTGCTGTCCCTAATCAGCCACAACATCACTCCTTCCATCCTACGTTTCAGATTGGATTATTAGCCCTAACATCAAAACTATTCAAGGCTACCTAAAGCCAACCACACACTAAAAGATTTCACTGTTTAGTTTGTATAGTGTGTGCTGTGGAACAAGAGGATCAACTCAGCACAACACACAACTAACAGATTCTGTTCACCAACTACCAGAGTCTCGGCTCTCAAAATGTCAAATCTCGTGTCGTCAAACCTGACTTTAGACTGAACAAGCTAATGTGGCTAGCTGTTAGCTCACTGTGGTAGGTTTAACAGCATATTATTTTGTTGTAACTAATCAACAAATTGCTACTCCATTTCTGACATCCATCTAACTTTATACTTCCCATTTCCATTCACACCCTCTTTAATAAAATCAGAGCTTATGTGTGATCTCGGCTTTCAGTACTACATTGCCCACAATCCTTAGGTGTCACAGTGACTTTCCTGAGTGGCCAAATCCATTGATTGAGCTGGCAAAATGGCCATAACAAATAGTGCAATGCATTAAAATGGTATTAATAATAATAATAATAATAATAATAATAATAATATTGTTAGTAAGAATAACTGGTAAACAGAGGCAACAATTAGGGGTGGGAATCACAGGTGGCTCCATGATACAATATTATCACAATACTTGGGTCATGATTCCATATTATTGCAATACAATGAGTATCGTGATACCATATATTGCGATCTATACCATTTTTTCAACTGTTTAGCTGATTCAGCATTAATCTTGCCCTTTTGTTTGTCATATTTCTGCAGTATTTTATTTTCATGCAGCACTTCTTGCAAACTTCATGTGTCATGTCCATCTCTTTTGTGCCTTGCTTGCATTCCTAATGTCCTTCCCTTGGCACTGCCATGTTTGTTGCACTAACTTCCTCCTGCTCTATGACTGTCACCTCTGCTGACCCCACTGGACAAACAATTATCCAAACAATTGATTTAATTTTTCCATTATCATAGACTTCAGTTCATATTAGTAATTAATTTGAAAAAATCGATACTTGGTGGATGAGACGATATGATAAATCACCACACAAAATATCGCGATACAATGCTGTATAAATTTTTTTCTCCCACCCCTATTAGCAATAGGCAGGAAATGGAGAGAATTGGTTTAGAAGTGGCAAAAACAGGCTAAAAAAGTAGTGGAAATAGTTTAAAGTCAACAGTGGCTTTACAGTGGAAGAAATGGGCTGAAAAGTGGTGAAATGTGATTAAAAAATGGCAGAAATGGGTTTAAAGTGGCAAGAAAAATGATAAATGTGGGTTAAAATGTTGCAAAAGTGGTCTAAAGAGATGAAAATGGGCACAAATTGTGCAAAATCAGAGAAAATTGGCAAATAATATTGGCAAAATTGGACAGGTAGAGTTGCTAAATCAGTTAACTGTAAGCTAGATTACTAACATCAATGCTACTGATAAAACACACATGTACTGATACAGTCAATTAATCTAAACACATTTTTCATTTCATTAATTTTGTGAATATATTTTCACAAAAATGGGTAAAATAACAATTTGGAATAATTTAAAAATATATTTCTAGTTTTCTTAATAGCATCTGGTGACCCCCTCTCAGTGTCTTGCAACTCCCAAGGGGTCATGACCCCTGTGTTAGGAACCACTGATGTAGAAGACATAAGCAAAAGTACTATCGACTCTCATTGTAGGTGACAGTAGTACATTACCCACAATCCTCTAGCGTCACAGCAATGTCTCTGATTGGTGGAGCACAAATTTTATCTGTGAGCCACGAGTGAAGTTAACAGTCGAGGAAAAAGTAGCGGGTTACTGTTGAGGTCATGGTAAGATGGAACTATGATGAAAACTGTTCATTGACAGCCTTTTTTTCCATGATGAAAACTAGACTAAAACTTACCAAAGAAAGATCTGTGATGACTAAAGCTGACTAAAACTAAGCTACATTTTCATCAAGATGACTTAAACTAGACGAAAACATAATTTAGTTTAAATTTAGTTTAAATTTAGTTTAAATTTAGACATTAAAAATCCATTATATTTCTCCACTGTGGGTAAATCTGTCCAAATACGAACCATCTGTAGCTATTCAGTCTTTCAGCTGTAGAAAGCAGGGACCCTGCATTAGGCAGGGTGCAGAGAACACACTACCATGATTTAGTACCAGATTTAGGCAAGAGAATAAATGCTTGGACTAAAAGTAAAGACTAAAATGCGAGGACTTTGTATGGACTAAAAATAGACAAAAATGTTTTTTAAATTTTCATTGACTAAAACTAGACTAAAACTAAAAAGGGTAGAAATGACTAAAATGTGACTAAATCTCAAAGAAATGTAATCAAAAGACTAAAATCAAAAATAGCTGCCAAAATTAACACTGCCATCTACGCATATGAAAAAGGAGGTCTAAAGGTTAAGTGACTCTTTAAATAATAACCAGATGGGATCTCTTATGGCAAGGGTTCTCAACCTTTTCAGCCCACGACCTCCAAAATAAAGGTGCCAGTGACCTGGGACCCCACTGTACCTGAAGGAGGCTAAACACAGCAATGAACATTCAAGAACAGTCACGTGCAGACAAGGCTGTCCATTAGGGGGGAAAAATGGGAGAGCTGCCAAACTGGGGGCCAGCAAAATCATGGTCCATTGTAAAGTTAAGCTGTGGTATTTTATATTTAACCTGAATAATAACCACTCTTATCAAAGAAACAAATTTTGATTCATTTGTGTAGTAAGTAGCCCTCTTAAAAATGTAAATCCTTTTGTTAAAAACAGAATTAAAATACATTAAAAACAGCTAAAATGGATTATAATGGCAAAAATAGTGGAAAAGGTGGTGAAATTGGATTTTAAAAGTAGAAGAAATGGGTGAGAAATGCCCAAAATTGGATAGAAGTGGCAAAAAAAAACCCAAAAATTGCAAAAATTGGTTAAAGTGTCTAAAATGGCTTATTGAGTAGTGAAAGGGGATTAAAAAGTGGCTGAAATGGCATCAAAATAGCAAAAATAGGTGGAAATTTGGTGAAATGGGATAAAAATGACATAAATTGGCAAAAAAAAAAAGGTTAGCTGAGGCATGAATAGTCAGAAACTGGCAAAAGCTGGCTTTTCAAATTCTGAAATGTCGCTTAAAAAGTGGTAAAAGGGGTTAATAGTGGCAATAATGTGTTAACAGAGGCAACAATAGACAGAGAGTTGCAAGATTTGGTTTAGAAGTGGCAAAAACAGGCAGAAAAAAGTGGTGGAAAGGGTTTAAAATGGACAAAAAAAAAAGGTTTTCAGCTGCAAAAATATGTTAAAATTGGCAAAATTGGAGGGAAAAGTGATAAAAAAGGGTTACATATAGGCAAAACTGGTGTCAAGTGGCACCAGTGTGATTAAAAAATGTTCTTAGTTTTGTTAAGGCATCTGGAGACCCTCTCTCAGTCTCTCATGACCCCCAGTGGGGTCCCTACCCCAAGGTTGAGAACCCCTGTCTTACTGCTCTGATGAATTGGCTCTTTTTTTGCACATCACTAGTGCAGGAGGGCTCTTTCAGACTCTCTGAACTCCCATGGCTGTGGGCTTGTCAGGCGATGACTGCAGATGGCTGCTGAGGTTGGTGTGACATGAAACCATGGATTAAAAAGTTCCTCTTCTGACTGAAGGATGCTTTCTCCAAAGGTTGCTGCTCTGTGCAACCTTTGCACTAAGATGAGGTGTGGTTGAGTCTGCTTCAAACTGAGTTCAGAGACTCTTATGTCACACTATCAGACTTGATTAAATCTAATTTTATGTATTTTATAATGCACACAGAACCGAAACCCAGAGTGAGAATGCCAGGTTGGAGCCTATTTGATGAAAAGTGTTAGTTTATTTGTTGCGTGTTGTGCATGTGGAGTGGAGCGGCTGAATAATGAAGATGGACGAGGGCGCTGCTAATGAGCATAATTAAAATGACGATCATGCTCTAGCCCACGCTGCCAAAAGTATGAGCAGTAAATCTATAACGACACAGTCCCTGAACACAATGAGACTGACAGGAATGATGCACAGCTATCTCCTCCTTTTTGGACAGATAGTGATGTTGACCCACTCTGTGTGCAGAGGCCGCCGGTGCAGTTCTCCGTAGCCAGCGCCACGCCGTCGCACAGCCGTCCTCCGTGTTTGGGCTCCGGAGCCGTGCACTCCCTGCTGCGCTGCCTCTCGCAATCCGAGCTGCACGCAGACCACTCCGTCCACTCCCCCCACCCGCCGTCCACTGAGGGAGACAGAAGCAGGAAAGTTTGAGCACACAAAGATGCACTTTGAAAAGTGAGGGAAGTTTAAAAAAGAATAGAGAAGCAGCAGAAAAAGCAAACACAGAGGCAAAATAGAGCAATTATTTCACCTAACATAACAAAAAGGCATAAAAAATTTAACATTAAGCCTAAGTTGATTTATTTAATAGTTATCTGGGACTTTTCATGGAAACACTTTCAAGTAAATGCTCCACTTCTATCTTTACAAAAACATTTTCTCCTCAGGGTGCCAAAATGTGCTGTCTCACCAACTTCACAAAACACAAAGAGACTCTACTTATGCCACACTCGATCAAGTCTCCTTTCCACCTCTAAATGCTCTCACAGCCCCCCCTTCTTCCTGCTAATCTAAACGCAAATGCACCCTGTTTATGTTCAAACTGCGATGTGGGAGAAAAGAAGCCGTCAGAAGGCAGCAGTTGGCAAAGAGGAGATAATGTTTGCAGGAGTGCACTGCCTTGGCCTGATAACTTTTTTCTTCTTAAACCTGATGAGCGTTTCTCTTTGTACTGGCGCTATGGTTCAAATCAAAAATTTAGGTTTGTCTTAGGAAAAAAACACTGGGGCAGAGGAGATTACACGCGAGTTTTGATAACTGGAACTGCTGCTCTGCGATTATTCTCTTAACTAAAGCCACGGCTGTTCTTCTCTCTCCGGTTTCTCTTTATCCACATCGTCTCTTCTCGTTAATTTCTTTTCTCAAGGTCCCGAGGATCTGTTCTACGAACCACTGTCACTATCAGCAGTGCATTATGGGGGGAATGCAAGTTTAAAATGTGACTAATACTAACTACGAAGTTAACTTTTTTCTTTTAAATTCAGATCCAAACAGAAATCAAAGAGAACATTTTGTTGCTTTCACTGTCTTACACCTTCCTCCATTTTTAATTTCTTCTTCATTAACTGTTTATGATTTAGATTTTAGACAAAAATCTATATCTGTAATAATTGGCCAGAAGTCCAAGGTGTATCCCATCTCTGTCTACCTGTAGCTGGGATTAGCTCCACCTCCCCACCCCCATTAACCCCAAATGGGACAACTGGTGTAGATCAGGGGTTCTCAACCTTTATAGCCCCCCAAAACAAAAGTGCCAGAGACCAGGGAACCCCACTGTACCTGAACATTCAAGAATAGTCATGTGCAGACAAGGCCGTCCATAAGGGGGGAAAGCCTTCTGAGGTCCAGCCAAACTGGGGGCCCATGGAAATCAGCAAAATCATGGGGCCATTGTAAAGTTAAGCTGTTGTATCCACATTTTATATTCAACCTCAATAATAACCATGCCTATCAAAGAACCAAATATCATTTTAATTCATCTGAGTAGTAAATAGCCTTCTTAAAAATGTAAATCCCTTTTGTTAAAAACAGAAATAAAATGAGTTAAAAATAGCTAAATTGGGTTAATAATGGCAAAAATGGTGGAAAAGGTGGTGAAATTGTATTTTAAAAGTAGCAGAAATGGGTAAGAAGTGGCACAAAATTAGATAATAGTGGCATAAAATAACCATACAAAGGCAAAAAATAGATAAAAGTGGCTATAACGGACATAAATAGTGGTGTAAGAGGATTAACAAGTGGCTGAAATGGCTTTAAAGTGGCAAAAATGGGTGGAAATTTGGTGTAATGGGATTAAACATTGATATAAACTGGCAAATAAGAGCAGAAAAATAGGTAGAGATTGGTTGAACAGGCTAAAATGGGCATATCAAATGGTGAAATGTGGTTAAATGGGCAAAACATGGGTCAACAGAGGCAGCCATAGGCAGACGGTGGCAAAAGTCTGTTTAGAAATGGCAAAAAAAGGCAAGAAAGTGGTGGAAAAGGTTTAAATTAGATAAAATGTGTTTTTTAAGTGGTGAAAACGTGTTAAAATTGGCAAAATCGGTGGGAAAAAATGTATGAAAACAGATAAAAATTTGACAAAATTGGTATAGAGTGGCAATAGTGTACTTTAAAAAATATTCTCAGTTTTTTAAGGCATCTGTAGACGACCTCTCAGTGTCTCGACCCCAACAGTGAGAACCACTGGTGTATATTATGAATGGATAGATGGGTCGATTACTATCCCTACCAGCTTTGGACATGTGCTGCACCTTTAGGTTAAAATCAGTGCTGGTTTCACCATAAGGCAGGGGTAGTCAATTCCTACTGGGGCCACTGTGGCTCAGTAGGCTCAGTTTAACCCCGATTTGCTCCCACTGCTGCGTCAGTGGTGTGGAAATGTGTATGGAAGCGTGCTCATAGGATTAGTTTATACTGACTGCCAATCCTGCATAGCAACCATGTGTAAACCATGGTTGCTATGGAGTATGCCCTGTGTGAAAAGTGGCAAATATGGCCTCAAAGGATGGCAAAAGTGGTTCAGTGGCAATAATGGTGAAAATGGGATTTAAATGGGTGGAAAAATGGATTGAAAGTGGCAGAAATAGATTGAACTGGCCTAAAATGGCTATTAAGAATAATGAAATGCATTTAACTTGGGCTAAAATGGGTGTTAGAGTGGTGAAAAGGAGTTAATAGTGGCAACAGTGGGCAGAAAGTGGCAAAAAAAAGGCAAAAACAGGCTAAAAGTGGTGGAAACGGCTGAAAAGTGGCTTTACAGTGGAAGAAAAGGTGGTGAAATGGGGATTGAAAAACAGCAGAAATGGGTTTAAAGTGGCAAAAGATTGTGAGAAAAGTGACGAATATGGCTTAAAAGATTGCAAAATTGGTGTAAAGAAAATGGGTGCAAATTGTCCAAATTTGGAGAAGACTGGCATACAATATTGGCTAAATTGCACTTGACATGGCTTGATTTTATACACCTGTGGCAACAAATAAAACCATACCACAGTCACGTATAAACTCCAAAGTGCAGTATGGGGTCTTCATACTAAGAGATAAACAGTTAAACTTTTAATCCTGTTATTAAAAACACTGTTCAGAGACTTGAATTCCTTGAAATCACACACTGTTATCACCTTTGTCACATTCACTTCAGTGTTGTGAGAATAAGGCTTTGTTAGCCAAATTGATGCCTTAAAGCACATGCTGACTAATATTCCTAATGTTGGCTTCAAAACTACAGTCTAAAACTGTCAGGCAGAATAAACTCCTTTTCTCCAATGCTAAACTGCTGGTTCTGCCCAAGGATGTCTCTGTTGTTGCTTTTCTTGGAGAGTGGTGGATGATATGTTCTTATTTAACCTCTGTCATTAACAGCTGTGGGGATGTGTAACACAGTAAGAGGGAATTTAACAAGTTTAAAACGACTGACACAAACGCCTGTTTTACGTTGCACTCTTACCTTCAAAATTCTCATTGTAAATCACTTTACTAAGGGAGTCTTTGATGCTCAGTTTTGTGGCCTTTATATCAGAATACCATTCTTTATTTCCAGTTATTTCCCATTCACTGTATTTAAAGTTAACCTTGTCAGAGCTTAGTCACAATTTCAGCTTTGGACATGTGACATGCCCTCAGGTTTAAATGTAACAGTTGAAATGAAGGTCCTCCGGGAATGTCCAATTGGGAGGAGACCTCAGGGCAAACCCACAACTCGCTGGAGGGATTATCTATCCCGTCTGGCCTGGGAATGCCTCAGGATCCCCCAGGAGGAGCTGGGATATCTCACTAGGGATGGGGGTGACTGGGCTGAACTGCTTAACCTGCTGCCACCGTGACCTGGCCACTGGTAAGTGAAAGAAGCCGGATGGATGGACTCTACTGAAAAACCATTTCCATAGAGATACACTGCTGCCGTCACTTATTGTGAAACTGCTTTTCAACTTTAACATGTTTAATACAAAGTTTTTAATCTTTTTTCTTTTGTATAGTACAGCAGCAGCAGCATAATCTTCAAAATAGGAGGTAATAGGCCATAAATGACAACTACTAGTGTTTCTATCACTAAATACTGAGCATCAAGATGGATATGTAAGCAGGGAGCAAGCCTCAAAGAACAAATGCATTCAAAACATGCTGACTACAGTGGTTTAAATCTTTCAGTGGGAAAATCTGTATTTGTTTTTTTGAGAAAATTGTGATGGTTCAATAAGCTCAGGTTTAAACACTGCAGAGCAGAGGGGAAACATCTGCCTCGCTCTGCTCAAAGGTGAAACAAACACCTCTGAAACTCACTAATTAACACGTTTGTCTTGTTTGTTAAATCAGTACCAAAACCAAAATGTAAAAACAGTAATTAGTGGTTTCATGCGGGGTTGTGTGCTGCTCCAGGAGTCAAGAAAGTCATCACAAGAAATACTGCCTGCATAATAACTCCATCTAATAAAACAAATTATGAACTTTATACTTACTGGACAAACAAAACAAACAAGGTGGAAGTTTGAGGGTCAAAGTTTTGCTCAACTGTTTTTTTTAAAGGTAAAACTTTCACACATTCAAACTAAACATATGTGGGGACTAGAAAATTGGTTTCCAACCTGTGGTCCAGACACCCCTAGAGAGGTAGAAAGATTTAAGCATTCTTAAGATATTGCATTAACAAGAATTACACAGAAAGTAGGGAAACTTCTGCAACAAAATGCCTTGGAGGCAGAAAAATACAAATATTTCTTACTAGAATGAAGCAAATAATCTATTTATCAATGCTTCCATCTATAAGTTACACCCCTCGTCCCATTTAGGGCTGCGGGGGCTGGTGCCAGTCTCAGCTGTTACTGGACAAGAGGCAGGTACCACCTTGGACTGTCATTCACAGGAGTGACATGTAGAGACAAGTAAGCAGGCATGCTTACAATCACACCAAGGGCAATTTTAATTAACCTAATAAGTATGTTGTGGAGTGTGGGAGGAAGCTGGGTTGCCTGGAGAGAGGCCCTGAGAGCTCATAATAAAAACTAAGAGATATAAAGCCATAGAGGTACAGTCATGGACTCAATCATATAGTGTTTGGCTGTTTTAATGCATAGTCTGAGGTTAGATATGTTTAAAAGTATTAAGAGAGCGTGATGAAGGTGTGCAAAGATGGTCCAACATGTTAGAGGAATAAGTGCAAACTCACAGATGTGCAGTGCATAGGACAAGATTTAATTTGTAAGATTTTGTGCTGATACTCAGGTTTTCCTCTCCCTCTGCTCCTAGTCTGTGTGCAGAGCTAAGCTAATCGCCTGCTGGCAATGGCTTCATATTTTATGGGACATAATGTGCAATAATGGGACATTACAGTATCTGCTGCATCATGGATATCATCATGAACATGCTGAATTCACCTCCCCACCATCCTGCGCCTGAGATGTGATATTTCATATGAACATGCAAAGCTACAGACCACGTTTCAGACTCACCCTTGATCCTTTCTTTTTCTCTGCTGTCAGTTATATTTGGGTTTGCATCTGATTGATATTCATATTTGCTCTCTTCCTTCTTTATGCTGGCGCACAATTTCCCACAGGATAAATGACGCTGTGTCTTATCTTACAATTAACAGGCAAGTTTAAGAGTGGCGCTTATCTAATCATTTTATACTTGGCTGGAATCAAAATAGTAATATTTTCAGTTTAACTGGTGTTGGATTAATTGGTGAAAGTCTAGGCAGATGTTCTGTGTGCTTGGATTTCTAAGACTTTGTTTACCTTCTAAATAATGTTAAACATGCAATTGCAACATGCAATTTTCAGTGTCTGCAAGTTGCAAGGGAAGTGCCTGCAGAATCACAAAGTCAGGGTAAAGTCATGAATATTCAGAAAGAAAACACAGGTGACTGTGCAGATGCCCATTCAAAACAATGCAGATGGAATGACACATTTAAAACGTCATGCTTTAAGTTGAATATTTTTGTCCAGTATGCTTGTCACTGATTGATTCAGGGATATTTGAACTTCTATATATCCTGAAACAGACACATCCAGACTGAAGGATGTGTTCAAACACAGCTCATAAGCAGAGTGGAGGATGTGCCCGCTGTGTTACCTCTGGTTACAATCTGCGCTCGCTCATGTTTGAATAATTACACATTCAGTACACATGTCTTCACTTTGTGGGCTTTTGAAGAGTGTGGATAACATCGGACGTGTCTGCTCTAGGAACGTTCTCAGGGCAATTCTTCCTAGTCTTAACAGAAACGCTGCATGATCAGACAAGTTCATCTTGTTGAACAGATATTTGTACCTCTCATATGTTTATTGAACTAAAAACTCAAGAGATACCCTGGATATCTGCATTTTGAGTAAATTTGAGTTTATAAACTCACCAGGAGGCCGCCATGTTTGGTCCACGTTGGTACCATGATGCCACTTAGATGGAGCACTCCTTGCCGTTGCTATGCGGTAACCAGTTTTTCAGTTCTCAATAAAACTCCCTACAAGTGACTGGATTGACTGTATAGTGGGAGCATGCAGGTAGCTTTTAAAAATAAAACTATTATGTCCAAACCAATGGAGTTTCTCAAAAGAAATGCTATAGTAGGCAAGTAAAAGCCCACAATACCATTTCTTTGGAGAAACTCCCAGAAGTGTCTTCATGCTGTGTTTATCTTTACCTGCAACATTTGTAGAAACAGAAAGCTTCATAAGTAGTAGAAGTTTGGGGAACAACTTCATTAAACAGACGCATTTTAGCTCGTGGCCTTTATCTGGTTCATCAAGAAAAAGATTTTAAACATATTCCACTGAGGTGGACAAAAATATTTGCTGCAACAAAGTAAATATGGCTCTGTATTTATCATTTTCCTATCTAGTTTGACAGATAACCGCTCGTGGTGTAAGGAAAAAAATTCTCAGTGCGTGAGACGTGCAATGCCTCTGAGATACAGCACTAAAACTGGCTGAAACAGCTGTTACTGCATAGCAATGGCAAGGAGTGCGGTTACTAAGTGAGTGCCACTGGGACCAGTGTTATTTTCAAAACGAAATCTATAATGAAAAACGGTCACTGCATTTTCAGGCAGATCCATTTCCTGGTTGAAACCAGACTCAAAAATCAGGAGAAACTCTTGGTATTCCATTTTTTTCATTTTTGACCAAAAATGGAAAAAACGGAATAACAAGTTTTTTTTTTTTCCCCCCATTTTGGTCACAGAAACGGAAAAACAAATAACATTTTAAAGAGGTGACCAATTTTTGTTTTTTTCATTTAATGAAATACTTGAGGAAAAGGAAATCATGTGACCCAGTTGGAAAGGTGAGCTTTTCAAAATAAAAGTCTCCATGTCAAAACAAGAGCCATCCATTGAATTTAACAGTATTACAACAGGCCAAAATGCTCTATATACAATATTTGATAAACAATGTTAATTGTAAATGTACTGGCAATTTTATATACATACATACATATATATATATATATATATATATATATATATATATATATATTATAATATTGTAAAACAGGGGAGGGGTGCAGGGGTCAGTGTGAGGGGGCTTGAGGGGGGCAAGATCAGTTGGTTTAATGCTAGTTTCATTTTGAATAGAGACCCCAATAAAGCAGATAGGTAATACAGTGGGATTAATGTTATGATGAAAATAAATAACCCAAAGTGATTACCTTAAAAAAGAAGAAAAACATTTTTATTATTGCTACAAGGAATGTGATCATTGAAACTAATGATCATTCTTGTGACTTTTTTCAGATAGAAGTTAGTTTTACTGAAAGATACAGGCCCGTGGTAGTTTTTGTTTTTTTGTCCTTGATGACTACTCAATAGCTGGGTTTCCATTACAGTTTTTTGCAAAATAAAAGCAATATTTCTTAAATTTCAAACAAGTACAATAGCACTTTGAATGTGTTTTCACTGAAGGCCATTTTGGGCATGAGCCTCGCAATTCTCGTAAAATCTCACCTCGCGTGAAACCGCTGCTGGAAAGCTGGATGCTCAAAACCTGTTGCATATTAGTACTATTATGATTACATCTACAGCAGTTGCCTTGACAATTTTGAACAAAAGACGAAGGCAACAGTTGATAGTTCAGAGGTAAAGTCTGTATGTATGGCAAAGCCATGCGTAGGGGTGTAAGTACGATGTTAAGACTATACCATGCCTGTGTGGTGTGTGTGTGTCTGTGTGTACCTGTCCGTGGTGGCAAGTGTTCTGTTTTATGCTGCAGTCTGCTGGGGAGGCAGTACAAAACACAAGGATGCAAGGCGTCTGAACAAACTGGTTAAAAAAGCTGGCTCTGTGGTCGGAATAAAATTGAACTCATTGGAAGATGAGGTGGAGAGACGCGCACTGAGCAAGGTGGAGGCCATCCTGAGAAACATGGACCATCCACTTCATATCTCCCTCAATGAGCAAAGAAACAACAGTGGTGGACGGCTCCTATCCCTGCGCTGCAGGACAGAAAGATTTAGAAAATCTTTCATACCATCAGCGATTAGACTGTATAATTCTAAAGTAAACAGATGAGACTCCCAGACGATTGAATTTCCCTTTGGGGATCAATAAAGTTCTTGTATTGTAATGAATTCCCGTGTTGTCTTGGAATGACTAGATATGCGACACTGTACGTCACCTCCTGTGACTTGTAAACGTGGAAAAAGTGTTTCCATTACACTTTTGCGATATATTGCTATGTCGAAATGTCTGAAAAACCTCCTCATGAGAGCATAAAAACTTTTTAGTGATATTTGAGAGGTTTTTCAAAATTCAGGTGTTTCCATTACCAGTTTTTTATTGTGCTATTTAGATGCACACTTCTAAGGGGTAATGGAAACAAAGCTTATTACAACTCAGAACATTGTTTTTATCTAACTCAGGCTAAATTGCAAAGATTTTGTGTTCATTATTATTGCAATAATATTTATTTTAGTTATTTTAAAATAATTTTGTATGAGTATTGTTAAGTGAGTATGTTGGGTCGGTGTGGTGGGGGATGTCAGTGTTGGGGTGCCTCAAACTAAAGTCTGCTTAGGGCCTCACTTTGGCCAGGGGTGGTCCTGCTCTTTTCATTGCCCTTTCTAAAAAAGGGTAAAAAGTTAAAGTATCTTATTTATACCCTGCAGTATGATGTTTATTGTGACTTGCTTACTGTATATGGCTTATACTTGGCATATTGAGATATTTTGAAGAGAAAATAAACAGATACAATTGGACATATCTCTTGTGATTCACTAAGATTCAGTCGCTGCCTGCATATGTCTAGTTCACCTCCTCCTTTTTCCCCACTTTGCTTCCTAACTAAGAATACTTTTGGCCAAGACTTTCAGCCAAAAAGAAATGCCACAGAGGGTTTCTTCTGGGAGACAGAGGCTGCTATTACAGTGCACATAGTGCAAGAACAGGCGTTAAAGCTACATAATGGAAATAAAAGAAGCATTACTCCCCCCTCCTCAGTGAGTCAGTGTATAATCAAGATGATTAAAAGCTTTGATTAAAGTTGCACAGTGTTGCTTAAAGCATGCCCACAAACGCTGACAGAATGGAGATTTTGTCCTTGCGCTCACCTGGACACAGCGTGTTGCAGGTGCTCTTCTGCACCGACATGCCCTCGCAGAAGGCTCCCCCGTTGAGAGGGGCTGGATTTGTGCAGGTGCGGGAACGTTTCTGGACACCACGACCGCAGCGAACGTTACAAGGAGACCAGTCTGTCCACGATGACCAGCCTCCATTCACTGTGTGTGCCAAAGAGAGGGGAAGATGAATAGAAGGAAATCTGGCCTACATTCTGTGCTTAACAATACATGTTCTGTCAAGAGAAACAGCATCACAGGCTTGCACTTGAAGGTGAAAGAGAATATCTTATTAAGCGGAAGGAATGAGGCTTCTTTGCAAAGATGATCAATGGCGTCTTCCCTGCCGTCAGCTTCGATTTCTCCCTCTGATTTGTTGCTTAAAATAATTCGGGATGATTGACTAATAAGCTCATTTGCTGTCACAGCACAGGAAGAAATACTACGTCCCACTATTTTACATCTGTCTCCGGCTATTGGGAGTCGTAAGCCTGTCAGAGACTTCATTAGCATTACGGAAATTAATGATTGATGTGCCTCAACAGCGGGATGTCAGAAAGAATTAGACGAATTCCCACAGCTGCTAAATGTCCCCTCTGAAAAATAAAAATAACAGGATGAAAGGTCAGTAAAAGAGTGCTGAAACTCTCCAATTAACAGGGTGTTTCTCTAGTGTGTAAGAAGGTGGTACAAGTATGACATTTTAATTTCACTTATTCTCCTCCGTGGCTGCAAAGCTCTCTGCAGGGGCTGGAAAATATACTGGAAACAGTGTCTGCCGGCCTGCAGCTACACAGAACACTCCACACAAACGGTGTTTAGCGCTGGCAGATAAAAGCAGGGGGGTTTGTCACAGTCCTTGTCACTGTCTTTCCCCCATTAATAATTGAGTTCTTGTAAATATCGAGCCCGTGTCTCCTTGTTTTCACACATGAGGGATCACTTGCCCATTACCTGCTCATTAGACTCTTGTGTGAAAAAGGACCACATGCTGCGGTCGAGCAGGGCTTTTTATATTAATGACTTGAGGGAATTTGCTTATGGGGCCAATTTGACAGCCACCGTCTGGAGTGAAAAATGATATTTTGATGCAGACAAGATGGCTGTTTGACATTGTTTTGATCATCTGTGCCGTGCAACTAAAAAGAAGTCTGCCATCGTGTCTTTTTTGGCTCAGACAGAATCTAATTTTAGACTTACTTTCTTCAGAGATGTAAAAAAAAAAGAATGATGTATCTCACCATAGACAACGACAGTCGCTGTTGCACTGCGTCTCTTCGCCACGATGTTGCTGGCGACACAGGTGTAGTTCCCAGAATCAGAGAGACGAGCCTCCGAGATGATGAGATTATGGTCGCCTCGCGTATCAATGACGCCGTCTGAACTTAGAGGTTCTTCATTTTTCAGCCATTCCACCTTAAACACAAGAAAACATACATCAGGAACACAACAGACTTACAGCTTTCATGCAGACGTGGATTATAAAAGATGAGAAGGTATGAAATCAGCTGATGCGTATAAAAATAGACATATCAAAGAGTGCAAGGGGACTGTTTGGCTTTGAAGTACCATCCCCCTTATTATGATCTGCAGAAACTTCATTCAGCATGCACACTTAACAAACAGCTTTTCTCTATTTGTTTCTTGCATGCATGTGGAAATCTCCAGTTTTGTATGATGCAATGCAAATATTTACATCAATGCTTCTTTGTTTGATGTTGCAGCACAGCCCTATCAAAGAGCATCCTCATGGAACCACTCAAAATATCATGTGATGTTGAAAATTCTACAAAATGGATTTCATGTAATACTTTTATTACAGAACAGCAGATAAAATACTCCTTTATTAAAACAAAACATACATGCAGGCCTTTATTGCTTTTTGCTGATTATTCACCACACAGATTATTCACCACAAAAATGTGTTCGCTTCATTTTTGCTAGGTATTTTGTCACGTGCCTCTTGTTTATTAGCCTAACTGTAGCTAACACTACTTAAGCTAATCCTAAACCTAAATCTTACAGCAATTTGAAAACATAATAAGTTTTTTCCGACTGCATAAACACTAAAATCAAAAGTATTACACAATTATCAAAACTCTACACTCAAGGAGCAAAACCTCGGCTCAGATTTGCACCATCATAAGCACAATGTCAGCCACACACTTTCTGCAAAACAATACACACAGTGATTTGCAAACACTAAACACACTTGTATACATTAGACACAGAAGTATATCACGATGTCACTTCCTTGCAATTCCAAAGCACTGACTGTCGAATTATCACACCTATGAGCCAATTGGTTAAACACAAGATCACTTAATTGTAGACACACCAATCAGGTTTAAGCACTATAAAAATGCAGCAGGTGAGTTCACCTGTCTTCAACCAAAATGGAAGGAGTCAGAAGAGGAAGAGTGAGGGTGAGGGGGGGGAATCCACGGACGAGGAGAAGGAGGAAGAGGAAGACCTGAAGCAAGAAGAGAACATGCTCAAAGAAGAAGGGGACCGAATTCATCAAAAAAATCCAAACTCAATCGAAGAACTTTTCTTGGCAGTGGAGGGTTTACGTTCTCTGGCCCCAGGTTCAGGTATCCCTCATCCAGGCCATGGAGGAGGCCTGTGACCAAACAGATACTGCAGCTATGCAAGGATGGATTCGACATTCAAGACGGTTCTTCCCACATTGTCTTGCCAATGAGGATATCGCCTGTGATGCTGAAGAAATTCTCTGGCCAGATCCAGCTAGGTGAAGAGATGTCTAGCATTTTCTGTACTGTATTTTCTGTTTTGTTTTGTTTTCAGATTTTCTTTCTTTTTACTGTAATAGCAACCTGAGCTGGATTCAGTATTTCATGTTTGTCTGATTTGCTTAGCCTACAGTGTTATGCACAGTATTGCAGTAGCATGAAGACTGGGACATGTTTTGTTGTGATTCTCCATGCTGACATGTTGACTGATTTGGGTATATGGAGAGAAATAAATTATATTTTCATCAGTCTGCTGCACTGGTCTTGTGTAGTGTTAGGTGAATTTATTGTGTATTTGCACTCTTCACTTACAGTACTCTAATCACTTAGAAGTA
This sequence comes from Cheilinus undulatus, assembly GCF_018320785.1. Taxonomy (NCBI): domain Eukaryota; kingdom Metazoa; phylum Chordata; class Actinopteri; order Labriformes; family Labridae; genus Cheilinus; species Cheilinus undulatus. The sequence goes on along the minus strand of NC_054881.1, from coordinate 7,692,383 downwards.
GAATTGCTAAAAGTGTTTAGGTTAGCAACAGCATTGTGTAACTGGTTCAAACAGAATTAAGTCACATGAAATGTGTGTTACATATGGTAACAAAATATAGTTTTATTAAATTAGTTTTAACAAGAGTGTTCACTTTTGCAAAGGATCTGAGGTGTTCTGCTACTTGTGTGTGGTTGTGTAAATTGTGTGTAGTGTTTTGACAAAATGGGCCCTGTTTTCAAAATCGCTTTTAAGCAATCGAAAAAAACCCTAAGTAGCCCTAAGTAGCCTAATTCAACCTTTTGAGCACATTAGCTTAACTCTGGCTAGCCTTTTTTTAAGCTAACACTAAAAAAGAACACAAAAACCTTTAATATTACACTCACTTAAACACTTTAGCCTAAATTCTGCTAGCTCTTTCAAAAGCTAATCCACTAGCCTGCAGTTCAGTGGCTTTAACTAATTAAGCTAACCATGACTATAATTGTAAGTTAGCCTATTTCAACAGATTACACTCTTACTTTGTTCCTACCAAATAATTCAACAGTTAGCCTATTTTACAAGCCTTCTTTAAGCTAGCACTAGGCAAGTTAATCCTTATCCTATACATAATTTAAACACATTTGTTTAATTCATTCACCTATTTTAAAATACTAGCCTTTCTTTTATGTAGGCTAACTCGATGATTTATATAATTCTTAATATCTTTTCAGTACTTTTTCACTTTAAAGAATGGTTAAAATGTTGTATTTTACCCTTAGCAGTGAACTTTTCACTGTGTAGCCTTCCATGCTATGGCTAACACCTGCATGCCTACCTCTTACTTCTAGCTGTTAGCTTAAATCATATGTAGCTAACTTTTTTCCAATTTTCATAAAACTATTTTAACTTTTTTTTCTCCCTTTTAGCTGTGAGCTATTTTGTTTTAGCTTTAGCTAGCAACTACTTACCTCCAACTGCTCCTTTTTAAACTGGAAATTTGGTTTTTAGCTCGCTAATTCACAGCAGGTACATTTTGTAGTGCCAGTGTTTATCTCTTTAACAGGCAGGCTAAATTTGTTATGGTATTCTAGTTGTTTTCTGATAATGGCAAAAAAAGGGAACAAATCTGGAAAGTGTCTGTTTTCAATTAAGCTAGAAATGCTCTTTTTAAACATGTTACTTCACTAAAGGGATTCTTGCTCTCTGACGCGGCCTTAGCTGAATCTGTAATAGTTTGAAGTAAGATGGTGGTGGTTCACCAGTGTCATCAGTTGTTAAGATGGTTATATATGACATGTACCAATTGCACAAATTCTGACAGGACCTGGAGCACACTGTTTGCATGCCTTGGTGTGGTTAGTGCCAGTGAAGAGATGGGACTTTATTCTGCACTGGTCGCAGACAGGGTTGGAAAGTAGCACCCACCATCTGCCAAAAGCCAGGGTTTTTGTGCAGTCTTGAGTGAGTTTGCTCAGCCAAACAGAGTCTGCAGAAAGCTGGGTTTTAGCTGTGACGTGATAAAAGGGAAACAATAAATGTGAATAATATAGGCTGACTTGATCAGCTACAAACTTAGCATTATTGACTGTTCATTTTGCACTTTTAGCAAAATATGTGTCTCAATCTTCACTTATGTGAATAGTTTACATGCCGCTACATGTCATGCTGCTAAGGAGTTAGCTTAATGCATGGTATACTTGGTTTTTGCACCTTTGGCACTGCTTATTCCAACTGCAGACATTTTTAAGAGTATTTTTTTTATAGAATCATGACTTTTCTCCTTGTTAGGTTCATTTAAGATACAGGCTTTAGTATTTCTCCAGAACTGTAACTACATAAGAGTTTGTACTAAAATCCACTGTGGAGTGAGACTCCTGGGGTAAAATAACATCCATTGTAACAGATTTAAATGTTAGCTGAGATTATATCTATTTTCATTTTGATCTTCTGCAATCATCTGGCTTCATTTTCAAAGGGTTACTGTGAAGGTCGGGTCTTAGCCTCCTAAAAACTACTCATTTTGAACTTCAGCTCAGTCAGAATTCTGCTGAAAGAATCAGAGAAAACTGAATACATCACATTATTTCCCAGGAGTCTTCGCTGGCCTCGAACATGTCAGAGGGTAGAGTTTAAACTCACTGCTGCTTGTCTGCGAATCTCTCAATGGCTTACAGCTCCGACTGTCCTTTTACCATATGAACCTTTCGACCTGTCAGGTCAACTGTTCCCAGAGTGCAAACCAAACATGGAGAAGCAGCATTTGGATATTGTGCACCAAAGAGAGGGGACATTCACACTTTCCACATTTCAGCTCACATAAAGGACATGCAACATGTTGGGAAATTGCTTTTCCTTTACTCTTGTACTTCATCACTATTTTTAGAATATAAATTGTTGCAATGCCTTCCTCCTTTTACACACTTAATGTTAACAAGCTCACATTCATTAATAAAACATGCAAACAATGATTTCATTTTTTATTCAATCATCCTTTTATCCATCCATGTAGCTTTATCCATCTCTCAATCTCTTATCTACATCCAACTGATTTTTTTCTATCCACCCATCAATCCATCTGTCCATTCATCCACCTTTTAGATGGGTCAGTCATCCATCCATCCATTCATCCATCCATCTATCCTTCCATCCATCCATCCATCCATCGGGTCAGCTGTCCATTCATCCATCCATCTATCCTTCCATCCATCCATCCATCCATCCATCCATCGGGTCAGCTGTCCATCCATCCATCCATCCATCCAACCATCCATCCATCCATCCATCCATCCATCCATCCAGCTCTAATATGGTCATACTCTTTCCCCTTGCACACAATTAAAATTTGTGCAAACAGTAATAAATTGCAATTTGTCTGGCTTTGGAATTATGCTGCAAATGCTGCTTTAAATGCAGCTTTGAAATCCTTAATGACAATGAGCCCTTTGTTTTGGTATGCATATTAATGCCAGTGCTTGCATGATAAATTATACTTTTTTTATTTACTGTTTTTGTCAGGGTAAAAAAACCTTTTTTCAGTGTAGTATGCATTGATATCTTTCAAAGCTACACACTCTACTCCTAAAGCCTCTCCTAAGACTGCACAACAGAATTTGTGCCCTAAAATATTATCTTTAAACCAGAAATGGTCATTTCTCGGCTGTCTTACTACATGTATTAAGATAAGTGAGGGGTAGCAAGATAAGGGGGTTTGTGAAAAGGTATGACATGACTGACATCCACTCAGGGGGAGGGGTTCAGGAGGAAGGGCACATCTTCTATCGTTACAAATTCAGTGGCCGTGTAGTGACTGAAAGTAATAAGGAACTACAAAATAGAGGACGCTCTGTTGATGCTCCTCTCCTCGCATGACTGCCCCTGTAAATTGCTATTAATGTGCCACTGGCTTGAGCTTTTCATTGAGAGAGACGAGCCAGGGCATGAGGGACCAGGGTTTGATTTATGGCAGTGTATTTGAGGATTAAAAACTCCGCCCCACTGGGAGCTCCATGTGTTTGTGCATGGCTTGTACTCCGGTGTGTTTGTGAGGGTGTGTTTGTGCAGTGTCCATTTGCCAAGGGACTATAACAACAGCCAACAAACTCAGAGATTGCTTTGGCTCTTTCCAAGCACCCTGGATGAAAAAATTGAGCTGGGAAATCAATAAATCAGCAGTCACGATGTCACAAACATTTTTTTCTCCTTTTGATGGCTAAGAAGTCTTTCATCATGTGCCTTTAATTTGACTTTTTTCATCATTTGGCTCCACAGCTTTCAAGATAAACCCGTCCAAACCACAGAGGGTGGCCTCCATCAGTCGGTCTATCCATCTCTGTCTGGATATTTTTGTCTTTCACTATTTCACACCTTCAGTGCCTAATCAACCCCTGTGTTGCTGGCCACGCTGCACTACATTCTCCACAGCTGCAACAATCAGTCAAGTAAATTATAAGAGCAGTCAGTTTCTATCTGCTTAGTGGGGGAATACAGAGGATTTTCTGTTTTAATCATAAAACCTTTCAACCTTCCTGTGAATTCATCAGAGTCATTATTTTCTTTGTTTTATGCAAGTAAAGGATATGGATTATGGACTCATAAAACAGCACAGTGTTGTGTTTCCAGCACTGTCAAACATCCATCCATCATCCATCTATCCATCCATCCATCCATCCATCTGTTCATCCATCCATTCATCCATCCCCCACTTGATCCAATTAAGTTATTTTTAATCTCCATCCATCCATCCATCCATCCATCCATCCTTCCAAACTCGATCGTATTAAGTTGTTTTTATTCTCCAGCCATCCATCCATCCATCCATCCCTCCATCCATCCATCCATGCATCCCACACTAGATCCAATTAAGTTATTTTTAATCTCCATCCATCCATCCATCCATCCATCCATCCATCCATCCCTCCATCCATCCATCCATGCATCCCACACTAGATCCAATTAAGTTATTTTTAATCTCCATCCATCCATCCTTCCAAACTCGATCCAATTAAGATGTTTTTCATCTCCAACATCCATCAATCCATCCATCCATCCATCCAGTCATACATCCAACCCTACATCCATTCATCCAATTATTCATCCATCAATCACCCATCCTCTTTTTATCCATCAATTCACGTCTTTCGTTTATCCATTCATCCATCCATCCATCCATCCATCCCTCCATCCATCATCCATCCATCCATCATCCATCCATCCATCCATCCATCCCTCCATCCATCATCCATCCATCCTTCATCCATCCATCCATTCATCCATCCATCCATCCCTCCATCCATCATCCATCCATCCATCATCCATCCATCCATCCATCCATCCATCCATCCATCCCACACTAGATCCAATTAAATTATTTTTAATCTCCAACCATCCCTCCATCCATCTGTTCATCCATCCATTCATCCATCCCACACTCGATCTTATTAAGTTGTTTTTAATCTCCAACCATTCTTTCCATTCATTCATCCAATCATTCATCCATCAATCACCCATATGCATGTCCCTCTGTTCATACATCAATTCATCTCATTCATCCATCCATCCATCCATCCATACTCGATCCAATTAAGTTGTTTTTAATCTCCAGCCATCCATCCCTCCATCCATTCTTTCCATCCATCCATCCATCCTTTATCAACCATCCATCCACCCATCCATCCATCCATCCATCATCCATCCATCCATCCATCCATCCAACCACCTGCCTGTCCATCCATCCGTCTGTCCCTTCCTCCCTCCCTCCATCCATCCATCCATCCCACACTGGATCCAATTAAGTTGTTTTTAATTTTCAACCATCCCTCTATCCATCCATTGCTTCAACTCTGATCCATCCATCCATCCCTCCATTCTTTTATCCAGATATCCACCTCTCCATCCATCCATCCATTCATCTAATCATTCATCCATCCATCATCCATCCACTTGCCCTCTGTCCATCCATCAGTTCATGTTTTTCATCCATCCATCCATCCATCCATCCATCTATCCATCCATCAATCCATCCATCCATCCACAGTTCGTTCCATCCATCCATCCATCCATCCATCCATCCATCCATCCATCCATCCACAGTTCCATCCATCCATCTATCCATCCACAGTTCCATCCGTCCATCCATCCATCCATCCATCCATATTTTTCTCCCACATTTCCTCCTATGCATCTATTAATCGTAATCTTCGTGTCCTATCTGAAAGAGTGAAGTCTGGTTCACTGTTGTTCCTCCACTGTCTGTGCTGCTTTTACCCTCTCTAACTGTCTTTGTCCCTTTCCACTATCTGGGAAGTTGGGAATTAACCTTGACAAGAAGGAGGCTTGTGCTTTATCTCCCTCACTGCAAATGCTGCTGCCTCTTTCACCAGACGATAAAAGAGGTGAACTCTGTTGTTTTTACAAGTCTTACATTATACATAGTCCATGTATTGTCGGAAAAGATTCGCCCCCAAAGGCATCTCTAATGTCACCTCGAGACAATTTAAAGGCTCAGTTAAAATGGAAGGTCTGAACCCAAAAGTACAACTCAGAGGCCAGTAAAATAAAAGTTCAGCTGAGGTCGAAAACAAGCAAAAGTCAAAACCAAGGAGGCAGGGTAGATGAGATACCGTAAATGTTTCCAACAGGGGAATCACAGTGGAGCGCAGGTGTCCAAATGGCAAGCAGGGGGTCATAACAAGCAAAAGTGAGATACAGAAAATGGCTAGACTTCTAGGGCAGGAAGCACAATGGATGATCTGGTGGGAAATAAATGTAAGTATGAGGTCCATGTGGTACAGGGCTGATTGGAAGTGGGAGCAGGTGTGCAGGAAGACAAGGGGGTGACTGTAGGGCAGGTGGGAGTGGCAGATCTGACATGTTAAGTGCACAGGAGAGAAGAAAAGCGAGGAGGAAAATGTGATACCAGGAAATGGCTGACATTGTGTTAGGCAAAGCTTTAGAGGCTGATAATGAACCAACACTGACTTCTCTGAACTGGTCGGCAGGTTATCTGCTGTTACACAAGCGACAAATTGTATTTAGAGGAAGAGGCACAATGCAGTGGCGGCCTAATAACGCTCCACTTTTTTTATCTCAGCTCTCAGTTAAATGCAGGCTCTCTCCACTAAACCGCATGTGTTGTTATGACGAGAGAAAAGGTCACAGAAATTAAAATGGGATGACACCAACTATTAGATAAGAGCGACTTACGTAATGAGACAAGTTTGTAAGGTCAACTTTGCAGCTAAAAAAAACTGTGTATCAACTAAAGCATGGACTGTTTTATACTTCTACTTGTCTGATAGTCTTTAATGATATAAAATTACTGGAGAATATGTTTCCACATGATTAGAAAAAACCTTAAGAACTTCATTTCCTGCAGGCAGTTGGCAGCAATAAACAAGTAAGATTAAAATGCATTATGCTAGAAAATGACTGAATTGAAAATTAACCTCCAACCTTTTCTTCTCTCTTAAAAATATCCAAATAGGACATGCATTTATGGAGTATGGCCAAGATTGTACTTAACAGGTGCAGAATCTTACCAATATGTTTGATAAATTTAGTGTGATTTAATACTGAGTGCATCTCAGTTAGGATGCACCATCTAATGGAAGAATTTCCAGCACTTTGGGGATTTAAATACATCTTTCTCAGTCTTACATCTGCCAGAGGTGTGGATATAATGTGCAACTACCATCGTTTCTAACCAGCTGTCAAAGCAAAATAGACACGATTTTTCAGATACAATGAGCAACTTAGTGGAAGTAGATAGAATCCATTACATCTGTGTTAATAAAAGAATTCTATGTGCAAGCTGAAGATGTTAACATAATGTCAGAGAAACTTAGTAATGTAGTACAATATCATACTATACAATGAATGCATTTACCTTTTCACCAAGAAATCTCACCACAGTACAGTGAGCCAAGTGAACTTTATATGCCTTACATTTTAGAGAAATTCAATTCATCATATCCTTCCTCACAAAGCTGTTACTGCTAACAATTGGAAGCTTTAACACTGTTATGACCAAGCCTGCCCATAGACTGGACCCCTGAAACCCAGTAAATGGGCCCTCCCAGCTGTGATTTATTGACAATGACAATGTATGTGTGCTGGATTTGTAGTATTGATGCATCCTGACTAACAGTTAACTTACTTTGGAACTAAACAGTGTGTCAGCTATAACTGGGTGCTGATGATGAAATTATTTATTGGTACTACTTTTTCACCAATCTAACCACTTTTCTGCATGTTTTTAGCACTTCTTTTGGCAACTATTTGCACATTTATGCCATTGTTTAGCCAATTTTTCCGAATTTGCCACTTCTTCAGACCAAATCGAACCCAATTTTCCACTTCTTTTTGCAACCTTATGCCCATTTTGCCAATATTCGGTCACCTTTTCCCAATTTGCCACTTCTTCTGACCATATCTAAACCATTTTCCACTTCTTTTTGCCACTTCAACCTATTTTTATTTCTTTTGCCACTTTTTTGTCACTTTTTTTTTGCCAATTTTTGCCCCCCTTTTTCCCCAATTTCCACACCTTTTTGCCACTTCAACCCATTTTTTTTTTTTTTTTTTTCATTTTTTATTTGGCCACTTTTTTTTTCTCACAATTTGCCACATTTTTTGGAACATATCAAACTTGCCCATTTTTGCCACCTCTTCTTTTTGCCACTTTTTGCCAATTTTGCCATCGTTTGGCCACTTTTTGCCACTTCTTCTGACCATATCTAAACCATTTTTACATGTCTTCATGCCTCTTTAAGCCCAATTTTTTGCTTCTTTATGCCACTTCATTCTTTCCACTTATTTTGCCACTTAAACCCATTTTTTTCAATTTCTTTCTGCAAATTTTTGCCATTGTTTGGACACATTTGGCCCAATCTGCTGCTTCTTTATGCCACTTCAACTATTTGTTTTTCCATTTTTTTGCCACTTGAACCCATTTTTTACCTCCGGCAAGGAGGTTATGTGATTGGGTGGGTTTGTTCGTTGGTTAGTTAGATTGTTAGTTTGTTAGCAACATAACTCAAAAAGGTCATGGACGGATTTTCATGAAATTTTCAGGAAATGTCAGAAATGGCATAGGGAGGAACTGATTAGATTTTTGGAGTGATCCGGATCACCATCTGGATCCATGAATGTTTTTAAAGGATTCTTCACTATTGGGAGTTAGGGCTAATGGCGGAGGTCTGCGCTCTCTGAGTCCTTTTCTAATTATTTCTTTAGTCACTTTTTTTTCCATTTTTGCCCCCTTTTTCCCCCAATTTTCCACATCTTTTTGCCACTTCAACCTATTTCTTTTACCACTTCTTTTTGCGACTTTTTGGCTATTTTGCCATAATTTGCCACTTCTTTTTTATCATATCAAACCAATTTTTCCACTTCTTTTTGCCCATTTTTGCCACTTTTTCCCAACTTGACACTTTTTTGCCACTTTTTACCAATTTTCCCCAATTGTCAGGCCACTTAGTTTTCCACTTAAACTCATTTTTGCCACTTTTCACCCTTTTTTTTGGTCTCTTTTCACAACTATTCAGTTATTTTTTCATTAAAGTTGTCTCAGTTTCTTCTACTTTATTTTCTGGCATCCTGATATTTGTGCACATTATGGCCTAGCTATGAAGAAGACACTACTAACCTAATCATTTAGTTATGAATGCCCATTAACATTGTCATCATTATCAATAAAAAGTAATTCTGTTTAAAGGGGTTAACATTTTAAAGCATATACTGTATAAATAAATAAACTATTTTTGTTGCTTTAATAAAAGAGCAGTTATTATTGAAGTTGAAAATGAAATACCACAGCTTAACATGACTTAGCTCCCAAACTGCTAACAGTGACAGCCTCCTTTTCGATAAATCAAACATACATAGAGACATAGAGAGCTAGCTTGACTTGTTCATGCCACCATTAGATCTGAAATAGACTCTCTTATATTGGTGGCAAAGCTTCAAAACTGCAATAAAGCAGTGGTTGATTGCTAACATTGGAGGTTGACAGACTTCAGTAAGTGACTCATCATTCACCATCTATTTCTATCCATTTCTCATCAGTCTTGAAGCTCAGAAATACAAGCTAATCATACATCCTGTAGAGGGGAAACTACGACATTGAAGCAGGAGCATATTTTAGCCTCATAACCTTTGAAAGCTTGATGGTAATAGTTTGTTTCAAAGCATATATTTAACAAAAATAGATGCTTTAATACATGTATTTGCAGGAGTTGGAACACTGGCCCATGATTGGTCCCTCTCAAACTCTTATGCCTACTTGGTCACCATGACTGCCTCCTTCACAAGCCCATTAATTCAAGCATTATTGTACCACCACCTCATATGACCTGTGCTGAGCTGAGGGATGTAAGTTCATGTACAACATCCAAAGATGCATTATGAATGAATGAACAGTTGGAGGTTATTTAGGGAAAGCTCTTAGTTACAAACAGCAGCCTCCAGTGTTGAATAATGAAGCTGATGTGGAAGTGGGGAAAACGGCAGTTCCCAGGCTGGCTGCAAAGGTCAAGAAATCCCTGGTAGGGTTTACATTAGGATGACCTTTCACATACCATATTAGAGATGATTTTTTTTCATAACTGATCTTTTTTTTAAGGCTAAGCATTATTCATAATTCTGCATATTTAGGGGATGGCTAAAATAACTCACAAGTAGGTGTGCAGAAGCTGTTTGCAAGAAGGTTTATGTTCCAGCCTCAGTGCCAGCTCTTTTAATGTTACTACCAAAAGGTTAAGTTAAGGTAACTTTTTCAACCAGATGAATGCCATTTAAAGGTTTCTTCATGCCTCTCCAGAACATGACGTCACTGATGGTGTCTGTGTTTTCTGTTTCTATGAGGATAACCCATAAGAATAAGGGGATATCAATTTTTCCAAGCGTGTTTGATGATGTTTTCAGGATGGCTGAGCTCATAAACAGACTCAGTTTTAGCCACCAAACGGGCTTTGCTACAGATCTGTGTAAGCAGCTAGAAAAGTGTAAATATGTGCAGTAAATGTATAGTTTTTCCTTATCTAAATATATGATGTAGTAGGTGAAGGGTTGTCTCCCCCCTGCAGGATATTTTACATAAATTATAAATCACAGTTAAGCAACGCTCTTGAGAAAGATACAGCGTCTATGAAATGGAATAAGATTTCAAACCATTTGAATTCAGGGTCAGGGAGAGGCTAACGCTTGAATCTTTTTACAAGGAGAGTGAGCGATCAAACTTTAATAACTTTTAAGAACTGTAACTGGCAAAGTGAGGGTGAAGGGAGAGGAGAGTTAGTGGACAAGGTGCCTGGTGATGAGGTCCGATCGGCACGTGTGATTCCTCCGTCACACACCTGACCGTTCAGCCAGCTCTGGGCTCTGCAGTCTTTTATTTTTACACATTAGAGCGTTACATAATTCATTAGATTTAACAGGAGCGTTCCAAACTGAGGAATAGGTGACCAAAAAAAGGCCTTTATTCTGCCTTCTCCCTGCAGGTACGTTACATTTGTGAGGGGATATAGATGGCTGTGTCTCTTTACACAGTCATGCCACTACATTTGCTGTTCTGCATCTCAGAGTAAACCTTGGCTCAAGCCCTGATACTATATTGACAATCCCCATCGGCGGCATCTGATGCAGCCCGGCTCGTTGGCAGTAATTAAAAAACTTCCAGATTATATTTGCTCACTATCTGACAACAAATCACTCTTGTAAACTTGGGGTAACACGAGGCCAAAGGCACCAGAAGCTGAGGCTTTGATTCTGCAATTAATGAATGAATGCAAGTGAGAAAAGAAAACACAACTTTTTCATCTCCTATGACAAAGACTAGCAAATGTATGCACTGTGAATCACAATGTTAATGTACTTTGGAATCAGCATCAATACAAATGTCAACTATACAAATCCCATCTGCAGATGAGAGGATATTTAAATAGTTTGGACCTTTTTATCCTGACTCGATCTGAATCTAATTGAGATTTACAATATATATGGAGCTTTTTACTCTGTTAAGGCTTTTAAAAAGACTGAGATGAGAATATTAAGGCGCCATTTAAGTGTGGCCTTGCGCACTAGACTATTTAAACAAGGATTTCTGATGCTTTTCCACCAAGTGATTCAGTTCAGTTCAGTATAGTTTGACGTGGTCTGAGTAAAAAACGATCTTGGTTGCGTTTCCACAGCTAATATCCTTTTGTCCTTAGTTGCAGCAATGAAGATTGTGCTTCCTTTCAGAGATTTAGCTCATTTAGCTCAGCTCACATTAGTTTAGTGATCATTCAGACATGGGACATGAAAAAATAGTCGCACCAGGTTAAACAAGTTGCCAATTTCCATCAGTAATCCCACATAAAAGTCACATAAGACCTACAATTAAAGACTCCCACAACATGGACAACACACACCAGGCAATATAAGGCGCATTAACTACGTTGCTGAATGTCAAAGAAAACAGTAAAATATCCTAAAAGGTGCAACATGACAGATAAATCATCCTAAATATAATGGAGATATACTTTTTACAGTGATAAGTTCCAGGTTCTGTGGCCTAAATACTGACACATTCACAAAGAAGCAAAACATATTTGGAAACAACATGGCTGTTAGCAATAGCAGCTAAGCCAAATAATGATTGATAATGGAATAAAAAAATGGATACAAAGACTATCAATATCAGACTTTATGTTGTGGATTTAATCTTTGAATACCCTGAAAGCCATCCAAGTTTCAGACTGGCCAGAAAAGCTTCTATAAGGGCAACCAAGGCATGGATAGCATCACTAGAATGGCACAGCAGCTAGCTTCAAGAGGGCTGAGAGGGTTAAAAAACAACCAATTAAAATAAAGCAAGAGATGGCTTTTAGAACTGCCTTGTTTGCTAAATTCATTGTCTTGATTTGAGTTGCAATTTCAATCACATGGTACCTAACTGGGTTGATTTTGTACTGTAAATAGTGTAATAAAATATATAACAAGGGGAGAAGAATTAGAATATCCATCCATCCATTCATTTAATCCATCCATCCAACCATCCACAGATCCATCCATCCATCCATCCATCCATCCATCTGTCCATTCATCCACAGATCCATCCATCCATCCATCCATCCAGAGATCCATCCATCCACACAGCCAGCCAGCCATCAATCCACACATCCATCCATCCATCCATCCATCCATCCATCCATCCATCCATTCATTCATCCATCCACACAGCCAGCCAGCCATCAATCCACACATCCATCCATCCATCTTCTGCTTATCCAGTACTAGGTTGTGGTGGCAACATGCCAAGTCAACCCAGGCTTTCCTCTTCTCCAGACATATTCAAACTCCTTCTGGGGCATTCTGAGATGTTCCCCGACCAAACAGGATATATGATCCTTCCTGCACATTCTGGGTCTTCCCCGAGGTCTGCTCTGAGCTAGACATGCCCCAAAGACCTCCAAAGGGAGGTACTCAGGAGGCATCCAGATCAGATGCTTAAACCACTTCAACAAGCTTCTTTTGAAGCCAAGGAGCTCATTTGATGTATTTTCAGTCATAAGGTCCTTTGCATTGACTGTTTAAGGCTGAAAGGAGGCAGATTTACATTTGCACATTTCCTGATGGGGTTATTTTAAAAGAGAAATACATGAACACGTACACAGTTTTATAAGGGTGCACGATCTGGGTTTGGGTGCACGTACTCTTAGTCTGGATTCTATGCACTTTAATAAATAAAACCCCTGATTTTCACAAAAGCTTCACTCCTGTTGGATTATTTTCAAGCTACCAGACCCAGTATATAATAGAATATTTACTCAAACAAGTCAGTAATGTCGTACTACCACCTTATCAGAGTGCTACAGATGTAAGCAAATGGGAGGTTGCACTAGACTCCTAGTTTTTTTTCCCATCAAAACTATTAAAAATCACATTTTCTTACAAAATATATATCACATAAAACTCCAAGAATGTTATTAAAATATAGAACTAATATAATCACTTTGAAGTAGATGAAACTAATTTTACGTATTGTGAAATTGTGTACAAAAATCAGACTTTGGAAGGTCATCTGTGGTGGACTCAGTGATCGCTGGGTCACCCCAGTCCGCGGGGTTCAGTTTCAAACCTGCACTATCTGAGTGCATTTAAAGACAGCTGAACCTCCAACCTAACTTAAATAAAACACAACAGCTTTCTAATCAATCCTTTTTAGCCGGTATTGATAACAAGTGAGCTGCGTTTGAGTGTCGAAGTATTGATCCCTGCAGCATCGATCCGCCCTTCACTCAGGATCAGTCAAACCACACCTGACGGCAAAACTGTCCAACTGTCTGGTCTTCCAGCTGTTTGTTCAACTCTCTGTCCCTGTGCCGATGCTTTGGTCTGTGAATGCTGTTGTTTTGGCCATCTCTGTTGAACTCAGGTCTATTTTCATTTCTTTAATTTGCCTTATATTTACTGCATGGGCCATGATAAATGAATAACATACATGTAGCTCATAGATGTGGCTAGAGTAGTGGCTATTGGATTTTGGTGATTCTGCCTGCTAGGCTGCAGAGACATGCCTAGCTAACCCTGATAATGTGACATGTTGGATTGACACCATCAATACCCTTAAGTCTTTGCTTTTATCAGGTTTTTGTTCATCCATGGGGTCCTTGGGGTCAGGAAGGAAGGTGTGGGGGGGAAGGGACGGAGAAGCATGTCTCCTTGCTTATCCGTGTACATTAGCTGTGCTGTTGGTGTCCAAGAGAGAGAAAATGTAATCTGTGCCATGTTAGTATTTTATTCTTCCATTAACTGACCCCTTTTTGATAGTTTATAAATGTACAGGACTGAATATTTGCTGGTTAGTAAGTAAATATAGCAATATTAATTTTTCCTTACTGTGAACATAAATCATACATGATAAAACCTGATCACAAATAAAAAGATAAAGGTTTTTGGTTTTCAATAATCCAAAGAAAAATAATAATCATTTGGACAGCCATGTAAATATCAAATTTCAGGCCATAATTGTGAAGATAAATAATAAATTTGCATTCATGAAGGTAAAATTATTTTAAAGGTTAACTGAGAGAAGTGGATAATGATGGACCTGAATCAAAATTTTGTTTGAAGATATAAGTGGATCTGGAAAACTTTGTTTGCCTTTATCGTTGAAAAACAGCAGAACAGATTAGTGATTTATACGTACGACAGAGAGAGACGAAGAGGGAGAGAAAAAACACGCTGTGGCACGGTTCGAATGAAGAGAGCCTGATGTGAAAGCACACTAAGTCATAATCTTCAGTCTACCCAAAGTTAATGCTGCCTGTATGGGGGGTCAAGAGCTTTCTGGAGTCCAGCCAAATGGGAGGCCCATGCAGGTAAGCAAACATTGGCAGTAAAAATGGTGAAAAGTGGTTAAAAAGTGGCAAAAAAGTGTTAACTTTTTTTCAACTTTCACTGGTATGCCAATGACATCCTATGAAACATCTCCATCACCTCAGACACACTCTCCACATTAACCAACGGCCTCTCTGACATAAAAACCAGGATGAACAACAATTTCCTTTCTCTGAACTACAATAAATCCGAACTCATGATCATTGGCCCCAAATCCCTCACCAAATCCATCCATAACTTCAGCCTTCAAATTAACACCTTCACCCTGTCCCCCTCCCCTCACACCCGCAATCTTGGTATCATTTTTGACAGTCACCTCTCCTTTGATCAACACGTCACCGAGCTCACAAAAATGGCCTTCTTTCACTTGAAAAACATAGCCTGCATGTGTCCACTACTCTCCTCCCCTGCAGCTGAAACTCTCATCCACGCCTTCATCACATCCAGACTAGATTACTGCACTAGCATCCTCTATGGCAGATACTCTACAGTCCTCAATAAACTCCAATACATCCAGAACTCTGCAGCACGCCTCCTGATCCACACCCACTCTCATGACCACATTACCCCCATCCTTCAAAACCTCCACTGGCTCCCTGTCCCCTACTGCATCAAATTTAAAATCCTTCTCCTCACCCACAAAGCCCTAAACCAAAAGGCCCCTCCTTACCTTACTGACCTCCTGCACCATCACACCCCCTTCCGTAATCTCTGCTCGTCAAACCTCAATCTCCTCTCCCCACCAACAAGAACCAAGCGCCAAACCTGGGGGGACAGAGTCTTCTCCATAGCCACCCCCTCCCTCTGGAACTCACCCCCTAAACATATCCAAGACTGTACGGACTCATCCACATTCAAATCACTGCTCAAAACTCACCTTTTTAAAATAATAATAATAATAATAATAATAATAATAATAACTTTATTTGTATAGCACTTTTAAAATGGCTTTTAATATTTGATTCTGTTGTTGTCTTGTCACTTTGACTGCATGTGATATTGTCCTGTTTGAGCTTTTTGTGCAATGCATTTTATTATTTTTTGTACAGTGTCTTCGAGTACTTTAAAAGCACTCTGTAAATAAAATATATTATTATTATTATTATTATTATTAAAAAGGACAAAAGTTGGCCGAAATGAGTGATGAAAAGTGGTTTAAGGGTGGCAAAAATTGATAAAACAGCAAATATGGGTTAGTAAAAATGGCAGTAAAATGGTAAAAAGTGGTCAGAAAGTGGCAAAAATGGTTAAAAGTAGCAGAAATGGGCAGAAGTAAGTGGTGAAAAGTGGTTTGAGAGTGGCATAAAGTAGCAACAGTTGGTTAAAAGTGCCAAAAAAAGGGAAAAAGCAGCAAATATTGTTTAAGAAAAGAAAAAAAGTGGCAAAAATGGGTGGTAGAAATGGTGGAAAGTGGTTAAGAAGTAACACAAAAGGGTTAAAAGTGGCAGAAATTGGCAGAAATAACTGATGAAAAGTGGTTTAAAAATAGCAAAACGTGGCAAAATTTGGTTAAAAGTGGCATAAAAGGGATAAAGCAGCAAATATTAACCTGACATGCCAGACGGATGTGTATCACACATCCATCTGAAACGAAGCGTTTGGGAAAGGGCAGAGGATTTGAAAAAAACTCGGAGTGTGATTGGAGGAACGTTCTGTCTGTCACATCAGAGCAATCAGAGCAACAAAACACGTGATGTAGCCGCTACCCAAGTGTGCGTACGCAGCTACTGAGGAATAACGCAAACCATGGCGACTACAGACATGTCAGGACATGACTTTTGTCGTTTTTGAAAAGAAAACAACTCACTGCTGTTTGGCCCCGCCGCGCCCGAAAGTACTGCCCTTTGTTGCTGATTGGTCCTGTGACTTTCTAACCGGGTCCAAACGGCTCAGATGGGAGCTTTGCAAGATGGCTAGTGAGAAACACGGAAACGGGCGTATCCATCTGCTTTGCAAGGTTAAGCAAATATTGGTTAAGAAAGGAAAAAAAGTGGCAAAAATGGGCGGTAAAAATGGTGAAAAGTGGTTAAAAAGTAGCACAAAAGGGTGGAGAGAGGAAAGAATCAGACCTGCTGATCTCCAATGATGGGGATGTGTTTGAACGTTGCAGAAGCCTTGGAAGAAATACTGAGAAGCAGTGATGAAGATGACACAGCTTCATTTTGGTGAGAATAAAATGACAGACAACATTTCTGCTCAAAAAACACAATGACAAAATTTAATTTTAGACATGCTTTCTGCGCTTACCAATTATTTTATTCATATATTCCACTACTTTTTTGAAGTTAAGACTTTGGTAAACCTATTTCAAGCACCAGAACAGTTCATTCACATGAGTGAAAGTGTGTCTTCATAAGAGATTCAAACATTTTCAAAAATTGGATTTCATAATTGATCATGTGGGGTAAAATAACTCCTTACACAGTGCTCAAGGACCAAAATGGGCCTCAGTATGCATAAAGCTGAGACTAGCCTAGAAATTATGATATATAAAACCTTGGTATCGTGATATTTGCATGTACCTTAAAAAAGTGAATTAAAAAAGAATGTAAAACTGAGGAGACTTTAGAAAGGCCTTTCAGACTGGCAGTGCTGGTTCTGGTTCCTGAACCTAGCTTTGAACTTGTTGGTGTGTTGAAACTGGAAAAAAAAAAAAAAAATGTTTTGCAACCTGAAGAGCTTGTTCTCAGGTGGAACCAAAAAATAGTTGGTTCTTCCTCGGGAATCATGACATCATCAGTGGGTGCGTCACATTTTAGGTTGTGAAGACGAGTGGAAAGTGGAGCAAAAGTGGTCTGCAGAGGAGACAAAATCTACGGAGAGAGATGGTGAAGGCTGGGTTCACCTGAGCGAAAAAACAAATAAATAATCAACTCAAGAAACTGAAGAAGGAATACCAGGACAACAAGACAGACGGGCAAAAGTGGAGCTGGACGTGGTGAGGCATGCCCATCACGTCCTCCCACTTTGGTTCTGCATGAACTGGTGTGAACGCAGATTGGTTCACCAGAAAGCACCAAGGTTCTGAGACTCCAGAATGGAGCTAGAACCAGAACCATGTCCGTCTGAAAGCACCTAGGGTTAAATCAAAAGAACTTTACTCCCTTTAGGATAAAATCCAGCTTTTATTTTATGAAATAAGGGACCTCTGGCTGATTAAAGTTACTACATTAGCTTCACCACAGAAAAAAGATCTACAGATAGAAAAGTGTGAAAATATCAACAGGAAAAGGAAAAAACAGCTTTTTAAAGTGCAATAAAACTTTCAAAGGAGCAGTGGTATTCATCACTGTTGGAGATTGCCGTTACTTGTGTAGTGTCAGCTGGAGCCCTGCTAAGGAAGCTAAATAACAGCTTGCTTAAAAGTACAAAGCAGCATGTGGTTAATGACTGAGTGGGATTATGGCACACTGAGTTCATGTCTTAAATAGCCACATGTTTAAAATAAATTCAGTCTCACATTGTAAGTCATGTCTGCACATTTACTCTGAAACTTTTGTCCTCAAAAAACTTATTCCAAGGACAGCTTTGATTTTAAGTGGATGAGACTGTTTAAAGCAGTGACTGCAGCTCCTTTTTCTCTCTCTTTTTATCACTGAAATTTCTCTTCAGAGTGCGTTGCCTGTTCTGCCAAATTTTACCACAAATGTTATGACCCAACTTGTTGGGTTAAGGTCAAGATTAAGGCTAATATTTATGCTAGTGATGGGTGGTTCATGAACGAGCCGGTTCAAAGAGCCAGCTCTTTTATGTGAACGATAAGAGCCGGATCCTGTTAGAAAGCCATTTTATATTTTTTTTTATTATTATTAGTTTTATTAGTAGTATTATCATTTGTATATACATTGTGTGTGTCTGTGAGTTATCTAATAAATCATTAGGGATGATCTTTAATCCTTTACCACAGGCACACCATGCATTAAGGACTCATGTTTGATGGTGTAGCATTACTGACCCACAAGGTGTTTGGGGGGGGCAATAGATTTTGAAAAATGACATGATATTGTCATAAATTTTAAAAAATTGAGCATAGTTGGGGTAAAACACCTGCCCAAATATCAATCATATGTTAAAAAAATGATAAAAAATTGGCAGGTCAAAACTGGTACCTGAATGAAGAGCTGTTTGGGAGCCAAAAGAGCCAGCTCCTTTTGCTGAGCTAAGACAAATGAGCCGGATCACTGAAAAGAGCCGAAATTCCCATCACTAATAGATCGTTTCCACCAGGCGGTCCAGGTCAGTCTGGTGTGGAACGGCATGCATTTTTTTGGGTTTCCATAGAACAAAAGTTAAAGGAAAGGGTCCCAAAAAAACGACCCGTACCGTCGCACTTTTTGGGACCCCTCTGTAGGGGTACAATCTCACCGATCAGTCCCAGAAAGGTGGAGCTACACACACAACAATAGGAGGTTGCACTGGCGTCATGTCAGTGCGCGACACAGCTGCTCAGCGAGAACGGGAGAAAAACAGACTAATATCTGCTTAAATCTGGGATATTTGGACTCAACAGAGATCCAAACCGTTCCCTAGTCCGTAGATATAGATATCTGGCCACAACTCAAGTTTCCTGATGTTAATCTGGACCTGATTTTAAGAACACAAAGCAGAGCCTGAAGGCTCACATCAGCCTGGTCTATCCGTGATGGATGTGAATGTGGATGTGAATACGAAGCTTTATATCAGCTGATTCTCTGTTCTGTAGCTAGTTATTCATCTACTTCTTACTTAAAGTAACTTCTGAAAACATCGCTCTATGGTTGTTGAAGGTGTCTGTAAGGCTGCAGCCTATTTTAACTTATTAACGTACAGTTTCGACGCTAAATGTTTCTGTACATGTATTCCACCAGCTGGGGATCTTTACTGACTGCGGTTAAAATGATTAAGATGTAGTTATTGAAAAAAAACACTTTCAAATAAAGATGTTTAATGCTTATTCCCTACTGATTTCTGTCACTCATACTTTCTATAACTGTGGCTGGACCAGCAGACTCGCGCTGCATGTGACGTCACATTCATCGCCTTTATAGCCCGTCCACCAAGTGAGGGCACGGGTGTCTGTGGAAACGCAAACTACTTTGGGTTTAAGCGTACCAAACCACACTGAATCAAACCAGACCCCCTGATAGAAACACGGCTTAATTTATGCTCGCAGTCTCATGAAACAAGAAAGACACAACTCTTTTCTTTTGCATTTTTTGAAGGAGTGAAATGTCTGCAAAATCATCCTCGCTGCTTGATGATTTTTTTTTTTGCTAGTTCTACAAATTTTTGGAAAGAAAAGAAAGAAAAATGCATCAGACTAGTTTGTAATTTTTCTGTCTGTGATATTATTCAAACAGTGAAAAATGCATCAGACTAATTTGTAATATTTCTGTCTGTATTATTAATCAAATTGTGAAAAATGCATCAGAACAAAACAGATTTTCATCACAAAAGTCCTGAACTTTGGGCCGTAATTGCATCAAGACTAATGCGTGACATCTTTGCAGAATAAGAATTTCAACACATAAAATAAAAGAAATAAAGTTAAAAAAAATCCTGTACTCTCTTTGTATGGCTGCTTTACCATTTAAAGGTAACCAGCCCCCCTTGAGTAAATATTCTGCAAACTTTTACTGTTGTACTCTGCCCTCTAGCCACCCCATTTATCCCTTAAATAACACTCTAAACATTTAAATGTTTCTCTTATGATCTTGTCAGATCCACTTAGCATTTACAGCGGTATCTATAATAAAATAACTAACTAAGGATGTGCAGAGGCGTGCCATGGACCTCATCGGCTATAATAATGTGGCTCAAACCCCACATGGCTCCCCACGTCTAGAAAAAAGTCCTCCAGTAAAAGCTCTTACCACCATTACATCTCATTAAGGAAAGGGCATATTAAAACACTAAGTAAAAGCAGACAATAGCAGTGGAGAGGTATAATTTCATTAAACCGTTTCATAGCCTCGGTTGATTTCTTCTTCAGTAACTGACCACATAATTGTCCCTCTAGTGTCGCTGTGATCTTGGAAGCACAATATGCAAATTGTCCTCCGTGGCAAGTGTTCATTTTTTTGGGCCCTTATCTCTGGGAATTCTTGCACTAAAGTAAAATGAAATAACCGTCTTGTACTTTGGTTCCTTTTTTTGTGTCTGATGTTTTGGCTTTGATTTATCTCTTTGACTCAGCCCCTCCTTTACTCCTTTCCAGTGTTCGCTGCAGGAAGTGTACAAACCCAGAGTGTGATTTGCATTCTGTGTCGGTCCTCGAGTCTCCCCTTCAGGGGGAAGCGATAGAGAGATGCACATGCTGATGAGGAGGCAGGGACAGGACGGACTCAAATGAGCCTGATAAGCCTTGTGCCTGGGGAGGACAGGAAACGGATTTGCTTAATTGGCAAATTTGTTCTACTTAGATAGCAGCGACCAGCGTTGAACTACTCCACACCTAACTGAGCCAAACGGGCCTCACAGCAGACAGCCTGTGGTGGGGTTAGGAGCTGTCAAGGTTGCTGCGTTGACCAGTAAACGGGATTGGACCTGAAAGTGTTACTACTCTTTAAAAATCAGAGGAGAGGCAGTGTTTACAATCCAAACAAACTTAGTTCAACAGACATAGAGCCACTAATCATTCTCATTTATCTCATTTATGGAGCTGTAATTTACTAAAGAATACTACCATACAGACAACAGTCCCAAAAAGCATTATGGGAATGTAAAATCAATACCAAAATGTAGCTCCTCTCAGAGCAGCTGCAGCGATGTGTTCCCATAAGTTTTCATATGTTTGCCAATTTTTCCGCTCAAAACACCAACGTACCTGACTATCATGCATTTTAATGTCTACATGTCATGCATCTAAATGTTCCAGTATCAGAGAACCAGCAATAGAAAAAGCAGATGTCTCTAATAGTTATCGCTGATAAACCACAGAAATATTCATTTCTGTGTCTTTTAAATCCAGAGAAACAGGGCCTGAATCATGTAAGGATTGCTTAACTTTTCTTGCTTGTTGAATTTTGAGGTCCAGGAGCGCCAAAATCTGCACAGCACACATAAAAGTATTCCTGTGCTCCAGTGCAGTTTACACCAGTGATTAAGTCTGCAGTCGTTTGAGGCAAATTTTGCCCTTTTTATGCAAAGTGAGCTCCAATGAGTGGTGTTACAATCAAATTTGTGAGTTGACAGTAATTGCGCTGCTCTGTTTAGGAAGAATTTTCTGCATGAGAATTAGTATCTATTTTTTTAGAATTGCAAATTTTAAGATTATTCAAAATCCTGATTTTGACTCATGGGAAAAAGATTGTTGTCTTTTCTTATATTCTTTCTCACTTTCCAGTAGTGTGCTGCACAGCTTTTATTGTCTCTGTGCTGTGCTGTGGTGTAGTCAGATGATGCATTATGCAGCAATTTCAGGCAAAACTAGTCATTTTTGCAAATCAGTTTTATTGCAAAGTTTACATCAAAATTCACAAACACCAGCTCTAAAAGCCATATCAGGTATAGTTAGATTTTCTCCCTCTGTTGAGAGTTAGTGGTTATTGCACTACAGTATCTATAAGGTATGGATGTTCATCACAGAACAAAAATAACTTAAACTCAATTCTTCAGTTTTTTGCTTTTTTTTTTTTTTTTTTAACATAATTACAGCCCATGATTTAGCTTTATGGGTTACAGTGTAGTCAATTTAAGGCAGGATCTGTCATATTTATTAATATGAGCCCCAATGACCCCCAAAAATAGATAGAATAAAATAAAATAAAGTAACATTATACATAGAGAAAAAAAAAAAAATAATAAAGAGGAAAATTGAATGTTCCAGATGAGACGGACACTATTTTTTAATATTGCAATTTTTTTTTTTACAGAATTGAAGATCATGCTTTCAGTTTAGAGGACAAAAACAGTCAGTCCAATTCATCGAGTACAGAATATTAATAGCTCAATACCTGTTCTACATCCCTAATAGTGACTGTATGCTCCAATGCAACCTGCACTTTTGTTACTTCATTAGATGTAAAAACTAGAAAAGCACTCGGAGAGCGCAGCCCTCCGCCATTAGCCCTATCTCACCATAGTACAGAATCCTTTAAAAAAATTCCTGGATCCAGACGGTGATCTGGATCACTCCCAAAATCTAATCAGTTATTCCTTATGCCATTTCTGGCATTTCCTGAAAATTTCATCAAAATCTGTCCATAACTTTTTGAGTTATTTTGCTAACAAAAAAACTAACTAACAAACAAACAAACCAACCCTGCTGATCACATAACCTCCTTGGAGGAGGTAACAAAGCCTTAGTCACAAAGTGCACATTACAATTTAATCATGCCTATAACGGTGCACAGAAAAGTATCCTTGCACCATGGTGCAGTTTGCAAATATTCAAATGATCTGCAGCCATTTTTAAGCACTAAGTCAATTCAAGGCATTTGCTTCAAAACTTTTTTTGAAGCAAATGGGCTACATTACAAAAACATATCTTCACAAAAAGTTACTCAAAGTCATGAGCAGATATAGTTAATTTTTTTGCCCTCTGTTGCGAGTTGGTGGTAATTGCGCTCCAGTATTTGTAGGGGATACTCCTCATAAACCAAAATAAATTCAATTTTTGGATTATTATATGTTTCTTGCAACACCAGAGACCATGATTTGCTTCTCAAGACAAAAACAGTCAGTGTGATTCACCAAGTAACAGCACAGCACTGCAGATAGCATCCCTGTATTCTGGTGCAGTTATGCCATACTCAGATGCAGTCATTTGATGCAAGACTTGCCTTTTACATGCAAATAAGCCTCATTGCAAATATTATTTTTAACTTATAAACACTGGTTTTAACATTTGCAGCTCCAGCATTTGCAGGGGATGCTCTTAACAAAACAAAATGAATAACCTTTATTTAAATCATTGCAATCTTTTTACATCATTGTATGCCATGATTTGCTTGACAGGACAAAAACACCTACTCTGTTTCACCAGGTACATGATAAAGGTTAATATGCACCATAACTGTGCAGCACAGCCAACTACATCCCTGTGCTCTGGTGCAGTTTTACCAGATTATAGAATAGAGACTTGCCCTTTACATGCAAATCAGCCTTCATGAAAACACTTCAAACTCATCAACACTTGTTCTGGCAGTTGAAGTTAATTTTAACATCTGTTGAGAGTTGGCGGTAATTGTGCTCCAGTAGTTACACGTGACGCTCTTCACAAAATAAAATGATCAGATTTTTTAAATTTTGTAATTTATTTTTACATTACTAGAGACTATGATTAATGTTTCAGGACAAACAAACCGCCCAATTCACAAAGTAGGCTACATATAAAGGGTTAATATATACTATTACTTCTCAGCACAACATAGCATCCTTGTTGTCTGGTGCAGTTTTACCAGATTGAAATGCAGTCATTTGAGATAAAATGTTCCCCGTACATGCAAATAAGCATGATGGTAAATACTTCCAATTTATAAACACTGGTACAAGCAGTTAATTTTACCATCTGTAGAAAGTTGGCGGTAATTGCACTCCAGTATTTGCAGGGGATGCTCTTAACAAAACAAAATGTATTTGATTGTTTTTTGAATTATTGCAATTTTTGCGTCACTAGAAAGAGATTTGCTTCAAAATAATAATAAAAAAACCCTCCTAATTCACCTAGTACATGTTAAGGGGTTGATATGCAACATTATTGTGCAGCACGGCAAATAGCATCTTTATGTTCTGGTGCAGTTTTCCCTGATTCGAATACAGTCATTTGAGATAAAACGTTCCCTGTACATGCAAAAAAGTCTTACTACAAATAATTTAAAAACACTTGTGCTAGCAGTAGCAATTCATTTTACCATCTGTTGCGCATTGGAGGTAATTGTGCTCCAGTATTTAAAAGAATTATCAGCACAGGGCAGAATAAACTTGATTTTCTGAAAGTATTTCAGGTTTTTACATCATTAAAGATCATGACTTCTTGTATCTTTCATCCTCTAACAGGCTATGAGTGTAATACTTTTTGACCCGACACAGAAACCGAGCTTTATCCTTCTAAAAGTTTTCACTGCAACTTTCTTCTCGTTGAGTAACATCTTCATTTTCAACGAGAGGTGAGAGAGCAAATCATATCAGCTCGTGATATACAGCACGCAGCATCAAATGGTCTGCAGGGGGTCCGTGAACCCTGCAGCTGGGGTTGGTTTTTTGATAGCTCGGAGCTGTTTGAAGAGTTCGAGATGAGAGAGCCAACAGGCCTGGAGCAATCTGTGGTTTTTTTTTCCTCGCAGAGAGGTATAACTTTAAAAAAAGTATTAAGTCAATCCAATTCCCCTCCAACACTCCATTATTCTGAAAGCAAATGTAATGACCTGCATTACCAATCATTTAAATGGGAAGTGAAAGCGACACAAAGACGATTACAGAGCATCGCAGTAGGTTTTGTTCCATCTGATTCAATTAAGGTTGATTTTCATTAACAGGCGCCATCCTCCTCTCACTTCCTCTCGTCTCTCAGTCATGTATGGCCTTTTCTCTTCACAACTCATGAAATCACATTAAACAAATGAGCCCTCCAATTCTGACAGCAGCATATTCTCCAAGGCGGGGGTGGCTAAACCCCTTGTTTGTGTCCTTGGTTTTTATCTCCACACCATCTCTGGAAATGTTGTGTTCATCGCTGAATAATTACATTTTAAGTACTTCAAATGACTTTGGATGAGAGGCTTGATGATTAATTACGCTTGGTGGAGAATACTTGGTTGCTTAATGTGGGGATAATGATTGTAAAACAGTTTTTTTTATAAAGTTGCAGTGCTCTTTCCCCCCTCTACACCTCTAAACTTATAACCTTTCAAAGCCAGTCCCTGTTTCCCCCCAAAGTATTTTAAAGCTGGCAACACTCAACAGCTATTTGTTCCAGTGCCACGATTAGAGCAGCTTAAATCCACAACGCCAGTTTTTATGTGTTTTCATGAGGATTCAAAGCTTGGAGCTGTCTCTGTAGTAATTGGTTGGGATACAGCTACGGTGCTTAATAAGTCATTAGTAGATATTTTCCAAAATAATACCTCACAATGACAGCTGAGCTTCGTGAGAACACAATATCATCTCTAAGAAATAGAAAAGTGTAATTTTCACTGACAGTTATGTCACAGAAATGGAGGTCTCCTGATTGTTCTGATGGCGCGTTAATTGTTTTCTTCGAGCTCCTTTCATTAAAGAGTCATTATTATGTCCATCATCTTTACCCCTGTGAGCTTGATTTGAGCATGTATTGTTTTTAAGTCAAACTGACATTTTAGTTGGCCTTACTTTTGGGTCACAAGCTGCAAAATACTATGGCTATCAGCTGCTACTTTCATGCATATTTTACAGTGTTATGAAAAATAAATAAGCAGGCTAATGAGGCGGTGCAGGTCCAAATAACGCACAAATTAGAGTTTTGATCTGAGTCAGCTGTTGGAGGGCAATCTGCATATCAAAAATGGCTTTATACCACCCAAGATATGGCAAAATGCATGAAAGATTACAGTGCTGTTAAGAGGTATTTCTGATTTCTTAAGTGCCTGCATATTTGCCACACTTAAATGTTTCAGATAATCAAACAAATGTTGAGTAAATACAAAATATGGTTTGCAGCCATCTAAACCTACCTAGTCCTCTGTGGAAAAGTAAGTGCCCCCTTGTGAAATCATGACCCCACTGTGGCCTGATTACTGCCGGACCTGCTGAATCCCCTCAAATGGAACCTGTCTGTCTACAGAGTAATTTCAAAGGCTTTGGGACTCCAGTGACCCACTGAGAACCATTATCCACAAATGGGGAAAACCTGGAACATTGGTGCCGGCCTATCTAAAGGACTCCAAGGGTACATCGACGACTAATCCAGGAGGTAAAAAAAAAAAAAAAAAACGCAGAACAGCATCTAAAGACCTGCTGGCCTCAGTTGATTCACTTAAGGCCAGTGCTTATGTGCCAACTATTAGTAAGAAACTGAGGGAAAAATGGCAAACCAGCAGAACCACTTGTCATAATTGATGGAATTGTGAATTCTGCTCTCTACCAGAAAATCCTGAAGGAGAATATCAGGCTATCATTTCCCGACCTCAAGTTCAAGCACACTTGGGTTTTGCAGCAGGATAATGATCTGAAACACACCAGCAAGTCCACCCGAATGGCTTGGGAAAAAAAAAAAAAAAAGAGAGACGGTTTTGTAGTGGCCAAGTCAAAGCCCAGACTTAAGTCTGACTGAGATACTATGCTGTGAACTAAAAAGGCCTTTTATGCTCAAAGAAACTTCGATGTGGCTGATTTCAAACAATTCTGCAAAGAAGAGTGGGCCAAAATTCCTCCGCAGCACAACCAGATAATAGGTTTAGGGGGCAATGACTTTTTCACATAGGGCCAGGTAGGTTTGGATGGCTCTCTTGCCTTTATATATTAAATAAATATATTTAAATAAATAACTGAGGTTATTTTGGTCTATTATTAAAATTTAGCTGAAACATTTAAGTGTGACAAATATGCCAAACATAAAGAAATCAGGAAGTGGGCAAATACGTTTTAATTATATGGAAGCTAGAGATGCCCCGGTTGATTAGGAACCTATAATGGCAAACTAGTTTCCGTTAAAATGAGCAGTTAAAAGATAAGAATTACTGCTTGAAGCCACCATCTGATCTCCTGTGGTTAATACTTTGGTGTCTGCAGCTGAGAGAAGCACTGTCAATCTGAGATGGAGATGCACCGATTGTGAAAACCAGGGCTGATACTGATGTTTACAATAATTTTGCTTCTTTGGCATAATACACCATAGATGTCAACATTTTCTCTTAAATATTTTCAAATGAAAAAAATCAGAGATTTTCCAAACATCAAGCACATTAGAACTGCAGATCAGATTATAACTAAACAAAGCATGTTTGATTTTTGGCCTAAAACAACTCTGTTAACTGCTCTGCTGCTGTGGTCAGCCATGCTTACCCAATTGAGAGAGTATCGTAATATCTTCTAAATATTGCCGTTGAAAATATAAGTTCCATGTGAATAATCTGCATTGAAGCTGGCAGCATGAAAGCCATTTATCATACAAAACAAAGCAACATAACATTATCATGGTGGAATCAGAGCCATTGAAGTCATGGCTTTGGCATAACATTAACATACAAGTATAAAGTCTAGGCAGCAGTACTGGCCTATCTCACTCTGTAGACAGCAACATTATGTTGCAAGCATTGGTACTGGCCTAGCTCAATCTCTAAAAAACTAATCAGGGCATCACTTTTTATAATGAATTTCTGCAGTTTGTTTAAAGAAATACCATGTGATTATCATGCTGGTTTTTAAAGCAATTAAAATCATAACTTCAACATTACGTAAAACATATTATTTATAAACATAAAAAGATAAAATGTGAACGGGACATCTCTACAAACTAGGAATTCTCGGTTTGAAGCTACCATGTGATCATCATGCTGGAATCAAGCCATTAAAGTCATAGCCTAAATGTTAAGTAAAACACATTATTAGCATATATTATAAGCAATAGTACTGATCTATCTCAACATAAAAAAACATTATCAGTATATCTCTACATGTAATAGATTTTTGAAGAAATCTGTTTGAAGAAATACCGTGTGATTTCCATGCTGGAATCAAGCCATCAAAGCCATAGCTTCAACATAAAGTAAACATAATAAAAGCATATATGATTAGCATTTACATTAGCCTATCTCAGTCTATAAAAATGTGATTGTGACATCTCTACATACAATAAATGTTTACTATCTGTTTGAAGAAATATATGATGATTATCATGCTGGAATAAAAGCCATCAAAACCACAGCTTCATCATAAAATAAACACATTATTTATATACATTTCAAGCATTAGTACAGGTCCATCTCACTGTATAAAAATGTGATAGGGACATCTCTACATACAATGAATTCTCTGTTTGAAGAAATACCATGAGATTATCATGCTGGAATCAAGCCATTAAAGTTTCAGCTTCAACAACATATTAAAAGCAGCTATCATAAGCATTAGTAGTGGTCTATGTCACTCTATAAAAACATTACTGGGGCATCTCTACATATAAGAATTTTTTACCATCTGAAGAATTACCATGTAATTACAATATGAGAATCAAAGCCATTAAAGTCATAGCCTAATTTGTTAGTAAAACATATCAACATATTTAAGCATTTTTACTGGTCTATTTGGCTCTATAAAAATGTGATCAGTACATCTCTACATGAAATAGACTTTTACTCTCTGCTACAAAAAAAGATTCATTATGTTGAAATCATAGCTATTAAATTCATAACCTCAACATATAGTAAAACATAGGCATATCTTATAAGCATTTGAACTGCTCTGTATGGCTCTATAAAAACGTTATCAGTACATCTCCTCATGTAATAGACTTTATTTTCTGTTTGAAGAAATACAGGGTGATTATCATCCTGGAATCAAGGCCATTATAGCCATAGCTTCAACATAAAGTAACCATATAAAAGCATACATGAAAAGCATTAGGACTGGCCTACATAACTCTTTAAAAATGTGATCGTGACATCTCTACATAAATACATTTTTACTATCTGTTTAAAGAAATACAGGGTGATTATCATCCTGGAATTAAAGCCATGAAAGCCACAGCTACAACATAAAGTAAACATATAAGACTGTTCATCTCACTATATAAAAATATGATCAGGGCATCTCTACATAAAATAAATTTTTACTATCTGAAGTATTACCATGAGATTATCATCCTGGAATCAAAGCCATAAAGTCATAGCTTCAACATAAAGTAAACATATTAAAAGCATATATGGTTTAGCATAAACATTAGCCTAGCTTGCACTATAAAAATGTGATCATGACATCTCTACACACAATAAATGTTTACATCTCTGAAAAAATATGGGGTGATTATCATCTTGGAATCAAAGCCATGAAAGCCACAGCTTCAACATAAAGTAAACATACTAACACTGTTCATCTCACTCTATAATAATATGATCAGGGCATCTCTACATATAATAAATTTTTACTGTCTGAAGTATTACCATGAGATGATCATGCTGGAATCAAAGCCATTAAAGCCATAGCTTCAACATAAAGTAAACATAATATAATATGTATTATAAAGGGCTCCTTGTCTATATAAAGGGGAACAGAGTATAGAGATTTGGCCATCTTGACTCTTGTCACCAATAAACCTAAGCTGTTTTACTATGATACCCCCTGTGTGGAGGGTCTTACAGCGTGCTCAGATTATTGCCTCTATCACTGCTGGGACAGATAATACGGCATTCTCTCACTTTCATTAACATCCCACACAGCAGCCGAGTAAACTCCCGGGTGGCTTAGTCACAGCGAGACGCGGATAAAGTTCTTCCCTCTCTCACAGTTAATGTTGCCTCTGAGAACATGAAGAGAGCAGCGACATAAGGGGATTTCGAGCTGTAAAGTCGGCCGCGCGGCATTTATGTCTTAAAAACAGCGTGCAAAGTTAGAAGTGGTTTCATTTGCATCTTGTCAAGTGCGTTTCTTCAACAAGGGAACTATTAATTTCCATCAAGGCGCGTTGAAAATTGCAGAAATGATTCGAATAAATGTAATGACTAAAATAAATATGCCTGAGAATACAAACAGAGTTCAACAGATCACACTGAACGCTGACCTCGATTCCTACGGCTCAAACTCAACTCTTCTCTGAGCCAAATTTCACAGCGGTGGTTTCAAAATAAAAGCCCTCACATTTCAGTAAAATCTATGGTGATGGAGATAGAAAAGTGGGGCCTCGTCCAAAACTCTCCATTTGAGTGTTTTATGTTTTTCTCTGATGAAAGTCACCGTGGAGGGAGCCGGATTTGTTCCTGCATTATTTACTATTACCATTCTCTTTGTTAGCCCGAGTCCCATTAATGAATGCATGAGGAGTTGCCTATTTGATGACCACAATGCATGGGGGAGCCTCGTGGTACACCGATGCTCCATTTGTGTGAGCTGAATCATTCATCACACACACATTCACTGAAAATAGACAAAGTTTCACGTGCATTATAGCTTCTCTGGATGGAGAGAGCGGTCATCTCAGAGGAGCCTTAAAGCAGCAGTCTAGATTATCTCTTATCTGGATGAAATTACACTAAAAATGGACCTGAAATGCATCCAGGAGGAAAACAAATGTCTAGCACATGTGTAATCTGAGACACATATCCTAGAAAGTGCTGACTTCTGATATAAATTTAAGGGGAAAAATGTGGAATCTTATAATATAGATGAAAAAATGGGGACAATTGTATGCCATGGATGGACATTCATATAATGGGACAGGTCTATGCTGCAGAATTATCCTGCTTGTTTATTTCTCGACTTTAGGAATTAAACATTAATAACATGCACAGTCTCATTTGAACTTAGATCAACTTTTAGGGTAATTTCTATAATGTAAACAGCAGTTTATTTCGCCTTTCTGGGGTTGATCTGCCGTTCATTTTAATTTTATTCCATGATTTTATCGCAGCTCTGTGACCCACTGACCGACAGGTAACCTGTAGCTTCTGCCACAGGATGAGACATAATGTTGATAAAATTACTGTCTGGATTGATCTGCTCTGACGTGGTTTGGCTGCGGCCTCAACCAAAAAATAGTCCTGGTGCATACCTGGAGCGGACCAGCATTTCTGTGATGTGCCAGAGACAAACAGGAGCATATGAAGTGGATTTGCAAAGGTAGACTAGAAAGTGCTCTGTGCAAGAGTATGTGAACTTTGGGGATAAGGCCCATCTCAATTACTTTTTCTGTTTACTGGCTGATATGAAATAACTGATATTCACTAATATTCACTGCCTGAGAATTAAAACAATATATATTTTTCCTTCATGTGTTTTTCACCAATGAGGACGCAGCATATTCACATCAAACATGGTCGCCCCAGAAATGTGTGGTGTAAATATCTCAATCGCCCCCTTGTGGCTTGCTGTAGTGTAGGGATTTAACTGTGTGAATAGGGACTGAGTTCACTGCTAAAAGCTAAAAATGAGGTACATTTAAAAGAAAATACAATTATTTAGACAGAATGTTTGTTTTATTTAGTTAATGTAACCCTTTAAGCACGAAAGTCACAAAATTGCGACAAGCAACACTGCTGAATTAAACAGGCTCTAGCTGCAAATATGGTGCCTAATGTTACTATTTTACACCAGGAGATGGGGGACATTAACACTGGCCTTCACTGTGTCTGCATAGACATAAGCTGGCCCTTGTACATCAAAATGTAGTTGATGACCCCTGCTCTATGCTTTTGACTTTCTGTTTGGAGCTTTCTGATTGATGGGTATTGACGCAGTTTGGCAGCAGACGGCGCTGAAAATAGACCTGCAGTGTATCTCCAGTGAAGTGCAGCAGAGTGGCGCTTCATGGATGTGCCAGTGTCGCACCGGAGCATGGAAAGAGGAACTGCTCTGATTGACTAGAGAGGGAGTGATTTGAGCAATTTGCTCTGCGGATCACAGCGCATATGCTGTATGAGGATATTGGGGGTTAGTAATCGACTGTGACAACAGCCAGGCTCCATGCAGTATTTTCTAGAGTCTATTCTAGACACATAGACTAGTGTTTTAACCACCTCCTGTGTAACATCATTAGCTCTCTGGCTGTAGGCTGCTATTATTAATGAACACAGATATTAAACACCTGGCGCATATCTCATGTGGAGCAGAATAGGGTGGTGCTTATGGGACGTGCCAGAAATGGTGCATGCAGTGGAACTGCAAACACAGACTAGAGAGAGAGCAATTTGCTACAGAGTGCGCTTTGTCTGTGGATGGCTGTGCAGACAGAGTATGTGGAATTTAGAGGTTAGGGCCTGTGTCATCCTTTTCTGCAGCATCCAAAATCTCAGTTTCAAAGATCTTCTCACTGGTGTTTACCATTGCTAAGGGTGCTTTCACATTAGGGGCAGTCGCGGATCTGAGTGCACTTGAGCCCAAAGTCCGGTTCGTTTTGGTAGTGTGAATGCAAATGAACCGTGCCCAGGCCCACTTGGGGAAGTGGACTCTGGCACGGTTCGGATGAGATGTGAATGCAACCACACCCGGATATGGGACAGAGCATCGTATCAGCTTCATGATGTCAGTGTATAAAGTAAACTTCTTTCCACAGCGTGGCAGTTTGTTAACATTTTTCCTCTAGAAAGGGTGGAAATCATCAGAATCCAGTCAATAAACAGTATGTTGTGTCTCACCTTACAGATGAACACTAGTTGGAGTCAGTGAGAAGAGATGCAAAGGCAATAAAAATCTCCTGTCACCTCAAAAACCACTGTATCTGCGCAGTGCGAGCCCATTTAATCCTCTGAGCTGTACGTGCTACGTGAAAACCACCACCTGCTGTTTCAGACTGAGTAAATACGCGAGTGGGCCCAGGCATGGTTCGATGTTGCTAAAGTGAAAGCAAGCCAGCGGCGAAAGTGGGAGGAATCGCGGCGTGGTTTGAAACAACTGGGCCTAATGTGAAAGCACCCTAAGTTACCAAATTGCATCCTTGAAGAAGAGTTGTGCAAACCTTGAAGAAAATGAGATAATGTGCTCACCAGAAGCAAAAGAACTTGAGACCCAATGAACTTGGCATTTGGCCTCCAAACTTTGCCAGTTCATTCTACAGTCAGAGTAGACGTTTGTAACCTTGCAAATGGATGGCCCTGATGAAGGAAACAAGCCAAAAGGTGAAAAGACAATCATTTCCAGGTTTTTGGGGGTGCAAATCAGATTCAGGGGGCCCTGTTTGGCCCTATAGCTGCCACCCGCTCTGCCCCTGGAATATTATTGATACTGCTTTTTGCTGCCATAACCCATCAGGGAGTTGGAAAACAAGATATTATTCTGACTGTCAATGAAAATTGGCCCCCAGGCTGCATTTGGACACGCTTGGGTTCAGTCATTAGGACAAAGTCTAAAGATAGTCCCTAAAAGTATTCCTGAGTTATTGTGTTCACAAAAATGCCTTGGACAGACGGACCCACAGACATATGATTGTATGGAAGTTTTTGGAAGTACAGATGGACTGCAAATTCAATAACACTTCAGGCCCTGGCTATTCATGGTGCAGAGGCGTAAAAAAATCCCACAATAATCTGACGTTAACATCCAGTTTGTGAACCAGACACTCGCTGTTTCTGATTACATCCTACATAAATAAACTACATCCTGCCAAAATTAAAGTTTTACTTCATTAGCATGAGAGTTTTCTCTACTCTGTCCCTCTGAGCTCTTTTGATGGTTTAAGTGGGCGGAGCTCGGTTGAAAAAAAGCAGAGTGAAGAATACGTGTGGGTTGTTGGGTCACTGTCGATCAAGT
Organism: Cheilinus undulatus; assembly: GCF_018320785.1. Classification (NCBI taxonomy): domain Eukaryota; kingdom Metazoa; phylum Chordata; class Actinopteri; order Labriformes; family Labridae; genus Cheilinus; species Cheilinus undulatus. The sequence goes on along the minus strand of NC_054881.1, from coordinate 7,658,192 downwards.
CTGACCAAAGCACTCCTACACAATCCTGGTTAAGATTCTTATTCTTCTGTGGGTTAGATGATGAATAAATACTACCTAAAATGAGCTCCCTTTTTTAACCTTGGTTGTTCATTATTTTGGGCATGAATAATTGAGATTTGAGAAATATATTCCATTTGAAACAAAGTTCACAAGCAGCTCTTCAGCCTCATCATAATTTCATTGCAAATCCAGTGTGCTGGATAAGAGCCAGGCTTATAAAAAAGACTCACTGTATAAATAAAATAATCTTACTGCTCTGAATCTGACTAGGAAGTGCAACTCTCTGATTCTGAATTGATGACTACAAAAAAGGAGCTGCTTTTTATTGCTGCTGTTTAACCACTGCCTTGCCTACACTTGGAAATAAACCCACACATCTCTGTTTTTTAATGTATTGAGGAATGAAACAAAAACACAGTAGTGATTCGAGGCACTTTTCATCTCAAAGTGGAGAACTTTCTGCTTACTAAAATGGAAAACAAACAACTTGAAAAAGAAGCATCTCTCTCATTGACAGCGTATAAAAATGGGATGTAACTGCTGTGATAGGAAGACTGATATTCAGGCAACCATTTAGAGCTCTGAGTTTGCATCTTTGATATTCCTATCTGGGTGTTTCCCATCGAAATAAAGAGATGGAGGAGTTGGAGTTGACAGATGCATAATTTACAGATCACATGTGCAGTATTATTTATGGTGATATGTATGTGCTATCCTTCCTATGTTGCATAACCTTTCCATATGCTAGACTGCACTGAATGTGGTCTACAGAAGACCGCATCCTGGCACTGCGAGTCCCCACTGAGTGCTTCAGGGAGTTCAATACAGAACTGTTAGCAGCCTATGTTGACTTCCAGACCCACTGGGTCCTGGGCTCAGTGTGTTGAGCTGGATCAGGCCCAGGAAAGCGAGCCAGGTGCCCATAAAAGGACATGTTGTTACCATATCAGGCAGCTGACTTTTCTCATTCCCGTTCTCTTGAGCATGCTAGCATTAGACACACAGTCTTGCCAATGATACCCAAAGATGCAGCACAGAGAAGCTGTCACAAAGGAGTCCAGTTGGGGCCTCTGGCTATTAGTCAACATCCAGGCCTCACAAGACTCTGGGGGTGACTATGGCTCAGTTGGTAGAGTCGGTTATTTCCCAATCTGAAGGTCAGATTCCCAACTCCTACAGTCACATGCCAGTGTGTCCTTGGGCATACACTTAACCCCCATAGCTCCAGTTCTCCATCAGTTAGTGAATGGGTAGGTGTGTAAGAGCGAAGAACTGAAGAAGGCTTTTGGAGAAGAGGCAAAATGTCTTGAAGAACTTGGAACCAGTCCAGTTGCCACTTGAATAGGATGGAAGGCGCGAATGTAGTTCTGTCTGAAGCTGATGAGTGTCCGCTCATAACCTGAAGAGAAGCGTTGTCAGCACTGCAGTCAGGTCACTCTGCACAACTTTACATCCTAGTTGTCAATTCATTTCAGGATGACACAACAGGAACAGATCTCTTCTGATTTGTTTTTCAAAGTAAAAGCCCAATCAGTTTGTTTCTGTGGTGAGACTACCTTTGTTTTCACATGATGCCTTTATTCTGAAATTTTTCCAGAACAGTTATTTGGTCATTGCTGTAACTTGCTAAGTTGCTTAGGTTTTTCGCTGAATCCATGCTCAATGTTCATTTCTACTCCATGTAAATTATCTAAACACATCAGATTATGAGCGATATCTCTGCCTCCATCTCTGCCGTTACTTTTGAGTTCTTCTCTAAAAGTCATTGGGAGAATAAAAGCTGTTTGGGTATCATAATTGATTTGCAGACATATCCTTATAAGGTGCCAGTCAAACATAGGATAAGAATAGCAAACCGGTATAACTTGACACAAATTCTCTAATGCATTTCTTGCCTTTCAATTGGGGTGGCAGGGCGTTGAAAGGAAGTATTAGTACCTGTGTTGTAATTCAGTCCGGTTGGTCTTGGATGTGTTGGTTGGTACTGGTTTTCAATACTCATCCCAACTACCCACACTGCTGTCACAGTCAGCAGGAAACAACAGCTGCCACTGCAGCTACTTCAGCCGCCACAAGATGGCATCAAAAAACCCTCAAATCAGTTGTTGGATATATCCATAAAGACGTTCTGAATGTATTTACAGCTGACTCTTTCATTGTCTATAAGAAAAACTGCAGATGTAAGCACTCCAAAGTTTGCATGACATGTCAGACCTGCAGGTAACCTCCACTTTTACATACAGTTTGCTTTAACTGCAAAAAACCTGAGCTTCTGATCGAGGCCTTCTAGCATAAATAACTTATTAGTCAATGAAGGCAAAGACCTGTCAATCATGTGGGAAGTAATAGCAGGGTTCCAGTCCCATGCTTTGAAATTTACCGCTAAGGCTGTCACTTTGTTTACGCTCAGTTCGCGTACTGTGTCTTTAAGTAAATGCAAAGCTTCAGATGCTTGGGCACACCGGCTTTGATATTGACATATCTGCCTACTGAGCCTTCCCATGAAGGCACACAACATCAGAGCCCAGCAGCAACAACACACAAACACAGCCACACAGCACTCCACAGGACTGTCCGTGAGATCCTCATTTTATATTCATAGTAAAAATTAAAATGGCTATGACAGGCTCTCTCTTTCAGACTCACATACACATAAACACCCAGAGGAGGGAGAGGAGGAATGATAGTGAGAGTGAAATGAATACATGGCATCTAAATAAGTCATAGCTGTATAGCCTTTTAGCAGCAAACAGAGCACAGAGCGATGCACATGGATGGAAATTACTTTTGGTATATTGATGCTTACTCTAACGTGGACAGAAGGAGCCTGAAAAACTAAACAAATGGCATATTTCCCTCTGCAACACCAGCTCCGGCTTCATTATACTTTATACCAAAGTGTTTTTTCCCCCGTTCTGAACAACATGTACCAGCAACTCAACAACAATTGTTCCTTATGACTGTTTTCTCTGTGGGGAAAGGCAACAACACTCCTGACTCCCATTGCCTGGCTGCCACAAATAAATCATTTTGTGAGAAACAGTAAATGAGCTAACAAGCCAAGGGAGAGGCACAAAAATACAAACACCTGCTAATTAGCCCAAACATATAAATAGTACAAAAGTATTGTGAAGATCACAAAAATGAAGAAAAGCTGTCTGTGTCAGCTTGTTATTACGGCAAATCACATTCGTTTTCATCTGGTGATTGCTTTAACAAGGGAGTGAGGTTAAGTTCAATGTTTAAATGAGCTAATGTGGCACTTAGCAAACAGCTAGCATGGATAAGCATCATATTAATAAAAGACAATTCCACCTCTGATGACAGCTGGAATTGGGCAGTGAAATTAAGTCTAAAAATGCTTTTGATACAAGGCTGTTGGCATGTTTTATTCTACTGTTAAAGCGGGAATTTTAATATGAGGCCTAATGGAGAAAGGCTCCCTTTAGGAACCAGCCCCTAGTGGCAACTTGAGGAACTGCAGTTTGTGGCACTTTTTTTCCTTTTTTTTTTTTTTTACCAAGGAGGCATTTTATAAAATTTTAAAACTAATGAAGTAACAAAAGACGGCATGTAGTCAAATTTTACCAATTAAAGGGCACCAAAAAAGGGAATTTGTCAAATTTAACCTGCAAAGAAGGCACCAGAGAAGGCACATTGTCCACTTAGTTTTTTTTAAATTTTTCCACATAGAGGGCACATTGACAAATTTTGAACATTAAAAGATACTGAAAAAAGGCACAAAAAAGGGGAATTTGTAAAAAAAATACCCACTAACAAGGCCTCAAGAGGGGCATTGGTTAAATTTTCCCCATGAAGAAGGCAATATCATTTATTTTGTCAATACAAAGAGCAAATAAGAGGGCACCTTGTCAAATTTGGTCCTTAAAGAATGCATTCACCAAATTTTGTCCATTCTGGAGGGCACTTTATCTTCCATAGGAGCATCTCAGAAGGCATTTTCACTGATTCTTCAACCATTAGGGGTAGGGTTAGTTTTGGTGTGTTGCAGCTAAAGCCTACCTTAAATCTTCCCTTTTGCCACTTGCTAGGTTAGGTTAATTTAGTCAGATGTACTTAGTTGAGCAAGTCTGTTAATACCTTAAAATGTTCTTCCTACATCAGCAAGTAAGCTATTAATATTCTTTTTTAACCTCCTGAGACCTGAGCCTTTATTTGGAGAGCATCTTTAGTTTCTTCAACTTATTTGGGATAAATATGGTCTGAGAAGTCAAAATATCAGTCTTGTTGTCTTTCTTAGAAATTTTACCTTCCAAAACCCAAACAATCCCATGATAAAAAAAAAACCCTAAAATTTCTTTGAAAATTCTTAAACATATTTTTAAAGTATCGAATGATAAGTACCCAAATATCTCTTTAGATAGTCCTCAAATCATTCAGTGAAACTTCCTCATGAAGCCTGAAAATTCCAACAAAAATTTCTCCAAAAATTCCATGCAAATTCCTGAAAATCTAAGTAAATTCTCCCTAAAATCTTGACAAATTCTATACATTTTTCCTCCCAAAATTCTCCAAAATTCCATGAAATGATGGAAAAATCCCAACCCCACTAAAATGTTCGAAGAAAAATCCTGAAAATTTCAAATGACCTCCCTGAGCACCAAATTCCCAATCCAGTTCCCCCCCAAAAAGGTAATAAATTCCCCAATTCCCATGAAAATGCATAAATATTTAAATAAATTCTAAGCAATGAAACTATCTAAAATATATAAACATATCCTCTTAATTTCCATTTTCCAATTTCCATAAAAATACTTCGATAGCAAATTCCCTAAAGTACCCAAACAGCAAATTATTTCAGCATTTCAAGGAAATACCTTAAACTTGAATAGACATTTTGGGCAATTATTACATCAATACTAATACCAAAAATGATTACTATAATGTAGGAAAGCCAAAACTAAGGGCCTAAGAAGGTTAAATAGTAATCTGTTGACTTTTATAATATTCCTGAAAGGTTGGACCTTATATATGTGACCTAATGGGAAATGACTCACTTTTGAATCTGCCTCTTGTGGCCACTTAGGAAACAGCAGTTTTGGGCACTTTTACATAGGCATTATTTCCAGATCAAGAGGTTGTCACTTGCAATCAACAAGTCCAATAAGCCAGTCAATACTGCACTAAACTGAGGGGAAATGTGTACATTTGTTTGTGCCTTGGGAATAAATAAACATTGAAGCATGAAAGCTGAGTCCATGTTCATCTAAACCACACATGTGACCGTCTTCTGAAGGCAACACGGCACAAACGCTAGCCGTTTGAAGTGCAAAAAGCCCCTTACCTCAGCCACAGGTACTCCCTCTGGGGGCCGGCAGTGCAGCACAATCATGCCGTTCAGAGGAACCTCGGTGCCTTGAGGGTCTTGTTCAAAGTTCTTCCTCAGGTCTGGGGAAGAAAGTAAACAAGGCTGCATTAAAGAAGAACCGCAGCGGCATGAAAGAGCACCAAAAAAAGATCCTTGTTTCATGTCTGACCTTCTCCCTCTCACCCATACATACATGAAGAAAAACGATGCTGCCTTTACACTCGTGCTTTGAAGAGGAATAACCTTTTCAGGGACAATAAGGTCAGTGAGTTATCAAAGTGACATTGAGGTGCTTACAGGCGATCCGCACGGTTGCCTTGCGGCTCTTGGACGTTCCCAGGTGGCTCCAGGCGACACACAGGCACCAGTAATCCTCAGGGCCGTGAAAGTCCTCCACCTGCTGACGGGAGACGTTGATCATCACCTCGCGGATCTTCAGCCCTGCAGATGAGATGGGAGATTGCTGGGATTAGCTTTCATTACATCACAGAGGTGATTAATCAAAGAGATGAAGATTTGAGGGGGCAGGATGATGAGTGAAACTTGAATCTGATGAGATTATCAGCAGTAAACAGATCTGCCATTTGCCAGAAGAAGAGGAGGAAGGGGGGAGAGAGGGCCGGTCAAGTCAAATTAATTTCAGGGAGATTTTGTTCAGAAATAGAAACTGTACAGTACAGGGGAGACACTCCTCTGATATGGCATGTTGCAGTTTTAAATGTCATCACAATCTCATCACATCTGCTGTGGTTAATGTCGTAGTAAATATCCCTGAGATATTTCAACAGGATTCGTCTACTAAGCAGAGAATTTGACATATTCTCAAGGCAGTCCTTATCCTCTGATGTCAAACTCAGGTCAGGAGGTTCAGCACTGTCATAAAACATCCGCCTCTATTCCATGATTCAAGTCAAACAAATACAGAAAGAACAAGAGTGTTTTCACACCTAAAGCTCATTTGCTTTGTTCTTATTCATGCAATAAATGATAGATTACTGCTTTTCTCCCTGGGGTCATTTTGTGTTCACAAGCAATACTGTAAAGCAGGTCAAACACATGCTAACGAAGGCTAATTTAGCCAATGCATAGCTAAAAAGATAGCCGCCACAGTAGTGCTGGGCAATTAATTGCAAATTAGATAAAAATTGCAATAAATTTGCAGAGGTTGCAATACTACTGCCAAAATACCAGTTTAATATAGTATTCATTTTTTTGCAGCAGCAGAGATTTTATGCTCATTATGCAAACATTCAAATATGTTAAAATGATAATACAATAAAAAATGATAATCCCGTTCAATAAAGCAACAAATTTACAATATAAGCAAAAATACCCCAGCCACGATCAGCTGATAGTCAGGTGATACCACTTGTCGCCTCCCAGCACCCACAGCCAGGGGCGGAGTCATTTATGATCAATATGATCATAAATGACTAAAAAAACAACTCCTGAATACAACCTGATAAATGAAAAAAATGCCCTCAAGTGGATTATCAGTTAACAAAATACACCTTATGTATCAAATGAGATCTAAAATATATATGTTAAATTTGATGGAAATTTAGATTTTTTGGGGGATTTCATTAGAAAGTTAAATAAACATTTCAATTCAAAAAAATTTGAATTTTCTGGCTATAATTTGTGTTTTCAGGCTTTAAGGGGTTAATAGACTATTTTTGTGCACTGTGAAATAAAATTTAAATTCAAAATTCCAACAAATCTGTGCAACACTTAAGTAAAAGTAATGTTGCTCAACCTAAAAAAATACTTAGTTGATAAAATCATTTTTTCTTAACCTAACTGAGCTAAAGTGCCATTATCATTCTAAAACTAGAAAAGCACTCAGAGAGCGCAGACCTCTGCCGTTAGCCCTATCTCCCAGTAGTGAAGAATCCTTTAAAAGTTCTTCCTTATGCCATTTCTGACATTTCTGGAAAATTTCATGAAAATACGTCCATGACTTTTTTAATTATGTTTCTGACTAACAAATGAACAAACAAACAAATGAACAAACCCACCCGATCACATAACCTCCTTGGTGGAGGTAATCATGATACACCATGCTGAAGTTTTCACTTCTGCCTCCTAAAAATGTCTGAAGTTTATTTTTTAAGTTACATTGCATAGGTAGGGTAGGAATTTGGTGAAGAGGTTTACAATTGAAGCTCTGTATTTTCAAACAAAGCAGAATTGGGGTTACAGATATACGTTTATTCACAAAAGTGCTGAAAAATGTATTTTTGGAGAAATGTTAAAAGTATTTTTTTCTACTGCAGTGAGCGTATAGATATGTAGGAGTATTAGGGCCATTAAAAAATTGGCATACATTTTTTTATTCTAACAAAAAGGTTCTGTCATTTTCCCTAGAATAAAATAAAAATGCATTACAATTTTTTTTTTTTTTTTTTTTTTTTTTTGTTAATCCTCCTCTGTACATAGGTTCTTGAAAGTTAATAACTTTAAAAGTTACATTTCCAGCAAAGCCTTAAGCAACATATTTAAAACCAACCTGAAGAAAACATTCTGGGCTGAAGCCCCATAAGTCACCCCTTTGCTCCTCCCATGCCCACAGCCAATCACAGCTCTTTCTCTCAACATAGCGCTGTATTTAAATACGACATACTTCTCACTAATCCCTGCTTGCATTAATGCTGATGCACCACGCTGCTGCTGCTGCTGCTGGCAAAGCTTAACCTCCTCCACCCCAGCCTCCTCCTTTATAGCATAAAGCTTGTTGCACCCTTTATATTCAGAGTCATGCTACTATGGATTAATTGCTTTGCCCAAGTGTGGATCAGCCCATAAGAGACCCATACAGACCCAATCTAAAGATCCTTGCGATTACCCATGTTTACTACATGTAGTGGAGAGAAAAGATGGGCTTAATAAAACTACTGTCATCCACTTTTGGATACTGATTCGACCCAAATGGGCGTGGAAGGCAGGAAAGAACATTGACCTTCTCTTAGCTTTTGTCTAACCTAGCATCCGTAACCACGGAGGGCGGGCTCTGATGAAAGGTCAGCTGTGGGTCAAACAAAAGGCAAACAAGTGCCAAGTTGAAGTAAAAACTTTGTTTTTTATCTGAAATGGTATAGCTTTCCTCCTCATTGTTAGCACTGATGTGTAAAATTGCTGCTCCTCTAACGAACTCTTTGTCCAAACTTCAGTTTAAGCAAGAAGATGGCCACCATGCAGAATGTAGGGGGCTCTTAAAATGCACAAATTGAGGCCTCTTTCAGTGTCTGTAAAACATAATCCATTTAGACACAAGTGACACTAAATGCTCTGCAGTGGAGAGGAGGAACACATCAGCCGGCTCCTTTTAAACCCAAAGAGAGAGAGAGAGAGGGTTTTTTTTCCCCTTTGAAACATTTGAAGAGGCTGTAATTTAGGAGAGAAAAGAGAAGGCAAACAATGCAATTAAATGATGTATGTGAACACTTCCTATGACAATAAAATCATCTTTTTCTGCAGCAGGACGTTAACTTGGTGTCACCCGGGTCATTCATTATTATCTCTATATTGTCTGTGATAATGAGAGAGGCGTGAGACCGGCGCTTTCTCAGACAACTGATGGGGATTTTAAAAGCGGGCTGTTTCAGTTATGCCAGACTTCTATGCACAAAAGATGACAGGCTGGGACCATTAATGTATGATAGGGGGCTTTATTGGGAAATGTGGGAAATTGCTGCTTTCAACTAATATATGTTTATCAGTCTGGCATGGCAGCAACCTCAATTCAGTCAGCCAACTTAAATGGATTTATTAAAATATGAATGCAAAGTTATTAACTGCAAATTTTGGTGCTGAGTGTACACGTTCGTCACTCCCTGCAGTATGCAATTAAAAATTCACAGAGGGGTAATGGATCAGGACAATCACAGACACCCACCCCTCCATTGAAAACCAGTATTTTTGGAGCCTCTGGGTGCATTCAGGAACGGAGGTGGTGCGGATTAAATGGCAAACATAAGAAGCGATGATTTTGCAGAGAGCTCTGGCAGCATTAGCAGAGCACAACAGCTGGAAAAGGCATACAGAGCATTAAATTATTACAGCTAATAACTTTTTTTTTTTGTTTATAAGAAGCTGCAGATTTAGCCTAACTTCTGGCTATCTATAAAAGGGTTATAAAATGGGCTCTGCTGTCATGTAGCATCCATTAGCACCAGCTTTTGATTTGTTTCTGGGTCTAGCTTCCTGACCCAGAGGTCTTTTAAAATGCAGGCTTTGTGGAAGTTTATAAGTTCTGTGTAAAAAAACTAAATAATGTTCCTTCATGTCAGACGGCTGCTACAGGGAGCTGCAGCAGAGTTCATGCTCTCTGCTGTAACCGATGACCAGGCTCCATTAGATTTAGCAAAAACTAAAGCCTGTTTAGTTCTCCTTCTGATGCCTGCCCAGCAGCAACAGGCATTATACAACCACAATTCCAAAAAAGCTGGGACACTTTATAAAATGTTACTACAAACAGAATGCAAGAATTTACAAAACTCATAAAACCATATTTATTCACATTAACAACATATTAGTTGTTAAAACTGAGATATTTCATTATTTCAAGGAAACTATAGCTCATTTTATGGCAGCAACACATCTCAAAAAAGTAGGGACGGGACGACAAAAGGCTGGAAAAGTAAGTGGCACTAATGAAAAACAGCTGGAGGAGCTGCCCCTGTCTTCTCTGGGCCAAAGCTTATTTAAAATGGACTGAGGCAAAATGGAAAACTGTTCTGTGGTCAGAGGATTCAAAATTTTAAATTCTGTAGGGAAACGACGGAAGCTGTGTCCCGCAGGCTAAGGAGTAGAGCAGGGTTGTCAAACTCAATCACAGCAGGGGCTGGATTCTGGATTCAGGACTAACGTGAGGGCCTAACAGGGTCACCTTTTTAACCATAAACTGTCAACCTTGTTTCACCAGTAATAAAATATATATATATAAAAAAACAACTCACCACTGATGATAATGATTTTGACATTTAAAAAGTTAAAAAGAAAAGTTTAAAAGCTCACAATATGAGAAAAATACATTTATTAGTTTAAAAAGTCCAAAATCATGAAATTAAAAGTCAAAATATGAATTAAAAATTTAAATTGTGAGTCTAAAAGGTCAAAGTATGGGATTATGAAGTCAAAGTTTGGAGTTGAATAGATGAGGTAAAATACAAAATAACTGGTTAAAAAGGTCGACATATTACTCAAAAATTTGAATTATGAATCTCAAACCTCAAAATATTATATGAGAAGTCAAAATTATGAGTTGAAATGCTCTAAGTATGAAATTAAAAGTCAAAATCCTAACTTTGAGTCTTTACTGTGAGATGCAAAATTGAAAATGTGAAATTAAAACTTAAATTATTTCTTTTCCCACATTCCTGACTTCTTATCTAAATATTTTTACTCCTTACTTTTTCAGACCTTGTAACTTAACAAGAATATCTTAAATCATCAAGGATATTTTTTACTTTTTCTACTTGAGGAAATCTGCAGACCTCAAACTGATGGGCCAGTTAGAACAGAAATATGAAATCATCTTGCAGGCCGGATTTAACTGTTCCACAGGCCGGATTTGGCCCCCGGGCCTTGAGTTTGACACCTGTGGAGTACAAGAACCATCCAGCTTGTTACCAGCACATCTTTAAAAGTCTGCATCTCTGAAAGTATGGGGTTGCATTCGTATCTATGGCAGGGGCAGCTTACACATCTGGAAAGGATCAATTAATACTATCAAGTAGATTGGGGGTTTAGAGCAACATATGCTCCCATCCAGACAACATCTCTTTCAGTGACAGCTTTGCATATTTCAGCAAGACAATGCTAATCCACCTACAGCATCATAAAAAAAGGGAAAAATCCAGCAAAGAAGACCCAGGGCTGAGCAGCTAGAATCCTGCATCAGACAAGAGTGAGACAACATTCCTCTCCCAAAACTAATGAGGCTAATTAGCAATAGGTCAGTGACATGACTGTATAAAAATGAGCATTTAACAGAGGCAGGGTCTCTCAGAGATCAGAGGCTCACTTATCTGCCGGCTGTTGATGATCAGTGGTCTAAAACCTTGTAAGTGAAATATTTCCAGAATGCAATGAGGGAATTTTGTCAAATTTAGCATAAATCTGCAGTTGGACTTAAGGGTGAACTGATCAGACTTTGGAGGTCAAAGGTCAATGTGATCTCACATATCATGAAGTCACAGTAACCTTCTACCATATTGTAACTTCTTAAAGCATTGAGTTTTGAAGCGGCTGCACATTTGTCTGTATTTATCTGATATTTTTTCATGAATTAATTTGATTTCTGTTCACTTAGCTAGTTCTATAGTCCAAAGTTTGGTCTAAGACATGCACCAACACCATTAAAGAGACAACATTTCTACTAATCACACAAAAACAGAACCCACCACATCCCTTCTTCTTGACCTATTGCTGAACTTTTGCTGTCTGGCATCTGTATGCTACATAGAGGCATAAAACTGTTAGGCAGTAGCTCTAGTTTATAAAGGAGACAGAGTCAAACTTGCAGAATTAGTCCGCCTTCCACTCAGCAAAGTTTTGGTAGAAATGCACCAAATCTGACTGTGTAAAGATTAAAAACACGGAGTAACAAGTTATAAAAAAAAATCAAATCATGTGTCTCCTCCCTGGGGTTGCCGATGGTAACAGAGAGTGCAATTAAAAGCTGCTGTTGCTAAAGTCAGTAAATAATTGGTTCATACTCCACCTACACTATTGTCTGCAGCCCACTGTCAAACTGTGACTGGAATTCTTCTTCCATTACGCCCTGAAATAATCAAAACTGATTAAATATGAGCCAAAGGTGACATTGTTTTGGTTTCTAGATGCATTATTTTGGGAACAAGCTCAGTTGGTGTTACCCCAGGAGACACAAAAGTTGTTTTCTGAAACTGCTTCCCAAAGTCACTTTGCAGGTTTTTAAACTTTTACTGTGAAGCAAGATCTGGTCAAAAAAATCCACACAGAGTACAAAAAACAAAATATACCAAACACAATTATATCAGCCTACGCATTTTTAATATTAAGAGCAAGACAATAGGTGGAGAATCCATTTTTTCATCATCATGGATGATAGTCATTGAGAAGATATGCACAGGAAAGACAGGCAGACCTTCACTTTTTCAGTCTTGTTATCTTAAATATTACATTGACACCAATATTCAAACTCTTTGCAACAACACTTAAAATGTAGCTCAGGTTCCTCTCATTTCCCTGCATCATTGCTGAGATGTTTCTACATCCTGATTGGAGTCCACATGTGGTAAATTAAACTGATTGGACATGATTTGGAAAGTCACACACCTCTCTAGAGAAGGCCTCACAACTGACAGTTCTGCAAAATCGACAACTGTTCTGTGGTCACATGATTCCTTAAATTATTACTGCAAACATCAGAAGCTGTGTCCTAGAGAGGGGACCATCCAGCTTGTTATCAGTGCACAGTTCAACAGCCAGCATCTCTGAGTTTGCTAAGAAGCACCCAGGAACAGAATTCTCTGGTCTAATGAAACCAAGATTGAACTGTTTGAAACCAGACACTGCTAATCATCTGCTCACTACCATCCTAACAGTGAAGCATGTTGGCAGCATCATGCTGTGGGGGTGCTTTTTTAGATGCAGGGACTGGGTCAGGGTTGAAGGAAAGCTGAACAGGACAAAGTACAGAGATATCCTCAATAAAACCTGGTCTGCACTTCTCAGGACCTCAAACTGGGCTGAAGGATCATCTTCCAACCAGTGACCCTAAGCAGAAAACTAATGGCCTTACACCAGAGGACTTTGCAAAAACTCTTAAAAGACTCTAAAGACTGACACCTGAGACCCTCTCAAATCTAGAGACAGTTTTCAGCAAGCCGTTGAGTTTTTAGTCTCAGACTAAGATAAATACAAGACTAGAATACGATCCCTTTTGTGACTATTTCCCAACATGCATCTGGTGGAAATTCACAACAAAACTTCTTGAGTAAAGAACAAGATGTAGAAGGAGATGGAGATCATATTTGAGTTAATATCTCTCTCTTTCTAAATCATTTACAAACAAAAGGAAAGCTAAACATGGAAGCAACTTTACATGTTAAGCTACTCATACATCAGAAGACTTTGAAAAGATTTGGAAAAAACTCTTGGAAAACTACAAGCTCACACCTGCTCGCATCTAAAGACAAGTTTTTAGAGTTTTTAGTCACAGCCTAGTCTCAGACTGAGATTTTACAAAGACTGTGAATCTTGCAGGGTCACTATTTACAAGACTACTTCTAGAATATTTAAGCAATTTTTTCCCACCATGCAATTTTTTTCAGTTGTGATATGTTGGACAATTCACATCGAACAGGCTGGGCTGATCTGCCCACAGCTCCACCAGCCACTCCTCTTTCTGGACGGTCCATGTTGGTCGGGACCTTCGATGTTTCACTGCCGGTGTTTCTTGTTTGTCCGTGCCGCTCTGCCGCTTTTATGGTTGTTGTCAGAGCTCATCTATTGGTTGTTGATAGCGTTACGTCACTATGACTTGTGATCATATCAAACACGTTTGATACAATAGCAAGTCCAAGACTAGGAAAAGACTGATTTAAAACAGCGCAGATTACTGCCTTAAACTTAACGACAGAGATAATGGGAGCGTGCCGTGACTCCAGTAAGACTCCTAAAATTTACATAAGACTTTCAGTTTTTAGTCTGTGACTGTGAAAGTCTTTTGGTGTAAGCCCAGCATTACTGTAACAACTGAGGAACTATCCTGGAAACACTTCGTATAAAAATGCGAGTCATTTCACTGTGGACACAAACTGATCAGGCTTTTACTTTGAAAATCCCAGTGGCAGTTTGTCATACCTGTCATGTCAGCCTGGAATGAATTGACATGTTTGATATTACTGTAATGCCAAGACTGAAGAACAAAGAAATGGCTAAAATCCAGTCTTACGTCCACCTTACACCTAACGACTGAGACAATGGGGGCGTGCTGCGACTTCAGTGAGGCTCCAATGATTTTATTTCGACTTTGGAAAGACCTGAAAAGGTCTGTCCATGACGGCCCCCATCCAACCTGACTGAGCTTGAGAGGATTTGCACAAAAGAATGGCAGAAAATCCCCCAATACAGGTGTGCAAAGCTTGCTGCAACACATTCAAAAAGACCTGAGGCTGATCTCAGGTCAGATCTGTCACCTCCACACAGCAGTCATCCTGAATTTGCACAGAACTGGAAGACTGGGAGACATTTAAAATGATTCCTTGTTTACAAAAATAGAAGAACATAAACGTATATGCTAGAATGTAGAAATTCACCAGACATAATATTTACATATATACTGGTCCTGTGATGCTTAATCCTGGTCTAAAAATGTCCAAGATGCATAAAAAGCTCCAGTTTAAGGCGGCCCTCAGGCCAAGCTGATGGAGAAAAATCACTGAAAGCTCTTTCACCAAAGACAGAGCGAGTCTGAGGAAAGACGTACTTGATGCATCTGTGAGATGGAAGGTTAGAGCTATTGATGGTAGCTAGAGAGCATAAATAATTTAGAAACAGATTTTCTTCAAGGGGATAAAAACATGTTTTTTATGAGTTAGGATACATTCAATCTATTTAGTATTCAAAGTAAGAATATAAAGGTGCTTTACAAGGTCTCTTTGACCTTGTGAAGCACTGCCGTTTTGGCCTTGTGTGCACCATCAATTATAAAGATTTTTCTTTTTATGTTATTTGTATTCATGAACACGCCATTTATATGTGCATTAATGAATGTTGTTTATCTGGACATTTAGATTTCAAGTGGTAATCTTAAATGCTTTCTGAGGATGAATCGCAGTGATTATATCTAATAGCTTTTCATACAGAGATGGTCTGAGAGGCCTTCTTTTGGACTGGACTGGTTATGTGAACTTTTCTTTTAAAGACCACCTCTTCAGCTGAGGTGATGGGTGGTATTAAACAAAAAGCATGTCTTTATCTATCTGTCCTGCCTTGCTCAACGTGGCTGGTATTTCAGCTTGATTTTGAGATCCAGTCCAGTCTTCAGTTCTCAAATGGCTCTTCAATTGGCACCATTTGACCTTTTTTATGTACATATCTTTAAATAATGAAAACAAAAATGGACTTGAAAAAAAGTACACATCAATTTTAACTTTAATTGACAAAATTCAAACACAACTGGCTTCCATACTTCCTGACTAAAAATGTATGCATAAACTTTCCATTATTACGATGGAGTATAAGGCCACTCAAAATCCTCAAGTTAAAAAAGTCATAAATGCAAGAAAAAAATTGAGATTTTTGACTTAAAAAGTTGAAACTGTCTATGAGACCAAAATCTAGATTTTTTTTTAAAAAGATAATAAGTCCAAAATCGTTCTAAACGCTGAAATTTGGACTTTTTATTCTAAGTTTCTGACATTTTAAATTTGGAAATTCTTTTTTTTCTTGTAAATCCACCCATCCGTCCATTTTCTATACCACTTAACCTGTTATGGGTCGCTTGGGGTGGAGCCTATCCCAGATGTCATTGGGGGAACAGCGGGGTAAACAGCCCAGAGGGTCACCAGCCAATCACAGGGCTGACACATAAAGACAAACAACCAGGCATGCTCACATTCACATCTACAGCCAATTTATAGTCACCGATGATCTTAACGAGCATCTCTGTGGAGTAGGGAGGAAGCTGGATACCCACCCACACATGCACAGGGATTCCCTGTCCGGGAAAAGGCCCGGGAACTTTCTTGCTGTGAGGCAACAGCACTAACCCCTGCACCGCCGTGCAACACTAAATACATAACTTTATATACTCCTACCCCCACCTGAGAATCAAAGTGTTCTTTAAACACATGCTCAAGAAGCACCACTAGCCTCTTAGCTCATGACTGACTCACCAGCAGCTTCACTACAGAAAGCATGCAGGGACACTAAGCCATGGAGCCAGAGGAGTTATGTATGGGCCATTGTTAGCACAAGAGTAGGATAGGCAAGTGGGTCCTGATACCAGGCATCAATCAGGAGTAGTGGTGATGCATTTAGGGATTGACACAGTAATATCTTTTTTATTTCATAATTTTGACTTGATATCTCATAATTATGACTTTTAATCTCAAAGTTTTGACTTTTAACTCATAATTATGACTTTTTATCCCATAATAATGACTTTTAGCCCATAATTTTGACTTTTCCTCTCATAATGACTATTTTTTCATAGTCCTGACTTTTTATCTCATAATCTCGACTTTCTATCTCATAATTTTGATGTTTTTAACGCATTATTTGTACTGTTATCTGATTATTTCAACTTTATATCTCCTAATTTCAAGTTTTTATCTCCTAATTTCAATGTTTTTATTGCATAATTAGTACTTTTATCTCATTATTTTGACTTTACATCTAATAATTCCAATATTTCATCTCATAATTTCAACTTCTGATCTCATAATGATTTTTTATTTCATAATAACAATGTTTTTTTTTATATAATTAGGACTTAAATCTTATTATTTTGACTTTATATCTCATAATATCGACTTTTTATCTCATAATGATTTTTTATCTCATCATATCGACATTTTTATGACAAAATTAGGACTTTTATCTTATTATTCTGGCTTTATTTCTCATGATTTTGACTTTTTATCCCATAATTAAGACTTTTATCTCATACTAATGACTTTTTATCTCATAATTATGACTTTTGAGTACCAAAGTGCAGTCACTTGTTCAAAAATGTTACAGAACCAAGGTAATAGAGAGAAGTACCATCAGGGTAGAAGTGAAACTCGAAGTCACTAACATTTCAGTAGAAATGATAATTTTATAATTTTCAAGATTTACCCTGAGGGGATCAGTAAAGTATTATCCAGTCTTATCTTAGTGATAAACATAATGAATGGGATAGGGCCCAGTATGGAACTCTGGGGTACACCATTTAACAACAGATTTAATATTATTAAATATAGATGACAGGCCAGCAAGCTAGAACACACTGCATTGTTCCACTCCAATATTTTTTTAAACTATTTAACTGTTTTTGAGAAAATCTACATTAGTCAGTCTCTGTTGCAGAACACAGTGACAGTTACAGTGTATTTAAGTATATGACCTATAGGGGAAGATTCCCCGTGCAGTGGTGTGCACAAGGGGAGGGGGTGGGGGGGACAGTTACCCCCCTCGTGGCCCAATTGTTGAAAAACGCACGCTAAAGTGCCCTCTTGGGAGCCAAAACGCACGCTAAAGTGCCCTCGAGAGCCAAAACATTTGCTAAAGTGCCCTCTTTGGAGCCAAAACGTATGCTAAAGTGTCCTCTTGGAAGCCAAAACGCGTGCTAAAGTGCCCTCCAGAGCCCTCGAAAACATGCAAAACTCGCACTCTTCAGTGGCGAGAACGCGCTGTATGTGCCCTTTTCTTTCTTTTGCCCCTGCCCTTGAAAAAGTCTGTGCATGCCACTGTCCCCTTGTATCTCTGATTCAAGGGCCAAGGAGTCACTTAAAAGTGAGGGGTTAGGGTAAATTTGACTGGGCCAGATGGTTTAGATATCTGTCTATAACTATTGTGGTACATGGGTCGCTACCTTTTTAATACTTGAGCAATGTGTGCTGCCTCCTAAAACTCTGATATTTGACCAAAATTGCATTGCAAACAAAGCTGAGAGAAATAAATCTTCTCAGCAGCAATGTTTGAAGGATTTAAGTTCAACACTTAAAAAAAGACATGACTTTTCAGCATCAAAAATGATATAGGTGTATAATTGTTTGACTTGATTTACATCTAGAGTTAAGTTACCACTATGAGATATAATTTAAAGTAAATAGAGGTTGTTCTGATCCTACATAAAGCCTACAAGTGGTGCTAACAACACATCTCCCAGCAGCTGTTGAGAAATCAGTGTAAAGCTCGGCCTCTCGTGGCTTATTGCTTAATTACGCAGCCCTACACTTGTAGACGAGTCGTCTCTCTGCAGGCTTTAACCATCCTGTCGAACCACAGACAGCAGCTTAGACACGGGCCGGATTAAATGAAAACTAATAATGTGAAATGAAAGGTTATCGAAGGGAGCCTAATGAAGTAATGTAAAACAGAAATGTTCTCTGAAGACACTGTAATCCTCTGCAATGACTGACTGATATTATGAACAACACACATACACGCTCTTCAGCGGCTCCTCCTTTCCAACGCCGCAAATTAGAGACTTAATCAACACGCCTGATTAAGAGAGGCTGAGGCAGATTTGACTGCAGGAAAATAAAAACAAGAGATGATACTTCAGTGAGGGGGCAAAATTGTCAACACATCATGAGGAATATGCGGAGTGCCATTGAAGTTCAGCTCTTTGTGCTCGGCGCGGAGAGAGATTTAAACAACGAGGAGGAGAGCAGTTAACACACAAAGAGCCGTGAACAGATAGAAACACTTTCTGACTCAGGATTCTATCCAGAAGATTTGTCACAAACATCACAACATTTCTTCTAAGTGTCATAACCGAGTCGGCTCAAACGCACGCAGACGGAACACACGCACTGCTGCAGTCAGCACAATTCAGTAAGAATAAACATAAATCTCTTTAAAAAGCTACGGAAGCCCTGAATGGACAAGGATCCTGGGATTTTATTCACTCAGGCTGTGTCTGAAATCACATCCCCAGCTGAGAGTAACATTTATGTATGATTTATTGGTTTCTTATTCATCATTTTACTACCAATCATCTATAAATAAGATCAGCCAATCCACTGCCAATACAGCTTTAATGTTGCATGTTCATACAGAAGCCTGTTTGGCCAATCTACTTAGCTTTGTAGTGTGCAGCATAAACTGGTGAAAGGAGTACTCCAGTCAGCAAGTCCATGTGGGCCCCATATGGGTTATATATGGGCAAGGAGTAGGTGGGGACCCCCACTCAACCTAAAGGTGGTTGAACAGCCATCAGTATTCAAGAACAGTCATGTGCAGACATGGCCGCCCATAAGGGGGATAAAAGAGAGCTTTCTAGGCTCCAGCCAAACTGGGGGCCCTTAGAGGTCAGCACAATCATGGTCCATTGTAAAGTTAAGCTGTGATATTATATATTTAACCTGAATAATAGCCACTCTAAGCAAAACAACAAATGTCTTTTTTTATTCATTTGTGTTGTAGCATATAGCCTTCTTAAAAATGTAAATCCCTTTTCTTAAAAACAGAATTAAAATGTGTTAAATATGGCCCAAAAATGGTGGAAAAGGAGGTGAAATGGGAAGTGGCAAAAATTAAACAACAGTGGCAAAATAGAAAAAAAAAAAAATGGCAAGAATGGGTTAAAGTGGCAAAAAACGATCCTAAAAGGTGGTAAAAAGGGATTCAAAAGTGGCTACAGAAATACAAAGTAGCAAAAATGGATGGAAAATTTGGTGAAATGGGAATTAAAGGTGGGAAAAGTGATTTAAACTGGCAAAAATGGGTTTATTGAGACAGAAAAATATGCAGAGAGTGGCAGAAACTTGTTAAACTGGTAAAATGTGCATTAACAAACGGGTCAATATGGTTAAAAGGGGAATTCAAAGTGGTCAACAAGAGATTAGAGTGACATTTATGGGTCAACAGAGGCAAGAATTGGTTTTAGAAGTAGCAAAAACATGTAGAAAAAAGTGTTTTAATTTGATAAAATTGATGGGAAAAAGTGATGGAAATGGGTTAGAATTTGGCAAAATTGGTGTGAGGAGGCAACAGTGGATAAAAAGAGGCAACAATGGCTACAGATTGTGCAAAGATACATTATATGCTATATTTTGAAATCATTTTGAAAAATTAGTTCTTTTAAGGCTCTTTGAGTCTAGACTTTTTATATCGTAATTTTGACTTTTTAATCCAACAATAATAATTTCTTTTCTAAAATAAATTTGACATTTCATCTCACAATTCTGACATTTGATCTCGTATTTTTGACTTTCTTTCCTGATAATTTTTATTTTTATATTAGAATTGTGAATTTTTATCCCATTATTTCAATTTTTATCTCACAATTATGACTATTCATCTCAAAATTTCATTTTGTGTCTAATAATTATGCATTTTTATGTCATAAGTAAGTTTTTATCTCATAATCTTATTTTTTATCTAATAATTATGAATTTTAATCTCATAATTTTGACTTTTTATCTAATAAGTTTTATTTTGATCTCAGAATTGTGACTTTTAATTCCATAATTTCAATTTTTATCTCATAATAATGACTTCTTTTTCTCAAAATTTCAATTTTTTATCTAATAATTATGACTTTTTATGTCAAAATTATGTTTTTATCTCATAATTTTAATTTTTATACAATAATTGTCACTTTTTATCTTATATTTTAATTTTTTATCTCGTAAAATTTTTTTTAATCTCATAATTATGACTTTTTATGTCAAAATTATGTTTTTATTTCATAATTTTAATTCTTTATCTAATAATTAAGACTTTTTATGTCTTAATTATGTTTTTATCTCATAATTTCAATTTTCATCTAATAACTCTGAGTTTTTATCTCTTAATTCTGACTTTTTAATCTTATTATCATGATTTAGGATTTTTCTTTTTTCTTTCTTTTTTTTTTTTTTTTTTCAAAGAATTGCCTAACCTTGCCATTTTCTTATTTAAGTGGCAGAAATGGGCTTCTATATTAGATTGATATACAGATCATAGATTTTTATTTTGTAAATGAGGATTAGTTTGCGATCATTGGGGTGGTTCTATTTTTATGATAATGTAATCCAGGTGCACATTAAGATAGGATGCTAATCTGTGTATTTTTGCAGGTGTGCAAACTTGAAGAATTTTATCAGCATTAGAGGGAATAAATAATTGAACATAGGAAATCTTCTTGTTTTTATCAGACTCACACTGATATTATAACATAAAGACTGCTGCAGTGCAGTCTGGTCTTGTTGAATTCCCTCTTCACCGGCTCAATAGCCTCATTTTATCTGACTTAATGGTTGCATCATTTAGCTTCGTTTCTGTTACAGTGCTCTGCTGTCACGACGATTGGCTGAATAAATGGAAAACTTGTTTGTTCCACAGAAGCTCTAACTGAAGAGTGTTAAAACTTGACAATTAAATAATCCTGTACACAAGTGTTAAAAATAACTCCCCTCACACCTTCATCTGCATCTTTGATGTAACCTCTAAACTTCATGAGTGCGCCTTGATGAGTTTTTCACTACTGGATTGTGACAATAGCCTGAAGCAGCGCGCAGATCGGGGAATGGATTCAGGCATGTTGTTTCCTAATGCACAAAGTCTTTTTTACAATCAGACCTCCTCATCTTTATTAATGATGAAGAAAACAGAAGAAACAACCATGAATAAACAACAGTCTACTGTTCCTGATGCGATGTTGTTGTGCTGAAAGCAGACAAACTGACTCACAGAGGGCGGAGTGAGACGCAGCTCTGCAGAGTCACTCTAAAAATGGCTTTTTTAAGGGGGCACAGGAGGGGAAATAATTCTTTCTGTTACTAGAAAACAAAAAAAAATGCTTTTCATGTCA
This sequence comes from Cheilinus undulatus, assembly GCF_018320785.1. Taxonomy (NCBI): domain Eukaryota; kingdom Metazoa; phylum Chordata; class Actinopteri; order Labriformes; family Labridae; genus Cheilinus; species Cheilinus undulatus. Next base: position 7,636,344 of record NC_054881.1, on the reverse strand, counting down.
CGTCATGTCACTAGAATGCAGCATTGAAACATAAAATGATGTCAGTTTGTTGAAATGTCTGCAGAAAACAGAGCAGTATTAAAGCCAGACAGGGATCATAAAAAGAGGAATGAGAAGAAAATTCCTTTGTTTTGTCTTTTGAGAATAATGTCACAATGTTGAGGGTAGAAAATAAATGTAATATAAAAATCAAGAAGGTTTTTTAAACCAAAGAAGAGGGAGATATTTGTGACATATAAATCTAAATTTAAACTACATTAAAAAAAAAAGAAAAAGAAAAAAAAAGTATCCACCCCGTTGGATAATTTACTCTTTTATTGATTTTATGAATCAATCGCAGTCAATATAATTTGTCTCAAGTGACTGTAGTATAAAGACACTTGTGTCTGGAAGGTCCAGTCCCTGGTTGATCAGTATTCCTAGCTATCATTGCCCCATGAAGACAAAGGAACACTCCAACTCAGAGAAAAGGTTATTGAAAAGTCTAAGCCAGGGGACGGATGCAAAAAACATATCCAAGGCACTGAACATCCCCCAGAGTTCAGTTAAATCCTTCATCAAGACATGGAAAGTATGTGTCACATGTGTAAATCTGCCTAGATCAGGGCGTGCTCACAAACTGATCAACCGTGCAAGATGGAGACTATTGAGAGAGGCCACCAAGACACCTATGGCTACTCCAAAGAAGCCCTCAGACAAGGCACCAAACACTGCGCATCACTCTAAACACACCATCCCCACTGTGAAGCATGGTAGTGGCAGCATTATGCTGTGGGGGTGCTTCTCAGCGGCCAGCGCTGGAAGGCTTGTAAAGGTAGAGGGTAAAAGGAATGCGACAAAATAAAGGAAAACACTGGAGGACGATTTTACTCGGTCTGCAAGAGAGCTATGGCGTGGGAGAGGATTTATCTTCCAGGAAGACAATGACCCGATGATTTTACTCTACTTTGTATCCAATGTTTCCACTTTAAGATTAAGGATTGTTTTTTTCTGAAAAAAGCTAAATTATACCGACCTTGATTGATTTATATAATCAATAAAAGGGTTAAACATCCAAGGCGCTGTTCTCCTACAGTCCGCTAGGACTGTCTGGATCCCCGTGTTAAACAAATACTCCAGTCCAAAGCTTAAAAAGCTTAAAATAACAGTTTTAAATGCCTAAAAACATTTTTATTACTAGTAGTAGCATTTCCCATGGCAATGTCTCACTAGGGATGGGGATCATTACTTTTATTGGTATTGATACCCTTATCGATACTCCTTATTGATCCGAGTCCTTATCGATACCACTATCGATACTCTTCTATAGTTTGGTGGAAAGACAAAATGAGGACAAATATTTACACTCATAGTGGTCTGTTCTGAGTAGTCCTGAGTTAAAAAAAAAGCTCACATCTTCTTTATATCCCTCAAATACAAACACAGTCTTCATATTCACAACTATATTTATTGAAGTTTCTCGTCAAAAACTAAATTTTCCCATTTTTATGTGACAATTAAACACACCATTACTTATAGAGTGTAGCTGTCTAATTTACTGGGGTTACCTGAACGTATCATATTCTCCATCCTCCAGCTTGTTAAGTTTGCTTATTAACTTCAATTCTGCCACCACCGATTTCTACACTGGATCAATACTTTTAACAAACATGAGTTTCTATAAAGTTTGGGAGCACTTTTCAGCATTTATCTGAGCAGCTGAAGAAGAAAACTGTCTTGAACCAGCTGAAGAGAGTGAAATGAGTGTCTATTACTCCCAGTGCAGGTGGATATGATTGCATGCGACTCGCAGGCTGAGTCTTTTTTTCCTCAAGCTGACAGATGAAGGTACCACACTCTGCTGATGGACAATACTGATGAGCTTTTAGTTTATGTTCCCCTTGAAAGAACTGATGCATTTTATTTTATTTTAACACCAATTGCATTTTAAAATGACGTTAGGTCACAGAGCCTGTGAGACTCGATAGCAGTATGGATAAGCTACAACGTTATTGGTTTTCGGGTATTGGTAAAATACAGAACCGGGTCCATTTCGATCCCCATTCCTTTGTTTAAGTTGAATCAGTAGCATTAGTGCTAGCCTCCTTGCTAACCTTTGCCTTCTTTTGGAGCTGAAAAGTATGCTAGCTAGTTAGCACACTTGTCAGTTACTGTACCTCAGTTCATTTCTTCTTTTCTGGAATCCTGGCTTTATTTAACCTGGCATGCCAGATAGGTTGCTTCATATATCCATTGCAAAGGTTATATTTCCCATCCATCTTTGCAGCCACCCAGGCTGTGTTTGAATAGGGCAGTCCCTACCCAATCAGAGTGACAGGACTTATGACATAATGGGCATGCACAGCCCCGGTAAACTGTAACTTGAGCTTGACAGGCAGCCATGATTGTTGTTCACTATCAGTGGAGCCAGTTGGTGGAGAGCAAGAACATCTTTTCAATCAAGAAAAGCTTTCAGTTGGGTTCTTTGTTATTCTTAAAAAACTGCTGCTATTGCTACGTCCGGGCAAGCTGCTTCACTGGCAGCCATTGTTGACTTGTAGTACAACTAACCTTCGCCTGCAGCTATCTTCTTGTTTTCTTAAGTGACACTGATTGGTCTGTTCATCCTCGGTCAGACGGCTCTGGCCATCTCAAGAAATTTCTCTGCTTTCATTGTTACTGGATTCACATATCTTGTTATATGAATGTTGTGTTTAAGTACTCTGATACCACCAGTCATGCTGATAGGTTTCTGGTTTAAGCTTGTGCAGTTGCATCACTGTGCCAAGCCTAAAAAGCCCATTGGTTAGATAGAATGCTTCTTTTCAGTTCACTCATTCTGCTTTACATGATTGCGAGCACAAATTTGAGCCTTATCTATGATATTCAGTGATTGAAATCTGCAGGATGGGCACAAACTGTGCTTTAGGAAGATTTTTGGTAAATGGAAGAGAAAGAGAGGCAGAGCTGCAGCCGGGAATACTTGAGTATTTCCATGCATGTTTATGCAATCTGCACTGAGGCCCGAGTATTTCACACTGCTGTGCAGAGTTATTTCTAATGATAAAGATTTGAGCTAAAGTGGTTTTTATTCTCAGAATTTTGTTATCTGATATTAAAAAGAGCAAGCTGAATCTTATGACTGACACGGTTAATGAATGAGGCTGCTGGTTTAGTGGGTACTGGCAGAGCCATGCAGAGGAGGAATGGTAAGAAGAAAAGAAACGGTGGAAGAAGAGTCGCTGAACTTTGCATAACTCAGAGTGTCTGCTTCAAACATGCACGAGAATCTGTCCGGCTGTGGCCCGCATGGACCTGAGGGGTCTTTAAATGTTAAATGGAAGTTGAATGGACTTGTGCTTCTATAGTCCTTTTAGAAGAATAACAATTATATAATAATAGCTTTCATTTAAACAGCACTTTCTTCACAAAGGCACAAAGTGCTTCACAACCAGCCTAAAATGCAGAAAAATATAACAAAATATAATGTGCAAAATTACCACAAATTACAGAGGAAACTTCAAAATGCCTTAAAAGAAAAAAGTAAAACTGTATTATTAATAAAAGTAGAAGATATTAGGAAGAAAAGCCTTTTACTACCTAATTTTATAAAAGTTGGGGTGTTGTGTAAAATGTGAAAACAAAACAGAATGCAATATTTGCCAATCTTCTAAGCCCATTTTTTATTAACAATACGACAAAAACAACATAGCAGATGTAGAAACTGAGGAATTGTACCATTTTGTGAAAAATATTAGCTCATTTTGAATTTGACTGCAGCGACACACCTCAAAAAAGTACAGACAAGGCAACAAAAGGCTGGAAAAGTAAGTGGTATTTTTGAAAAACAGCTAGATGAGCATTTTGCAGCTAGTTGGGTTAGTTGGCAATGAGTCAGTAATGTGACTGGGAAAGGAGAATTTTAGAAAAGCAGAGTCTTTTAGACGTAAAGATGGGCAGAGGTTCAACAAGCCTGCGAATCCAAATATTGTGCTACAGTTCCTTGATGTAAAATTGCAAAGACTTTGATTATCCCACTATCTACAGTCCATAAAATCAACAAAAAGATTCCGACAACCAGAAGATATTTCTGTGTGCAAGGGATAAGGCTGAAGGTCAGTATTGCATGATCATGATCTTTGGGCCCTTTGGTGGCACTGCATTAAAAACAGGCATGATTCTGTACTGGAAATCGATGCATGGACTCAAGGAAACTTCCAGAAAATCAGTTTGCTGTGCCATCCACAAATGCAAGATAAAACTGTATCATGCAAAGAAGAAGCCATACATTAACATGAACCAGAAATGCTGCCATCTTTCCTGGGCAAAAGCTCATCTAAAATGGACTGCGGCTAAATGGAAAACTGTTCTGTGGTCAGACAAATCAAAATTTGAAATTCTTTAGGGCAAAGGTAGAGGGACCATCCATCCAGCGTATCATCAAAAAGCCCACATCTCTGATGGTATGGGGTTGCATTAGTGCCTATGGCGTGGGCAGCTTACACATCTGGAAAGGCACTATCAATGCTGAAAAGCAGAGAGAGGTTTTAGAGTAACATATGCTCCCATCCAGACAACGTAACGCTCAGGGAAGTCCTTGTAAATTTAAACTAGACAACACTAAACCACATACAACATCCATCACAACAGCATGGCTTCACAGAGCATCATAAATAAAAGGCAAAAATCTAGTAAAGGAGACCCAGGACTACTGAAAAGCCAGAATCCTAAATCAGACAAGAATGGGACAACATTCCTCTTCAAGACTCCAGCAACTGGTCTCCTCACTTCCCAGACATTTACACACTGTTGTTAAAAGAAGAGGGGATGCTTCACCATGCTTAACACGACCCTGTTGCTGCCATCAAACTCAAAATGAGCTCATATTTTTTATAAAACGGTGAAATGTTTCGAATTCAGCATCTGATGTGTTGTTTATGTTCTATTGTGAATAAAATATGGATAACATTACACAACGCCCCAACTTTTTTGGAAATGTGCACACCAGGTTTCAGCAGTCGTGCCATTCATGATCTAGTAGCTTTGACTGGAAAATCCCGACAGGCCCTTATCTTTAAGCATCTCTGGGTACAACCGGCACACCCTGATCAGCTGATCTGAGGGGGTGATCGGCCTCATCAGGGTTGAAAGGTCAATGATATGTCTAGAGGCCTGGTGATGTAGAGCTTTAAAAGTTAGTTATAAAAGTTTGAAACCAATACAGTATGAGAGGAGAGGAAGCATATACAATTTGTACCATCAGGTCATATTCAGCCATTCATACTCTGATGGCAGAAGGTGCTGCGTAAATGTCACATATATGTTATTCCATTTGCATATTGTGAGATCAGTGTTCCTTTTTTGCATGGCTCCATCTCGAGGGTGCATTACATACACTCATGAGCAGCTGTTTATAAGAGATGAGGAGTGATGAGAGTGCAGCACTGCACTAATACCTCGCATTAATGTTTATATTATTTACACTCTAGATTCATGGATGCACAGTTATTTATGGAAATGTAGACAAGATACAGCCAGAGTGAGGTACAGTAATTTCCCATGTGCTAAGAGATCCATACACACGTATTGGCCTGTTAGCTAGTTTATGTGTTTAATTTATCTATTAGTTTCCACTGTGGTGGTATTTGGCTTCAGTTTTTTTTAGAACTGAATGAGATGGAGACATGCTGTCCATGTGTATGTACAGTATGTAGGGTTTGACATTTTGACTTCAGTCCCAGCTTTGGAATTTATCAGTTGCACAATAAAGGAAAATCCTCATCCTCTCATTGTTGTATGCTTATTGAAATTTTAGGATTCTAGAATATGTATTTCATGTTGCTGTTGTATTGTGGCATTTAACTGACCTTTAAGAAAAGAAACATTCCATTTCCTGTTTAGCCGTCTGCTAAGGGATTTTTTCTTATGCCTAGCTTCCCCTAACCTGACATGCCAGATGGATTTTTTTCACACATCCAGCTGGAAAACCTCTCATACACTGCGTTTGGGAAAGGCCAGAGCCTTCGAAAAAAAACTCGGAGGGTGATTGGATGAACGTTCTGTCCGTCACATCTTTACAGGCCAATCAGAGCAACAAAAAAAAGTGACAGCCGCTACCGAGGCTCGCCACTTCGGAGGGAGTTACTCTCTATAGAGAACTGCATAACGCAAACCATGGTTACTGTAGGCATGTCAGTACACGACTTTTGTCGTTTTTGAAAAGAAAACAACTCACTGCCGTTCTTTGCTCTTCTTTTAACAAAGAAATGTCGTCAAGTTCTGATAAAACTAATGCTTTAGCAGCATCCATGCTAATCTCTTCCGCCATAATTGCAACAGCCTCTTGTCGCTGCTTGGTCCTGTCACTTTCTAACCGGGCCCAAACGGTTCAGACGGGAGCTTTGCAAGATGGATTCGCCATGAAAACAAGCATATCCATCTGCTTTGCAAGGTTAAGCTTCCCCCACTTCAACAAACATGCAGCAATGAAATTCATGTAATAAAAACTAGAGATGCCCTGATTCATCGGCAACCTGTCATTTTTGGCTGAGTTTCATATTAAAAAAAAAAAAAAAAAGGTAGATGGGATCAGGGATGCACTGATGCTTCGGCTGAACATCTGTATTGGCCAATATTGGCCCTTTTGATATTAGGCAAATGATGTGGCAGTAAGAGATGTTTACCTGTTGTCAATTTAATGCCGCCATCTAGTATTACAGCTGATGGAGATCTCTAAATACCTTGCTTCCCTGGCTCCCTTGGCCCCCATGACTGTTAAAATAAGAACATAGTTACATAGGAAGTCCCAGGATTTTGCTGCAAAGATACGCAGACGTGGACTGCAATCAGAGGAGATCATGGTATGTCACTTTCCTGTTAACTTGCATCCTCACGACTGAAGCAGTAGAATCCATCAAAACAAAAACTGCTACTAGATGATCTACAAAAAAGAGGATCCCTCATGCAGGGGTGGAGCCAGACATGTGAAATATCCAGGGCTGAGCCCAATCAAAGGACGGTCCAGGGGGATGCCTCCCTAGAAATGTTTTATCGGGTACTTTAATACACTGTTTTTGCTCAATTTGAAACACAGATTTAGTATCAAAATGCCAACAAATCTATGCATCATCTGGGTAAAAATGCTGCAGTTCAACCTATATATACATTTTTTTTTTCAATTTCACCTTTATTCGAACAGGAGAAAACCTCATTAGGATTAAAAAAACTCTTTTTCAAGAGTGTCCTGGCCAGGCCTAACCTTGCAAAGCAGATGGATTCACCCTTTTCGGGGTTCTCACTGGCAAATCCATCTTGCAAAGCTCCTGTCCGAACCGTTTTCTTTTTAAAAACGACAGAAGTCTACAGTCACCATGGTTTGCCTGCAGTTCTGTATGGAGTTTACGGCTCGGTAGGGGCACACCTTGGTAGCAGCTGCGACGTCACATGTTTTGTTGCTCTGAGTGGCCTGTGAAGATGTGACTGACAGAACGTTCATCAAGTCACTCTCCGATTTTTTGTCAAAGGCTCTGCCCTTTCCCAAACGCTGTCTATGGGAGGATTTCCAGACAGATGTGTGAAACAAATCCATCTGGTGGGTCAGGTTAGTCAGTAATGGCACTGGCATCAGAAGTTGTGATCATCCCTAACACTAGTCAATTCAGTGAGTACATAAACCACTACTAGTAAATGCAGTCACATAGGAGAGCTGATACTGTCTGTGTCAGAGAGACAGCCATGGTGTTGCAGCTCAAAGTGAGATAAACAAAGAAGAGAAATCAGGACGACACTGTGACTCGCAGGTTCGCTCACATTTGGCGGGGATCAGAGAGCTTAGCCTCGATTCCAAGTGGCCTGGAATGACTGTGTTGGAGGATTTATCCAATCACTGCTCGGTCATGTCGATGACATGCGGTCACTTCTCTGCATTCAGGAATACAAACAGCCGTTCAGCTCCTGTCCCTAGATGCCTGTTTTCTTGTTTGCATCTCTTTCTACTGCCTTCCCTTCAGGCTCATGCCAGTGGCAGTTGACAGAGCGCCATAAAACCCTGACAACAGACGTAGAGCTTCCTCCTGCCCCTTCAATCATGTCCTGTAACGTGCCTCTAATTTAGCCGCCATAAAAGAGTCTGGAAGAGATGCTCTAATGCTGATGCTAACGGATCATCCCACGTTCTCGCTTTCTTTCTCTGTCTCTCTTTTGGTCTGTCTGGCACATGGCCGCTGGTGTGATTTCTCCCAGCTTTGGCTCATTGTTTCGCCTTGGCTGAGTCTATGAAAAGGCCCCGAGGGGAACGGGCGGTGCCAGCTACAAGTGGCTTCAGATCCAAGCTTCTAAAACAGACCGGTTCAGCTCTGTTAAACCAAGTCCATGATGTCTCTGTCAGTCGTACTTAAAGTCTCTGGAAACTTGGCTTGAATGAGTAAAAACAAACAGGCTTCAAAGTCTATTAGCATCCCTTAAAGTCCAAGCACAAATACCTATTTTAAACGAGGGGGAAAGCGACTAATTTTAGATTACCTGAAAGTAGGAGGAAGAGGCCTTTCATTGGAGAAATGCTCATGCTAACTGGCTTTACTAGACGTGTAATGTTAGCAATTACAGGAATGAAGTGATTATATGGTATCACGATTAACCCTGGTAGAAAATTTAATGGTTAATTCATCCTAAAGGTTATGCAACATAGTATGTTTCTGTTTTTACATGCAAATAAGGAGGTGGATAGATATTTTCAGCACAACCTGCAGGAAAATAAAACAATGTGACACCATCTTTAAAGGCCCAGCAGCCTGTTAGCAGTGTAGCTTCTTAGGCTATGCTACATTAGCTTTACTATAGCAGAGAAACCAGGCAGCAAACATTTAGATCTACTGAAGAAACAGGTGCACTACCTGCAAAGTATTCTGGGAAATGCCATTTTCAACAGACTTTCTCCCTCATTATGAAAAATTCATCCATGAAACCAAAAAGTTGGATTACTGATTAGTAAATAAACATAATAAAGTGTAGTTTTTATTGAATAGTCATCAATTCAAAGCAGAAAGAAAGTTGGCAAGCTGAGTAGTGGGCTTGGTTTCTACTCAACTAGGAAATCCAGGACATGCAGTTGATTGCAGAGAATAATCATGGTCCAGCACAAAACATAAAGAACATACAGCATTAGGAGGGCAGCTTGCAGTAGCTGTTTCCACTTCCTTAGTCTTTCATTCAGCAGAGAGACCATGTAGATCCTCACAGAACTGTATTAAATAAAAGAAAAAAAGCATATTACAAGCACCTTGTATATGAGGCACTACTGTCTGCCAACAGTAGGTGGCAGTATGACAAAGCAAGATGGTAATATGATCAGGGCAGGACTAATAATTATCACATGAAATTAAAAGAAGATGGGATGTTTTATGTAAGAGTTGTTACTGGCTTGTTACAGTAGCTGTCGCCATGGAATTAAGATTTAAATGTGTAGACGAGCAGACTTTGATAACATGAAATTTAAAGCCAATCAGATGTTTCATATGGGAGTTAGAGTGACTTCCTGTTCAATGGCGAGAAATTGGCTTAACAAGAATTCTCTTGTTTTAAAAACTGTTAGAAATATTCAAGGCAATGCAAGAATGCAACTGCTAATATAAACATAGTAGTAGTCATATTCTAATTTATAGACATTTCAGTGCAACAATACCAGTTTACTGTAGCTTTCATGAGTAAATTTTGCCTTTTTGCCCAGATTTTAACAGACAAAATCTGCACTAAACTGGTTCCTTTTCTAAGATACAACTCATATTTTCAAAACTATTAAAAAAAAAAAAAAAAAGAAGAAAATTCACATAAATGTGAAGGAACATCACTTAACCCTTTGTGCAGTAGGAGCCATGTATGGACACGTCTGTCAACTTCCATTATGGTGTCCACCAAACTCTCTGTGATGCAGAACAGAATTATTTTTCTCAGCCAATCAGAGGATCAATTAACATCACAGAAAGTGACATCACACCATCCGACCAGTCAGCAGTGGCCAAGCGTGTCTGAAACTTCCTGTTTCCTCCAGAACTTGAAAATTGCAGTTTTACTTCTCTTTTGTTCCCAAACAAATGACAAGATGATGAAACTCACATGTTATAAAGGTGAACAGTAGTGCTAGATGCCATGACAGGTTTCGTTTGTTTAGGAGCTCTAGAAATAACAGAAATATTATAATGAAAAATGGAGGAACCATAGTCAGACATACACCCATTTAGGGATGTAAACTGTTGTCTATATTAAGGCATATGACCAGCTCATCTAGAAACCATACAAAGGGGATTTTCTTGACTTAAAAAGTCTTTAGAATGTAGGACAGCAGTGCTCTAGAGCAGGGATTCTTGACCTTTTCAGCTCACGACCCCAAAATAAAGGCGAGAGACTGGTATCCCCCAATGACTTACATTTTAGGTTTTTTAAACATTACTTTGATTTCAGACATGATTTCTGACATGCTAGACGGATTTGTTTCACCCATCCATCTGGTAAACCCCTTATAGACAGCGTTTGGGAAAGGGCAGAGCCTTTGAAAAAAAGACTTGGAGGGTGATTGGATGACTGTTCTATCCGTCACATCTTTACGGGCCAATCAGAGCAACAAAACATGTGACGTAGCTGCTGCCAAGCTGCGCCCCACCGAAGAAGTAAACTCCATAGAAAACTGCATAACGGGAACCATGGCGACTGTAGACATGGCGACTGCTGTTGGGGTTTTGTCTTTCTTGTGATGTTTTGCTGTTTGTGTTTGATGCTTTGTAATTGTGATTCTGAGCACATTGTAAAACTCTGTTTTTAAAGGTGCTATACAGATAAAGTTTATTATTATTATATCATTATACTTCTTAATATATATTCACTTTGTTTTCTTTTTGTTTTTCTAATCAGAAATGTTCCTTCTGCAGGTTCACCTATGGAAACATTGTTACGACATCTTTATATGGTCGCTTAATTGACCTTGATTTTCACCATAATAATAATTAAATATTTATAGGTTACAAAAATTAAAAATATTGGGGTGTCCACTACTAATGTTCTAGGGCTTGAATTTTGAATCTCCATGTATTTTAATGAGTGCCCTATAAAGAGTTTAAGTCATCATAAATGGGACCGTAAAACAGAAAATAAATCTGATTTTGAGTTTCCTCAAAGTCACACAACAACACACCACGTCCTCCTCTGCAGAAGCATTATACCTGCTTCTCTCTAAAGGTAAATGTTCAGTTTTTGAGTGTGACTGTGTATATAATGATTTATGTGTTCTTGTTGAAGTTTACTTAAACGTGACTTAAATGTCACCACCACTAAGCTTCGAGCTTCTATTTGCCACTCTACCTCTTTTAGAAAAAGTTGTGTGGTCAACAAATTCAAAATTTGAGACAAAGTATTTCAGCACAGAAGTGGTGCACTTTTAGATGTCCTTTATGTTGATAAAAAACCATTAAAATCTGTTCAGTTTGTGTTTAGTGTGGACCTTATTTCAAGCACAGAGATGATGGATCTGGAAGTGTTAAATGCTCGTTCATTTCCCACCCGTAGGCCTCATTACTGCAGCATTATTTATTTAACACTGAAATGTGGCCTGTGCATCCATACAACCTCATTTACCTCTTACATGAAAACAGGCACACGAATGGGGAATTGATCACAACATGGCTCCATCTCAAACCTGGAACCCAGCGGAGCCACAGTCCAACCTTGGAGCTGGATCACCTTGAGTGTGACTGTAGAGGACACTGCTCGCTGTGAGACTCTGTAAACAGTGACTGTTAATAATCAGTCATGGGCCACTCTAATGCTCAGTGTAAACAAACACGCTGCTCTGACTGCTCTTATAATTGGATCACACATTTAATTGCTAAACTTTTTTGCAATTAAGTTTGCTGCCACAGCACTTAGAAACCAATATCAGAGAGGCTCTGTGTAGATCAATAGATTGTGATTTTGACTGAAAGTCATTAATAATGCTTTGAATATTATGCACATACAGTAAGCGTCAAAGATGGAGATAGAGATGTAAAGTTCAATGAAACCTCATCAGTGTTTGCTAGAAACATAGTGATGTCTCTGTGATGATGCACACCTGCTGCTGAAAATAGACATCAACAGTTAACATCAGCAACAGCAAATGATCAGTCACACCTGTCAACAAGTGCAACACCAGGTAGACTAGAAATAGACCAACAGCTGCCATGTCACTGGGAATGTTTGTTTCATCAAAGTTGTTTTTGTCTGCCAGGATTAACAGCATCCAGTTTAAACCCAGTAATAAGGAGGGTCGCGAAACTTAAAAACAGAACTTTAAGGTAATAGTTATTCTTTTATATGGGCTCAAAACCAGTGGTGGTCTCAGGATGGGTTGCAAATCTGCAAGGAAGAAGAACGGAAAAAGCAACCATGTCAACCACCTGAGCAACAATTGTTCCATGCCCACCATGGATGTTTTTAAAATTATTTCTGAGATGCCGAATCAACCTTCTTCTTACTTACACATCAACTGTGCAGATCAGAGAATGAACTGGACTCATGCTGCACAGATTCCATAGTTTTTGAAGAGAGAAGAACTCCTCGGGCTGACTGCAACTTGCAGCAACTCCAACTAGTAATCTGCAACTTCCTCTATAAGGTGAGTCATAACAGGCCATCTGTCCACTAGGCTCTGATGATTTCCACCACGCATTTAGTAAAGTGTGAGAAAAACTGCAGAACCAGTGAAGGAAATGTTGCTTTTATAATGATGTCATGTAGTTGACACAACTCTGTCCCACATCAGGCTACGGTTGTCTTCACATCTAATGCAAACTATGGCAAAGTTCACTTGAATTGTGCCTATGACCACCTATTCAAGCTGACTTGGGCACGGTGCATAAGCACAGTATTTTTGCATTCACAATGACCAAACTAAACCAGACTTTGGGCTCAAGTGGGCTCAGATGTGAGCATCAGCCCCCAAAGCATCCTGACAAAAATTGGCAAAAAGTGGTCCAACAATGGCAAACATGGGTTAAAAAAAGTGGCAAAAAATAGGTTTAAAGTGATTAAAAAACAGTAGCAAAAGTGGGTGAAAGTGGCAAAAAGGTTGTAAACAGGTTAAAAGTGATTAAAAATGTGGCAAAATTGGTCAAAAAGCGGCCCAACAATGGCAAACATGGGTGAAATAAGTGGCAGAAAATAGGTTTGAAGTGTGGCAAAACTGGGCAAAAAAGGTGGGAAAAATAGGATAAAAGTGATTTCTAAAAAAACTGGAAAAATTGGGCAAAAGCGACTCAACAATGTCACGGATAGGCAAGGTTTGGCAAACAGGGGTTAAAGTAGTTTAAAAAATGTGGAAAAATTGGGCAAAAAGTGGCCCAAAAATGGTAAAAATGGGTGAAAAATAGTGGCAAAAATAGGTCTAAAGTGATTGTTATGGCTGTGGCTGTATTGTGTTGCATTGTTGTATTGCTGTGTTTTGTATTTTGTATTGCTCTTTTGTGTTGGAGTGAGTGCTCTGTTGTTGTGTGAATCTTTGTCTTGTGTCGTGTGAAAGTTTTGAGTGAGTGTGTGGTCTGTCGTGTGAGTGGATCTTTGATGTCTCCAGGTGGTGTGCGTGATTGGTCGGTAGGGTCGGGGCCGGCGGCAGGGACACGCGGCTCTGATTGGTCTTCGACCCCTTTAAATTACAACAGCCTGCGGGTGACGGGGGACCTCACTGACAGCAGCACCTCTTGTTTGCTTCCAACCTCCAAAGTCTCTAATTAGAGATAACTGTGTTTAGTTAGTAGCCTACTTCAGTATAGTGTAACCATAGCTTTGATTTTGTTTTTGTAGTCTTAGTTAGTTTTTCTGGTAATTGTGTTTTTGGATTAATTTTACTTTTGAGTGCCAGATCACCTCCTTAGTTTGAATCCAGTCTTTTGTTTGAGTTTGTTGAGAGTGACCTGTTTAATTTAATTATTGTAAATAAACTTTGTTAAACTTAGCACATAGATCCTGACTGTTAGTATGGGGACTAGGAAAGAGCATTCTTTTTCTTAAATATATGATGTTATGAACCTTCATCCTAGACGAATACATAACAGCGATCAAAAACAGTGGCAAAACTGAGTGAAAAGTGGCAAAAAGGTTGTAAAAATAGGTTAAAAGTGATAAAAAATGTGGCAAAATTGAGCAAAAGTGACTCAACAATGTCACAAATATGCAAGACTTGGCACACAGGGGTTAAAAGTGATTTAAAAAATGTGGAAAGATTGGGCAAAAAGTGACCCAAAAATGGCAAAAAGGCGTTAAAAATGGTTAAGGTGTTTTTTTTTTTTTTTAAGTGGCAAAATTGGGCAGAAAGTGGCCAAACAACAGCAAAAATGGATTCAAAGTGTTTAAAAAGAAATTTAGGACAACTGGGCAAAAAGCAGTAAATTGAGTTAAAAGTGGCAGGTTAGGGTAAAAACAAGAAAAATGTGTTAAAGGTGACGAAGAGAAGAGGTGAAAATGGGCTACAACTGGCAAAAAGTGGGAAAACAGGACAAAAATGTATCAAATGTGATTAAAATAAGTGGCAAAAATGGATTAAAGGTTTCAAAAGAATTGGTAAATATTGGTATTAAGAGTGGTTAGGTTGATTAAAAGCAGTATTTTCAACAACAGAACCCAACAATAGCTTTACACACTAATCACAGCTGGGGAGGCCCATTCTCTGGGTTTGTCAGAGGCTCAGCTAATTCTGTGGGCAGACCTGGTTACAGTACTTTTCATAAAGTTGTAGTAATCATGTACGGTTGTAACAATTCCCAAGGCACACCTAGACTTGCCTCAAGGCGCTCTGGTGCTATAGCTGTTTACCATTAGGGCCAACACTTGAGGAGCAGACCAGCATCTCCTGTTGCAAACACACCTATCAGAAAATACCTGCTACCATTCACTTCAGAGTTTCTTCACCTTCAGCACTGTAAGATGTTAATTATCATGCAAGTAAGAGTCCTACTTATGTCATTTGACGGCTGTTGGGGATTTTGCTTCCCACTGTCTTAAACCCCACTTGGATGTGGATTTTTCCGAAACGGGTCGTTCTGCGGGATCCTCGTGAGGCAGCTGTGTACATGGTGTGTGACACGACGTAGGCCGCAGGTCTGATGTGCACTCGGCTTTGGGGAAATGTTTGTGCGATGTGACATTGCGGCATGCAGCTCAGCATGTGGGGGCTGCGAGGGTTGGCTGAGGGCCAGACTCAGATGAACCCTGCTAGACAAGCGGAACATGCTCCTAGCAACATCTTCAGTCTGGTCCCAGCTGTCTGTGTCATACTTAATCCCGGAACCAAAGGGACGCATTACTCCGTGCATAAAAAAATCATGATAATTCAGCCATTAAAATGCTGCAAGTCCTCATTCGTGTCATTCCCCCCACTTGCCTTGTTTATGTTTATCCAAAAACCGCGTGTCTGCTTATTAGGAGCAAGTTTTGCATACTAAGTGGATTTCACTCTGTGGGCCACTTCATTTGCTCCACTTCAATTTCTTTATCTAATTTTCCCTGACACTGAGAGACTCCGGGGCTTCTCGCTTTCCCCCCACCAGTGCCCACCTTCCTTTCTTTGTCCTGACTCTGTGATGATATCTCTCAGCTGGCAGGGATCAGAATACACAACACTGGAGTCACTCTTTGACAGAACGTCAACAGGAACAGACATCCATACTTCCCGCTGCATTCAAACGCTTTCCCTCAACCGCTATCTCTTCATCGCTGAATCTGCAGGAGCCGCTATCCTCTCCTCCGCTGCGGTATCCGTTTTCAGCCTCTCTTTCACTCTCCCATCGCTCCCTCTCCTTTTTCCAATGTCCTCTTTTCCCCCTTCTTTCTCTTATCTCTCCATCGGGGTATCATCCTTTCAGCTGAACTCTATAAGCACAGATATCCCCTCTGTTCCAGCCTCCTCTCCTTCCACTCCGTCCTTCAATAATCGCCTCTCTTCTATCACTTATTTCCATCTCTTTCAGCAGAGACAGAAATACAGTTGTCTTCTGTGATAGGTCAGACTAGAGCAGTGTTTTGTTTTCTTTGGAGTTTTAAGGCGAGTCTATTCCCCGGTAAATAACAGAAAGAGAGACTGATTTACCCACTGTAAGGACTGGAAACAGCTTCCTGAAATCGTTCTAAGGAGTTTATCGGTGGGAGCTGTTCTCCTGAAGGGAGGTTAAAATCTGGGTAGCAATGATTACATGGAATATCCAGCTGAGCCTTGTCTGCCTCTGGTTTATCTGAAGGCTTAGCAATCACAAAGGGAGAAGACTGTTGCTGTCAATTTCAAGAAGCACTGTACTGTGCAGCACAGTCGGGATGTCCACAGAGCTGATCAATGGATCTTTACTGCGGGATAAAACTTTAAAAAGCAGTGTGGGGAGTTAGCGATAGGGCTGCACGATATCAGAGAAAAAACTCTTTTTTCTGCATCAAAATGTGAAACAAAACTGAAATGAAAATGCATAAGCGATGCATGCAAGCTCATTTATCTTCCTCTTTTTGCACCTAAATAGAGCTGAGTTTTTTAAATTATACAACAACCACTGCCCACATTCTCAAAAATGTCTGGTACATTGGAGATGACATTAAAAAATTATTTCACTAAAGCAGGGGTTCATAGGGCGCATTCACTCCAGAGCTGTTTGGTCCACTTTAAATTAACTCTAGTCCATTTTCCCAGATAGTCCGGTTCATTGGAGTGGTGTGAAAGCTCACACGAACTCTGGTGCGGACCAAACAAGCAGACTCTGGTCCGCTTGAAAACAGGGGGTCTCGGTCCGCTTTCAAACAAATCTTAGTGCGGTTCATTTGAGGTGTGAAAGCAAAGCGGACCAACTTGTGAACCAAAGACAGGAAGTGGCATAAAGTGTAATGATATACGGATTTATATGTGATTTAATACACTCAAATACATATCTGTACCTCGCTTGGCCTCTGTGTAACCATAGCAACACGTCATAGTCTGTGCTTATTTATTCATCTCATGTTAAGAATGACATGTTGGACAGCCCACTGCCTCGCTGGCTGCTCATAATGGCTCAGTACAAGAGCAGAAACCCCAAGGCAGCGTAAATTCTGTTTTTCATTGTTTAAGTGGAAAAAAGATCGGCGGAAGGAGTTTCGTCTTCTTCTACGCCTTCTTTTCTTCTTAGTCACCATTTGTTCGTGGTGACAGCACCCTTAGCGGTGTGTAGGTGTTCAGACGGTTTGGTCCGCTTGACCAAGAGAGCAGTGTGAATGCGAACCAAACCAAAGTGGAACAATGCTGCCATGTTGTTACAAAACGGACCGAGTCCCCTGACTATCAGGTGTGAAAACGACCTTAAACTTCTCAGCCCATGACCCCTAAATTAGAGGGGCCAGAGACCGGGAACCAGGAACCCCACACACATACCTGGGCCCCTGAAAAACCTGGTGCACAGACCCTCCCAAGTTGTGTTTTACTGAAAACATCAATACCTGTGTGCAATTAGTGCTAGCATCCTGGCTAAAGGTCTTTACAGACTGGGTCTGTTATTTTCGGATATGTAATCCGAACGTCACGCACTTGGACCTTGCTCACTGGGACTGATGCATTTTTATTTGCCTCACTGCCAAAATTCGTAGAAGCCTATGGCTCTGTCACTCCTTTAAAATCCCGCTGGATCCATCCTGATAGAGAGCTTCATACAGCACCTGCTCATGGCACCGATCCATGTTGGAGAAACGAAGAGCAACTTTATCATTCAATCCTTGTTATGACCTGTGAGTAGGTTACAACTTGTGCCTTTATCTGTCATATTTCCATGGTTGATATCCACATAATACATGGGCAAACTATGGAGATTGCAGTGAGGTTTCCCAGCGAGAGAGTGAGAGAGAGTGTGGGGTTTGGCAGAGGTGAGCGAGCGAAAGAGAATAAAGCAACAGGCGCTGCACTGAACCATCAATCACCCATCTGTTATATTTCCATGGTTGATATCCACATAATAAATGAACAATCTTTGGTGTTTCAAGTGAGGTTTCAGCACACGAGAGAGAGAGGGAGAGAGAGAGAGAAAGAAAGAGAGAGAGAGAGGAGGGGTGGAGGAGGATGCAGCGGGCACCAATTTGACATCAGTCACCCATTTAAATGACTTGAACTGATGTGAAATTTTGCATAAAATCGAGACGGTTCCAAAATATTATATGACAGACGAAAATTTCAGCGTCAGTTTGCAAACTTGATTAAAACAACAAGAGCTCAATCTTTATTTTTTAATGTGCAAAAAACACAGACAAAATGAACGGACCCTGTGTGCAAAGGCCTTAATAGCTACCTGGGTTCTAATGTTCTCCTTTTTGACACTTATAACTGATTTTTGCCTTTTTTTAAACTACTCTTCATCAGTTTTACCAACAATTTTTTTACCACTCAGTACATTTTTGCAACTTTCTACCCATTTTTACCACTTTCAAACCATGTTCCACCATTTTTACCGCTACTTTTTACAACTTCTAATACATTTTTGCCACTATCAACCCTTTATAAATCCATATTTGCTGCTTTATCATTTTTGGCCCATTTAACCAATGTTTGCCACACTTTAACCAATTTTCACCACTTTTTTTTTTTACCAATTTTTGTCACCAGCATGCTGACCAGTGGGCAGACGCGGTTGTGTGCAGCTGACTGATATAGAGAGACGTGCTGCTGAGTACAGAGGAGCAATGCAGCTCTGGGAATCACAGGTAGAGAAGCACACAGAGCACAGCAGAGTGGGATATTTTCTCTTATTTTTACAGCAGGAACACTCAGAAACAACACATCTTCAACTCGTAGGTCAGTTCAGTTCACCTGTTGACAAATAGGCTGCGTAGTATCATCTCCTTTTATAATCTCCTTAAAGTGTTCACCTTCACGTTAGCTTCTCTTACAGACAGGCAGAAAGCAGAGGAGATAAAAGACGATGACTGCTGGTCATTAAGTCCCAGCGAGCGAACTTTTTCCTTTCACCTCTGTAAATAAACGCTGCATACTGTCTGCTTTATGCTCGTTAATGACACGGCGCAGACTGGATCAAGTGATCCTGTTAATAGTTACTGTTATAAATGAATGAAAAACAATGATCTGAGGTTATTTTGTAGGCTGTATGAATTTAAAGACTTACTGCGCCTGGATCATGGAGATCATCTGATCAAAGGCACGTGCGCGCTGATCATCTCAATTATTTTTTTTTTTTTAGTAGCCTACGATGTGATGAGCTTAAAAAAAATGCATTAATGCTTCAAAAGGCTTGTTATGTTCATTTAAGGATCAGTTAGACTACCAAACAGGTGCAGTAAGGAACCTGTTTGAATTAAACTAGTCTCCAGTGAGGGGATTTTTTTTTTTACCTGAATGACCAATTGACTGGTTGGTGCCTGGGTGCGATTTTGGTTGACTACAGGCCTATTTTCCATACATTTTCATCACTTTCAACCCTTTCTAAACCCATATATGCTGCTTCATCTCTTCTTGGCCCATTAGGTCCAATTTTTGCCACCCTTTAACCACTTTTATGCCACTTCCTGCCACTTTTAACCCAATTATTGTCACTTTAAACTGCTTTTAGCTATTTTTACTGCCCATTCTTGCCGTTTTTAGCCAAAGTTTTGAACCTTTAAACCATTTTTGCCACTTTTAACCCACTTTTGTCTTTCTTTTGCAATTATTTCATTATGTTTCCCATTATAGCTATCTCATTTTCTTCTACTTTAATCTCTGGTATCCCGACATTTGTGCAAACCATGACTTAGCTATGAAGTTATTACTTTCCAGATGGTTCAGTTCAGTTTTACCATCTACATTGCCAGCATCACCAAAAAAAGTTGTTTTTTCCCTTTTTTAAAAATGGGATTACATTTTGAAAAAGGCAATACTGTACTCCGTATATAACTTTTTTTTTTATTTATTTGTTGCTTTGATTAGAGCTCCAAGTTCCAGTCTTGCTAGAAAAGCATTTATGAGAGCTGCGAAGGCATGGATAGCTTCATCTGAAGAACATAGAGGCCAGCTGCAAGAGAAAGAAAAGGTAATTGGCTATGATTCATAGTTCAGAAGTTATTTAACTTTGAATAACCTGCATCTCTTCTTGCCAGATGACAATGTCAGTCTGAGAGGGTTAAACTAAGGGTAATTGACTTCCTGTTGGGTTACAAACCTGCTTTTATCTTAAAGAAAATAAGGAACGGAAAAAGGATGATGCTAATCAAAAGAAATAAAAGGGAAATGTAAGAGGTAAATGTAGAATAACACAAGGTGTATATGATGTCTGACGTGCCCACTGAGCTGTCTGTGAGTTTCAATTTATTGCAAAGAATAACATTACAATATGCCATATGTACTTCAATTTATATTCACAATCCTTTGAAATAAAAAATATTTGTACTTGTTGCATTATATTGCAATGTGCATTTACTACATTTTTGATCAAACAGTTGTATTTTTTTTTCCCTTATCTTAGTCTTAAAATCATTTCAGATTTCAGAAATCAAACTGGGCAAACATGAACAAAGGAGGAGGAGAAGGAATCAGTGAAGTAACACATTTCTTTCATTAACTTTACAGACATTATTTGCCTGTTTTTGTATAACTTAAAAGCCATCAACCATTTCAAACATTGTTCAAAGTTATGTTTAGTGTTAGTTTAACAAAGGCTCACCTTGTTGAGTCAGTGTGACTCTCACACACCGTGGCACACACCTCACCTAGCACATCCATGCTGTTAACAGACTATATATTAAAAAGCACTGCGACGAAATGCTGCTGATAGCTAGACTCCACCAACTGAAGCTCAGCCTCATGTTACTGAGCATCTGCCTCAGGCATCATGCTGGTGTATCTGTGATGTTAGCAGTGTCGTCTGTAGCCTGAATGTTTTTACATGCAGGAGACACAGACTCTACATGCACAGTGCTTCGTTCTCTGATATACAGACTTTTAGTCTATAAAAAAGAATCAAAGCTTTTTGGTCTTCATCAAACACAGCTTATTCAGTCAACCAATGTTTGCTGTTGTTCAAAAACACTGAACAACAGCAAACACTGGAGCTTGCAGGTGGATGGTGGATTGGTAGTGTGGGTTAAAGAAAGACCACAGCACTGAGAGCATAGAGAGAGACAAGAAACCTTGCAGCTTACATAGATCGCCATATTGGGAGGATGTCTGTCATTTGATTGGATAGTGATGCATGTCAAGTGTGAAATCAGCAGATCTGTCTAAACTAGCCTGCAGGGCTTTCTCCATAAGATAAGTAAGATGTTCTTCAGGTCACATGTCTAAAACCACATGTTCTGTAATATGACTATATATGCACAGATTACAATTGCATTTGCATTTTGTACTCTACTGCAAACATACCAGACAAAATCGGAAAAAAGGCAAGGCACGCAGCTATTTGGCAGGGAGTTTTGGGACCCCTGAGGATGAGTAAACTTTAAAGAATGACAAAATGTGCAAAATTTACAATGACAGTTGAAAATTTCCCTAAGGGGGCCCCATCTGACAACTCTAACACTTGTTACTGCTAGGTTTTTGTTGTTCTGGTTTTTAATGTTCTTCATTTTCAAATGAATATGAATTCTAATGTAAACTTTGGGACAGAAATGTGACAATTTGCATTATTGGTATGTTATTGTAATAACATGTTGATCAACGCTGTTTGGATGGGCCCCCATTTCTGGTCAGGGCTCCCATAGACTCTGGAATTGCCACCCACTATAAGTACGGGGAAAACACACCACTTTTTCTTCCTAGTTTCTTTTTATAATGTCTTTTGTGGCATGTTTTGCTATTATGTTCCTGTTATGGCATGTGCTTGTATACATGTAAGCAAAGAAGCCTAGTGTTGATCTTCATTTGTGAAATAAGACATTAGATCTCATTTCAACAAACTCAACAAGTTATTTTTTTGCTGCATTAACATCCAGTTATATTCAGGCCTGGTTTTTGCTTGTAATTTCTAGGAATAAGATAATGATCTGACCTTGACAAACTTTAAAGAATCGCAAAATTTGCAATGACAGAAGGAAACCTCCCTAAAGGAGCACCATCTGACAGTTAGAACTCATGACTGATAAGTTTTTGTTGTTCTGGTTTTTATTGTTTTTCATTTTAGAATGAAAATGAATACTGCTACAGAGTTTGGGGACAAAAAATACATATTCAAATACACTGCCTGGCCAAAAAAAAAAAGTCGCCACCTGGATTTAACTAAGCAAATAGGTGAGAGCCTCCTATTGGATAATTACTGCATGGGGGATTATCTTTCAGCTGGCAACGAGTTATCTAACCCCAGCTGATGCAATGAGTAACTCTCATTTCTTAAACAACAATGTCGAAAGACATCCTGTGGTCGTGTAAAAGATGTTAGTCTGTTTAAGACGGGTCAAATCATTGGCATGCATCAAGCAGAGAAAACCTCTAAGGAGATTGCAGAAACTACTAAAATTGGGTTAAGAACTGTCCCATGATTATTAAAAACTGGAAGGATAGTGGGGAACCATCGTCTTCCAGGAAGAAATGTGGTTGGAAAACAATCCTGAATGATCGTGATCGGCGATCACTTAAACGTTTGGCCAAATCAAATCGAAGAAAAACAACAGCAGAACTCAGGGGTATGTTTAAAAGTGAGAGTAAGAGCATTTCCACATGCACAATGCAAAGGGAACTCAAGGGACTGGGACTGAACAGCTGTATAGCCTTAAGAAAACCACTAATCAGTAAGGCTAACCGGAAAAAAAGGCTTCAGTTTGCTAGGGAGCATAGATATTGGACTCTGGAGGAATGGAAGAAGGTCATGTGGTCTGATGAGTCCAGATTTACCCTGTTCCAGAGTGATGGGCACATCAGGTAAGAAGAGAGGCAGGTGAAGTGATGCACCCATCATGCCTAGTGCCTACTGTACAAGCCTGTGGGGGCAGTGCTATGACCTGGGGTTGCTGCAGTTGGTCAGGTCTAGGTTCAGCAACATTATGTGCCCAAAGAATGAGGTCAGCTGACTACCTGAATATACTGAATGACCAGGTTATTCCATCAATGGATTTTTTTCTTCCATAATGGCACGGGCATATTTCAAGATGACAATGTCAGGATTCATCGGGCTCAAATTGTGAAAGAGTGGTTCAGAGAGCATGAGACATCATTTTCACACATGGATTGGCCACCACAGAGTCCAGACCTTAATCCCATTGAGAATTTTTGGGATGTGCTGGAGAAGGCTTTGCGCAGTGGCCAGACTCTCCTATCATCAATACAAGATCTTGGTGAAAAATTAATGCAACACTGGATGGAAATAAACCTTGAGACATTGCAGAAGCTTATCGAAACGATGCCACAGCGAATGCATGCTGTAATCAAAGCTAAAGGCGGTCCAACGAAATATTAGAGTGTGTGACCTTTCACTTTTTGTGTCTTTGATTCTGTTTATTATGTCTTTTGTGATATGTTTTGTTATTATTGGCCTTTTATAGTATGTGCATGTCAGCATTTAAGCAAAGACCAGCCCTTTTGTGGGTCCTCACTCATGAAATAAGATGTTAAATCTGATTTCAAGATTTTAAGTTATGTTCGGGCCTTGTATTTTCAGCTCATTATTTCTAGAAATAGAGGAAATAGTTGTCTTACTGTGTGCCGTCAATGTGACATGTATCAGGTGTAATGAGATATTCTTAACTAGAACGTAGACAAATAAACTGGTAGGATGGTTTTGTACAGAGCAGTAAAGCCAGATAGCTTTAGGAAATCCTGGAAATGTGTCCACACTAAAGAACCGGGACTGCTAAACCTGAAGTAAAATAAAAGACCTTCTCTGTTCAAATTGATCACTTCTGATTCTTTCCTCCTCTCTTCCTTCACTTTGAGTGGGAGAGAACAGATCCAGGTGTAGTCTTGCATTAGGCCGGACATCCTTTCACTGCCACAGCGACGGCAGAACAATATCAGAGAGTGGACTTGAATAAACTCGCTACAGACAACGCTCTAAATTCAGCTTTATGTGCAGCGGCCATTACTGTCAGGCCTGATCAGCCTCTTGTTTTCATGCTACGTTTAGCGCTAAAGTGAGGGCACACCAGCACCACTGACAGAATTTGATGCTCATAAAGCCACAAACTATGTTTGTTCAACATCATAACATCCACTCTGGATGGCTGAAATAATGTTAACACTATACACAGTTACACTTTCCCTTTAACAGTTAGCAGAGCCACAGGGGGACATGCAGCCACTGCAGAGTAATAATCCAAAGTGTTTTTATTCATTCAAACTGATAAGATCCCTGAAACTCATTTCCATTTACTTACTGGAATATCCACTCTGACTCAACAGATGCAGACTGCAGCAAAATCCTCCCACAGGCCGACTATAACTCCTTCTATCTGCTCTCCTTTTTACTTCTTCTTTTTCAATAAAATCAACACTGACAAGCAGCTGATCTGGCTTAAAACACTCCGAAGATCCAGAGTGAAACAAACCTTATAAAAGTTTTAAAAAAGGAGGTAAAAATCATGGTGAAAAATGTACCAGAATAAAATCGGCCATGTCTTTACAGGGATCACTGACTTCACTCATGATTGAACTTTTGTGCTCTGCAGTAAAAACTCTCATCACAGATGTTCTTTTTTACAGTTTGGGCCATAAAAAATGACCGGCAGTGAACCCAGAGGCCCTTTTTACTCATCAGGAGTATAAATGGGAGAAAAAAAAAAAACACGATGCGAAGAGTTCCTCCACAACAATCCAAAACTCCAGTTATTGTTGTTTATATACAGTTTACTTTTTCTATATGCTGCAGTCTTTATGACCTGCAGATCTGGACTTACGTGCTGCCCTGGAGAATAAACTGTACATAATGCAAACTCAACAGACAGCTGTTATCATTGTTCTCTTACAGCAGTGCCAGTTGGCAGAGTTAACGCTTACCTACGCTTGTCAGGAGAAAAGAAAAAAAAAAACATCTTTCCCACCAAGAAAAAAGTTTCCAATGTGGTCCTTTATTTAATAAAGAAATGTTACCCGCCTCTGATTAAACTGCTGCTACAGCTGAATCTATGCTTACCGTTGTTTACAAGCCGCCTTGCATATTCATTTTACCCTCTGCCTTTACAAGCCTTCCAGGGCCGGCTGCTGAGAAGCATCCCCACGGCATGATGCTGCCACCACCGTGCTTCACAGTGGGGATGGTGTGTTTGTGGTGATGTACAGTGTTTGCCGTCTTGTCTGATGGTCTGATTTCTTCCACTTGACCATGGAGTCTCCCACATGCATTTCTGTGAACTCTAGTCCAGATTTGATATTATTTTTCTTCAGCAGTGTCTTTCTCTTTGACTGGGGAAGAACCCGGCCAACAGTTGTTGTACGGCGATTCTCTCCCATCTCAGCTGCTGAAGCTTGGAGATCCTTCAGAGTAGTCATAGGTGTCTTGGTGGACTCTCTCACTAGTCTCCTTCTTGCACGCTCACTCAGTTTGTGAGGACGGTCTGATCTAGGCAGATTTACACGTGTGCCGTGTTCCTTCTATTTCTTCATGGTGGATTTAACTGAACTTTAGGGGAGGTTCAGTGCCTTGGATTTTTTTTTTTTTATCCATCCCCTGACTTATACTTTTAATCACCTTTTTAGCTTAAATACATATACATAAATAGCAACAAAAAAGATATATATGGTGTAGTAAGTTGTATTGCAGTGCAAACATAGTCCATAATAAGTGCATTCACTTTGAAAAAAAATTAAACAATGTTCTGTAGAAATGCCACTGCAGCCACAGGGATGTTAAATAAGTCCACCAATGCTTCTCAGTGTCTAATTTCACTTTATAAAAACTCACAGACAGCTCAGTGGACAAGCCAAAAGTCATCTGCGACCCCTGTGAGCAAAAACAAACAAACAAAAAGTTTCTGTTCCCTTATTTCCTTTTGAATCCATAAAGATCCTTTAAATGTGGATAAAAACAAATTGATTTTTTGCCATTAAAATCACATTTCAAGGGTTAAATTTCTGAAAACAAATCAAAATTTAATATTTCTGTATTTGGTATGATCTTGTCAAAAAAATAATGCAAAAACGTGTGGAAAAAATATTAATCTATAATGTTATTTATTTTTAAATTCTATTTTATTTTATTTTAATTAATTTAATTTAATTTAATTTATTTTTATTTTATTTTGTTTCATTTTATTTTACTTATTTTATTTTATTTTATTTTTATTTTATTTTGTTTCATTTTATTATTTTATTCTATTTTATTTCTTTATTTTTTTATATGTATGGTGGCCATTTTTGGACTCAAAGACACTGAGTGTAATACTCAAATCTTACAGTGTGAAGAAAAAAATAATGGACGAATTTCAAAGTTGCTGCTCAGTATTGACGTATCCAAAGCTGTGATAACCGTTTTCAAGGAAAATCAATTTGCATGCAGTTTACGAAAGAGGATTTTCCCTCTTTTAAACCAGCATTCTAAGGGTTAAATTTCTGAAAATGAATCAAAATTTAGTATTTCACATTAAATCTCATGTTGATGAAAAAAAAAATGTAAAAGATTGTGAAAAAATATTGAAGTTTAATATTTTTATTGCCTTTAATGTATGATGTCCATTTTTGGACACAAAGTGGCTGTGTGTAACTTCTTTTAAGGGCATCTGAGGGTTAATTTCTTGTCATATCTTAGATCTACACACAGTTCCCTTTTATCTTTCAAAATGAAAGCAGGAAGTCATTTCCCATAATTCCTGATAGTACAAAACTATTAAAAGTGGAAAAAAGCAAAATAATGGGATTTTAAAATGCAAAAAAGGGGATTTTATCAGGATTAACTCTAGAAATTCTGCGATAAATCACAATCAAAAAACTTTAAACATCATCAATAACTTGTTTTTATTACTTTTTCCCTCTTTTGACCTTTTTGATACAAAATTCTTAGAAATCTCAGTGTTGAGTTTTTCCCAGAGGCCCACATCTGTTCTCTTCATCCTGTACTCATTTTCGGTCACACGTTTCTTCTCGTCTACCACCTTGTTGTGTTTGCCTTGCATATTTAATGCCTTCATTCTCATTTGGTCACATGCTACAAGGTCCGTATCGTGTCTTCACAATGTATCTATCTGTAAACACAAATAAAATAGTAAATAAAGTGGAATCGTGTGCTGTTATTTAAAAGATAACTCTCGGTTTCCAGCTCGCTGTGTGTCGTGAATGTTCCTCGTCCCACCCTGGATTTGTGGAGATTTTCCGAGTATGAGCCTTCACATTCCTTCACTCCTACAGATGGACTTTCATCACAACGGCCCAAGAAGATTTTATTTTTCCTCCAAAAAGATTAAAAGACAAATCTTTGGATTTAAAGACGAGAGAAGAAGTTTTCTTCTTCTGTTGTTTTGGACTTCTCTCTGTCTTTGGGTTGTTTTCTTGGACTTGGCCGCTGCCGTTTTCCATCTCAGCATAACGTCTTGGCTGGAAGTTTTTTTTTTCCCACAGGATAGTAAGCCAGAAAGTAAAACTAGAAAGCACACGGCTCGACTCTTTTGTCTTTATTAGCATACCTAGCAGTTTCCTGGTTGTATCTATTATAGGAAATCATATTTGGTGAAGCATCTTTTATTTGTTATAGCCTGACTTTCTGTGGCAGTGCAAACACCACCACATGCAGCCCCCTGACAGTTTGTTTTTCCTGTTTCCTTTTTCGAACCAAACGTGTTTGCCACAGAGCTGTGAGCAGAAGCACAAACAGACAGCAGCTCTATTCAAATGAGGCTGCACAAAGCAAAGTGTTTGGTGAAAACGGCATCCTTGAAGTGGTAAGAATAGACACCCAGAAAACAAAAAAATGCAGGGTGTGTTTTTAGTGCGACTGATAATTTCATCACTGCAGCAGTGAAAACATGATAAAAACGTCAGAGATGAGGTTAAAAATCCTGCTTAATTAAAAACCTACAACAAAAAGCATCATTTCAATGAAACACTCTGCAGGAACTTAAGAATTAATTGCCATCTACAGGTGCTTTATTTTGAAAATATGAACTTCTTCAGTTACTGTAATTAAATATCAACCACCCTCTGAATGCAGCAGCAAATAAAAATCTGCACCCTCCAGTTTTTAAAGAAGCAAATATCGATCCGCTCTGCTTGCACTCATTAAATCACATGCAAAAGGCCCACGTTCTGCAGCGCGCCGACACATCAGACCACTCCGTTCGCTATTTGCCTGCTTGATTTGACATTTTTTTGATGTGCCCGTCTCCGGCAGCTCCAAGTTTAAAAACACAGGGACAATTAAAAGTTCAGTCTGCTCTCATTATCACTTCTTCTATGCCTTTCTCCGTCTGAAAAAAACCCACCGGATTAGCAGCAGGCAAGACTCCCGAGCGCCGTGGCCTCCTTTTTTTAACATCTGCCAAAAGTGGCATCTCATTTTCATTCCTGAAATGCATTATTTTAGCTGTAAAACAGGGTGATGCAGCAGAATTATAAATGCAGCCTTTCAGGGACTCAATCAGCTCCAATTCCTTTACTTATTGTGCAAATAGTGTAGTTTACGTACATAAAGATCACTTTGAAATATTACCGAGAGCTATCAGAGGAAGCATAACTCTCACTCCGGCCTTTAAAATTCCTCTGTAAAATCTGCACCATCTGGCTCCGGCAGCAGATTTGTTGTGCCTTTATCATATTCACGACGACAAACTGTGCATCATCCAAATGTTATTATCTTACTTGGAGAAACTCTCCTCGCCTTTTAGTGAGCTATTTTCAAAATGCCACTGTGATTGCCACAGCTGTTCAAGAGGTATGAGACCTGTAATGAGACTGGCTGAGAGGTTTAATGCCTCTGTCTCTCTGTCTACTTCAGCAGAGTTTTTATTAACTCATCCAAGGCTTCTTCATGCTGCTCTGAACAGGCTTTTCTTTCTTAAATTGGCCGAGTTAATCTGTGTATTTGAAGGGAGGCTTTGACATTTTGGGAAATGTGTTTATTTACTTCCTAGCACCACGGCTCTCTCTCTATTGAAGCAAGTTTCCCTCAATTTCCACTCAGCAGTGTTCCAAACACCGAGTAAATCATGCCCTCTACAGTCAGTCTTTATTCAGGGTATCTGCGGGGTCTTAAAAAGTCTAAAATCCAATCATTTGAATTTAAGGCCTTAAAATGGCTAAAATTCTCTTAGAATCTCATAAAATGTCTTAAAAACGATTTTTAAATGTATAACTAATGTATTATTATAATGGAATCGCGGACAGAATCACGGAATTGGCCATAAAAAATGGATTTTACAATTTCACATGGAAATCGCGGGAATTGAATGAATTTGACTGAAATGCTGTGCTTTTTTAGAAAGAGGAACGTATATCTGAGGAATATGTCCCCGGGGGAACACTAAAGCGGGGCACAACTTGTCCCTCACTCACCCCGCCCCCTCCTAAACAATAACAGCATGTCAAAGCGGTTGCACGAAACACCGGCCAACATCACGTAGCCCCATACGGGGCAGTACCGTGGGATTTAATGTTGCACCTTCAAGAAAACCCATCCATGCTTCGAGTTATTTTACCTCACCTCACCACCTGAGCGGTGTGTCTCACCTCACGCGAGGCACGCCGCTCACCCATCAAAGGCTGAAAATCAAGTCGGACGGACTCGAGATTTTATGAAGCCCTGCAGTCTAAATGATGTTAAATTCGAGTAACGGTTAGCTTATTAATTCATCCTGTAGATACTGTTGTTCCCTTTGGTTGCTTAACAAGCCAACACATGTCTGTATTAACGTAGCGGTCTGAGATGAGGCAGACGGACAGACAGCGAGGGAGATGAGGAGAGAACTGTTACAGTCAGGCGTGCCGGTAGTCGGTAGGTTAAGGCGCGCACCATATACACAGGTGGGGGTTCGAATCCAGCCTGTGGCACCATTTCCCGCATGTCTCTCCCCACTCGCTTCCCTGTTTCCGAGTCTATCCACTGTCCTCCTCCATCTAATAAAGGCACAAAAAGGCACAAAAATAAATCTTTAAAAAAAAAAAAAAAAAAAAAAGGAATGTTACAGTTAGGAGTAGAACAATGCAGCATCAAACTGCATGCACTGTTACATATTGAGAGAGTAAAGAAAAGTTTAGGTAACAGGTTTACTATTAACCATTTAACTTTAATGTGACCTTCTTATTAAGTTACTATCACTGTGTTTGAGAGAACAGAAGGATTTCTTCATTTACATTATTAACATCAGTTAGGATGTGATTATACACGTGAATGTGTCTTGAAATGTTGGAAATATCCGACTGTTACACTGGTTATAATTATTTTACACCAGGGTTATCCAAACAACGGCTCCTGGGCCAACTGTGTCCCTTTTTCAATAAATTCAAGGTTATTTCTATTTAATTAGTGAACATTTGATGCAATTGCAGAAACAAGACACTTTTTCTGGTAAAATTAGTGGAAAGATTAAAAAACGGAATTCCAAAAAACATTAAAATGTTAAAAATGGAATTTGGCAAAAAATAAAACAGATTTCATAGGGCCCTGCTTGTACTTGCTGCAAGTAATTCTGGGCCTCCGATTTTTCCTTCATGTCTTTTTACTTTTTTGCCACATCTCCAGCATGTGCTAGAAGCTCTCTGCTCCAGTCAGGATATACATTCAGTTTACTTTCAGCTGTGCCAGTGCCATAACTGGTAGACCAGATCAGACCTAAACAGGAACCAGGACTCATCCAATCAATTTCAAAATGCAAGACAAAACACGGGTTAGGTTTAGGGTTGACTGTAAATCTCATCACTCTAGGTTTTTTGCAATCATGTGATACAGAATGTCCAGGGTAGGTTGTGGGCTATAGCCGTTAAAATGGATGAGAAAGTCAGTACTTTACAGCTCTAAATGGACCTTGAAGCTGTGATTATCATCAGACAATTTCTACATAAAGGTAGAAAAAAAGGCTCTCTAGTTTTTGTTTGAGTGCCTGTATCCTTTGACATTATTTAATCCACATTTAAAATGCCAAACTGGTACCAAACGAAGAGCCGTCTTGGAGCTGAACAACAAACTCTACTGAGCTGAGCCAAAAGGAACTAAAAAGAGATTTCCCATCATAACAAGCGAGCCTGGACAGACAGCTGAGAAAACGCAGGTTGGATCAGAGTTTAATATGCTAAACCATGCAAACTGACTGCTTTGTGGAAACAGACCATACTTAGTGAGGGGTTGTTCGTGAACGAGCCGGTTGAAAGAGCCGGCTCTTTTATGTGAACGATAAGAGCCGGATCCCATTAGGGAGCCGTTTTATATTTTTAAAACTATTATTATTATTGTAATTATTATTATTTGTAGTAGTTATTGTAGTAGTAGTATCATTAGATTGTGTGTGTCTGTGAGTTATTTGATTAATTATTAGAGATGATCTTTTATCCTCATGCATTGAGGACCCATGTTTGATGGTCTAGCATTACTTTTTTTCTGTTGGTGGTGTCATACATCCCAGCCAGTAAGCAGATATCATCTGACCCACTAGGTGTTTTGGGGAAACAGTAGATTTAGAAAAATTACATATTTTCATAAATTTTAAAAAGTGATCATAGAATAAAATATCTGTCAAAATATCAATCATATATTATGATATTGTTTAAATTGGCAGGTCAAATGAAGCCAAACTGGTACCTGATTGAAGAGCCGTTTGGAAGCCAAAAGAGCCGAGTCTTTTTGCTGAGCCAAGCCAAATGAGCCGGATCATTGAAAAGAGCCAAAATTCCCATGACTAACCATACTACACATATGATGACCCTCATTTGGGATTTAGACCAAAACTTTTTCTAATCTATGCCCACTGTCAGTTGAGTTTTTTTCAGAGTTGCCAGGTCCACGGATTTCCCATGGAATTGGGCTACTTTTCACATACTGTACGTACTTTAGATGTTTTTTTTCCGCGGGTTAAGCGGGCCCATTTTAATGTTTGTGTATGTGTATCTAATATCTAAAGCAGAATAAACTACATTATTTACCCTCCAATATAAACCAGCAGAGAAGCAGGAAAACATCAAACATGGCACACAACCAAAGATCTGTGCCAAACTGGCACACACACATACACGCCACACACACAGAAGCAGCACAACTGCATGCACACAAGCAATATATGTCATGTGGCAGAGGTTTTACTGGCTTACGTTTAATTTCAGTGTTGGGCTTGGTTTTGGACGAGTTTTTATCGGCCATTGGGCTTAATTTGTCACCCAGACTTGGCAACCCTGGTTTTTATAAACTTTTTTTTTTGTTTTTGCCTGAATATTTCACTACTCTCAGGAAACAACACAATTTAAACACTTATAAGAGTTGAAAACAGCTCAAATCATGGCCTTTTTGGTAGAATTTTTCTATGCCGAAATCACTTCTTGCCCCCAATCGTGAGTTCTCCACTGTGGTATGATGTCATCTGCATAGAACCTATATTAACATAACGAATGGGTTGCATAAGCCCCAGGTTATCAGTCTGTCGAAAGGTAATAAAGGTAATATTTAAAGAGAATGAACTTTTGTTGTGTCTTTATGAAATATGTTAAGTTGTGCAAAAGTTTTAGGCATGTAGGGTGCTAAGGCTTCACCATGGGTCCTGATATGCCATATTGGGAAGGTAGGAGGTAGCCAAAGACAAGCTTGACACATGTACGCAAGCTTGACGGTATCTCTTAAGTCCAGGCCTTTCCACCCCTGGTAATACGCCTGGGGACCGCTTCTGGGACATTCACAGTATGACCAAGGGCTTGTGGCAACCCTGCTACCCACATGGACGGTACCCTAAGCCGTGCTTACCCACCAACTCCACCCCTTACTCCGCCCTAAAGGTCTTGCCTTTGTTATTCTTCCAACACATAATTTTCCCATGCTCCTGCTTATGTGCAAGGACATCCAGAGCACTGCCGGGGTTGTGTCAATTTTCCCTCCCACCCAATGGTGCCCTCAGATGGGCTTATTCTCCACCTCTACGCCTAAAAGTTATGCACAGTAGATGGGGATAAATTAATGATACAGATGGAAATAAGCAACTTTAACTTTATTTGTACTTATTCTGAGACTTTGAGACACTGTCAGTGTCATGAGGGCATTATGAACCGATACATTTATACCAGGTTTAATGAGGTTTGTTGGGCCTCCACTAAGTGGATCATCTAGACCTTTAACCTATTTGATTTCACAGCCAATCACAGCAAAGTAGGGTGGGACAAGGCAGCACTCAGCTGGCAAAAACACGACTAAGTCAGAGCTGAAATTTACCCATTTTCACCATACACTGTAGCTAAGGGGGTTGGTGTCAGATGAAATGTTGTGACCCGTTTTAAAGATCTAATTTCAGTTCAAACTTTCATAAATTAAATGTTGCACTTGATTGCATTTAAGAAGCATCTTCCTCCCATTGTACTGGCTGTCTTCTTTACACTTGGCCAGGCTCATCAGGACTCTTTGACCCCCCCATACTGCTGGGAAGCTAGCGTCCCCACTGCTAGCTCATTAAAACTTTAAATGCTGTTTGTTAATTTGCTCCAAAAACAAAGTGTCAAAACTCTTGTTTGGTTCGATCCACTTTTTCCCTCAGTATCTGCCTGTTGCCAGGCAACTGGTCCTACCCGAGAAATATTCTGTCTGTGTGCTAAGCTAAATTAGCCGGCTGCAGACTGTGCTGTAGCTTCATATTTAGCTTCCTGAGACGAGACTCTTAGTGATCTTCTCATCTAACTGTTGGCCAGACAGCAAATAACTGTATTTCCCCAAATGTCAAACTTTTCCTTTAACACTTCAGCAAAAACATTCTGCTTCCTCCAGAGCTCATAACTGATTCATGCATCCTGAAAAATTCAATATCAAGCCTTCAGTGGACATGCTGCTCGCTACAAATCTGCACACTGCAGTGAACATTTAAATTGTGGACTATAAAGGAAGCATCTTTCAGATCACTTTATATAAGAACAACTGGAACAGACAGAGCATCGACTGAACTCTAATTGTTTACACTTAAGGCTGTCAAAATGATTCATACTTGAATGTTTTTGATACCATGAGCATTAAAATGATAGATTCTCCATCAGTCTGATGATCAGGGTTAAAGAAGGGAAACAAAGCTTTGAGAAACTACTTTTATTTCGCAAGACGAGGGTGGGAGAGATGAGTAATTCAAGCACACTAACTTGGTATTCAAGCTGCAATTTCTCCAAACTAAAGACCAGAAAATATCCTATACTGGGAGCCTAAAACTTGTATTTTCATTGTAGTGGTATTGATATCTTTCCATTCTCACTAATACTGTATCAAAGCTTAACACTCTAACAGTGGATTTCAACCTTTTTTTTTTTTCTCAAAGCACACCTAAGGTTAAGCCAAAATCTCAAGGCACACCATATTCATATCGATACAAAATAGACTCTTAAAATAGTCAAGACCACCCACAAGAGGGAACAAAAAAATAACTTTGAGTCCCAGCCAACTGGAGGATCATAGAGGTCAGGAAAACCATGGTCCTAGTTGAGTTAAGCAGCGATAACCAATATATCTAACCCGAATAATAAACACTCTGATCAAAGCAACAGAAAAACATGTTTTATTTATTTGTTCTTTGGCATGATACAGCTTTTTAAAAATGTCATCCTCTTAAAACAGAATGACCTTTTCATTGGTAATGTTAAAATGTGGCTGGGCACACTGAACTCAATAATTAACATAGTAATGTTGACTTCACAGCTAGGCTAAAAAGTAGAATAAGTTAAGATAACTTTAGTTAAGCAGAACTGAATAGTTGTTTAAAAACATAACAAATGAATTAAAATAGGCAAAAATTAGTTGTTGTGGCAAAATTGGTCAAAAAGTAGCCAAAACAATGGCACAAGCAGGAAAAAACTGGGTTAAAAGTGATCACAAATTTGGCAAAAATTAGCAGAAAAGTGGCAGACTATGGAAAAATTAGGAAAGTGGCAAAAAAAAGGTTCCAAATCAGAAACAATCATGGCAAAACTGGGCAAAAAGGGGTTCAAATTATTCATTCATGCCATTTATATACATATTAAACCAACTTATGCAACTTTCAGACAGTTTTTGCTACTTCTTATCATTTTCACTACTTTAGCTGTCCATTATGCACCTTTTTGCCACTTTTAACTTATTTTTGCCATTTTAAACCATGTTTCACTATTTTTACCAGCAATTTTTTACCACTTACAATACTTTTTGGCAACTTTCAGCCCATTTTTAATACTTTTTGACCAAGTTCCATCATTTTTTATACCAATTTTTGCCACTTTCAACCTAGCTTTTGCAACTTTTAAACTGCTTTTCACCATTTCTACCGCCCTTTCTGCCACTTTTAGCCAAATTGCTGACACTTTTCATCATTCTTACCATCAGTTTTACAACTTCTAATATATTTTTGCCACTTTCAACCCTTTCTAAATCCATTCTTGCTGCTTTATCCCCTTTTGGCTCATTTTAACCAATGTTTGCCACATTTTAATCAATTTTCACCACTTTTTTCACCAATTATTGTGACTTTTTATTCACTTTGAGCACATTTTCCACCAATTTGTGCCCTCTTGAGCAAATTTTTGCCACTTTTAATACATTTTCACCACTTTCAACCCGTACTAAACCCATATTTACTGCTTTATTTCTTCTTGACCCATTTGGACCAATGTTTGCCACCCTTTAACCATTTTTTTGCTAATCTATGCTACTTTTAACCCAATTATTGTCACTTTAAACTGCTTTTTGCTATCTTAAGTGCCCATTCTTGCCACATTTAGCCAACTTGTTGACACATTAAGGCATTTTTTGCCACTTTTAACACACTTTTGCTTTTCTTTTGCAATTATTTAATCTGTTGTTGTTGTTTTTTTTTTTTTTTTCATTGATCCTATCTCATTTTCTTCTACTTTAATCTCTGGTATCCTGAAATTTGTGCACACCATGGCTTAGCTATGAAGCCTGACATTACTTTCCAGATGTTTTAGTTCAGTGTTTCAATTCACATTGTTAACATTACCAAAAAAGTAAATCTGTAGTAAGGAAATTGGTTCACATTTTGAAAAAAGGCAATATTGCAGTGTTGGGGGGCCCCATATCACAGTCTGCTCATGGCCTCCCTTTGGCCATGGGTGGCGCTGCTCTAGAGTAACCTAAACAGCATAAATATCAAATCAGATAGATGTTTTTTTTTGTGTGTGGAATAATTTGTCCAAGTGGCAACTACTGTTGCCGTTGGGAAAACACTTTGTCAGTACCAATGTAAAACCACAGTTGGCAGGATTCCTCATGCCTTTTTCAGCGCTAGAGTAATGGTTATAGAATTTAACCCTTTCTGGGGTACTAAATATGTCAGTGTTCAAAGCTATTTCCTCCCCCAGGCTTGTCTTTCCTCCTGGGCCCCACAAAGCAATGCAGCAGTTGTAGTTAGCTGTTAGCAAACACATCATCACCACTTTAACGCCACATTCCCATCGGAACACTTTCAATGGTAAATAACACTGCAGTATATTACTCCCAATATTTAGCAGGTGGTTGTTTTAAAGACCAGTAATCTGAAGAATCTGAGTTTTAGAGCTCTGCTGGAAGCATCAGAGCTCTGGCTCTGTCTCTTTCTCTTGGACGTGGGAACCAAGATGATAAAGGTGTCCCATGCACTGCAGAGGTTCTTGTGCATACTGTGACTTAATCCTTGCAGCACCACTGTACACCTGCTTCAGTTACACCACTCCTTAAGAAATATTGTGTTAGACAAGTATTATATTAAATCCAAACTGACAATTACAAAAGTGAATCTACAAACCATGAATTTACTTGAGTGAAGCAGCTAAAGATGAGTAAATGATATGTTTTCTGAGGTAAAATTAGTGTTTTTACCAATGCAACTTCTCTTACAAAAAGCTTCTATTCCTGAAGAGTCCATCTCTGTAATGCTGTCAAAACCTTGGGAAAACAATCTGAGCCTGTCAGAGGTAAAAACAAGCACCTTTAGTGGATTTCTTTGATCCAGCATTTGCCTGCAGGGATTCTGTGAAGCAATTACAGACAGTTTCTGGGCTCCAAGCAAAAGAAATCTGCCAGAGTGAGCCCAAATTTTGAGGTATCTATAAGTCACTGACAAAATATGTAACAGTTTGGCTTGGGTTCAAAAGTACAAGTCTGCATTAACCTCATTTCATCCTGATCTGTGTAAATTACTCTGTCAGACTAGGAGAAATGGGGAGAAATAGGAACGACCCGGTTAAGGTTTTTTTTTTTTTTTTCTGCTAATCGCATCTGAGTAAGATCAGCTGATTCCGTTACCTGTCATATTTTGTGTATTTATAGCGGCTGGTTTTGTGGTTGGTCTGTCTACTTAGCTTTGTAGTATACCAGGACTTCCTGCAGGTGGCAGTGCAACCTTATAAAGAAGCCCTAAAGTCATCCTGATTCACAGTGCAGATGTGGTTAGCCCATAAGAGCCCACACCCATTTCCCCTCACTGCAAATTATGGCGGGGCATTAAACAGACTCAGCAGACCATGTACAACACATTTATGACTTAAAAAAAAAACTATCTCTAATGTCAAGGATAGGAAATGTTACTTATAAGTCACGTTGGGCTTTTGTGGTTAATTTATTATCATCTATCATTGGTAAATACATTTACTTTCCAGTCTTGATTGCAGAGTGGTATAATTTTATCTTTTCACTTGATTTTATACAGCATAAGTCAAAATCAATTAGATTTAACAACAAAAATCATTTTCAGGGGTGTTTTTTCAACACAAAAATCCAAATAATGGGCCCTCCACAGTCATGATGTATTGATGACATCAATGCATGTATACTGGATCGGCGATATAGGGCCTTTTTAACCCCTTTTCACCAATGCTTTAGTTCATTTATGCCACTTTTTTCCACTCTTTGCCCATTTTTTCCACCTTGAATTCACTTTTAAACCCCCTTTTTCTACTTCATCTAGCCAATTTTTGCAAGTCTTTCTCCACTTTATACCCTTTTTGCTCCCTTTTAACAGCTTTTCACCATTTTCCACCCATTTTAGCACCCTTTTTAGCCATTTTTTCCCACTTTGAACTCATATTTGCCAGTTTTTGACCTGTTTTTACAAGTTTATCTGGCCTTTTTTTGTCACTTTTAACCGCTTTTCACAATTTTCTTCACATTTTTTGTCTTGTTGCATTTCTATAATATTTCTTATGCCAGTTTAATCCCATTGTTGGCTCTTTTGACTCCTGTTCACCACTGCTTTCACAAGTTATGCCACATTTTTCTACACCTATTTTATTTTTTCCACTTTTAAATTATTCAGCCAGTCACATGACCACATCAGAGTGTTCAGTGTGTTTCAATCAGGGACTTTATTAGTTTAAGTCAAGAAAAAAGCTATGCAAGGTCTCTTACAGGACATTTAAAGGTCATGTAACACCTGTGTGGTCCTCATGGGTTAATACTGATTTGCTGACTGTGCCATTCTATAATGAAACTACAGTCAAGTATAGTGAGGCTGAGCTCATTTGCATTTAAAGAGACACACACCATAAAAACTGTTTTGAGAAAGGCTTTTAAGAGCTGGTTTACACGGGGTCACAAACCTCCCTTGGTACTCGATCGATATCAATTTTTTTTCCAAAGCATGGCACATGTGTTACATTCTGACCACAGGGGAGTGTGTTCAGAGGTGGAAAAGTGACGCTAACCCCCCTGCCAGCTTGGTCTGTGCTGCAATGTATCACTGCACAGTCTAAGCCCTGAAGCAGCCACTCGCAATATGGATTGTGAAACGGATAGGATTGAATTTTCTTTTGCTGCAGGTTGTATGCAGTGGGTTATGGTGGCAGCTGCACCTGCGGTCAGGACAACATGTGGCCCAGCATTTTACACTGATATGGCTGCAACAGTATATAGGATGCAGACCATTTTAAAGATGAAAACAGGCATTTTTTAACAGCAAGTCTGATCTACTGATCACATATTGTTATTTCAACAGATTTAATCAAAATCAGACAACAACTATCAGTTTCCAGTAAAGATTAACTGATGAAAACCAGGGCTGAAACCAGTATTTGACCTAACATTGCCCATTTTTCATTACTTTTTTTAGTGTGAGACTCCCAAGAGGCCAACATTTTCTCAGGCTTGACCACAACTGATCAGAGTTTGTCAAAGTGGTGATGATGCCGGGAGATGCCAGCATTAAACTGAATGGTAACAACATCTACTGCTGAGATATGTTAATTTCTGTACAGGTTCTGTGAAGATGACGCCATGCAGCAGTGGAGAACTCCCCTTAGGCGGCCTTTTATGTGTTGTCCATCTATCCATCCTTGCATCCATCTACTTTTGCTTATCCGGGTCAGGTCGGGTTTCCATAGCAACGGTTTCCACTCCCTCCTGATTGATTTCAAGGCACTACCAGGCTGGATGGGATTGTATAGTCCCTCATTTGAGTCCTGGGTCTGCCCCAGGGTCTCCTCCCAGTTGGGTGTGCCTGGAAGACCTCCACAAGGAGGCAACCAAATTTTATGTGTTGTCTTTTTATCTGGACCTCAAGTTTATTATAAAGTTTGAAATAAGCTGTCCATGCCTCGTTATTTGAAAACTGACAATGTCTGTAAACAGGGCTGATATTACAGATTATGAACCAATAAATTAGTGCATCCCTATTTCCTAGATCAGTTGGGTCGTCTCTGATAACAAAATTAATATATTTCACATTTTTAGAAAGAACCAGATTTTCTCCAGAGCTAAATTTTCAGTCATAACACAAATAGATCTGACTCTTGCTCATTGTCATGGGTGGTTGAGCAGGCAGGATTAGCTGGGAGAGGAGATGAGTTGCAGGTATAAAATATTTACCCGTGACACAGTGTTAAAAATACATTTTCACTCTGCTTCACATCTAACAGATTGAGAAACACAACATGCTTCATGAATAGAAAGGCTCACTCTTGCCTCTGAAGCTATTCACAGACACTGTAATGGGTATTTTCTTGTCTCAGGCTGTGTCTCCTGGAAGGCACATATGAGCAAAGAGTGTGTCTGAGAAAAACAACACAATACAAAGAGAAAAATATATCTCTCCCTGGCTGAGTCTGCTGCCTCTGGACAGACACGGTCTCTGTCCGCTGCCTCAGAGCCGCTGGTCAAACAATGTCAGGGCATGTGTTGTTGAGTCTGTCTGCATTTAATTCACAGCTTACTGCTTTAATAGCTACAGCCCCCTGCTCACTGCTGAACCCAGGGGCCATTCTACCACCTGAGTCACACTATAATAGCTTGTACTGAGATACAGCTGTTCAGCCGCCTCCTACAGATGAAGCTGGATGAGCCGCCAGAAGTGTCTCGACCGAGGCGAGATTGTTCATTTTGTCAACATGCAGCGTCTTTGCCCACCTCTGTCTGGGTATACAGCCTGAGCATGGACACAGTCAGTTAGAGATACGCTTTAGAAACACTCACTGAAACGCTGCTCGGGTTCAGAAAATCTTCTTCACACACCTGTGAATTTTTAAGCATGTCCAAGCCACAGAGGCACACACCATCTCATAGGGCACACTTTAGGCGTTGAAACCAGGTCACACAACATTATCATAAAAGTGAAGCGCAGAGATTTGTGTTGGTGTGTAAAGGCTGAGTGGAGAGAAAACAAGACAAACAGGATGCTGCTCCCTCCATAAAGGGGGCTGTGATGTACTATTATTAAAGAAATACAACAGGCTATATTCAGGGTTTGAAGCTCTCTGAGGTAAGATTGTCAAAATATGAGATACTTTGGTTGTTTTTGCACATATAATGTGTTTTATCTAGTCTGAATCATGGACCTGTTTGCATAATTATGAGTGTTCCTACAGAGATATGGATATATTTTTATATAGCATCAGATTTTACAATGCAGCTGTACAGGATTGCTGCAAAGTTTAATTGTGCTCTTTTATACACCAATGAAGTGTCCACAGATGTGATCCATGGTCATACAGGGACATGAACACAGATCTAAATGTGTGACCATGAGGTCGATGCACTCTAATATATCTGGCTTTCAAGTGGGAAAAGCCCCAGAAGTAAATAAAGACATCAGGCACATGATAAGGAT
Source organism: Cheilinus undulatus (assembly GCF_018320785.1). Classification (NCBI taxonomy): domain Eukaryota; kingdom Metazoa; phylum Chordata; class Actinopteri; order Labriformes; family Labridae; genus Cheilinus; species Cheilinus undulatus. Next base: position 7,595,274 of record NC_054881.1, on the reverse strand, counting down.
GCTTCCTAGTTGTTCCCCCTTTGGAGGTCTTCCAGGCATGCCAAATTGGGAGGAGACCCTAGGGCAGACCCAGACCTGGCTGGAAAGGTTTTATTTCCCATCTGGTTTGGGATTGCTAAGCAATGCTAAACACACAAAGAAGTGGAGTTGGGATGGGTTTTTAGCGTCATGAAAAACAGATATATAATGCTGGCTTGCAGTCATATCAGCCATGTCCATGGAGGTCCTCCAGGTAAGCCTAACCGAGAGGAGATCCAAGGGCAGACCCAGAACTGGCTGAAAGGATTTTATATCCCATCTGGCTTGGGAATCCCAAGGTATCCCCCAGGAAAAGCTGCAAAATGTCACTGGGAAAATGGATGTTTGGTATAACTTGCTTAACCTGCAGCAACCACAACACAGACCAAGTTGACTTGGATGGATGGATGGATGAATGGATGATAAACTCATAGATAAATGAATAAAACTCAAAGGAGACAAAGACATTTGACATTTGATCAGGATGCCCCCTGGTTGCTTCCCTATGGAAGTCTTCCAGGCATGCTAAACTGGGAGGAGACCCCAGGGCACACCTAAAACTGGCTGGAGGGCTTGGGTATTCTATCTGTCTTGGGAAAACCTCTGTAACCTCCAGGAGGAACTGAGAAAATAACTGGAAAAGGGGATATTTGAGTTGGCTTGCTTGACCTGCTGCCACCGTGACCAAAATAAGCAGAAGAAAATGGATGGATGGATGGATGGATGGATGGATTAACCCCTAAATTGAAAAATTAGACATCTGGCATCTGATCAAGATGCCTCCTGGTTACCTCCCTGTGGAAATCTTCCAGGCACACACAACTGGGGGTGGACCTCAGAGCTGACACAGAGCTAGCTGCAAGGATTTTGCATCCTTGATATTGAAGGACAGATAGTAAACCTATAGATCCATGAAGTAAACGAAGACATCGCAAATGCCTCCTGGGTACCTCCCTGTGGAGGTCTTCCAGGCATGCCAAAAAGGGAGGAGACCCTGGGGCAGACCAAAAACTGGCTGGATGGATTTTATATCCCATTTGGCTTGGCAATGCTAAGGTATCCCCTTGGAGGAGCTAAAACATTTCTGGGGAGAGGGACGTCTAGGTCGACTTGCTTAGCCTTCTGCCAGTGTGACCTGATGATAAACAAATACTGGTTGAGTCCTTCCAATCTATAGCTGCTCCAAAGCCACTCTGCAATTACAAAACGGACAGAAATCTACACAGAGTGATGTCTCTGGTCATTGCCTAATGCATTTATCATGCTAGGCAAATGATTCAGTTTAAAAACGAGGCACGTCTGGGCCTTGAAAATAATATGTTAATGTTCTGGAGTAGCCCGAGGATGTTATCAAGACAGTTCAGGGTGCACATTAATCCTCCTGAAAGATGGCATGCTCATCCACCAAAACAGTGTCTGAAGATAGACCATGTATGTCAGCAGTAAGTATAGACAGAGCAAAAGATACTGGCTCATAAAATTTACAGAAGCCGATTCAAACCGAGAAAGCATCAATGCTTCCAACAGTTAGGTTGCATTGAGGTGGTTCATGTTATCACTACTCACGCTGAGTGCTAATGCAGTGCTAAAATGTGAAATCTTCAAAAACGATCCTGGCTGAGAAATTCAGTGTGATTAAAGTTGCCGTTTTGCACAGAGTAAAGGTGTGGCACAGAGGAATGGCTAAATACATTTTGGATCTGATAGTTGTGCTTCTGCTTCTACTCAAATCCTAAAAGTTTAACTAAAGAACAAAAATATGAAAATACTGACTCGCCTGTAGGGCTGCATGAGAAGTCAGTTGGATTCTCCCTGAGGAGGAAACTAAAACCATGATAATCTGTACAAATCTCTGAAATTAAGGAGATCAAGGGATTTTCTGGTCTGTTTGGGACCAACATTTCAGTGCCTTTAAAAAAAGAGAAGAAAAGTGAAGTTTATTCTTTTAATTAAGACAGGATCAGAGTTTTTATCTGTGAGAGCATGTGCAAATATTGAACAGATACCTTGGTCTGCCTAACCATTAACACCATTTATGCTATACTGGAGTGCACTGTACTGGGAGTGTTCCTAATTTGTCACCTACAATATCTTTCATGTAATTCAAGTTGTAAGTTTTGATCACTTATGAAGCCCCCGTGACACTTTCAATCACTGCAGACAGCACAGAAGCAGAACGTCCCTTCACTGATGTTTACAAACCAGTTTTTGAACTAAACACCACATTCTCATGTTCCTTACATCTGTCCTCTTCCACAGCAGCCAGGATGAAAGCCTACAGAAGAACAGACAGCTCTATGTATTATAGATGCGGCTGAGTCAATAATGCTGCTGGAGGACAAGAAATCATCTTCAAAGCGCTGTAGAGTGCTAATTGGCTAATATTAGATGGTTAGCAATGGCTAATGATAATATTAGGATCATTGTGAGCTGTCACTGTCTATCAGTGTTCATGTGCAGTGATGTAAGCTAAAAGGTAAACCTAGTTAGACCAAGTTAACATGATGTTATCTGGCAGAATCAGGAGAAGTTTGTTCAGAGATGCTGTCTACACAAACCTACAGAGACACCAGAACGTCTGGTAGAATTATTTATTATCGAACCCTCTTCACCTGCTATTTAATTCTTTTCTACCACTATTTAGATCTTTTTACTACTATTTAGATCTTTTTACTACTATTTAGATCTTTTCTACCACTGTTTGGATCTTTTCTATTGCTATTTAGATCTTTTCTGCTGCTATTTAGTTGTTTTTCCTTCTATTCTTTTCTTCTGTCCCTGCTATTTGGTTCATTTTTTCTACCATTTGTTTTTTTTCTCTTGCTGTTTGATATTTCTCTCCTATTCAGTTCATTTCCCTTGTAATATGGTATTTTCCCCCATTATTCATTTTTACCCCTACAGTTTGGTTCTTTGCCCCTACTGTTTGGTTTCCCGTGCTATAAGGGCCTTTTCCCCTGCTATGTAGTTCCCTTTTCCTGCCATTTGTTTGTTTTTCCTGCTATCTGGTTGTCTGTCTCTGCTATTTGGTTCCTTTAACCTGTTATTTAGTACTCTGTCCCTACTATTTAGGTTCGATTAACCTGCTATTTGGTTCTCTGTCACTGCTATGTAGTTCTCTGTTTCTGCAATTTAGTTCTCTGTCCCTGCTATTTGTTTTTATTAACATGCTATTTAGTTCCCTGTGCCTGCGATTTGGGTTCTTTTCCCTGCTATTTAGTTCTCTGTCCCTGCTATTTGGTTCTATTAACCTGCTATTTAGTTCTCTGTCCCTGCTATTTAGTTCTCTGTCCCTGCTATTTGGTTCTATTAACCTGCTATTTAGTTCTCTGTCCCTGCTATTTAGTTCTCTGTCCCTGCTATTTGGTTCTATTAAAATGCTATTTATTCTCCTTCCCTGCTATTTGGTTCCTTAAACCTGCTATGTAGTTCTCTGTCCCTATTTTGGTCTCTTTCCCTGGTAATTAGTTCTCTGTCCCTAGTATTTAGTTCTCTGTCCTTATTTCGGCTTCTGCTAATTAGTTCTTTGTCCCTGCAATTTGGTCTTCTGTCCCTGCTATTTTGGTTCTTTGTCCCTGCTAATCAGTTCTCTGTCCCTGCTATTTGCTTCTATTAACCTGCTATTTGGTTCTCTGTCACTGCTTTGTAGTTCTCCGTCCCTGCAATTTGGTTTTCTGTCCCTGCTATTTGGGTTCTTTTCTCTGCTAATTAGTTCCCTGTCTCTGCAATTTGGTTCTTTTAACCTGCTATTTAGTTCTCTGTCCCTGCGATTTACTCCTTTTTTTCATGCTATTGGGTTTTCCCTCATACATGGCTCTTTTCTCTGCTGATGTTTTTCCACTGCTATCTGTTTCATTTTTACTTCTGTTTGTTTTCCCCCCTTTATTTTTAGTTCTCTGTCCCTACTCTGCCATTCTTTTTCCATGTAATTTGGTGATCTCTCTCTGTTATATAGTTCTTTCCTCCTGCTATTCAGTTCTCTGTTCTTGCTATTTGCATATTTTCCCTTTTATTTGGTTCTTGTTTCCTGCTATCCTTTCTATTTAGTTCTATTTCCCTAAAGCAACTGTTGGTTGGCATCACTTACTCCTTACTTTATTTAATATACACTGAGAATAGAAACAGGTTACAGTACTTTTGTGTCAAAACTACTCGTACCACATATTGGTTGTAGGTAGGTAGACAGCTGCGAATCTACCAATGAATGTGTGGACTCTACAGTCCTTTACAGAACTTTACTCTGCTGAAAAACTGACACCAAAGCAGGTGGAGGTATGCAACATTACACACAGGCTGTGCTCAACGCTACATCCTTCATCTAAACGAATGGTACAACAGGAACTTTTGACCTTACATTTTTCTAATATGTTCTTGTCCATTTCAATCCAAAAATGCAACAAATCTCAGCTATCTCACTAGCTCAGCAGATACAGCTGTGTTTACCTTCTCCTGACATATGTGCCGACAGATAGGAGTAAAGGGAAACAAGGAAAATACTTTTCTATACCGATGACATTGATGAAAATGTTGCTATATAGTGCTTTATACTGTAAAAGATGACTTAAATTGCAGAAGTAATGCATTGTTTGTTATTTGACAGCTGGACCCTGATATTTGAAAAACAACCTGTTTTTTAAAACACTACCATTATTTGGTTCTCACCTGCCAAACAGAGGTGGCCTTTTCATCAAGTTACAGCAATAATGAATAAGACTTCTGTTTTGTGTTTACCAAATATGCAAACAGAATACATATCAAGTTATTATTTTTGCACATTAGCCAAACTTTTACACAATTTAACCAAGGAGCACTGGAGAGTTGGGTATTATTCGTCTTTCAAAGGGCCATAAAAAGATGCCCAGTAGTGCTGCTGGCTATTATAATTTCCATTTCAGCTTGAAAACCCATCACAGTTCACCTGAACAAAACAAATAAATATGAAATGGAGAAAAGCCTGGAAGCAAAAAACACTCAACATTAAAGGGGAATCATTTTACACTGCAGCTCGTTAAATGTTAGATTGAAAGCAGGGAAGTGGAATCTTTTATACGGGCCTTAAAAATCAGACCACCATGCTTGAAAAGGCGTCCTCTTCTGTGCACAAACGCTGTCTAAAGCTATGATAATATTACCAGTGGAGGCTTTTTTTCTGCTTTCAGAGGGAGGCTGCTGAAGTGAGCGGTCACATCCAAGTGTGGGCTGGAGAAGATAGCCAGGTCTAGTGTTCTTAGAAATCATCTGATACTGGCATTCATTAAGGCACATTTTGTTTTCTCTTTTCTCCTTCTGAAGCAGCACCAAATGAAGCAGCAACACGGTTTCTGGATACTCTTATGCCACGCCAGAGGGCCTCTACTACATGCTTATTTTGTGGTTTATATTATTTTGTGCTTAGCGCTAAACTGTTGCATCCGATTCCAAATTATGCCATCGTGAGCCTGATTGCGGCGCCTTAATGATTAGTGACAAAATGGATTCTTAATGAATATCTGACCCAGGAGAAGATTTGAAAACCAACCAACAGAGAAATAAAGCTCTTTGGATGCTTTAAAGCCCAAGCACTGATTGGAAGTGTTGCCTCTAAACTGTGCTCTGAATGTTTCCATCTGATGCTCTTCAAACTGAATTTCATTTGCATTTTATAAGCTACTGTCAGGAGTTTGGTCTTGCTCTCAAACAGACTATAATAAATAGTTAGGCCTCTGTATGACCCACTGGAGCTGATGACATTATCAGGAATGAGACTGATTATGTTTAAGTATAACTAATGTCCGCATATCCATCAAAATATGGGTGATGACTCATAGCGTCCCATGCAAGAATGTACATTTCTTTAAGGGGGAATAGAAACCTCATAGAAACTACCTGTAGCCGACTTGGAAAGCACAGTGTTATGCACCAAACAGTTTGGAATATGTTTCTGATGAAGAAATATTTAATAACCACTCCAAGAACTGAGGTGAGAGAAAGACACGAGAGACAGGATGACTTAAGTTGAGCTGTTTACTTAGTCTCGGCCGAGGAGAAACAGTGACATCAACACAGTGAGAGGTTGAAGCCAGATTTCCCACGAAGCCCAAAGTAGTTCACGCTTTTATTCCTCATGGTAAACCTTGATCCTGATCATAACTCAAGATATGATCCACAGCCTCTGCCATACTGGAGCCAGACTGTCTCCATCTAAAGGTCACCAACACACGAAGCTGTGAGGAAACACTATAGGAACAAACAGCATTTTATCTACTCAAGGATGTGAGTTTAGACTATCAACCAAGGAGAAGAGGAGAGACGCCAGAGTCTCCATTCCTGACTGTACAGTGTGACCTGGGACCTTGGATAAGCTTAACAGAACTTTTATGAATCATCAGAAATGTAAGGAATATTGGAAATTTCCTTATCTAATTCCAGAATTACAGAGACAAAAACAGGACTAATATAACATGCCAGGAAGTGATAAAGAAGTTGACCTGCCAAGATTGTAGCATGTTTTGTGAAATATGACAGAGCGATATTTCAGTATTCTCTAAGTTGGGTTGTATAAGGCAGTAGTTCTCACATGGTGTGACACTGATAAAGTCAGAGGCAGAATAAAGGAGGAGCTGGGGTGGAGGAGGGTTGTAAAAAGCAGCTCGCAAAGGGAGCAGCAAAGCATAGAGCAGTTCAAACATGGCAGCATGAGTCCAGTTTGCCAATAGCATGTTAAGAATGAATCAGCTTGCTGTCAGCTGAGGGCTTGTGTGAGATCAGCTGATCTCAGTTTTATGGCAGCACTTGACTCCGAGCATGGCTTGTCTGAACTAGCCCTATAAATTAGATTTACTGCGACATATAAAAGGCTGTTTTGTATAGACATGACTTTGGCATCTCTTGATATTTTGACTTAATCTCAGGTGTGCATTGGGCAAAAAAAAAGTTTGAACCACTGGTATAAGGTACCTGGCATTAGCAGTGGCATTTGCTTCCAGTGCTATTGTTTTTTGTTTTTTTGGCTTTTCATGTCTTTATATGATATAGGAGAACAGTGGATAGAGCTGGAAATGGGAGAGTGAGTAGGGAGAGACATGCGGTGAAGGGCCACAGGCCAGATTCGAGCCCGGGCCACCCGCGTACATGGGTGGCACCTTAGACTGCTAGGCCATCTGTGCACCCCCAGCTTCCAGTGATTTTAATAAGCCTTGCCCCTATAAGCATGACATTGGGGAAACAATGGCAACAGATGAACATCCTGTACTCTGACATGGCTGACAGTCTACATTCTTGGGCCTACCTGTGGTTTTTTGCCCCTACTTCCTGTCCAGACAGGAAGTTGCCTCATAGGACTATACAATTAAACAGAAATGGTGTAGGAGGTGTTAGAACTGACACAAAATGAACAGATATGCCCGGACAGCAGAACATTGTGTGACTTAATGTTTCAACCTGTAAAAATAAAGAAAATGTAGTCATGCACACTCGTCATACATTTAACCATTTTAGTTATAAAGTTTCACTTGGCAGAGAAGGCTCTGCTCAAAAGATTCTCCCTGGGTTAGTCAGGTTGCATGCAATGGATGGATACATTTATGACAACGCGTACTGAATACAGTAAATCAGTTTAAAAGCCTCTAATACATAGTAGCATGAATCTGAATATGATGGTCCGACAAGCTTTATGCTATAAAGGAGGAGGCTGGGGTGGAGGAAGTTCAGCTTTGCCAGTAGAAGTGTGGTGCATGAGCATTAATGCAAGCAGGGATTAGTGAAAAGTATGCTAGATTTAAATATACTGCTGTTTTGAGAGAAAGAGCTGTGGTTGGCTATGTGAGCTGGGAGACGATAATTGGTATCTGCTTTCCTGCATGAACTAATGCTGAGCTTCATTTAAATGGGGCAAAAAGTAATGTTGGCTCAAATGTATGCTATATGGAACATTTTTATGGGGTTTTATTTTCCCCAGATAGTGCCCATTTGGGAATAATTTGCAATGCAAGCTTCGTCTACAATTTACATGCTCTTTCACTACATGCTGATCGCTACTTGATCACCTGTTGTGATCCACCTGGTCTACAACTAATTATTTCAGCTCAATTTGCCACTTTGACAGCTAATACATTGATGACACATCGTACTGACTGTAGCTTGTCTTATTATCAGACATTAGAAGAATCAAGTAACAGCCGTAACCATATTTGACAATTGTCTATTCAGCCATTCTGATTGGGGTCGGTTTCTGTTGATAAAGGTCTGCAAAAAAAAAAAAAAAAAACAGCATTCAGTAAGGCAGAGAACTCTGAATGGGGAGTGATGCAGGCTGCTGGCATCTATGAGCCACTATCCTCAATTGGAAATGTCTTGGAGAAGTGTTGTGAAGTCCCACTCGTGACAGTAGTAGCTTTCCAACTTCTTGGGCTCACAGTTTCCACATCTACACCAACAGATAACTAAGAATCTCTCCTGCTAATCGGCATCCACTAGAGTTTCTCCCCTCTTTCTCCCTGCTGAGTCTCCATAGGTAGAAGTTGTTCCTCTGTGTTCTCTGGGTCATATAAGTATCTCATTGTATCCACAGTAAACGGCATGTCATCACCATTCTGGGTAAAGAAGCCCAAAAGTTGGCTTGATAGCTGTCTAACTGTCCACAATATTTTTAATATGCCTGTTATCTTTGTCGTATTCATATGAGAAAGGGAGTTTGACTGAAAAAGCCTATTGTATCTTAAAGCATAGAGATGCTTTGAGAAAGTCAAACTTCTGTGTCATGATTTGGGAAAGGTTTCTATCATGGTTTAAATAAACATGACAGATGGTACATGCATTTCATTACCCCACAGGAGCAGCATATGGAGTCGAGAGTTCTGCAGCCAGTTTGTTCCATCCTCTCCACAAACAGCATGACTTCTCTCTGCCTTCATTAAATTCAAACTTCTCATGGGTCGCATGTAACTCTGTCACCTCGGCTTTGTGCACAGGTGCTATGGCAACTGTCTGAAGTGTTGATGGAGAGAACACAGCCCTCAGAATAACACGCGGCAATTTTAGTAAGAACTTTTACAGTTCAACAACTCAGCTAATGATGGCTTGCATTCATGCATGGTATGGCTGTGGCTAATGCTTCGTTTTGCAGGTATTTCTGTTCACTCCACAAAATTCTCCCTTCAGTGTTTTCTGTCTGTTTTAATGAGGTATTACTGCATTTTTGCAAAGGTCAAGGTTACAAAAAAGATAGTAAAACACTCTGATTCCACTCTTTTTTATGGCATCTCCCTGCAGCTTGTGCTTAGTAGGACACATGCTGACACAGGCCAGACCTCCACAGATCCCTCTGCTTTATGAGAAACTAGCACAGCTGGATTTTTAAGATATGCTCTTTCTCAGCTTTTATCCTCTCCCTCTCTCTCAGTCCTTTCTCTTCTATATTTCTCTCTCATCGCGTCTGTCCCAAAGGAATCTGATATGAATGGTGATAAGGAGCCAGATGGGAGCAGAGCTGTGAATCCAGACCAGTGGCAGTAAAAATTTAGAGGTCCGTTGTTAACTCTGGGGGGAGATATTGATTGGAGCTCTGTGTTAACTGAAGCATCAACACTGTCGCACTAATAGCAGCCCGGGCAGGCTCGTAAATACCTTCAATACTTTATTCAAACCTCAATCAGAGGGTTATTATGTGAATACATAATGCTCAAAGAATGTCTGGTCCAGACACAAGACTTAATGATTAGTGTAGATGATACTTTATGTTTGGTTTGTTTACACTAATATTACATTTAAAGAATTTTGTAACTTAATTTGAAATTCAAACATTTTCAGTACCTCTTAAGCCCCAATGGGACCAAATTTGGTCCTGCTCGCCTTGATCCAAACAAACTTGCTCTGTGCACTCTATTTTTGCACAAAAAGAGTCATGTTACACATCAAATTAAACAGAAGCAGCTCAGCTACAAGCCCAAATAAACCATTTTTATCTACACCATCTCCAACTCAAAAAGGACTCAAATCAATGACCACATATCAAAGTGGCCGTACACGTAGCCAGACACGTCCACCCCCTATGGGATGGTGCTTGGTACTACAGACACAAACATGGTCTCATTTGAAAGCCCAGCCTCTACTGAAAATTGTAGTCATGTTTGTGCAGTTTCCATTTGTTTAAACAGTTTCTTTTAGTTTTCTGCACTTTATTTTTTGTTGTTTTTGTGCCATTGAAAATAAATCTGCTCCTCTTGGTGTCAAACTTTAGTTCCTTTGTAAGACTTCCTTTGAAAGGGAACTATATGGAGGTCTGGGTGATTTGAGGGGGTTAGAAAAAGAATTCCATGATGCAGTGACCACCTATAATGGCATATGAGTAAAAAAAGTTTGATACCTGTGATTTTTCAAATGGCAGAGATTGTGCCAAATTGTGCCCAAATGGCACAAGAAGGGATTTTGCCTGGATTTTTTTTTTTTTTACTAAAATCTCTCTTATTTTGTCCTGATAACCCTAGCTGCATGAAATTTGAAAGAGGTAATGTCAAAATGTAATGCTATGGCCTACTGGAGAGTTTTGGACTTCAACTGCATTATTTCTATGAGACATATATGCAAAAATTGCAAAATAAATTAGACGGAAATGAAATTTTTCTTTTGCCAACTTGATTCGTCTGATACAGTAATATATATACACATATTTACACTTCTGAATAATTTCACAAGTGCCCTCTTCATAATGGCACCTTGATCATTCAAATAGACCTTGTAGTTACAGAGTTATACTCATTTAAAGATGGGCTGGAAATTTCAAGCAGTAGCCTAATAAAAGAGGCTTGGGCCTAACAGGTTTCATTATAGGTATATGATTGCTTAATGGTAAAACAGGCCTATTATGGGGGTACAAACCCAAATGACAACACAGTGTCATAATGACAGCAGGACTCAGCATTTACTAGAGGTCAAAACTATTATAACCACAGAAAACCACCTCAGACGGCAGTAAAAACAGGCCTGATTCTGTATGGAAAATCACTGCATGAGCTCAGGAACACATCCAGAAATCATTGTTTGTTAACACAGTTCACCATGCCATCCACACATGATACTGGGATCAGCTGCATCAAGCAAATAAGAAGCCATATGTGAACATAATCCAGAAAAGTTGCCATCTTCTCTGGGTCAAAGCTCTTTTAAAATGGACTGAGGCAAATTGGAAAACTGTTCTGTGGTCAGATGAATCAGATTTGAAATTCTTTTTGAAAACCACTGACAAGAAAATGTCTCTTTTAGGGAAAGTCTTGAACATTTCAGCAAGACAATGCCACATCCCTGACAACAGCATGGCTTCACAATCAAAGCTGTGTCTGTCAGCAGTCCAGACCTTTCACCAGTAGAAAACCAGTGCATCATACAAAGTAAAAACCAGCAAATAAGATCCACGACTGTTGAGCAGCTAGAATCCTCCATCAGACAAGAATGGGACAACATTCCTCTCCCAAACTCCAGCAACTGGTCTATTCATTTCTTAGACATTTACAGACTGCTTTTAAAAGTAGAGTGGTTGCTACACAGTAGTAAACATGGCTGTGTCCCTACTTTTTTCAAAACGAGTTAATATTTTTCATGAAATGGTAAAATGTTTCAGCTAACATCTGATATGTTGTTTATGTTATATTGTGAATACAATATGGTTTTATCAGATTAGAAAATTATTGCATTCTGTTTAACTAACATTTTACACAGTGCTCCAACTTTTTAGAATTAGGCTTGTTTTTTTTGGTATTTTGTCACATACTTGTGCACTGATGACTGCTGGGCAATGTGTGTGTGTTGTTTTTCAGTCCTGAGTCTGTTTTTGAAGATGTCACATGACCTTGGTTAGGTAGGCACAAACTATAGAAGGAGTTACAAGTTGAATGCAAGCTAAGTAAGCAGTCATGCTGTGCTAACCCAAAAGAAAGAAAAGATAGCAAGAAAAGAACAGGAGGAGTTTGCAAGGCACCATAAATTAGGCTTTTGGGGATTTTTTACCAACAGCTTTTTACCGGCCCATGGACAAGCCCCCTACCAGCAGCACCGCATTATTTCTGCAGCCCTCAGTGTGTATGCCGCCCTCAGTAGTGTGTCTACAACCATAGGAGAGAGTTAAAAAGTGTTGGTCTAAATAAGTGTAATGTTAGGTCGCTGTGTAAGATGTGAATCTTCAGACAAGACAATATAACCGTGTAATACATTGGCTAAGTAATAAGCTGGATATCCGGCCTGTGAATTATGAAGGAAAAATAAATGCACGGTCATTGAATTCCATTTGTATAGGTGGGTATGGAGTGCTTTACCAAGGAGATTTGGGGTATCTGATTGACTGCTGCCTCTGTTTTAAAGGTTGTTTTCATGTCAGAGTTAAGTCAGTTTTATTGTGTTGTTGCGTTTTTGGCTAAACTGTTTGCATGCCGTGTTTTCATGACATGGTGTAGTTTGTTGAAGTGCACTGAAGCTCTCTTTTCTACCGTTATCTTTTGACCGTATGTCAAACAGGAGCAGGGTTGTCATAAGCCATAAGATTACTGTCTTAACAGTGCCAGTAAAAATCTGCTGTCATTTCAGCACCACAGTAAAACGGACAGCTCCTCTGCTCTGAGGTGCTATTGCCATGTCTCGGAACTTTAACTGCTGCAGCGCTGTCCATGGTGCTGAAATCTCTCTCTTTGACTTCTTTGTTTGCAAATACAATAGCTTAATGGTTTGGTCTTTGCACAGTTATTTTTCATGTGTTTTTCATATTGGCATTCAGATGAAAACACTGCTACATATTGTTAGCATTATAGCATTATTGCCTAAGTCATATTTGATGGTTTTCAGAAAAATGAGGCAGCAGTATTAGGTGAGTATAGTGAGGCAGATATCAATTTGGCTAAAAAAAGACTAAGGCAATTATGCTATGAGGCTAACGATGTGCAAATTTTGTGAGCTTATGTGTGTGCATGTGGCCCATTATAATAGCTGACACTGGGGTCGGTTGTAACTACCTTACACCAAAGACAGGTGCACTTTTGATACATCCATCCATCCATTTTCTATACTGCTTATCTTGTTGAGGTCGTGGGGGGGCTGGAGCCTATCCCAGCTGTTAATCACAGGGCTGACATATGGAGACAGACCACCAGGAACGCTCACATTCACACCTACAGCCAAGCTACACATATGTCGACAGGTGTCACCTGACAGCCAAGGTCAAGCTTGACAGCATCTTTTTTTTTTAACCCCTGGTGATACACTTGGAGACAGCTGGTGGTTTTCGGGTCCTGTGGACATCCACAGCTCAACCAGAGGCTTGCTGCAACCCTACTGCTTGCTTGGACAGTACCCTAAGCCATGCTTACTCACCACATCCACCTCTTATTCTGCCCTAAAGGTGTGGATCTTTTCCAACATATTATTTTCCCACGCCCCTGGTCATGTGTAAAGACCTCCAGAGCACGACCAGGGTTGTGTCAATCCTCTTTCCCACTTAATGGTGCCCTCAGGCAGATGTAAGGCAGTTCTTAACAGTACTGCACAACAAATCGAAAACACAGAGACTAGGCAGAAACTATGGCAGCCTGACATTATTAAAAATGACACTTCTAAAAATGTACCCCCATTTGCAATAAAATAATGCTTCATTGTTTATACTGGGCTCCACAGTGATGAAGAGCAGGTACTTTGTAACAGCTTTGTTTTAAACAACTCTCCTCCCATCTGCTGACTCTTTTAAACCTCCGTGTTTTAGTTTCTATAAAAATGAGAACTATCCAATTCAAAAATATCATCACATTTCCAGTCTGTGTATGGCCTTGTTATTCACTATAGCCAGTGGAGATGATGGATGAAATAGAGGCAGCCTTAAAGGTAACATTTCTTTATGCACGGAGGAAAGTCGGTTTACTCTTTGATCACCACATCACTGCATAAATCATCAAAGCTCAGACAAGTTTCATAAAAGGTTATTTATAATGCTCTGTCATGTAAATATTCAGCTCAGACATATTTCTTTCAAACAAATGTGTCTGGATTAAACACGGTGATAACTTACTTAGGCCAGAATGTTTAGTAGCTTTGACTTACGGGTGAATAATCAGCTCTGCAAAGGACTTTGTATCCAGTTGCATTTCAAACTTCTTGCCTAAGGGTTGTCGACTTAAGTTTTTCAGACTCACAGCAGTAAATAGTGGCAAAACATTTAAGCTAAGTTGGGACAATGGATAATGCATCTCCCTCTTAAGTCTTCATGATTCTCCCTCTTTTTCTGCATCTCCCTCTTCAATCTCCAGCTCTCCTCTGTCTTTTCTGCATCCTTTTTTTCTTTTCTGCATCTCTATCTTCTCCCTTTTGCTTCTTTGCATCTTCCACTTCACTCTTTATGAATCTCCTTTTCTCTTCGTCTTCATCTCCCTTTCCTTCCTTCTACATCTCCTGTTTTTCTGTCGTCCTTTTCTATCTTTATCACCCTCTTCTCTCTGTCTGCATCTCCCTCGTGTATCTGCATTACCCTCTTTTCTTTTTTCTGCATCTCCCTCTTCTGTCTGCCACTTCCTCTTCTTTCTTTTTGCTTCTTTCTCTTTGATCTGCATTACCCTCCTTTCCTTTTTAGCATCTCCCTCTTTGTTTATTGCATCACCCTCTTCTCCAATTCTGGATCCTCTTCTTTTGTCTGCATCACTTCCTTCTCTTTTTCTGCATCTCCCTTTTCTTTTATTTCTACACCTCTGGCTTCTCTTTTTCCCAGTCTCCTTCTTTCGTCTGCATCTCCCTCTTGTTTCTCTTCACATTTACCTCTTCCTTCGGCATCTCCCTCTTCTTTTTCTACATCTCCAGTTTTTCTGCATCTTCCTCTTCTATCTTTACTACCTCCTTCTCTGTCTGCATCTCTTTCCACTATCTGCATTGTCCTCTTTTCTCTTTCTGCACCCCCCCTTCTATCTGCATCAACATATCCCCTTTATCTGCATCTCCTTTCTTCTGTCTAGGTCTCCCTCCTCTTATATCAGCATATTCTTCTCCTCTAGTGCTGAATCTCCCTCTTTTGTCTGCATCACCCTCATCTCTCTGCATCTCCTTCTCTCTTTCTGCATTACCTTCTTCTCTTGCTCTACATCCACCTCTTCTATCTGCATCACATTCTTTCTTTTTCTCTCTTTTTGCATTTCCCTCTGTCTCTTTACAACCCAACACGGTTTCAGTAGAGAGCTGTTAAGTATGAGGTTTTCTGCCTGTGATAAGAGTTTTTTCCTTGCAACCTAAACTTTTTTCTGACTGTTTCTCTGTGCTGAGCACATGGTAGAATAATATTGGGTCTTGATAAATAACTTAACAGACATTACAGTCTAGACCTGCCCTCTCTGTGTCTTGAGATAACATTGGCTATGAATCAGAGCTTCAAATTACTTCATTGAATGGCTGTTATTTTCACATCACTGTATCTCTATCACAGAAGTAGTTAGCGACAGTGACAGCTGATGAAGTTTTTGCAGAGACTTTTTATTTTTCCTTTGCATTAATTAGCAAAAAATATGACGTTTACAGTAGTGGTTCTCAACTGGTGGGTTGGGACCCCAAAAGTGGGTTGTGGAACAGTTTTCAGTAGGTCGCGAATGTGTGTCTGAAAAAAAAATAGTGGCAAAAGTCAAACATGCAACCATACCCGTTATTTTACACTGATTTATTGTAATGAGGGTACATTTAAATGTTTTATGAATATTTCAACTCATTTTTCTCCTTTTCTTGCCATAAAAAAGCTGCTTTTACCATGCTAATGAGGTAATTCCTCAAGATCTCTGGATAATTGGCTAAACTGCACATGTTATCACGGGAAAGCTGAGTGTAAAACATATCAGTTTTGTCCTGATCCTGTCATAAGTTCTGTTCCATCCAAGATCTTAAAGGGGACATATATTGAGCAGAAATCACTTTTTCATGCTTTTCTAACAAAAACATGTGCCTCTGGCCTTTCAGTCCCTCCGCGAATCTGAAAAATCAATTCTTTCCAACCCTCTCTTTCTCCACCTTTCAGAAAATGTGTGCTGAAACAAGCTGTTCTCAGGTTTCCCCTCAAGATGTCATGTGGGGAGTTAGCCCCGCCCCCAGGTTTGGTTGGCCCTCCTCCCCTGATCCTCCTCATATCACATCACATTACATCCATTAAGCCACATCCATTTCTTGAGAGGGGTGGAGTCAGTGGCAGACTCAGAGAGTTCATAAACATTCAAAGCCACAGACACAGAAACAGCTCATTCTGAGCAGGGCTGAAACAGAGGGGATTTTTTTAGACAAGCAAAAATTCAATAATGGAGTTTTTTTTTTTAGCAAAAAACTTCACAGGCATGTTTTGGGGACCTCTGAGACCAATATAAACTCATCTTTAAAGGGTAAAATATGTTTGCTTTAAGTGCAATATTTTCATTAATAAATGTGCATTGTTGAAAATTTTTGGAAATTTGGGTCACCATATGTCATCAAAGATATTGGTGGTGAGGCTAGACCAGTTAAGAGCCACTGATTTGCAATACAGGGTACAAATATTAAAATTATGGGTACACACTTCAATTTAGTACAGTGCTCAACCGGTCCAGCCTCAGAACCCCCCCAGTCGGTCTTACGATAGATCGCTACCCCAGTGTCCACACCATTTCAACAACGCACGTTTAGTTAACTGAATATGTTGCAGTTTGGAGCTCACCTTGCTAAGCAGATGGATATGCCCGCTTCTGTGTTTCTCACTGGCGAATCCCTCTCTCAAAGCTCCCGTCTGCACTGTTTGGGCTCGGTTAGAAAGTGACCGGACCAATCAGTGTCAAGGGACAGTACTTTCAGGTGCAGCAGGGTTGTGACGTAAGCAAGCAGCAACAAGAAGCCAGCGCAATTATGGCGGAAGAGCTTGGCGTGGATGCTGCTATAGTGTCAGATTGAAAGGGTGCAGCTCGATAGTGGCTCTGCCACATGTTTTGTTGCTCTGATTGGCCCGTAAAGATGTGACACACGGAACATTCATCCAGTCACACTCTGAGTTTTTTTTTCAAAGGCTCTACCTTGTCCAAACGTTGTCTATGGATCGTTTTCCAGACGGACGCATGAAACAAATCCATCTGGCACATCATGTTAGTTTGCAAGATTGGATCAAAACACCTGATATAAAAAAGAAAAAGGACAAAACTGTCAAATTTCATACCCTCTTTCCCCATCATAATGTGTCAATTGTTGCCAGTTTTCCAGAGAACTTGTGAAATTACATCATTTTCAAGGGAAAAGTTGCCATTTACTGCAAGAAGAGTAGTTGAAATATTTATAAAACATTTAAATTGACCCAATTTCACAGTAAAACAGGGTAAAATAAAAGGTATTGATGCATGTCCAATAAGGACTTCATGACTCCATTTTTTTTCAGTCCCACTGAAAACTGCTCCATGACCCACTTTTGGGTCCCGACCCACCAGTTCAGAACCTCTGATTTATTATGGATTTTTATGCATACTTAGTTCTCATCATGAGTGTAACACAACAAGCACATGGCTTCTTTTGGTAATCTGGTCTATTAACCCGACCAAATTCAGAGTTTTATGGTTTAAGAAATAGAAAGTTGACATTCTTCTCCAAACATGAGTTTTTCCTTAATCTCTTCTCCACACTTTACAAAATAACTCCTAATACTGTGTAGGAACCCTAATTTTTTCTCCTTTTTTTCTGCCAATTTGGAGTATAAGTACAAGTGAAGTCTGCGATATGCAATACCCATAGTGAGATGATGCAATAAAAACATACTTGGACTTTAGAGAGGAAAAAAAGGGAAATTTTCTTTGTGGTCTGAATGACTTCATTCTGGAGTTAAGACAACAACAACTGTATTTCAGCAAGTTGCATCAGTAAAAGACACTATTCGGAGCACAAAGTCAGAGCCTGAAATCGTAGTAGTAGGTGCCTTTCATGGTCGAACAGTTGTCATTTCAGTTTAGATCAAATATGACACAGTGTGCAGTATGCAGAGGTGAGGTGGATACATTTACAGGGTTGAACATGGCTGCAGGCTTTGTCATAAAGCCCCATTTGGAAAGTTCATTTTTAATACTTTAGTCCTTGCTATCAGATATATGCTCGCCGACTTCATAACTTAGAGTGACAGGGAGAGGTCTCATCAGCAGATAAAACATTGAAATGTCAGGTTTAATGCCTGTTTAACCCAGATGGTATGTAACACAAACGCAGTCTAAGTGGTGGAACCCATTGGCTTCTAAAGAGGAGTCATGAACCTGAACAACAGCAGACTGAAAACGCTGTCACAGGCAGAGATGGGCTCAGGCAGGCCTGTAAACAGCTTTACAAGTGTTAACTAAATTGATGTTTTTCCTACCCGTCCCCAGGTCGGTGTGCTCCTGTGACATGTGCTGGCTCTGGTGGACCCATTCCCCGTTACACTTGAAGAAGATCTGAAGAGCCGGCCGAGCCTGACACCGGAGCTTGATGGGATTGCTCTTGACGATGTAAGCATCGACGGGTTCTTCCAGGAAGTGTGGCAGCGTCCCAGACTGGCCATGCTGCAGGGCTTCACCTCGAGGACCTGAGGAAGAAAGAGAGGAAAGAATATGAGATTCAAACCAGGGGACTGTTCTGACCTGGGTGGCCTGACCAAGGCTTGAATTTACAGAGGAAGCAAACCAAAGCGGACATCTGTTAAAATTTTTATTTTAATTGTTAAAGGTGACATTATTATGCAAAAATCACTTTTTCAGGCTTTTCTAACAAAGATATGTGCCCCTGGCCTGTCCACAATCCCCTCAGGAATCTTTCTCCACCTTTCAGAAAATATGTGCTGAAACAAGCCATTCTCAGATTTTCCTCTCATGATGTCATGTGGGGATTTAGTCCCGCCCCCAGGTTTGGTTGGTCCTCCCCACATGGAAGAAAGTTCCGCCCTCCTCTCCTGATCCTCCTTGCAGCTGCCAGCTGAGAGGAGGTTTAGGACAGCCACATCTGCAGAATGTTAAAACTTATGACCACCATGTAAAGCCAGAGCTTTACTGACTTTCATTGCAGGAGTTGCATTGAAGCTCCTATACTTATTTTTTTCCGACACAAATTTGCAACCCAGTCAGGACAGCATCAAGACCATCTTTGGGGTTCTAACTAACAGGATGAGCACCACTTTGTGCACATTTGTGCAAAGTTTGATGAGAATCAATCGAAGAATTGTTGAGATATCTTGTTCACAAAATGGCCAAAATGAATTTCTCTGGCCTTGGCTAACAGGCATTAAAAGCATGTGGTAATAAAATAAGATAAAAATAACATTTTATTTATGATTAGAAATGAACTCTAACAGTGGCGTGCACAGACTTTTTCAAGGGCAGGGGTGAAAAGAAAAAAAAGGGCACACACGGCGTGTTCTCACCACTGAAGAGGGCACTTTAGACATGTTTATATGTTATACAAATGGCACATTATATAGCCTTAAAACAGACTAACTGGACAGACTACTCAAGGTAGTTTGTAGTTAGGATCAGCATCCACAAGAGCTTTGTAGATTCAACGTTGGACTGTGAAGAACACACAGAAAAAAAAAAAAAAAATCCCTAGGTGGTCTTGGGGTCTTCCCCCAGAACATTTTCAATGAAGTAGATGCCATTTCCTGTACTCTAGTGCATTTTAACACCATATTAGCACCAGATAATCCAAACTGGTTCTGTGAGATATAGTTCTGGCTCAATATAGATCAAGAAAGGTCCCAACATAAAAATCATTGCAACAGTAATGTTTCATAGTATTGTATTGGTCCTAATGGGCTTCTGGAGTTTAGTGTGTTTCTTCACTCAAGAGGGCAGTTTATCATGTTTTAACCAGCCAAGATGGCAGATTAGTGTGTTTTGCCAACCAGGGCACTTTAGCACGCGTTTTGGTCCTCAAGGGCACTTTAGCACATGTTTTGGCTGTCTAGCGCACTTAAGAATGTGTTTTGGCTCTCTAGGGCACTTTAGCACGTGTTTTGGCTCCCAAGAGGGCACTTAAGTGCGTGTTTTCCAACGGTTGCCCCCCCACTGAATACTTATGATTAATACCATGGTTTAACAGTTATAATTTAATAAAATACAGATATTATTCATCTAAAAGTAAATGAAGAAATGAAAGTGATAGTAAACTAGGTAAATAAAGGCTAAATCATAAACTACTACATTACAACATGACACAACAAATTATCACTTACATTTTTCATGTCTGATTTCATAAAACCTCAAAATGAGTCATTAAAAAATTACATTAAAAAGTGCCAACGGAAGATAATGAGCAAAGTCAAATTGCCCAGAAGTCACCCTCATTCTTAAGCGGTGCACCCCTCTAACCAATCAGAATCCAGGGTTAGGAGCTCATGTCACCCCTCCCCATCTGATAGAAGCCCTTGTGAGTCAAAGAGAATAACTTAACAAAATCCAATACTGCAGGTTTCTGAGCATGTCACATTTCTCCCCTGCAGTTACAAAACTTCAACACCCACAAAACGCCTCCGACCATGCTCCCTCCTCTGTCTTCCCCCCAGCTCCCACAATCCCTCACTCTGTCCCTTCCCCCCTGTAACCATGCCCAACCAGCGGCCATAACTCCTCACAGCGACGGCTCCCTCAAACAAATCGTTTTGAGGCACAACGTGACAAATAACACAAGAAAAGAACAGCACACCATCCCGACAGTCCATTCTGCTCCTCAGCATTAGACACAATAACTCACGCTGAGTCCACAGTAGATCCTCCTGAGTGCCACCGTGACGTACAAACAACGCTACGGGGTGTTTCTTTCCACAAAACTAAGTCGCAATTTATTTTTGAAAACCTGCAAAATATTTGCAAGAGAAGGAGCATCTTTTGTTTACATTTTAATAATGAATGCCATTGGTGTAGCTTACTGTTAACATGTGATTTTATATTTATTTTTTGAAGGGTGAAAGTCTCCCCAGGGAAATATGAGGCTCTGGGTTTGTTATCTGAGCAGCCATGATACCTAAATTTATGCTGTTTCTATTCTCTGTGTGGGAAACAAATAGCAACATCTTCTCTGAGTGAAAACATCCCCAGGATAAGGCTCAGCTGTTGGACAGAACCTCAAATATGAAGAAGTTTTGGTGCAATGCAACTATAGCAATAAATGCACAAAAATACTGCCTAGTAAGGATGGAATTATGAGATTTTTTGCATGTATTATCCAGGTAATTCTAGGTGATAGCCAATGTGCATATTTAAATCACCCCATTACAGAGACCCTAAGGTCTCTCCTGCAGTGCTATTTACATATTTAATGTTTTCTCTTATTGTAATGGCCAACAGATGTATACATAAACTGCCTGGCTTTTTCTTTACATAAATACACTAGGGCTGTGAAAAAAATCCCACTTTAGTTCTGAGAGGATGAAAAATATCACCTATGATGTGCTGTTTATCTTTAATTTTATAGTCTTATGTTCACACGCTTTATCCTTCATTATCCCCCACCAGTGGAGCACATTATTATGTTTACAATAAAAATAGAGGACACTGGCAGGACAGGAAGTCCTCATGACTACAAAGTTCAGGCACACAGTTTACAGGAATTAATCTCGATAATGGGCATGATACTACACATTTAAAGTAAGAGAACATTGCTGTAAAAGGACTCATTAATGCTACCCTAGATCAAAATTAAAATAAAAAAAGTTTCTTAAGACTGTATAGGTTGCGCACAAATATCATTGTGTTTGTATTTTTTTCTGTTTTTTTTCCCAATAGTTTTGTTTTTTCAGTTATTTATGATGTTTAAGCTATTTATGCTATTATTTACCCTGTTCACCACAGCTTACAGTCTCTCCTACACACACTCCATACACTCAACCTCGTGTTTGTCTTTTGTGTCTTCTTCTGTAAAGCGACCTCGGGTCTTATGAAAGGCTCTATATAAGTCCAAGCTGCTATTATTATTATTATTATTATTATTATTATTATTATTATTATTATTATTATAAGTATAATAGGGGCGGCACAGCGGCGCAGGGGTCAGCGCTGTTGCCTCACAGCAAGAAGGTCAGTGGTTTGCTTCCCGGCCAGGGCCTTTCCGTGCGGAGTTTGCATTTTATCCCCGTGCACACGTGGGTTCTCTCTGGGTACTCTGGCTTCCTCCCACCACCAAAAACATGCTCATTAGGTTAATTGGTGACTCTAAATTGCCTGTAGGTGTGAATGTGAGCGTGCCTGGTTGTCTGTCTCTAAATGTCAGCCCTGCGATTGACTGGCGACCAGTCCAGGGTTTTCCCCGCCTCTAGCCCGATGACAGCTGGGATAGGCTCCAGCCCCCCCACGGCCTGGAACGGAATAAGCGGTATAGAAAATGGATGGATTGTTATTTCTTTTATATGTTTATTATTATTGTTTAATTAAGATTGTATTGTATCATGTATAATGTATCAGTTGTTGAAAATCATGATAACTCTAAAACAAACGTATCTATGGAGACAATTATGTGTATTATATTGTATTGTATCATGATACGCTGCATGTAATGAACTTCACTGATCATATAACATCCTATGGTATCATCATGTAATCCTGGATAGTAAATATGATTAATATTGTCTAATAAATAGAATTTATCAGACAATATTAATCATACCATATTGTATTGTATCACATCACATCACAGTGTCTCAAATCATATCCATTACTGTATTGAACCAACAGTCCTTGCTAAAGTTTTCAACAACAATACTGCTTATGGTAAAGTGTTCTATTGTGTGTTATTGTATGATAGTGTGGTTTGTTATGGTGTGGTATGATAGCGATTATTTAACTTAAAGAAGGCCCTTATACAAATTGTTCCAAGGACAGAATAAAGTGTATCAATTCATACTGTACTTCATCGTGTGGTATTGCATCATAGTGTATATGTATCATGGTATGGTATGGTATAGCATTGTATCCTATCCTTTCCATTACAGGGCTAAAAGACAGCCCTTAGACAAATTTTGTCACATATCATATACTGAATGGCAGTACATTGCATCACAATGCCCAGTTAAGAAAACAATCCCATCCCAGGTATTGTGTTAAACAAGCTCTATGTTTTTGTAGCTTTTTTAAGGGTCACATCTTCAGTATAGGAGTTAGGGCGTGAAGTGAATGGCATCTGAAATGAAACCATCCTCTTAGCTGTCTGTCACATTGGCATGAATGTTAAGTAGGGTGAACAACTTCATCTAGAGTTAATATCTATGCAGACGACATGCTGACATTTTCCATTGTGTAATACAGAGTGGTATCCTCAGGTGTCCTCTATCCAGACATGATTCAAAACAAAAATGTATTCATGAAAATGCACTATGGCAACTGAACAAGAAGGAGAGGAATGCTGCTGATGATGAGGCAGACGTTACAGACCTCTGTGATCTCTCACATGGTGAGCGTTCATGTTAGACAGTTCACTCGGTAAAGGACCTCTTCGAAAACACACCGCTAACATATTACCAGGCATTAGCCCATGTTCCCGCCTCCTGTCTGAGGTGCGTTCCAGTCGGTGCACGTTTTGCTACTCTGAGGCCCTGCAAGTGTAATTACACTCTGACTAATCCCCTAGTTTGCTGGAACCTCTTTCATGCAAGTGTGAAGGGTTTAGAGAAGCGCGCCGTCCCGCGCCCGCCCCAACTCCCCACCCTGCACACAGCCTGTTTCTCCACAGTGATGGGTGTACCTCTGAAAACCCCATCAGGATTAGAGAACCCACTCTCTCTGTTTCTCTCTCTCTCTAGCTAATCTAATCCTCCTACCTTTCCTGCCGGATGTCTCCTGATTGAGGGGAATAGATAAAAGACTCGATGTGATTCCCTGGCTGTGAAAATCACAGCGCTCGCCCCGTTTTCCTCTCTTTCCTCTCTCATGCGACACATTCACATTCACATCCCTCGTTCCTGGAGCTGAGGCTGAACAAAGAGACATGCTTTTAATTTCAAAATGACTAGCCTCAGGCAAGCTTTTCTTGTACAGAGCGCTCAAATTTGTTTTGCGCACCAAGCATTGACACGGCGTGTTTGTGTTTGGATAGATGCAAAACATAGACGTGAGGACGCATCCAGCAGATGATGGATGGGAACATGAATACACAAATGCACAGCTGTCAAACAAAGCCACAGGCCTCCCAGTAATAACTTATTTGTTAATTGATCAGGTATTATACTAATGCTTGCCAACATGACAGCTTAATGCAACTGCGACTAATACCTCCAACACACATCAGCAGTACGGTTTAGTAAAGAATTAGAGGCTTTATTTCAGAGTAAGTTTTCTGACTCTTTTCATTTTTTATTGAACAGGTGGGCTGGTTTTGCCGCAGACAGATTCGGTGAGATGCAGGAAAAGACGCTTGGGTGTGATTTAACCTCAGGCTGGTGGTAGGGCATGCGACTCAAGGGGGGGGAAACAAGCACTTAACCATGTCTGGGAATGCCATGAGGTTGTTTTTGCTCTTGAAATTGCTGAATGTAGATCACAAAGTGAGGAACAAGGAGTTCAGGATAACCCTCTGGCTCTGCAACCTTGTAGTAAGAAGGGAAACAGGCAGGGAAATGAGATGATAAGTCACGGTGTTAGCATGCTAGACGAGGCTAAAAGAAGGTGACTGCTCCATAAGGCTCTGATTTACCGCAAACATAATGTTAGGTATACTATTGTTAAAGTTTAAAGAGTGTCACTATTTAAAAGGCAGGAAAAGCTAAATGGAAAAAGCTGCCTGTACTCCAGGGGTCTGTTACATTATTTAAAGATTGTATTCTTTTTTGTTTTTTGCTTCTACTAGCATTAGCTTAGCTTGTTTCAAGAGGACTTGGCTTGATTTATTCATTATGACAGTGTTCAATTTTCATAAGTTAGGGTAAGTTTTGCCCCAGGAAAAAAATAATGAAAAAAAAAGCCTTTTAAGTAAAAAAAAAAAAAAAAAAGGGAAACCTTACTTGACACGGGAGAGCTGCTAGCCAAAAAGCTGCAAACATTAGCTTGGCTAGTTTCTAGCCACTATTATACAATAACATGAGGAAACTTTTAATGTTAATTTTACATTTAAAAATGATTATTACTCATAAAAAAGTGCTAATTTCAGCAACACTTTGTTTAAGTGGGCCCTATTTACCTGGTCATTTTATAGTAATAAACTGGCATTTTACCAACGACTAACTCGGTCATATAATATCTAGTATGTGAGTATTAAGTAATTCCTCTTATATTGTGGCATTTCTCTGGTAATTAAGTGTTTATTTACCCTAACTCTAACCGTCTAACCCTAAACCAGACCCTTGTATTACTTTGGCAATTCTCTGGTGATTATGTGGTATTTTACTCCAACCCAAACCCTAACCCCCATGTCCTCACCATAACCCTCATAATATTGGGACATTTCTCTGGTAATTAGGTGGTATTTTACCTCAACATTAACGCCCTTATGTCCTCACCATAACCTTCATAATATTGTCACATTTATCTTAATTAGGTGGTATTTTACCCTAACTCCTTACCCTCTTACCCGAAGCCTGCTTCTTTCAATAATGTGGTAATTCTCCAACAATTAGGTAACATTTTACCCTTACCCAAACACTCTTCCCCTTGTGATATTGTGGCAATTCGCTAATGGTTGGGTGGTATTTTACACTTACACATCTAACTAACCCTCCTAATATTGTAAAAATTCTCATGTGATTATGCGTTATCTTATACTAACCCTTAACCCCTAATCCTAACCCTTATCCTCTCCCCACAACCCTCATAATATTGTGGAAATGTACTGGTAATTAGGTGGTATTTAAACATGTAAATTATAAGAAATAAGACGATAATTTTTAATTCAACATTTTTCATATTTCCAAGGTAATTTCTGTATTCTGGCCAACTAAATTAAAGTGTGCACTTCCTGGATGATTTTCTAGTAACCTTTAGGGTCTATTAGTGCCATGGTTCAAAGCAATTCCTGTCTGCAGAGACACAGAGGGCCACATCACCGGCTTTCTTTCTCTCTTTCTCTCCACTATGAGCCACTCAGGCCTTTCCTGCATGACGGAACAATAGACCAAAGTGCCACTGATTGTCAAAGCCCATCACATGACATTTTGGGATACAAAAAGATGGATAAAATTAGCTGCTAGCAGCAGAAATGATAAAAAAAAAAGATTGGAAAAATTCTAAATAGATGTTCAACATCAGAGTTACTGGCATAGATTTAATCCTCAAAGACCCTGGAAAGTCAGCCAAGTTCCAGGCTTTATAGCAAAGCTTCTTTGAGAGCTACAAAGACATGGATAGCGTTTACGGTTCAAAACTTATTTAACTTTTTACAACCTGTGTCTCTTCTTGTCATATATAACAACCTTGGTCTCAGAGGGTGAATGGAACTTCTATACTTTAAATAACATGCTTGTGAGTTCAAAACTGGCTCGCTGCCAGAGGGGCTGCTAGCTGAGCTACCGCTAACTTTAGCTTTAGTAGTTGCTGCTGGCTTACCGTGTGTTTTTGTTTGGATTTAAAGGTATGGTTCTGGCTTGGTGCGACTCTTCAAAATAAACTTCTCACCTTAAATCAGTAAAACCTCTAAATAAGACAGTTTAAGGCCTTAAAAGTGTCACTTTAGCACTCTTTAGTTATGCTGGAAATGTGGAAAGGGGGCTGCTAGCTGAGCTGCCATCTTTATCATCTATAATTGATGGCATTTTATCCTTTTTTGTCCAAATTTCCCCCATCTCTGGAGGAAATTTGGCGTTCATCTCCAATATCCTTTTCAAGCCCCCTGGATCAACTCATATTTTTGTCTCTTTTATTACTTTCTTTGCTCCCAGCAAACAATACTTTGCAGTGGTTGTGTGTTTCCACTTCTACTGCGTGTGAACACAATGCAGACGGAGTGTTGTTGTCGTTTCTGTTGTTTGATTGGCTGTAAGCTCATTAATATTCATGAGAAATGCCAAAAATTTATCATAGTTACCAAGATAATTTTATTTGGATCTCCTATAGAGAACTTTTTTATTACTCAGCCTTCCTGCAGAATACGAAGGTGGTGCTGTGGGTTTTATGTTTGCCGTTCTAAAATTTCGCAGTCATTTGCATAATTTTCAGCCGGTGCAGGGCTTTTATTAGTTCATCTGCATGTTTCCAGGACAGACTGAGGACCAATATTGCACCTCAATATGCTTCTCAGCTGTCACTCAGGAGACCGCCGTGCCCTGTGCTTCACAGTTTTCACGGTGATCTACAACCGGCGCTTGAGCCCGGCAATAACATATAAGAGGCACAGATACATCTAGCAGAGTCTGAGAGGAAAACAAGATATCACTGCCAAAGGGCTGAGTGATGGCTCTATCAGACAGCCTCTCTCTTTCTTCTTCTCTATTTTATCTCCGCCTCTCACACAAGCACACTTTTGTCCTGGCAGTGTTGACAAAAATGCAGCATCAAGGTAAGACGTAACCTCCAAATGAACTCAGAAACATTTAAATTTCCTCAAGTACAGCAACCACCTCTTCACATGCAAAATTAAAAGCAAGTGCGGTCTCTTATGTCGCCTCAATGTATTCATAGCTTTTAGTGAAAATCTAAAAGAAATGAGGGGAAAAGAGCCCCTCGCTGCTTGGACTAATTTGGTAAAGCCTCGGGGTGCCAGCCCAGGCTGCTTCACGCTGAGAGAGACGACTTGTAGTGATTTGGAGGGACTGAAAGTGGAATCCAAGGTGATGTTTGCCAAATTCCCTTTCAGCAAGCGGCAACCTTGTATCCTGGCAGACAAAGTGCTCTCCTGTTTTCATCTCAACACCAGCTGTTCGTGTAGGCACACGACTTCTTGTCAGAAAAAAATCCCGGGTCAACAGTGGATGCTTTAACAGCTTCTCTGCACCCCATCAGGCCTATTGTTGTTTTCTCTCTGTGTGGAAGCATTCGGGGGAGTGTGTTCACCACTCCCATGTCATCAAATATACAGATGACACTTTTCTTATTTAGAGTCAAGATCAGGGCGAAGAGCTGTTCAAGCAATGATGCAACAACCCATGCATGGTTCATAATATTGTAAAGAACAAGACAATGCAGGTGGATCCTGCAGAAGCACAAGATGTAAGGAGAAACAGTGCAAAATAAAACAACTTCTAGGGTGTCTGACAACAAACTGCCTCTGAAAGAGTTCAGTGAAAATAATAATAAGACACTTGCAAAAAGAACTCTATAAACAGGGAGTCAGTGCACAAGCATTGACCTTTAATAACCACTAACTTGCCCACTAAACATACTGGCAGGACTATATTAGTATTAGCAAGTTAGCATTAACATTAGCATGCTAAAATCAGGCTAGCAGTGGGAGATAACCTTCAGCAGAAAGTGCATATTTTTATCAAACTGATCTGTACTGGTTCCAAATTTGACATTACCAGCTGCTTACTGGGCGCTGATCATGTCCGGCCTGGCTGCATTTCTTGATTTCAAAAGTTGGCCCAGTTGAATTTGTAATTGAAAAGCCCTGCTTTAAGGCCTGAAAATTCAAATAATAGCCAGAATTTTTTTTTATATAACATTTAATGCAATAGACATTTGTGGCAATTGAAAATTCACTAGAAGGCATATTTACCTCTGCCAAGGAGGTTATGTCATTGGGTTGGTTTGTTGTTTGTTTGTTTGTTAGCAACATAACTCAAAAAGTTGTGGACGGATTTTCATGAAATTTTTTAGGAAATGTCAGAAATGGAATAAGGAAGAACTGATTAGATTTTGGGAGTGATCCAGATCACCGTCTGGATCCAGGGATTTTTTTAAAGGATTCTGTACTATTGGGAGATAAGGCTAATTGCAGAGGTCTGCGCTGTTACCACTTTACACCAGGAGATGGCGGACATGAGTAACTTCAATCCCAGCAGCAGTTTTTGGGTGTGTTTCTATTCAAAGTTTTGGAGCTGATAAGAGTTTGAAAGACGCACGTCCGGTCGAGGAGATGAGTCGGAGTGTAACAGAGAGAAAGACAGCGAATTGTACCGAGAATACTCACAATGCTGGGAGGAATAGAGGAATATTCACCCTCTGCCATGACTTCAAGTCGTCTGGTGAGACCATGGGTGAGACTGTCAGTGCATCTGATGGCACCTGTAGCGAAGCAAATGCTTTGCCTCAGCATGTTTCCACCCCACAGGGGAGGGAGTAATCGGCGAATGCCGTGGTGGGGGGCAGATGGGGACGGAGCCAGGAATTTTTTTAAAGGATTCTTCACTATTGGGAGATAGGACTAATGGCAGACGTCTGTGCTCTCCAAGTGCTTTTCTAGTTTTGTATCAAAGCTGTGCTGGGGCTGGAAAGGGCTAGTATAGCGGGCAGAGGAGAGGGACAAGAGAGACAACAAAACAACAAATGAAACACACATTTATGGCTTTCTGAACCATAATATGTCCTATTTTGTAGAACATTTCTTTAGCTATATTAACTGTAATGACATGCTGGTTATTTACAATTAAAGCTGCAGGTGTGTGCCACAGTGTATGAGGAGCTCATCACTGCTTCCCAGGATGCTCAAAACCTGTGGCGTGTTGGTACGGTTATGATTACATCTACAGCGGTTGCCTCAACAGTTTGGAACAAAAGATGAAAGCAACACGTCAGAGTTCAGAGGCAAAGTCCGTATGTATGGCAAAGGCAACATATAAGGGTATAAGTATAATGTTAAAGGGGACATATGCAAAAATAACTTTTTCAGGCTTTTCTAACAAAAATATCTGCCCCTGGCCTGTCCACAATTCCCTAAAGCACAGGTTCCCAAACTTCTCAGCCCGTGACCCCCAAAATAACTGCGTCAGAGATCGGGGACCCCCGCTTTCCCTGGAGGGGGGGCAAAGGGCACGATGTTACATAAAGCATCATGTACAAAACTTAGAATTTAGGTAGTTATTTTTTAACATTTACTTACATTTAAGGACAACTATTTCTTAATAACTGTGTTTTGATTTTAAATTCAAATGTTTTTACAATAATATATCAAATGTATGATTAGAAATCATA
This sequence comes from Cheilinus undulatus, assembly GCF_018320785.1. Lineage (NCBI taxonomy): Eukaryota > Metazoa > Chordata > Actinopteri > Labriformes > Labridae > Cheilinus > Cheilinus undulatus. The sequence goes on along the minus strand of NC_054881.1, from coordinate 7,565,266 downwards.
TTAAAGTTCTCTTTGTTTTTTGGAAAGCATCCCGCGACCCCCCTTCACTGTCTCGTGACCCCTTTGGGGGTTCCGACCCCCACTTTGGGAACCACTGCCCTAAAGTATCAGAGAAATCAATCCCCTCACCCCCTCTCTTTCTCCACCTTTCAGAAAATGTGTGCTGAAACAAGCCTTTCTAAGATGTTCCCCTGCTGATGTCATGTGGGGAGCTAGCCCCGCCCCCAGGTTTGGTTGGACCTCCCTGCTTGAAAGAAAGTTCCTCCTTCCTTTCCTGATCCTCATCATAGCTGGGAGCTGAGAGGAGGAACAGGAGAGCCACATCCATTAAGCCACATCCATTTCCTGAGAGAGGCGTGGTCAGGGGGCGGAGTCAGACAGCTCAGTAAGATTTAAAGCCACGGACACAGAAACAGCTCGCTCTGAGCAGGGCTGAAACAGAGGGGTTTTTAGACATACAAAAATACTATACTGGAGTGTTTTTTCAGAAACAAACTTCACAGGCATGTTTTGTGGACCTCTCAGACCAAGATGAACTCGTCTTAAAAGGGTATTGAACCGTCTGAAAAACCACCTCATGCGAGTGTCACAACTTCTTAGTGATATTTGAGTGGTTTTTCCTAATTCAGGTATTTCCATTACCAGTTTCTTATTGCGGTTAATGGAAACTCGTTGAATTCCTCGTGCTTATCTTGCAAATGCTGCTGTTCGTGTTATGACTCATTCTAGATGCTGCAGGAGGGCTTTTTGAGCCATCCTTAAGTAGACACTCGAGGATCTGGATCTTTTTTTTTTTTTACTTTCACCAAAGTTTGCTTGCCATCATCAGAAAGTATTGTAATGCTGCACACCCTGCCTTACAAACCATGATCAATTATATCCCCATATTCAGTCAGCACCTATCTTCCTGTAAACAATTAAAATTACAATTAAATCCATCTGACTTGACTCCGACTGTCAGTAAAATGAACCTCTCCATTCCCAGGCTGTTTCTGCTCAGTGAATACAAAACAACAACAAGGACCTTCAGGGCAGTCTTCCACCTGCACACCCAGCTACATGCCACCAACAGTGAAGCGTCAACAGAATCCACCGATGACAGACAGTCCCACAAGTCTACTCCAAGCTGAAAACATCCCGCACAAAGACTTTGAAGGGCGCCCACATGGATACAGCGAGCAGCTCCGCTTGCTGCGATGCAGAACTGATTGCAGGGAGGATCCTCCTTAAGGAGTCTTAAAGAGGCTGTTGACTCCTGAACCTGAACCTCTTTCCTCCGCTGCGCTTTACAGGAAGCAATTGTCACACCTCTTTAACACGCAATCCAGTTCAATCTGTTTGACAGTTTGTACAAAACAATTAGTCCGGGGTTAATGTGGGTCACTGTTGTTCATGCAAGACTTCATTCACTACGGCGGCTTCTGTTAGTCAGCGTTTTTGAGTTTAAAATCACTAAAATTGTTGCTTTAGTGGGGTTACATTCAACCTAAGAGCACATTTTGGGATTTCTTCCTCCTTTGTTCTGCCGAGTTATTGAAAAGAGACAGCTCATGTAAAGGATTGGCTGTTTCGCCAAGAGAGGATAAAAATCAATACCTCAATCTGCCTGAATCTATACGAACATATAGTAGGCTGAGTACCTGTGGTGCATATAGGAAGCCAAGTTCCTCCCCTGCAGAGTCCAGCGTGTACTGAACACAGAGCGTGGGCAGGTTCAGGTAAACACGTTCAGTTTGAACCAATAATAATGGATTTAAATGACCTTGCACACAAACTAGCACTCTCTCCACACTGTTGTTGTTTTTAATGCAAGTTTACTTGTTTGTCGTCTCTTTTGTGCACACCTCTTCAGCCGCTCTTCATGAATGCTTTTCACTGAACCACAATGAATGCAAACACCCACTGCTGCGGTGGTACAAGTGTAATCTGTGATTTTAAACCGCCAGCAGGTGCGAGCCACAGAAAAGTTGTGTCTAATAGTGAGTGAGAATCACCGGCATGAAGAGAGAGAGTGACTGTGGGGGTTTGTCATGCTAACACAGAGTGGAAGGGGATGAATTGATTTAATAAAAAGCAGCGTTACTCTAATTTGTTATGTAATAATCAGCGACTCGAGGCGTTTCATATTTTACACATTTTATTTCAGGAAAATTCTACATGTAAGGGACTGACCATGCCTGTTATAGGGATGACTAAACCTCACAATACATTTAATAATTGGCATGTGTGTTGAAAAATTAAATTGGTTTAAGAAAATGATTAAAAAAAAAGATCCCCAAAAAGTTGGGACACTTTATAAAATGTAAAAAGAAACCAGAAAACAGTGATTTGCACACCCATTTCAACTGATATTCAAATGAATACAGCGTTAAAAAACACGATAATAAATGATCAAATTGATTAACTTTGTTGTTTTTGGGAAATATGTACACATTTACAATCTGATGCCTGCAAAACATTCCAAAAAACATGGAACAGGGGGTGAGAAAAGACTGGAAAAGTTGCAGAATGCTTAAAAAAACAAACCAAAAAAAAAAAAAACCCTGGAAATTCCACTGGTAATTGGGTTAATTGGTAACAGTATCATGATTGGGTATAAAAGGAGCGCTCCTGAAAGGTTAAATTAAATGGACAAATATTTTGACAGATAATTAAAAAGGGTCCTTAACCCTACTGAACCCAGCGCTACGGTTTGCATATTCATTTTTGATTGCCGTTGGATTTGAAACTGGATAAGAATGATCGATCATTCATTTTGCATACAAAATCTGGGGAGCTGCACTAACATTTCACACATTCACCATTTTTCAGAGCGCTTTTTCATTGCAGTGATGGGTTTGTAAAAATACACAATAAAGCGCACATAACAAAAATCTTAATCAATGAGACCACGTGTTCCTCTATTCTGAAGTTTCAACTCAGTAAAAATGATTTTCTTTTATTTTAAAATGCACTTTTTATAGATAATCTTGGCTTTTTACATAAAATATGTGTTCATAAGTAACTGGCACACTTAGACATTTTATTGCACTATTGTTAATAGTTTGGTTTTTTTTTTGCAAATTTTGCAGTTGTTCATTTTTGCTTTTTTTCACCGGTTACACAATTGACTATATCTCAAAAAGCAAGTTATGTACACACTCCAAATACATTTCCTGTGGTTCCAAAGAATATTGTGCAACTTTTTTGCATTTACAAATTTGAGGGATACAGCTATGCAATTTCTGTATTTTGAAATACATGTGAAAAAAACAGAAATGATTTTCTTTTTTCTTTTTTTTTTTTAGGTTTATTGCACTTTTGAGCATTTTTTTGTTGTAGTTAAGACATAAGTCAATACATATTATTAAAACGTGGGATATAAGGACTATATTGATGTAAAGCAAATAAAAATACTCCCAAAAATGGCACTGCGGTATGTAAAAATGCAAGACTATGTCCTGGCGGACTTGACCAATGGTAGGTTTTAAGGGGTTAACATGCAATTAAAAAGGTTTTAGAGATGCCACTGTCTACAATCAATAGCATCATCAAAAAATTCAGAGAATCCAGAGAAATCTCTACAAAAAACAAGGCAAAGCTGAAAACCAACACTGAATGTGTGTGACCACAGATCACTGTGGCAGCACGGTGTTAAAAACTGACCCAGTTCTGTGATGGATATTACAACGAGGGCTTGAGAACACTTCAGAAAGCCATTGTCAATTCACACAATACACTGCTGCATCTACAAATGTGAGATAAGTCTGCACAATGCAAAGCTAAAGCCTGATATCATAAACATCCAGAAATGACACCCACTTCTCTGGGCCTGAGCTCATCTGAGATGGACTGAACCAGGGGCATAGCTAGGGATTTAGGGGCCCCGTTAACCAGCTAGCCAAGCAAAAAATGTGTCATTTTTAAAAATATCTCAGCATTTAATGTATTTTTGAAACATAATTTCCCCCATTCATGAGCAACATTTTTACTATGGTTAAATTAAATATACTTTCATTATTTCTCAGCGCTGGACAAAACTATTTGGATATTTATAAGGGAGGGGCAGGGGCCCCCAAACAATGTTAATGTTGGCAGCTATTTCTAATTTTAGTTGTAGTCTTTAAATGAATGCATTTTAGCTTTAGTCACATTTTAGTCATTTCTGCCCTTTTACTTTTAGTCTAGTTTTAGTCAGCGAAAACTCAAAAAATTTTAGTCTAGTTTTAGTCCATAAAAAGTCCTCATATTGTAGTTTTTACTTTTAGTCGAAGCATTTATTTTCTTGCCTGAATCTGGTACCAAATCATGGTAGTGTGTTCTCTGCACCCTGCCAAACCTGGGGTCCCTGCTTTCTACAGCTGAGAGGCTGAATAGCTACAGATGCATTGTTTTTGACAGATTAAACCCACAGCGGAGTAATAACATGGATTTTGAATGTCTGATGAAAACTAAATTACACTTTAGTCTAGTTTTAGTCATCTTGATGAAAACTAAACTTAGTTTTTGACAGTTTTAGTCATCAAAGATCTATTTTTGTTAGTTTTAGTCTAGTTTTTGTCATGGAAAAAAGGCTGTTGATGAATAGTTTTTGTCATAGTTTTAGTTGACGAAATTAGCACTGCCCCCAAGTATTTTATCTTATTCTATTTCATACAGACTTCAGTCTGTTGGCCAATCATTTAGTTGCTTTTGATTTAATAATGACACTAGTTACTAAGAAAAAAGAAATAAAAACACATTGCAGGCTTCTCAAGGGCCCCTGTGGGCCCAGGTAACCAGTACCCTTATTCCCCCCTGTGCTACAACCATGGACCACTAAAGTGGGAAAATGTGCTGTGGTCTAATGAGTGTTAAAACTAACACCAGAAAAGGCAGTATACGAGTTCACTCTTTTGAGTGTTAGTTTAACACTTGTCAATGTTGATTTCTTAAACGATGAAGCAGTTATTCCAACACTATACAAGGAAAAATCGTCTGTGCTTATTTAACTCCCATAGTGTTAAATGTAACATTTTCCCAAGTGCATATAATTCTAAATAAATCAGTTTGAAGTTTTAATAACATCAATCATTTACACAGTGCAACACATTACCAACACTTAAGAAAGAGTGGCATTTTGCATTGCACAGCTGTGGCAAGGTAAGGTGTCTTATACCAACAATGGAGCAAAGAGACAGGTGCAGAACTAGAATACACCCTGAGTTGAAAGTCTGCACTCCACACATTGAAGTGTAAGCAAACCCCCAGTTCAGAGTTAACTCCGCCCACTTCAGACTTTTGAAAAATGCACAAATGGGCAGTTTGGTACTGAGAGGAGGGAGGGGAAAAGGACAGGGTCTGAGTGACAGTGATGTCCCCTTGCCAGAAAGTGACACGGACTGAGGATTTTCCCCCTCCAGAGTCCCCTGAAGGAGGTTTTAGTGTGGTGGTGGACTGTGGTGGTAGGTAGGAATTCTACGTCACATAAGCCCCGACTTTTCAGAAAAGATTTTTCAAAGTAGATGTCCGTTTGAGTTCATTAAAAGACATAAAATGCAGATTTTTATCAGTTTGGGTCGTCAGATATAACAGCAGCATTGATGTGTTTTATCATAGTTCAGTCAGATACCTCAGTGTTCAGCTGAAAACAACTGTTTAAGTGTTCACTACCTCTTTAATGTAGACCATGCTCTACCACAGGCAGGAAGTGACCAACTTAGTGAATAACTTCACTCATGGTGCAGAGTGTTAGACATCATAACCAACAACCAATCACCAGAAACAAAGGCAAAAGAAATCCCCTCAGTGCTCACTGTACAATATGTAACATCTAAACACATAAAATCACATATAAATCCATCTAAAAACATCCAAAAACACATCACTACTCTCTGCCCAAGGGCATGATGGGAAACACTGCCGCCCAGGGATGAAATGGCCATTAGCAGAGCTTAGACAAATTAACTCTCTACAGAGTTGGACTAACACCAGAAGGATCAAAACTGTTAAACAGCTCAGACAATGAAGACTAATTCACTCAGAATGCAGTTAAAATCACACTGGAGTTAAAACGTACTCAGGAATATTCAACCACCAGATTTCAACACTCCATTTTGCTGTCCACATTATTATGAAGGCAAAGTTTGAAAGCCAGCATCTGTGATGTATGGGGGTGTATTAGTGCCAGCAGCATGGGCAGTGGTGGGTAGAGTACACAGTTACAGTACTCAGTACTCAGTACTACTGTTAATTAACAATAATAATTACTCAAGTAGAAGTAAAAGTACTCATAAAAATAAGTACTTGAGTAAGAGTAAATAAGTACCTTATTAAAAGACTACTTAAGTAGTGAGTAACTTCATGAGTAACTTTATTTTGTGCAATTTATTAAAGCGTATTGCATTATGTAATGTAAACTGCACATTGTCATAAATAAAGTAGCATAACTTGCCTGAAGTAAAAGAAATAAAAAACTTAATACAATGATGGGATTAGAAATATATATATATATATAATATTAATAAACTTAGCAGAAAAAGTATGGAAATTTGTGTCTGGTAGATTATTTCTTTGTTGTAACAATGCTTCTCTGCAATAAAGAAAGCCTGTTTATTTCTCTTTAAAATGGAGCCACATTTGTAAAGATCATGCATTTGTGGGATGAGCAGCAGAGCTGAGTATGTGATTTTAATCTCACATACATGAATTTGTACTTGGCAATTCTTACTTTTTAATCACATTTTATTTATTTCGTCATGTATTGATGATTTTTGGCTCATATTTACGAAATTAATGTTATGAACTGACCCTTATTTCTGACTTTTTGCCCCTTTTTATTTAATTTTCACTTTTTAGCACCAATTTATGAGTTTTTATCCTGATTATCCCTCAACAAATTTGGCAAGCCAAACTGAAATTTATTAAAACCAAAGGCAACTTTGGCCCACTAGCCCCACATATATAACCCTGTTAGGTATCACTGATATCAGAGATATGCCACACACACATGATAATAGTATCACCTACGACGTAACGTTAAATAATGCTGTGTAAAATCACATTTGTGGCAGAGTTGCATAGGTGGTTGGACACGTGACGTCATTTATCACTGACACAACTGTGTCTGTGCAGTCTGCAAGTTAAAACAGAGATTTGAACTTAAACATTTAAGCTAACTAGCAGTGCAGTCGTTAACTTGTTTAGCTTACTCACCATAACATGCTTCTTAGGTTTGACGTGGGTTTGAGATTTCCACTGTTAAAAGTAGACACAGTAGGCAACGCATCATGTGGCTGTTGTTCCTCATCATTTGAGTGTAAAAAAATACTTAATGAAAATAAACTATAGACAAGTAAAAGTAGCGACCAGTGCATGCCCAATGTAATGGAGTAGAAGTAAAAAGTACTCTGCTTAATAACTACTCTCAGAAGTAGGACTTAAATAAAAACTACTCAAGCACATGTAACGGAGTAAATGTAACGCGTTACTATCCATCTCTGAGCAGGGGTCACTTGCACATCTGTGAAGGCACCATTAACACTGAGAAGTGCATACAGGTTTTAGAGCAACATGTTTCTATTTAATCTTTATCTGGGACATCCCTGCTTATTTCAGTGAGACAATGCCATGCCACATTCTGCACCAGTTACAACAGCATGGCTTCACAAAAAAAGAAGCTTCATGCTTCCCCAACCTGCACATTATGAAGCATATAATGCAACAGCTGAAACCCCTGACTGTTGAGCAATCTAACATGTACATCAAACAAGACTGGGAATAATTCCACTTTAAAAAATTCAGCAATTTTGATCATTAGACCCCGGACACTTACAGGGGGGTTGTTAGAGAGAATGGTGATGGAACAAGATGGTAAACATGCCCCTGTCCCAACTATTTTGGAACATGCTACAGACATCAAATTTGGAGTGCATGTTTGTTTCCAAACAACAATCAAGTTAGCCTGTTTCAATGTAAAATATCTTGTCTTTGTGCTATATTCAATTCAAAAAATGCTGAATAGGATTTGCATGTCACTTTTATCTGCTTTTGTTATATATCGTCCCAACTTTTTTGGAATTAAAGTTTGTATTACAGACTCAAAACCCAACCTTCTTCTTATTTTGACTGAAAAAAAAAGAAAAAGAGCATTTTTTCCCTTGAAATATCTAATGATTGAAATCAATTAATGGGAATCGTTCATAAATTAACTTCTACCTTGGGAAATTACAAAATCTTTAAAAATAAAAACTGTATTATGAGTCAAACTTTCTGGTAAGTACCACATCATGACTTGAGTGTATTATTCCATCTCTACTCTGTATTAGAATCATCTATAGTGGATTCTAGCATGTGGATATTTCTGTAACGAGTTAGAGAAGTGAGGTGCTCGGTGCAGACGTCTGCAGAGTCTCATTTGCTGCTATGCGTCGCTGCCTTTGTGCAAACACTGACTTTCAGGCTAATGTGTGTGTGTAAATACATGAACAAATACAGCTGGGCGACGGTCAATGCCGCATTAATTATATATGCCCGGTGTGAGGTGTCTTCATAGGCAGTATTGACGCAGTTCCGCGCAGCAGATGGATGGTCTAGATTGAGGATCAGAGGTGAAGCTAGCAGAGGAGATGGGGGTGGAGGGAGATTGGTGAAGCAGATGATAGGTGGGTGTTGGAAGATAGTGAGAAGCACTGGGGGAGCATCTGTTCAGATCAACTGAGTGCACGGCGAGGAAGACAAAAAAAATGTTGAAAATTTCAGGAAATACTTAAAAACCAGCAGGCACTTCTCTTTTCTTGTTTCTCAGCCAACTTTGGCCCACTGAAGGAGCACAACCTCGCAGAGCACAGCGCCCACACCCACTTCCTCTGAGTCTGTGGGGATTTCTGAATGACAGACTCGACACAGAGGGATGATCGACAGGCCAAGATGGGATTTCTTGAACTCTCGACTCAACGGCAAATGAAGCGGGAAAGGCGGTAACACGTGACTGGGCTGGGTGTTTTGCAGACACTATTCAAGCACATGAAAACACATCAGCCTCCTGCTTAAGGTGCCCTCCTGACAAGCTGACAGGTAATGAAGTGTTTAGCAACCATGCGTTAAGCACAACAGCTGGAAGATGTAGCTCAAAATGTAACTTGGCTGTGTTGTGTCAGGTTATTCACCTTATTCAAATGGCGCCCACTTTTCTCTGACATCACAGCGAGGGTGTAGAACGCAAACACTTTACTGCTGTAGTCGAGGATGGCAAAGGATCAGGGAGAATATGGCTAACCTTTATCTTTTAAAAACTTTTACATTGATCGTGTCAGCTGACAGTCAAGTCAGTAAACATAGGTTAGACTTCAAGGTGGAACAAAGCAGCACTTCAGCATCCAGCGCCATGATTCAGATTTTAAAATCTATCCTCTAATCTTACACTAAAGAGAAAGACCATTTAAAATAAAGTTATAACATATGTGGTAGCACTACAGTAGCTACAGTCAAGGCTGCCCATAAGAGGGGTAAAAGGGGAGCTTTGTGGGCCCCCAGCAAAACTGGGGGCCCGTGGAGGTCAGCAAAATCAAGGTCCACTGTAAAGTAAAGCTGCGATAAGCATATTTATTCTTTAACCTGAATAATGGCCAATCTTATAAAAGCAACAAAAAACCGACCACTGAGAACGTTTATGGAAAAATAGAATTAACAGAGACAAGACAAAAAAATGGCGAAAAGTGTCAGAATAGGTTAAAATAGTCAAAAAATAAATTAAATTCCATTAAAAGGGGCAGTAAAGGGCAAAAAGACATTGCAGAAATTGGCATAAGGTGGCAAAAATGGGTGAAAATAGCAAAAAAAAGTTGAAAAAATGTGTTAAAATGATAGAGAAGGGTAGAAATGGGGCAAAAGGTGGCAAAAAAAAAAATCCAAAAACAGGTGTAAAGTAGCAAACAGAGCTTAGAAGGGCATAGAGTGGAGAAAATTTGTAAAAATTTGGCAAAAAGGTAGCAAAAATGGGGTAAAGTGGCAAAAAGGGACAAAAGCTTGTAAAAACAAACAAACAAACAAAAAAAAAAACAAGTAAAAAGTGGCAAAAATGGGTTTCAAGTAGCAAAAACGAGCTAGAATGGGCATAAACTGGCAGGAATGGATGGAGGCACTATAAACAAAAACTGGCAAATGAGTTTCGCGTGTCAAAAATGAGCCAAGACTAGCATAAAGTGGCAGAAATGGAAAAAAAGTGGTAAAAATGGGGTTAGGTGGTGGAAAAAAAGTGGTAAAAATTGGCAGAAAAAGATCTAGAAACTGGTGAAAAGTGACAAAAATGGGTTAAAAGTGGCTAAAATGAACAAAATTTGGCATAGAGTGGCAACAAATGACCAAAGAATGACAAAATGTGGCTAAATTAGCAAAACCTTACAAACAGTTATTGCAAAAAAATGCATATTTACACAAAAGGGAGCAAAAACTTTGATAAAAAGCAGAAAAAAGCAGTTTGGGTGGATGCAGTAAAAACCAAACATCAAGGGTTTTCAACAGCTGTCGTAACGATGACACCTCTGAACACAGACGGCTGAAAGTCAACATTCGACACAGCTACTAATTAAAGTGTAACCCCGTTGCATTGGGTATATGAATGGAGGAAAACATTAAAGAAACGAGGAGCAGATGGTGTGTTCTGACACTGGTCATGACTCACTTTAGCTGATCTGTTGATTACTGGTGTTTATTATATGACTTTTAAGCTCAGAGTTGCCATGTTTGTAGTTTACATCCCACACATCAGATACAAACTGAGCTCCGTGGTGTGCCTTTGGTGCCATGGTTCTAAACTCCAAAAGAGGACTGAGTCACGAAGCAATCTTAAGTGGGTCTTTAATGTATGCTTGAAAGAAATGTATGTTGCAAAAATAATGCTGTGCTTTAATACTGAGGGACATGTCTCCATCTTTTTTCCACCATCTCAAGTCCACTCTGCCCCATTTTTCCTCAAAGATAATTGATTATATCTGAAATTTTTTGAGTAGTTTAGGCTGGAATTTGTTTCTAAAGAGGTAGTGGTGGTGGCTGATGCTGGACCAAGTAAAATCTACAGCTCTAATGGGTTCGCCTTGCAGTTCATACTCTGACCAATTGCCCCTAACCTTGCAAAGCAGATGGATTGGCCAGATTCCATGTCCTTCGTCAAGCAAATCCATCTTGCAAAGCTCCAGTCTGAAACAATAAGGCCAGGTCTGAAAACAGATATGGGAAAGGTTTAGCTGTACTGGAGGCTGATAGCAATTACCAATGCTGGCGTAGCATTTAGCTTGAATGTAGCTACAGTTTAGTGGTAGTTCTATCAGAAATGAACTAAATGCCATCATTGAAAAAAAGAGCATATAACAGTGCTGAAAGCTTTTCATGAAGGAAAGATGTTATCACTCTTCTCCTGATCTGCTTTGGCATGAGTTTGCAACAGTTATGGGTAGGGTTTAGTTATACTTTCAGCTGGTACAATGGCTGCCATAGCAGTAGCAATTAGCCTGGATGCAGCCATATCGTAGCGGCAATTTTATCAGAACTGGGCCAAAGTTCTTTACTAAAACAGGAGCAAAGAGCTACATCAAAAACTAATCTGAGCAGATGACATTTTAGCACTTTTCCTGTCTGGCCTCGGCATGAGTTTTGTCCACCAACAAGCTCAATGGTTCTTTAACTATGGTAGCATCCCTCCACTGAGCAGAGAGTGCTAACCGGAGCTGCATCTCATTTTGTCTTGTCGCTCTGATTGGTCTGTAATGAATGTGACAGACAGAACACGCGCCCGACCACCTTCTGCAAATTTTTTGACAAGTCCCAACCCCTCCAAACACTTTATATGGGTGGAATAGCCCCTTGAGGGATTAAAAAAATTATGTAAATTGAATTGAATTAAACCATTAGGGTTAGGGTCAGGGAAAGCATATTTACAACAATGCTTGTGACATGTGTAGAAAGCAATGCATCATGACAGCACGTTAACTTCCAACCCTAAAAGAGACGTCCAATAAAAAGACCAGTTTGCGAGTGTGGCGAAATCTAAAATCTCGTAAAACTACAGGATTAAGCTCGACGTGATAACCAGGCATGGTAAGATTATATATCATTATTTAAAATCACATCCCTGCATTCCTCCTGGGTCCTCTCTCTGTCCCTGGGCAAGTCTCGCCGTGACTTCAGTCTGTCTGCAGAAATGTCAGAAGCTCTAAATCTACCCTTCTAACTTGTAATTTTCTCTCGCTAGAGGAGTCACACAAGCAATGCTTTTCTCCTCTGCCTCCCAGACTCTTAAAAACAGTGTGGCCTCCACAGAAAAGGGATGCCAGAGCGCTTTGTTCAAATATTGATGCAAACCTCTCTCATCTGTCATCTCAGGACACAACAGACTGGTTCAAACACATAGACTCACATGCATTTAGGAAGTGTGTGCAGCAGTGGAGTACTACCATGCAAAAGAAAACGTCCAGTCAAAGAGGAAGAGACTCTGCTCTGATCAGCTCTTCTAAAACTGCATTTTCTAGACTTTTACTGCATTCATTCAGTGTATTTTCCTCATACAATGCAGGAGAAATGTCTAAGAAATTCAGGATGTTTCTCTTTATCTGTAAAACGCGGCTTCGCACCCAAAGCTGCACTCACACATATGAGCGGATCAGTAAGACCAAACCCTTATCTACTGGACAGCAGGCTCGCTGCAGCAGCAGGGGGTGAGGAGTCTTATTTAAGGACACCTGGCTGGTGGATGTGTAAGCACTTCTCTCCCATCAACACGTAGCCTGCATGTTTTTACAGGAGTGGGACGCTACTGTGGGTGCTTGGGAGGAAATCACGACAAGCTCTGTTAGCTTTAGGACTGGGGAAACGGAGATGACAACACAGATCTTCTGTCACAGACAAAAGGAAGGAGAGAAAAGACTTCTTATTTCTTAGTTTGTAAAACTTAGTCTCTTTTCTCTCCTTCTCTTTGTCTCGTACTTCCTTCCACCTGAGAGACGAGTGGAGGAGAGGAACTAGGATGAAAAAAAGTCCAGGCATCAGGCATTAACAAGACAAGATGCAGTATACTCCGGAGCTTTCTTTATAAGCAACAGTACTGCTGCTTCATAAAGCATTAATCTCTGATGCTACACTACAGATAAGTAGGTATAATGCTTGCATAATGCTCTTTTATGTTGTTTCAAATGCAAATTTACAATTTAAACATTTCTGTTGAGACATGCTTTATTATCCATTTTCTACCATAAAAATCAGAAAGTGGCCTAATTCATCAAAGGTCCAGCTAATTGGTCCTAGTAGTCTTGCAATTAGTGAAATGGGGATTGCTTTAGTGTAGTGAATGTGTCTCAAGTGATTGTAGTATAAAGACCCCTGTCACTGGTTAGTCAGTATTCCTGGCTACCATTACACCATGAAGATAAAAGAACACTCCAAGCAACTCAGAGAAAAGATTATTGAAAAGTTCAAGTCAGGGGATCAGGGCTTAACACTAACTTTTTTGCTCACCAGCCACAGTGGCTGGTGGTTCTGCAAACTTACTAGCCACTCAGTATTTCCACTAGCCACAACTTTGGTGTTTGGTAACTCTAAGCTATAGGCCAAATTTAGTACAAAGGGTACAATATGACACACATGCTCTACTTTCCCTCACTAGTATGATCAATAACAGCTCTCCTCTTAATAAAGCACTTCTCCCTGTACATATGAAACAGCACACTACTGAGATATGGGTCAGACTGTTAGAGACAGTCATCTAAGAGTCAAAACTCTTAGATTTTTATTTTCTTAATGGGTATCAAGTTTATGCTAAGATTAAAATACTGTTAACCGGCTGTTTATTAGAAAAACTAAAGCAGATTACAAGAACATCTCTAATTTTCACTCTGACAAATCTTCACCAGAGAATATTAAGTGTCCAACTTCTCCTGTCCTCTGCTCTATACTGTACGGAGGAAATGTTTTCATATGTGTGTCAAATACTAATTAAAATATCTCTTCAAATAATAGATGACTTACATTTGGTGGTGAAGCTCACATTTGGAGAACTTTAAACAACTGATGTATAAGAAGAAAAAAAAATCACAGTTTAGTTGAATTCTCTTGGACTCCTAAGTGATCAGTTACAGACTTTAATCCTTCTGTCTCTGTTTCTCACTGCCTCAGTGAACTGATTTAAAGTTTCAGAGTTTCTCTCGTCTTTTTTAACCGTTAATTATCGATTTATGGCAAATTTATAATTAACCCTGAATATACAAACTTTAAAAGTTTCAATGACATTTAAAGTATTCACACCTTTGCGGAGGTTTTTAATCACTTAGATCGCCCTCAACAAACAAAGACTATAGATGGAGTATTAATTAAACAGTATTTAGACTCAACGCCCACCCTGGCTCGCACGAGCGACGGAGACACACAGCTGGAGAGCACACACACATAAACGGTGCTGACGCACATGGACAGAGAGACACTTAAAAGCAGAAAAAGAAAGTTCAGGTCTGAGTTTATCCTGCAAATTCTGAAACATTTTCCTTAAACAGATAGAAGCCTTCAGTCTAACCAACACGTCAGTGCGAGTGTGTGTCCGTATATGTCTGTGAGGGTCACGTTTGTGTGTGTCATACAGCATCAAAGCCCTTGGCGCTGCGTAAAATACGCACGAGACCGGCCAATTTGCAGTTATTTTGGAGGGAAATTTGAGCTTTTATGTGCCGTACAGCCTCTCTGTAAAGTGACCTTGAGTGTTCAGAAAGGCGCTTATAAATAAAATGTATTATTATTATTATTATTTTTATTATCATAATAAGCCTAAATCATAAGGGCTAACTGACATGCACTTTCAGAGTGAAGCATAAGTTGTGACACTGATAAATTCAACCTGCCATCGTGGCTAGTTAGAGTCACGCTGCCTACCGCCACGACCGAAATCCACCCGCATTTGGCTAGTTGGCGGGTGTCAATGTCAAACCCTGCAGGGGATGGATAAAAAAAATCCCAAGGCACTGAACAAACTTTCAGTAATGGCCTCTCCTCCTAAAGGCTTCTTCAGTTCTAATGCAACTGGGGCCAAAGTTGGAATTTATAGCTGATATTGACCACCCACGTTAATGAACTAGATGGTCACCTGAGAGTCGACAGCCGCCTTCGCTGCCTTCCAACAGCAATCTAAACAACGCTTTCACGCTGGATCACAGGCACCAACATCATGCAAACTAGGAGAGGCCCAGGAAGATGGATTTGCCCGTTTCTGTGTTTCTCACTGGCGAATCCATCTTGCAAAGCTCCCGTCTGAACAGTTTGGGCCCGGCTAGAAAGTGACAGGACCAACCAGTGCCGAGGGCAGAACTTTCAGGCGCGGCAGAGTCGTTACATATGCAAGCAGCGACAAAAGACCAGTGCAGTTATGGTAGAAGACATTAACATGGATGTTGCTAAAGCACCAGTTTTATCAGAACTTGATGGCATTTCTTCGCTAAAAGAAGAACAAAGAACAGCAGTGAGTTGTTTTTCTTTTCATAAATGACAGAGGTCGAGTACTGACATGTCTACAGTCGCCATGGTTCGCATAATGCAGCTCTCTATGGAGTTTATTCCTCTGTAGCGGCTACATCACATGTTTTGTTGCTCAGATTGGCCTGTAAAGATGTGACAGACAGAGCATTCTTCCAATCACCCTCAGAGTTTTTTTTCAAAGGCTCTGCCCTTTCCAAACTCTGTCTATGAGTCGTTTACCAGATAGATGTGTGAAACAAATCCATCTGGTGTGTCAGGTTACTAACAGATAGGGTAAGGGGAGGGAGATGTAATTAAAAAAACACCACAGCTTAAGGAAACCCTGTACGTACAATGCCACTTT
This sequence comes from Cheilinus undulatus, assembly GCF_018320785.1. Lineage (NCBI taxonomy): Eukaryota > Metazoa > Chordata > Actinopteri > Labriformes > Labridae > Cheilinus > Cheilinus undulatus. The sequence goes on along the minus strand of NC_054881.1, from coordinate 7,549,455 downwards.
GAAGCATGGTGGTGGCAGCATCATGCTGTGGGGATGCTTCTCAGCAGCCGGCCCTGAATGCTTGTATAGGTAGAGGGTAAAATCAATGTAGCAAAATAAAGGAAAATTCTGGATGAAAACCTTTTTCAGTCTTGGGAAAAGATTTATTTTCTAGCATGACGATGACCCGAAGCATACAGAAAAAAATACAAAAAAGATTTAAAGACAACAAGGTGAATGTTCTGGAGTGGAAGAGTCAAAGCCCAGACATTAATCCAACAGAAACAATGTGACTGGACTTAAAGGGCTGTTCCATGACAGAGCTTCAGTAGTTTTTGACCATGATTAATTTATAAAACCAATTAAAGTGTAAAATATCAAAGGACTGAAAACTGTTCATAGGCAGTGTATGGTCCCATGTGATTGTGCTGGGCAAAGCTCAAAAGGCTACTGTCGAAACATGTTGTTTGGCCACGGTAAAGTCACAGTACAGTCATTATCAGTGTGTGAAGGATTATTTCCTGGGAGTCCCCTATGAAGTTGTGTTTTTGCACAGGGCCTGTATTTGATAGCTCTGCTCTAAACTGTAAAAGTTTCATCTTTAAAAAAAAAAAAAAAAAAAAAAAAACATGGCTGCTTACAAATTTGACACCAGCGATTCAAGTTGATCAAACACTCATCTGATCGCCTAAACTTTTTTACCACTGATTTCTCTCTCATGCAGCTTACTGGGCGTATTCGTGATGGAGGTTGTTGGTTGTCAGCCACATGCAGAGCAGGATGAGAGGAGGACCGAGGGACTTCAAGTACTTCAAACTCCAGGGCTTCCAACATTTTTTCTTCTCAGAAAAACTAAATTTGGAACGGCGATTTTATTCACAGTTGACGTTCTCTTAAAACTAAGGATCTGTCAAAGATAAATGATGACGCTCGTTGTTGTAAAGATACAACGCGATCCATCATTAAGTATCACTTCTGTATCAAGGAGACATTTATTGAGGCCTTTATTGGAGAGTGGCTTGTACAGAGGCAGACATAAAACAGGGGGAGAGAGAGATGTGACAACAGCAGAGGTCGAATCAGGGACATGGCTGTTAAATGACACATTTATTAACCATTTAGCTGCAAGGAGGCTTGTGCAAAATGGGATTTTAAATAGCGGTGGTGCATTAATAATGCAACAATTTGTGAAGCATTTGCAAAATTACATTCACATGATTATGCATTTACAGGGCTGCCAATTGCTAGATTGAAATGTTATATTCTGCAGGGAATACGGTGGAGGAAATAATGCACTTTCTGCTGTGAAATTCCTGCATGTCACTTATAACTAATAACATATTTTAAATCTTGTTCCTGAACATGATCAAAAACCCAGTGCATATATGTGTGCATATACAGTTTGTGTGAATATGTGTCACCTACAAACACCCAGGTGGTATATACATCTTCATCGCTGTTGTGACAGCTTGCCAGCCCAGCTTTGGCAGGCGGGAGATAGTGCTTCCCTCAGCTCTCCGATAATCAAAGAGTAAACATGCCGAAGCAAAAGTGGGTTACCTGGATGTCAAACTGACAAACAAAAAACTCTCCCATCTTTATCCTGACGAACACGTCTCCGTAAGGTCTCGCTCTTATTCAAATTAATGTAAGAGGGAATAAATAAAACAAACCTTTTATATTTGCGATGTCAAAGAATCCACCAGAGGACTTTTCCTCTTCCAGAGAGACGGGGAGAGTAAACTAAAAATACGACTCATAAGCTTCAGCCTTGTGTATATCAGTGCAGAGAGCAGGGATAATCCCAGAAAATCCACTCAAACTTATGACTCGACTTTTCATATGTTTAGAATAAGTGGGCTTCAGTGATGGACGGTAGCAATTTAAACAGAAGAGGACTGATCACTGTGATGTCCGCTTATGTGAGAGTCCTCCAATAATTTGTTTTCCTGAAAAACATCACTAATGCCAGACAAAAAAAGAGGAGGCATCATTATTTCGGGTGCTTTAAAGCTCTCTTGACCTTGATGTTTGCAATGAGTTCATTTCACAGAAGTTTTAATACTTTGGAGAAGCTGAATCACACTTTTCATATAGGAGTGTAAATCACCAGTTATTGCATTCTTTTTCACCATAAAATCAGCCGCAACATGATTTATAATCCATGTGATATAATTTAAGGGCCTGTGATTGCAATCCAACAATATCATGGACCCATTTAAAGGTACAACATATAGATTTTTTGTGCTGAAATGTCTCTTAATAAAACACTACTCCTGCTATAAATATTTTAAGCTGAGGTCTTACATTACCTCAGATACAGAGGCTGTAATAAAGGAGCCACTGTGACAGACATGGCTTATCATTGCCATGGAAACACTGGCAAAAGACTGAAGGTGTTTTCACACCTGAAAGTCTGCACCAAGGTGCATGTTTTTGTAACCTCATATGCCAGATCCACTGTTTCATATATCCATAGCATGAATATATGTCACATTCATCTCGGAATGCTCCCATAGAAAGCATCTGGGAGGGGAAGGCCTTTAAAAAAATTCTCAGAAGGTGATTGGAGGAACGTTCTGTCTTTCACATTCATGACGGTCCAATCAAAGCAATAAGACAAAATGACGTTGTAAGCATGCATTTCTCTTGAGCTGACAGGCTACCACTGCCCTGGATTGTTAAAGGCAGAGCTTCTCGGTGAATACAAAATGGTTCAAAGGCCAGCAGGAGACTTTTTGTGTGACTTTTTGCTCTTGTTTTAAAAAGAAATGTTGTCCAGTTCCAATAATTTTTGTTACTTTTGACTGCTGTTGCTCGGTATACTAAAATTTTTTGTTACTTTTCATGTTAAACGGTACAGTACCAGAATTTCCAGGCGTTCGGTACCACTCATTGGTCACATATGGCTCTGATTTAAGTGACCAGTAGATATAAAACAGGGTGGGAGAATTTAAAAAGTTTTACACAGATCTTCCACCAGATGGCAGTATGAGCAAGATAGGCAGACAATGTCAACAGCAAAGTACACGGCTATCAGCTGGGTCTGTTCAGTTTCACATGGCGCGAGCTGCAGAAACAGGAGAGGCCCCTTTTGCTACTAATACCTCCATGTGCACATTGTACAGAATGAGCTACTGCATACAGAACGGTCTCCTAGTCAGCAGTAGACAAGCAAATCTGTCGCACTTTGTTATCACTGCCACACTGCAGCAGACTCCATCCCTAGGTATCCGGTTTGCATCATATCACATTTCAGGTATCGTTTTAGTATCAAGTTTCGTGATACTAAACTATCGGTATCTAAGAGCGCTTTCACATTAGGCCCAGTTGTTTTGAACCACGCTGGGGGTGTGATTCCTCCCCCTCCCCCTTCCCCCCGCTGGCTTGCTTTCACACAAGCAACATCATTCCATACCCGGACCCACTTGCATCTGTTCTCGGTCTGAAACAGCAGGTGGCAGTATGCACGTAGCTAGTTCACGAACCTGCCAAGGAGGAGAAAGAAGAAGAAGCTACCATGGCAACCACTGGGGTCATGACCTGAGTGAAGATTGTTTTTGTTTAAAACCAGGAAAAAAGTCTATCCTGCAGTCATGGATGAATTAAAATCACTTTTTAAGATGCCAGGAACGTCGCTCTTCATATCTGCACATCTACGTGCAGTTCAGAGGATTAAATGGGCTCGCGCTGTGCAGATACAGGGTTTTTTTTAGGAGACAGGAGATTTTTATTGCTGTTGCACCTCCTCTCACTGACTCCAACTTGTGTTCATCTGTAAGGTGAGTCACAACAGACCGTTTATTTACTGGATTCTGATGATTTCCGCCCTATATTGAGGAAAAATGTGAACAAACTGTCGCGCCGTGAAAAGAAGTTTAGTTTTTATGATGACATCATAAAGCTGACATGACGCTCTGCCCCCTATCCGGGCGTGGTTGCATTCACACCTCATCCGAACCGTGCCAGAGTCTACTTGAATCGCCCCCGAGACCACCTCCCCAAGTGGGCCGTTTGCATTCACACTAACCAAAAGGAACGTGACTTCGGGCTCAAGTGCATTCGGATCAGGGACCGGGCCCCTAGTGTGAAAGCCACCAAAGGTAAAATCTTGGTATCGTGCCAACACTACTTTGGACCCTTTTATAGCACAACTATATTCAAATCACCAAAACAAAAAAGTTCCAGTCAGCTGCTAGTTGAAAGTCTGCAAAAGTGCTGACTGTTTTTTTGTATGTACAATATACATGCTTTTAATGTTGCCGTGTGGCAATGATCATCAACTGGAGGCCCAGGGGCCACGTTGGGCCTTCCACATCTTCCCATCCGGCCCCATAACTCATGAACATGTGCAGAGGAAAAATACGTTGTTGGGTTTCTTTTTTCTTTTTATTTTTTTAAAGATTGTTTTTGGGCCTTTTCATGCCTCTATTAGATAGAGGAGGACAGTGGATAGTCTTGGAAACAGGAACGAGAGTGGGGGAAAGACATGCGGCAAAGGGCCTCAGGCTGGATTCGAGCCCAGGCTGCCCGCGTACATGGTGCGTGCCTTAAACACTCGACTACCGGCGCGCCCTTGTTGCCTTCTTTTAATAAAATTCCTACAGCTATTAAAACAGCTCCAAAAACAATAGAGATCAAAACAGGAACGACTTTGTGTTTTATCCACTTTTCAGAAATCCTCCTACCAGCCGTTACTAACAAATCAAACAGGCTAAACACATGCTTTTCAGTCCATTCATATTAAAAAACTGTCGTTTTCTATGTCAACTTTTGGCTTCAGGTGTTTTGGGAATGCTTGGGTATTTCATGTGTCACTACACGGCATAGTAAAGTCAAACCCAAAATTGTAGTCACAGAATTTTTTAGCTCAAATATCTTAATCGCCCCCTTGTGGCCGGCTGTGATAGAGGGACTGATCTCACTGTTAAGGCCTAAAAATAACATAAGCAAAAATATTGAAACAAAAATGCATTAATTAGACCATTTAAGAAAAAAAAAATCTTTAGTTTATTTGAAAGTCCAGATCCGAAAGTGGTTGTGTAGGAAAATCTGGCCTTGTAAAAATGTAGTCGATGACCCCTGCTGTATGGGAAGGGAAGTGCAAGACATTTTCATAATAAAAGCAAAGGTTAGTGCTAATTATCTATTAGCTAATTCACATTTCTTAATGGTACTATGCCAGTCACTGCCAGCTGTCAGTCAGTGTTCAGGCACTGTAATGACACTTAAAGGCCGTCATTTTCTGCCCAGTTTAACATAATAACTCATCAATGAAAAGTCACCATCTAATAGCTCGTCTTTGGGTTTCTTTTTCTGCTGCCGTTCTGGAAAGAATAACCCTCATCAGCTAGTGCATCCAGGTCTTTCACTCAACTAATAAAAAATAGAACTGGCTGAAACACATAGGTGGCAATTAAGTACTAAAGTGGCAAACACAGACTTGACTATTTCCTGAAGGCACCGCAGGGTAGACTGAGTCTTTGTCACCCATTATTAGTGCTGACTAATCTATAAAACTAGAGATTTTCTACATTTTTCACATCACTTTAAAACCTTGCAGGAAACAATGATGAAGCTTGAAGCGCCTCTACTGAGATAGAAAAGTTAAACAAAAAAAAGTTAGAGAAAAACAGTCAGCAAACTTTTCAGCAAGCTACACAACTTTTTCTTCTCCTCCTCACTTGGTGTGTGCTGCACGGAACATAAAATGTGCTCATGGCATGATGGAAAAAGGCCAATTATTGACTTATTTATTTACTGATGCAACACAAGTTTGTTTGGCTGCCACAGAGCTCTTCTACTAGAGCGTTCCTCTTGTTTCCACCTGCACTGAGGGAAGCCATCACAAGCAGGACTACACAGCAGGATTATCGCTTCATGGCAACATTATGAAACTATTTCACATGAAATAGCAACTTCATTATCGTCGTTGTGAGAGGTAGGGAGACTTGTAAATGAAAGCATTCTTGCGTCTTTTAATCCCACTCTTTGCCTTTTCTTTACCTTTGCAGACTGGGTGGAGTGGGTACAATCTGTCAGCATGGATTTCTGTCAGAGAGCGGTGAACTCAGACACCTCGTGTTTTAGCTCAGGATTCTCTGTTTAGTCTCAGTGGTGATGAAGCAGAAACAAGGGATAGGGACTGAATGATACAATATTAATAGATACAAATGATACAATACAGTATGTTGAAATAAGATGATAAAACACAAATAAATGATATTTTACCAAAATTAAAACACAATTTGATACCATGTGACAGTATATGAAAGGTTTGGTGCATGGCTTATTACAGTGATAATATTAAGAACATACAGGATAATCAATACATTGCAAGATAATCATGTAACATCTCATGAACTCTGATAAAACTCCAAAGAGTGATGAGGCAGTTGCACTATGAATCAAAATATCTTATTCTCCTCTACTGGTAAAAATAATTTGTGCATCTATTTCATAAGACAGAGCATTGGAGTGCAAGGTGTCCAACAAGAAATCTTCTGCACACTGTATAACTTGCAAAAAAGATGAATTTATTTGCAACCTCTTGATACTAGACCTTCATCAGGCAAACAGTCTTTTAGAAAAGGGCAGGAAATCTTAACCCTCTGGGGAAAACTCACACATAGGACCCTTGGGACCCAAACGGGTTCCTGCAGAAAAAATGCTCTAAAAATCATATAAATTTTATTTATTTTTTTTTTCAAATTTAAAGTTTAAATCTTTAATTGGCTTTAGCCCTAATCAGAGCTATGAAGTTTTTATTAATTTTTAAATTTTTCTTTTTTTTTTTTTTTTACATTTTGAAGCTATGTTTTCATAATGGCAGCCCCTACCATAACAAGAAAACAACAAAACATGAAAAATTCTCCAAATATTAATTGCAGAATGGAATGTTTGGGATTAAGTTATTAGAGTGTTGTATATGTGAATAAATGATAACATTGATTTTGATTTTGTTGCATTATTATTTTGGACCAGTAGAGATTTAAATCAAAAACTCACACTTAGGACCCTTGGGACCCAAGTGGGTTCATGCAGGAAAGTGCTAAAAAAAAAAAAGCATATACATAGGTATTTAGTTCCACTTTCAAAGCTTAAATCCTTAATCAGCTTTAGCCCTAATCAGAACTATGAAGCTTTTATTTATTCTTTTACATTTCTCATCATTTTTCCATGATGGCAGCCCATATTAAAACAAGACAATAACAAAATATGAAACATGTTCCAATTATTAATTGCAGAATCGAATGTTTCGGGTAAAATTATAAGTGCTTTGTATATGTTATATAAACATTGATTTTGTTTCATTATCATTTTTTTGGAAGTTTAATAGCAAAAAATCACACACAGGATCCTTGGGACCCAACCAGATTCCTGCAGAAAAAAAATGCTCTAAAAACCATATAAATTAATATTTTTTCCTCAAATTCAAAGGTTACATCTTTAATAGGTTTCAGCCCTAATCAGAATTATAAAATTGTTATTATTTTTTAAAAATCTTCTTCACATTTTACAGCTATTTTTGCATAATGACAGCACCTATAATAACAAGAAAACAACAAAATATGAAACATTTTCCAAATATTAATTGCAGAATGGAATGTTTAGGATGAAGTTATTAGAGTCTTGTATATGTAAATACATTATAACAACACTGATTCTGATTTTGTTGCATTATTATTTTGGAGCATAAGAAATTTAAATCAAAAACTCACACTTAGGACCCTTGGGACCCAAATGGGTCCATGCAGGAATGCTTAAAAAAAAAAAAAAAAAAAAAAAAGCAAAGGCATAAATATTTGGTTCCACATTTAAAGCTTAAAACCTAAATCAGCTTTAGCCCTAAGGTTTTATTTATTTATTAATTTATTACTATTATCATTATTATTTATTTATTTTTTACATTTTTCATCATTTTATTTCATAATGGCAGCCCATATGAAAACAAGATAACAAAAAATATCAAACATTTTCCATTTATTAATTGAAGAGTGGAATGTGTTGGGTGAAATTATTAGTGCCTTGTATATGTAAATAAATTATAACAACATTGTATTTGTTGCGTTATTAGTTTTTAGAGGTTTAAATCAAAAACTCACACATATAGGACCCTTGGGACCCAAACGGGTTCCTGCAGAAAAAAATGCTATAAAAATCATATAAGCTTAAATCTCTAATCAGCTTCAGCCTTAATCAGAACAATCAAGTTTATATTATTATTATTTTTTTTAATCTTTTTGGACTTATTGACTTTATTCATTAGACTGCAGTGTTTAGCCTATTGAATATGCTGGATTTTATCTTGTCAGTCTGTCATTGACTGTGGTAATTAATTTACATAAATGAAGATGTATTATGACTAAATCATCACATCGTGTTGATGAACTGTTCTCACTGTTGGATACTTGCTCATTGCTCCTTGGGAGGTTTCTGTACCGCTCTGATGAACAAAATCAGTGCGAGGATGATGCTGACTGAATAAGGATGACTGTGTGCTTCTTTAATCAGGTTATACTGCCACCTGTTGACTGACCCCAGCAAAACCATCTGCTCTATTAAAACACAAAATGTGAAAGGCACCGGCTACAAAAACCTGATGAAGCCTTTCCCTTCTGAAGAGCCTTTCTTGGACTGTCTTTTACTCTTTGGTGAGAGAATAATGTTCAGTCTGTTTTTCCAGGGCAGCAAGATTCAAACTGCTTCTTACATGATGTAATTTGAGTTCTTGACATTGTCAAAAAGTCTGGCTGGATGTCTGCTAAAACACCTTGACTGGAGTGAGGATTTTATATAAAGAGATTTGCATTTTTGTGATACTTCAGACATTTCTGGAGCACAGTGAGGTTCTTTGTCTTAAGTTTAACCCTCTGAGCCCGAAGCTTTTTTCAACCATTTTGTCTTGCTGTAACTCCTTGTCTTTAAGAGCTTGTAAAACATCAACCCTGTGGTGCACAGTCAAGCTCTAAACATTTTCTTCAGGACAACCTGGGCTTTAAGAATATATGTGCTGCAGTAATGTCACTTGAATTTTTTAAAAAGTTAAGGGACTATAAAGACAAGAGGAAACTAATCAGAAATTAAAACTCAAGATTTTTATGTATTAAGATATTTTTCTCACACAAAAGTCCTTGTGCTTTTGGGATTTTGAGACATTTTTTAAAGTGCAGTGACTCTGAGGGAAAAATAACAGCCTCCTTGTGTCTACTTCTCTTTATTATGAGTCATTCAGGCTCTCTTCTTCAGTTTTTAAGTCTGTACACATATGCCATTCAGCAAAGCATGACATGACAACCTAATAGCTTTTCACTGGTTGTTACAGCACAGTTGCAATGCATTCTGGGGTACAAACAGACAATATAGTGACGGGCTGACTGGCTAACTACAGGAATGATCAGAAAATGGGTTAGAAATGGAGAGTTACTGGTGTAGATTTAATCTTTTAAGACCCTGGAAAGTCATTCAAGTTCCAGGCTCGCTAGAAAAAGTTCTCTAAGAGCTATAAAGGCACAGATAGCATCATTAGAATGGCACAATGGACAAATTTATTTTTTTATCTGTGCCAGCCTCTGCACTGTAAAATGTGTCAGCCCTGTTTGGTTGTCTTAAGCCTTTGAGACTGACGACAAAAAGAGACGCATTATTAAAAGGTAAATAACTTTTGGACCAGAAGTCATAGCCGTGTACTTTTTTCTCTCTTGCTCAACTCCAGAAATTTGCACCACACATTTGCAGTGTTCACGTCGCTTGAGGCAAACTCCCGTCAACTCATATCTTCACATTGACTTTACATGCAATTATCTCGCATGAATGATTTCACTAGCACCTGTCATGAACACGACATAATGACCCTATTCATGTCTTCATAGCCTTAATGGCAGCTTTTCCAGTGAGCCTGGAACTTGGCTGACTTTCTGGAGTCTTTACAGATAAAATCCACACCATTAACTCCGACAGTCAATGTCTTTTTACCCATTTTTGAACCAATTTTTGATTGTTTTTTTTCTGCTAGCACGGCCCAAAACAGTTGGCACATGGGCTGTGACAACCAATGGCAGGCTGTTCTGCCGTCACATCATGCTTTGCCAAACAAGACATGTGCAAACACTTGGAAACTGGAGAAGAGAGCCTGAATGACTTATGATACAGAGCTAGAGACACAGAGAGGCTTTGAGAGGCTCTGCAGCCAGGAATTGCTTTGAATAATGACAAATTCCCAACAGCACAAAGACTTTTATTTTGTAAAAATGAATATTTTGAGGATTTTTTGTGTCACAGAATGATGATTATTATAATTATTATTTTTTTGGCCCCCGGGAGATGTTAGAACAACTTTTTTTCCAAAAAAAGTCTTAGTCATTATTGTTTACTGTGTATAATACATTAAAATCTTTGAGTCTGGAATTCCGTATTTGTATTTGTATTTTTTTTTTTTTTGTCTTCATAGTCTTAAAAATCTTGTAAAACACCAACCCTGTGGTGCACAGTCAAGCTCTAAACATTTTTTTTTTCAGGACAACCTGGACTTTAAGAATATATCTACTACAGTAATGTCACTTCATTTTTGAAAAAGTTATAGGACTCCAAAGACAAAAGAAAAAAAAAGATCGGAATTTGAAACTCAAAGATTTTTATTGATAACACAGTCAGTGATAGTGACTTAGTCTTTTCTTTGCACAGACTTGTTAAACACATTTCTCGGGGACAAAACTGTGAAAAAATAAATATTCTGTGAAAAAAGGTTTTCAAAACATCGACATACATACACAAAAAAGTCCATGTGCTTTTTTGGAGTTAGATTCATTTGTGCTATTCATTTAAGCTGTAGAGTTGCAACATCTTGCTATTGGAGGACAGCCCCTCCCACAATGCATTGCATGCAAACATCACCCTTAACAAATATGATGCTACTCATCGAAGAAAGCCAAAGTAAATGACTGAAAATGGATTGAAAAGGGACAAAAAGATGCTCATTAATGGATCTAACGAGATGGCTCTAATCTTTAAAAGACCCTGAAAAGTCAGAGTGCAGGTGGCCAAGTGGTTTAAGGCACACCCCATGTACGTGGACAAAAATGTTCTGTAAGAGCTACAAATGCATGAAGAACATATTTAGAAAGGCACAAAAAGAAGTTAGTGTCTATGACTTACGGTTCAAAAGTTACCAAGCAATTTACAAAGGGGTGTGCCTTGGCAAGGATCCATAGCGCATGAGCTCTAAGGGTATAAAAAGTAGCAAACCTCTTTTTTAATGCAAAGATCCATTACGATTAAAATCAGTTGATTAAATGTTCTTTAATTGTCATGCACACAAATTCCCATTACTAACAGGTTCATGCGACATCAGAAACTGTTGCAGGAGTCCAACACTGAATTCAGTACAGACTTTCAAACTCAACTTTGTTAATTTACAAAATTAACTTGCATGAATTCATTGTGTCAACTAATTAAAACTTCTGCCAGATCTGCACTTGTTGATTGAACTTGATTTTGAAAGTCGTCCTTGTAGAAAAGGATTTAAAAAAGTGAGTGGGCTGGAAGCTTACAGGAGCATGATTGTGTGATTGAGGATTTTATCTTGGACCAAACTTGTGTTATGTAAACCATGGCAAGGTTAACTTCAAACTCTTGTTACAGAGAATTCAGACCTTATGTTTGAATTCTACTGAAGTTTTGAGAGTTATTGGCAAACAACAGAGCTCTACTTCAAGTGGCGGAGGAAGTCTGTGCATCAGTAAATAAAGTTTGAACAAAGGCGGAGTAGTTCAATGATACAGTGAAGGATAAAACATTTTTTCTCCACAGCCCAAAACTAGAAATACTCCAATAATCAGCAAGTCCAGAGGACAGTGGGTTCATTTTCATTTCTCCTCCTACCTAATGTTTTGGAATGACCCCTAACCAGCTAGAAACAAGCCTTTCTTTCATCTACTACTTGACTGGACTCATTTGACTAAGTTTGTTCTTCTTGAACAACACAGCTGCTTTAAAGTAATGGCAGATGCAGTTATGAAGTACCTTTCTTAGCATGGAATAAGCAGCACCATTATTACCTCATCTATCAGAGTTCATTCTGCACTTTTCTCCTGGTGTGGTTTCGAGAGCAGTCCTCTGTTGACTGACAGAGATCGCAGACAAAAGAAGATAATTGCTTACTTACTCTTTCCCACATAGCCTTTGATCCATTTTGTCTTTTCTGACAGAGAAGAGACAGCGACATAATTAAAGGCATTGTGTGAAGTATACAATCTCAGCCGCAATCACGCTGGAAAGCTGACAGCTCACTCTAATGTGAGCGCGCTTTCTAAGGGGGGGCTCCATAAATAAGTAAAAACCCTCGAAAACTATCTTCTCACACTCTTTTTCTCACTGTTGAATGTCTGCTTCTCACTGAGAGCTTTAACACACCACAGGAGAAGATGGAGACTATTTTTGAATGAATTTATGAATAAATTACTGCTGCGGGAGGACAGGTGAGAAAATTACATGACTGTTAGAAAGCAATGTGTTAAAGTTGATGGATATTGTCTGGTTTCAGATATTCATAATGGTGTCCTGCATGGGCCCGTTTAATTCATTATGTAGCGATGCAACTTCTATCCTAAAGTTACTGATGCAAAGTTTTAATTTATATGCAGATGATACGCTTATGTATACTGAACACTGCTTAGCTTTCTAAGAAGATACTACAAACAAAATACGCGCCATATTTAATGTTATATAGAGAAATCTAAGTACATAAAGCCTCATATTCATGTCAGCAAGAATAAGATAATGCACCTTTAAAGATTTAAGTCACAAGTAAGAGATGGTATTCACATTTTTACCTTCAAAAATAAGGTGAATGAGTGTGGTTAAACACTGAACAGCTTTAACATAACATATTAATTGGCAACCAAAAACAATTTGATTCATTTTCTCAAAACAACTACCGTCTAAACCTCTTCTAGTTTTTCAGATATTCAAAGTATTTTCCCACAAGGGTCTGTATTAGGCCTTTTGAATTCATTAGTTATAAATGCAAGTTATCTTCTAACATAGGCAGAAATAAGTGGTGAAAAGTCGTAAAAAATGGCAAAATTGGGAAAAAGGTGGAACAAATGGGTTAAATGAGGCAAAATGATTAAAAATGGTTAAAAAGTGGCAATAAAATGGGTGGTAAAAAATGGTAAAAAGTGGTTAAAAAGGGCAAAAATGGGTGCTAAAGTCATAAAAAGTTTCAAAACTGGGTGGTTAAATGGTGAAAAGCAGTTGCAAAAGTTGCAAATATAGGCAGCTAAAGTGGTGAAAAGAAGCAAAAATGGTAAAAAGTGGTTAAAAGCGGTTTAAAAAAGGGCAGAAATGGGCAGCTAAATTCGTGAAAAATTAACAAAAAATAGGTGGTAAAAATGATGAAAAGCGGTAAATAAAAGGCAAAAATGGGTGCTAAATAGTAAAAAAGTTGCAAAAAGTGGGTGTTTAAATGGTGCAAAAGCAGTTAAAAAAGTAGCAAAAATAGGCAACCAAACTGATGAAAAAGAAGCAAAAATAGGTGGTAAAAATGATGAAAAGCAGTTAATAAAGGGCAAAAATGGCTGCTAAAATAGTAAAAAAAAGTTGCAATAAATAGGTGGTGAAATGGTGCAAAAGCAGTTAAAAAAGTCGCAAAAAATAGGCAGCTAAAGTGGTGAAAAAGAAGACAAAAATGGGTGGTAAAAATAGTGAAAAGCGGTTAAGAAAGGGCAGAAATGAGCAGTTAAGCAGTTAAAGTCATGAAAAATTAACAAAAAAATGGATGCTAAAAATGGTGAAAAGCTGTTATTAAAAGGCAAAAATGGGTACTAAAGTAGCAAAAAAGTTGCAAAAATGTGCAGCTAAAGTGGTAAAAAAAAGAAGCAAAAAAGGGTGGGGGAATGGTGAAAAGCAGTTAAAAAAGGGCAGACATGGGCAGCCAAAACAGCGAAAAAGAAGCCGGGGGGGGGGGGTTGTAAAGCAGTTAAAAAAGGACAAAAATGGAAAAATGGGCAGCTAAAATACTGAAAAAGAAGCAAAAGTAAGCTAAAAGTGACAAAAGTGGGTTTAACGTGTAAATAAATGTGGTGAAATATGCAGAAACAGTGATGAAAAGTGTCTAAAAGTGGCTTGAAACAATCAGTTGAACATCAGAAACCAACAACTCCAAAATGAGGAAACTGTTAGCCAGGACGCTAGCTCTAATGCTACTGATCCAACCCACCTGCATTGATATTACCAATAAATCACAACTGGGTAGGGCCACTCTCTGGATTTTTAGGGGCCTGGCACATCCTGTGGGCAGGCCTGAGCTGTTGAACAATGCACAATGATGTGACATGCTAGTTTTCCACAAACATTCCTTTTCTATTTCACTTTTTTCACTTGCATAGACATTGACAAGGAATAAGGAGTAAGGGAGATTGACAGGGTGCTGGGAGTGTCCTACAGGAATGTTTTCTTGATTTTATGTCACTTTTGTATCAGCTTTTCTACAAAGAGGAGACAGTGGTGCATTCGTAATATCCATCTGCGTGTTTGAGGGTCTGAGCTGCAGGCTCACCTTAAACTAGAACATTGTATCAGTCTGGGTGGATCATTCAACCAGCATTTGCAAATGTTTAACTACTGATTTTCTGATCGATGTGTCCGCTATTTCTTCTGGTCTGCTGTTTGTTAGTTGTGTGGATTTTTTGTGTTGCTGTCCTTGCCAAGACTCCCTGCAAATGAGGATTTTGTATCTCAGCGGGAATACTCTGGTTAAATAAAGGTTAAATTGATAAAAAAAAATTAATAAATAAGGTTGAAGCACAAAATAATGTGGCTTTTCTTGTCTTAATAATGTTTGTCAGGGTAAAAAATTGAGATCCAAAATAAGTTAATTTCCTGCAAATGACTGTGTGCACGGCCTCTGTGTTAATATCATTAATCATCTGACATTATGTACAAGGTCGATTGGGGAGGGTGATATCCTTGAACCCTTTTCTCCATTTTTAGATGCAGAGCTTTTTATGTTGTTTGGTGAAAAATGAGGGCACATCTGAAGGAAAAAGCTGAAAAAAGCGGCATATTTCCTCGAAGACGGATGCCTGAAGTTTGATGGCGATAACTTTATCGACAGCACAAATGGATGTTGACACAGAGCGGTGCTATTTGTACAAGCTGGCAGTAAATAACAAAGAAGGTGCATGACTTGGCTGTGCACCAGCAGAACGAGTTATGTTACGTCTCAGCCGCCTTTGGATAAAAGCGTGCACATTTGACTTCAATGCAGAGGGTTTAAAGTCATGTTCCAATGAAGGAAACTGGTCTGCTACACCTTTAAATTGCCTCATTAACTGAAATGGGCTCATTTAAAAAATAAATGTCTTTGTGCTTTGGAAGGTGGTAATTAAACACAGGGTTTGTCGTGTGTTATTAAGGCTGCATGAAATAAGGTCTCCATGCAGCAGGACTGCATGATAAATGAAATATTAATCACCATCATTAGGCCGTTATAGCACACTGCATACTGTTTGTGTTGCATTTAGTGGCAGGATGTAAAGCAGAGGCTTTAGTAGGTTCACTCGGTCAATTTTATTAATAACCTGCTTTTCCAGCTGTCATTTTCCACAAGCAACACATTTACTTTAACATGATGATGGGCTTAGCCATGGTAAAGTCAAGATCTACAGAGACAGGTGTGTCAGTCCTTCAGTGGATCTCTTTAAGTCTGAACAATACTAAAACCACCAGCTGCTCCAAGGGACTTTTTGGACGCTGACATCAGGTATAAACTTTTACTTTTGGCACCACCACACCATTTATTCTGATATTGACAGAATGATTAGGTCTCCACAGCTTCACTCACAGTAATGAGCTCCAAAAATGCCAGGAACCAATAATTAAGCTAACTGTTGGAACTCAATAGTAAAGCTAAGACCCAAGCTAGCAAAGCATGACGACAAATACAGCAAATATAACACTGATAAACTCGACTTTCACCAAGAAAAACAAACTAACTTTAAAATGTTTCAGCGGGGCTTATTGCAAGTCAGTTTACCCCAGGGACAGCATAATGCAGACCGGCAATGGTAGATCATAAAGTCTGCCAGGGTCCCAGCAGAAGGCGCACATGTTACATAATGTAAAAGTCCCAGTGGAAACTCATAAGAAAATCTAACCAGTATCTAAACAATCAAAGCGGTAAAAAAGTGCAAATGACTGCAAATTGACTAATTTACACTGCTGCAGAAGCATATGTAAGAAAGTTCCCATGTATCAGCACAGTTTAGTATTTTATCGTGCAACCTTTTGGTTGTACAAAATATTGAACAAAGCTAAAGCTAATGGGAAAATCATTGCAATAGGATGCATGATGTTACTGGCAAGACATCAATATTGGGCAACATTAGCTTAAAACTGTAAACTATCAAACCTTGCATTGCAGATGGATACGCCCATTTCCGTGTTTCTTGCTGGCAAATCCATCTTGCAAAGCTCCCGTCTGAACATTTCGGGCCTGGTTAGAAAGTGACAGGACCAATCAGCGACGAGGGGCAGTACTTTCAGGCGCGGCAGAGTCGTTACATATGCAAGCAGCGACAAAAGACCAGTGCAGTTATGGTAGAAGACATTAACATGGATGTTGCTAAAGCACCAGTTTTATCAGAACTTGACGACATTTCTTTGTTAAAAGAAGAACAAAGAACAGCAGTGAGTTGTTTTATCTTCAAAAATGACAAAAGTCGTGTACTGACATATCTACAGTCGCTATGGTTTATGTTATGCAGTTCCCTATGAAGTTTAGTCCTCGGCAGCGGCTATGTCACGTGTTTTGTCGGTCTGATTGGCTCCTTAAGATGTGACAGACAGAACGTTCATCGAATCACACTCTTAGTGTTTTTTTAAAGGCTCTGCTCTTTCCCAAATGCTGTGTATGAGTGGTTATAAACCAGGTGCCAGGTTGTAAACTATCAGTATCAGGAAATATAAACACTGGCTATAAATAGTGTCCCATATAGGCTGTAAATATTGTCCAATATTGCATGTAAATATAATCATATATTGGCTGTAAGTGTCATCCTATTTTTGCCATTAATATGGTCCTTTATCGGCTGTAAATATGGTCGTGTTTTGGCCATAGATATCGTCCCTTATTGGCTGTAAATATCACCCTATGTCAGCTGTATAAATGGTCCTACATCGGCTGTAAATATCATCTTATATTGGCTGTAAATATGGTCCTGTATTGGAAGTACATATATTGGCAGTAAATTTTATTCTAATATTCACTCTAAGTATTGTTCTATATTGGCTGTAGATATCTTCCTTTGCTGCTCACAATATCTTCTTAAATTGGCTGTACATATCAGCCTAAATTGGCAGTAATTTTTTTTCCAGTATTGGTTATAATATCATTTGTATTTTTGCTGTAAATATCCTGAACTGGCTGAAAATATCATCTGATACTGGAAACAACCTTTTTCCTATTCTGGCCATAATATAATTCTGAATATTTGCTGTTAATATTGGCCTATATTGGCAGAAACTATTGTCCCCAATTGCTGTAAATATTGTCCGTATTGGCTCTTAATATTGGCCTAAATTTGCCATGAATATTGTTCTAAGGTGGTAAACATCTTCTAATATTTGCTCTAATATAATTCTATATTTACTATAAATATCATCCCATATTAGCCCCATATGTTGTCCTATATTCGTTGTAAATATGGTGTTGTATTGACAGTGAAGTAGTCTCATACTGGCAGTAAATATCATTCTATAATATTCTATATTGGCAGTAAATTTAGTCCTATATTGGTGCTGAATTTCATTCTATATTCACTGTAATTATTATCCTATATTGGCTGTAAATATTGTCCTATATCTGTTGGAAACATCTTCCTATAGTGGTCAACATATTATTTTAAATTGGTTGTAAATATCTTTTTCTTTATTGGCCAATATCATTCTGTATATTGGCGGTAAATATTGTCCTAGATTGGCAGTAATATTTTTCTACACTGGCTGTAACTACAATCCCATATTGGCATTAAATTTTGTCCAACATTGGTCAAAATATAATATTATTTTTTGCTGTTAATAATGTTATATATCAGCTGAAAATTTTGGTCTCAATTAGCTGTAAATTATGTCCTATTCTGCAGGTAAATTTCTTCCAATATTGGTGTATACATTGACATATGCTTTAAATATTGTGCTATATTGATGGTAATACCATTCTATACAGTATTTGGATAAAAGACAATGTAATGGTTCCCATTTTGAGCAAAATGGTGGGCTTTATTTAAAGGTCTTTGAACATCATGCTTACATGGTATTTGTCCAATCCAATAGTTAGATTGTTAGGTTAATTTATTCAGATTTACAATTTACAGAATTGGTAAGATATCTTTCTTTTTTTTTCTTTTTGGGCATTTTGTGCCTTTATTAGATAGAGGAGGACAGTGGATAGAGTTGGAAACAGGGTCAAGAGTGGGGGAGAGACATGCGGTAAAGGGCCTCAGGCCGGATTCGAACCCAGGCCGCCCGCGTTCATGGGGAGCGCCTTAAACCACTAGGCCACCCGCTCCCCAGAATCAGTAAGATTTCTAACAAAATTCAAGATAAACTTCCCTAACACCAGTGTTCACATGTATTTTTTATGCCACAACCAGTTTGCCTGACATTGGAGGAAATAGCCTTCTGATACCTGGCTCTAACTCATTTAAAGACATATTACCACTGAATTACCTTGGTATCCTATCTATTAGTTAAATGATAGTTAAGCAGGGAATATTACTGATTGACGTAAAAGTAATTGTGGGCTATATTTGGCCAATCCTTGGGGCTAAAAGTCGGCATATCCATGCCTCAGCTCTTTTCTTGGAATTTTCCAGTCTCCATACTTTATATAAGCACGACACGAAGCCCCTATACATTCCCACACTATCTCATATTAGCCATCTTAGTCCGTATGCTGTGTTCATGGAGATTCTCTGAATGGTTACTGAGTACACTAAGCCAATTCCCAGGCTTCAAACTGGAAGCCTTTAAGTCGAACATTATTGAAAATGAATGGCGCCGTGTAAGAATATATCATTGTTCAACCTGTGACACCGTGATTGCGGCACATCATATTCCACCGTCTGTCTTTTGAGCTTTACGAAAGAGATTAAGAGCTATCTGAGGTTTCGAGTTCAGCTTTACGGCTTGGTGAAAGCCTTGAACATTTTCAAAGGCTTATCTATAATTTGAAAACACTCTTTCTACTTTACAGGAAGGTGTTAACTTCTGCCAATATCTGTCTGACTCATTTTGTGCATCAGCTTCACTTTTTCTTTTTCCCCCCTCTGGAGAATTAAGAAGTCGCTGCAGAGAAGATCTGCTGCTCAGCAATGCCCTACTCGTGATATTTATTCCTGAATATATTGAGTTGTGAAAAATAAAAGACAGAAGAAACTACAATGACTCTATTGGTTGGTGATAGAGATAAGGAAAATGGAGCTTAGCCAAAACCCCATCAGGGAGGCAGTCAGAGGTCTCTTGACATTTAAAATTCATGACAATCAAACACCTGTGCAGTGCTTTTCCATGTCTCCGAGCATTCTCGCATATATCAGAAAGGAAAGATCTCTAATGGGCCCTAAAAAATGCAAGAAAGCGAGAAACTTTATCCTGCACCTCTCGTCTCGCGGAGTACTTTTCTCTCACCTCGTCTCTGATTTTTTTTTTTTTTTTTTTTTTTTTTTTTAGCAAGCGGTGGGAGGGGGGGCCGGGGGTTCAAAGAGCTGCATCAGAGCCCGGTCTGGCCTGCATTTTGTGTCCCAGCGGACTCCTTCAAACGTTACTTTTAACTGCCCCGGTAATGCAACCTGAGTGGCTGGCGAGTGTGTGATCCAGCCAAAAGAGCTCTGCAGTAAATGGCATGTGATTAAGATAACATGAATAATAAACAAGGGAACAAAGTTGAGGCAAAGGTTGTTTTTAAATCAGGCAGTCTCCTGCTAGCTAACAAGCTCATTCAGCATCAGAATATATATATGATTTCTGCCAAGCAAAGCGGAGCAAAGCCACCCGCTTCACTGTGCAATACATTACTAATGAACTATTTCCCATCTCACTCCTTAATAACTTAAGAGTCCCAGCGTTCTGTGCCAAGAATTCCCAATGAATGTTTAAAGCGACAGAAAAAGAGCAGCTAAACAACAAGAATTTGGATCTTTTACAGCTGAATACCCTCATTTGTCAAGCTTAGATGGACACGCTATGAAGTATGTCAACACAATCTCTTTGCTGTTGTCGCACAAATGATGCTTTACTTCAAATAAGTAAGCAAATGAGCGAGCAGGGCACGCTCAGCACCTTGTGGCACATCCCCTGCACACTGTGTCCCAGATTCCACCTTACGTAACCTGATTATTTGTGCACACCATACAAATGCTCCCCGACAAACAAAAAAAAGCTGAAGAAGGCAGCACATTCATTGCTCAGTGTCTCAGGTATACAGCAGGGCAGTATGCATTGTAAAAGTTTGCCGTCTCAGCACAACAAAGAGACTGCTGAGTAAAGCTAGCGAAAAGAGCAGGAGCTGCCATAAGGACAGGGGATGTAGCATCACATGTCCATATGGATGATATGAGAATTAAATCCACCTCGGCCAGAAGGCCGTCTCTCTCCTCATTAGAAATCCTGTTGGACTTTAATTAACAGGTTAAAACCACCATAAACCTGCTGCTAGAGCCCACCGTCAGAGCCAATAACACCTCCATTAGAAGACCTTGACAGCTTGAGCCCAGAAAGCAAGCACTCCTCACTCTTCCTATCACACATAAAAACAGCTCATTTAGGAGGCTGCTCTACTGCCTGCTACTTTTTGAACCTTAATACTAGACTTCATACTTAAAGTCTCATTATTTTAGCCACATTTTAGTCATTTAGTTTTCTTTTACAAGAGTGATTCTTGGACTTTTAATGTCTTTAATGATAGAGAATGAAAGAGGTATGTGTTTGGGAAGGGCAGAACTTTTCCAAAACTTCTCAAAGGGTGACTGGATGAATGTTCTGTCTGTCACGTTCAGTGGCCAATCAAAGCAAGCAGACAAAATGAGGTTGCAGTATGCAAATCTCCTGTGATATCCTGAGCTCAACTGGCAGGAACAGTGGAGCTTGTTGTTGGATCAAACTCATGCTGAGGCCAGTCAGGAAAAATGTAAAAACATCCTCTCCACCAAGAAAAGCTTTCAGCGTGGCTCTACGCTTCTTTTCCAGTGAAGAGATGCTGCACAGATCAGGTAGATCCAGATCTGAAGTTAAAGCTGCATCCAAGCTGTGACAGACAGACTGGGCATACATAGACATATGTTGCCTAAATGTTCGACAGCTGGCCACAAACATCTTCGTCTCATCTTGTGTTGACAAAAACTAAACCTACATTTCACCAAAAGTTTTATTATCAAAGATCTATTCTTAGCTTGCTATCATCTCTGCTTCCTCATCGAATAAAGGTCATTGACCTGCTCTTCTTTGCTTCAGGCGAAGCAAAGCAATAACCCCCCCGTTGGACTGATATCCTGCTCAGTGGACAGCAGTAGGACGCTGTGGTTCAGTTGTACCGGACAACTCCCAGGTGTGTATGAGTCTGTGCAGCTTTATGAATGTGAAGCAGGATGCTGCTGGAGCAGAGATGGTCAGCTCTTCTCCTGAATAAATCAGTGTTAAAGCATAAAAAAATGCCATGTAAGCTTGTAAATCCCTGCTGATCTCAGATATCAGCTAATGCCGGCCATACTCTGAAGACTTTAAAGGCTTTAGTCTGTCACTCATGCATCTTAAGACATTTGAGTCACAGACTGTAAGGTTTAGCAAAGACTGAGTATCCTGCAGCATTAGAAGTAGATTATAGTTAAGAGGTTGTTTCTCGTTGTGATCCTGGTGGAAATCAACAAGAAAAATCAGAGATGGAGCAGAAAAGAAACAGCTTTTTATCATCTATGTGATTGTTTTTTTTCTCTGGTTGGCTGGATCAGTAGAAATTAAGTCCACAAACTTAGCTGGGTTAGAACAGTGACTGATAAAACATGGATGTAGGCAGGGGCGTCATGCAAGCCATAATTCTGGAGGTCCCAAGTCAGGGATGGTTCAAGAGAGTTCTTCTTGGATAAAAGTAATAATGATGCTGTTTTCATTACTAGACCTGCCTCCCTCAGATCAGCACCTTTACCTGCCTGATGACATCACCACCACATCCACTTCTGATTGGTCTGGAATGCTTGAATAACAAAGAAATCAAAGCTTTACAAAGACCTGCTTTAAGTAAGAATTACACTTTAATGGTAATAAAGAGAGGTTTGGAAACACTGACTTATGTTCGAGGCCAGACTTTTTATAATACAAAGTATGGGCTCATGTTTGAGGTGTGATTATAGAAATTGAAATATTGTTTAGCCATACTACATGGTAGACAGGATAGAAAATCAAATAATATTAAGATTTATGGAAAAAAAAGAAACCTGTGGAGGCTCCGACTTAAGTTTAAATGATCTTGGCACTCCTGGATGTAACCTCAGTGACATTATCCACTGCTTTATGAAGAGATATTTCAATGCACAGCAATGGTGGTCACTATATCAAAATGCTATGCCCAATATAAATTGCTCAGTCTAGAAACAGACAAAGCATGAAGCCTCATGGCAAACAGCTACAACAAGCCCAACTGTTGGTCAGCTCACTTTAACTTCCACATATAATGCCTGTGTCATGATCTGCTGGAAAAAACATACTGCAGAGCAAATCTCTCCCTGTCTAGTCTATCTGAGCAGTTCCAATGGCTCTGGTCCAGCTCCAGCCTGTCCCAGAAGCACCACTATACTCCACTTCATTTGAGATAGGCTGAAGGTCTATTTTCAACACTGGACGCTGCCAAACCGGCACCAAGCAGATCGATCCAATTAGCCAGAATGATGTGCAAAGTATAGGCTCAACTTAAAAAAGAATAAAATAAAAAAATAAAAATAAAAATAAAAATAAATACAATGCACAGACTCCTGAGTGTACATCATTACTATAGCAACAATACATCTCAACCTACAGCGAAAGCAAAAGGTCATTGAGAGGTCAGAGCTGCAACGGCACCGTTGGCAAGAAAAGTTGACTTTTGAGGTAAAAAGCCACAGAATTTTAGATGAAACCAAAAATTCTTTGTAGCAAATATTAACCATTTAACTTCGCAATGTACTCACCCATGGGAGAAGCAATAGAGTCATGGAATCATATTGAAATGAATGGCAATTCAACTCCAAAAAGGTGAAATAATCCACTGTTGACATACTATGTCAATAGTATGCTGATCGGGGCTACGCTCCATGAGCGGGGCGGAGCTGCAGACAGTGTCCGTGGCCGCTCGCCACATTTCAGTCGGAGCAGAACTGTGGTGCTGCATTGCTGCTGTATGTGGAAATTGTGGGTAAAGCCATGCTAGAAATTATTAACATTACTTTACCCTTATGAGAACTCCAAGCATACATATTCCATCCAGATGATAAGAGAATTCATGCCCCGTACATTTATTTTTCTTTAACAAAGAAAAAATTCATCTGTAATAAGTCTTGGAAAACAACGATACTACTTATCGAACCAAGTAGTGCTCATGTTTGTTTTTTCTGTATAAATGGACATTTTAATACTGAATCTGGTGAGGATTGTCCCACTTATGCAGAAGTTAACCTTGACAGAAATTTAAATTTGTTACACTGGAAGTTACCACATGGGTAAGCATAACAAGCTAGCAAGCTTCTATTGACTCCTTTACCTGAGCTAACTGCTGCTGCACTGGCACCAATCAGTTAGCCACTTGTAGGCTACAGCTTTTTCTTCCTTTCAATAAGCTTTTAAGGGATTTTGGCAAATTCGTCCATTGTCATAATTCCTTTAGTCTTACTAATTGGTCTGTTACCTTTGGTTGTCGGTGCAAGCTATTTTTACATCTACGCCGCTGAGTTAGGAGCTGCTCTGCCAACGCAATGGATTCTTATGGTATTCCGGCTTTCCCTCATCAAACTCATCAAATACACAATCCAACAACTCCAAAACGCTCTTGTGGACAAGTTGTGACTTGCACATTCACCATGCTATGAAATAATAACGTATAATTATGTAACATTATGACACATGAAGCAAACACTCAGAACTACTTTCTTGAGTAAACCACTGGGCGGAGTGACACAGTGCAGCAGCCATGTCTGGAGCGTAGTTCCGGCTTTGCATTTACCTTTAAAACATCTCCGTCTTGTAATGTTCCATTATTATTTATTGGCGTGGTGAATGTACAGGTCACAACTTGTCCACGAGAGCATTATGGAGTTGTTGGATTTTGTATTTGATGAGTTTGATGAAGGAAAGCCGGGATACCATAAGAATCCATTGCATTGGCAGAGCAGCTCCTAACTCAGCAGCGCCAATCTAAAAATAGCTTGCACTGACAACTAAAGGTAGCAAACCTATTACTAAGACTATAGGGATCATGGCAATGGGCGAATTTGCCAAAATGTTGAAGTATCCCTTTAGACTTTGTCCTGTTTCGAGCAGCTAATCACTGTTGTGCTAGCACAAGCTAGCAGGTGAATATAGTGAGGAATTTCTTTCTTCCTCATCCATGTCTCCCTCTGCAGCTGAACAAATGCAAAAATGTTCCTCTACCTGCACCGATTCAGCAGCAGTACTTTCAAACTCCAATGTCTCCTCTCTTTTCTTAGCATCTGGACAGAGTATTGCAGATTCAAACACCAATGCAGTGCTCACAACAGCAAAGGCAGTGCAGAGATCCAGCTTAGAAGTCTGAATCCAGCTTTAGGTGTGCATGTGGCCTTCCTGTGTTTTGCTTCACTAATGAGTTATCAGCAAAGGAACTATTTTATCTGCTAATGGATTGGATGGGAACTGGTGGAGCAAGCTGAGCACATCGATATGAGATAAGGATTAAAAGTGGCAGCAGCTATCTACAGGGAAAATGAGGCCTCTAATGATCCCAACGCTGCTCTAAAATTAATATTGTTTTGATTGTCCCTGACTATTCGTCTAATGATAACCCAGAGGGCGATAATGGCATACAGAATTACAGTGAAGTCACGGGAGGTCAAGGTGAGGCCGCCGCTCAATCTTAAAAACATGAGAGAGGGGTCCGCGCGTGTCGACCTGGGCGCTTCCTCTTTATGCAGGGTGTCCGGTGTGAGCGTGCGTGCCTCTGCGAGCGTGCGTGAACACCAATGCATAATGTGTAGACAAACAGGAAGAGGTGACGAATTACTGTGACCCTGTTTATTGAGTGAGGCTGACTGTGTCTGCCCGTTCATGCGTGTGCATCACAAACCATGGAAGTCAGCAGAAGTGTGCATACACGTTTCTCCATTAATGAATGTATTCACCAAACACCCAGGATTACGGCTAATCCCGAGCATTGACAGATCCCACAATGCAACTGGAGTCGACTTAGTGTCAGGAAATATTTAGATTTAAATGTGGACGGACTTGAGGAGGAATTGTTCTTCAATTAAACATCATTTTGTGGTGTTTGAGCAGCAAGAATCAAACCACTGAGACCGGAAAAGATGCAGGAAGTGACATGTAGCAGAGAAACCAGCACGCCCTCGGGATCGATATCAATTTCCCTCTTCTATACATAAACATCAGACCACAGCTTAATCCTCATGCTTTATTAGAATCTATCAGAGCTATTCAAACACGCATTCTTCACAGCTAACCGCTTCTGCTTCATATGACAGCAATTAGAATATTCATTAGATAAAAATCTCTTTAGCTCAATCGATGGTCTTTTAGCCAGAGGGATCTCTGCAGATATCTGAGTCAAAATCCATTGGATATAAAGGATCCAATTGCATGAGCTTTGTGACTCCTCCAACCCCGGTAGAAATCGATAGACCAGCCCCTCCAGTGGATTTAGCTTGCTTGTTAGCAGGCCTGAAACAGCTGTCCTAACCGCGTGTCCTGTGATGTTCAACTTTCTTTCTGGTCTGTCCGCTGTTTTTCAGCCTCGGCTTTATTCTGCAGCGGCGGCGTGTTCAGGTGAGTGAACACAGCCCCACGTCCACTTAGACTTTTCAATCTCGCCATGACACGGTCAGATCAGGAGAGCGCACAAGATTAAATCGATGGCTGGCCAGTTGACTGCTTGACACAGCATTCTCTTCCACACCATTTGCTTGGCCGCGGCATCTATCACTCACAGTCCAAATAATCCTCCTCCTTGTCATTACGTTCCTCTCCTTTCCTGCAGTGGGACCAATCTAGGCCTGCACCATTAATCACAATTTTATCATTATTTCATCATGATCTTTCTCAATAACACATTCCAGAAGTCTGAAAATGTATCAATAAATGAAAAATAATACTTTTTTGCAAACAAGCAATGCTGCTTTCCCAGCTTTCTGTGCCTGTAGCTTGTGTGCAGTATTTAGACCACACCTGTGGCTCTTTTATGTCAGTTTTCAAATATTACTTCAAGTATTAATTGACATATCATTTCCCCAGAGGACCTTTAAAAAGGGAAACTTTGACCTCAAATTATCTTTTGTAGGTCAAATTTATCAGTTTGTTTTGCACACTTACATAGTAGGCTTTAAATGTCAACCTTTATTTTTTGTTTATTTCAGTTGCCCCTATGTGCAATTTTTTTCCTTTTTTTGTCACGTCTAATCCATTTTTGCTGCTTTTAGTCAAATTTTGTCACTTCTTTTTGCCACTTTTCGTCCATTTTTTCCACCTTTGTGCTGCTTTAAGCACATTTTAGCCCATCTAGTCACTCTTCACTCATTTTTTACTGTTTTCGCTGCTTTTGACCATTTTTCCACCTGTAATTCATATTCTTGTCATTTCTTACCATTTTTGCCTCTTTCTGCCCTTTTTTGCCACTTTTTCTCCTCATTTTTGCCCACTTTCACCCATTTCAGCCTGATTTGGCCCCTTTTCACCCATTTTTGGCACTTTTTTGCTGCTTTTTGGCCATTTAAGCCACCCTTAATTTATCTTTATTGCCACCTTAACTTTTTTGTCACCACTTATATTATGGCTCTTGCAAATGTATTTTTTAACTAGAAAAGCACTCGGAGAGCACAGACCTCCGCCATTAGCCCTAACTCCCAATAGTGAAGAATCTTTCAAAAAATTTCTGTATCCATCCTCCTGTGCCCCCCACCATGGCATTCGCTGATCACTTCCTCCCCGGGGAGGTGGAAACGTGGTGAGGCAAAGCATGGAGGAAGCATTGCCTGCCAGTGCCAACAGATGCACTGACAGTCTCACCCATGGTCTCACTGGATGACTGGAAGTCATGGCAGAGGGTGAATATTCCTCTATTCCTCCCAGCATTGTGCGTATTCTCGCTACAATTCGCTGTCTTTCTCTCTGTTACGCTCCGACTCGTCTCCTCAACCGGGCTGCATCTTTTAAACTCTATCAACTCCAAAACTTTGAATAGAAACACCCAAAATGCTGCTGGGATTGAAGTTACTGATGTCCATCATCTCCTGGTTTAAAGTGGTAACAGCGCAGAACTCCGCCATTAGCCCTATCTCCTAATAGTGCAGAATCCTTTAAAAAAATTCCTGGATCCAGACGGTGATCTGGATCCCTCCAAAAATCTAATCAGTTCTTCTTTATGCCATTTCCGACATTTCCTAAAAATTTCATCAAAATCTGTCCACAACTTTTTTGAGTTATGTCGTTAACAAACAAACAAAAAAAACAAACAAACGCACCTGATCACATAACCTCCTTGGAGGAGGTAACAATTTGGCTTTTTGGTTGAGCAGGACTGAGCAACACTGATTTAGACAATCAAAGCAGTAAATGATGCAAGTGATAGCAAGCACAATCAGTAATATAGCTGTTGTAAACTTGTATTGTCTTCATTAAAGGCACCAGGACGGTTCTTTGAAAATGCATACACTCTTTGACATGAACAAGTTTTACTTTTACTTGTTAAAATGAACTTTTTTAAGGTGTTTGAAAGGAGCCCATTACAAATCATTATGTCACTGGGACAGCATGGGGCAGACTGACTATGACACAAAGGGTTCAACATGGAAGTCTGCAGGGGTCCCAGCAGAGGACACTCACATTATGCAAAGTACCAGTCCTGACAGAGCAGAATAAAAATACCGTGTCAGTCTTTACATAGTCAAAGTGTTAAAATAAATGCAAATTATGGTAAATGACAAGAGAAATCATTAACACACCTATGTCACTTTATCGTAACATATCATATGAGTATTGTATCATTTATTCTCATATTGCTTCATATCCTATTGCATCATATCCTTTCATATCGCATAGAATTAGTAATGTATCCTATGGTTTCATGAAGCATAGAATCACTTTTTTTATCGTATCTTCTTTTATGTTTTATCAGCTTGTCTCTTCATTGCATTGTTTTGTTGGTCTATTATATATTGTATCGTACGGTATCGAATCGTATCATCTTGTCTCCTATCATATCATATGGTATAGTATTGCATCCTGTTGTGTTGTAATATATCATACTGAAACACCCCTAGTTTCCTCTTGTCTAAGAAGAGCATCCAGTCAGGAGGTTTTTGGCTCTGTTTTCATGAATTCCTCATAATTGATGGCATGCTGCAAAATCTTTTAATAATTTCCTCATCTATTAAAGATAACAACAGTTCACTTTGACTAATGCTTTCATGCCCCTCATTAATTTTCTCTGATATGACATGGGTTTTTTTCTGTCGCTGACAGATTAAATAATGCTTTTTTGTGAGAAATTTGAGTGCAGTCTTATCAAGACAAACTGATCACTGTTGCTCTATGATGAGCTGTAACATCTATCAATAAAAGGCCAATACGTCTCAAGTGTTCCTTTGTAAATTTCATCGGCCTACTAGCGATCAATTCATGGGTAGACCGTGGTCCCAGGAGGTCCAGCACCCCTGCTATTGTGGACTTCATAATTTCTGTGTACCTAGTGATTCCTTTTGGTGGTGTTGGGTGAGGATGACAAACAGAGGTGACACAGCAACACTGTCTGTGCTGTGGAAAAAAAATCTAATTTACAGTTTGCCCCAGAGGTCAGCCCCACAGTCCAGGTCCAAACATCTATCAGATAAATCGGCTTTAGGGCGCCCGCAATCCACTTACCAACTCCACCTTCTGCCTGCTGCCCTGCCAGTTAAGTGACTAAATTGTGCTACAGTGGAAATGGACAGGACACATGATAGAAATCCTCTCGTAGCTCGGGCCTTTGAAATATTAAAAATGTTGGCATGTAATATAGATAGATGTATATCACAAGCCAGGGAGGGGAGGTTTAGGCATGCAGATTTAAAAGAGAGACTTTTGAATGATTGATTGCTTTCCGTCGTTTTATCTCTCCTCTGCTGGATCTGCAGTTTTGAACCTACAGGTGTCAGCAACTTGCACCTCACTAACAAGCATCCTCTAGTCATTGAAGTCGACCAAGAAGAGGAAGTGAAAAAGACTCCCATACATATGCTGGGGAACTCTGCAGTCCTGTTGCAGTGGCAGAATAATGGTCAACACTGAGGCTAAATGTTGGAGAAAATTGCTAATGTTTCTGTAGCTGGTGGCTGTTTCTGTTTAATGGAGAAATGTACAGCTGCTTAATGGTTTCTTCTTGAATTCCTGATATCAGCAAATGGAGAGTGCTGACTTTTTTAAAAGACTATTTTAAAATGTCTGAGAGACCTATGGCAGTGTTACAAATCCATGATAGGTGAGCAGGTTTCCAATACAGAGTGTAATGTTCCTACTCTGAGCAGTAAACACACTCTCTGGGTATTTTGTTTACGCTGCAAAAGTCTGTTCTCCTGGTCAACTCTCCCCGTAGTAAAGCCTATGATGTGCCCTCAAAAGAAAACTTTCACAAGTCCACGTTTTATCCGGCCTGCACTCGTCTGCCCTCATTTCCCTTGTCAGCCGTCGCCTTAGCCATGATTGGTATTCCAGGTATTTTCAACAGCCATTGTCTAACTTAAGGGTTTGCAGTATGTTTGATGCCATGATGTCTGACAAAGCCAGGAATGAAAATGTATGAAGAGGAAATGGCACAGCAGAAGAACAAGTTTTGAACGTATTTGTGGCCACGACAACCAAAGAATTATTCACATCAGCTGTCGTTGCTCTGCCTGTTTTCTCTCTTTAAACTTCTTTCTCTTTCTCTTCTGCATCCACCTCTTTTTCTGCATTTCCCTTTTTGCTCTTTCTGAATCTTCTAATACTTCTTCTAACACTGCATCTGCTTTTTCTGCTTTTCATCTGCCTATTATTACCTCTGCCAAGGAGGTAATGCGATTGGGTGGGTTTGTTAGTTTGTTAGCAACATAACTCAAAAAGTTGTGGACGGATTTTCATGAAATTTTCAGGAAATGTCAGAAATGGCATAATGAAGAACTGTTTCGATTTTTGGACTGATCCAGGTCACCGTTTGGATTCAGGAATTTTTTGACGGATTCTGTACTATTGGGAGATAGGGCTAATGGCGGAGGTCTGCGCTGTTACCACTTTGGGTGTGTTTCTATTCAAAGTTTTGGAGTTTATAGAGTTTGACAGATGCACGCCTGGTTGAGGAGATGAGTCGGAGTGTAACAGAGAGAAGGACAGCAAATTGTAGCGAGAATAATCACAATGCTGGGAGGAATAGAGGAATATTCACCCTCTGCCATGACTTCCAGTCGTCTGGTGAGACCATGGGTGAGACTGTCAGTGCATCTGGTGGCACCGGCAGGCAATGCTTCCACCATGACGGTTTACCCATAGCGAAGCCAATGTTTTGAGTAATCGGCAAATGCCGTGGTGGGGGGCACATTTGGACGGATCCAGGAATTTTTTAAAGGATTCTTCACTATTGGGACATAGGGCTAATGGCGGAAGTCTGCGCTCTCTGAGTGCTTTTCTAGTTTTTAACTGTATCTCCTCTATTTCTGCATCTATCTTTTCTTTATCTTCTCTCCATTTTCTCTTTTTTCTACATCTCTACCTCTCTCTTCCTGGGTCTACAACTTCTCTGTCCTCTACACCTTCTCTTCTTTTTGCATCCTCTTGTCTTCTTTTCTGATTTTCTCTCATTCATTTTCACAGTCCTGCAACTTTTTCTCCTCTCTCCCTGCACCTCCCTGTTTTTTCCTTGATCTCCTTCCACTCTTTTTTTTTGCATCCCCCTCTCCGTCTTTCTGCATCTCCCTATTAACCTTTTTCTGCATCTTCCTTTTGTTATATTTCTGGATCTCCGATTCCTCTATTTTTTGCATCTACTTCTTTCTCTCTTCCTGGATCTCGCTCTTCTCTCATTCCTCAAGTCCTTCTCTTCATTTTGCATCTTCCTCTTCACTTCTACTTGCTTTTCCATTTTCTCTCATTCCTTGTCCTTTTCTTTCTTCCTTTCTGCTTCTTCAATTTCTGCATCTTCCTCTCTCTTGGTATTCATCTCCCTCTTTATTTTCTATGCATCTTTCTCTTCCTTCTTTTTCTGCATACATCACCCTCCTTTCTCTTCTGTAATTGTCCTCTTCTCTCTTCTTGTATCTTCCTCCTTTCTCTTCTTGCATCTCCCTCTTCTCTGTGTGCTCTCTTTTTTCTGTTTATTTCTCTCTTTCTTTATTTTGCCTCTCTCTCTTCACCTCTTTTGCATCTACCTCGTCTTTTCTCCTGCATTTCCATTTTCTCTCGTCCTGCATCTCTCCTTGTTTATTTTTCAGAATCTCCATCTTTTCCATTTCTGTCTTCATTTTTCATCTCCTCTATTTCTGCATCTTCCTCTTGTCTTTTTATGCATCTACATCTTTTCTCTCTTTCTGCACTTCCCTCTATTCTATTCCACTTTTGGCATCTTTTCTCTTTTGCCTGGTTTCCCTCTTTCTGTATTTCCTTTTTTTTCTTTTTGCATCTTCCTCTCTCTCAATCCTCATCTCCACCTTTTCTCTTTCTGCATCTCCATCATTTTACCTTCTTACCTTTTTCTGCACTCTTCTCTTGTCTTTTAAAGCATGGTGTCCTGCCTCCCCCTTGTCTTTCTCTCTGCTTTAATCCAGCTGAATTCGAGGAGCTAGTTATGTTGAACACAGGTGCAGATACCCTCTCTGTGTATTAGGCAAATGCTAAAATTAAACTCACAGATAAAACTGAAGGGCTGACATCTTGGACATTAAGAAAGTCCAATACATTTCCCAGACAGTCCTTTTATGTCCGGCATTTTAATGGAACAAAAGCACCCTCAAACTTGGCTGAAAGGTCCCATTAATGGCTAAGTTTAGCTGAGGTGACTGCTAGCAGACAGAGACCGGCTGCCCACAAAACCACGACTCAAATGATGTATATCTCTAAGCCTCAACATGGTCAGCATTAGTGAAATGGAAGAAAGCACATGGTGGACACTTGAGGAGGTTAACTGTAGGCTTTCTTTTCTGTCCTGTTTTCTTTTAAAGCTGATTGGAAAAGTCACCAGGCTGCCTGACAGTCTCACACGCACCCATTCTGAAGTGTGAACAGCACAGGTGCTGTGTCTCCTTACATAATGTAACAAGAGTCTGGTGAATAGAGAGAGAGAGAGACCATGAAGATGCTAACTTGCAGAAGGAAAACTTCCAGACTTGACAGCTGCAGCAAGCGTCTACACTTTAAAGTAGCCGGTATTCATCTTTGGTGGCGAGATCCAACAAATAAACCTGAAACAGAACTCTCTGACAAAGCATGGTGCTCACTGCAAGAACATACAGAGTGGATCAGGCTGGAAGCCAGGCACACTGGCATTCAGGAGAGCAAAACCAGCCTTGTACTTTTCCAGTCATTAAGAAGCACCTTCTCTCTAAAGTCAGTCTCCTTCCACTGCAGAGTAGAGCTAGCGTACATCTACATTATATTGCCAAAAGTGTTCGCTCACCTGACTTGACTTGCATATGAACTTAAGTGACATCCCATTCTTAATCCATAGGGTTTAATATGATGTAGATCCACCCTTTGCAGCTATAACAGCTTCAACTCTTCTGGGAAGGCTTTCCACAAGGTTTAGGAGTGTGTTTATGGAAATTTTTGACCATTCTTCCAGAAGCACATTTGTGAGGTCACACACTGATGTTGGACGAGAAGGCCTGGCTCTCAGTCTCTGCTCTAATTCATTCCAAAAGTGTTCTATCGGGTTGAGATCAGGACTCTGTGCAGGCCAGTCAAGTTCATCCACACCAAACTCTCTCATCCATGTCTTTATGGACCTTGCTTTGTGGACTAGTGCACAGTCATGTTGGAACAGGAAGGGGCCATCCCCAAACTGTTCCCACAAAGTTAGGAGCATGGAATTGTCCAAAATCTCTTGGTATGCTGAAGCATTCAGAGTTCCTTTCACTGGAACTAAGGGACCAAGCCCAGCTCCTGAAAAACAAGCCCACACCATAATCCCCCCTCCACCAAACTTTACACTTGGCACAATGCAGTCAGACAAGTCCACCTCCTGGAAACCGCCAAACACATACTCGTCCATCAGATTGCCAGATGGAGAAGCACAATTCGTCACTCCAGAGAACGCATCTCCACTGCTCTAGAGTCCAGTGGTGGAGTGCTTTACACCACTGCATCCAATGCTTTGCATTACACTTGGTGATGTTTGGCTTGGATGCAGCTGCTCGGCCATGGAAACCCATTCCATGAAGCTCTCTACACACTGTTCTTGAGCTAATCTGAAGGCCACATGAAATTTGGAGGTCTGTAGCAATTGATTCTGCAGAAAGTTGGCGACCTCTGCGCACTATGTGCCTCAGCATCCGTTGATCCTGCTCCGTCATTTTGTGTGGCCTACCACTTGGTGGCTGAGTTGCTGTCATTCCCAGTCACTTCCACTTTGTTATAATACCACTGACAGTTAAATGTGGAATATTTAGGAGCGAGGAAATTTCACAACTGAACTTGTTGCACAGGTGGCATCCTATCACAGTACCATGGTGGAATTCACTGAGCTCCTGAGAGCAACCCATTCTTTCACAAATGTTTGTAGGAACAGTCTGCATGCCTAGGTGCTTGATTTTATACACCTGTGGCTATGGAAGTGATTGGAACACCTGATTTCAATTATTTGGATGGGTGAGTGAATACTTTTGGCAATATATTGTATACTGAACTGCTTGTCTTGTTCATACTCAATTTGGTATTCCAAACAAATTTTGCCAGTTAATCAGAGTAAATGTGAGCTTTGTTGCGGCCCTGCTTTGTCATTTTTCCTGTTCTCCTTCACATTTAAACCGCCTACCAACTTAATGTCCCATTACCTGTTACTGGCTGCCACCCTGCCTGTGCAATCATGCCAGTGTACAATAAAGTCATGATTCATGCCAGTAAGCACAAATCCTTCTTTATTTGGGCCTTTCTCTCACTAAAAAAAGCTCTATCATGTATGTTTAACCCAAACCAAAATACGAAAGTAGGAAGCCCAAACACAGTCAGAAAGTTTACATGCAGAGGAAAAAGAGGAATTTATTGAGTTGGTCCGACTGGTCTAATCCACACGTGGGAGGGTAGTTTTGAAAACGGAGCATTTTCCGTGGGTTTTGGCCTTCCACGCCCACACATCTGAGGTCACTGAAAACACACCTGTTGGAAAACTCCTTCCAGGGTGGAGATTTTTATAAACTCTGTTTACAGCGTTTATGTGGAGATAGGGAAAACAGAGTTTTGGGCTTCAAACATCACAGTGCATCTCAGTTTCTCCTCTGTCTGATGTCTCTTGTGTGACTCTTGTCATTTTATTTCCATGGAAATGGGCAGAGGTCAAACTTATGCCTGTGCTCCTGCAGCAATCTGGATTTTTTCCATGCTTACACACACAGTCGTTCTCCCACTATGCTGATAAACAGAGATGCCCCAATTGGCTACAGAGGTCATGACTACTTCATATAACACTCCAAAGACCACGTCCTAACAGCATGCAAGCATCAGATGTTGTGTCACATTGCACAGCGATGCAATCTCGCTGTCCACGCTGCATCTGTTAAAACTTAGGTCACATTCACAACTTGTATATATATATGTATGTATATATGTATATATATATACATATATATATATAAGACTTAATACACTGGTTTGTGGTTTTCTGGTTAAATTTCCACGCTCCTAAAAATTCCACAGTCAGCTGTCAGTGGTATTATAACAAAGTGGAAGCCATTGGGAACGACAGCAACTCAGCCACCAAGTGGTAGGCCACGTAAAATGATGGAGAGGGGTCAACGGATGCTGAGGCACATAGTGCGCAGAGGTCGCCAACTTTCTGCAGAATAAATTGCTACAAACCTCCAAACTTCATGTGGCCTTCAGGTTAGGTCAAGAACAGTGCATAGAGAGCTTCATGGAATGGGTTTCCATGGCCGAGCAGCTGCATCCAAGCCAAACATCACCAAGTGCAATGCAAAGCGTTGGATGCAGTGGTGTAAAGCACGCTGCCACTGGACTCTAGAGCAGTGAGAGTCCCTGAAATTTCCTTAAAAAATCTTACAATTTCAAAGGACTCACCCAATCCCAATCAAACTGCCAAAAGTAAAAAAATATACATATTTTCCTAAATTTTCATGAAAAAAGCATGAATAAAATCCAAATTCCCTGAAAAAAATTCAAATCAAATTCACAAAAATTACATTTCCTAAATTTAATTAGAAGGGCCTGAAACTTTCCAAATATATATTAGTGAAACCATCCTTATAAATTCAAAAAGATCCCATGAAAATGGGAAAAAATAAACAAATTTTCCCAAAAGCTCCCAGTGAAACTCTATATAATGCATGAACATATTCCCTAAATTTCATGAAAATACTTTAAAACTTTTTATCAACCCCCCCCCCGAAAAAATTTCTGCAGTCTTCAAAATTTCACGAAAATGGCAGTAAAGTCCCATCAACATCCAAAGTCTGTGAAATTTCCATTTTTTTTTTTTCCCAATCCCAATCAAATTACAAAAAAAAAAAAAAAAAAAAAAAAAATACACCATATATTTTCCCAAATTTCCATTAAAAAAAGGCATGGAAAAAAAAAAATCAAAATTCCCTAAAAAAATTCTAATCAAATTCCAGAAATTTAAATTTAATTGAAAGGGCCTGAAAATTTCCAAATATTTTACTGCAACCATCCCTATAAATTTTTTAAAAATCCAATGAACATGGGGGGGTTTAGGAGTTCCCCAAAACTCCTAGTGAAACTCTTTTTAGTACATTAACATATTCCCATAAATTTCATGACAATGCTTTAAATACTCCAAGCAAATCCCCCATAATATTGAAACTTCCTCCTCTAAAATATCTCGTGAAAATTTGCGTAAAGTTCACAGCAAATCATCCCAAGATTTCAAGCAAATTACCTCATCTTCATCGGACATGCTGGACAAGTATCTAAAAAATTCTTGTAGCAAAAATGATCACAAGATGTAGAAAAGCCTGAATTTATGTCATCATAGGCACATGCAGGGTCTAAAATACTTGGCTATGTGTGGACTAGGCCTAAAACTGGACTTGTAAAGTGCATTTGTTAGATCTACTGAAATGACAGCAAACTTAATCACTCAAAGTCGGACCTATGCCCCCTTTATAATGCAGTCAGAGGTTGATGAACTCCTGCACCTAATCAAACCCCATGGACTGGATTTCTTTGCATGCACCAGAGCTTCTGTGCCTTTGACCAGGTAGTCAGAAAGCATAAATGCTAACATAAGCTGCGATGTCATCCGTGTTTGGATATCACCACTAACTAGGAGTGAAAATGTGTAAATCCTTTACACCAGAGGTTAGGCATACTTGTATAAAATACACAGAAATGTAAAATTATTCATTTTGATTGGTGTACATCTGTTTTGCTGCTTGCTAACTTCCAGTACTTGCATTCTGGGACTGGGACAAAAATCCAGTTAAAAGTCCTGATCAAGCTGTATCTGCAGCTCAGCTGTGCATGTGAGGGACCAACAAACACCAGTAACAGCAGTATGTTTCTCCTGCAGCACCTGCATAATAAATAATGGACGTCAGCCATGAAACCCTTATGATAATCACCATAAATTTCCATTGATATGCACGCTTTAGGATATTATTTATAAGAGGCACTCATGTGTACAGCCAAATCAAGGAGCATTCTCTGCAGACATACAGTGAGAGGTAGACTCCACTTCTACGGCTCTTATTAACAAAAAACAACATCTGGTAATAACATGGATCCACAGCAGCACAGGCCTGTCATTAGTCGGGGTCCTTCCACAGAAGCAGACGGCGCGAGAAGCCGTCACACGTCCGCGTTTTCTTCTCTCCCCTCAAACACAGCAATTAGGAACACTGAGCTGAGTGTCACTTCAGCCGCCTCGTTGACCTTTCTCCGGCTCTGCTGGGCTGCCTGCTCTGCTCGCACCGCTCTGCAGGATCTTCATTAGCACAACCTGGCCATGGAGGGTATTAGAACAGGAGTGCACTGTAGACGCGGGGATGATGTCCTCTGCTACACGCAGTGACAGTTAGGACGCTAAGAAATAATCATCCTCCTCAGCCAAGGTTTGTTTGCATGAGGACATGGAGGTGGACACAAAGCATGTCCTGCTTTTATAGCGGAGCGTTTCACCCTTTTTCAGCCGAGCCCTCACAGATCCTCATCAGCAAATCTGTGCCGCTCCAAGGTTTCTCTGTCTCGGGCACATTCTCCTCGTTATGTGGTAGAGAGCTCATCCTTAAAGTTTCTTTACACCTGTACTTCTTTTCATCACTTTCTGCTAAAGAGAAAATTATTCATGCTTGAGTCTCAGTTGTAGCTTGGGTTGCTTTCACTGACGTGTTTAAAAAATGATCCGAGGAGAGTGTAATAAAATGATCCACTCCTGCTGGTTGCCCAACTATATCTGCTTTTGCCTTAAAGATGTCTTTCTTGACAGTT
Source organism: Cheilinus undulatus (assembly GCF_018320785.1). Taxonomy (NCBI): domain Eukaryota; kingdom Metazoa; phylum Chordata; class Actinopteri; order Labriformes; family Labridae; genus Cheilinus; species Cheilinus undulatus. Next base: position 7,511,571 of record NC_054881.1, on the reverse strand, counting down.
TCCAATGAGCTTAAATGGCAGTGAAGCACATGATGTGTTGCTTTAAAAGCCTCCATGCTCTGGTCTCACTGCTAAATGAGTTAATTTGCAGTCATGGCAGCTTGAACATTAAATCAGCAATTACAACAGAGCACATACTTTATCCAAGCTCATGAAAGGAGTAATGGATTTCCTTTATATGATCAGAAAAGGAGATCTCATGGGCTCTAGAGAGCCTGCTGGTTGTGCCACATGCAGTATGTGTGCTGGCTGCTCTCCTGAAAGCCTGTAGCAGGGTTACAACTCTGACCTCTGGCACATCACACCCCCACTCTCTCATCTCTGTCCTATCTTCTCCATCCGCTGTCCTTTCTAAAATAAAGACATTAAACTTTAAATGGAAATGCCTGCTGGGGCCACTCTGCACTCTAACAGGGGTCTAGGGGTGGGGGATAGAGGTATATGTTATAGAGGGGGCTTGGGTGATATTAGAGAATGATGGTGGTCTATGAGAGGCAAGGGGCACAAAACATACAGCAGATACACCAACAGACCGACAGTCTCCAGTGTCACAAGGGGGCATGGTGGGGCTAAACCCTCTCAGATACATTATCTGCACACACTCCAATAAAGCCCACACTTCTCCTACGCTTCCTCCATCTTGGATTTGGTCTCCCTCACCACAAACAGACTTTTAACAGTGTTGAACACTGGAGTGTCAGTGGGGCAGCTCTGTCAGATGCAGTCATGAAGTCTGACATTAAAAAAAGTTCAGCACTCTTCTTAGCTTATCTGGTGATTTTCAACAAACACTGCTGGAGGATGGCTAATCTACCAGAAAAAATAAAAAGGAAAATTGTTATCCCAGTGGGATTCCACTGGGTGCCATCAGCAGAGATACTGACAAATTTGAATGTGCTAACATTAACCCTCGGATGGTATAAAAATGTAATGTAAAAAGACACATTTTGTTTAAATTATAATACATGAACTGGATTTCCTCAAAGCTAAATATCACAGCCTTGAGCATGAGTACAGTGAGCTACAACTTTGATTTTATGCACTATAAGAAAATGTCTTTAATTTTAAGATTAAAACACATTGTTACACTCAGGGTGAGCGGTCAAATTGAATGCCATAATCAGGGGTCAGCAACTAATTTTGTCCTCGGGCCAAATTTTTTTCTGACCAACTCACCAACTGGTGGGTGAATATTACAACTTCATCAGGCAAAACCTGTCTTTCCTGCTAAAAAAATACTTTTTTTTCTCATCTATACTATTATATCTTGTACAAAAACTTAATTTAATAAAGTTATTTATTTAAAATCAATGAGTTTGCTACAGGCTGTTATTATTTATTTGATCTGAGAGCCAAGCTTGTATTTTGCACTCCGTCTGTTACAGTGGCACACAGAGAGTGATTTTTCTTTTTTTCTCCTTTTTTCTCAGAGCGCACGTGTGCCAATTAAGTTCTTACCTCAAGCCAGTGTGCGTCTAAAGTCAAGCAGATGCCGCTTTATTTAATTTTATCATATTTTGTCACCACTTTTGAATTAATGCTCTGAAATCTGCGTGGAATTGTCATTTTTGTGATAGCAAAAATATATATTTAATCATTTTTTTTTTATCAATGCCATAATAATAATAATAATAATAATAATATCTTGAAATTATATAGCGCCTTCCAAGAAACCCAAGGACGCTTTACAGAAACACATAGACATGGAAAAATTATGTGAGGGGTAGGATGAGTGTGAGGGGTGGTTTAGTGAAGACTGTAGGCTGTGGTGAACAGGTGGTGCTTGAGACGATTTTTGAAAATGTCCAGAGATGGAGCGCTACGAATGTCTGCAGGAAGAGTGTTCCAGAGGGTGGGGGCTGCAGCACTGAAGGCTCTGTCTCCATAGGTTCGGAGTTTGGTTTTGGGCACGGAAAGTAGGCCGGTGTCTGAAGATCGAAGGTTGCGGGATGGTGTGTATGGATGGAGGAGATCAGAAAGGTACTGGGGAGCCAGATCATGGAGAGATTTGTATGTGAGGAGGAGGACTTTGTAGTTGATACGGGACTTGATAGGGAGCCAGTGGAGGTGGATGAGGGTCGGAGTGATGTGTTGCCAGGGTCTAGTGCGGGTGAGAACTCTAGCTGCAGAGTTTTGGACGTACTGAAGCCTGTCCAGGGTTTTGCTGGGAACTCCAGACAGGACTCCATTACAGTAGTCCAGGTAGGAGGTTATGAAAGCATGAATGAGTGTTTCAGCCTCAGAATCAGGGAGTGATGGTCATGTGGTGGGCCAGGTATTATTGGCGGTGGGCCAATTTTGGCCCGCGGGCCACCAGTTGCCTACCACTGCCATACATAAATAGCACTAAAAAGAGAAAAAGAACTAGAAGAGCACTCAGAGAGCGCAGACCTCCACCATTAGCCCTATCTCCCAATAGTACAGAATCCTTTAAAAAATTCCTGGATCCAAAATCTAATCAGTTCTTCCTTATACCATTTCTGACATTTCCTAAAAATTTCATGAAAATCCATCCATAATATTTTGAGTTATGTTGTTAATAAACAAACTAAATAACTAACTAAAAAACTTTCCCAATCACATTACCTCCTTAGCGAAGGTAAAAATCCACTCCCACACAGACACACACATCTTTTAACCAAGATCATACCTGATCATAAATATCTCATATTGAATAATTGGGAATTTAAGTCTTTAAATGGAAGTAAAACTACAAAAAAAAAAAAAACTACCAAGAAAAACTAAACAAAAAAAAACAAGCAATGTAAAATATTTCTAAATGCCGTGAAAAACAATTTTTGTATTAAATTTTTAATCAAGATCAAGCCTCATCATAAACATCAAATAAGGGTTATTTTCTGCAATTGAACCCTTTGAATGCCAGTTTAAATGTAAAACCCTAATGTCTAATGTGTTAATATTGAGCCACAACTTTTTTTTTTTTGTGCATTTTTTTCTTTTTCTTTTTTTTTTTTTTCAAAAATTTGGATATATTCTTACACTTCCTTTGAGTGGACAAAAATAAATTTCATACATGACTTGCATTAAAAAAAGAACCCAGCCCCTGTGATTTCCTTTATCACAGCTTTGAATATGTAAAAAAAAAAAAAAAAAAAAAAAAAAAATTTAAAATTTTAAGATTTTATCAAATTTTTTACACTTGAGCTCTGTTCGAAAATGGACACTATACATCAATGGAAAAATATTTAATAAAATCCATTTTTTCCCCACACTTTTTGCATGTTTTAAATTTTAATTAAGATCAGACCTGATCACAAATATATTATGAATTTAACCCTTTTGATGCCAGTCTATTTCTTAAATACAACATGTAATTTGATTTTCCTTGAATGTGATTATCACAGCCTTAAATATGAGTATTGAGCATTAGTATTATTTTTAACCTTTTTTTTAAACTTTAAGATTTAGATCATTTGTCACAATAGTTTACTGTAAAAATGAATATGAGGGCCTGAAATACAAAAAGTTAACACCTTTTTTGAGCTAAACTCGACCAAATTCAGTATTCTGTTTTGCAACTTAGTTGTATAACATGCTCATGGCTTAAAATGCCAAATTGGCAGAATTCTTTTTTTTTTTTAATTAAAATTATCAGTTGGATTAACTTAAATTTTTATGCTCATTTGGTACATCTTATATAGTTTATGGATCTCACAATACTGTAATGTGTTGTGCCAGCTACTTCAGTTATCAAAAGTGAAGCCAGTTTATTCTAATTTGTTCACTCAACTTTGAACAATTTGGATTTTTAACAGTGTAACAGTTCACCCCAAAGACACTTAATAGGCTTGAGGTCAGGGCTCTTGTGTGGGCCAGTCAAGTTCTTCGACATTGAACTCATCAAACCATGTCTTTATACTCCTTCTAGTTGCACGGGTGCACAATCATGTTGGAATAAAGGGCCTTCCCCAAACTGTTGCCACACAGTTGGAAGCACAGCATTGTCCAAAATGTCTTGGTATGCTGAAGCATTAAGACTGGTCCTCAGTGGAAATAAGGGGCCTAAACCAAAACCTGAAAAACAGCCCCATACAATTATCTCCACCAGACATCACAGCTGGCACAATTCAGTCAGGTAGGTAATGTTCTCCCTGCGTCCATCAAACCCGGACTCAACCAAACAAAGAAGCGTGATTCATCACGCCACAGTCCAGTGTCAGTGTGCTTTACACCACTCCATGAGATGCTTGGCATTGGTGATGTGAGGCATGCCAGTGGAAGGTCAGGACTCTTCAAAAAATGGAATCAGTTATTTTTAAGAGCTGTGCACCCTAGCAGTCAACCCTGCTATGCGGCTGTGGTGCTGTTGTTCCTGAATGCTTCCACTTTCTCATAATATCACTTACAGAAGCGGCCACGCTGGAAGACACTAAACTCTTCCCATTTTGTAAAAAAGGTTTGCTAATGGAGCGTGTTTGATTGTAAGGAATTATTTTCTTTGCTTCATATGAATTCTTTCGTGTTAATTCTGTTCTCTGACATTTTAATTAGTCGATTCTAAAATCTGCTGTGGCCCAATTAAAACGGGACAATAGGCAGCAGCTCAGCCACCATTTGGACATCCTTGATACAGAAATCACATTGTACTTTTAACAAATATTCCACATTCAAAGTAATAAGTTTACAGTGAATAGTAAGCCATCCCACGCTCTTTCAGACAGAAGCACACTACCTTCTCTTCTGCACAAAGAATACATTCATAACCACCCCCATACCCTGACCCCTGTTTCCCCTCTGATGATAATTCACACAGCCCCTTACTTCCTGTCGGAGAGAGCAGCCACGGCACAAACACTGAATCCCGTGTGGACATAAATGTGATTATTTTGTTTCTGCTCGCTCCTGTTGTAACAGAATCAGACAGAGGGAAACCAGTGTCACCGCAACACCCTGCAAACCTGCAGCCAAAAAACGTCGCCGAATAAACACCGGTGCGATGTTTATGTATCAGTGTGCGGTTGATGTGTGCATCTCACACCTCTATTTGTGGACTGTGAGCTGTGACAGTCGGCAGAATAAGAGAGTGTTTTATGGCATCTCATTGAGACACCCTTGACGGTGACACCTCCTGTACTCTCTTCCTGTCGCCGGCTCCTTTTGGCTCTCTTCTTTCCTCCATTTCAGCTCTTCTTCTTCCTCCTCGCCCTCTCCTGCTGACTCTAAATCACTTCCCTTTTTTTTCGTCTCTCATCTTTCCCCATCCATCTTTCCCAATCATTTTCCTCCATATTGCTCTCCATCCTCACAAATCTTCCTCTCTGCCTGTCCGAGCTCTTCCATTGCCCGCTGTCTCGCATCCATCTCTCTTTATCTTTTTGTTCTTATGCACTTGGCTCGGTAATGGCACACTTTTCCTCCATGTTGCCACCCAGTTACCCTCTGTTTATATCTAAATATCAAAAGTGCCTTTATTTTGGATAAGCTGCAGCTAAAATACCCACTTTTCAAGCACTGTTTTATGCATTTTAGGCCACTTTGCATTCAAATAAAAGCATACATCTACAAAAAAGGCCTCTGCTGCAAATGCTCAGGGGAAAACCAAGAAGCTAATTTTATGTTAATTCACTCCACACACTAGATAACAAAAACCACATTGCCTTAATCAGATACAAACAGCATCAAATTGGTTTTTAAGGTGTTGAAACAAATGAACTAATGAATAAAAGTGAGATTTCCAGGCGAGACAATTTTCTCCTTTAACTTTCCACCACCTCGTATTCTTCACACGCAGGGATGGCTTTGGCGTGGGTCCACTTATTGATCAGCATGGCGACTTGAGGGGCCGGCTGCCTGCATGGCTTGTCTGACTATGGTGTAATTAAAGCTGAGGCAACGGATGTGTAGCTCTGACAATGCTGGCTACGCTGCTTAGAGGAAGCTGTTTGAGGTAATGCTACAGCTCAGTGAGATCAAACCGGGGCTTTGGGTGTGAAAGTGGAAATTTAAACTGCGGGCCCAAGTTTTTAAGCTGCATTTATGAGACTTTCTGCATCAAAAAACAATCAAGTAAGTCTTCTGTGGAGAAGCTTATTGCAGCCAATATCAAGTTGGCGTGGAACAATGCACATGTAATTTGATTTAACGATCCGAAAACGACATACAAACACGGCGTCATTCTATCATGTATATACTGGATATTAAGCTGGAGGCTGCTGATGGCACCAGAAAGAGGGGAGTTACAAGTGATAGGACTCTGAACAGCAGCAGTGTGCAAAGATGGAAGTATTACTTTTTGCCAAGGATGGCACTCAGATTCGTAACCTTCAGGGAGTGAGAAACCGAGGAACTGTCAATTGAGAGGGAGAGAATTTTTTTCATAAATATCTTCATTTAAAACATGCCTTTGTCTGGAACATCTGTGTCAGTGTTTCCATCCAAGCACACCTTCATGCGCCAGGAAGAACAGGGCTGTGGGCCAGGAAAAAGATAATACTAGCCAAATAATAGTTAGTCTTATTATTTCCTCTCTTACCTGGGAATGAATTGGCTGGAGGACAAAATACAAACTGACAAAGCTACAAATTCCATCCTCAACACAGTATCATGCATGGAATAAGAAATAAAATATAGTCTATATACCTTATGTAAGGTGGCATGGTGTCAATTTGGTTAGCAACATACACTCCACTCCAAAAGTATTGGAACATGTGACTTACAGGTGTGTTTTATTGCCCAGGTGTGTCCTGTTACATTGATTATTCACACAATAAATAGCGCTGAATGTCTACGCTCAGTTTCAGATTTGGGTTTTGCCTGTGCAGGCTCTATTTATAGTTAGAGGTGTAACTAACATGAAAACCACAGAGCCCTCTATGGGTGAAAAACAAGCAACTGTGAAGCTGAGAGAAGATGGAAAACCAATCAGACCATTTCACAAACATTGGTCATAGCCAGTACAACCATTAGGAATGACCTGAAGAAGAAAGAAACCACTGGTGTACTCTGCAATAGATGTCGAACAGGTAGAACAAAGGAAAACAGCAGCAGTTCATGACAGAAACATTGTGAGAGCTGTAAAGAAAGGCCCGAAAACAGCTGTTAGTGACATCAGCAACAACCTCCAGAGGGCAGGAGTGAAGGTATCACCATCTACTGTTCACAGTAGATGAACATGAACAAAAATACAGAGGCTACACCAGAAGATGCAAACCACTCATTACAGAGATGAGCCTCAAACATTCACCCATTAAAACCTACCATTGTGCAAGTCCGCCAGGACATATTCTTACATTTTTACATACTGTGGTGCTTTTTTTTTTTTTTTTTTACTTTACATCAATATAACCCTTATATCCCAAGTTTTAATAACATATATGGACTTATGTCTTAACTACTACAATAAATAGCTTAAAGGTGCAGTAAACCTAAAAAAAAGTGATTTTTTTTTGTTGTTTTTTTTCACATATATTTCAAAATACAGAAATTGCACAGCTGTATCCCTGAAAATTTTAATGTAAAAAAGTTACACAATATCCTTTGGAACCACAAGAAATTTATTTGGAGTCTGTACATAAGTTGCTTTTTGAGATATAGTCAATTTTGTTACCTGTAAAAAAAACAAGCCAGGTGAGTATTTGGACTCTTCATCTGACGCTGTAATCAGTTCGAAAGCTTCACGCCACCTGTAAAACCGTTTGGAGCAATGAGGTTTTTGCGGTTCCATAACTACACCTGTGTGGAAGTGTGTCAAAGGTGTGTGTGATGGATGTCTGGTGTGTGTGTGGGTTTTGTGTCTGAGTGTTTTTGTAAAAAAGTAGGGGTGAAACGAGAGCGAGGGCGAGTATGTGTGCGGGCTAAGTTCTTCTGTGTATTCCGCGGAAAAAAACTACAAGTCCCAGGAAATTACACCACTTCCTGTTGTTGGGGGGGGGTTGGCTATCTGGTAGGGACACGTAACAATCATGTATCCATGGTCTCTTTTATAAAGATTTTTGTTATGTGTGCTTTATTGTGTATGTTTACAAACATATCACTGCAATGTAAAAGCACTCTGAAACGTGGTGAATGTGTAAAATGTTAGTGTAACTGTCCAGATTTTATATGCAAAAAGAATGATCGATCTATCTTATCAGGTTTCAAATCTACCACCATTCAAAAATGAATGTAGCGCCGGTGCTACCCCAGGTTCTATAGGGTTAAAAAAGATAAACCTTTATCAAAGTCATGGACAGGCTCATTTTTCTGAAACCTTAAAATATGCCTTAGACATTTATGCTATGAGGCAAATGGTATAACAAACCTGTCTGACAAGGTGAAGTAGGCTAAAAAATCTCTGTAAGAAATACATCATGCCACACACAAAGCCATTGACATCTACAGTCTGGCAAGGGTTACAAAACCATTTCTAAGGCTTTGGGGCTAAAGAGAACCACAGTGAGATCCATTATCCACAAATGGGGAAAACTTGGAATATTGGTGAACCATCCTAGGAGTTGCCAGCCTACCAAAATGACTCCAAGAGTGCATCAACAACTCATCCAGGAGGTCACAAAAGAATGCAGAACAACATCTGAAGACCTGTAAGCATCATTTGACTCAACAATAAGAAAGAGACTGGGCAAAAATTGCATCCATGGGAGAGTTCTAAGGTCAAAACCACTGCTGACCAAAGAGAACACAAAGGCTTGTCTCTGACTGAACCATGAATTCTGCTGTGCCAGAAAATCCTGAAGGGGAATGTCTGGCCATCAGTTCATGACCTTAAGCTCGAGCGCCCTTGGGTATGCAGTATGATTGTTCTGATTCCGATACCAGTATTGGAAATAAATATGGAAAATATGGAAATAAATACAGGTATTGGTATCGGGGAGTACACTAACTTATGCACTGATCCGATACCATTTGGTTTAGCTTCATATTTTGCTTGTTTAGCCATGCTAAATGTTAGCGCTGCAAACCGGAAATCAATTCTTCTTCACTGCTGGAAAGCACTCCTGGAGAGGAGATAGAGCCCATGATGCAGCCCCCCTGTATTATTGATATTTTAATATTTAGGAGTAAAACTCAATAATCAGCAGAAAAACAACCTTAGGATTACAGAGGTGCTCTTCATTATGATTCTATTTGTTGAGCCATATTCTGAGTCAAATATAGGTCTAAGATAATTTGCTAGTCTGCATAGTCAGTTCATAAAGTTCCCACCAGTATCAGATCAGTACTCGGTATGGGCTGATACCTAACGCCTTGGGATCGAAAGGACAGAATGGCAGCAGAACATCCCTAGTATGCAGCAGGACAATGATCCGAAACACACCAGCAAAGACAAAATGAACATTTTGGAGTGGCCTAGTCAATGTCTGCATGGCCTCTAACAGGTTGCTCATGCTAAGAATTTAAACAATTCTGCAAAGAAGAGTGGGCCAAAATTCCTCCACAGTGATGTGAAAGACTCATTGCCAGTTTTTCCAAATGCTTGCTTGCACTTGTTGCAGTTGTAGCAAACCCAGGGGATGCAAAACCAGTCATTAGGTTCAGGCAGCAATTGCTTTTGCACATAGGGCCAAGTACATTTCAGTGGATGAAATGGTCATTAAAAAATGCTTTTTGTATTTATTCAGGTTTAACCTTAAACACTTAAGTTGAACAAATAAAAAAATAAAAAAGAAATTTGGAAGGGGATAAATCCTGTTTCACAGCACTCTAGGTGTAACACATATTTGTCCTTGTACAGACTTTGAGGTATGAGGACAGGTTGCCTTCTATTGCTGTCTAATTTAGGAAACTCTTGTGTGGATGCTATTAGAGGGTTTGGGTACAAGGGGACTTGTAAAAGTTTATAATATCATACGGGGGTAACACGTTTAAAAACAAAAACAATACTCAAGGAGCATCTGTGCAGTAAAAACGAGATTTAAATGATGAAAAAATGGACTTGATGCCCTCCCAGAGTCTCTTTTTGCTTTCCTAAACTCATGTTAAGTTTATAAGACCATCTGTTCCAGGAAAGAGAGAGGGAAATCAGCAGCACTGTGAGGATACAGTCAAAGCTACTGGAGTGAGTGTGTGTTTTTACGGCTGTAACTCCAATTCTCTTTCCTCTTCTGAAGCCTGAGAGCAGAGTCAAAGTGTGGTGGGATGCAGAATGAAATCCCGCTTGGGGATCATGACTATCATGGAGTGGAGCGTGCAGGATTTGGATAAATTTTTACAGGCTTAAATATAAAAAAGTGCTGACATCACAGCATGAGGGATGCAGCTGCGAACACACGAGCGGGGTGCGAATGTCGGGGAGTAATGACGAAGGGAAAATGAGCAAACCAGGGCGACCCTGCCTTCTGTTACACTACATTACCCTCGGCTGCATCTGAGGGCGATTCACTCTGAAACTCAGCTTCAGAATGCACTGTGGTGGGCAGATGTCACACACGGTTAGACCGAGGAACGCGCAGAAAGCACGCACACACGAGCACGCAAGGGCACAAGGCGGCTGCACACTAGCATACGTCGGCTTTTTTCATGGGCCATTTCATTTCACTTGATCTTGTGACATGGCGATGATCTCCATTTTGTCATTTTAAAACGTAATTGCTCTGAGTAGCCCGGCAGAGAGGGAAGCAGACGCTTCACTGGAATAAGTAAAGTCAGAAAAATAAAGAGAAAGAAACCGACAAATGAGCAGGGAGAGATTAAAGAAGCTCCCGGATAGAAAGAGAAGAAATGCTTCAGCTCTTTGTTTCTTTTCATTCTTAACACAAGAAAAGAATATAGAAATGTCCCACTTTTCTTTTCTTTTCTTTTCTTTTCTTTTCTTTTCTTTCCTCTTCGAGAGTTGGATGATAACTCCCGATTTTCATTTTCTCCACCTTCTCCTCTATCACTCAGCGACGGCGCTCACATAATTATTCCCCGGCTGGCTGGGCTGTAATTACAAGGCTGCAGAACAAATACACTTCAAGTCTATCAGTTCCCCCTCATCATAATTCTCCTCTGAGGCCCACGGTCTCCTCGGGGAGGCTCGCTGTTTGTCCACGCACCGGGTCGTAAGTGTCACTCGATTTTTCCATTGACACTGTCAATACTTTGTCCATTAAGGGCTTTTTATATCCAAATATATATTATGTGGAGTGTGCATTACCTGTCTGCATGCTTTAATTAACTCAGCGAGGCCGTGAAAGCCCGACTGAACGAGTGTTTAGGGAGCAGTACTTAACATCCCAGGTCATGCATGTTATTCTAACAGCAGCAGGCTGAAATTATCCTTCAGTTTGATGAATTAGGTTTAGTGTGAAAGTTGGAAAACCTCCACTCTCCTCACTGTGGGCAGTGGAAATTAAATAAAACTTGAACTAGAAGAATCTCTACATCACAGGACTTTTGTACTCGCTGCAACTTAATCCAAAGAAGGTTTGTTTGATGCTGCCGCACTCCTGGAAGAGCTGAATGTTCCTGCTTAACTTTAAGATAGAGAGGTTATCTAGGGTGTAAATTAGCCTGCTTAAGGTGGTGAAAAATGATGCAGTGTAACAGTGGGATTTTTCAAGAAATATGACATCTGCAGGCCTGGGTGTCTGAGGCTACAGCCAAAAATAGTTTATGTGTAGTTTGCTGATTTCTTAGAGCTGTACCTGACTCAGAATTATGCTATGATAAGGTTTGGTTGCTGGAAAGATTTGACTTTTTTTTCCCTGTTGTTCCCACTTCAGTGCAACAACAAGTCCCCATGTCAGGGTTTTACAGCTTCATTCCAGTCCAGGGGTTGCATTAGTGCCTACGACACGGGCAGCTTACACATCTGGAAAGACACTATCAATGCTGAAAAGTGTAAAGAGGTTGCATATTTTAACAAGACAATGCTAAACCACATACCACATCCATCACAACAGCATGGCTTCACAGTTGAAGAGTCCAGGAGCTTAACTGGCCTGCCTGCAGTCCAGACCTTTTACCAATAAGAAACCATTGACACGTCATAAAACAAAAAAAATCTGGCAAAGAAGACAGAGCACTGTTGAGCAGGTAGAAGCCTATATCACACAAGAATGAGACAACAGTCCCCTCCCAAAACTCCAACTCCAACACTTCCCAGACAATTGCAGACTGTTGTTAAAAGAAGAGAGCATGCGACACAGTGGTAAGCATGGCCCTTTTCTGACTTTGTTGCTGACTTTGTTGCTACAATCAAACTCAAAATGAGCTAATATTTTAATGAAATGGTAAAATGTCTCAGTTTCATCATCTGATAGATTATTATTTTATCTATTTATTATTTATGTGCTATATACTGTACTTACATTTCACACAGTGTCCAAACTTTTTTAAAATTTGGGTTGTATCTAAGATTCCTGCAGCAATTAAACATTGGCATCCCAAAACATTAACCTAGCTACAAATAAACGGTATCAAGTAGCTTAGCTAAGTTAGCAGCAAAATTTAAAAACTTTACTTAGTACTCAAATTTAATGTTTGCATTAGCTGCTACATTAACTGACTGCAGTTAATAGCTAACATGTGTATAATCTTCTGTACAGCTGACCGACATTACATTTAAACAAAATGTGCAACATACCTTTAAATAAAATTGAATTAAACTTAGGGAGCTGGCTCTCTAGAAATGTCTTTGTAACCTTGTACAGACATATAGATGTCAAACTCCTGGATGTGTTGTGGATGCTCTCTTGGAGTCATTTTGGTAGGTCAGACACTATTGAGAAGGTTCACCATTGTTCTAAATTTTCCCAACTTGTGGATAATGACTCTCTAGAAATGGCTTTGTAACCTTGTACAGACAGATAGATGTCAAACTCCTGGATGTGTTGTGGATGCTCTCTTGGAGTCATTTTGGTAGGTCAGACACTCCTAGGAAGGTTCACCACTGTTCCAAGTTTTCCCCATTTGTGGATCATGACTTTAGAAATGGCTTTATAACCTTGTACAGACAGACAGAGAGATGTCAAGCTCCTGGATGAGTCGTTGAGGCACTCTTGGAATCATTTTGGTAGGTCAGACACTATTGAGAAGGTTCACCATTGTTCTAAATTTTCCCAACTTGTGGATAATGACTCTCTAGAAATGGCTTTGTAACCTTGTACAGACAGATAGATGTCAAACTCCTGGATGTGTTGTGGATGCTCTCTTGGAGTCATTTTGGTAGGTCAGACACTCCTAGGAAGGTTCACCACTGTTCCAAGTTTTCCCCATTTGTGGATCATGACTTTAGAAATGGCTTTATAACCTTGTACAGACAGACAGAGAGATGTCAAGCTCCTGGATGAGTCGTTGAGGCACTCTTGGAATCATTTTGGTAGGTCAGACACTATTGAGAAGGTTCACCATTGTTCTAAATTTTCCCAACTTGTGGATAATGACTCTCTAGAAATGGCTTTGTAACCTTGTACAGACAGATAGATGTCAATCTCCTCGATGAGTCGTCGATGCACTCTTGGAATCATTTTGGTAGGTCAGACACTCCTAGGAAGGTTCACCACTGTTAAAAGTTTTCCCCATTTGTGGATAATGACTCTCTAAAAATTGCTTTGTAACCTTGTAAGGACAGATATCACCCTCCTGGATGAGTTGTGGAGGCACTCTTGGAATAATTTTGGTAGGCCAAACACTCCTGGGAAGTTTCATTAATATTCCAAGTTTTCCCCATTTGTGGATAATGACTCTCTAGAAATGGCTTTGTAACCTTGTACAGACAGATAAATGTCAACCTCCTGGATGTGTTGTGGATGCTCTCTTGGAGTCATTTTGGTAGGTTTGACACTCCTGGGAAGGTCCACCACTGTTCCAAGTTTTCCCCATTTGTGGATAATGACTCTCTAGAAATGGCTTTGTAACCTTGTACAGACAAAAAGAGGTCAATGACGTTGTTGTCATCTGTTCTTCAATTTCTTTACATGGTACCATGATAAGTTGCTTCACTTTGTTTGTCAGGCTCTATTTAAGAAGTTTCTTGATTAAGCAGATGCAGAAGAGTGTCTGTCTCTCCTGTTGCTGTAGCAGCAGATGAGTCAGGAAATGAGAGTGCCACAGCCTCACCTACACGCTCAGGTGGGTGAAGAGGAGGCTCTTCAGTAGCCAGGGACACAAACAGATAACAAAGGAAGCCGTGCAGAGGGGGAGAGAGAGAGAGCAGCGAACAGCAGTAAGCCATAAAAGGAATGCAATTATGATTGATGTACATCTGTTGCATCGCTCTATATCGTCCTGTTGCTCGTTTTCAATTGTGTCTCGTCGCTGTGCAACTGTCGGCTAATAACGAGTATTGATGTTTTCAAGCCCCAAAGAGATCAAATATTGCTTTAGTGGTTTGCTTGAGAGCTGTGTTCATGTAAATGAATAAGCCTGTGCGAAATGAATTGATAAATAAAATGTGTTTGTGATCTCACTTTGGCATAGACAATGAGCGATTAGGTTTAAACTGGAATATGCTGCTTCTTTGACAAGTAGAGGGAGAAAAAAGCAGAAGATAAGAGGACAAGGACTGTGACAGACAAATGAGACATCTCAGGAGACTCAAGAGAGGTGAAGAAGAGGATAAGACACAGATTTCACTATTTATCTCAGTTCAAAAGGAGCAATTGTCACACAAAAGAAGCTAAATTTCGAGAATGGGGATGGCAAATTTTCACAATTGAACAAAACATTACAAATGTAGCATATTACCGCTCCACATCAAAGCTCCATTTTTTTCTCAGGGTTTTCTTTTGTTGGTGAAAATAAATCTAATACAGTAGCTGAATGAGACTCATTTGCTATAATGTGATCTCATGTTGTGAAAGCCAGCCTGACCAGAACCTTGTGTTAGGGCACGGTGTCTCACATCTGCAATCATTTTATTCTGAGAAAACTTGAAATGGTGCAATTATCTGGTGAAAATTCAAGGATTTCTTTGCTGGGAAGAGCCCCCTAAGATCCCAGCAGAGCCTCTCTTCAAGCCCCCAAAGCTGGGAGAGGCAACTTTGGGAATACCAGAGGGAGAAAGCTTTATTCTGGAAGTATCCATCCAGAAAATGCCAAATCCCCTTTCCTAGCTTGTGCACTGCTTCGTGAGCATCGCTGTATCCTACCACCTTTTCATGTCATTCTTATGCTGCTAGCTTGCTTGCTTGAGCTTTTGAAAGGCTTGGCTGGATTTAGACCAAAGACTCTGTAAAAATATGGTTGATATGAGAGATCCTTGGAAGTCCAGGGGAACATTTGGAGCTCCCTCTGTTGACCGGCTGCAGTAGCCTTTAGGTGCAAAGCTTCCTCCATGTTAACATATGGGACAAGGCTCAAACTACAACACCAAAACGTGCAGTCTGGCCTCATAGTTCTTCAATGATTTATGTCCTAGACCAGTGGTTCTCAAATGGTGTGGCAAGGCACACTAGTGTGCCTTAAGGCAAGTCTAGGTGTGCCATGGGAATTTGTACAATGCATTATTACTACAACTTCATGGCAAGTACTGTAACCAGGCCTGCCCACAGGTCAGGCTGGACCCCTGAAAAGCCCCAGAGAAGGGCCCTCCCCAGTTGGGAGCATCCTGGCTAAAAGTTACCTCATTAAGAGCTGAAAGGCATGGCAAGCTATTGTTGGGTTTAAATTGGTGTTGGAATTATTAATTAATGCCATTTTTAACCAAGTTAACCAATATTCCTAGCCCCTTTTGCCACTTCATTTGACAACTTAAACCATTTTGCTGCTTTTTTTTAACTTTTTTTTTTTTTTTTTTTTTTGCATTTTTCCGACTTATGGACAGTTTTTGCCACTTTTTTGGAACTTTTTGCTACATTTAACCAGTTTTTGCTACCTTTTTGCCTCTTTTCACCCAATTTTGCTATTGTTTAGCCATTTTTCCCATCACTTTTAACCCCCTTTTGACCACCTTTTAGAAACTTTAACCCTTTGTTGACACTTTTCTGCCACTTTTTGTCAATTTTTGCCCACTTTTGCCTTTGTTTGACCACTTTATTTGCCCAATTCTGCCCTTTTTTATGACTTTTAACCCATTTTTACCACCTTTTCACAACATTTAAGCCTTTTAGGCCACGTGTAACCTATTTTTTACCACTATTTTGACATTTTCAACAAGTTTTTGCCAATTTCAACCCATTGTATGCCCACTTTTTACCAATTTTCGCCCATTTCTGATTTTGTCTTGCCACTTTTTTGCCCAAATTTTCCCATGTTTTTTCATCAGCTTTGACACAGTTTTGCCACTGTTTGCCCACTTTTGCCATCTCCATGATCCCCCAGTTGGCTGAGCCCCAGAAAGCTCTCCCCTTATAGGCCACCTTGACTGTAACATCATTTAAAAAGTATGTTTGTATTGATTTAAATATGATGTGCCTTGAGATTTTGGCTTAAAGGGATACTTCAACATTTTGGCAAATTCGCCCATTGCCATAATTCCTTTAGTCTTAGTAATAAGTTTGTTTCCTTTAGTTGTCGGTGCAAGCTGTTTCTAAATCTGGGTAGATCTAGATCTGACATACCAGCTGCACAGCAAATGCTTTGTAAGTAGACGGTATTTTTGCTTTCCCTCATCAAACTCATCAAATACATAATCAACAACTCCAACTCGTGGACAAGTTGTGACCTTTACATTCACCACACTATCAGTCCCCCCAGATCTAGAAACAGCTTGCACCGACAACTAACAGAAACAAACCTATTACTAAGACTATAGGAATTATGGCAACAGGCGAATTTGCCAAAATGTTGAAGTATCCCTTTAACCTTAGGTGTGCCTTGGGTGAAAAAGTTTAAAACCTCTGTCCTAGACTGTGTGCAAAACCACATACTAACTTACATCCTATTACATACTTAATCAAGTGATGTGTCGTCCATCATTTGATACACAGACTGAACATTTCTGTCCCCTAACAACCAACGATTCTTGATTAAATTGCTTCTTTTATTTGACAGGACATTTGATTTATCGGTTGATGTCAGGAGGTTAAAGGAATTGGGCCAAATATAACTAAAAAGTGCTGGTGGTACAAATTGCTCCATTAGTTTGAAGGAACTTTCATAATAAAGTGATTTTAATTTCATATAATTTCACCTGAGCTAACCATTATCCATTATCCATAAAATGATTGGATTTTGATAATATAGCTTATTAAAGAAAGGGTCCAATGTACAGTGAAAGGGAAATGATAAGGAGATTTGATCTGATTAATACACTCATGCCTTTTTAAACAGAGCAGCAGGTGGAGCTGGACGTGCCATTATAGTTGATGAGTGGCTGTAACACTGAAGAAAACACAGTGTGATGAGAAATAAACTAAGAGAATGATTGCATAAGTGACATTATTGCTGCTGCAGCCTCTCAGTTCATTGACTGTCCAGTTTATTGAACCACTCCTTCTTTACTCTCTGCACATCATCACATATTTTTTTCATTTATGTGGTGTATTATTTTCCACATTAAAAGGGTGGCCGTTAAGTCACATGTACTGATATTTTTGGTGTGCAACAGCACTAAAATTTCTGTGAATTAAAGGCAAAATACATTATACATTATTACTAGATAAATATGCCCTTAATATTAATTGAGTTATTACTTGGTGAAATACCAACTTATTACTAGGTAATTACAACCGTATTCTTGGGAAATGACTAGATAATTACCACTCATTCCAATAGAATAACTAGCTAATTAGGGACCACTATAATAACCAACATTTCAAAGCAAACATTTCTCATTCTTGTTTGAACTGACGTGTATTTTCAACAAGAAGTGGACTCCATAACATGTGTTTATAAAACAGTAAACCAACGTTTGCATTTCGTGGATGGATTTCCCATAATGAGGGAGAAAAGCAGTTAAAAGTGGCCTTCCTGGTCCCCCTATTTCTTAACTCACAGTTCAACCTAGGAGGGCCTCTTTTACCAGCTTTTCTCTCTCACTGTGTGAAGTTTGTCCATGAGAATCAATAACAGTTGTTTACTATAAAGTGAAGCACTGTCTGAGTTCAGTTTTTATTGAATTTAGTCATCAGTAAAAAAAAAAAAATGAGTAGGTAGTGGAGGTGGGCGTAGCTGAATAGTCCATCTCTGTTAATCATCTTTTGTTACAGTTTTGATTGAGTTCCCCCAGGCGAGGATATTTAAGATATCACACATTTAAAGTGAATTAGTTGGTGTTCTCCCATGACTGTTCCTTGCAGCAGTAAATCAGTTTCTCTTTATTTTTTTACAAGCTCCACAGAAGTAATGAATTTGTAAAACAAACTGTCACAGATTGTTTGACCTCAGCGACTCTGCACAATTAACCTCTGCTTGCATGTCTCCTCCGAAGAACATCTTGCAAAAACTTGCTCAAAACCAGGAATAAAACTCCAGCCTGTTGCGCTCGCTTCATTAAAATACCACTGCTGCATATTTTCAGTGAGAAATATCAAAGCTCCGCCACAGAAAAGAGAGTAAAAAAGCTGGATTAAAATAGGCCATGTGTGTCGTGCAATTATTTCATGGATTATGCACATTACTCAACCTCAGTTTAAGGATTTGGGCAGAGGAAAACATTATTTTGTAACTTTTACAGACATGAAGTTTGAAGATCTTTCATCAAACTGCTGTCACAATGCTTTATGTATTTTTGGCTTCAAGACTGAAATTGTACTTAAGTTCAGTGATAGGGTGAAGGGACATTTTGCAGTAATCGGACCACTACATACAGTTAAATTACCCCTTTAAAAGTACATATTTTACAGTATGACAGAGCTGCAGTAACTCCTGAAAATCTGTGCTATGGTGGTCTGCTCTGGCAAGAACAAAGCAGAGAGTCAACCTCATAGCAAGTCAATGCAAACTGATGAAGATAATGTGCTATGAGTCTTACAGGAGCGTATAAAGTCACAGGCGGAAACTCTAAGAGGATAACCTCACTCATGGTGCAAATGTGTCTCACATAAAAACAACAATCCACTGGAAACATGAGCAAAAGAACCCCAGCAGGGATCGCTGTACAGCAGGCAACATCCAAACACAACTAGACACATATAAAACACATCTAAACGCTGTGTTTAACAGCTGTTTGGGCTGTGATTTGGAGTCATTCTCTTGTTATGTACCACTGTGTAGGCAATAAAGGTGGAAGAAGAACGAGACTATTGTACTGGAGTAAAAATACAGTTACTCTGGTTAAAACTCACTAAACCTGACAAACTTTAAATATTAGTTACACTCAGGTTTTTAAGTGCAAAAAATGCACTGTTCAAAAGTTACCTATTAAAATGTTCTACATTCATATTTTATTCTACTTTCATTGAACTATTTTTTCCACCTACAACTAACATTGTTATTAAAATCAAATATTCCTGAGTTTTAAAAGATTTTAACTCCTTCAATGCCATTTTATTCATGATGCCACCCTGTTTTTAATAAACACAGAAAACAAAATATGCATTATTTTCAATACTACACCAAAAGTATTTTGTGTGGTGAATTATCACAGCCTAGGATATGGGAATGATTAGCAGAAACACAGGTCATGCATTATTATTTTTTTTTACATGTTTAGCATATTTTTTCTAACCTTGCAAAGCAGATGGATACGCCCGTTTCCTTGTTTTTCACTGGCGAATCCATCTTGCAAAATTCCCATCTGAACCATTTAGGCCCAATTAGAAAGTGACAGGACCAATCAGCTACAAGGGGCAGTACTTTCAGGCGCAGCAGAGTCGTGACGTAAACAAGCAGCAACTTAACTTGTAACTTTTTCTTGTTAACAGTGTATTTTAGACTTGCTGTAGGAGCCGAGCATGAACATGATCATATGAAAATACACAGTCTTGCCACAATTCATGCCAGATACATGAACAGAGACAAAAATGATCAAAAGAAAAAGAATGAAAATGTGTAAAATGTGCACAACCTCCCTAAAGGGTTGACTAGAAGTGAAAGTATCGATTTCAAAAGATACTCAAAAAGTACAAGTACTAGGGCTGAACGATTTGCAAAAATAACCTAATTGCGATTTATTTTCCTAAATATTGCAATTGCAGTTTAATATGCGATTGTTCTTGAGTTAGTCTTATGCATTTTTTGACAAATTCAAGCAATAAATAATTCAATAAATAAGAACATGTGCATTCAAAACAATTACATTATTTCCAAAGCAATTAATCCATAGTAGCAAGAATCTGAATGTGGGGGTGCAACAAGCTTTAAGCTATAAAGGAAGTGGCTGGGGTGGAGGAGGTGAAGCTGGCTAGCAGCTGATTGCAGCTGGGGTATGACTCTCATGAAGTAACGCTAGGCTTCATCAGTCTTAGATAGAGTGAGCTTATTTTTTTTCTCGTATTGCAAATGTGATACCATTTGTTTTGTTTAAGGGCATCATCATTTTTATGTCACTCATTTTGATTAAGAAAAACACACATACAACACAAAAAGGAGGATTTTTGTAAACCATTTTAAAAAAATGGACACTTGAAGGTTTTCATAATGTGCATAAAAATATGAAATAAATTGGTTTATCAAACTGATATTTTGACACATTTCAGGTTAAACCTCTGTGATCTGTAGATTGCAGCAGGCCATATTGAGATTTAATCTAATTTGCAATTAATTTCCACAACTAACTATTCAATTACATTAATTTTATTAAATATAATGAGTTACTTTATATCCCTGCAGGCGGGGAACCAAATATTTGTTCTGCGTTTCAGCATTTTTGGAGCCTATTACAACAGAAATAGCCATTAGAAACCAGCCATTATCAAAATGACTGGTGTACGAAAAGTGAAACTGAAGGCCTGCACACGACTACTACATAAATAGATATGTAGTCATTAAGGCATGTTTGTATGTAAGATAAAGATAAACAGGGCTTTCTATAGCATCAATATCTCATCACAGGTTACTCAAATGAGTCTAATTACTAACACAGAGTACATGACAAAGAGAACCATCAAATCCTCGTCTTTACGGACAGATAAAAGCAGCAGGATGCATCGGGCTTTCTTTCATCTCGCCGTGCCACAAATTCTTTTATGTGTTGATTTTCTTTGCATCGAGGTTCTCAACAGTTTTGATAGGCCATTATTCCAGCGTTACTTTTCCATCTCACTCTCTCGATCGCGGATAATCCCCGAAGGGTGTTGTTGGTAATGAATGAAAAATTGTGGAGAAGCAGCTGAATTGCCTATAGAAGTGGAGAGACAGTGCAGTCTTAAGTGCCTCCCCGATGATCAATTATGTCGGATCCAAATCAATACCAGAGCAAGAAAAATACATTTATGAGGCTTTGGAGAGATGTGTTTGAAAGACAGTGAACGATTGGTAATGGTTTAAGAATTGAACAAAAGTGCACCACGGTGTGTCAATCTGAAATAAATTAAGAGCCATCTCCTGGCTGACATGCTAGGAAAAGAGCGGCTGCTCATCAGAATACTGCTTTCAGACCTGGTTAAGGACTTTATTGATATTCTTGGCATATTGACAACTGAATAATGCTGTCAATAACATCTCCTGTTAATATGCATATCAGGAGTCGACTTACAAATGAAGCCCTAACTGAATTAAAGCCCCTCCATTAACATCCTGACTGTAGCGGAGGGCTCTGATCGCAATCATGACTCTGAATATAGGCCATCGTTCACTGGAGGGAAAGCACAAAACAAAAGGTTTTTAAGGAAACATTTATGCAAATGTATGCACAATTTCTAATTTCACCACAAAGTGAATTCCTGATGCTTGCTATATGTGTCGATTCGCTTTGTCAGGGAGATGAGTAACACTTTGATTGCCTGGAAATGTCAAAGAAAATTGCTTCGGATGTGACAGTATGTCCCGACTCCTATAAATAACTCCTCAGATTGTGAGGTTATAACCCGAAACCTTCAATTATCTCCAGTCTGACAGAGATATTAACAATGCAGCGGCCGCATTGATCGCCATGATATGGAATATATGATCAAAAAAGTGAGGGTTTAAATGCCTCCCATTCATGAATTTATTAATATCAAAGAAAAGCTTCAGTCTCATTTAACATTGAGCACTAAATCATCCCTCCACAGCTGATGATTAATGAATAAGGCATCATTGTTTCATAGAGTCATATTCATCCACACTATCATTGCAGTTGTGATCAAGAGAAGCGCTTTTCTTACATGTAATCAAGTCAAATTAACAGCTTGAGGTGGCTCATTCCCTGCCAGTGTTAATGCTTCTCTCTGCTGTGACTAATGAGGCTGCAGACAAACAGCTAACAAGGCTAACGCTGTGGAGGAGCCGAGCATCACTCTCATTCGAAAAAAGGTAAGAGCCCCAACAACCCACGGCACGGAGCGAAACAATCACACAAACGGGGAGCAGGCGGTTGTAAGTGTTTGTCACGTCGCGGTGATTACACCGCAGGCCTCGACCTCGTTGACTCCCGCCATTTATAAATTGAATATCAAGTAGCATCCCGCTGTTTGAAATCCAACATGAGAGGAATATGCACTTTCTCTCATAAGTCAACAAGTTGTGAATGGCAAACACTCCAACTGTTGGTGCAGGCAAAAAAAAAAAAAGACGAGCAGCAACACAATCGACACAAGCAGGCGTTCCAAAAAGAAAGGGACGATCCTGCTTCAGATAAAAAGGAGGAGGAGTACAAGCCAAACACCAGAGACATGACGCAGGTTGTGGCAATCTAAGGCTAAAAATTAGGGGTATAGCTGCATACCTTTTCAGACTGGGTGCATCTTTTCTGTTTAGCAATGTCATGACTTTAATACCAGGTGCCCATATGCTGCTTTTTGGCTGCAACAATTTGCCTTAAAAGTGACCTAATTTGTTGTATAGCCCAAGGGGTTCTCAACCTTTTCAGCCCATGACCCCAAAAAATAAAGGTGGCAGAAACCGGGGACCCCGACTGTGCCTGAAGGTGGTTGAACACGGCCATGGACATTCAAGAATAGTCGCGTGCAGGTTGCCCATAAGGGGGGATAAATGGGAGAGCATTCTGGGGCCCAGCCAGACTGGGGGACCATTTAGGTCAGCAAAATCATGTTTCATTGTAAACTTAAGCTGTCGTATCCATATATAATATTTAACCTGAATAATACCCACTCTTATTAATGAACAAAGCCTTCTTAAAAAAGTAAATCCTTATTGTTAAAACCAGAATTAGAATGTGTTAAAGTGGCTAAAATATGTTGATAAAGGCAAAAAATGGTGGAGAAGGTGGTGAAATTGGATTTTTAAAGTAGAAGAAATAGGTTAGAAGTGGCAAAAAATAAGCAAAATGTGGCAACAATGGGTTTAAGCGGCAAAAATGGCATAGATAGTGGTATAATGGGATTAAAAAGTGGTTGAAATGGCTTTAAATTGGGAAAAATGGGTGGAAATTTTGGTGAAATGGGATAAAAAGTTGATATAAACTGGCAAAAGGGGTTAACTGAGACAGAAAAATTGGCAGAGATTGGCAGAAATGGGTTAAACTGGCAAAAATGAGCATATCTAATAGTGGAATGTGGTTAAAATTGGCAAAATGGATGTAAAATGTGGTAAAAAAAAAAGTGGTTAGTAGAGGCAATAATTGGTTAACAAAGGCAACGTTGGATGTGAAGTGGTAAGAATTTGTTTAGAAGTGGCAAAAACAGGCAGGAAAAAGGTGTGAAGGGTTTAAAATGGATAAAAATTGGTTTTAAGTGGCAAAAATGTGTCCACCAAAAGTCCACCAACACCTGATTTTTTTCACTGTAGCATCAGGCTGCATCATAAAAAAGTGAAGAAAGGTAAGGAGTCTGAATACATTCTGAATTAACTGCCCCTGCTCAAACATGGTAAATATGACTTTTTACCCATTTTGGCCGAAAGGCCTGCACAACTCGCGGAGTAGATTCTCTGTACATGAAGAGAGGTGCTTATGCTGGCAGTCTAAAAGCCCTCATTTGTTGACATGCAAGCCGACATTAAAGCCTTTGCAGCTAAAACAGCTTCAACTCTTCTGAGGATTTCCACAAGGTTTAGGAGTGTGTTTATAGGAATGTTTGATCATTCTTCCAGAAGCGCATTTGTGAGGTCACACACTGATGTTGGATGAGAAGGCCTGACTCTCAGTTTTTGGGTTGAGGTCAGGACTCTGTGCAGGCCAGTCAAGTTCATCCACATCAAACTCTCTCATCCATGTCTTTATGGACCTTGCTTTGTGCACTGATGCACAGTCATGTTGGAACAGGAGGGGGCCATCCCCAAACTGTTCCCACAAAGTTGGGAGCATGGAATTGTCCAAAATCTCTTGGTATGCTGAAGCATTCAGAGTTCCTTTCACTGGAACTAATGGGCCAACCCCACACCATAATCCCCCCTCCACCAAACTTTACACTTGGCACAATGCAGTCAGACAAGTACCATTCTCCTGGCTACCGCCAAACACATACTCGTCCATCAGATTGCCAGATGGAGAAACGCGATTCGTCACTCCAGAGAAAGCACCTCCACTGCTCTAGAGTCCAGTGGTCATGTGCTTTACACCACTGCATCTGACACTTTGCATTGCAGTTGGTGATTTATGGCTTGGATGCAGATGCTCGGCCATGGAAACCCATTCCCATTTTCTGTTGTCTTGTTAGCACTTTCTTCATTTGCACTAAGAATATTTCTCTGTTGTCTTGTTAGCAATTTGTTCATTTGCACTGAGAATATTTGTCGGTTTTCCGTTGTTTATCAAAATTATTTGCACTTTATTTGCATCACAATATTTCTCATCTTGTTCGTAAGGATCATTTGCACTTTATTCATATGAAATCAAATATTTTGTTTCTATTAAGTGAGGTCCTCTGCGGAGAAATTTTCTAGATAATTTTTGCTGTTAATGCTCAAATAATAATATACATGTAAGTCACAATTGATTTAGTGTCCTTTTGATGACAATTACACCTTATCATTAAATTTTCAGAAATTTTTCACCATCTACAGGGTTAATAAAACTAAATGTAGGAGAAAAAAAAACACCTAGGATTATTATAGCTGTAACTTGCTGAAAAAACATCATTCTAAACTAGCTAGACAGAAAACTTTAGATTCTCCTAATTAAAATGATATATGACACTTGATGGTAACTGAAAAGGTTTAATAAAATAAAATAAAATAAATGCAGAAGAGTTAGGCTCCCCAAAAGGCCATAGGTCTTTCAGGGTTAAATCTGAGAGGATTGCGTGGCTTCATCTCATTCAATGCCCACATCATCCTGGAGCAGATTTTACCGCCTCATTTTTCATGACTTTGAAGCTTAATTTTAAAAACTTAGAGATGTTTTATTTAACTGAAATTTGACATGGGGGTTCACAACACAGTGGCCTATCATACAACAAACCCAAATACAGATTTGTTTTCACATTACAGGGTCTGTCAGACGAAGCTGCTGCTACCAAGATGTGCATCTCACACACCCAGTCTGAAAGGGGATTTAACCTTGCAAAGCTGGTGGATTGCCCAGATTCCATATCTGTCAGCAGGCTGTTCCAATGTTGTTCCAAGACTGCAAGCTTGTAAACAACGGTAGTCAGTTAGAAGTTCAGCGTGGATGCAGCTGAAGTGTCAGCTTTAACTGGGACACATTTCTTTTAAAAAGAAGAATGAAGTTGGGGAAGATAATTTCACTCTTCTCCCAGTCAGCTCCAGCAAGACTTTAATTTACTGACTGGCTTCTTTGATGGTGAAAAATCATGTTCTGCTTCCTGTTGAGCTTGCATTTGATAGCTTACTCCTCTGATTGGCCACATTATGAATGACAGCACATTTGTCCAGTCATCTTTCAAGTTTTCTGCCCAAATCTACAGGTCAACAGTCTATCTCGTATCAGGTTAATTGCTATTGTCTAAACTTGATCAAAAACTAATAGGTGTCATGTTAAATGCAGCTCAAAATTCTTCCACTGCAGGCCTTAATGTTTAATGCAATTTCAAGGCACTTTCACGAAGGCTTTATTATTCAAACCAAGCATTTTTATAAGTCTCCCCATACATTTTGTGGTTTAATTTGCATATAAAATCGTATATGCACTGTTGATACCTCATTGTAATATAAAGTATTGTGTTGGCACCTCAAACTGTCTCCATACAGGCTGTGAGATGCACTGAATCCAGAAATTAGTCGAGTGGAAATGCAGCTGACTTGACAAACCACGAAAACCAACATTCAACAGCACTCAGATGGAAGAAAATCACAAAGTGCAACATGCTCTAACATTCCCCTGCTTTATATTGAAATATGTAGAACAATTTGTGTTTCTAGAAAGAACAGAATATAAAAGTTAGACAAGACAAACCACCCACAACCCAAAAATATTAATGAAGGCTGCACCTCGCCCACACGTACAGAAACAGCTGTACACTACATGGACAAAGATGCACCCAAAAACATAAAGTTACTGTTGAATAGTTTCTGTGAAACTTTCAGACCGGCTTCATTTTTATGATAACTTTATTATCAGTAAATCATCCTAACTACAGCAGAAATACTCCCATGATTAAAGCACAGGCTTTAATTTTCTGCAGATTTAATGGGACAAGTTTTAAAGGTTTTATGAGCAGATATGCTCAGTTATAACTCTGATGAATTATCATTTGCTGAAACTAAATTTTAAAAGGAAATCAGTTTTATATTGTGGTGTTTTGACATTGGAGTGATGACAGTGAAATGAAGGTGATGCTGCAGCTGCTATATCATCACACATCTGCACAGGGCTGTCATGTTTCTGCCTGATTTAGTCTCACTCTTCTCTGCTGTTTGCATTTGCATAGAATAGGGGTGTCCAAACTATGGCCCATGGGCCAAATGTGGCCTTTTTTTGATTGTCCTCCCCCCAAAAAAATCTTTAAATTAAATGAAATGTGGCCCTTAATAGAGCATAAAGCTTTTGCTACACTGTACAATTAATTTTAGTTTCAGCACAAGGCAGTGCTACCATGCTAAGACTGTAAACAAACATTTTGACAAGAAGATTCTATTGTTTTTTCAGGACTAAATTAAGACATAATAAAGATATCTTGATTTATAAAGCCCTAATGGATTACAGTAGCAAATAAAAACACCAATGACATTCAAGGGGCGGAGCCAGTGGTAGCATGAGCCTTCAAGGACCCCCTGAAATCCGACTGGCCTCCCCAAAATCCTTAAAATAATTGGTAATTTGCCATGTAAACCATCAACTAGCCATTCATGCATACCCAATCACTGAGCATATCTTAACCTACATCAGATTTGTTTTACTTGCTTTAATATCAAGGTGAGGTATATAAAAGTGGCCCCACCATCTTTATATATTTCTGTATGTGGCCCCCAATGGAAAAAGTCTTGACACCCCTGTCATACAACATTATGAAGACAAATACAGCAGTCTTTGTCTTAAATGGAAAGCCAATAAATAATTGCTCCAATCTACATGTCTTTATTTGAATATATATTTTTGGGCTTTTTATCCCTTTATTTAGAGAGGAGCATAGCAGATAGAGTCGTAAATAGGGATGAGAGAGGAGGGGAGAGACATGTAGGAAAGGAGCCACAGGGGTGCAACCTCACCACCAGGCTACCTGTACCCCAATCTGCATATTTCCAGTCCATCAGGGGGCAGCTGTGCTTGTACTACTGTAAATACATAAATAAATAAACCTATAATCTCTACATGATTTTTGAACCACATTTAACATTTTTCAATGAGGAAGACTGGCTTCCCTTGCCTTCCAGAAACAAGATATATGTCGAAAAGGACTCCATTAGAAGAGAGGCTTAGTGATATCAGATGAGGCAAATGGGGCTGACATAATTTTAAATGCATTGCTGAAGTCCATCTTTATATTTTTGGGGTCACAGGGGATCTGAAGCCTATCCCAACTGTCACTGGGCGAGAGGCGGGGTACACCCTGGACTGGCTGCCAATCACAGGGCTGACATATAGAGACAGACAACCAGGTATGCTCACATTCACACCTACACCAATTCAGAGTTAGTCAACAAGCATGTCTTTGGTGGTGGAAGGAAGCTGGAGCACTCCGAAAGAACCCATGCATGCATGTGGGGAACATGCAAACTCTAGACAGAAAGACCCTGACCAGGAAGTAAACCAGGGACCTTCTACCTGCAGCACTAACCCCTGCACTGCCGTTCAGCCTAATTGCTAGAATAATAAAGAAAGAGATGCGTACAATTGATTGGTTTTAAAAAGTCAAACACAAATGGAAGTGCCTTAAAGACACTTGACTGGTTGCAAAAAGAAGTCCTGTTGTATAAACCCAAATAGGCATACAATCCTATTTGTCAGTTATGTATGTCACCATTGATTTTCTTGTCCTGATTGCTTGATTTGAGTCTTTTTAACCCAGCATGGTGCTTATTTTTACTGTCCTACTTGATGTAACATCATCTACGATGATTTTAATGTAATTCAAGTTGCTCATGTACATGTACTGTACAGCTGTTTGAGCCTTCATTAATGTTTTTTGGTTTGTCTAAATTTCTCCTACTCTGTTCTAGACACACAAATTGTTCTACATATTTTAATATAAAGCAGGGGAATGTGAGAACACGTTGCACTTTGTGATTTTCTTCCATCTGAGTGCCGTTGAATGTTGGTTTTCGTGGTTTGTCAAGTCAGCTGCATTTCCGCTCGACTAATTTCTGGATTCAGTGCATCTCACAGCCTGTATGGAGACGGTTTGAGGTGCCAACACAATACTTTATATTACAATGAGGTATCAAGGGTGCATATATGCTCATATTTATGTAGTTAAAGTCAACAGCTAGAATATATATGGAAAAACAAACAAGTTCCCTGACAAGAGGGAATAGAAATAGGTTGAAACCACAAAATGTATGAGGAAAAAATAAGATAAATTAGAGTGGATGCAAAATGGCTTGTTTTTCAGCCTGTTAAACACCGCATTGTGATTGTTTTGACGTTTTTGTCCTGCATTGAGTATCATCATCATCAATACAGATGGGTGTTTTAGGTTGGGACTACCACAGGCAGCTAGCACACTAATCTGTCAGTTTCAAAAGAGACATAAAGATGAACATTTAGATGCTCATCCATATGAATATAATCATTCTGGGGTAGCTAATGCTGATAATTAACCTGAAGCAAGATAGACTGTTACACAGATTCATGGCATGGGGTATAGTTTACATCTATCTGGGCAACAGCCCATAGATGGTATTTGGGATGGGTAGAATAAAACACTTTGAGGGTGACTGGACTAATGTTCTATCTGTCATATTTGTTAGGGGCTAATATGGGTAAAAAGCGTATGAAGTAGTAGCCATGTGACACAGCCAAGGAGTAAGCAACTGTTATCACTGTTCACTATCAGTGGAGCCAGTTGGTGAATCCAATTTAACATTTTTCACCAAGAAAAGGCTTTCAGTGTGGATCTTTGCTCTAATGTGGTCCAGCTCTGGTAAGACTGCTTCTTTAGGTGCATCCATGCTAATCTCTTCATAAGCCACCGTT
Source organism: Cheilinus undulatus (assembly GCF_018320785.1). Taxonomy (NCBI): domain Eukaryota; kingdom Metazoa; phylum Chordata; class Actinopteri; order Labriformes; family Labridae; genus Cheilinus; species Cheilinus undulatus. Next base: position 7,482,173 of record NC_054881.1, on the reverse strand, counting down.
GTTTACAGGCTTGCATTACAAATAAACCACACCCTCAGCTAATGCTTAGCTTTTAGCTTTGCAAGATTGATGCACCTGATGACTGGCATGGAGTATGGCCAATCAGTCAGCTTTGCAAGGTAAGCTAATGATGTTCCAGTGTGTAGCTTTTTTGCAACAAAAGGATGGTGAATTTTGTAGAAAAATTCCTGAAAAGACTAGGGCTACCAGTGACCAGACATCACAACTACTAAAAAACAATCAAGATTATGTGATGTGTCGTATCTCATCTTTGGTTTCACCTGCAAAATGGTGGAATAAATACAAAAACATATGGGAATTTGTTGGCAGAGTATGACTATGTATCTGCTTAAGGGGGGCCCAGCAGAGAAAGTTTAGGAATCGCTGGTGTAGACTATAAATAAATACTGTAAAACCAAGTGTATCAGACACCTTCTTTTACCTTAAATTACACCTGCATCCATATGTTTCGCATAATAAACCAGTGAAAAAAAGTCAGACATGCCTGTCATTACCACAACTTCAGGTTCTGATTCAAGTTCAAGTAAATTCATGTGTAACTGTGGTCCGTTGTGTTTTGCAGCCAGTGAGATAGTAACATTCATTAAGACATACAAACTGTAAAACATACAATAATTGACAGAACTTTCATGCATGTTTAGGGCAAAAATTATAGGCTAAAGTAAAGCCTGATTTATGCTTCTGCGTCATGTCGATGGCATAACTACGCGTAGCCCTCTGTGTCGACACGGACCTTTACGCCCTAGCCTGACGCACAGCTCCAAAAAATCTTAACTATGCATCGCAGCAACATGGACCACAAGGGCTGTGATTGGTCCGCTCAAAACGTCATTTCAAGCAGTTGGTTTTTCTGGTCTTTCTTCCTGCAACACTGCCTCTTTTAAAGTTTTTGTGAAGCGGTGCGAGTGTTTCAATGATGGATCAAGGCAAAGAGAGAATAACTGAGGAGGTTAGGAAATGCAACCACCTTTACAACTCCTCCTCCTTGCAGAGTGACGTGTTCCCTCGACGCAGAACTTAAAATTGTCAATGACGGCATTGCGTCGATGGCGTGACACAGAAACATAAATCTGGCTTAAGACGTAGATGTGGTGTATACAGGGCCTAAAAGCACCACCAGGCGGGAATAAGGATTGACATAACCCATGTCCCAGCTCTGGATGTCCTTGCATATTACCAGGGGCATGGGAAACTTATCTGCTGAAAAAATATAAAGTCCACACCTTTAGAGTACAGCTAAGGTTGGACGTGGTGAGTAAGCATGACCTAGGGTACTGTCCAGGTGAACAGTAGGGTTACAATAAGCCCCTGACCATGCTATGGATGCCCTACCGGCCCCGATAATCCCTGGCAGTCTGGCCTGGACAGAAGAGATGCCACTGAGCTTGACCATGGCTGCCAAGTGACACACGTGTGTGCTGACATTCGTCCATCTTGTCTCTAGCTGCCCTCAGCAGCCTCTCCAGCCCTGGGTTGATGCACACCAGGCCCCGTGATGAAGCCTCACCATCCTACATGCCTAAATCGTACACATGACTGTAAGTAACGTGAAACAACACAACAGAGTGAAGGAACATCTTGAAAAGAAAAGACAGTGATACAAAATCAAGGCTCCCCAAATCAGGACATAAAGTGAAAGCAAAGCAGCAACCAATAAAATCAGTTAAAAATTCACTATTAGATAACCTCTTAATATAAGCCAGAGTAAAAACAGGTCTAAGACCTGAATGACAGGAGCAAAGAAACAAAGGAACAAAGCTGTTTTTATATCACTTTGTTCTGCACCTTGGGACTTAAAACCTCCATCTAAAAGGGGGACATTGAAAATCTCAGTGCAAAAGGTGGGAGTCATTTAAAACTGAGTGTGTAATTTGCTGCTACTAACTTGTAAACAGGGGTGTTGAACAGAGCTATGGCTCTCCAATCAGGCATTTTGACCATCTAATTAGGAAGAAGACACCAAAGACAAAGACTGATGCAATAAAAGCCAAAGGAAACATGGTCCCCACTGTTTGATCAATGTCAAAATACGGTGAGCTTTAAATAACTTCAAAGTTCAGTATTATATCAATGATGCCCAAGGTGGGTCATGTGTGGGTCTGTACTTAACAACTATCAGTGCAGCTTAAGAGCTTAACCACAGTGTAATAACTAGCAGTAACAGCAAACTGCAAATGGAAAAAGCACATGGAACCACAAGGGCAAAACAGCTGCATAGAAACTGCACGTCATAGCCAAGTGCAACAGAAAACAGCTTAAAAGTAGACGGTAAAACCTTTTTTCTCTCAAAAAGACAACCATTGCATCACATGCAAAAGTGAGCCAAGGGAAATGGGAAAATAATGCATAAAGGAATTTCAAGTTATATGACATACCTTGGTAGTTCAGAGTTAGGATCAGCAGGGTGCAGATGGTCCAGGTTTGCAGAGCAGGCAGGAGGAAAAGAGAAAAAGAAAAAAGGAGAGAGGTTAGCAGAGAAAATAGCAGCAGAAAAGTTGAAATGTGACTTCTGCTTCATTTATTTATGTTAAACCAGTTCAAGTATGCTCATTCCTTCCAAACATTCATTGAATCTAACATTTTTATGTGTTAATTATCCCAGGTTTTTTGCAGCAGTCATAACCAACTGTGATTGAAAGAATAACTGCTTCAAATCAAACAAAACAAAGTAAAAATACCCTTGTTATTGCATTATTTACACCTTCAAAAAAATACAGTGCCAACTGTTATTCTGTTTGTGACAGACTGTCACATCTCACTCGCGGTATCTTCCAAGCAAACTGAGAGAACACAAAGCTATTCAAAGAGATCCAGAACAGAAGAATCACTGAATAACCCGTGCAGCAGCTCGCTCGGTTCACTCAGAGTCTAAGCTCGGCTGTTGACCTCTCCTCTCTCTCTCTCCAGCCCGGTGGCTCGGAGGTCCCACGCCAGAGCCCGACCAGATTGTCCGGACCATGCAGCGTATCGTGGAGGGCCGACAGGCGAACCTCGAAAGTGGCAGAGGTGACATCTGTAAAGTGTCATAATGAGATCTTTTACTGTGCCAATGAGGTCCCCGAGATGCTCGGTGAGTGATGCCCACAGCTGGTCATTATCTGCTCCACTCACTGCCGAATCATAAACACCCCTTCAAAGTAAAAGCACTCAGAATTCAGTCAGAACCTCCTCCACTAAAGGATGGATGAAAATCCAATTTTCTTTCATTTTTAGCTTCTTTAAATTTAGTCTCAGCCTTGGAGAGAAAATGCTCATTATTTTAGTGATATATTAGTCATTTTTACTCTTTGCAGTCCAAATTTAGTGGATGAAAGCTAATTTGGTCCTGGTTTAATCAATACAAAGTCCTTACATTTTAGCCATTGCTTTCACTCAAGTAAAACTAACCTAAATAACCTTTCTGGAAAATTGATTTAGTCATATTAATGCCTTATAGATACTTAAACTTGTAAAAATACGGCTGTACCTTAAATTAAAGCTTCTTACTTGCAGTTGAGTGTTTTCATAGTACAGCTGAGGAATGTTAAGTTTTATTGATGGTGATAGCCATCCTCCAACTCCTTAATAATCTGAGCCTCTGTGATAATATCAATACTTTATCAGTTGGTGGAAAGATACCTTTTTATCAGAAATCCTACCCTGAAGTCTTGCATATAAGAAGCATACACAGTACCTTTTTCATGTAATAACTGACAACGGATATGTGCTGGTGCAGTATAAAGTGCTAAGATATGCACTGGCATAACTGCCATTGCAGCAGCCGTCTTCATTCAATGACCACCTGACTATTGAATCCTCACCCCATTTCAGGGTGCACTGCAAACAGCAGCAGCACAGTGCAAGTGGAATAACTTAACACAGACCAGACAAGTGGGTTGGCAGCACTTTTTATCATTTTTCTCCCTCATTAGGTCTTAATTCTGCATGTGAAGTAAACAGAGGTATCCCGTTAAGTTTATAAAATCTCGAGGAGTGCTCACTGTGATGAGAAAATTGTGTACCTTCTAAGGCTGAGCGATTACTGAAATTTAGATTGAATTACATTTTGTTTTCTTACTGGCCCTGTAAGTCCATCTGTGATTCATGTGGGATGGCAAGGGAGAGCAGATGTAAAAGATGAGAGTCTCTCGTTCACGTTAGTGTTTGAACCACATTTCTACCACTTTAAAGAGGCTATATGTAACTTTTAGAAAAAAATCAGTGTAGCGACACCGCCGGCCATTAGGCAAACTACAACAGTATTGTGTTGCTTGTCCATGACGGCACACTCATGAATGAGCCTCCAGTGTATCAGCTGATACACTCACAGACCAATGTGATTTACAGGCACCATGCATACAGAGGAGGTAAGAGAAGTAACGTGACGTTAGTGTCGTTTGGCATATTCGTAAGCAAGCTAACATAATTTGGCATAAATTTTATAGAACATAAAACACTACATTGTATTTCATGGTCCGACGTCATGCCTTTCTACAGACAGACGGACATCTCTGGATCACAAGCAGAATCCCAAGCACACAGCAAAGCTCCCTCTGTTTCTTTAACGCTCCACCAATATTTACCCTCGATTTCCCCCTGTGTCGGTCAAGCTCTCACTTCGGCAGATAAAACTATCTTGTTTTTTTTCTATGTTAATGCTGAGTTAATGTGGATGTCTGGGTTGCACTAGCCGGTCGTTTCCTCGTGGAAGCAGCCTTCTCCATTGCTGTTTCTTTCCATTCTACACACCGTAGCCAGGTATAAACAGAGCTAAGTAGCACCCGACGTCACATCCATTGAGATTTTGTGGAAAATTCAGCCCCATTTCTTTACAGAAAAATGACTCAACAGGCTAATACAGGCAAACAAGAAAGAGATAAAGAGTCTTGTTCTTTATATCGGGATAAAGTGTGCACCAATATATACTCAAACATGGGAAAGCAGAAAACTCAATTGTGATGTCTGGTGTGGCATCATTGTTAGCCCACATTCACATTGAAACACCTCTCACAAAATGTGCTGTTTCAATCAGTGTTTATTTTGTTGACTAATTATTTTCATTATAGTTTCAGTTAATAGGCTTTTTTCCCTGACGAAAACGAGACAGTAACTAATAAAAACAAGTGCACATGGACAAAAATTAAAACAAAATTAAAGGTGCAGTGTGTAAAACTGAATATCAACATCTAGAAACTATGGCAACCAGTTGAATTGAATGTGTATCTGCAATGTGAATACAACACACTACAATAAATTTATTTATCCTTTTTTCCTCTATGTTACCATGGAAACATGTAAAAATCCAAGATGGCGGCATCCATGGAGGGGACCCTCCCTACGAATGAATTAAAGGTTTATTCTGACTTTTTTTTTCTATTTATAGAAATATATATAGCTATTTTTGAATTTAGATGACTAAACACTTATTTAGATAGACCGTCTTAGAAATGTTTTGCTTTATTTTACCAAGTTTGTTCAGCTAAATGCTACTAGGCTAAATATTACACACTGCACCTTTAACTGACACTTTTGTCAACAAATATAAACAAGACGAAAATGTTTGACAGAGCCTTTATCCAATCAGACCTAATTTCGTCATGTAGAAAGTAGGGGCAAGTTAGGCATATATCCAATCAAAGCTACTTTGGCTGTGTGGAAAGGTGGGTTGAGATACGGGGAGATCCAATCATAACTGCTTTTGCTGCATGGTGGCGGGGTTAGTTGGGGAGAGTTCCAATCAGTCGACTAAATTCACTGTAAATTTCATTGACTAAAATGTTGGGAAGTTTTGTCAACTAAAACTAAAACACTTTAGATGACTAAATTATGACTAAAACTAAAAGATATTTTTGGCAAAAGACTATAAAACTAAATTAAAAAGTGCTGTCAAATTAACACTGGTTTCAGTGGCAGTGCTAAACGTCACCTTGCCTAATTCCTGTCATAACTTCTACAAACTCCAAAAGGCTGTGGACATGACTTTGGGAATCACTAGTATACCGATTGAACCTATAATCCAGAACTTATGGTATCTGTTTGACCGTCAAACATCTATGCATTCAATCTTCTAATCAATACCTGTTTTTAATTTCTTTAGGAGACATTTGACTGCATGATGATGACTTATTTTGCCTTCACTACCTAACTGAGCTGACTTTAAACACATTATAATGTCACGTTATAATGTAGCTAGTGAGCTATACTGAGCTGATTTCCTACTGATTAATAGGACCCTAAAAGTTGAAGAGCGTTTACCACGTCTGTTTGAGTTAAGGAGGATGACTGTCCTGCAGCAATAGCAGCTTAAATGATTATATGTCTGGATTCTATATGCAGCAGAAGCTGTATTTGATGGATTTTTCCAGAATAATGGCAGCTGAGGTGATGCATTTTGGTTTAATCTGATGCACAATACAGATGTGCTTGCTGGGCCCACCTCTGGAAAAGGGTCAGTCACGCTTTCTGTCATGTTTTGTTGATGAAAGTACAAATAAATGAAATGAAACTTGAAATAAACACCCTTGACTTTCAGTCAGAATCTCCTCCGTAAAAGGATGGATGAAACTCCCATTTGTCCATCTTTAGTTCTGTTCCAAGGTCCACAGTGTGGCTGCTGCTTGGAGGAACATTTGCTTTATTTACAAGGACTTTTACGATGCTCTTCATAATGTTACTGCTGATCCAGCCGCTGACCTGACACGGCTGTACAGATGCAGCCTTGAGGACCTTCAAATAAAACGCAGCCGGCATATCTGTATGGGTACAAATCGCTGCTCATCTCTGCATGCGGTCATCCGTCATCTGGAGTGACTTTATCTCTTGGGTGCCAAGGATAACAACGGCGGGGAGACATTGGATGGGGACCCACGGGGTGACAGTGGGAGGGCAAAGAGACAACAGAATGAAAAGAAAAAAAGGGAAGAAAAAGGTAGGAGAAAGAGAGTGACAGAGTGATGGAGGAAATACTATTAAAGGTAATGAATGTCACTCTGTCATTCTCGCTGTATGATCCAGGTGCCTTTGCCAATTATCCTGACAGCCAGAGGTCTGCTCACACTCTCCGTTTCGCTGGGGAAAAAAAGCGAGCCCGGTTCCAGTGCCAAACGCTGGCCTTGTTACAGGAGCCACCGGGGACAGCGGCTCCAACCAGAGATCATCACTTTTTAGATAAAGAGCTGCAGCTTCCACAGTAAAAGATCAGGGGAGCTGTTAATGTGGACAGCGAGTGTGACGGCCATCCACTTGGTCGGACCCCAGGTGTGCACAGGCGGCACGAAGGACAAACAGAGGCGTCTTCCTCCTGAATAATGAGCCGAAAAAGGTCATAACTCAGAGCACATTTTTCTTAGCTTTGTTAGGATAAATTGAGGCATAATTAAAACATGATCCATCCCCTGTAATTTAGCGAAATGTTTCATCAACGCTGCATGGAGCGCTAATTGCACACAAAATATCCATAAACGTCTGGCCTCCCAACAATTAAAATGGAACCAAATTAGTTCACCTATACATCAGAAGACTGATGAGTATTCTCAGCCTGGAGCCCCCCAAAAATAAATAAATGATTACATCTTCAAAACACTCTGCAAAATTAATCTCAGGAGTGCTTTTTCACCCAAAAAAACATGCTATAAATGGGACTCCTAATGAAGCACGGGAAAGGTGTGAAGCATATGGCAACTAATATTTAATCTTATTACAAACAGAAGCCCTGAGAACAGAACACGCTCGCTACATGCCCTGCTAACAATGCAACACCATTTCACACACTTTAAAAGTCATAATTATGACTCTGGAGCTGTTTACTGTGACAAATACTCACAACTTTCATTAGTTTGGAAAGTCTCTGCTCACCAGGAGGCTTACTGGAGAAATTAAGCAAATATGCTGAGGATTTTAGAAAGCTAGAGGTGACCACAAAACATCTACTTAAAACAGATTTGCCTTTTTTTTTTTTGCAGTAATATTTATAGTGTGAATAGCCACATAGAGCTGAACCATTTGGCAAGCAATGTTGGGCGTAAGGATGCCAAATAAATAAATAAATAAATAAATAAATAAATAAAGACAAAATAAAAGCTGGGACAACGTAATTGGAAAAATAATCAAATAATTGTGAAATGGTGGGAAAAGGGGTAACAAGTGGTTTAATACGGCAAAACTGGGAAAAGATATGGCTTAAAGGGGTAGAATATTGGCTACAATGGGTCAAAAATGGCAAAAAAAAACCCCAACTGGTTTATAGAGGTTAAAAGATGCAATGAGTGTCAAAAATGGGCTAAAAATATGGTAAGAGGGCAAGGGAGTGGCAAAAATGGGTTAAAAGTGGTAAAAAAAAAGAAAAAGTTTGTGTTAAAGGTTAATTAAGTTGCTCAAATGGGTTAAAAGGTCAAAAAAATGGTGAGAATATGGGTTAAAGGGGCAGAATAGGGGGATAAATGGGTCAAAAGGTCAAAAAGGGGAAAAATAGGGGGGGAAGGGAAAAACAGTAAAAATTAGTTGAACGTCGAAAAATTGGTGGCAAAAATGGGTTAACATTGGCAAAAAAGTAGGAAAATGGGGTTAAAGGGGCAATTAGTAGCTAAATTGGTTAAAAGGGGCAAAAAAGAAGACAAAATATGGGATTAAAGGGACAGAATAGTGGCAAAAAAGAATTAAAAGTTGGTTAAAGGGAAAAAATATGGATTTAAGTAGCAAAAAAGTGGTGAAAATTAGTTAATCTGGCAAAACTGGTGGCACAAATGGGTTAGAAATTTGCAATAAGGTTAAAAAAATGTGTTAAAAAAGACAAAATAGGGGAAAAATATGGCTTAAAGGGGAAATAAGTGGCAAAATTGGGTTAAAAGGGGCAATGAAGAGGAAAGACACTGGAAAAGGGGGCAGTAAGTGACTAGGGCAAAACAGTGGTGAAAATAAGTTGAACGTGCCAAAATTGGTTTTAAAAATGTGTTTAATTGCCAACAAAGTAGAAAAAAGGGGTTAAACAGGCAATAAGTAGTTGAAATTGGTTTAAAGGGGCAAAACTGGGAAAGATATGGCTTAAAGGGGGCAGAATAGTGGCAAAAATGAGTTAAAGGCTGCCTAAAACAGGAAAAAATATGGGTTAAAGGGGCAAAAAAGAGGTGAAAGTTAGTTGATACTGGCAAAATTGGTGGCAAAAATTGGTTGAAACTGGCAAGAAGGTACAAAAAATATGTTAACATAGACAAAATAGGGAAGAAATATAGCTTAAAGGGGAAATAAGTGGCAAATTTGGGTTAAAAGGGGAAAATAAGAGGGGGATATGGGTTAAATGTAGCATTAATTGGAAAAAATGGGCTTTAAGTAGAAAAATCTTGGTGACAAGGGCTAGGAAGTGGCAAAAATGGGTAAAAAGGAGAAAAATATGGGTCAAAGGGGCATAATAGTGATAATAAATGAGTTATAAGGGGCAAGAAAAGGAAAAAAATGTAATTGAAAATGGCAAACAAGTTGTAAAAATTGGTTAAAACTGGTAAAAATAAGCGGGTGAATAAGGGTTAAAAGTTGCAAGGTACAAAAATGAGTTAAAAGTGGCAAAGAAAAGGAAAAAATACTGGAAAAAGGAGCAATAAGTGACCAAAATGGGCTCATAGTGGCAACAAAGAGGGAAAAAAAATGGGTTTAAGGGGCACTAAGAGGCAAACATGGGCTAAAAATGCCATTAAGGTGGAAAAGTAATAGTTAAAATTGGCAATTAGGGCCAAAAACGGGTTAAAAATGGCACAAAAGGGAACAAATTTTGGTTAAATTAGCAACATAGTGCCAAAAATCGGTTACAAGTGGCAAAAAAGGACAAAAAAATGATCAATAGTGGCAAAAAGTTTGTGAAAATGGCTTCAATGTGCCAAAAAGGGGGCAAGTGGCTAAAAGGGTAAAAAATTGCAAAAAGGGGTGAATATGGATTAAAATAACCTTTTACGTCATTCCTAGTATGTTCTATCATTTCCAGGGCATACATGGTCTTCTTTCTAGAACCGTCCTGCTCAGTTTTACCCTCCCTATAAACGGCGTGCCCAAAGCGCCTCTGCCAATCGATAAATCTGTAAACATTAGGGCCATTACTAGCCTGTGACTCATAGCCACTGACGCCCAACAGTGAGTCATGTACAGCGTCAGAGCCAGTGACAAAGACTCTCTGGGCTCTGACAGAGGCAGGCAGTTTGCTAACGGTTGTTGGGACTTTTCTGGAAACCAACATGAGGCTTTGAAAATGATTTACCGTGCCTATTTAATTTGAGTCAGCAGTGACTTTAATCTGCTCATCTTACTTCCCTTTCATTCTCGTCCTCCCCTTATCTTCACACACGCAGACACGTATGCTGACACACATGCACAAACACATCTGCACCTCTCCTCTCACAGCGTCACACCCGCCTCAGTCTGCAGCTTTGTTTTTGAGAGTCTCTGCTCTTCTGGTTCATCAACAGTACGTTAAAGATGCTCATATTACATTTGAAATGTTTCACTCTGTGTGCTGTTGTCAAATCAGATGATCCAAGAGTGGAGGCTTATCAATGATGATGTCTCTGATAATGATCATCCTGAGCTCTGAGTCCACAGAGGCACAGGCAGTAAGCAGGAAGCTTTAACATGAGACGCCACACCTCAATCAGTGCATACTGGAGGGATATGCAAGTCGACCTGTCTTTTTTGCTGGGTCAACATCAGTTGACAATTCCAGTCGTACAAAAATAAGCCTCTCCTGCCTCATTCCCAGGCCAGAATAAAAAATAAGTTCCAGTAAAATGACTCCAACTGTATGCCAACAAAAGTCCTACAAACACCTGCAGAGAACCTTTGTATTTCTCCCTTAGTGCTGCTGGAGAGAATTTCATTCTACCAATAATTATCACAAATTTTAACCAACATAATAATGCTGCTGTTTGCTGTTGAAGCCCTCCGAGGGTTCTTTTGTGTATTTGTTCAAACTGTCAGTCAGAGGTAAGTCAGCTCTCTAGGAAAACAAACAAAAAGGCAAATGAGACTTGAAATTATAAAGGTATTTTGTTTGTTATTTGGCTGGCTCAAATGCATGCATGAGTGGGCAGAATTTGTGCAGAATGCATGCTGCAGGTGCATAACCAGACAGACCAGACTGACTGTTTCACATGTCCATTGCATGGGATATTTCCCACAGCCATCTGGGGGTCACTGGACGAACAATCTGTCCTTCACATTTATTACAGGCCAATCAGAGTAACAAAACATGGCCTAGCAGGCGTGCACGGCTCCAGGGTGAACCTACCACAGTGGTCACAACAATTGCTATCTTGCTAGTGGCTAGATTCTTTGCAGATGACATCACCACATAAGTGAAAAACAGCCCTTGCATGCAGTTAATGATATCTGCATAGAGACTCACTTGCAAAAATGCCGTGTTTCAAAGCCACTCCTTCACTGAACTCCGATCTTGTCTGCTGATGTCTATCCAGTCTCACTCACTTCAACAGGAAATCCGTCTCTTTCAGCGATCCAGATCAATTGGCTCGGATAAGAAGAGCTGGTTGTTTGGCTCCCAAACAACTCTTGAGAAGTTTGGCCCCAAACTCCTCCAAAAGATGGAGGAAAGGAAACTGGCACTCAAATGGGCGCTAGCTACAGTGGCTCACATTAAAGAGCCGCTTAGTAGGACAGGCTTTTTCATCATTACTCAGTATGTACTCTACAAGCTTTGTAAGGTTGAGATTATATCCCAATTTCAATCAAAAGACATTTGATGATGATCTTTTTATATATATTTAATTTAAAGCATGTTTGTGATTAAATGAGACTATTTTATATCTTAAAGGGGCTCGGCTAGCCTCTTAGCTCAGTACAAGACTCCTCTAGACTTTTGTCTCCCTTTATCTGACCAGACGACTCTAGATCCGTGGTTCTCAAACCGTGTGGCAAGACACACTGGTGTGCTGTAGGGATATGTACAACAATACTGGTGAATACTCAATTCTGATTGGTTCTGTAAATTCCATTGATGTCCATTTACTTCTGATATATGGACACCATTCGAACTTCACAAGTAGTTCCGGTCAAAAAATCCTTTCACTGTTCCAAATTAATGGTAGGAGTAACCGTAGCAGATTACCTGATGGAACAATGAATTCTGATGATAAATACCTCTTTAGAATAATGAGAGTATCTGCACTTAAACTAATAACTAAAAACTGGCTTCAGAAAGTCAGTCCAGGGGTAGTTAAATGGAGAGAACTGATGGAACAAATTAAAGAAATGGAGAACTTAACATATAAAATTAGAGGGAATTCAAGAAAGGGTTAAATATTGTGGGCAAAATAGGAAAACTATATGGAAAATAGAGAAGCAAACAAAGTAAACTAACAAAAATAATACTAACAGTGATCTGATTACTACTATTACTAATAACATTACGTCTGAAATGAATAAAAACATAGGAGTAACTGTAGCAACCTGATGCAGTCATCTTTTCTGAGCAGGGAGTACAGAGCTGCCGGCCTAAGGAGCCTATGGACCGCCGTAAACCGTCTCTTAACTGTTGGAAATATAATGACAGATTCCAGGTTGAAGACCAGTAACGTAAGACCGTCTTATCTCCTATATCCAACGTACGCCTTGTACTTCGTGGAGGCCTCCACGTCGTCTGTTAATCCCTGATATTGGACACCTCAAAGGGCTTTAACCCTTGCATAATTGCCATAACAATACAATAATTTTGCTCAGTTAGGATCACACATGATGAGTGGTTCTTTATTAGCAGTAAAAATTTGAGGTCATTGCTGTTAATCATACAGATGTTCTGAAATCCTTCCATACACCAAAAGCATCAAGCGGGAACAGCACACGCTCCTGCCTTTCCTGTGCATACATTGAATGCCTGGGGCAGGAAGAGAAGCAGCAAAAAACCCATAAAAATAAAGGAGGAGCTGGGGTGGAGGAGGGATGTAAAAAGCAGCTTGCAGAGGGCAGGGAGCAGTTTAAACACAGCAGCATGAGTGCGATTCACCAATAGCGTGCTTAGAGTGAATGAGCTTGCTGTCGGCTGAGGGCTTGTGAGAGATCAGATAATCTCAATTATATGGCGGCGCTCGACTCCATGCACTGCCTGCCTGAACTAGCGCTGTACACTTGATTTAGTGAAACATGTAAGAGGCTGTTTTGTATAGGGGGTGCCTTGAAATTTTGGCTTGATCTTTAGGTGGACAAAGGTTGAAAACCACTGCTGTAGATGCTAGGAGGTCTGCAGGACTGAATACTTGATACTGGTCGCTTCCACAGCAGGTACACCAGTTTAACTGTGGAAAAAAAATCACTTCTTTGTAAAGTGTACTGATTTTACTCAATGCATGTAAAAATGTTCTGATGATAATTGCACCATAAGGGTCTGTACATGGTTGCATACTTGACGCACATTCTGAGAAATGAAGTGAAGCAGTGGGGGAGCTTCACAGGCATACTGTATAGCAAAAAGGTTCGCACAGGAATGAATGGACTTCTGGTTTTGTCATCCGGATAATATAGGTGTAGGTTACAGAGCTGATTGCCATGGGTGTTAAAGCTAATAGCTCTGCACGTCATCCACTTAAGCTGACGTAAATGTGTGAATCATGTCAGAAACTATCATTCTAATTCTTCAAACAAAGAGGAAAATGGTATTTTTTCCCATTAAATGCCAAGCTTTAATGATTAATCTGAAGCTTTTCATCTAAGTGGCACAGCAGAGACATAATGCATGTTTATTTAGATGAATATTCTAAAGCAAAAGTCCAAACCAAGCTGGGGGAAGCATGTGAGCGTCTTGGCTCTCTCTGCCCTCTTTCTGGACGCTTTCAACTTAGTTTGGAGATAAAGTCACAGCTTTGATCTTCAAACAGCCTGTCTGAGATTGGAATTGGATCCCCTTGGTTATTATCACCGCACAAGAGCTGCGAGTTTTAATATATTTTTCTACTTTTTCTAATCTTTTATCTTGTTAATTTTTCAGTGCCACTGCAGCGTCACACAAAACCAGGAGGGCTCAATAATTCACCACAGAAAGCTCCGAGGAGGAGGAGAAGAAATCTTTGTTGTGGACATATTTTGTAAAATTAATACATCTTCAATAATGCAAACTAGCCCGAGGAAGACGGGCCCGTTTACCTCCAGATGTATGAGATGGTAATGGTACTGCCCTTGATTGTGGGGCTTTTTAAATGACTGGAGTGTAGCTCTGAAAACATCACTTATGTCCTCTTCTACGGGTGAATGGCGGCTGAGTAAACCGACGCTGGATGGTAATTAGGCTGAAAAGCACACATCCACAACAAATAGCAGGCTAAGGCTAATTAGCATTTTAATCATTTTCATTGCTAATGGATAAATCAGAAATCCTCCTGATGTGAGTCTGTGATGTGATGCCATTCTGATCAGAAGAGGCTGGTGTGTCAGCCAGGCCGGCTGTGGAGCCCCACTGTGTCCATCTGTGTGTCCGTCCTGCAGGGATCCATATGGGGCCCGCTGATAGCAGAGAGAGGATGCCTGCATGAGGCCAAAACATGTGGTCGATACATAAATGAGGAGGCACTGTGCATGAAGGAGAGCGATGAACAAAGCTGGGGTGCAAAAGGAAATAGATGACATGAGCGGCAGGGAGATGCTATCACACTGCTGATGGCCAGGATGTTACAGGGAGGTCAAGTTTTAAATGTGATTCAGAGAGATTTAATGAGAAGAAAACATACAGCAGAGATGGAGCAGACTGATATTTTTGATCAGATGATCAAGAGGAAAATATCAAATGCTTTGGCAAATCAGAAACCTTGACAGTCATAATCTAGTGGCTGTAAGATTTTACTTTAGAATGCTGCGATTCAAATATATGCATTAAATAAACTCAAATCGTTAACACTGCAGTGCCTGATAGTAGAATGGGCTGGATTTAAATGACCTAAAGCTCAGTCACACTTCGGGTTAGGCTCAGGCAACATGAAGCATGTATATACAGTGCTTAACAAATGTATTAGACCACCTGTCATATTTGTCTCAAAGACCATCCAGCATCATGAAGTGCTTTAATGCGGACTCTTTCATTTTCAGTGAGCTCTCCACGTTTTACCATTTTGAACAGGAATGAGGGATTTCAAACTGAATTCACCCAAATTTGAGCCGGCTCACTGGGCTTCTCTGAGGAGTCAGAAATGAATCAAGCATAACATTCAACCACTAAAACTATTTTTTTCTGTTCAGGAACGCAAGTAAATCACTATAATTTGACATATTAATCAAGAAATATTAATGTGCTTTATTATTTTTTCAGTTTTTTGTAAATCAGTAAATTTAAAATTTATGGATAACAATAATAAATCTATTTTAACATTAAAAATATCATTTGGGTTAAAGAGCCTCTATATATTGGTGTATTAACGATTGCAGTATCATAAAAAATGATTTTGGTAATTACCAATGCTGTTAATTTAGGGCAGCTGTGGCATAAAACTTACCTTCGTTAGGGTTAGGGTGGTCTAATAAATTTGTTAAGCACTGTAGCTATATATAATATATATAAATATATATATTTTTTTATTATTTTTCTGTTTTTAATTTCATTATTATTGGGGATGCTGAGCATCCACACTATTGATATTCATGTCAGCCATTATTCTTCTTCCACGCCGCTTATCTCCTCCTTCATACTTTGTTGACATAGTTTGAACTGAAAAAAATCAGTTTTTTGTCATTCAACTGCTATAACTTGTCATTTCTTACTTTTATCATTTTTAAAATATGGCTATTTTCATGCTATTTTAAGCTATTTCTACACTTTTTCAGCCATTAAATACAATTTTCAGCTACTTTTAGGCCAAAATCAGCTATTTTGAGCTTTTTTAAGGCTACTTTCAGCTATTTTTTTTTATCCTTTTTTGAGGTATTGAATGCCATTTTATGCTATTTTATGTTATTTTCAGCTATTTTTTCGAATTCCAAAAAAAGTTAATTGCATAAAATATGAATAAAAACATAGTACAGGGATTTGCAACCCATTTTCAAACTATATTTGGCACAAAGACGAGAAATTCCATGCTTAAACAAATACACTTTTTCATGTTTTGGGAAATATTTCCCACAGTGTGAATTCAATGCCTTTTACACATTCCAAAAAAAGTTGGAACAGGGGCAAGAAAAGACAATGAAGCTTGTGAAATGCTGACAAACACCAGGAACATTCCACAGGTAAGTAAGGCAATCTGTAACCAGTCATTGTACTATGATTACGTCTGAATTTGACGCTTGCAACACATTCTAAACTAGAATGGCCGCCTAAGCAGCGCCACCGAGGAACTCACGCTCCCATTGATTACTATGGTGTTCAAAATTTTGAAGTCCGAGAAAAATCGAATGGGCGCGTGGATCATCACCAAAATCTAATCGATTCTTCCCTGTCACTATCCCAATATTCCCTGAAAGTTTGGTGAAGATCTGACTTTCCGTTCTCGAGATATCTTGTACACATACAAACAAAGAAACAAACACACAAATATACGGAAGCCTTTACATAACCCTGCCAATTTCATCGGCGTGGGTAAAAAGTTGGGACAGGGACAGAAAAAAGACCAGGAAAGTTGTGGGATGCTCAGAAAAATTTCCACAGGTAGGTATGTTCATTTGTAGCAGGTGACAGTACCATGATTGTCAAAGGCTGCATGGACAAATAAATAGCCCAGCAGTTTATGAATAACATTCCTTAAAGCAGTGTTTCCCAACCATTTTTCTTCAGAGCCCTGCCTATATGTCCCCCCATGATCCAAGAGAGAAGATAAAGTGACACACTGCTGTCAAAAATCAACATCAATTTTAACTCTCTCACTGATAAAACCCTAAAAAAGGCCTATGCATGCTTTTCTTAAAAAAATCAAAATACCTTTGTATAAACTACTTAACTGCTTTATCATGGTTTTAGTCAATATGTGCAAATCAAAGTTTGGCAGCCTCAGAGCAGACAAAGCCTTGTTCCCCCCTACGATCTTATAAACATTTCTACTTTAAAAATGAGTGTCTTCAGTCCCTGGATGCTTACAGAGTGTTGTTTGAAGAAAAGGTGATGGGAAACAGTAGTAAACATACTCGTGTTCCAACTTTTTTGGAATCTGATGCATGCATCGAATTTAGAAAGAGCATATGTTTCCTAAAATACAATAAATGTGATCAGTTTGAACATTAAATATGTCATCTTTGTGCTCTGTTCAGTTGAATACACTGTAGGTTGAAAGTGGATTTAGATTTATTCTGTTTTTTTGCAAAGCGCCCCAATTATTTTGGAATTAAACACACAGAAAATGGAACATATGTGCTTCAAACACAGAGGGATGAGTGGGAAAGTCTACTATTAACAGGAGGACACTCTTAAATGTAAGGTTTGGTTGCGTGATAAGCAGCCCGGGTCCATATGTGACCTCACTAGCTCAAGCGTTCATTTAACCCAGTTACCTTTTTCTTCAGATTGAATCACCCAGTTTTGGCATCTTAATGCAACCAAAGCGTGAAAATGCGGTTAAATCAGCTGAATGTGGGGCACCAGGAGCCTGATGGTTATGTCTGCATGCTCCATGTACAGAATCTGGGTCTTCAAAGTGGGCAGCTCAGGTTCAAATCCAGCCTGTGGTTCCTTTCCTGCATGTTATTCCCCACTCTCTCACTCTCTTCTTTCCACTGTCACAAAATAAATTCAAAGAGCTCTCCTTTCTCGCCCTATGTGAGCGCTGCATTGCATTGGCTTCCTTTGTGCACTCAACACTGGTTGAAGACATTACGTTCTACCATGTAATGCACTGTAAAGAGGTCTTGATGATTCCATGTATTTCTGTGAGATCAGGATGTTCCGGTGTGTCGACAGAGAGGATTTTCTCTTTCTTATATCACCGTGAACGTAATAATTCTGGATTTCCGACTGTTAGTTGAACAAAAAAAAAGAAGACATGAACATGTCACCCCGGGCGTTTTCCGTGATTCTTCTACTTCATTTGATCAGAAAAGTAGATTTATCAATAATGAAAGTAATCTTTTCTCTGCAGCCCCAGAAAAGACAGATCTTGTGACACAAACACCCCCTCAGATAAAACTTGTTCTGCTGCAGTCTAATCTGTCTTGGAGGCATTTCTTGCTCTCAATATCAACGTGACACCCAAATGATACATTAAGCCTACCTCTGCCATAAATAGGTTTTTAAAATGCAGGTCACTTGAAACTTTAAAAATGAATGTCTCCGAGCTTAATAATGTATTCTTAGCCATGGCGTCTTTTTTCTCTTTAATATTAGGGAAGAAGGAATTCTGAAATTATTCTTTTTTGTTTGGGGCCTCTCTGCCTGTGAAATCTGATAAAAGCTCCAAATGTCTCGTCTCTGACAAATCTATAGCTATTATAGACTGCTCTACATGCGTGGCGTCTTACTCCCAATTTTGCAGACAGTTTTAACAAGCATAAAGGACAGCTCAGAGCCTCATAACCAACCTGCATTTGGGCTCTTTTGTCTTCTAAGAAACACATCATTGCATTAATCTCAAAGGTTCTGGGAATTTCTATAACTGAACGCCACTGACAGAGTCTAAATTTTGAATATGCTTATAGTTAATTAAAATCTTTGAAAGCATTCAGCTTTATTTGTTCTGGCAGTATTTCAAAGAACATCTTACTAATGTATTTGCAAGGTCATAAAGGTTTGCTCCTGGCACTTCAGCTTCCCTCAGCAGTAACCGAACAGTCTGTTTTAAGTTGCTCGTTATGCTTTTTATCATTTCCAACTAAAACATGACAAAGCTACTATTATTTGTTTCAATAGTCACTATTTTGACGGCATCTGCTGCAAGAATCACCAGTGATAATATCACCGAAATGTCCAGTTAGGTGCTGATATAAAGTGACATTCCACTTTTCTTTGGTCTTTCTCAGTGGCTAGAAAAAGGAGATTTTTTAACCCTTTGGGCACCAGAGTATTTTCAAGAAAATATTCAATTTTGATTTTAAGATTTCAAAAGGCTGTAGCTTGAAAGTGGTTAGAGATAAAGGCATACCGTAAAAGAGAAAAATCCTCAGTATGACCCAAAGTTTGTGATGGGAGTAAGTACACTCATCTAATTTGCAAATTCTGACCTCATCAGGCGGCCTCTACCACCACTGGCTGTGGGTTTTCTCCCATGGCTCTTACCACGTCTCTTCCTCTGCAGTGTTTTTGATTCCCAATCTCCGTCAATATTCGTGGTTTCTTGACGGTGTTTTGACCACGCCCTGGATACCCCCACCACATCCCCACATGCCCCCCACCACGTCATTCGCCAATTACCCCCACCCCAGTGGGTGGAAAGCATGGTGAAGCAAAGGAGTGGCTTCACTGCGTGTGGATTTGTATGAAGCATGGAGTGCCTGTTGGTGCCAACAGATGCACTGTCAGTCTCACTCATGGTCTCACCGGACGACTGTAGGTCATGTCAGAGGGTGAATATTCCTCTATTCCTTCAGCCTTCGTGAGTATTCTCGCTACAATTTGCTCTCTTTCTCTCTGTTATGCTCTAGTCTCCTTGATGGGGGGGGGGGGGGCTGCTTGTTGGAATTTTGCAACTTTGGCGGTTAAAGGGTTAAGATGCAATTGGTGCATTTACTGAAAACTAAACCAACATTATGGTTGTACTGATGAATTTCACACAGTGAGGGAGAAAAGCCGTTAAAAGTGGCCCCAGAGATGGGAATCTGAAGTTGACACAGCAACAGAACGGCAGCTTCCTGCAGCAGTTCCCATTTCATTATGCTGCAGTCTGTAACATGATAACCAATGTTTTCATGGCAATGATAAACAAGTCATGTCTGTCGTAGTGACTCTATTGTAACAGCCACCGTAACAAGACAAGTCCTGTTACAAATATTACAATTCAGAATTTCTCTAGTTTGAGAGGCCCCTGGCTGCAGACATCTAAATGCATGCATGGTTCACTTTAGTAATTGCATGCACAGTTGACTTTCATTGACACATGCACCGGCAGATCTATCACCATCCACAGTTTTAAGCAGGAGGAATGAAAGAAAAAGGTAAACAAGTTTTGAAAGGAAAGAGACTGATGTACACAGAGGAAGCAAGAAGCAGGCTTTGCAAGCTGTAAATGTAAGACTAAATCATGAACAATAACTTTATTTTTCATAACCCAAACAAAGGTTGGGAAAAAGAACAAGCATTTAAATAATTTACAAAATCATCAAAAAGTAACTTGAAATGGATTTTGAGCTGATCCGCTGAGAGCTGAATACTAGGCATGTGTTACAGATGTCTGATGTCTGCAGCCAAGTTCTTTTGTATAGTTTCAAAAAAGTCGGGAATTTTTGAGGCAACTCAACTAATAACATATGTAACAGAAAATGCCATTTTTCAAACTTATACAGATTTGGACTTTGAGTTAATCACAATTAATTTGGATCCCAATTTTCACATTTCTGTATGAATAAGGATTAATCTCATGCTTATTGCCCCTTTAGCACACTTTGGCTTAGCCACATCAGTGTCTCCTTGTAGTCACAGTGGTGTAAAATAGGTTCACCACTGCTCCTTAAAGTCTCTTTTCACTAGAAAAAAATAAATAAACCGACAGCTCAGCGGACGAGTTAAAAGTCAGCTACAGCTTGTGATATTTTATCTCCTGTTCAGTCTGGATTAAGCTAATATCTGGAGCTGCACAGTTAATAAAATTTGATTCCTATTTACATCACATTTGATGCTATAACACATTTTGGTAAAGTTCTCTCTTATATTATAACTCTCTTCTCTTTTACTTTCATTATTTTTTATTATACTCCTTTATTACGTATACTTTTTTTAGTCAGCAATGTATCACAAGTTTGTTTGTCTTTCAAAATAAGAGCATCAAAGCAAGAGTGATTATCATTTTGGCCAATATTTTGCAGCCTTACTAATTTTCATATTTTTATTTTCTTCAATTTGCAATTTTTTATTGAGCTTTTATAAAAACATCTAAAAATAAATAAAGCTTTGGAGAAAGCAATCATGAAAATATACTATATTATCATATCTCTCAGGATGAAGAGATTTATGTTAAATGTTCATTCATTCAAACCTTTATTTATTCTCAAAAGGACATTGAGGTTTCCCTCTTTTCCAATGTCATTGAGATTACAAGCACATTAGAACAACAAGAAAAACAACAGTCAAATACAATCAGTCGAAACCAGCAGACTCAATAAAAACCACAGCAAGTGGAAACAAAATGACGCTGCAAGAGAGGGTTGGACTTCAATCTTTAGAGTTTGTTTGAGTTTAGGCCATTAAAGAAAAAAAAAACAGAAATAATGATACTTGAAAATATAAAAGGAGGATAAATCAATGTGGAGTTTGTTTGTTTTTTAAAATAAGAGCATCAGAGCAAGACTGATTATCATTTCGGCCAAAATTGTGCAGTCCTACTTATATAATAATCATTGACCTATCCTGAGTTTCTAACATTCTTTCAAAATAAAAGCAGGTCTGTATCGAAACAGGAAGTCAATTATACTTTGTTAAAGACGGTACAAAAATCTGAAACGAAACAAAAATAGTTTTAAATGCAAAATAGCAGAATTTAAAAATGCATCAGAAAGTTGCAATTAATCAGGATTAACTACAGAAATTCTCTGATTAATCACAACTAAAATTTCACATGTTTGACAGCTCCTATGCAGACATTTGAGTGCAAATACTGTAGCTTTAAGCTAGCCAAGGAAAAGATCTCTATCAAAAGATCTACAGAGGAAATTTGGCCAAAGAAGTAGGGCATACAAAAAAGAATCTTAATTGGTTTCATCAATGCAAAGATGCATGGGATAAATTAAAAGGTTATGAGGAAGCACGGCCTTTCTGCTCCAGACAGAGGTACGGATACACAAAATTAGAACAGTGAGGCTGGTTAATGTAGTCTGTGACCAAATCATATCACAAAGGTTAAAAAAATGCACTAATTTGTGCTCTTATGTTGTCAGTGAAGGCTAACAGAGGAGATCTTGGTTAAGACTGCTGCAGGTTTCAGCACCAGGAGCTGTCTTCGCTCTGCAGCACTGCTCATGCCTTATTCTGGTGTAAAGGTCTCAGTCTGTCATGGTTATTTGCAAGAATAATGAAAAAATTAACACATTAAAGTCACTATCAAAAGAATCTTAGGGGTTGGATATTATTTCTGCTGAGCCAGCTGTGGCCTGACGGCTGCCAGTTGCAAACACCTGGAGTGGAGCGAGAAGCCAACCTTTAAGACAACCAAATAGAAAAGGTTTAAATTCCTGCGGTGAAGCAATCACCATCACATGAAAGTGCCAAACATACATGTCAGAAATGTCCCCTCTGCCTTTGAGTGCTCGGTAATAGAATAAAAGCCTTCTTTCATGCTGTGCACAAGATCAAAAAAGGCCCAGAATGGTGGATTTTTAAGGAAAAATCTTGTTAACAGCTAAAAGCAGTGCTATGCTTTGAATGTCACTCTTACAGGTGTTGCAGAACGCTAAAACACACGTTGTGCTCCTCTCTATAGTACGGTATAAAAGATGGCATCCATAGAAACAGATTTCTTTAACAATGACAGCACAAAAACACATATTATATTTGATTGCCCCTGTTGCATGCCTTTTCTTTCTTTAATTCAACTTGCTCCATTTTCGAGTCATTCAGGCTTTTCCAGAGCAGTGCCCACGCCAGCTTTAGCTTTTGTGGGCTGAGCTTTCTAAGTAAATTGCTGGCTGGCTCAAATGCAGGAGGGGGGAAATGTTGCAGGAGCCGGGTGGCCTCGCAGTGAGCGCTGTGAGGCAGGTATGAGTTGTGTACACTGGCAGCAGGTTTCCGCATGGCTCTGCCAAGTCCATCTGGATTCAGCCCCACCACTGTCCAGAGTAATTATTTCTCCTGAGAGTCGCCTCTAATGCCTGCCACGCTGCCTGCCATACAAAGCGTGTGATGTGGCCGGAGATGTGTGAGTGTGAGCGCGGCTTTATGTAGGGCAAAAGACTTGGAAGTCTGTGTGTGCGTGCATGTCAGGGTGTGTGGGTTTGTTTTTGATTTCAGGTTTCGCTGAGTGAACAAAGCTCTTCAACTGTTTGGCCTGCTGTGCCGCACTTCATCTCAATTTATAGAAGCAATTAGGACGTTTTTGTTTCCTCTCTTTTATGTAACCGCCACAGTTTGAAGGAGGGAAAATTGTGCCCGGCAAAAATTAATAGCATAAATGCTCAAGCGGCTATGATCAAGTGTCTTATTACACTGGACTAAATTAGCTATGTGTGACTTTTTTCTTTCATGCTCAGTTCACTTTTAATGAGCATCTATTCCAATTTAATTTGGCATGGCACACAATAACAGTTATCTTTAAAAAAGACGACAGCAGTTTCTCAGTGGGTGGCTCAAAGAGATTCACTGTGCTCCACCACAGTGAACTGGGAATACTCTCAGAGGTAAAAAATCAAATTAAAGGTGGTGATAATTTCTCCACATTCAAAGCTGAGACACTGTTGAATGAGCAAACAGGGATCTTCATACTACACTGCCCAAAAAGTCATGTAATAAAGCTGTGTACTCTTTTTAATTTCACAACTGAAGATAATTTGGCTTTTAATCTCCCTAGTCAGACTTCATGCACCCTACAAGCTCTACTCCTTTATCACCCCGCATGAGTCTCATGTTATATCTGCAACCCTCAAATTCTTCATGCTCTGTCTCATTCAAGGGCAATCGCTCATCAATCGTTACAGGTCTGCAGCTCTGGTCCATCTCTGGTGCAAGCCAGGGGCCAAGTGCACCAGCTGGGCATAAATTAAGTCAGTCTTATCTCTGCATCTAGAGACAGGTGCTAAAAACTGATAAAAATATGATATCTACCAAACCAAATCAGTTCAGAAATCTGTCCATAATTGCCTTTAAGCATTCAGAGATCTTTAAGCTCTGGAAACGTCATCAGAAGTCATCAACAGCATTATGCAACATAAGCAACCACAACACCAGAATCAGAATCCATAAATCTTGCAAGTAAGGATAAAGGAGATTTCCCAATACTCTTGGTTAGGAGCGTGCATCCACAAAATTACTGTTTGAGCGACTGTGTACCCCTCTACTTCACCCTAGCCCTGCAGTCCAAGCCTGGGACACCAAGCCCTTACCCACAATTTTCACATACGTCTGCGCCATGCTCAAGGTGAGCGACTTCATCCACTGGAGTGTCTGGAGCACTGCGCCAGATCACAGGGGAACTGCAAGTTCATGCAGGAGTATAATATCAACACCGTATTATTTTACCTTTTGGGGAATAATTCAGTGGTTCCCAAAGTGGGCCAAAGGCCCCCCTAAGGGGGTGCGGCATAATGGCAGGGGTGTCGCTAGGCAAGGCTAAGCAACACCACCTCAGATTGGAAGGGTAAAGGAGAACCCATTTAAGACAAAAAAAAATCAAAGCTGGGCACTGAAATTTAATTCAGACCCAAGACTCAAAAATATCTGCAGCACCAAATAAGTCCATTACAGTCACTGGAATTATGTAGGATTGGGGGTATAAATCTTAACGGTGTTCAGTAAGTTTTTACTTTCAGGGAGTTGTTTGTCTTTAGAGACAGATCTTTAAACTCTGTTTAAGGGGATGGTTGTTGTTATTGCTACAGAATTTTGAGGTTTTATGTTGTAAATTCTAGAAGAACACATTAAAAAAAGGGAATTTGTTTGCAGATATCATGACTGCCAGTCATACATATTTATACATGTTGATATGTGCAGTGAGGAGTGGGGGGGTTAATTTATCATCCCTTCCAGCAGGACTCCATGATATTGTTACTTATGCCATGGGTGAGTACGTGTGCTTTTATGTAAAATATTTTGCCTAAATTTCCTCAAAAGTTAACTTTTCCTTGTCAATGGTGCCGTTGTAGCTCTGTGACCCACTGAACATCTGGTGACCTTTTGCTCTCGCTACAGGATGAGGTATAATGTTGATAAAGTGATGATTTATGATCGGAAAACTCTATGCTTTCAACTTCCTGTTTAGAGCTTTCTAATCGATGCAATCTGATGCAGTTTGGCAGCAACCGGCGCTGAAAATTGACCAGCAGTGTATCTCTAGTGCGCAGTGGAGTTGCACTTCAGGGATACAGGCTGGCAGATGTGTCCGGGCGTGTGCCTTCTGATGACTTAGCTCATTGTGATAGGCTGTGACGATGTGTTGCATTTTTATTTTATTGCCTGGAAGCTCACGTGGTTGGACAGCAAACCTGTTAGCTTTCTACGTAGCTAACTTTGAAAGCTAACTCTAGCATTGTAATGTTATTCATGCTGTGACTTTCTCTTTACCTGCAAATTACCTGCTATCTCTCTATCAACTCAGCTGCATTGTGGTTTGTCCACGTTGAGTCGCCATAGTCAGCCGTGTTTGTGACGTCATTGGAAGGTGCAAGACGAGGGCGCAGACACCCGTACAGATCTGGTACCTACACCGGACTGGAGCATGGGCAGTGGAACTGCTGTGATTGACTAGAGAGGGAGTGATATGTTCCACAGTATAATTCACAGGCAGATTGCGGCTCAGCCGCTGTGTGTGGAAATTGTGGGTTACTCCCAAATTCCACATACATCGTCTCAATGCAAGAAGTGCATGGCCTCATGCACCTTTAAAACTGGATAGTTGCAGCTCAAATTGCAGCCCTAAGTCTAACCCTGCTGTGTTTGCTGATATCATTGCAGACTTTTAATGTGAACATTTTTAATTCAGTGCTATTTAATGTTAAAAATACATGGCCTGCCTCTGTAGAGAAGACAAACCTTTAAGTAATTCTGCTGTTTGTGAGAATAACCTTCTGAGTAGCTGCAGCTCCATAAACTCTTTATTTCCTGATTCTAGATTAGAGAACTGCAGCATTAGATAATGTCAAACTGTTTTATTTACCATTTTAAATGTGAGGTCTGTTTGTTTTGCAGAAGAGGAAACCGCCGCAGATTCCTCAGCTCTGGTTAAAACCTCATGAACGCTGATCACTGAAGGGTTATTTTAGGTTTCTGTTTGGTAAAAATGGCATTCCACGCTGTTACTACAAAAGCTGTAAAAGTGCAGAGATTTGATTTATTCTTTGCAAAGAGTCAAATATTCAGCTGGGGTGTGGGTCTGTTTCAAGGAGAATGATGTAAAGATAGATGATGTGTGCAAAGACGCTCAAATAGGTCATCCTAGGAGTTAAAAATGCAAAAAGAAGTCAGTGCCACCGACCTACCCGAGTGCACGCTGCGAACATACTGCCAGTCATTTTTGCTCTCTAGTCGGCCCCATCCTCCTCTTTCTCTCCACCCCTGAGGCTGTTCCCTATTACAGCAGGAAACAGGGAGCTCCTCTATGCAAATCACTGTAGCGGAGAAATGTAGCTGCTGCTCTTCACAGGCTCGCTCTCATTACCTCATACATCATTTAAGAGAAGGAATAAAAAAATCGCAGAGTCAAAGAGCAAGTCACTACTGAGTACCTCCTGTTGTCTGTAATGTTTTTGCCAAACTTGACAGAGCGCTGGGTGGGTAGGGTTGGATGCTGGCAGGGTTTCTCTTTATCTTTCTCTCCCTCGCTCTTCTCTCTCTCACTCGCTCTGAACTGAGGCCAGGGTCCTCTTGGGCCTGCTCTATTGTGCCGGAGGAAAATTGCCAATCCGGGGCTACTCTGATTGAACACTGAAAGCAGGAGTTTTATAAAGAAGCTGATTTGCTATTCATTACCTCTCACTCACTCCTTTTCTTTCTCTCCGTTTCCGTTTTTCCACTGGCTCACGATGCCACACTCCAACTTCCTTTCTCGGCCTCCTTTATTCCTCGTTCAACCCTTTCCTTCTCTGCTGATCCCCGCCTCGCTCCCTAGGAGACTCCCATGGTTATTCTGGGATATAATGTGGCTTTCTCCGTTTTTCCACTTTCTGTGCGAGTGGAATCGCTGTCGGTTAGTCTGTTGATACGGCAAATAGTATAATTACCTCCTGGTTTACTGAAGGATCAGCGCACACCTGCCTGGATTATCGAATGGAGGCTGTGTTTGGAATATGCAAACCCTTAACAGGTCTGAATTTACAAAGGAAGTAATGCAGTGATGGCATGAATAAATAAACACATCTATGCACAAGAGTGAGTTTAGCTTAAGAACAAACACAGCTCCCTCGCCTCGATTTGGTTGACTAATATCACCATAAATAGACGTGAATGTTAATGACTGATTCTCTGCAAAGATAAAACTCACTCTACTGATCTTCCAGCCAGCCAATAGCTGAAGAGAAGGCTAAAGAACGAGGTTATGTTCGAGCAGCTTTTCTCCAGGTGCTCTGTGGGGTGTTCCCCACCCATCGACCAGTGCTCGCCAGTATGGACTCCAACTACACCCCCAGCAGAGCGTGAAAAGGATAAGTGAGGATAGAAAATCAATGAATGGATAAACAAGATAAAGCCCGGACAGTAAATCTCACATAACTGTGGAGTGCAGCTGTACCTGACAGCAAAACTGTTCCTCAAACATAGAGAGGAAATATCATTTTTATCGTGTTTTATCTGTTAGCAGTGGCAGATAGAGCTTAAAGAGACAGATTTCTCACCAGGATGTACAGTATAGCAGGATGCTAACACATAACATAAATTTCAATCAGTGCATGAACAGAGTTAGCATCACTTTAGATGTGGTTTTAAATTGCAAAACAATCTGATTTACTCTCTATTTTTCCATATGGGGTTGTGGAGGTGGAGCCTATTCCAGCTGTCATTGGGCAAGAGGTGGGGTACACCCTGGACTGGTTGCCAGGCAACCAAGGGCTGGCAAGCAGTTAAGCTCACACTCACATCTATGGGCAATTTAGGGTGCTTTCACACTAGGGGCTCGGGCCCACTTGGGGAGGTGGTCTCGGACTCCTCAATAAAGGGCGGAAATCATCAGAATCCAGTCAATAACCAGTCTGTTGTGACTCACCTTATGGATGAACACAAATTGGAGTCAGTGAGATGAGTTGCAAAGGCAATAAAAGTCTCTTGTCAACTCAAAAACCGCTGTATCTGCACAGCACGAGCCCATTTAATCCTCTGAGCTGCACATAGATGTGCAGATACGAACGGCATCGAAGTTCAGTATCTTAAAAAGTGATTTTAAATCATCCATGGCTGCAGGATGGACTTTTTGCCAGGTCAAAACAAAAACAATCTTCGCTCAAGTCATGACCTGAGTGGTTGCCATGGTAGCTGCTTCTTCTCTCTCCTCCTTGGCTGGGTTGTAAACCAGCTACGTGCATACTGCAACCTGTTGTTTCAGACTGAGTAAATACGCAAGTGGGCCTGGGCACGGTTCGATGCTACTAGTGTGAAAGCAAGCCAGCGGGGGAAAGGGGGAGGGGGAGGAACCGCGCCGTGGTGCGGTTCGAAACAACTGGGCCTAATGTGAAAGCACCCTTCGAGTCACTAATTGGAAGGAAGGAAGCTGTAGTACCTGGAGAGAACCCAAACATGCATTGGGAGAACATGCATACTCCACACAGAAAAGCCCTGACCTTGGCGCGCAGATGGCCTAGCGGTCTTGGGCGCGACCCATGTACACAGGCGGTTTGAATCCGGCCTGTGGCCTTTTGCCAGCTCTGGGCTGAATTAATTCAACACAAATGATGAGCAAATCAAGGGGTATCCATTTACTTAGAAGACTGCTGTCGTAGAGATGGCATCACACCTATCACCATTTACAGGAACTCAAGGTAAAGAAGTCCCCTTGAGTTCCTGAGTTGGGATTCTGGGATCTGAAGGTATTTGGGATAACACATCCAACCGGTATTTTGAAATATCCTGAATTCCAAAATTGACTGAAATGCACCACAAGTCAAAACAGGTCTATGAACGGCCTTTCCTCTATTTGAGTGTTCCCTTGCTTGTGGCATTTTCAGCAGGAATTTAATTATGTTCAAGCCAATATGCTAGCTTGCTAGCTGTAAACCAACCATAAGCTAGAAACTTGTTCATTACCAATCATACTGGCTATCTGTTTGGAAACCACTCCCTTTGTATGTTGTACTTTTCATAAGAGAAACCATAAGAGGGAAGACAGTTAGCCCTGTTAGCTAAGATACATAAGGAAGCTTCTTCCATTTTTGGAGGTTCTGGTTAACAACTAAAGTGCAGACAGGAACGCTCTTGTCATACATTTAACCATTGTTTTGCAAAATAGATATACAGTTTTGGTTACAGGTTTGTCAAGCAGCATGCTTTGAATTTCCAGGGAGCACATGGCTAGAAATCTCCATATGGTTAGACACATTTACAACAAGGTGTATTGAAAACAATCAAATTAGTTCAAAAGCAACTAATCCATAAACAAGTATTATACTATAAAGGAGGAAGCTGGGGTGGAGGAGATTAAGCTTTACCAGCAGTGGTGTGGTGCATCAGCATTAATGCAAGCAGGGATTACTGAGAAGTACGTCATGTTTAAATGGCCGCTGTGCCGAGAGAAAGAGCTGTGATTGGCTGTGGGAGCTGGGAGGTGATAGTTAGGATCAGCTGGACATCAGCTGATCATGGCTGGGCGTATGACTACCACGTCCTGCATGAAGCTAGCAACCCTTTAATGACTGATTTCTGCTGGTATGGGTATAAAAGCACAGGATAGGCTTGCTCTTGACTACATTAGAGCTTTGCTCTGAGTTGACAGGCTTGCTAACTGCTAATCATCACATTTTAAGTTAGTTTAGTTAAACTAAATGGAGGGTTAAAGATTTCCTACGGTGTGTTCAAAATATTTGTTTGAACCACAACTCTTGCCTTATTACTGATTAAAAATATTACTCTTTTCTTCAGGAGTTTAAACTTCATAGAAGGAGGTTTATTAGGAGAGAAAATATTTAATATGCTGAAACATCTCCCACGGTTTGGGATTCTCTGGTCGTCTCAGAGCCCAGCAGGCTCTTTATTGATTTAGGAACAAATTTGAGGGTTAAAGTTCATCAAAGGTAAACTTTCAGCTACAAAATGTGCATATATTTGCTTCACACCCACAAGCGAATCCACTAATTGCTGTAACTCAGTTGGAGTGAATTGATTTAACCGTTTTGAAAGCTGGCAGGAGGCTTTTTTTCTCCTTAAAATTGAAGGGCGCTACATATCCAAGGAAAAAGGTTTCTGGTAAGGCGTTGTGACAAATCCCTGGTGCAAAGAAATCCCTCTGTGTTGAAGTGTAATGCTTGGTTGTGCAGTTCTCCTGGAAGTACCCTGAACCTGATGTTAGAAAAACACTTTTCTGTTTCAATTTTGTCTCGCCTGTCCACACAAAGTGCTACTAGAGATTCATTCAGACTGATGGATTGAACTGGATTTCAACTTGCCACCTTAGGTTTATCATCGCTCTTCGGGAAAGCCGCGGGGTCTGAGTCCCTTTGAGCACTGTCTAGAGCACTAAGAGCTTCTATACCATGAATCCGTATGAAGGAACCCCTAAACAGATACAGGCAGAGGCACAGTCAAGATAAATGCTGTTGTCTATTTCCTCCACTTTCACCTGAAATAAGAGGAGCTGCTTTGTTTTCTCAGTGGGAGGGAACTGAGTGTTCAGGTTGCAGTGATGAGGAACTGAACATGACCACAGCATACATCATCTCCCTACAGTCTGAAGACAAGGAAGAAGAAGCTATGTAAAAGAGGAACTGAACCCCAGAGATTCAGCTGAGGTGCACTGACACTATAGGATGACACAAATGTCTTTGGAAATTCAAGATCGGGGCTGTTGCAATCTGCCACAACATTGTAGTGCAGTGTTACTCAAGCCTGCTTAACCAAGGAGCCAAATTGTTAAAAAAAATACCTTTGTGTGGTGAAAAGTGGCAAACAATGGGTTAAAGTTGCAATAAAAAATGAGTTACAGAGGTTAAATGGTTAAAAAGTGGCAAAAATGATTCAAAAACTGTAAAATGTGGCAAAAATTTGTATCTACAATTGGAAAAAATGTAAAAAAGGGAGGAAAGGAGAGAAAATATTGTAAATAGCAAACAGCAAGATAAACAAGACAAAAACTGATGAAAAACGGCAAAAATTGACAACAAAAAATGAGTTACAGGTGGCAAAATTGATCAAAATTGTGGGAAAAAATGAGTGAAAAAGGCTAAAATGGACAAAAGTGGCAAATTGGTCAAAAACTGGCAAGGAAGTGGCAAAAAATTGGTGAAAATGGGCAAAAATAGCGTGAAAAGTTGCAAATTTGATTAAAAAGGAATTACAGGTGGCAAACATGGTAGAAAAAAGCTGTAAAAATGTGGCAAAAATGAGTGAAAAGAGACTAGAATGGACAAACGTAGCAAATTGGTCAAAAACCAGCAAAGAATGGCAAAAAACAAAATGTGAAAATTGGCAAAATATGGTTAAAAGTAGCAAAATTGATTAAAAAACAAGTAACAGGTGGTAAAAATGGTAAACAAACAAAAACAAAAAAAAACCTGTAAAAATGTGGCAAAAATGAGTGAAAAGAGACTAAAATAGACAAAATTGGCAAATTGCTCAAAAACTGGCAAAGAAGTGCCAAAAAAATGTGAAAATTGGCAAAAAATTGGGTTAAGAGTAGCAAAATTGATTAAAAAATTAGCTACGGGTGGCAAAAATGGTTAAAAAAAACTGTAAAAATTTGGCAAAAATGAGTGACAAGAGACAAAAACGGACAAAAGTGGCAAAATGGGGGGGTAGCACTCAGTGGAAAAAGGCAGCTTAAATTGCTGAGAAGGGGCAAAACATGGCAAAAACGTGGAAAAAATGCAAAAAGCAGGACAAAAGAAAAAAAAAACTTGCTGAAAAGGGGCAAAAGAAGTGGTAAACGTGGGCTTAAAAAGCTGTAAATATAGATTAAAGTGGCAAGAAATGCCCCCCAAATAAGGGCAATATACAACAAAAAATAAAGGTTGATAATTTAAGCCAGCTGTACAAGAGTGGGAAACTAACTGATTAGTATTACTTGCAATGTCTGGTTTTGAGGTTAAAGTTGACCTTTTTAAAGGCTTTCTTGGGATAAAATATTTCAAATAAAAACATAAAAGAGCCACATGTGGCTCAAGAGCCACGCGTTGAGTATTTCTGTTGTGGTGATTGGATTTCTGGCTCTTTTTAGTGAACTGGATCATTTGGCTGAGCAGAACAGTAAGAACCGGCTCCCAGACAGCTTCCTAAATCGTCTTGCTGATCAGATAAAACCTGCTCTCTGTCTTGGCTGCGTAACACTGCTGATATAAAACATTAACGCAATAGCATAAATCATTAGTAATTAGAGCAAAGTGTGCCTGTGGTGGTGCAGTGAGGAGAGATCATCTCTTTATTTCTTATACAGCTTATATTATTCAAGGTTGCCGGGGCTGGAGCCTATCCCAGCTGTCATTGTACAGGAGGCAAGGTAAACCCGAGACTAGTCACAAGTCAACCACAGGGCATGTAGAGACAAACAAGCGGACCTGCTCACACTCACATCTACGGGCAATTTAGAGTCACCAATTAGTCTTTCAAGCATTTCTTTAGAAAAGAAAGGAGGCTGAAGTACCTGGAAAGACCACATGCATGTATGGGGACAGCATGCAACCTCCAAACAGAAAGGCACAATGAAAAAGAGTGGAAACTGAGATCAAGCTTCTATTGCTCAAATAAGAGATCTGGCTCTTAGAACTCGCTCATTCCCAAATCACATATCGCTACAACATCATGCAGTCTATGCTGCCTGTTAGCTCTAAGCTACTACTGCTGAATTTAAAGGTAGTTATTTAATTACAGACCATTTAAATTGGTAAGAAGGCATGGTTTATTAGCTATCTATGTTAAAAAGCAATACACTACCCAAAATCTCCCTCCATTGATGGCAGGCCAGCCCATAGAAATAGCTAGGAACCAGACCCAGTAGGGGTCCTCCCCAGATGTGATTTGATAACAGAAACCAATGTGTAGTGGATTATGAGTGCTAGCACACGCCTCTGGCCTGGCTTTCATCAACTTCTAGGGTCAAATGTCCGAACTAGCTCCCTCTTTTTCATCTCTATTTTTATCCACCCCTTCCTTTTACGCAGGTTCAACAACAGCTATACTTAGTCTAAAAAGTATGTTTAGTTGACCTCTACACTAAAATGATAAAAAATGTGCTTTTTGATACTGATGCAGCCATACATAAAATGTGCATTTTTCTTGCTTTAATAGGTAATGCCAAGTCTTTAGGGCAGATGTAATATCAATATTTGCTTGAACTGAGGACAGACCCATTTTCTGAACCCAAATAAAACAAGACAGTCTGGCTTCAGACCGTACATTTCAGACACCACCTCCGTACTTGTGAGATGCCGTCTCGGACTGGAAATACAGGCTAAAACTTTCAAAATAATATCAGATAAAAATTTCCGTTTAAGGTTAAGATAAGGCTTAAGGGAAAGGTTAGGTTACCAAAAGTTAAAAGTCAAAAACCTGACCTGCAAAATCTGATTACAAAATGTTTAATACAGCTGAGTGACCTGCCTTCAACAGGAAAAAAACAACTAATCTCCCCATAAAAAAATAAAAAAAAACATTTTAACGTATCAAAGGTAGCTCAAGTAGCTCCATTACTTGCATAAACGATATAGCTAAGGTAGCTACGTGGCTAAAATAGCTAAAGCTATGCTCGAAAAGGAGATGGATATCCATGCAAACAAAGCCACATAAGTTATGTAGCTATGTAGCTAACGTTAGCTACATAAACTAGGAAGCTACATTATCTACAAAGCTCCATTTGCTAAAGCTGGTTCAGCTACACTGGTTTAAGTGGCAACATTAACTATGCGGCTAGTGTGGCTGTTAGCTCTAGCTAAAGCTAATGAAGCTAAAATGTGCTACCGTTCATCTATCTACTTCTAAAATAGCTCTATAAATGATTTAATCCCAGATTAGACCTCTGAGCTTTTTCTCTGTTTTATTTATGAAATGTTGCTTAGCCTATAATGTTAGTAATGTGGTTATTTGCGAATAAAATTAAATAAATAAATAAATAAATAAAACTGGAAATACAATGTACTGTCAAATTACGGCACTTGTCTGACAGAGTTGGCCTCTCACATAGACTGACTACAAGAGGGGGCATCAGAGATGTACGGTCTACAGTCAGACCCCTCTACATAAAAAAGAGCCTAAGGAAGCTGGCCTTGCTATTCGCTTGCAGCACAAAATATTACTTTATGGCTTTCCCGCCATTATCCTACATCCAACCATATAGTAGAGTGTCACTATGCTGTAGGTGGAGCTCTAATTATTTTACCCTAACTTTTGGGGATGTGTCATGTCATCCATCTTTTTTACAATCTACGTCTCCCAGTATGCTGATGACATTGGCTTTTGTTTTTCAAAGAACTTTCCATAAAAGTGCGGCATTAGCAGCTTGTAGAGCCTCATCAGTCATGTTGTTTAGACCTTAGAATAACATTAGCTTCATTAGCATATACTTGCTTTTTAAAGCACCCTGCTTTAATTGTTCTGGCCAGACTTCTGACTGGGAGTTAATCACACAAAAACAGATTAGCGGCTTAAAATGTTGATGAGCTTGGTCTCCCATACGTTTGAGAAATTAACACAGGGCAATTAGGTGTTTGTTTTGTTGCTTTGTGGGAGACAGAAATGACATGAAACAGTTCAGAGTGCTTTGCTGGAGTACTGGAAGGGCATTAAGCCCCAGTTTGTTCCTTTCATGCAATTATAGTGTTTATATTTGAGACCCCCTTTCATTGAAGATTAAGTCTGAGTCAGAGAAATAAGCCATGACTGTCATTAAAATAGAATAAAGGGAGCAAACATGGCACGCGGCTGGGCCTTTCACTAAATGTGTTTATTAAGCCATTTCCCAAGAACCCCATGCACAATCTACTTATTAAGTCTCAAGAAAAGACGGCAACCAAAGATAAAAACCTGCTTACTCATCTTGTTCCAACCTTGTGCTAATTAAAAGTGAGACTCTTTTGACTGTCTTAATAATTGTGCTGCAGAGAGTCTCATTGTTAGGCTTTCAGACTCAGAGAGGCGGCACTTTTTAGAGGAATCTTAAGAATAACTAAACACCCAGACCGTTTTTCTTTTGTATATGGGTATTTCATGGTACTGTTGATCAGTTAAGGTCCAAATCAAATCATTTTAGAACAAAGAATTTACATTCTTCATACTGTCTTAGAAAAACGACTGCCCTCTACTGGTTGATACCAGCTACTGCAGTTCTTCTTTTTTCTACTGGCTGATGTGGTGCCAGCTTCCATCACCCTGGAGCTCAACAGTTACCGCCCACCTTTTCCTGTTAACTCCAGTAGCAGAATAAAAATGCGGAAATTTGAGGGTTAAAGTGGGTTCCACCAATCAGAGAGGTTACTGTGATGTAGTTTAGGATTGTATACAGCAGTGGTTTTCAAACTTTTTTCACCCAAGGCACACCTAAGGTTAAGCAAAAATCTCAAGGCACACCATATTCATATCAATACAAAATAGACTTTTTAAATAATTTAACAGTCAAGGTGGCCCATAAGGGGGATAGAGGGGAGAGGTTTCTGGGACCCAGACAAATGGGGGTGGCAAAAGTGGGCAAAAGGTGCCCGAAACATTGGGTTAAAGGTGCCAAGACAAAGTCAAAAATATTAACAATTGGCATAAGGGGCCAAAAAATTGGTTAATAGTGGTAAAACATGTTGAAAGTGTTAAAAAGGTGACAAAAATGGCATACAAGTGGCCAAAAGGTTTAAATGTTGTAAAAAGGTGGTAAAATGGTTTAAAAGTAATTAAAAAATAGGCAAAAATTAGGCAAAAAAGTGTCCAAACAAAGGCAAAGTGAGTGAAAATTAGAAAGAAGGTGGCAAAAATGGGTTTACAGTGTAAAAAAGGTGACAAAATAGGTTACAAGTGACAGAAAAGTGGCAGAAAAGGGTGAAAGGTGCTAGAACATGCTAAAAAGTGATGAAAAAATGGCAAAAAATTGTCTGAATAATAGCTAAAGTAGGCAAACACCATCAAAAAGGTAGCAAAAATGGGTTATATGTGGCAAAAAGTGCCAAAAAGGAGCAAAAAATGGGTCAAAAGTATTTGTAAAGAGCTGCAAAATTGAAAAAAAAGCAGCAAAATATGGTTTAAGTTGTCAAAATTAGTGGAAAAATGGGTAGAAACATTGGTTAAGTTGGTTAAAAGTAGCATGAATAATAATAATTTCAACACCAATTTCAACTTAATAATAGCTTGCCAAATAAGGGTAACTGTTAGCCAGGATGCTAGCACCAATGCTACTGATCCAACACACACACTCATCAATAAATCACAACTGGGGAGGGTCCATTCTCTGGGTTTTTTTCAGAGGTTCAGCCAGATTCCTAAGGCATACCTAGACTTGTCTCAAGGCCCACTAGTGTGCCTTGCCACACCATTTGAGAACCACTGGTATACAGTGTTCTTATACGCAAGAACCCCCCACCTTTAAAACTTGTGGTACAAATCTCTCACTAGCTCCCTCTTTACTGCTCTCCCAGCTTTTATAAAAGGATCTTAAAGGCATTAAATAGTCAA
This sequence comes from Cheilinus undulatus, assembly GCF_018320785.1. Taxonomy (NCBI): domain Eukaryota; kingdom Metazoa; phylum Chordata; class Actinopteri; order Labriformes; family Labridae; genus Cheilinus; species Cheilinus undulatus. Next base: position 7,445,644 of record NC_054881.1, on the reverse strand, counting down.
ACATTTAAGACCTAACCGTTTTATATCTGTCAGAAGATCTGAGGGAAAATTGCCAAACTTTACAGAAAATTGCCCCCCAGTGGAAATTTTTGTACTTTGGTGGAACCCTGCAAGTAATGGAATATGGGACTGGGTAAAAGCTACCTGCATGAAAATTGGTACACATATGTATCATGAGTAGACTAAGAAAAAAGTCTCTTGGGACCATGCTCTAGAATGAACAGGAAGAGCACTATAAACAACCAAACGTCAAATTTGGGCATTTTTGGTCAATTCTTAAGTTTCGTATTTTAATGAACTTCTCCAAGAGATTTCATCCAATTAAACCCAGATTTTTTTGCTCATACTCGAGTACAGAGTTTTCACCACAGGGCAGAGCCGTGACCAAAGGCCAGACTTAAACTTATTTTTTGCTTTTTTTTTTTTTTTGCAGTAAAAATACGCAAACAATGCCATATAACTTTTTAGTGCTTTTGTCATTTATCACCAAACTTCACAGGGATGATCACACATTGATCCTGAATACATTCATACATCAATATCATTACTTTTGAAAAGCGCCCCCTTCTGGAAATTGAACATCTCTGCCTATGAATATGTTTTATTTTCTCTTGAAAAATTCAGCCCCCGCACACCATTCGACCTAGCCTTATAATTTTCGGTCTGAATATGGGTCATCATAAGACCTACAAAAAAGTCGCTTGGACCCATGCCCAAATCCAAACAGGAAGTTGTCCAGCTTCATCTCAATTTCAAAATAAGGCATATTTGATGATATCATTTGAATTTAACTTATTAAAACTTTAGTAAACAATATTCTGTTATCTTCTGCTCTTTCTTGCAAGACAATGGTAACACACTGAACTTTGACTTTTGACTTGCGACATCTAACTCTAATCAGTTCATTCTTGAGCCTGAGTGGACGCTTTTGCAAAGTTTAAAGAAGGTCTGTAGTTATTGAGATGTCACATTCACATGTTGGCCCATATATGGATAGAAGAATAAAAACACAGGTCATCTGTTTCATTATCTGGTATCAAACAAATCTTATCCAGTGTGGTTCATGACTCAGTAGGTTAAAATACATGTATTTTGTATGTATGTACATAGTGTTCATAAATATATCCTTGGTGGTTTAAAGGAAGCTTTCCAGGTGATCAGCATCCACGCCACGAGAGGTGGAGCTTTAATCTTACTCACCGAGGGGACAAAGCCGACAGAGTAAAACAAACCCAAGATCTTTACTTCAGGTGTGTCAGCATTTCGCTGTAAAGAAACTCCATTTGATGCAGATTCAAAGTCTGAAAAGGATTTTTAAAAGGTGAGTCAATCTGCTTTGTGTCAACAGAGAGAAATGGCTCAGTTTCATTTGCATGACAATGACAACTGATGCCACGACTACGAATATATCTGCTGCAGGGGCAGCATTTAAATGGAAAAGCAAGAAGGTGCAAGAAGAGAGAACCTTTCATTACCCTACTGGACAGACTCAGAGTGGAGAAACTTAAATTACCAACAGATAAAATTACCATAAATTACCACAAACCGACGCTACCGGGCTAGTGCAGGTGACAGTATCAAATGTAGTACAGAGGTGTTAGAGAACAGAAACCAAGGACTTTTCATCATCTGCAGCTGAGAGCAGTTAATTCAAGACTTTGATCAATACTGTTGTAAACTTAGGCTTCAACAGAGCCATTAATTAACGGGAAATTAAAGATGGCTGAGATATTTGGACTGAATCAAATACCTCTTAGAGAAATGTTTCTGAGTGAAGGGTTCCTCCTAGAAACGACCTTTCTGCCGGGGTTTGAGGAGGTGAGATTTCACCAGTAAACCAGCTGTAGTGTTTATAAAGTCTGCTCCGCTCTTGTTTGGGGAGGTGAAGCATCGATCTGCAACCATATTTAGAAAATGGTTTAAAAATTCTTCCCTGGGAGTGATCAGTGCTGACATTTGGGAAAGGAACCATGGTTTCCTCTGTAAATAGGACCCCGTAGGAATATGACCGTTTCAGTTAATAATGCCACAGAGAGCTCTTTGAGCTATAACTCCTCCAATTACATTTTTAGTCAGTGTTTAGATGCAGCCAGGGTGAGATTTTTTATTACCGTTCTGCCTTTGACAAGTAGGCATGAATGCTATCCGGGGCATAGAGGAAAGAAGTGGTCCAGACGTTCAAGTTTATTTATTTGACCTACTATTTCAGAGCTTTTGGTTTAGGGCTGCATGACGCCGAACTCGACTGCAAAGATTTGGGACGTTAAAGGCTGCCGTGTCACAAAGAATAGACCCTGGATAAGTAATATGACTGCAAGATGTGTGCACACTAAACCAGGTTAGAGAAATTAAACACCCTGCAGCAGTGACACCATTAGAATCCTGTGAAATAGAAGCCGCTCCGTGTACTTAACAGATAAAATAGGGTCAGACTATTCCTCTTTCTGAACACAGTTCCCAAAGAAGTCCCACAGTTACACCTCTGTTGTCTTATTACAGTAAACTAGGCAAGACCAACACAGCCACTCCTCATTTTGTGCCTTTAGCTGCTTTTACATTAGCACAAAACCCTCGAAATCTCCCGAAGTGTTCGGGTTACACTCTGAAGACTCACTAAATCATTTTCAGATCTTAAATTTAAAAATGCGAGACACCACAGACGGTTTGAAATGACTTTTTATCCTAGACTGTGGGACCACAGACCAATTATTAGTAGCAATAATCTCACAGTGAAGATTCCCCATGCAAAAGATCTTGTCTTATATATACTTCCATGACCATATGAAAAGAAAAACAAACAGTGCAATCAAAATCCATGGTTGGCTGCTGTGGCATGGGTTAGAGGTGCAGCAAAAATCAATAAACAAGGAAACTTGGAAATTTGAAGGCAATCAGATGTTTGGTATGAGAGTTGCACATACTTCCAGCCAAATTGGCAAGATATTGAAATGCTCGCCATCACCAGTGAGACATCCTTTGATGATACATCTCTGTGTTGTGGCCAGTGATTGAGGCCTTTCATTCAAAAGCAGAGCTCAAAACATTAAGCTCAAGAAGAGAAATAAAGACATGACCCATTTGAGTCACTTCCTGTTGCCAGTAGGGGGCGCTATGATGAGATGCTCATATACACTACATTGCCAAAAGTATTCACTCACCCATCCAAATAATTGAAATCAGGTGTTCCAATCACTTCCATGGCCACAGGTGTATAAAATCAAGCACCTAGGCATGCAGTCTGTTCCTACAAACATTTGTGAAAGAATGGCTCGCTCTCAGGAGCTCAGTGAATTCCAGCGTGGTACTGTGATAGAATGCCTCCTGTGCAACAAGTCCAGTGGTGAAATTTCCTGGCTCCTAAATATTCCACAGTCAACTGTCAGTGGTGTTATGACAAAGTGGAAGCGATTGGGAATGACAGCAACTCAGCCACCAAGTGGTAGGCCACGTAAAATGATGGAGCAGGGTCAGCAGATGCTGAGGCGCATAGTGCGCAGAGGTCGCCAACTTTCTGCAGAGTCAATGGCTACAGACCTCCAAACTTCAGATTAGCTCAAGAACAGAGCTTAGAGAGCTTCATGGAATGGATTTCCATGGCCGAGCAGCTGCATCCAAGCCATACATCACCAAGTGTAATGCAAAGCATCAGATGCAGTGGTGTAAAGCAATCTACCATACAAATCTGGGGGCCTGTAGCTTCTCAGATGAAATCATGTTTTTGAATAATTCATGTGACTGACGACGAAAAAAATCTTTAGATTTCTGCCTATACTACTGAAACTTTTAGCATACGTTGACTTCAAAGTAATGGCTTAATCCTGTTGTATCAAACAGCCTCGGTGAATCATCGTTCTCCCTAACATGGTATATTTTATGTTGTAAAGATGACACATTTAAACTACGATTAAAATATTCTAACACTGGAAATTTATTTGTGCAATTTTTAAATTCTCTTTTTTGCTGCCTCAGCTCTTAATATTCCGACTCATGACCTTCAGGACATTTTTGATAAAGAAATGCTGCTTTTTGACACTATCGACCATCAAAATACCCGAATATATCACTTTAGAACTTGTAGTGCTGAAAATATTGACAAAAAATTTGGACAACCTGAATCCACTGGCCCCATTTTCACCTTAAACCTCCACCAGGGTCTTTGTGTTTATTTGCTGTATTTGAGTCCACAAACATAAAATCCCCATCAGTGTCCTGATGTTGCTAGAGAGCAGAATTTCTCAGGCTGTTATCCGCTAACGTCACCTTTCATCACCTCCGAGGGGATGACAAGGTGTGAGCTGGTTTATGACAGCGTGTCGACAGAGGGCGAGTGAGGCTTCTCAGTTTGAAGACGTATTGAATGATTTATATCAGAAACCTGGACCCTACTAAAGCTCTCTTATATCTCTTTTTAAAGCCATCTTTTCAAACTTGGCTGTCTTTATGCTTTCTATATGCTCATATTTAGCCCTGATGCTATGTTTATCTTCACTTTTAGATGAGTATAAGGAGTGTTTACAACTACTGAATAGGTACTTTATCTTTTAATTTGACCTATAACAACTCCACTCATGATTTCACAAATAAAGGTGAAGTCCAGGTATGAAAAGTCAAAGCATAATTAACCGAATACCGTTCAGCTTCAATGCTGCAATTCTAGCCATCAGATCAATATGCAGTCCACTTGTAGCAAATACCACAGCATGTATGGGGAGATAATTACGGCACTCATTCTGAGAGCCTTCTTAAGGAAACCGTATCAACGTGTACGATCAAATATCTGAGGACCTTTAGCCTGCCAGCCAGCATTAATTTGTTTAGCTGCCCTTTCTCTTTAAATGCACATACTTCAGCTCTGTGCTCCAGCTTTGGAGACGGTCCCCAGAGAGCCAAAGCAACACAGCTGATATGAAAAACCTGCTCCATGTGATCTGTGCAGTATGGCTGCGTGTACTGGTGAGTGTGGAATAAAATACCTAAGATGAAATTGATATCATATGAAATCTGTGAGAAAAAAACGGAGAAAGGTAAATTACGATGCCCAGAGGGGCCTCCTGCTCCCATTCCCCCTGTATCACACGCATCACAGATCCATTGAATTAAAATTCAATAAGATCTAGGCTGTTTCCCAAACCGTTTTGCACCAGTGAGCTGTGATATCACCCCTATTCTCCAATCAAATCCTGGTACCATTCTTTCTCTGCTTTCAGCCAATCAAAACAGCTGGAAATTAATTTGTTGATTTTCAATATTGGGTACTCATAGCTGATTAAATACTTCAGCACTGCAGAGTTTAAAAACCACATCTGCAGCTGACAGAGCGTCTGCTTTCAGGGATTTAGCTGTAACTGCATTCAATGAACGCTCTCTTAGCTAAACAGCATCGAGACACGTGAATCTGAATAGATTTTATTTAAAGGGATGATGCAGTTTAGCAGTCTCAGGACAAAGAGTGAAGTTGATGTGCTGCACAGAGAATTTATAGTAGGCCTGGGCAGTCCTCTAAGTAGTCAAAGAGCTATGTAAAGTGGCCATCAATATTAACTAATCCCATGCACATTCACACGCCACTGATGCCATCGACTGACTCTACCTGCTGAGCCACAGTCGGCGTGCAAAAGAGTGCTGTTTATATAGATGCCTAAGGCCAAAAGCAGTTCTACCATTGTACAAAGGAAGGCAAATGCCTGGGGCCTTGTGCTCCAAGGGGCCTCAAGATATAGACCGCAAAGGTGTATATCAAGTATGAGCTAAACACCTTAGATTACTTGCATTCATTAAAAGGTGAATAAGGAGGCAAACTGAATAAAATAGCATCAAAATTGATTTTTTATATCCAAGAAAATCCCTGGGGAACATCCAATGATCCAAAAAGCAAGGTCCAAGACCCTCAAAATTCAACACATTATCTTCATATCAAGCAAATTGTGGTTAGGTGAATCCCTGTAGACCAGTGGATCTCAAATGGTGCGGCAAGGCACACTATTGAGCCAGTCTTGGCGTGCCGTGGGAATATGTTCAACCACACGTAATTACCATAACAATACAATAACTTAACTTCAGTTAGGACCACTTTGTCAAGAAACACACATGGTGTGCGTTCATAAATTCTTCTAAAATGTTTCATGATTAGCAGTTATGACACTGATAAAGTCAGTGGCAGCATAAAAGAGGAGCTGGGGTGGAGGAGAGCTGTAAAAACAGGCTTGTAGAGGGAGCAGCAAAGAGTAGCCAGGCCACTAGTGGGCCAATAGTGTGCTTAGAATGAGCCAAGGCCTGGTGTGCTGTGGGACTACTACAACTATACAATAACGTCAGTCAGGACCACTTTGTCTAGAAACACACATGATGTGTGGCTATAAATAGTTTTTCTTTGTTAGCAGTTATGACACTGATAAAGTCAGAGGCAGCATAAAGAAGGAGCTGGGGTGGAGGAGGGCTGGGTTGTGCCATAGGCAAAAAAAAATTGAAAACCGCTGCTGTAGAAATACAAAAATGATGAGTTGGTGGATTACGGTTTGGGAGAATGGTATGTAGTTAACACAAATGCTTGAGCTGCAGCAAATAAACCCTTTAGGACCTATCATAGAAAAAGTCCACCAGAGCATATCTTTACATTTTTACATGCTGTAGTGCTATTTTTTGGAGTATCTGAATTGGCTAAACATCAATACAACTCTTAGAACCCAAATTTTAACAATGTGTATGTTATTAAGTCCACAGTAACAAATAAAATTGCTCAAAAGTGCAAAAAACACAAGAAAAATGAAAAGCTTTTTTGTGTTTTTTCAAACATTTTCCTAAATACAGAGATGCCATAGCTGAGAGGCCTCAAAATTGTGATTGTACAAAAGCTGCACAAGATCATTTCAAACCACAAAAAAATATTTTGAGTATGTTCATAATTTAATTTTTGAAATACACTCATCTTTATAAAGTGTGGCAAAAATGAAAATAAAATGAAATTCAATTTCAATTTGCTCAATTTGCAAAAAAAAAAAAAAAAAAAAAAAAAAAAGACAGCATCTTTAGAAGAAATAAACTATTTCCAGTAGTGAGATCAAACCTTGAAGTGTGCTGGATACTTTTGAGCATACATGTGTTTGCAGAAGACCATGCTGAAACAATAACAAGTGTGATTCGTAACCTGCAAGAAAACAACACATTTACAGCCCGGATTATATCATATCATATTGTTTTTTGATGTGTGTGCTTTGTATTACATTGACGCAAAAGAAGGTAGGATATTTCTAGAAGCAAACAGTACTCTGATAAACACTGAATGTGTGATATGTTAGTGTTACTCCAGTTTTTTTTTTTTTAAGATTTATTTTTGGGCCTTTTCATGCCTTTATTTGATAGAGGAAGGACAGTGGATAGATTCGGAAACAGGGAAGAGAGTGGGGAGAGACATGCAGGAAAGGGCCACAGGCCGGATTCGAACCCGGGCCCGCCCGTGTACATGGGCAGCGCTTTAAACCACTCGACCATCTATGCTCCCGTGTTACTCAAGTTTTATATGCAAAAAGAAACATTGCTCTGTCTCATTTGGTTACAATTCTACCCATGGTTGAAAATAGATATGCAAATGAGAGCTCCGGCAATCCTGTAGGTTTCAAAGGGTTACACAAATTGCACCAATAGTGAGCATATATTTCTATTTCCATGGACCACACCTTGCCTGAAGACATGTTTTAATGTTGGAATTTGGTGATAATCAGTCATGATTCTCGTCTAAGATGCAATAAAGTACTGTATTTGTATTAGTATTCCATATTTGTGAACATCTTCTCGCTCTTTGACGTTGTTACCTGAACATAAATGCTTCCAAGATGAGATGCTCTTGTTCTCTTGCTATCAATTCTTTTAGCTAAATGTGGAACAGCCTTATTTTGGTCTTCGCCTTGGGCCACAAAAGTACCAAATTACAAATCACTGCAGCTAAATTAATTATAACAGTAAGAACCACTAACAGGAAAATGCTCACTGACCATAAGATACTACTCTCCAATAATCACCTCCTTATTGTAGTGGAGGGAGTTGCACGTCCCTGTGAACCTGGGAGGTTTGCCGTTGGGGGCATTCGTCCATGGCAGGGTCTCCCAAAGCAAACTGGTCCCAGGGGAAGGCCCAGACTACTAGTGGCTGGGCTTCTCTCTGGTTGAGCTCAGCTTGCATAAACAGCATAGAGCTGCTGACCAGTGAGGGTTACCTGCAGGGATTGGATTGCAAAGCAAAGCTGGGGACCTGGGGGGTTCTGACCCTCAGTGGTGCAGACTGGTCTTAGGGACTTGGGACATCATGTGTCTGGTGTAGTTGGTGTAGGATTTAATTAAATTTAATTATTAGAAATTTAATTAAGATATAAAATATTACCAGATTTCCTCCAGCACCTGCTCTGGATCCAAACTCCTAAATACTGGCAGGAGACTCTCCTACTCAAGAGTCACCCAGGGTGAGAGGTGCAGGGTGGGTGTGGGGAAGCTCACCAGCCTCAGCCTGCTGCCTCTGTGTTGGAGTTTTCCCCAGGGAATCACCCTCTGTTTCCCGGGGAAAAGGAGGGGGTGGACGGCTCTGACTGCTGTACCTGCACATGCACCAAACAGTCAATTAGAGAAAGTTGGAGTTTCTGGGTGGGATCCTGGAGAGGGTGCCAGCTGATGGTGTTTCCTGCAATTTAGTTCGTCAGATTGCAAATAGCTGAATTTTGGATATTACAAGAAGATAAATACAAAATGAAAATCTCCTTTTGGAGGCTATGAACACCAACAAGTGTAAATCTCATCTACTAAAAGTGTTGTTTAACCACGTTTTTTCATGCAAAAGACTTGTAAAAGTCCTTTTTTTTTTTTTTCAAGGAGACTTATTTTTTAGTTTTCATCGACTAAATCAGTGGTTAACAACCTTTTTTCCAGAGCCCCTCCAACTTGCATCTGAGAAAAGCTAAGCCCCCCAGGACCAACTTGAAAAAAGTAAACTTCAACTGGCCTGGGGACACTTATCCTTGTAAAAAGATAAATATGCATAAACTTTTCATTATTATGAAAAAAATAATAACAATTAAATGATGTGAATATTAAAAAAAAACCCTAAAAAATCTGTAGTTTAAAAAGTCATTAATTGATGAAGAAAAAAAAATAGTTTTAACTTTAAACACTGTAAATATACGTCAACCAAAACTTTGATTTTTTTTTTTTTTTTAAGTAAAAAAGTCAAGAATCCCCCCACAGGTTTCACCTTGGTTTCTTATATTTCTTTTGACTTGACAGGGTTGTAAATTTTCTGATTTTAATAACTTCAAATTTTTTAGATTTTTATGTCAAAATTTAAAACTTTTAAAATTCTTAATTTTTGAGTTTATTCCTATATTTTACAGTTTTTTTAAACTTTGAAATTTTGATTTATTGTCTTTGAAACCTTAACTTTAAAATCTCATTTTTAAAAATTTCTTCAACCAAAATTTCCGCTTTTTTTGCCCCAAACTCAGTGAGCCCTCTTTTTTTTTGTTAACATTATGTGCCTTATTATGGTTTAAAAGCTCACTGGGCTTCTCTGAGAAGTCAGAAATGAATCAAGCATAACATTCAACCACTAAAACTATTTTTTTCTGTTCAGGAATGCAAGTAAATACCTATAATTTGACACATCAGTCAAGAAATAATAATGTGCTTTACTATTTTTTTCAGTTTTGTTGAAAATCAGTAAATTTGAAAATTCATGGATAACAATAATAATTCTATTTTAGCATTAAAAATATCATTTAGGTTAAAGAGCTTCTACATATTGGTGTATTAACCATTGCAGAAACATAAAAATGATTTTGGTAATTACCAATGCTGTTAATTTAGGGCAGCTGTGGCATAAACCTTACTTTGGTTAGGGTTAGGGTGGTCTAATAAATTTGTTAAGCACTGTATGTCTAATTGTATGTCTTACATATACATTACATTTTGACAGGACAAGAAGAGACAGGGTGCCTACCCCCCTCAAATCTTTGGCGCCCCCCCTTAGGGATGCTCAGACCCCAGGTTGGAAACCACTGGACTAAACCATGAAGGTGAAAAATGACTTAAATGTGACTAAAGAACAAACAAACAAACAAGCAAACAAAAATCAATAGCACCAACAAATATTTCTATGAAAGTAGAATATTTTGTTGGATATGGCCATGCTATGAATTTTATTTCTATCCCCTCCATCAGCTGAGCACATAGGCACTTGCTGCACTTGTTACTACATGAGGAATTTAAGACTACAGCAGCTAATTTGTAAATGGAAAAAAAAAAAGTTTTCTGCAGACATCCGAGTTCTATTCAGAAAAGAATATAAAGGTGTACATTGTGTGTATGTATATGTGGGCCACATGGCCTGCTGAGCATTCAGTGAAATAAATGGCATCTATAGGTATGGCTATGGTAAAGGCTTTTGATTTCCCAGGCTTTGTATTCCGCCTCATCTCCCGCTCTTTAGCCCACACTCACATCATTTGAAATGAGATGCCGTGAATGACTTTGTTCCAGGCTCTCATTAAAGCAGGCAGCAGAGATATGCACTCTTTGTCCCATGAAAACTATTAGATTAATTAATGGGTGAACATATTTCCCCTCTCCCCTCCTTCCCTGCAATCAGCTTTCTAGGTCCATTCTCTGCTCGGTGAACTGATTCATCCTCCGTATCATGACAGGCCTTTACGAAACAAGACCTGCAGCTAATTCTGATTGACTTGATAGATTCATACAATTCAAATCTTGGCAGCTTAATGAGGGCGAGCTATAATCAAAAGGAGGAAAAGCGGAAAAAAGGCAACTTTAGCCTCCGGAACGTTTCACTCACAGAGCTGCTCCTTGTCATTTTTCCACAGATATCATCCGCCGAGCAATTACAGAGAACGTACGGCCGACCATGCATCATCCATTGCTGCGTGCTGACGGTTGGTGAAAAACAGGAGTGTTTACTGAGTAGCGGTACCATTTACCATGGTAAATATGTGCGTCCCAGGCCAGTGAAGGGTTGATGGTTTTTGCAGCCGTGTGACATCTGATATACGGCTGTATGCAGGGAGAGGGCTGATCAAGGCCACCTCTATCACTCAACCAGATAATCTCTGCGCCCAGGAAAAACAAATGATGGTCGCGAGGTAGCCTCAATAGCCTGTCTCACATCTTCATCCTGTTCATTTACTCTGGAGCTATTCTCTCGCTCTGCAGTCTGTGAGTCGATCTCGGAGCTTGTTTCTCTGCCCTGTATTCATTCACTCTTTTACAGTGGGGTCAGATATTTGTTACATTCTCTCCAAATGGGGCTTCACATTCACAGTCCTGAATCCCATTAAGATTCCACTAAATTCAAATAACCTTTAGATATGAAATGCCGCTCACACAACAGCTGACCATGGAGCTAGTTTGAGGGCGGTGACCTCCATGTGTTCATGCACTCTTTGCATTGTGGTAAAATATGCAGAAGTGTCTAGAAATTTGGCCTGAACAAGTAAAACTTCATGTGGTATTCAAGTCAAGAGTCTCTTAAAGCATCAATAAAAGTCTGAAATAAAAAATAACCTTAAAACCTTGGAGAAAGAAGCAGCCAAGTCTGCTGGTTGGACATTAGAATCAACTTTTTTAATCAGAATAATAGCAAAGCATGAGACTATGTTCAGTTCTATTCACATTAATTAACCATATATTTATTCTTGCACTAGTGCAAAGCATGAATCAGCCATGTGCAAAAATGTGGCATGAACAGGTGTCAGTGTTCAATATTTATCTGCTGTCGGATCAATGAAATGCTGCCATGCACAACCCCGATTCCAAAAAAGTTGGGATGTAAAAATGCAAATAGAAACAGAATGCAATGATTTGCAAATCTCATAAACCCAAATTTCATTCACAATAGAACATAAACAACATATCACATGTTAAAACTGAGACATTTTACCATTTTATGAAAAAAAAAAAAACATTAGCTCATTCTAAAATTGACAGCAGCAACACATCTCAAAAAAGTAGGGACGGGGCAACAAAAGGTTGGAAAGTAAGCACACTAGGGCTGAACGATTTTGGAAAATAATCTAATTGTGATTTTTTTTTTACCCAATAATGCAATTGCGATTTGATATGTAATTATTTCTGAAGTTCCTCATTTCATGTATTTTCCAACAAAAATAATCAATAATTCATTCTATACTATTGTAACATGATATTAGATAAAACTAGGACTAAACAATTTTGAAAAAAAAAAATCTAATTGTGATGATTTTGACTTATTTTGCAAATTGGATATAAATTGTTGTACTGAAGGGAATGATAATTTTTATACAATTCTATATTTAATGAGAAAAAACATAAAACAAATGAAGAAAATAAGATTTTTTTGTACACCATCTCCAAAATATACAACTAGAATGATTACATGATATATACTGCATAACGTCTCTGCTGCCAAAAAAAGTTTTTAACTGGTATTTTGACACAAATTTCATGCCAAAGAAATATTGCACCTTCTGTGATATGAAAATCGCAGCAAGCTTCAGTGCTTAACAAATTTATTAGACCACCCTAACCCTAACCAAAGTAAGGTTTATGCCACAGCTGCCCTAAATTAACAGCACTGGTAATTACCAAAATCATTTTTTATGTTTCTGCAATGGTTAATACACCAATATGTAGAAGCTCTTTAACCCAAATGATATTTTTAATGCTAAAATAGAATTATCATTGTTATCTATGAATTTCCAAATTTACTGATTAACAAAAAACTGAAAAAATATTGGGTGAATTCAGTTTGAAATGAATTCAGTTGGGTGAATTCAGTTTGAAATCCCTCATTCCTGTTCAAAATGGTAAAACATGGAGAGCTCACTGAAAATGAAAGAGTCCGCATTAAAGCACTTCATGATGCTGAATGGTCTTTGAGACAAATATGACAGGTGGTCTAATACATTTGTTAAGCACTGTACATTGCAATTTAATCTAATTTGTGATTAATTGTCCATCCCTAAAGCATACTATTGAAAAACAGCTGGAGGAGCATTTTGCAACTAATATGGTTAACTAGCAACATGCCAGTCACATAATTGGGTATAAAGGGAATATCTAAGAGAGGGGAAGTCTCTCGGGGAGGAAAGATGGCCAGAGGTTCGCCAATCTGTGTAAAAAATGTGTCAAATGTGTCAAAAATTGTGGAACTATTTCAGAAATATGAATATCTCATATATATATATCTACAGTCCATAATATCATCCAAAGTTTCTGAGAATCTAGAAATCTATGTATGCAAGGGACAAGGCCAAAGGTCAATACTAAATGCTCCTGATCTTTAGGGCCCTCGGGTGGCCCTGCATTAAAAACAGACATTACTCTGTGCTAGAAATCACTGCATGGGCTCAGGAACACTTCCAGGAATCAGTGCCTGTCAACAAAACTGGCTGTGCCATCCACCAGTGCAAGTTAAAGCTGCATCAGTCAAGGAAGAAGCCATGTGTGAACACAAACCAAAAACATCACCATCTTCTTGGCCAAAGCTCATTTAAAATGGACTGAGGCAAAACGGAAAACTGTTCTGTGGTCAGTGAATGAAAATTTCAAATCATTTTGGAAACCACAGATGTAATGACCTGAGGACTAAAGCAGAAAAGAACCATCCAGCTTGTTATCTGCTCACAGTTCTAAAGCCTACATCTCTGTTGGTATGCTGTTGCGTTATTGCCTACGGCGTGGGCAACTCACACATCTGGAAAGGAACTATCAACGCTTAAAGTAAATAGAGTTTTCAGAGCAACATATGCTCCCATCCAGAGAATTTCTCTTACAGGGAAGGCCTTACATATTTCAGCAAGACAATGCTAAACCACATACTATATACATCACAACAGCATGGCTTCACAATAGAACAGTCCAGACCTTTAAAGAAAACATTTGGTACACAATAAAAGAAAAAAAATCAAGCAGCGAAGACCTAGCTAGAATTCTACATCAGGCAAAAATGGGACAACATTCCTCTCCCAAAACTCCAGCAACTGGTCTCACTCCCCAGATGTTTACAGACTGTTGTTAACAGAAGAGGGTTGCGACACAATGGTAAACACAGCCCTGTCTCAACATTTTTTTTTAATTTGTTGCAGCAATCAAATTTAAAATAAGCTAATATTCTTCATGAAATGATAAGAAGTCTCAGTTTCAACATCTGACATGTTGCTTATCTTCTTTTGTGAACAGAATATGGCTTTACGAGATTTGAAAATCACTGAATTAGAAATTTATTTAAATTTTACACAGTGTGCAGACGTTCTTGGAATTGGGATTGAAAATTTGTGCATTTTTACCTTTTAAAAAGAAGACATGTCAGGGTCAAAGTGAGATGGTTGGCTAACCTTGTGTCAGTATTGATTTTGGCCTTACTTTTCATAATCACTGCATATCAAATGTCTTATGAAGTGAGTTTGGTTTCCAGTCATGAATCTCACACATTATATACATTAAATTATTTAGAATACAGAAAAATACCTCTCAAAGGGCAGAATAAAAGTTTAAAAATAATAACATGTAAAAACATCATGATTTGAAGCAAACATAAGACCCTTGTGCTCTACAGAAATGATCAGCACTCAGCAAAGAAGACTCTAGACCAAGTTAAATCCTTACCATGTTCCTCCATGAGCCAATAGATGGGCAGCTACTAGGTCTATACTTGCATTAATGAGGTTAACAAAAAAAAAAAAAAAAACATCATAAAACAGCCAAGACGTCAATGAAAAGATAACATTACACTAGAGCAGTGAAGCCCTGAATGACGTGTTAAGTGTTATTATTCAACATCAGTGGAGGACTGAAAAGCCCAGCAAACTTCACTGACTAATGAGATATACAATGGTTTGCTATCCTGCATTCATGGCTGATCTGAGCTGGTGTTACTGTGGATTAGTGATGTTTCCGTTGATGTTTTTGCTGATGTATTAATGTTGTGTATTTTAATGATACATCTGTTCACACTGCATTATTTGTAGATGACAGATGTTTATCACCAAGGCCTATATCAGCCTATACAAGAGGTGCTGGAGCAAATAATTCAGGTCAGAACCATAACTACAAATTTCTAACAGTAGCAACACCAGCTCTGTAATGTTAACATTGTCATGCCTGGCATACTGCCTGCACTGTAAATGGAAATGTGAGACACAGTTGATGCATCATACAACAACACCACTGTTGAAATACACTAAGTAGGGAAAAAGCCCAGCAACTGCTGACCAGCATAGACAAAAAAAAAAAAAAAAACAACAGGTGTCATTAACTGGTGGGTTTATGTCAAATGCATGGTAGCTGAAGATCAGGTGCCAATCAGGCCCTGGTGCCAGAGCGACCAACAGAACCACATTGACGGCCTTGTGACAAATGCTGGTTGAAGAACAGGATGCCATTCCACAGCAGTGTGTGATCAGGCTGGGGACCAGCACAAGAAGGATGTACCAGGCTGTTGTGGCTTCTTTCACACTACTGAGGCTCCTGTTTGTCATTAAGTCTTATTTCTTCAGACTTCAATGATTCAACCCACCAAACAAGAGGCAATGGCAGACAAAGCTGTTTGGCATTGGAAGAGAAGATCTGGCAATTTTTTCATGGGTGCAACCCACATATTCAGCTCTGCTGCTCATCCTGCAAATGCATGATCCTTACAAATTAAAAGGGAAATAAACAGCTTTCCAACAATATAGGATGCATTGACTAGACCATTGTTAAAACAAACTCAAATGTGCGTACTTCTTGCGCTAGGTTTATTTGTATATATGCATTTGCATTTTGCAATTTTACAGAAACCTAGATGCATTTAAAATTGAACTGAGACTGATATTTGTAGATTTTTCATGCTACCTTTTCTATGTATACAAGCCTCTGTATTATTTATTTAGTATGCTATTGTGGTTTATTATTTATTGTTGGGTTTCCTGTGGCTTCAATATTGCTCATTAATGCAACTGCTGTCTCTAAAACACCTCCAATTATGTTTATCTGCTATTATCTACAAGGTTTTCGAGGAACAGTAAGTGGGTAATGTGTGGGGTGTGAGTGAAGGTTATCAGAGCTGCTTTGTGCTTACGTCTTGAAGGATGTTTAAATTGTGCCACAGAGACACCGGTGTCAAAGAGGGTGAGACAGTGATTTAAAAGGAAGGCACCGGGAAAAGCAGAAAACATGAGGGGGTCAAGAATAGTTCCCTGGGGCAATTTATAGGCTTCTGTTATGGTTGGGAAATGAGAACAGAGGAGTAAATTGGTAGGCCCGAGGATAAGACAGAGCCGCTCATTCTGTTCGTACGAAGAAGATACAGGCACATATAGCCCCGGTCCAAAGCCTGGGTAAACAAAGACGAGAGATTGAGATGGATTGGACAGAGCCAATTGCTGACCAGGGCAGCTGAGTGTCCCCTTCTCAAATATAGAGCATGTTGGCAGCTTTGATATTCATAAGAGGTTTAGAAAGAGGCCGTGGAGGGAGATGGGAATCGTGATATATGACAGAGGTGTGATGGGAGGTTGGCGAATTGCCTGACACTGGCATTTTGTTAAGTGTAAAGATGAAAAAGAGACAAAGGGAGAGGAAAGAAAGGAAGAGAGGAGAATTAGGTGTTATATAGTGCTGCAGATACTATAGAGGAGGACGTGCATGCACATTTCTCTACTCAAACAATGCAAAAAGTCAAACTTGGTTAGTGTAGTTCGCCGAATCGTACAAAAAACCCGACAGGGAGAAGCAAGGGCTTCCTGAATCGAGCCGTCACATAACATACTGCGAACATCCGACACAGCCAGAGCGCTTGTGTTTGCAGCGAGGCTATGTTTATAGGATGTAATGAGTCCGAGATAAAGAAGCAGAAACTGAGAAAAAGGGACAGAGTGGGTTCGGAAAAGAGAGACTCCCGAGGCCCCCGCTGGCTCAAGCTTTTTCATGTAATCACAGCACCCATGGGGCCAGACAGAAACTTTGATCACAAATATTTTCTGCAGTCCATTTGGAGCTCAGAGTGTGTGTGAGAGCGTGCATCTCCCTGTAATGTAATGTGGAGGACAGAAGCAGGTCACACAGACACATGCCTCATTCCACTCGCAGCAGACCCAAAGGATTAATTTAACGAGCTGTCGGACGCTTGTCCTATGCGGCCCTCGTTAAGACCATCATGCAGAATCTCCATTTGACTGCTGCCTGCCGTGACTAATTGACTTATTTTGCAGGCCTAAGCAGTACTGAAAGCTCTCATATTTCATATTTATCTCCTTTTGGAGCAATGTCAGGAAACTTCAGCGAGGAGCCGGGCGATGAATCCTCCCTTGAATACCACAGAAGCGAAAAAAAGACAGGATGCTTTCCAAACTGCTCTGACCACACAGAAATTAAGAGCACATGTTCCAGTTTGTCTGCATTGGACTTTCAATTCAGACCACAGTTACATGAAAATGATCCAGTGAAAGTGGACTGTAAAAGTCCAGCATTCAGATGACAATGCCTGGAGTGGACAAATGTAATGCACATAGTTCAGGGACATTGATTTGGTTCCACTACCAGAGGGCAAAGCTGCTACAAATCTCCAAAAACTCTAAAATAGACAGTTATAAAAATTTAGCACAAGGGACAAATACATATATTTCATCAGAATTTAGCCTGCTATACCAACTTCTTTTGTAAACCCTTGGCAGAGAAGGCTCTGGTCATAGCTAGAAACCTCCACATAGACAGATAGATACATGACAATGCATACTGAATACAATAAAATGAGCTCAAAAGCAGTTAATCCATAGCAGCATGACTCTGAATATAAGGGTGCTATAAAGGAGGAGGCTGGAGTGGAGGAGGTTAAGCCTTGCAAGCAGCAGCAGCATGATGCATCAACATAAATGTAAGCAGGGATTAGTGAGAAGTACTTCATATCTAAATACACTGCTGTGTTGAGAGAAAGAGCTGTGATTAGCTGTGGGAGCTGGGAGGCGATAATTAGGATCAGCTGTCTGTCAGATGAAAATGGCTGGCCGTATGACTACCGTGTCCTGCATGAACTAAGGGCTAGCTTCATTAGAATGACGACAAAATGAAGACATAATTGAGGAAAAAAACATTCGGATGACAAAAATTATCTTGTTAAGAGTCACATTTACAAATATTATATATGATAACCTGAATATGACACTTTTAGACTCCTCTCAATAGTCAGCAAATAACATGCATCAATCAATCAAACTTTATTTAGAACTTTTCATACAAGAGAAGGTAGCACAAAGTGCTTTACAAACTGATAAACTAAAGGAGAGAAAAGGAAATATGACCCTAACTAGGGCTGGCCAATTAATCGGAAATTAGCTAGATAAAATCGTAATATGGTCTGCTGTCATTTTTAAATCACAGAGGGTGCAATATTTCTTTAATCTGATATTTGTGTCAAAATACTGGTTTAAAACTTTTTTTTTTGCAGCAGCAGCAGCAGCAGCAGAGATGTTATGCATTACATACCATGCAATCATTCAAGACACATTTTTTAGAATAGTCTACAAAAAAAATCCTACATTTCTTCATTTTTGTACATTTTCCAGATTAAATATGAAGATGACATAAAATTGATCAATCCCTTCAATTCAACAATTCATATCCAGTTTACAAAACAAGTCAAAATCATCATAATTAAATCTTTTTTTCAGAGTTGTTCAGCCCTAGTTTAATCTAATATTGTGTTGGTTATTATATAGAATTATTTGTTGCTTGTGTTTGTTGGAAAATGCATACTATGAGGAATTTAAGGAATAATCGAATATCAAATCGCAACTGCAATATTGTGGGGAAAAAAATTGCAATTAAATTAATCTTCCAAATCGTTCAGCCCTAACCCTAAACCACTCCACCCAACCGTCTAACCACCCCCCACCCCTCCATCCCACAATCCATATACAATATTGGCAAAGTACATCATAGATAAAAGACACTATAGGACAGAAACTTACATACCAAGTACATTTATAGACAAACTCCTGCTTTCCAGAGAAAAAAACACCCATAACACTATTGTTGTAAATAAATGTAACTTGTTAAAGAAAGATCAGAAGTGAAGTTTATCCTTACACCAGCAAACTGGAAAAAACATGACAATCCAGGCAATGTACAAAGTCTTAATGGCAGCCAAAACTTTCCCGGGGTCCCTTTCTACAGCTGAGAGGCAGATTAGACAAAGCTGCATTGTTTTTGACAGATTTACTCACAGTGGAGAAATATCACAGATTTTGAAAGTCCAATGAAAACTACATTACATTTGAGTCTACTTTAGTCATCTTGATGAAGACTAAACTTAGTTTTTATCAGTGTTAGTCATCACAGATCTATGTTTCTTAGTCTTTGTCTAGTTTTTGTCATGTAAAAAAGGCTGTCTACAAACATTTTCAGTCATAGTTTTAGTCGACGAAATTAATACTGGTCTGATGACACCAACATGGTGATTTCTGGCCATGAGACAAGACGCCAAACATTGCACATCACCATGAACACACCATCCCTACTGTGAACTATGGTGGGGGCAGCATCATGCAGTGGGGATGCTTCTAGGGAAAATCATGGAGGACAATTTTAATCAGTCTGCAAGAGAATTACAGGTTGGGGGAAGATTTATTTTGTAGCAACTTCAACAAAGGAATTTCAATCAAAGGTGGATCTACTTTATACTGACCTGCAGTCAATTATTAAGCATTATGTATTGTTACATAATTGGCATTTCTTTGTAGGAATCAGTTCTCACTTTGACATTAAAGAGGTTGTTTTTGTGTCAAATTATATTGACATGATTGACTTGTACAATCAAAAAAAGTAAAAAAATCCACTGTAGGGCTGTACAGACGCTTTAAGACTGCGCTTCATATCAGATATTATTAATGATAAAGCTGTTTTATAAATTAAATCCTATTAATAAGCTCATGTTTGATTATCATTAAAAAAAATAAGTTGATGGGTAATAAAACAGTATGGCGGTATTTTTACAACCTTGTCTGTCAAAATGACGGACAGCGACACAGACTAACACAACCTCTGCCTGGCAGTCATAATCCGTCCTGCCAGATCTGTCTTCATCTCTTTTTTATCTCCCTCTGCATTGTATTTCATCAAGATTAAACAGGGTTGTAGCGTGCTCCTTGCAGCCCAGCAGCAGTAATGACTGCATCAATCAGGCTTTACCCTCTGCTGGACTAATACCCACAACAATTGACTTGTTTGTTTTTTTTTCCCCATGTCATCTCACCTCGAATATCAGCCCCCTCTTCATAGCATGCTAGCAGAGTATATCCATTCAGGAAGTGTCAAGACGCACAAAGCTCCCGCGGGCATACAGTCAGGCTTTTAAGAGTCTTCTTATTGACTTCAGTTCAGATTCATTTATCTGCTACACTGGAGAAGGTTGCTATTAACAAAGGAGAGAAGTGTTGCACTTTCACATTTAACTTCGTTTGGATGGGAAACTTTAGCCACTCGTCTTTGTTAGCGGGTGAAAAAAGAGTCAATCAGCACCTCCTCCTGCTCTCACCCACACAAAACACATCACCTCCACTGCAGCACCGGCTCTTTCTTCCCTCTCGTGCACATATACAAATGCAAAGCAAACGCCCCAGGCTGCCGCATGGCTCCGCTCCGACAGGGATGAGGCCTATACATCCATGTTAGCTTGTGGCGAAGAATGGATCCGAGACTGTCTTTTATTAGATCGGTATTGTGTCTGAGGACATAAAATGTGACAAGTAAATGGAAAAACATGGATCATGTCTTGGGGAAAAAAAATCAATGATGGAGCAGGGATGTTGTGTGGATGCGGACAGCTTTGTGTCTTGTCTCTGCTGGCAGATTATCACCTCACATTTCTTATTGCTTTAATAGAGCCATGATCTGATGTGTGAGGAGGAACATAAAAGGTCTCTAGCTCTGTCTCTAACATGCACAGCCCTTCCAGACGGCCCCTTTATTCTTGTTAGGGATGTGCTGATGGATTGACAGCCTAATTGGATGTAAGCCATACTACGCTCCCTATAGTACAGAGAGATGCAAGGCAATCAAGTAAAAAACAGCACAAGTGGAGGACAAGACTGCTCTCCACACACCCACTCATGCACTGAACTAGTCTTGAGAGGAACGGTTAGAGGAAAAGGACATGGAAGAGGAGTGGGATGGAGAGGTGATTACAGGGTCTGAGGTGGACGATGAAGGTCGCGGAGAAGAGAAAATGTAGATGAGGAGGAGAGCGGCGGATGAGACACGAAGGGTCCAGGAACAATAGTGAAGACAGGAAAAAAAAGGATTGGAGGAGGGAGAGGAGGACTTTACGGTCTGGGGAGGCAAGTGGTAATAGTGGTGAATGATTGTGGCTCACATAGATGGATGTAGCTGTATGGATGTTTAAATATGAGACACCAGAAAGAGTCAAGAAGAGGGTGAAATATTCAAATACTAGAAGAAATATCTGGTTTTCTGCATGAAGTGGCCCACATTCATAACAAGTCTGCATATAAAAGCAAAACAGTCCGTCTGCAGAGCGTGTATCTCTGACGGCCATATGCACGGAGCAGAAATACATCCTAAACTTTAGGAATATGTCCAGTTAAATTTGCATTTGCACCAGTAATGAATTATGGGAAAACAAAAGTTTGATGATAAATGAGTTTGAGTTACACAAAAAGTGAAAACGATAAGTTTTGAGACTAAAAATCTGAGATGAAAAGTCAAATTTATTAATCCAAAATGTCAGAACATAAAATTAAGTCAAAATAATGTTTTAAAGGGTAAATTCGTGAGACTAATGGTAATATGGGATTGAAATTAGAAGTAAGGAGTTGAAAAGGTAAAAACATGAGATAAAATTCAAAATCATGGGTTTTAAAGATCAAAATATAAGATAAGTTAAGAAATCATTAGTTTTAAAGGTCAAATTATTAGATAAAATTTAAACCCATAAGTTTACAAGACTAAAAATTGAGATAAAATCAGAAATCCTGAGTTTTAAAGATCAAAACTTGAGAAAAAATTCAAAATCACGAGTATAAAAAGCCCAAAATATGAGCTCAAATTCAAAATCATAAGTTTTAAATATCACACTATGAGATAAAACAAGAAATCATTAGTTTGAAAGGTCAAAATATGAGATAGAATTAAAAAAAACATAAGTTTGAAAGGGAAAAATATGTTTGGAAGTTTAAAATACGAGATAAAATTTAAAAACCATAAATTTGAATGGCCAAAATATTGAGATAAAACTAGAAATATTAAGTTTTAAAGATCACCATATAAGACAACATTTAAAATCATGAGTTTTAAAGATTAAAGTATGAGATAACATTTGAAATCATGCATTTTAAAGATCAAAGTATGAGAAAAAAATTGAAATATTAAGTTTTAAAGATCAACATATAAGACAACATTTAAGGTGATGGGTTTTAAAGGTCAAAGTATGAGTTTAAATTTTAAACTGTAAGTCTAGAATATCAAATCATGCAATTAAAAGTCAACATTAAGGGTTGAAAAGGTCAAAATGCAAGATAAAATTCAAAATCATGAGTTTAAAAGGTCAAAGTATGACTTAAAATTCAAAATGGCAAATCTAAAATGTCAAAATATGAAATAAAAACTCAAAATTATGAATTGAAAGGGTTAAATTATGAAATAAAAGTAAAAATCACATGTTTGAGTTGTAATTGTGAGATTCAAAATTGAAAACAATATGAAATGACACCCCTGGGTTAGGGTAAGGGTTAAGGCAGGGGTGTCAAACTTAAGGCCTGGGGCCAAATCTGGCCCGTCATACAGTTATGCTCCGCCTACAAGGTCATATCATATTTATAACCGGCCCACAGGTATGAGGCCTGTAGGTTTCCTACAGTATAACAATGTGAACTTAGCCTTGTTGATTTAAAATATCCTTGTTAAGTCATAAAACATGAAAAAGTAAAGACTTAAAATAATTATATAAAAGTCAGGAATGTAGGAAATTGAATTTAATTTGTGTTTTTAGCTGACTTAAACTTAAGATTTGGACTTTTAATCCTAAATTTTGAAATTTTGGTATCATGACAACACCATTTCTATAAGAGGTGGTCTGGGGGCAAGGCCGCCCATAAGGGGGGATGAAGGGAAAAGCTTTCTGGGGCTGAGACGAATGGGGGGCCCATGGAGGTCAGCAAAAACGGGCTGTAAAAATGGTGAAAAGTGCTTAAAAAGTGGCAAAGAAAGGTTAAAAGTGGCAAAAAGTGGTAAAAAAAATTACAGCTGGGTTTAATATGGAAACAAATATGATAAATTGGGCAGAAATAGCGACGAAAAGTGGTTAAAAAGTGGCATGAATGATTAATTCAGAACCCAATAATGGCCTGACTCGCTTTTTAGCTCCAAAATGAGGGAATTGTTAGCCAGGAGGCTAGCACCAATGCTACTGACACATGCATTGACATCATCAATGAATCAAAACTCAGAAGGGCTCGCTCCCTGATGCAATTATTGGCAATGAAATCATATTTTGTTTTGTAAAGAAAAATGTATAAAAACCAACTATTTTTAAATGATTGCCTAGATGTCTGAGTTTCACGTCCCACATGGATGGAAAAGTGAGGAAGGGGTGATGAACCAGGGAGGGAAAAGATAAAAGAGGTGGCTGCTTGTGCCTAGTGCAGTAAGCTTTGTCTTTATGGATATTTAAATGATGCTGTGTAAGTCCAGCAAATGGTGAATTATTCATTTATAATATAAGAAAAATCTGTTTTTCTGCGTACAGTTCTGCCCACATTCTCTCCAACTGCTTCCACCATCCCCAGTATTTATTGCAAACAGCAAACACAGGATAAAATGCTGCTGTTGTCACTGTTTATTCCTTTAGGTTCATCTGCTTCATGTGTGCCTTCTTGCGCCTTAGGTCTGAATTGTCTTGGCAACAGAATTAGACAGAAAGTGAATGGGCTTTGGTTTGTAGTATAACTGCTGTTTGGTCCCAGGGGCAACGACTCCCATCATTGCTTGGCTTTTTTCTTTCTCTTTAAGAGGCTTTTTTTTTTTTCTTTTTCTTTTTTTTTTACGAGCTCCTCTCTCTTCTTCTGAGTAATCCGGACGGCTCCTCCAGCAAAACAAGCCGTGTAACATTCATCTAGTGCAGTGATGTTGTTTTGGTGCAGCCAGCTGTCGGCTCCACTGCTAGTTATTGCTCCAGCTTCCTGTGCTGAAACCAGCGCTAATAAAGGAGAGGAAGGCAGTGTAACTCAACGCCAAGTTAGAAGCTAAATTGCCAGTCGAGCCCAACTCTTACTGTCCGTTACAACACTTAATTATTCTCTGTGACAGTTGCATCAATTCTTCAGACTGTCTGCAAAACAACAACACTACACAACAGCAGAGTTGTCGATCAGCTCTTTGAACAGAGCAGAGGAGGTGTTTAAAGTGGACTTGGTTACTAGTTGAGGGTATTTGTGTTTGCTTATGGCTATAGAAGCAGAAATGTTCAACTTCCCATAATGCTTTGGACATAAATATTCCACTCAGGGATTGCAATGATACTGTATTTGAATGCATGAACTTTAATTTGGAAATAAAAGCCTCCACTCTTCTTGGAAGGCTTTCCACAAGATTTCAGTGTTTCTGTAGGAATTTGTGTCCATTCATTCTGTAGAGCATTTATGAGGCAGGAACTGATGATGGATCAGAAGGCCTGGCTTGGAAACTTCATTCTAGGTCAACCCAAAGGTGCTTGATGGGGTTGAGGCCAAGGCTCTGTGCAGGCAAGTCAAGTCCTTCTTTGTGCACTGGATCACAGTCATGTTGGAAAACAAAAAGGGCCTTCCAGTTGGAAACATAGCATTGTCCAAAATGTCTTGGTATGCTGAAGCATTATGACTGGCCTTGGAGATAAGGGGCCTTAGCCTAAACCCTGAAAAACAGCCTCATACCATCATCCCTCCTCCACCAAACTTCGCAGTCAGACAGGTAACGCTCTACCTGCATCCGCCAAATCCAGACTCGTCACTCCACAGTCCACTGTAGGTGTGCTTTACACTGCTCCATCTAACACTTGGCATTGTACTATGAGATGTGAGGCTCATGTGAAGCTGCTCAGCCATGGAAACCAATCCACGATGCTCACACCACTCAGAATTTACATTAATGTCAAGGGAAGTTCAGAACTTTTCAGCTGTGGAATCAACATGGCGTTGGCGACTTTTACCCACCATGCACCCTTAGAAGTCTTTGACCCCGCTCTGTGAATTTAAGTGGTCTTCCACTTTGTGGATGAGTTGCTGTTGTTCCTAAACTCTTCCACTTTCTAATAAAATCACTTACAGTTGACTTTACAATAGTGTTGTATTCAAGACCATGCTATCTGAGACCAAGATTTGCCCGAGACCAGAGTGCACCGAGACCAAGACAAGACTGAGACTTTTGGGGGTTGAGACCAAGTCAAGACCGAGACAAGGTTGAACAGTTAAACAGCATTCTTTCTTTAATTTTATTTTTGTTTTAAATAAATCTGACAGACATAAACAATGTGTCTGGAACTCTTTCAAAGCACAACATGCAACAATCTAAAAAAATAAATGCATGTGTGTCTTTAAAAACCACTGACAAGTCTGGAATTATTTCAAATATCTGAAAATGTTTATCTAGATCTGTCAGGTGGATGAGGCCTAAAGTAAGTGTTCAGAGGTATTTCTGACTAGAAATAAGACAGACTGATGTCCAAGTTTTTGCAGGTCTAGCTATTTGTTTTCTTAGCTATGCTTCTCCTTGTAATAACATTAATGAAGTTCAAGAATAGCAGATCAGTGCTGGTCTTGATGGAAAATCTAGAGTCTGGCCAGTTCGAGACCGAGACAAGACCGAGACATTCAAAGTGTGGTCCTGAGACCATCTTGAGACCAAGCACTACAACACTACTGTAGAATATCCAGGAGGGATGAAATTTCATAAACCATCTTATTGCAAAGGTCCATCCATCACAGGGCCATGCTTGAAATCACTGATCTCTGCAGAGCGACCCATTTAGAATCAGAAATGTTTGCAAATGTAGCTTGCATGGCTAGATGCTTGTTTTTATACACTGGTAGCAAAAGGATCAAAGAAACAATGCAAATCAAATCAGATCTAAAGTCAAATCCACATGCGCCAAATGTCACAAAGATGAAAATATGTATAAATAATTTATTATGTCAAATAAATAATTCCCCATTTAGATGTAAAATTTCAAAACAGAAATCTTGTGGTGAATTCTGTTGGTGGTTCTTGCTGTAAATAGGCTTGTTACTAAGCATTAGGTCTAAAATCTATTATCTTTTAATTAGCATAAACTAACAGAACTTTCTTAAGCAACATTAAAACCATAACTGTGTGGAAAAATATCAATATATGTTAAAACTAGATATACAGCCTTACCATACTCTCAGCACTCACAGTCAGTTCCTGTCTGATTTTCTGTCTGATTCCTGCTAAGAGCCGAGTCTCCTTGTTGCATTTCTGATGGTCAAACAACTCATGTCTGTCCCTGTCTGGACGTGCTCACTTAAGGCTGCTAAGTGCTGAGTCCTCTTGTGTGCAAGGTTAGAATTATAAGGTGCCCAAGCAATATTTCATCTGTAAAAAAAGACAGTATAAAGAAGTGAATATGGCCACTGATGATGAGCTGTTGAAAGCTATTTGAAAAGATGAAGTTCTTCGATTGGCCATTTGTAGGTGTTGATTGCTCACTCCCATTCAGACAAATATTTACGGAAATTTCCAGCAGTAGCTTTTTAAGAAATTGTATCTCTACTTTGAGAGGTGTCTAGAAACTAGATGTCTAGAAATAGTGGGTGAAAATATATATACTGCTCACCATCTCATGACCTTTGTCATATTCAAGAGAAAAATGTTCACTGACTTGGGCTCATGAGACAAGGCCGAGTTCCTATAGAACAGCCGCTCAAAGGCGTCTTTATGTTATGAATGTAAACATACCCAGTAGGAACATCGAGGTTATGATCTCAGTTCTATGACCTTAGTTATGCTATATTTGCAGCAGAATAATTTTCAATGCTCTAGCTTTTGATTATTTATGACCTGCATCATCTACTTAAGATAATTCTCCCCATCCTGTTCAAATAGATTAACTACAGTGGACCTTGGCTCTAAGGCTCAGCCATACTGGAATCAATTTGCACACAGAAATCAGAGCAGTTACATTTATCAATGCATGCAATAAACATTGTGTGATGGCTATACACCGTACGAAACAGACCTCATCTCAGTGATGTCATCCATTATTTTCTGACGAAGCCTAAAGATGAAAACCACCATGTCCCCTTTACTTTTGAAGATTCTAGAAACAGACGGAAAAGGGAGCTAGCAAAATGGAAAACTGTTCTGTGGTCGAATGAATCAAAATTTGACATTCTTTAAGGAAACCACAGACGTCTTGTCCTATGATGTTTGGGATAACGCTTGTTATCAGTGCATAGTTCAAAAGCCTGCATCTCTGATGGTATGAGGTTGCATTAGTGTTTATGACGGGGGCATCTTCCACATCTGGAAAGGCACTTTATAGGCTGAAAGGTGAATAGAGGCCTAAGAGCATGGCTTCACAGTAGAAGAGTTTAGGTGGTGTACTGGCCTATCTGCAGTCAAGACTTTTCACCAATCCCAGGTGTCTGTTTCCCCATTCAGTGAAACGCCCATTTTAATTGTAAACCGACTAACCAAAAGAGGAAAAAACACTTAGAAAACAAGTCAAATTCATCACAGGGTATTGTGTCAGCGGATATCAGTGAGCCTGATGTAATCTGTGTTAACATGGCTAACATTAGCAGCTAGCTCCGTTAGCCTTCACTCCTCTATGCAGATTAATATCATGCTTTGATATGTGGCCTCTTTTCTCTTTAGTTACATGAGTTCAACCCTCAACAGCCTACCTACTACTTTATTTCCATTTACTATATAAAACTGTTGTGCTGTTCCTCCTACACGCTAACTGCTAAGCTACTGCTAGGCTTCTTATATTTACATCCGGTGAAGGTGTCCCTACCCGATCCGTCCCGGAAACCCGATTTGTACTGTGCAAACCAGCGTCTACACCCTGTCTACATAAATTAATTCTAACCCTGACCAGTGGAATATAAATGCTAAACCTAACCTCAGGAAGCTAACTAATTAAAATATAAACCTACCTCACGGATCGGGTAGCCACAGAAGTGCCAGGGGAAAGCTTACACAGGAAGGCAGCGGCCAATGACCGAAGCTTAAACAACCTCTAGTGGTGGGAGGTCCACTGCAGTTTAAAAGAGCATTATAGATTGGGATTTCAGACCTGTGTTTACAAGAAGAAAGAATTATAGGTAATTAGTTTAACCGACTCGTAAATCTCGGGCTGGCTAATTTGATAAACGAGTTTCACCGTTTAATCATGTGCATCCCTACCAAGGACTGTTGGGCAGGCAGAATCCTACATGAGACAAGAATGGGACAACATTCCTCTCCCAAAACTCAAGCAACTGGTCTCCTCACTCCCCAGATGTTTACAGACTGTTGTTAAAAGAAGACTGGATACTACACACTCGTAAACATGGTCCTGTCCCTACTTTTTTGAGACGTGTTGCTGCCATCAATCAAAGTGAGCTAATTTTTTTCATGAAATGGTAAAATGTCTCAGTTTAAACTTCTTATACTCAATTAAAGCTCTATTATTAAGAAAATGTGGATTTGCAAGTCATTCCATTGTTTTTATTTACATCTTACACAGTGTCCCAACATTTTTGAAATTGGGGTCACAATTGGCTAAAAATAGACTATTTTTTTTCTAAGTTTTCGTCGACCAAAACTAGACTTAAACATAAGTCAGGACATTAATCTAGAGACTAAGATTAAATTAAAAGTAGCTGTCAAAATTAACACTGATCAGAATCACATGACTGCAAAAAGCAACTTAAATAGATCCACAGTCCATTCAATGTTAACGCTGCAGCTTTGGAATTTGTGTCCACTGCTAAGAAGAAGTTATAAAAAAGCCACATCCTTAAATCCTGCAAAAAATCAAGAAGAAAGAGCTGAAAGCAGGCAAATTCCTCAATAAATCCAGTGTACTTTTATTCACTGGTAATGTTTCAATCCCCGACGCCCCTAGCATCAACATAATGGTGAACCTTTTTTATGATGTAACGCGACGCCACATCCCTCTCAGCCCACTTTCATCCATTATTTAGGCTCATGTGTCCAGTTTAGAGGGAGGATTCTCGGCGTGGTAATGGGCTTTGAATGGTCCCACAGTAACAGACCTACAATGTGATTACACATTCATGCCTCAGGTTAGCCACAGGACCTATTTGTGTTGTTGTTATTGTGTTTCCTGTTTAATTTGTATTCTGAATTGAGATCATCGGTGGGTATTTTCTTCCTTGCCTCTGCTGGTGTTTCTTCCCGTGCAGACCTTTTTACCCAGATCTTTTTATCCTCTTTTCATGGCAATAAACTTCCAACTGTTTCAGATGTTACAATCATTCACACTGAGAGCTACCTCATTGGCTATTTTCCATCACCGCTCTCCAAAACAATGAGACAGCCGCAGCTCAGGATTGGATCTGTTTGAATAAGTATCTCTGTTTCAATCATTTCTCTGCGTGTCCTTGTCCTGATCTCATCCTGGCTCTGCTGTATCGCTCTCCTTCACTCTTCTTCCCTTTAAGTGTTTTTCCCATCTGTTTGTGAGTGCCGCTGTCGCTCTTTGTCGCTTTTACCTCTCTTCCTCTTGCTTTCAGCCCCTCTTTAACGCTCCTCTTCCGCTGCCTTTAAGCTGGTGGAGTGTGACTCCTGTGATTGCAGCGTGTGTCCCCTCGGACTGAAGCAGACGCTGGCTTCTCTGCTCCGGGAGGGGAGGCTCATTTAGGCTCTTCACTCATGAGGGAACAGTGCTGCGTCCTATTCCTGTGCTTTGTCTTTCTGCATATGATAGATGAGACGAACAGGCAGCTAAAAGCAAGAAACATTAGTGCAGACAGATTAAACGCAGGTGGTGCAGCAGTCATTTTCATTCCTGCAGGCATCCTGAGAACATGTCAATTTAAAGACTTGGCTTGTAACAGGGAGACTAGAAAGACGACGACTAGAGAGAGACTAGCAAACGCTGGTAAAGGATTGCACTCCCCAGCATGTTGACAGTGAGCCTGACAGTTCATTAATCCAACCAAATCCCTCCAAAGTTACTCAAGTGTGGATTCTATTTTCAAATTTCCTATTAGTTCCTCTTTGTGGATTAAGCACTGCAGTTCACGAGCGAGTGCCCAGCCCGGCCCCGGCCCGGGCATCATATAATTGGCTTGTAATGGATTTGGGGTCGTCTTTGCATCGGTGATACGGATAGATCCGAGGCAGAACGGCTGCTTTCCAGTCTCTTCTCGCACACAGCCCACGTCGAGGCCTCTGGTTGTGTATAATTCCTTTTCTTTGCTCCACATTGTCATTTCTTTTTGGGTGTGTAGAGGCGGCATCCGTAGCTGGGAGGACGAGGCGGGGGGACGTGACACGGCTGGAGATGAAACATGTCAGGTGTCATGCAGCCTTAAGGCCTCTGTCAGCACCAGGACCCCCGATTCTTATTCTGAAACCATCCCGCCTAATCTCCAAACCCTAGGATTCTCTTCTGCACTATCTTTTGGATTCCTCTCTTTTTCCTCCTTATTCACTTTGTCTTTTGTTCTCAGTCTACATCCATTAACTGAATCATTTGCTTCCAAATAAAAACAGAAATGAAAAACTGCATCTCATTATCTTGCACCTGGTAGACACAGTTCTTAAGCTATAGTTCACAAACTAGTGGATTAAAATGCCATTTTCTACCCAGGCATTATATGAAGCCAATGAAACTGGACCCCCTGCAGGACTCCATTTACATAATCCTGTAGAAAATGATCTAAAATAAAACCTGCAGTAGCACGGGACATTTCGTTTTTGCAGCAGAGAGCTATGACTTGGGTGTCTTGGGTCACCAAGTTCTGTTTTAATAAATGATATCATTAGAGTTCACAACATGCATTAAAGATGAAGGGAAAAGAAAGGGCAACTTTGGGTAGGAAATCAGGCGCATGAGCTGGTGTGATTCAACTATCATCGTGGAAGCATTTATGCTGGTTTCAGAGCGGGTGCAAGGTTGCTGCGTGACAGCTGTGGTGTGGGGTGTGCTTCGCCTTGCACCATCACGACTATCCAGACATGTGTCCTGCTTACAGGCTGCGTCTTCCTCCCTACAAGTGACTTGATTCATCTGATAACTGAGCCAGGAAACATTCAGGATAAGAGCATTTTGCTCAAACAAGGCGAGTTTCTCCACAGCAGCGCCAAACTAAAGTGTCATCATGCTGTTTTTTTTTTTCTTTGGACATCTTCTACCAATGTGGACTATATTAGGTCCAAGCAAAACAGCTAATATAGCATATACTGTCACATGATCCTTGCTGATACATGTATCAGTACAGATTTTACAGAATCAAAACAGCTGTAAATGCTGCAACTGAAGTCTTAAAACGCATCTTTCTTATGGCGCAGTTAACAAAAAAAAGCCAACAGATGGCAGCAGGTAGTAAACTGCATGATGCAGCGCATGCTTCAGATCCAAAGCCTGTTACTGCTAACATAGAGCGAATATCTATAGAGTGGTGCAGTCGTGATGTAATTTTGTAGGCAAACCCGGAAGTTCGCGTTGGATGGGGTCCCTCTGCGTTGAGCCTATGGGATTTTTCAGTGGGTTTCTGGATTATTGCTGAAAATAAGCTCTGTGTCCAATGAAAGTTTATGAAACTTACACATTTTGTTCATGAAGATAATCTTAACAAATTGATAGTATATGCGTCATATCTGGTTCATTAATCTAACTGATGAAAGTAAAAAGCTAACATCATGCTATATTTAACTACAACAGAGTCAACTGAATTTAACGTCATCACCCGCGGATACAAGTGAATGGCAGGCTCAGGTGCCGCGTTTCGGATGATGACGTATAATCTTCCTGACAATCGCTGTAGTCCTTGTTAGCTGTCTTTTAGCACGTGAAAAGATGAATAATTCAAAGGTGGTTTTTAGATGAATTCTATGTTGTAGGATAAAACATTAAACTCTCTTGAGCTTGTGTTCACCACAGACTTCATGTCAGGCATTTAACGGAAAACTCATTCAAAAATCCCATAGACTTTCAGACGAGGGAACCGGAAGTGCTGAAATGCTAACTTACTTCCATGTTTTAGGACTCATTCCTGCACCACTCTCTTGATGGGCAGCAAGACTTAAAGCAAAAATACTGGATTATCTGGGTAATTGAACATGAGTCATGCAATACGCAAGCTGTGCACAAAACAAGGTAAAACACCAACACCAATCTTTACCTACACATGAAAAGACATCACACTAACCAGCCATTAGCAACAACGGCTCTATGCTATTCATCCAGTGCTGAAAGATGCTGTTAAGTCAAAATCTCCCTCAACTGTTAAAAGGGATCAGAAGATCACAAGCTGCACTTTATGCTTTATTTGTCAAGACCTGACCCATACACAGTCACTTATAATGAAGGCCTATTTAGTGAGAGTGCCCCTTTTAACCCCCACTATTGGTTTGGATGAAGCTTTTTTCCAGATATAAATCTAAGAGACATTTTTAACCAGAATATTATCATACAGAGACAACAGAGAGGACCATTTCAAGTTTTAAAAGTTAAGTTATACAATATTTGCATTTATCAAAAGCAAAATGATAATAAATAACAATAATTGTATCTACTTAACAGATCTCTGAGGATCTGAAATGAGGTGTTTTAAAGTGCAGGATCCTTAAAATTGTGAAAACATATCTTTTCTGTTATCTACCAAAAATGCTGTGGTGAAATCTGTGTAGGACATGTTTGTAAGGACATGTTTACTATCCCAAATCTGCCTGCATAAAGGCCATGATACAATCACAAATGTTTTATAATGCATATTGTGTCATGACCTCTATAGAGGGAATAGAGAAACCTCTAGTAAAAAGGTCATTCTATGGATCAATTTCCTTTCACAAACCTGAGAATCCATGCTCATGCTGGTAGTCTGAAAGCTCTAACTTTGGCATGCATGCCAAAAAAAGAATCAAGCAGTAATGCAGCCGTTACACAAGCAACATACACCCGGTCAGACACAGCCTGTAGTTTTTCTACAATGAAACTCTTGCCTCCTTAAGTGATCAAGTTTTGAGTTAGTTGACTTATTTTTTTGCTGTTTTGAGAGTAGAAACATGGTGGCGGCCCATGAAACACTGCTAGCTAGCTGAGGGAGATAAATGTTAAGCCCTAGCATCTATACCTGTCTGAAACAGAAATCTAAAGAATAGTTTTCTGTGTGCATCATTATCATGCTATAATTGCTGTATGTTACAAACACAGTTATATGCATGCAGGGCACTAAGGATACACTGAGGAGCTGCTCAACAGCAGCCCTCCACTGGTGGTTTTCAGGCCTTGGGACATCCACAGCATGACCACAGGGTCATGGCAACCTTGGCTGTGCCATATCCTCCCCTGACTCCACCTTTAAGGTGTGGACTTTGTTATTTTTTCAGCAGATTATTCTCCCATGCCCCTGCTAATATGCAAGGACATCCAGAACATGGCCGGGGTCGTGTCAATCCTCAGGTGGTGCCTTCAGGCACCACATCTACACCTTAATTCAACCTCAAACATGCATGAAAGCTCTGCAGAGTACTGCGCCTGCCTGCTTGTGAAATATTTTGAATCTGTTCATTCTAGCCAGGAGAAACTTTTGCTGGTTAACTGTTTTAGAATAATCAAAAATCAAACCCATAATCGATAGAAAACAACGGTCATAACCTTACCTACTTAAAATATATCAGCAACATTTTTGTAACGAAATTAGGACACTGTGACTCGTTGCTATAAGAAAACATCACCGTTTATTCCTCATTTATCGATCATATCAATATATATTAATATATTTTTATTTTTCACTCAGTTATTGTTTGTGAAAGTGTTCTGAATGTTTAAGGGTTAAGTTTGATAAATGCATATGATGCAGATGTTGTTGAATCAATGAGTAATCGTCTAATCATTGTGATCTCATTATCAATCACAATGATTTATGATTATTATTTTTTTTCCATAATTAAGCAGCTCTAGTGTGTGGGAGTCTTCCTGCATCCTTGGTAATTAGATCAAGAAATGTTCTAATAT
Source organism: Cheilinus undulatus (assembly GCF_018320785.1). Lineage (NCBI taxonomy): Eukaryota > Metazoa > Chordata > Actinopteri > Labriformes > Labridae > Cheilinus > Cheilinus undulatus. The sequence goes on along the minus strand of NC_054881.1, from coordinate 7,411,432 downwards.
CAGGTGTGTAGGATTTCCAGTTTCATGTTGGCACAGGGAAAGAAAAAGAAGTACCAGTATAATATGTGTGATGATTTTTAATAGATGAAGGCAGTGTTTCGATGTAGGCTCTGGCTGAACTTCATACCAGAAATTTATTATTCCGCCAGCGTATCCCCCTCCCACCCCCACCCAATCTGTCCAAATGTCTCTGCTGGACTCTCCCGTGGCCTCGTGTATCATCAGCTCTCATGTGCAGTCCCACGATGGTGATGTCACGTCTGAACTCTTGATGTGCTGGAGGCTGCAGCCGGGAGGAGGCCACAGGCAGACCGGCAGCTGAGGATTGAGTCAGGGACGCAGAACTAATCTGTGCCGTGCTGTGACTATCACGATGACCAGTCCACCAAACCACTGCTGCTTTCTAAATGCCTGTCCCTCCGTCTGCCGCTCAGGGATACCGGCGCTGCTCTGTTTTGATGGATTTGATAACATTTGTATGATCAAACGATTTTCTTTAAGATGCCCTTCACCTGAATCGATTACATGCAGTCTGCATCAATCTGTTTGGATTTAGGACGCTTTCGTCTCTTTAATTATCTCTCGGTAATAAATGATGCAAAGGTAATGCTGGGAGCTTTCAGAGCTTGGTGTTTTTGTGAAAAACAACAACCCTGATGGAGTGTTAAAGTCAGCTTCAAAGGTGTAAAGCAAGAAATAACACAAAATAAATGCATTTCCTTACTTAGTCTTCCATACACCCAGTTAAACAACTTTAAGGCAAGATTCCCTTTTCCATGTGGCACTTATGTTTGCATGTACCCAGGTCCCTCCTGAAGAGAGGAAGCAACTTTAAAATGCATGCAATGGAGTTTGACTTGGTGCAAATCAGGAAGCAAGGGACTCTAACCACTGATCCTCTATATAGGGATGTGTATGAGCAATCCTATGCCCAATTTGGCCATCATCCAAGTAACATTTCCTTGCTCATGCACTGTGCACATGCTGTTTAAGGCTGCAGTATTTCATCTAATTAGTAACCAAACTTTCTAGGTTCTATATAACTGAATATATTCATGAAAAAATAATGAGGAGGAAAATAATACAGAGAGGTGTAACTTCCATGAGTACTGCAAGCTGCATTACAGTAATGGCAAATGCTTCACAACTGCTGTTAACTCTCAAGAGGACAAACATTGAACCCTAGCACTGGTTAGCACACATCTTTGTAATGATACCACAGTGGAGATGATTTGCCTGCTAATAAAGAAACCAGAGACTGGACATGTGATAACATTTAGCAGCCTATTATAGAAGAAGAGGGCTTCAATGGGAGCAGGAGGTGAAAGATCGGCTCTTAATTCCGAGCTGTGCCAAATAATTTTGGCAGATGTAGCAGTGCCTGCAGAAGTGTCGAAACTCTTCATTTTTCCTTCAAGGATAACCACCGCGTGTTACAAATATAAGACCTTCCTGCAAATAGAGTTCACTTAAAAATGACCCTTTAGTTTTTGCACTTTGTTACTTAACTTGTGTTGCTTTCAGCACTGAGTGTCACTCTGAAATTAACAGCCAAGGAAAAAGCAGATTCTACCATCACCGCTGGCCAAAAGGCAATGGCATGATTAGATATTTTGAGTAATTCTTCAGCATTGCACTTTCTTCTGTTGCCTTTGCTGTAATACGAGCACAACTTTGCCAAACTGAACCACTGAATTTGGGTCTCCAAAAAGAGCCATGTTCCTTGTTAACTAGAGGAATACCAAGGGTCATGTTATTTGATGGGGTATCATTTCATGCATGCATGTGTGTAAGTTATAGGTATGCCAGGTGCTAAGGCACAGGTGTCAAACTCAAGGCCCTGGGGAAAATCCGTTCCATGGAACGTTTAAATCCAGCCCACGAGATCATATCATATTTGTATTATAACTGGCCCACCAGTATGAGGTCTGCAGATTTACTCCAGTATAATAATGTTAACTTCAACTTGATTATTTAAAATATCCTGGAGAAGTAATAAAAATCGGAAAAAGTAAAGAGTAAGAAAAAACTGATAAAAAGTCAAGAATGTGGGGGGACAATTAATTTGTTTTATTTCATATTTTCAATTTTGCATCTCAAGATTACAACTCAAACTTATGATTTTGAATTTTCATTTGTCACATATGTCACATTTTTATCTTTAAGATCCCCAATTTTAAATTTTAAGTCATATTTTGACCATTTCAATTCCTAATTTTGGCTTTTTAGTCCCATATTTTGACTTTTAAACACATATTTTCAATTTTTTTTTAATTTTTACATTTTAAATTCATAATTTTTATGTTATGTATCATATTTTGACCTTTTACACTCCCAATTTTGAATTTAAATCATATTTTTAACTTTTTAAGTCATCATTTTGAATTCTAGCTCATATTTCGACATTTTCAAATCCTAATTTTGGCTTTTTAATCCCACATTTTGAACTATCAGCCTCACAATTTAATACAAGTTGATATATTTTGACTTTTAAATTCACGATTTCAAATTTGATCTCATATTTTGACCTTTCAAACTTGCGATTTCAACTTTCTGCTTGTATATTTGCTCTTTAAAACATTATTTTTCTATTTTTAATATCGTGTTCTGATCTTTTGAGCTAATAAATTTGAAGTTTTATCTCAGATTTGAGCCTTTAAACTTATCATTTTTTCTTTGTATGAATTTCCAAATGATTTATCGTCAGTGCTGTTTTTTTTCATATTTTATAACTGGTGAAAATGAGGTTGACAGTTATGGTTAAATGTTGACTGTTTTTTTGACTGTTAGGCCCTCAGGTTAGACCTAAATCTGACTACAACACAGTCAACTGCGACTCTGCCGCACCTGAAAGTACTGCCCCTCATCGCTGATTGGTCCTATCACTTTCTAACCAGGCCCAAACGGTTCAGATGGGAGCTCTGCAAGATGGATTCACCAATGAGAAACACAGAATACCACTTAATGTCCAAAAGCCCAGACGGGATAAACCCCGACAAGTGGGTTGTTGGAATGAGGCCATTGTCTTATAGTTTTAAGATGCACATAAGCATACGAATCTAACAATTATATCAAATTCAATCTCTGATTGCCGGACTAACAGCAAGATGACAGGGATGGAGATTGATTTACCATTGCATACATAAACTAGTGCTGCACAATTAAAGTATTACAATCAGGCTTTGCAATTACAAAATCAAATAAAACGCTGCAATCATTTCTTTGTACTGAGTGGTAATTGAAAGGTTTGTAAAAATGCCTGCAGAAAGGTATTTCAGGTTAACAAAAGCACAACTACTGCAATTTGTAGTACCTTTAATTTCACTGGAAAACCTCTTTTTATGAAAATCTGTATTTTTTTCATTGCTATTTGTGCTTTTTACTTAATATTTGTACTTAAAACTATCATTATTCTGCATTTTTTTGATAATAGAGCAGGAAGACTTATGAAACCATTTATGGATTTTATTGCTATTGCAATTGGAAACTGTAAAATTGTCCAAATTGTACCAAATCTTGCAGCACCAGTATACATCTCAATCTGACCACTGTTCTGAGCATGCTCCACATTCTCTGTGCTGGACTTTTACATGGAAGTTGAGCAGCATAAATATTCAGCAGTGCGGAAGCCACACTGTCGTTTATCTTTAAATATCATCATAAGCTACAGGGACAGCGGCTTAAGTAGTCAACTTTTATGCATTATTTTAACCTTACAATCCTGCACCAGAGGTTGTCCTCAGGGTGTTATTGCTTATTATGATTCAGTATGTTAGAGTAACTTGAATCTATCCTACTTGTTTGGTCAAAACTGATACACATATAGAACAACAAATCCTGTAAATGGTTGTACTGCACAGAGGGGAGGTATGGAAATAAGACTCTCTCCCTGTAAAGCTTCTTTTAGTGTTATAATTTTGTAGCACAAACAAAAGTAGTCTTAATTTTAAAGTTAAAAGCTTTTTCGGACATCTTCCTCTGCAGTGACCAAGCAGTGGTAATGTATGTGAAGCCCATAGGGGGTAATTGAATATATTACTGCAATAAGTTGCATTGTGTAATTGAATTGAATCGTTAAATGTAATGTTCTGCGGGGTTGGTTAGTTTACTTGCTGGAACAGAAGGAGGTAATGGCATAAACAGACACACACAACTTTACTCAACCAGACGCACACACCGGTGTAATGGAGGTGCAATTCAAAATAACAAGGTTGGAGTCTGCCATCTCACAGTCTGATGCTCCCAAGCCAATTATCACATCATAATGAGCCGGTCAGCTAAGGATGCTTGCTTACATTCATTTAGAACGCCCTGCCAAAGTGACTACGTGCCTTTTGTGCTTAACCACGGTGTGTTTGTGTGAGTGTTTCCTCCCGCTGCAATTTTTCATGCTTATAAACTAGTGATAGGGATCCGGGCTGCAGGAAGAAGTAAAGTAATAAAGCCAGTGCAGCAGTGTGAAATGTGTTTATGTGCATGTATAAAACAGTGATGGGAGTGTATTTCTTAAAGAGACACTTTTAGAGAACATGCAGCACGGTCACACACTTGTCCTTAAAGTCAGGGAGAAAGCTCTTAAATGACATTTGTGGATGGTTGATTTGTTAACGCTCTCCCACAGTGAATCCCTGTGGACTCTATCACATATAATTAGCTCCTGTATGCAATTAGCACTGCTTTGCATTTTTAGAAGCTACAGTCAAGATGTGGCCAAATTCTAGGATTAATCTGATGTTTCTTTTTTAGAGTTACTTAGAATGAAGAAAACTGTTAAAGCAAAGGTAACTGTTGTTTTAGCTGGCATAGCATACGTATTTTTAGCTTTGGGGAAGGTACTGAAATGCTGCCAGCTAAGCTACATAAACTGAGCTAAGAAACACTGAAGCTAACTCCTAAAGAATGTGGAAGTTAGCAGCAACCAAAAAGGAGGACTCACCACCTGCAGGGATGGGCATGGTGGCCGGGTGCAGTGTGCACCAGGCAGCCTTGGAGGATATCTTAACTCAGAATCCTAAGCTCACTTTCACTCATTGCTTTATAGTCTTGCGTAACTTCCTCTTGCATACTTGTCCTTATGACTAACATTCTGAAATAGCACATACATCACCTGAATGCTTTTGTGTATCGCTGCTGGATAAAAACAAAGAGTGCCTCCTGACACTCAGTTCCCATCAGCACTAATGTGCACATTTCCAGGATCAGGTTTCTCTGGTTCATCTTACCCCACTCTCCCCTAATCTAGGCCTTTAAGCATCTCCACTGTTGCTTCCTTTTCCGTCCATGTCTGCTCCCATATGAACAGCAGCATGCTTTTAAAAGTTGCACATTTTGGCAGACTAACCTGCTGATCGTGAACTGAAGATTTCACTGTCAAACTGCTGCTGAATTCCCATGATGCACCTCCCTGCCATCTAACATTGCCATCATCTCCTTTTTTTTTCCCTTTCCCTATCACATCAGAAGCACTCTCAGCAGCAGATCATGGAAATGATTTACTGGTCTCAAAATGCTGCGTGGAGCACTTTAAAGACAAAATGAATGTCCCTCAATGAGATGCACACTTGTGATAGCGATCTATGCAAATTAGCTTGTGTCTAACAAAATACAGATAAGCAAATCCCCACCTTCAAAGTCGTTGAAGTCAATGAAAAAGCTGGTAATGATCTTTGAGTAAGTCTACCACGAAGTGCTCTGGAGGAGATCTGTGTACATCAGGTTGCTATTTTGTTTGATTAAAGAACAGATTGAAGTTTGGTGAAGTGCCAACACTCTCCAAAGCACTTTCAACAAAGTATTCAACAAATGGATGAGGAAGCATCTTGTGCTTCATTATTTTCTGCTTTTATGAACGTAAAATCTAAATTACCCTGAAAATCTGCAAGCTGCCAGACGTTTACAGTGTGTTTGAAGGTGGGCATATATGCTGAGCAGGAAAATGTAAAAGAAATGGCAGATTTTTATCGTCCTCAACTCGGCAGCGATGATGCTAACTAGGTCAGGAGACGGTTGGAGCATTTGGTTTGTGTTTGCACATGAAAACAACCTGTCCTGTCGATGAAACCAGCTGGTTCTGTGCTTGTTTTGAGTGGAAACTGTGCCCCCCGACAGCTTTTTCTTCCCCTCTTCACTTAATGCTCGACACCACCTGCTCTCACCTCTCCTCGCTGGCACCTTCACCTACAGCTGCTGGAAAAAGTTTGCCTGTGGCACTGGGATGACTGGGATTGTGACTTTCAGCAGCCTTTTACTCTTTCAACAAACAAAGAGCGAATCAAATGCAACACCCCGAAGAGGGACTTGGATTTTATAATTTTTAATAATCCTGTTGAAGCATTGATTTTTGCTGCAAGGGAGGAGAAAAGAGCAAAAAAACCTGACAGATATAAAACCCTAAAGCTGAGCAACATGACAGCAAAATTTAACAAAATATATTTTTCTTTCCACAGCATGCCTGATTCATGAATTTACTTGATTTTGATGCCACTGATGTTAGCTGCTTTTTAACAGGAACTCCTGGGTTCCTACTTTTCCTGTTTTCCTTTTAAAGATGGAGGGAGATAGAAAGTTGTAATTCTGCTTTACGTCATCCCAAACTTCAACCTCTGTACACGCAGAGAGTGTTTTCACTGCAATGCATTTCTGCACTGATGCCATAATGAAGCTCTGCTGTCTAAACACCTTGAGATGTTCGTATGGAGGCCCTGATGGCGTGATATTATGTCTCCCCATCTGTCAATCCACAAAGCGTCCTGGCATTGCAGGATTGAAAGACAGCATGGCGCAGCAGAAGTTCCACACAGTCAGACACGCTCTGATCCTGTTTTCGCCTCTGTAACCCGTCTGTTAGGACCTCCTAAGACAGCAGAGGAGGGATCAATTCATTCAAAGAGAGGACGTAAACATCATGGCTTTAATCTGCACTGTGAACCTGGCTACAATAGTTTAAGTGAGAGAAATGCAGTCATTTCAGTCCCTGATGATCCCAAGCAGTAGCACGTGTGTTATATGTTAGATCAGTGTTTCTGAACCCTGCTCAACCAGAAAAAAAAAAAAAAAACACATTTGCAAAAACTGCAAAAAGCAGCAAAAACATAGAAAGATAAATTGTGAAAAGTGACTTAAATGGGCAAAAAATTAGGGAAAAAAATGGAAACAGCAGCAGGGTAGCAGAAATGAGAAAAAAAATGGCGTTTAATGGCAAAAGGCAAATTAAATGGGCGAAAAATTTCAAAAAGGGGGAAAATTGCAAATAGCAAAAAGCAGGTTTAATTGGTTAAAATCGATGAAAGTGGAAAAATGTGCAAAAAGCAGCAAAAATTGCTTAAAATGGTAAAAAAGGGTAAAAAGGGCCCAAAAATGGCAATAAAAATACACAGACAAAAAAATGGTTGACAAACTGATAAATGTGACTTGCTGTGGATATTTTGTGAGATCAAAGTTTATTTTTTTAAGGTTTCTGGTGGAATAATATTTCAAACTAGATTAAAATTGCAATTTCAGCTGAAACTGTGTGGGGATGCTGAGAGCTGAATTGTGGAAGATGCACAAAAATGAAAATAGCATAAAAATAGCATAAAATGGCATAAAAGTAGATGAAAATGGCATTCAATAGCTCAAGAAAGGATAAAAAAATAGGTGAAAGTGGCGTAAAAAAGCTGTAAATAGCCTATAAATAGCTGAAAGTAGCCTTTAAATGGCTGAAAATAGCATAAAAATAGCTGATTTTGGCCTAACAGTAGCTGAAAATTGCATTCAATGGCTGACAAAGCATAGAAATAGCTGAAAATAGTATGAAAATAGCTATACTTAAAAAATTATAAAAGTTAGAAATGAGAAAATCATAGCAGTCAAATGACAAAGAATCTGATTTTTTTAATGTTTAATTGGTGTTGATACGACAAAGTATCATGGAGGAGATCGCCAGCGTGGAAGAAGGATAATAAACAAAATGACTGATGCAAATATCAATAGTGTGGATGCTCAGCATCCCCACTAATTAAGACATACAAGAGCCCCAAATCATCACAAAAGAGCCACGCGTTGAGTTTCACTGCGTAAGATATTTACAGTATCTCAGGAACCATACAACACATCTCTATAGAATTAACTGTGATTGGAAGCTTTCCTTTTCACCAATCTACAGAGGAATCCTGGTGTTCAAATCGCTTCCAGAACATTTCTAAACCAAGTGCAAAGTGAGATGTCTATCCAGAGCTTTGACAGTACAAATCCACATTGCTTAGTCATGATAATGTCACTATTTATGTAGTTTTTCACTATAGAAAGCTAGCAGTGCTGCTATCAGTCCTCTACTTTGACACTGAAAGTAAAAGACAACAACTTCCTGTTTGTCTGTCAGCCCATCCGATGCTCTAGTTTCTTCTTAGTTATTTGCCAGTGGGACAGGTACGCATAAGTAGTCCTCTAGTCCCTGAAATACCACACTGGAACACCACATGTACACAAAATTTGAGTTGGTTTTATGAAGATTGTTGATAGTGATAGTTTATGTTGTATGTTTGTTAGCATGTTGTATTTTCTCCTGATAGACAAGGCCTGTAGGAGCTACATGCAGATGTGAAAAGTCTTGGTCACAGTCTTCTATTAAGTTTTATGAGATTAAATTTCTGTTTTGTTCTTTTACTTCTGCATTCTGGTCCTATGACTTTAGATTTATTCGTCAGACATTCTTGCAGCACACAGATACTAGTCCAGGCAGACATTGCATATCCCACCATCTCCAGTCCATAATATCATCAAGAGATTCAGAGAATCAGGAGAAATCTCTGCACAAGGGACAAGGCCGAAGGTCAGTATTGTATGCATATGATCTCCGGGCCCCCAGACCGCATTGCATTTAAAATGGGCCTGATTCTGTACTGAAAATCACTGCATGGTATCAGGAACACTTCCACAAACCATTGTCTGTCATCGCAGTTCACCGTGTCATCCAAAAATGCAAGTCAAAGCTGCATCATGCAAAGAAGAAGCTGCAATCCTCACTGGGCCAACACTCATTTAAAATGGACCAAGGCAAAATGGAAAACTGTTCTGTGGTCAGATGAATTAAAACTTGAAATTCCTTTTTTAGAAACCATGGATGCTGTGGCCTCTGGACTAAAGTGTAAAGGGGCCATCTAGCCTGTTATCAGTTCTAAAGCCTGCATCTCTGATGGGATGGGGTTGCTTTAGTGCTTATGGCGGGCAGCTTACATCTGGACAGGCACTATCAGTGCTGAACAGTAGATAAAGGTTTAAGAGAAACATTTGCTCCCGTCCAGACAATGTTTCTCCCCAAGAAGACCCTGACAATTTCAGAAAGACTATGCTAAATCACATCCATCCCAACGGCATGGCTTCACAATAGATGAGTGGTGCTGAACTGGCCTGCCTGTAGTCCAGACCTTTCACCAATAGGAAACATTTCTGCACCATAATCCAAAAAATTTTGAAAAATATCAGGCAAGAATGGGACAACATTCCTCTCCCAATACTCCAGCAACTAATCACATCACTTCTCAGACATTTACAGACTAATGTTCAAAAAGAGGAGATGCTAAACAATGGCATAGTCCCTACTTTTTTACGATGTGTTGCTACCATCAAATTCAAAATGATCTATTTATGTATCATTAAACTAGCAGAAAAGAACTATTCCGTGATATTTTCTGCCTCTAAATTTGAGACAAAGAGCTGAAGATGATGTTAATCCGCAGATCTGCAGAATCCTCCTATATTTCTATGCAGCACTGTCACCATGAGCAACTGTTTGAGATTGCATTGCCATTTCATTTAAAGTTGTTGATGATGAATTTACACTGCTTCAGGCCAACAGTACGTAATAAGCTGACCACAAAATCCACAGCACAGGAGAGCGTTTTTTCCCTCGTATAAAGAATGAACTATGAAGCAACCGAACCCTAAGGGGCTCCTCGCTCCTCGCCACTGATGGCAATTGGATCAGATGTGGTCGGAGCCCTGGATTTTAATGATGTGCCGAATGTCTTTGCCTAGAGACAGAGGGGTAAAAACACACAAGGGTTCAAGGTCAGGCGTCTCTGTTAGCAGGTGCTAATGCGTGCTGCTTACTTAGCATGAAGAGTAACAGTACTTCCTGTCAGTAATCAGCGCTGGGAGAGAGGAGAAGCTCCTGCCCGGCTGTGTGGACGCTTCCCCCCTTAGATTGGTACATCAGTTTGAGAAAAGTTCTAACAGGATTGAACTTTATGTCTGTCAAAGAGACGAAACACACTTCAGCGGGAGGAAAAGAACGACTTAATTCAAAATGACATAATATTAACCTTTTCAGACAGACAAAACAGATCAATGCACCCTGTTGTGTTATTAATATTTTATTTTGTTTTCTTTTATTTGGAAAGGTAAAACCCGTTTAATTGCTAGAAAGAGCTTGTCAAGAAAACTTCATTGAGGGCTGGGAGCAAGGAGAAATCCATGGGAGAATTGTGATTATAAATTGACTGCATTGATTGTGTTGCTGTAGTGCACAGAGGAAGGATGGTGAGGGTGGAAACAGTGCATCTAGTAGACGCATAAATAAGCCAATACAAATATCAATACTGTCCTCACTTTGAGGTTATCCACTGCACATATCAATAAAAAAAAAGCAAGGTTAAATAAAAGTACAATTCTTTTATTTCTTCAGGAGGACATTCGGCTGTTTAAACATCCTGGAAATTTTTGTTTAGCATGGATTTTTAGTTTCTACCACTCTTTTAGGACCTGATGAGTTGAAAACCTGAGCCTCGTCTATGAACAGGAAGTAGTTCTGACCAAGAATTATGTCTGTAAGTCTCCCGAAGGTGCTGCTTCTGCAGAAAATCGGGTTTAGAGCAGATGTTTTGGCTGGTTGGTCAGCTGTATCAGTCAATAAGAGATGGTGTCAGAATCCAAGAAGTGTCAGAGAGTCATTTCCTTGTTTTTATGACGATGCATTACAAAGACTTGCTTAGGCCTGGCATGATCAAACTTTCCAGTACAAATTCAGAATTTCTTGAAAATTTTCTCTTCCAAAATCTGCTTGAATTCCCTGAAATTTCAATTCTTAAAAAAAAAAAAAAAAATTTTAGTAAGAAGCAGTTTTTCCCAACACCCCCCTAGTGTTTCTATGGGGTGGGGGGGGGGGGGGGGTGGGGGCAAAAATGATGATGGATTTTGTCTTTGTTTTGTTTTGTTTTTTTTTTTTGGGTGGAAAAAGTTTGCACGATCTCGCAAAAGTAGATTGAAATGAGGTAGCAGTGACTACTTCCGGGTCAAACCAACCAAAATAACGCAAGGCGAGAATCTGTGGGGGAGACTCATTGAATTTTACTTCAAAATTGGCCATACATGTTTAATCCGGCCTTAGTTGCAGGCATGCTTTTCATATCAGCGAATGGCATTTGAAGAGAATTTTGAGTGAAAGGGGAGTCTCTCTCGATCTTGCACACTGTTAAAAAAAAAAAAAATCCATCTCCATTTTTTGTTTTTCCCCCATGTCCCATCCAGAGCTTTGTATGTTTCAGTGAAACTTTGTCATAAATGAAAATAACTGAATAAAAATAAAAAAAATCCAGGAAAATTTGTCAGTAAATTCCCTAAAATCTTTAAGCAAACCCCCTTAAGTTATCCCTTTCACTTTTTCATACCGAGATATTAGAGAAAACACAATATCTGAAAAATGTTAGGCCATTTCGCCCAGATCTAAACACAGGGTATAATTATAAACATGTGCATTACACAGCAGGTTTTTTCCTTAATTAAAGGGAAACTGTTGCTAGGATACGCCACTGGCATATTACCATCATACCATACATTATAGTAGTGACAACCAAGCTGGAAACTAACGGTTGACACGGTCATTTATTTGCCTTAACGCTGGCAGGAGTCTAGCTAAACACCAGCTTTTACAAATATTGCATTCTCCTGTGGAATAACCTTTAATGTATATGCTGCCGTGCATCACTCCCTTATTTAGCTGCTGTTTTCTAAGGAGGTAGTTGTCCGTCTCCTTGATGTTAATTCATATTTGTATGTTGAAGAGGTAGCGTCAGTGCATTATCTCTGCAAACCTGCAGGATAAAGGTGTCCTATAATGCCCTGGAATGGATCTTGTGCATATTTGGTGGCACCGCTGTTCATCATAATGCTGCCTTCCTCATTTCCAACAGTTGCAGATTGCTGCATTAGCGCCACCACTGGGACCGACAAGCCGGAGATCATAATGGAATCTAAATTGATGCCATCAAAAAATCACAGTGTGTGCAAGCAACAATTAAGGGCTCAGAGAGACTGGGAGAGACATTTTGCATATTAATAACAGCTTGTTCGACTAAAATAATAAAGTTCTTGGAAATATTTACCGCTTTCTGACATTCTCTCAAAAATTTTCTTGATAAAAGTCATGGGAATCTTGCATCATTTCAGTGACTCTGACAGATAAATTAAAATGCATCCACTCTGAGAATCATTAATTTTCTCAGAATTAAAAATATCAAGGACGAGGCCCCTCCCGAGGTGTTTTATAACTCCATCGCCATGGTTACAAGGATAAGCCGTGTGACTTATTTGAACAGAAGGAGCATTACTCTGATGTCATCCATGACATTTTAATTTATCCATCCCATTTTTCATCAGCGTTAAAATTACAAGGGGGGATAAATGGAGAAAAAAAAACCCTCCAAAATGAAAGCCAGATTTTCTCAAAGACTTTCGGTTCTGGTCACAATCGGCCAAAAAATGAAGCCGTCAGAGGAATGTGTTGGAAATTGGCACATTAGTGGTATAATTACAGCTCAGAAGAGACGCCCAGCGCTGTGTGACTCCAGAAAAGCCATTATCTGTGCAGCGACAGAAAGTGACGGGTCAATGCGAGTAAAGAAGAGATGAGACAGGATAAACAAAAGGCCACAGTTCTGCCTGGCCTGCCTGACACTGGTCGCATTGGCCTTACAAGCACACAATCACACGAACGTACACTCAATACTCGTGGACAAATAAACATACAAATGCTGGATCGGTGGACTGTGACAGACTGTTGGTCTGCTGCTGCCGAGGCTCAGAACACAAAATAGAAATGGCTCGCTGCCCAGCTGAGCCTGCTTCTCAATGAAAACACAAATGTTCTACAATCATTTACATATTTTTTATTCAATCTGATTAATTCAGACTGTTAGAGTAATGTTCAGGCACATGAAGAGTCATTTAAATTAATGTATGTGTGGAAAACGGCACTGTAAATTCTTAATATAGAGGAAGAGCAAGGGCGCAACATGGAGACAAAGACGGACATGTTTGATCTGTTAAAAACAACTCCATGCCGGTATATTTATGATAACCAAGCTGATTTTCGTGTGTTTAAGAGAGATATTCCCCTCCTCGATCTGCTTGGAAGACAACAGACGCCATCCTGACTTAAGATTATACCATATGTTTACTATCAGAGGTCCTGTAGTGTGGGGGAAGACGGTCAAGAAAGCATGAGTAGGATTGTCATGTGGAACCGAACAACGACCAATCAGGAAGCAAGCTGACTGAAGGAGGAAGCACAACAAACACAGCCCTGGCATAGCTGTTGAATTAAAACTTAATTTAATTGGCATGCTCTGCATCCTGAGATTATTCTTTGCATACCTCACTTGTATAAGTATGTAAGTAATAAGTATGTGTAATGAGTAGAGATGGTGATAGAAACATGCCAGGGCTCCATGCCGGTTCCGGTTCCCAAACCCTGATTTTGAACCAGCCAAAACCAGAAAAAAAACCTGTTCGAGTTTGGAATCTGAAAAGTTGGTTCTCAGCTGGAACCAAAAAAACAGTTGGATCTTCTTCACAACCTGTGACATCATCAGTGGGTGTGTCATATTTTAGGTTGTGAAGACAAGTGGAAAATGCAGAAAAAGTGGAAGTCTGCTGAGGAGACAGACAGTTTGGTTGCGATACGGCCATCGACAGAATTCCAGGTGTAGCTGGAGAGTAGGGAAAGGAAGAGCAAGTTACAGGCCGAACTCAAGGAAGAAAAAGCGAAGGCTGACCAAATATGTTAAAAATGTCCCGCAGAGGAATGTCCTCTCAATGGTTAACCTTAAAGACCCTGTAAAGTGAAAATAAATCTGTTTTTAGGTTTGTTATATGACAAGTCACTTTGTTCAAATCTACATCAAATTTCAGTCAAATAAAACATCTCTAAGTTTATAAAATTAAGCTTCAAAATCATGAAAAATGAGGCAGTAAAATCTGCTCCAGGATGGTGTGGGCATGTCTGTTGAATGAACTGAAGCCACGCCCACTCTGGAGAAATAAAAAAAATGCTTCAATCTGAATGGAGGAAAGCATTCACACCATTAGCCTGACTCTTGACCTTTTGTTGACCTCAGAAGAAGAGACAAAGTCTGTTCTCTAGCTTAAATCTCCGTTATAAAACTTTAAATGACCCTTAGAACACTGTAGCTGATAGATTCAACAAATGTATCTTACAATTAACCAAAAAGAAACACATTAAACTGACTGTTAAGTTTCAATAAAGGCAGTGACATCAGCTCACAACAGACTGTACTGAGATAAACTGCTCTGTGATCTTATGTTGTAGTTTTAGAGGGCGGGGCTAAATCCCATTGTGGGTTGGTGACATCATCAGCCAACATATTGGCCCCGCCCAAATTGAACCAAGCCAGGAAAGAGGTGGAAAACTAACGGTCTAAATTCAAAATTAGGTCACATGCAGATCTCAGTGTTTCCACATTTTTAGCAGCCATATTCTAACATATAGTGTTAAGACAAATTCTGGATTTTACTCTACAGCAGGAGTCATCAAGTACATTTGAACAAGGACCAGATTTAGTGTTGCCAGAGTCTCTGAGGGCCAGACTTCCAAATAAAGAAAAATTAAATCAATACTTTGTTCTATTTTTGCCACTTTTCATTACTTTTTTCACCATTTTTGCCACTTTACACCCATTCTTGATATACTTTTGCCCCTTTTGTCCTTTAATACTAATGGTTTGCCACATTTTAACCTCTTTTCACCAATTTTCCTGCAAGTTTTTGTCCCTTTGTGCCACTCCACAACCCATTTGGACGTTTATCGCTAATTTTTGCCACTCTTTGACCCCATTTCACCACTTCATCCGTTCGTTTTTGCCAGTTTTAATACATTTTTAAATATTTACCAATAATTGCTGACAAGTGAATTTCTGTAAAGACAGATCAAATGTGAAGTCATTCTACAACTCTGAATATTAATTTCTTTTGGGGTGGATTTAACAGCTGTAGACATTTAAAGCCAAAAGATACTTAAAACCACAATATTTTCTTTTCCTGCTTTTCTGAATTTAATGATCATCTGGGGGCCTGACAGGAAGCTTTGGGGGGCCTGATTTGGCCCCTGGGCTGCCAGTTGATGATCAGTGCTCTACAGCAGACTAGTGTGCCTTGATGCAAATCAAGGTGTGCCTTGAGGATTTGGCTGGGCCCCTGAAAAAACCCAGAGAAAGCTCCCTCCACAGCTGTGATGTATTGATGATATCAGTGCATGTGTGTTGGATCAGTAGCATTGGTGCTAGCATCCTGGATAACAGTTATTTCATTTGGCAAGCTGTTATTAAGTTGAAATTGGTGTTGAATTATAGATTCACGAAATTTAACCAAGTTAACCAATTTTTCTACCCATTTGTGACTTATTTTTACAACTTAAACCATTTTTGCTGCTTTTTTTTCAATTTTACAACTTTTTAAAATACGTTTGACCCATTTTTGCAACAGTTTTGGAACTATTTGCCACATTTAACCCATTTTTGCCAGTTTTTGCCTATTTTTGCTATTATTTGGACATTGTTTCACTTTTTATTCCATCACTTCAAACCCATTTTTACCATCTTTTTAAAACATTTAACATTTTGGCCACTTGTTACCATTTTTTGCCACCTATTAGTCACTTTCAACATGTTTTTACCACTTTAAACCCATTTGTTGGTCCCTTATGCCAATTGTTACCTATTTTTGACTATGTCTTGCCACTTTTTGCCCAATTTTGCCATGTTTTTTCATCACTTTTAATCAATTTCCTTTCAGCCACCTTTTGCCCACTTTTGCCACCCCCAGTTGGCTGGGCCCCAGAAACCTCACCCCTTTATCCCCCTTATGGACCATCTTAACTGTTATATTATTTCAAAAGACTATTTTGTGTTGATATGAATATGGTGTGCCTTGTGATTTAATCTTAACCTTAGCTGTGCCTTGGGTGAAAAAAATTTGAAAACCACTGCTCTACATGGTCTTTAAACTGGTGTGAATGTGGGCTGGTTCACCTTTTTGAATATTAATGAAAAATCAGATGTCATTCATGTAAAACTCCAAATGAAGCTTAGCATTAGCTCACTCAGGACACGGTAGTCAACAGCTGCCTCCCAGCTCACACAGCCAATCACAGCTCTTTCTCTTAACACAGGGGTGTATTTAAATATGACCACTTCTCACTAATCCCTGCTTGCATTAATGCCAATGCACCATGCTGCTGCTGCTGACAAAGCAAACCTCCACCACTCCAGCCACCTCCTTTATAGCTTAACCCTTGTTGCACCCTCATTTTCAGATTCATGCTACTATGGATTTATTTCTTTAACTACTTTTATTGTTTTCAGTACACATTATCATACATGAATCTATCCATATGAGAGTTTCTAGCCCTGCACTCCATGGAGTAAAAGTGTATATCATTTTGCATTAAAATGCTAAAATGTATGACGAGTGTTCCTGACTGAATAACAAATGAGGCCAAATTGTGAAGTCATATATTTGTCAGGCTTGGTGATCAACTGGTGACCATGGGGGATCATAACTGCAAGATGCCTAAAGATTACTTCCTAGCTTTCTATATGGAAATGTGCTGCTTTAAACACAGGAGCTGCCGCCGCCAGTTTATTTTACACCAGTAAATAACACCAGTGGTAAAATGTGCCCATGGTGTGTGCAGGATTACAGCTCCACTAATGATGAATTGCTGGTTTGTTAGCAACTACATTAAGCTTACATCTTCACCTAAACACAGACGCACATCGACACCAACAGCTGGATTAATTGATCACTTATTCATGCTCAAGTTTATGGCCATCATTTGTGCTTTTTCATTATTAATCGTATGTACAGGATCGTTGACGCTCGCTCTGTGGCTGCTTCTTTTCCCTCGTCTTATCGCCTCCTCACTATGCAGCTCCTTTTTTCCACTTAACTCCTCCATTCTTCATCACGCTCTTCCTCTACCTTTTTAACTTTTATCGCCTCCTTTTTTCCTCCTCCGTGTTTGGAAGGAGGTGACTGCACTTAAAGGCGTAAACGAGTGCAGCTCCACTCCTCGTTGCAGGTTTCTCTTTTCCCCTTTGCAGTGGTTATTACCATATGATTATTAGTGATGGACAATTGGCCTCAAAGATGTTTCATTATGAAAGAGCTCGCTGGGATCTCATTAGCACTCTCCGTCTAAGGGCTGCTGCTCATGCCTGCTCCGCTCGGGGGAATTACGTTTCGATCACCAGGGCCGGAGTTAACAAGGCAACATTAAAGGAATGTGAGGGTGCAACCGCCAAAAAGAGACAAATTAGTAACCTCCAAGAGTGTCAGAGGTGCTCGATTCATTTAATAAAATATGAGAGGTGTGCTGGATCTAAAGGCGGTTACATTAATTTACAGTAGAGCCTGCTTTCACACAATGACTGTTTGGCGTGGATCGCAGCCTTTAACGCTGTGGGCATTTGTTTTTCTTTCTGTTTGACAGGAGCATCCATCAAAAAATGTAATTTCATTTCTCTTCAGCTGTTGATAAAGTTGCTGACTTGTGCCAGTCCCCCTCCTCCCCTCAGGATCAATAGCTGTTTATACAAATAACGTTCAGGAGAACAATACGGCGAGCGGTGGCGATGCTGGAGGTGACTCTCTCCAAGGGCAGCAGACTCTCTGTGGTCTGCTCTTTTCATTCTGCATCTGAAATTAAGCACATAAAGCTCCGAGAGTGGTGAAAGTGTTTGTACGGGCCGACAGCTGAGGTTATTACACGCACGCTCCATAATTGAATGCAGTAATTGTTTAGACGAAAAGCTCATAAAATTACAGGACCTTTAGGTTGAATTTATTAGCCTTGAATGCAACACAAAGTGCAGCACAGCAGAGGAAATTAGATCTGTTAAAGCTTTATTGACCTCTATTCACTTTTATAAACGTACAGTGTTCACGGTATGTCAAATACAGCAGCGCTGATGGAGGCTAATTACTCCTGCCGTCCCAACGTTTTAGTGTTAATTCTAGCACCTGTTTTGGGATCTGCATCCACAGATGGTTTCCTGTGAAATGCTTTTTTTATTCACTAAGATATATACAGACGTGCATGTACAAAATGACTCATGAATGTTCAGTGATTGCAGTTAATGAGGCAATATGCACACCTTTAAGTTGTTCACATAGTTCCATTTTTGGTTAAGTAAACAAGTTAGATTAACAGTTAAGATTTTTTTCCATAAACTCTTCTTTGTTACATTTTTTGGACCTGTCTCCATAGCTGCCATTTTTAATGCAAATCCAGTGTAGTCCAGTGTTTCAGCACGCAGTATCCTAAGCAAAAAAAATACAAAAACACCTGTGGTATAAGCTGCTTTTGTCACCACTGTCAAATTGCCGAAGTCAGGGGTGTCAAACACAAGAATCTGGCCCGTGGTACAGCCCAAAAGATCATTTCATATTTTTTATCATAAGTGGCTCACTGGTATGAGGTCTGCTGATTTCTCCCAGCATAAAAATGTAAACTTAACCTCCATGATTCAAAATATCCTTAAGTCATAAATAGGTTTCTGCCAGACAAATTCATCATATTAAGAGAGCAGCTGCTAAAATGCCATTACAAAGCAGCAAACAGGTATTTGAAGCTGCTGGTGCCTCTGGAGTCCCACCAACCTCAAGGTTTAGGATCCTCCAGAGGCTTACAGCTGTGCATAAACCTACTATTCAGCCACTCCTAACCAATGCTCACAAGAAGAAACGGTTGCAGTGGGCCCAGAAATACATGACGACTCATTTTCAAACAGTCTTGTGTACTGATGAATGCTGTGCAACCCTGGATGGTCCAGATGGAGGAGTAATGGATGGTTTGTGGATGGCCATCATGTCCAAACAAGGCTGTGACAAAAGCATAGAGGGGGCGGAGTCATGTTTTGGGCCAGAATCGTTGGGAGAGAGTTGGTAGGCCCCTTTAGGGTCCCCGGAGGTGTGAAAATGACCTCAGCAAAGTATGTAGAGTTTCTGACTGACCACTTTCTTCCATGGTACAAAAAGAAGAACAGTGTTTTCCATAGCAAAGTTATCTTCATGCATGTCAATGCACCATCTCATGCTGCAAAGAATCCCTCTGTGTCATTGGCTGCTTTGGGCATAAAAGGAGAGAAACTCATGGTGTGGCCCCCATCCTCCCCTGACCCCAACCCTATCGAGAACCTTTGGAGCATCCTCAAGCTAAAGACTTAATTTCAGTAAATATGACTTCCTAATGCTGCAAATTCATGTGCATAATAATAATGTGGGACAGTGCATTTGAGTTTTTCATTTTTGAAAAAAAAAAAAAAGTTATCATTGGGAAGTTTGTTCAATCGAATTAGAGTTATGTTCTCACGGTTGATGACTTGAAAATTATACTGTCATTCGCATCAACTATTCAGGAAAATCAGACAAAAATATCATCTGCATAATAATTTGGAACGCGTTGTGTAGGTCATATTTGACTTTTTATCTCATATTTTGATCTTTAAGATTCACAATTTAAAATTTCAACCCATATTTTTACCTTCAAAGCATGAATATATATTTGTCTTTTAAAAAACTTTTCAGAATTTGTATCTCAGATTTTGAACCTTTAAACTTTTCATTTAGACTTTTTTCAAATCTCAGAATCATTGAGCATCAGCAGTAAGTTTTTTCCCCCCATAATTTATTGCCTTTTTAAAATCAAGGCTGACAGTTTATGGTTAAATCTTGATCCTGTTAGGCCCTCATGTTAGACCTGAATTCAGAACCCGGCCCCTGCTGTTATTGAGTATGACACACCTGCTCTAAGTTGAGGACAGTTCAACTTTTAGGAACAAGGCTCTGCAAATCAATATCACGTCTTCTTCACTGGCCAATCAAAATCAAGAAGGGGCGAGGCTTACAGTAATGACAGAAGGGAAACCTATCCGTTTCAGGGTAAAGTTTCAAGATTTACCACTGGTGCACTCAGGGGTGGGCATGGGAGGCCACTGCCCATCCCCTTGATCCCCCACTGTTTGAAAAATATGATGAATGTGCCCTCTTTGGATTCCCTTGGGTTTATGGTGGAGTGTCCTCTTTAGTTACATATAAGTAGAAAAAATTGGAATAGTGAGCCCTCTTTGGTGGGCAAAATTTGACTAAGTGCCCTCTTTGGTGCTCACCTAGAGGACAAAAGTTGACAGTGTGACTTCTTTGCTTACATAAAAGTAGACAAAATTTGGCAGAGCCCTCTTAGGTGCCCCATGAGTAGGTAAAATGGAACAAAGTGGACTTCAAGTGGACAAAATTTGGCAAAGGGCCCTTTTTGATGACTTCCAACTGAACAAAATTGAAAAGGTGCCCTCTTTGATGTCCTCTCGGTGGTAAAAAATTTGACAAAGTGTCCTTGATGCCCTCTTAGTTCACAAAATGTGACAGGTACCCACTTTGGTGTTCTCCAAGTGGACAAACTTGTGCATATTTAACTAAGAGAATGGAGGGGAAAATTCTGCAAAAACTCAATGTGAAAATTCCATTAATTTGCATTCCCATCCTGAAGATTTGGGAGAATGTTCAAGACTTTTATGCATGTGGGAAATCGCCCTGCAATTGACCTCTGACATGATATAAACTGTTGTATAGAGACACAGTGGTGTGGTAAACACGGTGGAGTGAATCACATAACTGCTCAGTAAATCAGTGACAATAAACTGTCCTGAAATCGAACGATAAATGCCTAAATGGGCATGATACAGCGATCACTATAAGAATGAAAACAACACGAGCAGACACTCTGAGAGAGTCCTTACATTACTCAGACCTTAATCCTCCACTAACCAGCTCTGAAATCAAAATTGTCTCTCTCTTCTCTCAGACAAGGCCGCCGTCTCACTCCACTGGTTACTTGTCACTTGTTCTCAGGTGTGTTCCACTTCACCTCCGTTCACACAATACCAGCTCTATTGTAGAGGAGCTTATAGACAACCTCAAAATGACTCCTGCTGTCTTTTTTTCATTCTGTTGTCCTTCCCTTCACCTTTTCACTTTAGTCGCTGTCTCACTTTCTCCAACGTTTTCACTTCTTTCATGTTCCTCTCTCATTTCGGGAACATTTGTTCTTTTATGTTCTGTTTGTCACTACAAACTGTTTTGGGTAATGCAGCATATCGGAGGTAATTATAGCTGCTTCCAAAGAGCAGGGATTAAGGTGACTTTATTCACAACAAAATAGGAGACAAATACTTAAAAACTAGGTTGCAGATATTATTGTTTTCCCCCAGTGGCTGATGTCTGGGAGAAAATTAAAAAGGGTTCAGCACTTTAAGTGTGAAGTTTTGTTTTGACTTAAATATCTCATTAACTACTGTAAAAGGTGTTTTATTTTGAAAGGCTGCAGAGTCAATTTAGTTTGTGGAAAGATGACAAAAATAGCTTTTTGAAGTTTTTCAGTGATGGAGGTCATATGATAAGCTACAAATAGCTTGGCCAATAGTTAAACGTATGAAACCACTACATTTCTCTCTCTCTCTCTATATATATATATAGATATCTATATCTATATCTATATATATATATATATATAGATATAGATATATATATCTCATATGTGCATTAGGTTGGAGATTTACATGCTAACTACGTAGATGCATCAAAGCTAACATAAATATGTTAGCTACGTAACATGAGCTTTGGCAAACACAGCTTAAGATAGTTTAGCTACACAGAAAACAGAAACATAGCTTACGTAGCTGCTTTGTGAGCTAAGCTTTGGCTACATAGCTGCACTATCTATAGCTAAGTAAACTGAAGCAACATGGGCTTTGATGAACGCCAGCTACAGCCAATGTACCTATGTAGACAACGTACCTACATACCTTACACGGCTGCTTTGCGAGCTTAGCTTTGGCTACACAGCAACATTATCTACAGCTAAGTTAACTGAGGCAACATGAGCTTTGGCAAACATAGCTTATGATAGTTTAGCTACACAGAAAACAAAAACATAGCTTGCATAGCTGCATTGTAAGCTAAGCTTTGGCTACATAGCTACATTATCTATGGCTAAGTTAGTTTAAGCAGCATGAGCTTTGGCAAACATAGCTTAAGATAGTTTAGCTACACAGAAATCAGAAAGATAGCTTACTTAGCTGCTGTGTAGCTAAGCTTTGGCTACATAGCTACATTATCTATAGCTAAGTTAGTTGAAGCAACATGAGCTTTGGCAAACATAGCTTAAGATGACTTAGCTACACAGAAAACAGAAACATAGCTTGTGTAGCTGCTTTGTGTGCTAAGCTTTGGCTACATAGCTACATTATCTACGGCTAAGTTAGCTGAAGCAACATGAGCTTTGGCAAACATAGCTGAGGACTGCTTAGCAACACAGAAAACAGAAACATAGCTTACATAGCTGCTTTGTGAGATATGTATTTATGTTAGCTACGTGGATTATGCAGCACTCGAAGCTGCTTATTTTGGATTTAACTTGAAACTATTTTCTCAATAAAATTTTGAATGCAGGGCTTTTACTTGAAGTTAATCACCTTGGTGCTTGGTGATTATCTTTTAACAAAGTTTTTTTGCCATGTAATAAAAGGAGTATCTAAGGGGTAAGAGGTTTTTATTTCTCACACTGAAAATCACCTTCCTCCTGGCTCCTGGGAGCTTTTTGACATTTTTTTTTCAGATGGAGATATTATACTCATAGCAACCATTTTCATCTGAATTAGTGGTGACCAAATTACCTGCCAGTCCTCCGCCTGTCCTCAGGATTCACTCAGAACTGACTCACATCTTGTTGGACAACCTTCCCTTTAAGATATTCATCAGATAAAATATGCAGAAATGAGAGCTTTACCTACCATCATCTTTCTTTATCTCAGTTTGAAAGCATGCAATTTGCAGTCTCCTCTAATGCTCAGAGAATTTGAGTATAAAATCCAGACAGTTTACTCAGACCGAAGCAGGAGACTTGATAAATTCCAATCAGTGATTCACATTCTAACAAAGGTGCTTCATTCCTGCACACTGAAAGTTCCCTATTCAGCACAGTAGTTTGGCATCCCTCTACAAAACCTCCCACACGCCTTCTCTGAAATATTTCCAGTTCAGCAGATAGACAACAATTCCACCTGCATGAGAACTCCTTTTCCACCTTTACCACAACATCGCCACCACCTCCACCTCCTCCTCCTCCTCCTCTGTTCCCCCCTCCTGCTTCGTTTTTCACAGTTCAAGCACATCAGCAGGCTGCCGAGATACAACCCTGGGGTTTGCGGCACTGCACTCAATATTTCCTCATCAGAAAGAAGTGGCAGGAGCACCGGGAAAGTGCAACAAAATTGCCGGCACACATTAATGACTCCTCGGTTGAGTCACATCTCCAACTTTGAGCCTCAGACCTCCGTTAGTCGGTTGTTCAGCAGTTAAGAGTGCTTCTCCTGCACCTGTGTGGCGCTCCTGCAGGAAACGTGATTAATTAATAGCATTGATTGAGTAGTGATTCTCTCACTTTCCCAAGGTCACAATGCAGAGTTGATAGATAGGAACTGGCAAGCAACGCACTTCTGAAATCCTGGGGATGCTCGGCTGATTCAATAGGCTGTAAGGGTGGGAGCAAACAAAGCTGCAGAGAACACTGGGCCTCATTCACCAACCACCTTAAAGAGGAAACTTGTTCTTAAAACTCCAACAACATGAATTTTAAGAGGATTCTGACATTCACTAAAGTTTTCCTCTCTGTGATTTGTTCTCAAGGAAGAGTAGAAACACTCAAGAGCAACCTTGGGCAGCTACGATGGCTAGTCTATTTGAATTTTGCTATTTCTCACAGTGTTGGCATGTTAAAATAGGGAAAGCCTAGGCTGGACTTTTTGCTAAGACCCAACATTAATGCAGCATGAGCTCAGCACTGACCAGCATGAAGCAAAGCTGCAGTGGCTAGGAAAACCAGACTCATGGAGATAGATTAGAACTTAATTCTAAATCAGCGTTAATTTCATCGACTAAAACTGACTAAAAATGTTTGTCACCAGCCTTTTTTCCATGACAAAAGCTAGACTAAGACTGACAAAATTAGATCTGTGATGACTAAAACTAAGTTTTGTTTTCATCAAGATGAATAAAACTATACTAAAAAGTAATTTAGTTTTCATCAGACATTCAATATCTGTAATATTGCTCTATTGTGGGTAAATCTGTCAAAAAACAATGCATCTGTAGCTTTTCTGCCTCTCAGCTGTAGAAAGCAGGGACCCCAGATTTGGCAAGGTGCAGAGAACACAGTAGCATGATTTGGTACCAGATTTAGGCAAGAAAATAAATGCCTGGACTAAAAGTAAAGATGAAAATGTGAGGACTTTTTATGGACCAAAACTAGACATAAACTAAAAAGGACAGAAATGACTAAAATGTGACTAAAACTACAACGCATTTTAGATAAAGACTAAAACTATTAAAAATAACTGCCAAAATTAACACTTTTCTGAGTTAAACGATCTTCAGTGTTGGAGTTATTTGACAGTGTTCATCCATTCAACTCTGTAAACAGTCAAATGCTCTAAGCTCCGCCTACTTTCATTTCAAATTTGCATAATTTCCCCCTGATTCCCTCAGACAGAGTCTCTAACATTGACAGTCTCTTTATCCCTTTTTGATTGTTTCTGCCGCTAGCTTAGCATTAGCCACCATATTGTTTTCCCACAGTGCATGTCACATGGGCTGTGACAACCAATGGCAGGCTGTTTCGTCATCACTTCATGCTTTGCAGAACAGTGCATGTCGATACACTTAGATCATGGTTAGCTCATAAGGGAGAGAAAGAGAGACAGAGAGCCTGTGATGTGGCCCTGCAGACAGGAAGCGCTTTTGATCATGACACATGCCAAGCCAATAAAAAACATGCAAAGACTTTTTTTTTTTTTTTTTGTGAATATATTGACAACTTTTTGACACAGAATTATTATTTTTTCACTTTTTGGTCCCCGAGAGATGAGGGAACAAGTTTGTGCAAAACGCCTGAGTCATTACCGTTTAGTTAAATTCCTGTTTAGTTTTTTTTTTCTTTTGTTTTAATCGTCCCATAACTTTTTCTAAAATTCAACTGACATTCCTGCAGCACATACAGCCTTGAAGCCCAGGTTGTCCTGAAGAAAAGGATGTTTAGAGCTTGGTGGTGCACCACAGGGTTGAGGTTTTACAAGCTTTTTAAGACTAAAAGTCCAGGAGAGACAAAATGGTTAAAACATAACTTACGGCTTAAAGGGTTAGTTAGCTAAATATTCAAATTAGAGAGATGTAAAACACTCAAATCAATGCCTGTATAATGCTTTGTAAATACTTTAATCATTTTTGTTGATATCTGATATGCCAATATTTACAGATTCATTTTAGTCGATACTGATAACATTACCAATATTTAAATATCTTTTACATAACTAAAAATTCAGTCATCTGAACCCAATTTAAGGTTTGAGGATGAATGAAGAACCTTTTTTTCTTAAAAAACACACTTTAAAGTTTAAAGAATGAGGATGCATAAAGAAAAAGTTCTCAACTTACACAGGTCTGTGGGCCCAGCCTAAAACTCTTCTAATTTATTGTACATATGGCCAAATTTTACAGTCGATGAAAAATACAAACTCTGAATGCTCTCTAATAAGGCTGAACTATTTTGATAAAAAAGTGTAATTGTGATTATTTAGACTCATACTGCAAATCCCATATGAACTGTACTGAAGGGAATGATCACGTTTCTCTTATTGATTAAGAATACACACAGGTTATAGGAAAATAGTATTTTGCCAATATATATGCCACTGTGTCTTTATTTATTCAACATATTTAAGTGCAGAGAAGTGATTTTTTTTATTTTATTGTGCCATATAAGCATTCAGATACGAATAAGAGCACTCTCTAAAGTTCTTAGATGTTGTTTTGAGTTTAAAACGAGTAAAGATAAGATCACAGATAAGAAAACTGAAAATTTCAGAATCTTAAGAAGAAGAAAAAACGCATCATCCTGCCTACAAGGAAATAGTCATCTTGAATTCCAAAACACAGGTGAGAACAGTTCAGCAATTAAAAAACAGGTTATGAATGAGATGTAGGATTTCCTCAATGAGGGGCTAAATGGCAGGGACTTGCCTAACAGCAAGGACATTCCTTCTTCAAACCCTGGTCTGACAGGGCTTTTCTGTGTGCATGTTCTCCCCGGGTTCTCTTTGAATGCTTTAGCTTCCTCCCACAGACCAAAAACATGCCTGTTAGGTTAATCAGTGACTCTAAATTGCCTGTAGGTGTGAGCGTGACTGCTTGTTTGTCTCCCACTCTGCAACCCTGGATGGGGTAAATTTGGCGTCCCTTCCCACATCTCTACTTCCCTCCTCAGGCCTGTGTGACTTCTGTTTCTCTCTGCCTAGAAGAGAAAACATGCACATCCTTCCAGCTAACGAGGAAACAGCCTATTTCCAATATAGTAGGATTACATCAGCAGTTAAAGAGCACATCATAAATCACATGTAGGATTTTCTCAGGATCTTTCCTGAAAATCTTCAGAAGATGTCGGTGAATGAGGCTCACAGTTGGGATGAGAGGACCCGCAGTAAAAAGCCTGTAAGCACACACTGACACAAAGCAGATGATGTTTGAGGTCGGACAGAAAGAAAAGCACAAATCTACGCTGCATTTAAAACAGCTTCAAAGTGCTGTATCCTAATGATTCCACCTATAAAGTGAGCCAGCATCTTTCTATTTAACCAGCAGAAACTCAAACGCGTCTATGCTAAGTCAAAAAGCGGATACACCATTCATAAAACATTAAGGCAGCTTTTATTTATTTAATTATTGAAGACGCTCCTCTTTCACAAGAAAGGGATATGAAGCCTCGAGGAATGCAGGGAGCAGATTCCAGCTTTGTTGATGACAATAAAAGGAAAAAGCAAGGGAGCAGAACAGATGGGAAAGATAGCTAAAACTCGAAACGGCATGTCTTGAGAATTCTTCTTCTCCTCCTGCAGTTTAAAAAAACGTCTTCCCTCTCTTGTGCAGCTCTTTTGAGCCTTCTCAATATTCCTCTCTGAAACCAAAGTACGGCGGTCTGCAGGGTATTGAATATGCAAAGTAAATTGGGCCTCGTTTTAACCCTGATTTGTCATTCAAATTTTATAATAGCCCTGCTACTACGTTTTTCTTGTGCATGCTTTAGTCTTATGCAAAAGTAAGCCTCTCGTCCAACCCGTATATTTTTATAATCTAATCAGAATGAACTTTTTTAATGAAGATTATTTAAGCTCAGTTGCTTCACCGTGGCACTTGACTCATTTAAAGCTGGGTTTGATTGCCACATTCTTCATGATGACCCCTTTATGAGCATCGTCATTGACTTTACTTTCCATTTCAAGCAGCACTGATAGCAGACGTGACCGAATGTAATGCTAATGATGATTGTGTAGGCTGCAGGAGAAGTGTGTGCGTCTGAGCGTGTGCGAGGTCCAGTCAGGGAGATGGCGGCCCACTTTCAGTAACTGATGAGAGAGGGAAAATAGAACGCTTGATTACCCATGACACTGCTCGCACGCAGCTCCTGCCAATGAAGGTTATCAGGCCTCTGTACACCAGTGGTCAAATATAGAAGGACACCATTATGATCCAGTTTAGCTCTCTGTCTTACCTCTGGAGTAATAAGGCTTTCTGATCAATCATATGTATTTATAATAATGTGCCATTGTTGAATACCAGACTCTGATTTGTCATTGACTGCAGACGGTCCCTTATTCTTGAGTAGCAGACACTGATATGAGCACAGATCATTGTCTAAATCAAAGACTGTGGAGATTACATCCTATGATATCTGTCTGCAGAAACAGGCCCAGTATACTTAACTGATGGAATAAATAGGTTTTAAATTGAATAATCAGGCCATCTACTTCATTATATTTACAGTCCTGTGCAGGGTTGTAGCGGCCTGGAGCCGATCCCAGCTGGCAGAGTACAATCAGGACTGGTCACCAGTTAGTCACAGAGCTGGCTCATATGGAGTACAATCTTTGCAATCTTAAGCTGCTGAAAAAAGTGACATATTCAGGCAAAACAAATTGTGAAAAAAATGTCTGATTCCAATAATGTTGACTCAAATTACAAATTCAATATGAAATGTTGCATTAGGGGGAATTATTATTTATGTTATTCCCAGTTTAACTGACTGACTTGACTAATCTTTGCCCCCAAGATCTTGAAATGAATAAAGAATGTTCTTTAAAGATCCCATTTCTGATGTCTTCATTAACAAGCTCATTCAAAATGTAAACAGGTGTGTCTGAGACAAATCATACAAGATGGGTCAGTAAGTAAACTTGGGTCAAAGACATGAACTCAGGATATTTTGGTTAGGGGTGGGAGAAAAAAATCGATACGGCATAGTATTGCGATATTTTGTCTGGTAAAATTGAATTGTTTCGTCCACCAAGTATCAGTTTTTCAAATGGAAATGGAAAGAGGAGAAAGAGAAATAGCATGGATTTTAATACCTGCTTTTATTTGGTGGTAACTTGCACCACTTTTAGCATCTGGTGCAGTTAGCACTGGCCTGTCTGGGTTAGGTGCTATTTGTAAAGAGGCTGATTTGCATGTCGGACGAGAAATTTTGCATTTTTTCTTCCCCTACTCCACATATACATACATGTAATGGGGCAGAGCACAGTTTGCATGCATTTTCTAGTGCAGTCTTTTTGCCATTTTTGGAGTAAATTAACATACAAAAACCCGTGTTAGTCTTTAGGGGATCTGCTCCCCCTTGTCTTTAATCTTTCTGTTAGTTTTATTTGCACACAATAAGGTTTTAGCCTTTAAGTGATTTTAGTTTCAGTTGACTAAAATAATTTTTACATTTTAGTTTTTGCTGTTTTGTTAATCTAAGTTAACTATGATAACCTTGGTGATAAGGTTCTCAAACATCTCTTCATTTGATGCCAATTTGGCTTTTTAAATGTGTCAAAAAAAAACTACTAGGAACAAGGAAATTGACTCTCAAATGGGAGCCAGCTCCTGTTCTTCATATAAAAGAGCCAGCTTGATCATGAACCAAACATCATTACTTAGTTGCTTACCCCTAAAGGCTGTCTTACTCAATAGTAGATCAGAGTTTTCATTACTAGCATATTTCTGACTAAACAATCCCCAAAAGTAGCTTTGCTTAAAGCTTGTATGATGATGATTATTAATGCTTTGTTTGACTTGAGATTCTCCAACTAATGCTGTGCATCTTCAAGCATGTCCAATAAATTGATTTCTGATTAACATTTGATGTGAACTGATGATTTGCAGATGTTGGAATAATTGTTGTTCTATAAACAGCTAATAATCACTTGTGCCAAATGGAAACTGCGATAAAAAAATCCCTAATAAGAGGGATGATGGCATGTGGTAATATCAGTTGTCTGTCATAATTGTTGTTTGTCATAATAATTATTATTATGAGCAGTTGTTACTTTTTATCGCTTTAAAATTGGACCCATTTCTTCTGCTTCTTTTATTTCTTTTAATGATGTTTTCTGTAAAGCACTTTGGATCAGATGTGTTGTGTGTAAAGTGCTATATAAATAAAGATGATTTGATTTGATTTGATTTGATTTGATTTGATTTGATTTGAAGCAGACTATGGGGCCCCGGACTACTAGGAGCTCCCTGAATACATGACCAACTTAACCCTTTCTCTTGCACTAGCCTGTACTTTTGCCGTTTAAAATCTTAAGGGGTTAACATACTCACTAAAGCCCAAAATATGAAGCAAACCTGGTCATGCTATAGAGGCATTAAAAGTTAACATAATAAAAGTAAATAATTGTGCAAATGTTTATTTCTTTTTTTAACAGTTTCTCATTTGAAAAATGCCAAAAAAAGGTAATATATATATATATATATATATATATATAATATTATGTGTGGAGTTTGCATGTTCTCCCGTGCACGCGTGGGCGACTCCAGGTACCCCAGCTTCCTCCCACCACCAAAAACATGCTCATTAGGTTAACTGGTGTCTCTAAACTGGCTGTAGGTGTGAATGTGAGCATGCCTGGTTGTCTGTCTCTGTATGTCAGCCCTGTCATAGGTGTACCCCACCTCTCGCCCAATGACAGCTGGGATAGGCTCCAACCCCCTGCGACCCTGAATGGTATACACAATGTATGGATGGGTGGATATTACTATTATTATTTTGTAATGGATAAACACAAATACAATAAAAAATTAAAATATATGCAGCCACTTTTTTAGAGGTCTTTGCTGGTAAACCTGACCAAAAAAAAAAGAACTTTTTTTTTTAAATTAACTGAGTAAATGATAGTTTGTCATTGAAATAAGCATGGAAATTTAATATAACATTGCTCTGATGTCATTTAGTAGCAAGATGTCCACTGAGAGTCTCCAAATGGACATTGATTTGATTTGATTGATTTGATTTATGATACCTCTATTGAATCAATATGATCAATAAATTACTAAAAAAAACTTCTGAATACAATCTGATAAATTATAAAAAAATGCCCTCAAGTGGATTATCAGTTACCAAAAACACCTCCTGTTTGAAATGAGATACAAAAAATATATATGTTTAATTTTATGGAAATTTGGATATTTTGGATTTTAGTAGAAAGTTAAATAATCATTTCAGTCCTGAAGGAAAAAAAATTCTGGCTATATTTTGTGTTTTCAGGCTTTAATGGGTTAAAAGGGGGGGAGCTTCACCCAGGGCCCCAAAATTGCTAAATCCACCACTGGTCTGCAGACACTTTTTCAGATAATCAGGTGCATTGCTCTGCAGTGTCATATTTCTATTTGCAATGTAACTTTTCATGCTTGTGTGTTGTATTGTGCTCTTTCTTCTTCATTTGTCATTTTTTAGCAGTTAGGGAACAGAAGCAATCATCACCACCGCCTGCATGACGGTGTGTATTGCAGTGTTTGGTCAGTATCTTTATGTTCGAGGGAACATGCTTACATATGGATGAGATGAACACAGACAGATGGCTCCATCTGTATGTGTGAGTAGAGCATACATGAGTGTTGAGGAGGCAAATGTTGTATGCATTCGTGCAAACCTTTACAACTTAATATCAAGCATTTTAAAATTGATTCAAAAGCAAAAACTAGAGATTACAGAAAGACTCTTTTTTTCTGTCTGTCTGCTGTTTTCTCCCTGGTGCATGTATAGAATCAGAATCACCTTCATGCTGAGGAATATCTGAATAAATGTATTTTGAAAATGCTGGCATGGATGTTTCCATGCATTTTACATTCATACATATAATGATGCATCTGCCTGTATTGATGCATCATTCCCCTACTATAATGTAGAGCAAGCAGGTTGTTTTTTGGACTAAATTAACCTCTCCAGGCTGAGAAAAGAGCCATATGCTGCATGTTTCCCTTTACATGTTCTGAATGAATACCTATCGGACTTCCATCACAGGTTCCATCAGCATCAGCGTAATGTACATCATCATTTCCTTCACAGTCACCGCCATCTTTACCTATCACACCGATCACTCATTGATATTGGAACTGTCTACATCATCATCATCATTACCTCAGGCTATGAATGCCATTTTTTTTCTCCCTACGACTGAAGCACACAGAACTCCTGCAACAACAATTTTCCCTCTCAGTGCTTTACTATTCAAACAAGCGTGCCAGACATACAAGGAAGGCCGAAGCAGCCCTGAACAAAACACTCCCTGGAGGACGCAGTACTGATGGTTTTTCTACTGTGTAATGAATAAAAAACACTGTGCTACAGCTGTCCCCCAGGCCACTAAAAACCCTCCAAGAATCCTTACATCCTTTCCTTCCTCTTCCACCCACCACTGCAAACAAAAAGAAAAACAAGACGTGGAAACTAGTGCTGACTTTTATTTCTAACAGCTAGGGCTGGGAAATAGCTCCAGATTTCAAACGACATCAGTGCACTTTGTTATATTTGCTGAAATAAGCTGTGTTGATTGAAATAAAAAAAAAAAACACAAATGATTGGTCTAAATGGGGATTCATAATTTTAGGCACACTACGTTGGAAAAAAGTCACATGCTACCGACACCACAGTCACAAAAACAGAAGTCTAAGACCAACACGTTTGCTGTCTTTGGCTGACATTACTGGTGTGTAAATACGGCCTTGTAGCAATGGTTCCCAAGTGGCGTTCAAAGCCACTATGCCTTTAGGCAAATCTGAACCATGGGAATTTCTGCAACCATATGTTTCTACTGCAAACATATGACAACTTAAGATTTTGCAACACATGTTAAAGAGGCTATTTTGCATGGATATGAATATGATGTGCCCTGAGATTTTGGTGTGAACATGAGTGTGGCTTGGGGAAAGAAAAAAAAAAAAAAAAGAGATCTGCCTTACACCCTTAAAATTTCGACAGTTCTTCTTTTAACCATTCAGTTATTTATAGAATGACTGCGCAGGGTTTTGACTTGTCAACAATTCCAGGATAAAACCACCACAACAGCCATAACTGATGCATTTGTCAGACTTTCAATAAACCAGCAATATTAAAAGTGACACAGCTTACCAGATCATAATATTCCATCAGAAACAGTCCTGCTTCATCAGAGGGCCCCCAGTCACAGGCTTACATCCATCAAATCCATGGACTGGTTTGTACAATTTCAAATTTGCCATTGTTGTTCTTAACAGTCCACTGCATTTGTCATGTTGTTTTTCTATGTAATTATTAGCGATGCTATGGGCACTAGCACTAGCTTCCTAGCCTGGCTGATTAGCAGAAGCAGCTAACGTTACTTCAGCTTGCGTCACTTCCTGTTGGCAGTAGAGAGTGCTATGATAAGCTGTTTTCATGTGGGCATTGTGAAATTCGGATGAAGCGGTGGACTTCCTGTTGGAATTTAGGCATGGGTCCAAGAGGCTCTTCTGTAGGTCTGATGATGAACTATATGTAGACC
Source organism: Cheilinus undulatus (assembly GCF_018320785.1). NCBI lineage: Eukaryota > Metazoa > Chordata > Actinopteri > Labriformes > Labridae > Cheilinus > Cheilinus undulatus. The sequence continues at coordinate 7,378,211 of NC_054881.1, read as the reverse complement.
AAAATTCATAAGCCTGGGTTGAACAGTGTCCTGGGGCTGACTTTTGGGGAGGGCAACAAAGACAAAATCAGGGGAGATATGACCCAGTTTTTCCACTTCCTGTTGCCAGTAGGGGGCGCCATGAAGATATTTTTGTATGTAGGCATGTTCAGTGTGACATCGTTGTCTTGCCAAAGAATGCTGAAGAACATAAGATGAAGTTTTTAAAAAAAAGTTTTAAGAAGTAAAAGTCATTTGGCACCATTAAAAACACCTTATTGTGAAATTCGGTTGAAGCGGGTGGACTTCCTGTTGGGATTTGGGGATGGGTCTGAGAGGCTTTTTTGTAGGTCTGATGATGCCCTATATGCATACCAAAATTCATAAGCCTGGGTTGAATGGTGTGCCGGGGCTGATTTTTTTGTGACAACACAAAAAACATAAAAAATCAGTGGAGTGAATTTTCAACTGACAGAAGGGGGCGCTGTGACCAGGTAATCATATTGATACGTGGATGTATTCAGGATTAATTTGTGATTATCCGTGTGAAGTTTGGTGATGATTGAAAATAACTCTAAAAAGTTATGAGGAAATATTGGTGTAATTTCACAGCACAAAATCGACAAAACCAAAGTTTTAGTTTGGGCTCCGATAACGACACTTCCCTGTAAGGTCCTCGCCGACCCTAGGTCCATGCTCCGGCCCTAATAATTTGTCTTTTTTACAATAAAAATACTGACATACATACTGCCTTTTAGCTGTTGAGGTATGACTTTTGGCCCACATCGCCCGGCCCTTCTTACAGCACCGGTCCACATCTTCCATGACAATAAATCAAGCAAATGAACTCCACTGTAATTGGACGTACTGCCTTTGTTCTGTGAAGTGTAAACGATTCCTGCCAACAAACAACATGCAAACAGAAAGCAAGCAGAGAGAGCAGCCTCCTGACCCTATGTAAACACATGAACACACACAAATACACACTCTGAATTCACAGGACTGCAGAGAAAATGAAAAGGAGCCCCCATCCTCTGAAGTAATGAGGAATAGGTTGGACTGTATTTTTCGGGCCTTAAGCTCCAGCGGCTGCCTGCTCTTTGATACAAAATGTAATTACCTTTTGAAGCTCTGCCTCTCTCTGTCTCTGCGTTGTGTGTTTCATGTGTTTCTCTTCCTGTACTGACACTCCAATTACCAGGAAACTTTGTTTTAAACCTCAAACACCTGAGCTTTAATTCCTCCCTTACAGAATCTGCTTTCCTTTTCTTCGCTGCTTTCAACCTGCGAGCGCTTTGATATCTAACATCTCCCTTAAACTTGTGATGTGACTCAAACTGCATTAATGTGGTGACGCTTCGTTCCAGTCGGGCTTCAGAAAAGTGCCAGGCTTCCTCTGTTTTTTATTGTCAGTCTGAGGCTCTGCAGTGTAGCTACAGAAGAGAAGTCACAAAGGAGTTTCTAGCCTTAAACTCTGCGCTCACTGCGACTTGTTTGTTGCTTTTCAACGTGCTAATGGTGTTCTTATGAAAGTAGAGGAGAAAAATAGAACTTTTAGGACAAACTTCACTGCTAACTGTGATTACTCACAGTTTGCCAATCATGTTTCTCACTTTCTCTACCTGTAAAAAGGCTTTAATTTGTGTCAGTAAGAGTACTCGGATCAGATGTGGGAGCTAAGAGTGTCTGAATCACTCCTTCGTTCACAGTCAGGATGATCCACGGCGCTCGCTGAGGATGCCTGAATAATTTATGCACACTGAGCTTTCTACCCGCTAACAAGACAACAATATTCACATTACTGTCAGAATATGGAATTCTGACTCAGGAGTCAGAGAAAGAAACAAATGATGCTACTTCATGAAAGGATTCTGCATCAGATCTTAAGGCGTAGGTGGAGTTTGAAGTTAATGCCTTAAAAGTAATAGGAACGTTGAAGAGACCCACAGTCATGATGTATTTAAAATGCATTTTAGTAGGGAAGACACCATGTAGTTGATTGGCTAATTACTTGGTCGATAACCCTAGCCCTCCCCTGTCCCTAACCCTAACCCTAGATCTCGTCTGACAAACCTTGCTAAGCAGACCGATGGCAATGGCTGAAGAAAAGTCAAGCAGCGAACCACAATGAAAACGTATCATGATTTAATGCAAGAAAACATGAGTTTGCTTGACCCAGACCTGCTTTGGCATGAGTTTTCAATAGTTACAGTGGTATTTAGTTGTACTCTAAGCTGGTATATACAATGGCTGCCGCCAATGAACTGTGGTTTAGCTACAATACAACGACAGTTTTATCAGATCTTGGCCACATTTCTTTATTTAAACAAGAGCAAAGAGCCATACTGGAAGTCTTTCTTGGCAGTAATGTTTTTGCATTTCTCCTGACCGGCCTCGGCTTGAGTTTTATCCACCAACAAGCCCCAGTGTTCCTTAACTACATCTGCCTGTTGAGCTAAGCTTACGACTGAAACTGCAAATGCCTACTACCTCAGTTTGTTTTGACACTCCGATTGACAGACGTTCGTCCAATCATCTTCTGAAAAGTCCTGCCATTCCCAAACATTTTGTTTGGGAGGTTTCACAGACAAATGTAAATCCATTCCACTCAGTGTTTAAATAAAACAGTCTGTCAGATTATTGTTAGACTGCTGCAGAGAGAGAGAGAGAGAGAGAGAGAGAGAGAGAGAGAGAGAGAGAGATGAGCACCCAGCATTGGGCAATCAAATAGAGATAGAGAGAGAGAGTGCAAATGGTTGCAAATGATGCACTGATGGAGATAAATAAGATGTTATTTGCTGATTTTGAGGAACACAGAAACATGTCGGCAACTCGACACACATGTGCAGGAAACTGCAGGATTTTATCTGTATTATAGAGTCACTGCAAGTTTCTCTGCTCTACCTCTGCCACAGCCTTGAGCCCCTCTGCCTGCTTTATTCCCCCGTCAGCAAATACAATTTATTTAGTCTCTTTGTCCTCTAATTTATAATGTACATGTGGATATTAGTATCTGTTAGCAGAGAAGACATGAAGCAACGTCTCATGACCCCTGAATGTCTTTGATGAGGTCAAAAACTCAGCTGCCCATATCCTTACCAGAACCCCCTCTGCTGACCACACCACCCCCATCCTTAGACAGCTCCACTGGCTACCGGTCTCTATTCTCATATTCAAAACCCGGCTCAAAACTAATCTCTTTCACCTTGCCCACCCCACCTGATTCATGTCTTTAATGTGTCTTTAATGTTTCTTTTTTATATCATGTCTAGTTTTTGCTTTTAGACTCGTTTGCAATTTTTATTATTATATTATTGTTTCACTGATTGTTGTCTGTAAGGGGACCTTGAGTGTCAGAAAGGTGCCCAGAAATAAAATTTAATATTATTATTAAAAATAATGTTTTATGCTGCAAAAAGCTTAAAATTTTGAAGTTAATTTAGATTACCAGGAGGTTGCAATGAGACCTATGTCAGCGATACGGTTGATCTAGAGACAACATGTAGGTTTTTAAAATGTAACATTTATTTTGATTTATTACAAAACTATTCTAATTGGCGATGTGGGTGTAATTTTAGTCAAACCAGTTTTTCTTGGTTTACTAGAAGCCTAAATTTGGATTATGGTACTGCATAACACTACAGGCAACTAACATTCTATTTGGGCCTGCTTTTATTTTGAAGGAAGTTCAGGTATTTCACTCCAGTATATTGAGGTTAACAATAGTGTCTTGTGCTGAAAAAAGTTAATCTCATTTCAAAGTTAATCTGTATTACCAGGGGGTTGCAATAAAGGCCCTGTCACAGATTAGGTTGAGATAACATGCAACTTTTTAAACCCCAAATACAAATTGATGGTGATGACAGATTATTGTAATACCTCACACTAAAGGCCACAGACTTCCTTTTTGGACCTGCTTTTATTTTGAAAAAAGTAAGGTACTTCAAATAGCCTGAAGATTATGGGCTGAACTTAACATCAGAAAAAGGAACTTGCTATGGACTGAAAATAAAATTAGGGAACAGTAAAAAAGTAAATGGCTGATACTACAACAGTGTTAATTTTGTCAACTAAAACTATGACTAGAGTTGTTTGTCAACAGCCTTTATTTCATGAGAAAGAGTAGATTAAGACTGGCTAAAAATAGATCTTTGATGACGACAACTGACTAAAAGTAAGTTTAGTTTTCAACAAGATGACTAAAATGTGACTAAAATGCAATTTAGTTTTTTGTCGGACAGTCAACACAGAGCACACTACTATGATTTGGTACCAGATTTAGGCAAGAAAATAAATGCTAGGACTAAAAGTTAGACTAAAATATGAGGACATTGTATGGTAGACTAAAATGTACTAAATGTGACAAAAACTAAAAGGCATTTGACTGTCAGTATTGCCCCCTTATTAGAATCTGCAGGTGACTTGTCCACTAAGGTGAAATGAGACATGAAGGAATAGTGGTGGACTTATTTCACATCATTGTGGCTGCAGGGATATGCTGAAGCCACTAGAATGTGCCGAAAGGGACAATGGAGCATGCAAATAATGCATTAAAAAATGCACTAATTAGGCACCTTAATTTGCATAATTATGAATGGATTAGACCTGTACTACTATAATATGATACCAAATGCACTTAAATAAAAATGTTTTTACAGTTTTATTTTAAATCACAGTGCTTCAGCTTTTTCCAACTACAGTGGCTTCACTACAGTGTGCTGAAAGGGACAATAAACCATTAGATAAAAACAATGAATGCATTTATTATAGTCCTTTATCTCATTGTGATTAATGCATTAATGCTGACAGCCTGATTTATCTGTTTAAGAGATCAACACTATCTAGAATGGTGCTCTAGTGAGGCAGATTTCTTCTACCGCTGTTTAAATATCTTCTTAAAAGTTCTGATGCTGTTCAGAGGCATGATATTCCAACTGTTTGGTTTCTTAATTGTACGGACGCTTCCTCAAACGTGCTTAGAGCTGCAAAAACGGATTGAAGTGGAATACAACGTGACGTTTGAGACTGACAAACACTGATAAGAAGGGAAGAAGGGGGACTGCAGAAAGCAGTCTTGTGCAAAGATAGCAACTAGATCAGATAAAAGTAAATTGTAATTTCATTCTCTATAATGTAAAGAAAAGAGTTAAATTAAGATAACAAGGTGGACGCTATGAAAAACAATCTCCATGCAGTTTATCTACATCAAATGCAGTCAAGTGCGATTGATCACAATTAATTAACTCTAAAGCCTGTATTAATTAGAAAATGATAGCATTGATTTTAATCAAATATTAATGCTTTAAAATTCAAAAATAATCATTCAAAATTAAAAAGCTGAAAATAATGAATTAATCAATTTATTGCTTAAACTTTGCAAACATTTGAAATTGTAAAGTGTACTTTGTATTTTTGCCTGGGTAACATCTGCTCCGGTTCAAAGGTGTGACCAATGTGGGCGAGTGAATTTATTTAGGAGTGGGCTTCATGTTGATACACATCAGAGTGAGAGGAGTAGATGGAGGAGTGGGTGGTCATGACGATGAAAGGCCATGACTCTCCTGCAGGCATGGCGATAACAAGACCGCCTGGAGGACGGCGGGAGGGAGGCGCACACGGAGCCAAAACTCAGAGAAAGTGATCCCAAGTTTTGTGATGTTTACTGTGTCCGAGGAATGGTTTAAACTCTGAGGTTAAGAGCCAGTGAGGTTAATGTGATATGCAACTTTCTATCTGGATAATTGGCTTGACATTTAAGGGGACGCTGACGGCTGTTAGAGCTTAAGCTGGAAGTTTTTGGCTTTTTGCTTTGAGTTCAAATTTCTGTGTCAAACAAAACTAAGTTTTCTGAGAGCTCTGGAGCTAAATACACAAGATCTCAGAAACACAAGAGGGAAACGTCTGAATGAGTGCAAAGAAGTTAATGCAATAAGGTTTAACGGTATGAACGATACGCAGAGAAACGTCAGGGTGAAATTAGATTCAATAGGTTGAAGATCAGCCGACTTAGGATGGGATGTTCTCGGTGAAGCATCTGCAGAGAAGAGCTGTCAGCTAAATCCACGCTCTGTGTTTTATTGGAAACACTCATGACTAATACCGGCGAGATTACTGAAATATGAAATGAAAGCAGTATTTCCTCCTCATAAAGTGCGCCTGCTGCCATCAGCAGTTCGGCACACTTTAAACACCAAGGTTATGCTGCTTAGAAGACACATAGATGCAATGATCACGGTGCAACATCCGCCGCGGTGAAGATAAGCAGATTTAATCAAACGCGTTTTTGACCGACTGAGTTTTCTTGAGTGCAAAATAATTACAGCGAGCCGGTGTTTTTCCAAGCCTGAACACTTTCTTGTTGTCGTAATTAATCACTTAAATTAACTCTAAGAGATTTTTTGGAGCAGAACTAATGGCTGCACGACGGGGTTATTGAATTTTCATTCCCTTTAACACTCGGAGTTTCCCTTATTTTGATAAAATGTAATTATAAAAGCATATTGTAATCCATCTAGAGGAAGAGGAGCACAGTAACAGAGAGGGAAAGCAACAGTTAAAGTGTTGCTTCCTTGGCTTCATGTGAGGTTCCTGAAGAGGGAGATGCTGATTCACCGCGGCCTCCCCGCTGCGTTTGAAGCCAGGAGTGTTTGACTGCAGCGTGAGCTAAATCCATATTTTGTCACAAACACACTTGAGCTTTAATCTCCTACCAAAAAATGAAACTTTTTTCTGATATTCACACAAAGAAAGGAGTTCAGAGCTGCTCAGAGCGCTGAATGTTCTACAATCAGCTGAGATGTCTCTGTTATGACTTTAAACTGTGAATTAAAGGAACTGCTGCTCTGAATATCTCTGATTTTCACGTCCACACTTGTCCCTGCAAATATACATAACTAAACTTTAATTTAGACATTTCTATCTAGTCTACACTCCATACTTGACACATGCACTGTTGCACTGATCATCAACTGGCCGCCCGAGGGCCATAACAGGACCCCCAAAGCTTCCTGTCCAGCCCCCAGAAGACCATTAGATTCAGAAAAGGAGGAAAAGAAGATGCTGTGATCTAAGGAGTATCTTTTGGCTCTAAATGTCTGCAGCTCTTAAATCCCTCCTAAAAAAAACAACTGATATTGGCTTAACATCTGAGCTGTTTTTACAGAAGTTCACTTTTCAGCCATTATTACTAAACATTTTTAAAAATGGGTCAAGACTGGCAGATATGTTGCAAAAAAAATCCAGCTAAAGAGGTAAGAGAGAGTGGCAAAAATGGGTGATAAGTGGTAAATTAGGGTGTGGAGTAGCACAAGGGGACAAAACATTGGTAGGAAAGGTGGTGAAAAGAGGTTACAATGTCGCAAAAATTGGTAAACAAGGAGCAAAGAGTCTCAAAAATGTGTTAAAAGTGGCAAAATTGTGCACAAAAATAACTAAAATGGGTTTAAAAGTGGCTTGAATAGATATAAAAGCAGGAAAATGGATAAAAGAGTGGCTCAAAAGGATGAAACATACAGAAAAAGCGGTTTAAAAGGGTTAAAAGAACAGCAAAAAATTGGTTAAAGAGGCAAAAGGGGGCAAAAAGTATCAAAAATGGGTTTAAAGTGGCATAAACACATGTAAAAGCAGGAAAAATGGATAAAGGGCTGGCTCAAAGGGATAAAACATGCATGAAAAATGGTTTAAAGGGGTTAAAAGATTGGCAAAAAATTGGTTAAAGAGGCAAAAAGGGGCAAAAATTATCAAAAATGGGTTTAAAAGTGGCAGATTTTGCAAAAGTTTGCATAAGCATTGCAAAAAAACCAAAAATGAGTTAAAAATGGCATGAATAGATAAAAAGTGGGAAAAATGGATAAAAGAGTGACACAAAAGGATAAAACATGCAGGAAAAGTGATTTAAAAGGTTTAAAGATTGGGAAAAACTAGGTTTAAGAAGCAAACAGGGGCACAAGTATCAAAAATCTTATTTAAGTTACAAAAATATAGCAAAAATAGTCTGGCAAAGTAGTGAAAAGGGGTTAAAAAATGGCACAAAAGGGCAATAATTACCCCTTATTTACAACAAGGGGTTAAAGACTGGAAAAATGGGTAGAAAGTGGCAAAAATTGGGTTAAAAGTGCAGAAAATGATCAAAAATGGGTTAGGTGTGGTAAAAAAAAATGTTGCAGTAACGGCCAAACAAAGTAGTGAAAAGTGTCAAAAATGAGTTAATATTGGTGCTAAATCAGAGCCCATTCTCTGGGTTTTTCAGGGGCCCAGTCTGTTCTCTGGGCAGACCTGTCTCCTTGTGGCCTGCTGCATTCTAGATAACAGGGGTAGATCTTACTGGTAATGTCTAAAAATGTCCTGTATTTTCAAAGAAAATAGTAATACTAATACAGTAATAGGATAATCAGACCAAAATATTTATTGAATTTTTGTTTATTTGAAAGTCCGGCCCCCACAGACTAAATTTGGCCCTTGTACAAATGTACTTGATGACCTCGGCACTAGTGCAAAATATAAACTACAATCCCTACACTTAATACAGCTGTAACGACACCATGCATCACCACTGTAACACATGCATCACCATACTGACTTCTTGCATGTGTTTCCTGCTCTGTTCAGCCCACTCTTGTTCCATCTAAGTAAAATAACATTTTATTATTTGTTGTAGAGCTGCAGGTGCTGCTAATGTATTCCCTGTCTTAATGACAGCAGTGTTACTCTAAAGCATGAATTATAAATGCTATCTGCATAGAAATTATGCATATTCCCCCTTTGATTTACCAGTCAGCACTTATCACTGCAAAAAATAAAAAAAATGATACAAATAAAAATGAAAATATGAGAGCCTTGAATTCAGGTGTAAACAGCAGGTAAAGCTCAGCTATCTCTAGTGCATCCTCAGCTATAATGACACCAGTACTACGGTGAAATATGACTTATAATAAGAGCAGATTTCCTGTCAACATTTATTCCTGCAGAATGCAATAATATAAAAAATGTAAGAGACTGGGGACTTTCATCCCTGTGTTGCTAACATGTGTAGCTCATGCATTTCTGTCATGTCTGCTAGTGTCTAACTACAGCATTACATTTCTCTCCTGTTTTTCTTTATTTTCAAGCACAAGCTTGGTTCAAGCTCAGCTATAGTGTAGGTTTAATGTTTTTCATGTGAGCAACAGGTTAGCTTGATAGATTTCTGCTGTATTTCCTGTCTTTGTGATATCCCTACCCCTCTGTTATTTAAATTATAAACATATATAAAGTTATTTGACCATTTAATTGTGATAAAAGCAGCAGGAGTGGCTCATACATTTTGCTTGTTCATTCTATAATTAAACCTGTATCTCTATCAAATTGAACTGTAATAACATCTTCATGACATTACATTTGTGCATTAGTGTTCTGTCCTGTTATTTAGTTTAAAACTGTGTATAAATCATGGCTGTGATAGCATAGATCTGTAAACATTTATAGCAGAAGAAATTGCTCATGCATTTCTGACCTGATGGTCAAAAAATCGATTTATTGTCAGTCACTCCTAAACTGGCCAAGACACTGTAAGTCAAAATTAACATAATAAATATAAAACCAAACATAAAAGGACACAGAAAATATACTGCAACCTCCTGTTTTAATGAAGCTACCAGACGTTCCAAGTTTTGCATGAGCCTTAAACTCCCAACTTAACAGGCTACCGTAAGCCCTAACCAACGCCAAAACATCCTTTTGCTGCTGCCAACCATCTTGGCGCACATAACTCCAGCTCCATCTCTGCACATACGTGCAATTAAAACCACACAAACTCACAGCCTGATATGCTCAGCCAGCACCCATTTTTGTGATGCTCTCGCCCAATCACAGAAATGAAATCTTGCACCAAATACTGTCAAAGGCACCCGGAGTAAGTGACAGGCTGATGTGTGTAATGGGGAGTTAGCCCACCTGAGAGCACCATCAGGCAGGATTAACATTGACACAACCCAGGTCATGGTCTGGATGTCTTTGCATATGACCAGGGGATCGTCTGGCTGGGTAGCAAGGTTGCCACACGCCGCTGGATGTGCTGTGGATGTTCCACAGTCTCTGTGTGTATCACTAGTGGGTGAAAAAGGCCTAGAGAATGGACAAAAGTGATGCCATTGAGCTTGGCCTTGGCTGTCAACAGACACACAAGTGTGTCAACATGTGTCGACCTTGGCTCTGGTCACCCTCCACCCTCTCTCCAGCCCTGGATTTCCAGCATGTCAGGCCATGTATTCTTAGTGCCCCACATGCCTAAACTATTTGGACATATACTATTTTAGTTTGGATTGTCAAAATCAAAATAATGTGTTGATTTAGATCATTCTCACAAGAAAAACCCTTCAAAAACTCTGGGTTTCGGTACTCCTTAGTGCTGTCTCCCCCACTCTCTGTCCTCATATTTGGAGTACGGATGTTCCGATACCATTTTTCCCTTCCTGATATGATTCTGATATCAAGGTGTCGGGTATCGGTTGATATCGAGTACTGATTCAATACCAGTGTGAACTTTCTGGACTGACTGTGCAGACTAGCAAATTAATTTAGACCTATATTTAACTTAACAAATAGAATCATAATGTTCAGCATCTCTGTGACCCTAAAGTTGTTTTCTGCTGATTATTGAGTTTTACTGCTAAATATTAAAATAACAGTAATATAGGGGGATGTGTCACAGGCTCTCTCTATCTCTCCTTAATGCTCTACTCAGGCAGCATGACGTGATTATAGAACAGCCTGCAACTGGCTGACAGACCCTCAAAAAGAGTACATAATATGGCGGCTAGCATTCGCATTAGCATTCGAGCTAGCGGTAATAAACAAACACAATTCAATTCAATTAGATTACATAAAAAGACACTCAATGTTGTGTTTACTGGTGTGGATCAAATAATTAAAGTCCCCCAACGTCACACGAGTTCCAGGCTCACTGAAAATGCTGCGAGATTCAAAGGCATCAGCGGCTAGCTTCAAGAGGAAAAACAAGGAAGAGGTAACAATTTATGGTTCAGAAGTTATTTAACTTTTGGTAGACAGGGTCATTTCTTGTCGCATCAGCGCCGGTCCTTTGGTTCTTCTTCACTGCTCCAACACGGAGGCTCGTGCATGGCATGCTTTCAGGATGAATTGATTTCCGGTTTAAAGCGCTAACAGTTAGCATGGCTAAACAAAGCAAAATATAAAGCTAAGCCAAATGGTATCTGATTGGTTCATAAACTCGTGTACTCATTGATACCAATACCTGCATTTTAAACAGTATCGGACCTATTTCCGATTCTGGTATGGGAATCGGAACTGCCCTAAGTCTCAACAGCTGTCCTGTCCAAACAAAGGAAAAATGCCCAAAATATAATAATTTTTTAAAAAAAGTCTTCAAACTTGGAATCTATATTTATCACATTCTACTTCAAAACTATCCATTATAAATTCTAAAACTTGAAGACAACAAAATAACAATACAATGGGCTTTTGATGTTTATCATTTATCTCAGCCTTTAGTTAAAAGGTGTGTATTTGATGACTTGTTTTTTTTTTTTTTTACTCATTCACTGAGATGTTTGTGAGTTTTATCAAATGAAATAAGACATTAAGGAGCAGAGGTGGACACATTTTACATCACTGATGTGGCGTAACCAAATTATGCTGGAAAGAAAAATAAAGTATGCAATCGATGCAATTAGTGAAAAAAGACTGGAGCTTAATTTGCATCATGATTAATGCATTAGACCTGCATCACCATGCTATGATAAAATAGCAAATGCATTGAAATGAAACATGTTTTTCCAGTTCTTTTTCAAACCACAGTGCCTCACCTCAGTCAAACTTTGAAATAAATACAAATGAGCCGGTACGTTCTGTCTGTTTCTCAAATTGGAGGCAGATGTAGCTCATCCATTTCCTTTGTATTTCCTGTGTTAATGAGACAAGTGTAACTCTAAAGTATGAATCAGTAACATCTGCTTTGAATCAACACATTTTATTCTAATCCAAACATGCCAGAGTCATTAAAATATGACAGAAATACGAATCAGTCCTATTCTCCTATCTAAAGCTATTTCTGTTTTACTTCCTGATGACATGGCGTTAGTAATCTTTAATTATATTTAAAAATCAGCTATTTGAAACTATAATTCTGATATCAGCAGGTGTTGCTCGCTTATTCATTACTTTTCTTTTGCTCATGTTAATGACAACAGTGCTGTTATAAAATTTGAATTATGATTAACGCTGCATTGATTTTGAGTCTAGTTGTTCTGTGACCTCCACTCCACACCTTACCCTGCTAAATGAAGCCATAATATGAATAAATAACTGAATATATTTGAATTTTTCCTGATTTTGGCAGCAGCTTCAGCTCTTCTTTTTTATTCTTTCTCCCGCTCCATACCTAAACGACAATCTCGATCACAATGGGAATAAGTCACATTCACATCCGTCCTTTAAAAAGTTTCAGCGGGCTCCTTTTCAGTCAGATGAAAGATTGTTTCCACATTGAATGTCACACTAACAAATGCGAGCGTGTCACAAGCAGCCAGTAGGCAATACTGAGCGGGAGCCTTATAAATCAGTTTTCTCCTGTAGCTCAAACTGTTCCCACAAAGACACATTAAAAATGGAACCAGGAGGCTAAAAACAGGTTAGCCTCATTATATCTCACTGTAAGAAAGCAGACTGAGGAATAAAGCAGATGCAGATAATAGTGGAGTTAATTAAATTCCAGGCACAGACTCTCTGACTCATAAACAATGTCATTATGAGGATTCAAAAACATGTTGTAGGGAGGAACTTTAGCTTCTACTAAAGGCTACCTGTAAGATTTTAACCAGTGTTCACTATGGAAACGCGACGCTAAACTGACAAAACACCATCAACAAGAGCTAATGTGAAATACTACACACCTTCCTGAGTGTCAGCAGAGGTTTAGACAGCTTTCCTCAAACATACTGGGAGAAAACAAGCAGGAGTAATGCCTTAAATTAAATCCTTAAATGTTTAATGCTCTCATTAAAACAGCATGCCATTTAAGAAGTAATGAAAAAATAATCCAAACATATTGAAAGCCAACAGTAGTCATATTTGCTCAGTGTCTGCAGCTACATACAAGAGATGGGAACGTCTTCATAGTCATAGTTCGAATCCAGCTCGTGGCACCATTTCCTGCATGTCTCTCTCCGCTCTCTTCCCTGTTTCTGACTCTATCCGCTGTCCTCTCTCTAATACAGGCACAAAAAAGCCCAAAAATAAATCTTAAAAAAAAAAAAAAAAAAATTCACATTTTTACAAAAAAATTCCTTGTAATTTAAGTAATTTGAGTCATCATTTAAAGTGCAGTTACTCTGAAGGACACGTCCCAGCCTCTCTGTGTCTCTTTCTCTCTGAGTCATTCAGTCTGTCTTCTACCGTTTCTAAGCCTGTGCACATGCGCTGTTCAACAAAGCACAACACGATGATGGAATAGCCCGCAATTGGTTGTCACAGCCCAGTCGCAATGCATTCTGGGATACAAACAGACAACATGGCTGCAGGCTAACCGATGTAGCAGGCTAACTGCAGGAATGATGAACAAATCTTAAAGAGCCCAGAAAGTCAGCCAATTTCCAGACTCGCTCATGAATTTTCACTATGATTTTCATTAGCACCTGGAGTACTGTGCCACTGCTACAAGGCAGTGACTGTATTGTAAGGGAAGTTTGCAATCCACCATAAAACAGTGGAAAAGAATGGATGCTAGATGCTAAAAAACTAATTTAGCATCCCTTCACTGAAAGGGATATTTTGGTAGTTTTGATGTTTGGTTGTGTAGGGCACTCATTCCCAGTCTTGGTCAGGATCCACAGTTGGGGCACAGGACATTTATCTTTGTTGGCCAAATGAGTTTTCGAAATTCCCTCAACCTTCTGAGCTCTAAGCTATTTTCTTTTTTTTTTTTTTTTTTTTAAGATTTATTTTTGGGCTTTTCATGTCTTTATTTGATAGAGTAGGACAGTAGACCGAGTTGGAAGTGAGAGAGACATGCGGCAAAGGGCCACAGGCCGGATTCGAACCCAGGCCACCCGCGTACATGAGTAGTGCCGCTAGGCCATCTGTGCACCCAGCTCTAAGCTATTTTCTAACCACTGTGTCTCTCATCTGGACTTATTGTCTTGAAAAACCTGTAAAACATCAACCCTGGTCAAGCGCTAAACATCCTTTTGTTCAGAACAGGCTGGGCTTTATGAATTTATGTGCTGTAGTAACATCACTTGAATATTTAAAATGCTATGGGACTTAAAAGATAAAGGAAAAAAAAACTCAAAATTTGTATGTTTTAACCACAGTAATCAAGAATGACTTAGGGTTTTTTGTTTTATTTCTTTTGGACCAACAAATAAGAAAATAATAATAGTTTTGTTTCAAAAAATTCTTCAAAATATTCATATTTTTACAAAATCATAACGTCCTTGTGCTTTTGGAAATTTGAGTCATCATTTAAAGTGCAACGACTCTGAGGGACACGTCACAGCCTCTCTGTGTCTCGTTCTCTCTATTATGAGTCTCTTTTCTACAGTTCTTAAAAAGGGTTGACTATTGTTTTTTTTTTTTTTTTTTCAGTACCAGTGCTAAATCAACACTTTTTATACAGTACTAGCACCTAAACAGTGCCTGATCCCATACTTTTGACCAGAACAATGTGTGATTTTAGTCAGGGGGAGAGTGAAAGCTGTCTGGGTATCATAAATGGTTTTCAGAAATATTTTTATAAGATGCCAGTTAACCATGGGATAAGAGCAGGAAACCAGTGTGACTTAACACACTAATCATAGAAATTCCATAATGTATTTCTTGCCTTTTATCCTGTGGCAGAGTATCAAAATTAAGTATAAATATGTGTGTTTTAATACAGCGAGGTGGGTATCAGACGTGTTGGTACTGGTACCATGTCTGTACTGGTTTTTGATACTCATCCCTAAATGAAACCAGGCCATGGTAACAATAAGGGAAGTCTGTTCTCAAGATTAGTCATAGTTGTGTGATTTTTCATGCATTCATACATTTAGTTTTAAATGAGTGACAAAAGTTTGAAAAGGCAGAGATTAAAAAAAAGAAAAAGATGCCAAGCCTTAACTTTATAATGTTTTGCTCTCATTCCCTAATGTAATGATAGTAAAGCTATATATGAAGCTAATGTCTTATTCATCAGATTATCATGTCACACACCATCTCCTTATAAACCTGAAGAGTATTTCTGTATTTCTGGGGTAAAACCCCCCTCCATATTCCTGCTTATATATATTTGAATCAATTATTAATGCCATTAAAGTGATTATGAATTATTGATATCCCTAACCCTGCTTATATCTGGTTAAATCAGTAATAATGTGTGAATTTTATGTATTCTGTAGCAATAGAAAGTAAGAATTAGGGCACAGGAGACAAATGAGATGCTGCCTTTTGCAGATGTAATTTTTCAAGGAAAAAAATTCTGATGAATCTCGCCATTTTTGGGAACCTTCCTGCGAGTCTGGTGGGAATGGTGAATTTATGATCTATTCAGAGGCCGTGGTGCAGTAACTCACTATGATTTCTTTCACTTTATCCATTCTCTGGTTCACAGACGCTTGGTTTTACAGGCCTTATCCCGTCCGTTTTATGATGAAAAACATAATTTCACTCTCATTCAGCGTGTTCTAAATGCCACGGGAGTACTGATCGGGCTCGAATATTAATGCACATAAATAAAAGTGAGAAATCTCTGCTCAGGTGTCGGAAGTTTTCATTTATGAGACACGGAGCTTTGAAAAGTTGAAAAACCAGCCTCGGTAATCCGTCTTCCACCGCATCGCCTTGTAACAACTGCATCCAGTAAACAAGACTTCAAACACGGAGAATTAGTTGTTGTGTGGTGTAGGTGTAAGAAGAGAAATCTACAAAGCTGCTCTTTGCTCTCTGCGGTTCCTCAAAAGGCAGGATGAAAACAACAACGCTCAAATTAAGACAAAGAGCAAACCTGCCCAGAGAGGAGAGCAGGGAACTTTGACACTTTGAGTTTTTAAAAAAAGAACAGCTCGAGAGAAGCAGGCGGCAAGAACAAGCACAGAGGTGTCGAGGGCTGCCAGTGAAATGCCTCCAGGACAGAGCCCTTACTCATCCTCGCAAAAGTAAGACAAAATGTACCGGAGCAGGGAAACATGGAGAAGGGAGAGACGAGCTGAGGAGGGCAGCTCGTGGTCTCCCACACCCATCAGCTAGCAGTGGGAAGCGAGGGTTGCGTGTGGTTTGGTCCACGGGGACTTTCAAGCGCAGGTCAGATCGATGGATGCCCTTAACGCGGATCAGAGCTTGACAACTCCCCTTGGCGTTGGCATTTCTCAGTGAACAACAATTTTCAGCCTCCGCACAAGTGAATAACATCAAAAGTAATGGAGCTCAAAAAGCTTTGTGGTAAATGATGATCTGAAGACAATAATTTTACCAAAGTCAGAGCTCCGACTGTATTATCAGCCCTGGGAATTCAGCTGCTGAGACTCAACGATATAAAAGAAGCAAGTAATATATACACCATGATAAAAGACGAAAGAGAAACCATTTACAATGGCACAGCGTCTGTAATTACACTCAAATATGTGAAGGTGGATGATGAATTAGGCTCGCATTACTATGAATAATTAAAACCATGCACGGCATTAGTTGAGCAGCATCATTCTTAATAAACACACTGAATATTCTACCTGTTTCTTTTTTATATTCTAGCCTTTCAGAGAATAGAAAAGCTCTGAAACCTAACTTAGAACTGTCGCTGGTGTAGCAGCCTAGAGTACTAACATTTATATAATGATTAAATTGACCTAGAAAGTCACGGTTACCAATATTTTCTGGGGTTTTTTTTCATATGTTAAAAATATTCAAAATGAACAGATATGCATTAGAATTAAAAAAAAAAAAATTCTATTAAAAAACCTAATAAATATAGCAGCACACAGCGCTATATACATTCTGTTTGGAGAAACATTAAAATAATAGCATAATAAAAGTCAACATAAAAGCTCCATCAAATGTGCTTCAACAAAGGCCCTTTCCCAATAAGGTGTCAACTTTTCTTCTACTTTGCATATAAAATATGTCAGTATTTCCCCCAGTATATATTCAATTAATTAAAGTATTAATCAGGCATTGATTTGAATGTTTTACATTTATATCAAGCTTACAATATGGATGATTTAATAAGTTCAAAGAAAATAAATGTGACTTAAAGTAAAGGTGAAAATTTAAGGACTTATTGTCAACTAAAACTATAATGGTTAAAAAAAAAAACGAATGTACACAGGTAGCCTCGGTTTGATTCCGGCCTGTGGATCCGTTTCAGCATGTCATTCCTAACTCCTCCCAGTGTTGTTAGGTCTGTGGTTTTAGGGTCAGACTTTTTTGTCTGCGGGTTGAGCAGACGTATTTTTGATGTCTTGCGTATGTGTATTTTAACCTGACACGCCAGATGGATTTGTGTCACACATACATCTGGAAAATGTTCAATACTAAGCGTTTGGGAAAGGGCAGAGGATTTGAAAAAAACTCGGAGTGTGATTGGATGATCGTTCTGTCCGTCACATCTTTACGGCAACAAAACACGTGACGTAGCTGCAACTGAGGTGCACGTTCGCGGCTACAAAGGAATAACACGAACCATGGTGACTAGACATGTCAGTACATGACTTCTGACATTTTTGAGAAGAAAACAACTCACTGCTGTTCTTTGTTCTTCTTGTAATAAGGAAATGTCAAGTTCTGATAAAACTGGCACTTTAGTAGCATCCACGCTAATGTCTTCCACCATAACTGCACCAGTGTCTTGCTGGTGCTTGCTTACGTCACGACTCTGCTGCGCCTAAAAGTGCTGTCCCTCATCGCTGATTGGTCCTGTCACTTTCTAACCGGGCCCAAACAGTTCAGACGGGAGCTTTGCAAGATGGATTCACCAGTGAGAAACAAGGAAATGGGAGTATCCATCTACTTTGCAAGGTTGGATTTCATTACAGATAGCTGGAGTCATTTGTTGTCATTTATCATAAGCATATGTGTGCAGTAAAGCTCCAGTGCTCTAAAATTGATGGTGCCCCACCTTGAAAATCACATTTGTGCCTGTCGGTTTAAAAGACAACAGCAAGAAGGTGTCTGACATCAAAAAGTCACACCAAATCCTAACCCAAACTCACACCTAACCCTAAACTCATGCCTAATCTTAACCACACGCCTAACTCTAATCATAAAATCATGCCTAACCTTAACCCTAAACTCACGTCTAACCCCTTAACCTAAACCCATGCCAACCCTAGGCCCATGCCTAACCCTAACCCTAAACTCACGTCTAACCCTGAACTCACACCTAACCCTAACCCATAAGTCATGCCTAATCCCTAAACCTTAACCCATGCCAAACCCTAGACTCATGCCTAACCCTTAAACCTTAACTTTTCTTTACTGATGTAGTAAAACAAAGCATGTCAGCAAAACTAGCTAAAGGAAAGAGAAATGTCTTTTTAGTCACACACTCAAGGCCACCTTTTCTCAATCTTTGGAGACCACCATGACTCACACAAAGACAGAGACCTCATGCTAATGTTCTGACACTGTCGTTCATGTGCTGAGACACAATACTGCCCTCTGAGAATGGACTACAATCAGAACAAAGGTAAATATATAACAGAACGCCATCTGTCAGAGGTGTTCAATCATGAAATGAGCCCTCAGCATGGTGACATTATTTTTCTTCTCCACCTCATGACATTTTCATGCAGTGTCTTTTTGCTACAAATGCATGTCTTTGTCGCTCAGAAACCTAATGGATTTAATTATGTGCACGTCTGTGAGTGCAGCAAAAAGAAAAAAATTGTGTTTATTTGCCAACCTGCATGGAACGTGAGTGGTTATTTTCCATTTTCCAGTCATTCATATTATGCATGATGACATTTAAAAAAAGGGTAATTGTGGTGTTTTAAAAACAGGGCCTGTTTGTCGGAGTCTAAATGACCTAAAATGCGAGAAAATCCTAACTGCATGAGCTCAGTCTTCTGCAGGTAAACAGGATGTAGAGATGCGCTGACTTGATCCTGGATCCATGTGGGGTATCAGTCAGATTCTAGCTGATGCATTTTGGACCTATTTCATGTTTTTTACCCCAACAAATTCTGTTTTAAACAAACCATGACAGCTGAAAATAATGTTAACAAGATGCTACCTTTGTTGGCTGCTGTGCAAAGAAGGTGAAAACCTTCCAGTGACTGTTTGAGAGCAACACAACTCTTGCAACCCGTTTGTCAGCACGTAAATTATTTCTAAAGGCGCTCCCCTTGGCCTCTACAAGAACATATGAGAACATTTATCTTCAAAGGAGCGCACAGCTTCGACTGCTTTGCACCTACAGAGCAGCTAGTAGTCAACAAGTGAGTGACTGCAGAGAGTGAGGGATGCTGCTGCAAGTGGTACAGATTGTGGAACAGGTTGTGATGCACAGTTGGTTTAAATGTATTCATTTATTTGTTTTACAAAGTTTGGAGAACCTTCTGCTGCCTCAAGGCCTTTGCAAGCCAGAAACTTTTTATTTGAGTGTGGAATGCATTTACATATCAGCAGTGTTTTTTTTTCTAATCTTTAGCCAGTGCTATGCAAGCTTCCACTAGAGCAAAATAATACTGCTGAGGGAAACTGCACGTTTTTTTTACTACAATAAATTTCATTTCCAACAAGCGCAAATCCACCCAATCAAAATACTTTCTGCTGTGAGGTCACAGGCAGATACTACAGAGAAGATTCAACTTCCTCTTCTCCTTAATACTTAACAGTATGATATAAAGGGTACTTTATATGTCTCTAGCCAGGGCTCAGTTAATTTTGTCTTTACTATGATAAAATGAAGCCCTAGTAAAACATGGAGACAGGCAACATGCAGCCAAACACATGAGCTAAACATGTTATTTGCAAAGCTAAAGCTGTTCACAACCAAACAGACTTGATTCAAATTGGTACAAGCAACAACCAAATATCCTTTAATAGTAAATTTGATAGCTTGGATCCCCTCCTTCTGACCACAGTCAACCTGCTGAAAAGACAGTCAGAACTGTACTCGAAATCCTATTGGTTGTCTGCAGTCATGTGATCCAGAATGTTGGCGGGGGTCAGGAAGTGGGAAACAACCATTAGGAATGGATGGGAATGGAGAAACATTAGAACTTAACATTTCTAAATGGATCTCTACCCTGCATTTATCATCAGACAAATTCAATATTTATTAATTACAATCCCTACAAAAGTGATTTTACTACAGTATCTGGAATCATCCAGCCAGATGAAGGGAGACAAGAGTCTAGAGGAGTCTTGTACTGAGAGGCTAGTTGAGTCTCCTCAGTCCCCTCTCTTGGGGACCAAAAAGTGGAAAAAATCGTTCTGTCACAAAAAATATTCAAAATGTCACATATTTATGAAAAAAGGCCTTGTGCTCTACTGTATTGGCTGTTTTTGAGCCAATTTTTAAAGCATTGACACAGAGGGCCACATCACAGGCTCTCTGTCTCTCTTTACCTCCATTATGAGCTATTCAGGCCAAATCCACCATGATCTGTGCAGTTTACACCGCATGACGACAGAACAGCCTACCATTGGTTGTCACAGCCCATCACAAAGCATCACTGGATACAATCTGATGGTTAGCATGCAAAACTAGCACCTGAAACGATAGAAAAATTGATTAAAGAGTTGATAAACAGATTATTAATGTTGGAGTTACTGGTATAGCTTTAATCTTTAAATACCCGGGAAAGTCACCCTTTATAGTGCTTACCTTTTTAAGCACTATAAAGGCATGGATAGCGTCATTAGAATGGCACAATGGCTAGCTTCAAAGGAAAAAATTAAGTGGCAATGATTTGTGGTTCAAAAGTTATTTAATTTTTAAAAACCTGAGTAGTTTCATGTTGTGACAGACTTCTGGCATACTGTGTATTGCTGTTCTTTGTCAATCAGCTCCCAGAATTTGCTCCTCCGCCCAGTCCCATCATGCAAACATGCAAGCCCTGTCCTCACAGCTGGCCTTATGTGTGACATCCATCCGTCGATTTTCTACACCGCTTATCCTGTTCAAGTTGCAAGGAACAGGAGCCTATCCCAGCTGTCATAGGGTAAGAGGTGAGGCACACCCTGGACTGGTCACGTTCAATCACAGGGCTTACACTCACACTTACAGCTAATTTAGAGTTACCCATGTCTTTTGGTGGTGGGAGGAAGCCTGGAGAGAAACCATGCATTCACAGGACAGGAAATGCCCTGACCAGGAAGAGAACCAGAAACCTTCTTCCTTTGAGGAAACAGCATTAACCCTTGTGTTGCCCTGATATTATAATCAATATTAACCTAATTCAAAGACAGAATGAAAAGTCAGCCTTTCCTGGCAAACCCACCTGAAAAGATGCTAAAAAGAGTACCTTGCTGCAGACAAGATGGCCGACATACATCCAATCCATACAGGAAGTCTCAACCGGAAGTCTGTACGTCTAAGGTTAGGCTTAGGCATTAAAACCCAAGTGGTTAGGTTCAGGGTAAGGCAGTGGGGAAGGTGATATATGTGAGATCCAGCACCATAGGTTAGGCTTAGGCGCAGAAAAGACTGACAAACACTGGCAGCTGAGTCCAATACGAAGAACAAACTTCCGCTAGGAACTTCCAGCATGGATTGGATGTATAACGACGCCCGTGTCGGCCATCTTGACTGCAGTTGGGTCCCTCTCGATACTAATCATGACAGAGAAATAAAACAGCATCGATCAGGCCATTGGCACAGACCAGGAGAAAAGGGAGACAAAAACTTGCCACTCTACAGGTCAAATGCATATCAGTTTACCAGTCAATATTGCAAACAACTCTACTGATTACCTTGGTGCATTATTTTATTTAAATGTACATAATCAGTTAAATCACAGCACTTTTGATGTGATTGGACATTGGCATCAACATTCTCCTCTGATTTATTGCAGTGTTGTGCCGTTTATTCCTGTCATATTTGGTGTGCAAATGCCTTTACACACAAACAATTCCTAGTCTCTCCTTCACAGTGAGGAACATATCATTTGCTTATTTAACACTGGCATTTGATCAGTTGTAACTGCCCAGGTATCAGCTGTGCAGCAGACTCAGAAAGTTGGTACTGTAGCTGTAGGGGCAACAACATCATCTTAAAAGGGAATACATTGAAATTAGTGGCTTATGTCCACTAAAAGTGCTTATTTATGACAAGGCCAGATGGCTAGTCTAGGTGTCTCACTACACAAAAAGGATTCACACTGATACAAGTCTTTCTGTAAAAGTGGCATGCCTTTATGCAACCAGAAATCATTCTCATCAAACCCACCAAAACTCACTGATAGAAAATCCTCTTTTAGAATAAGAATTTCTTGTGACTGCTGCCTCATCTTAACGCTGTCTTTGTGCTACTCTGTGTTGCATAATCTGACTATTTAAAAACCAAAGGAGAAGAAATGTCATCCATTGAGGCAGCAGAAATGCTTGTAAATTGTTATATTTTTCAATGAAATATCTCATTTAGTACCTTTATAAAGGATCTGTCTCCATATGGATGCTGTCTGTTACGAGTTTAGCCTCTTTAGATGACAATTTGAGTCTGTCAGTGCTAATACAAGCACATTTAGTGGACCTACTTTGATCAGGCTCATTTTCCTGCAAAGATTAAGTCGCAGCAATTAAAGTCATTTTGGAGCTTGTGCTTAAGCAGTTTACTGGAGGGATTCCAGAACCTTTTGTATCCTTAAATAATTTAGGGCTCAAAAATGTAAAAAATAGGGCACATGTTTAAAAATAAAGCCGTCCCTCTTTAAGGCATGCAGTAAAAGAGGGAAAATATGCTTGGATGGCAAATTAGTTTGTGGTGTTTAAGTTTATAGTTCCAAGAAAAAAAAAAAGAAAAACAGTTTTGGCTTCAGAATGACTGATAAAATGTTTGTGTACTTTATTACCAGAAAAACTGTCGGACATTGAAAGTTAGGAACATAAATTAAGGAGTTTCCACGAGCACCAGCTGTCAGCAAAACAGCTGATGAGTCACTAAAATACAGCTGGCTACTTTTTCTGTTAAAAGACAAACACAAGCCTAAAAAAGCCAAAACTAAAGGGTGTTTTCACATCTGGATCACTTGAAGTAGTCAATCTGACACATGGTGGCATTGGCAGTTTGTTCAAGAGTATGTGAACATGACAATTAAATAAAGATGCTGAAAAAATAGTGTAAAATGTTGATCTAAGCTTGCTTCCTTTTAAATTCTAACATGGTGAGATTGCAGTGGGAACAAAACCAACCCAGCAATTGAAAATGTAACATAGTTGACTCCTTAAACTCCAGCTGGGGTACTCGTGGTAGTTATATGGTCAGGCCTGCAGAAAAAAAGAGCAGAACAGAGTGATATGTGACAGATAACAGCTGAGTTTGAGTCCTGTTATCAGCATGTTTCACTCTGAAATTAAAAGCAGCCCGTTAACCACCTAGACCTCACCAATTTGAGTCAGTGTAATAATTAATGTGTGGCACAGTGATGACATAAACAGTACTCTCATTCCTCCAAATTTGATGTTGGTAATAACAGCAACATGCAGCAAGTGTGCTCGCTTTGCAACGTGTCTAGGGCTCTAACACAAGCTGTGAGCTGCAATGGATCAACTCAATTCATCTTGAGTCAAGCTAAAGTTGTGTTTAACCCAAGTGCATGGTTAGGCTTGGGCAACATTTAGGTCATATTGCCCAGCTCTAATGTCAGTATTTATGAGGGAATGATGTTGTCAAAATGTTCCAGAAGCATCCAAATATGCAGTGAATTCCACAAGTGTCAGCTGTCAGCCAAACAGCAGATTACTCACTTAATCACAGCCGGCTACTTTTTTCCTTTTGTTGACGTTTGACTAACAAGCTGTGACTCACCTTTTTAAGTCAGTTTAGACGCACAGTAGGGAACATGCCTTTAGATCTCACTAGCTGACTACTCCATATGTCTGTGGAAAGCCCTGAAGATGGGTCTGTATGACAAAAATAATCCATGGGTTCCCCCTAGCTGGTTTTCTATTATCTAACTAATCAATACTTTTATGGGGAACAGTGCAGATATGAAGTGTTTTCCAAAAGGTGTGAAAACTGCTGCTTTCTATATGACACTAGACTTAATAGGATGTCTACAATGCCTCACAGGACCCCAAACATCTTGTGGGAGGAAAACATGCCAGGTGGTATTTTAGGCCCAATTACCCATATGTTTAGGACGAGTGACCTTTCCGTGCGGCTGCATCATCTGAATGTCCAGGTAGCTACAGCTAGCAGCCATCAAAAACGGTTTATTGAAGTGTTTATTCTTAGCCTTTCCCTAAAGGTTAGACGGAGCCGTCACACACTAATATGAGCTTTCTTATGTGTGTCACTGAGCTTCACGAAACCACAATGAAATCAGACGGCGCAGATGGTTGATGAACCAGATTCGTGTTTGTTTCATCTTTGATAAAATATTAGTGTGCCATCATCCACCTCTGACACATTTATGATCACACTTTTTCTTCACTTCCTCTTCAAATCAGCTTTAATGGCTGCTTTTAATTCTGCAGAGGCTCAGGGTTTCAGAGCAATTATGCAGCGATGGGACATCCTAAATGTGAACCATGCTACTTTTCATTAAATAGCGTACGTCCTCCTGTGGCTGCTGAAATACACTCGTATGAGCAGACACACTTTCCTTTCGGCACAGCAGACACTTTCTGGTTCAGTGTTTGCTGATCAAGACACGTTCACCTGGATATTTGTTCAACAAAGTGGTAACGTAGCAGTCTGTGCAACAGCTGCAGCTCAACACAGCCCACTGCAGTGCAGCCACAATGCATTTACACAGCTTAAGGTTCATTTATGCTCTACATTCGATACGCATACGGATGCAGACGGAGCCTTCTGTGCTTCGTCTGGATTCATTTTGTAAGTGTCTCGGCACGTTCCCTCAAAGCTTGCAGAATTTTAAACCAGGTGTGGTAATACAGCCAGAAATCATGGGGGCAGTGATGAGTAGTGCAGTCAAAAGTTCAAGCCAAAGAAGAAAGACCCAATAAAAACGAATACTTTAGAAAGCAGCTGAACTTTAGTCGAACAAACTCTTTAAAACATGCCTGCCTCTTTGATTTCTCACATTTGTTGCATTGTCTTAGACTTAAACTTTGCAGATTTTCATTGAATAAATCTTAAATTTGAGTCCAATTTCTCAATGAGGAGTTGATGGTGGGTCCTAAAGCTTGACAAGTTGAGAGCCACTGCCCCAGTGTATGTGCTCTCCAGGGATGAGTGTGAATACGTAGGTAGTTATGGTTGTATCGGTTCGATGTACAGATCTATTATCATGTGTAAAATGGAAATCACATGAGCCTTTAGCTCTGCAACCATTGAACACTGAGTTCGATTTTTACACCTGAAATTGCTGCACATCAGAACAGGATAAATTTGTTGCATCCAAGTCATTGAAATGGGAAAATGACTACCCAGAGCAGTGGCTGCAGCTCCCTTTCTCTCTCTCTCTCCCTCACTCTAAACCAGTGGTTCTCAGCTGGTTGAATCACGAGACCCACCATCAAGTCTTCAATGAGAATCACAACCCAAATTTTGGGGAATTTTTTTGGTCAATCAGATAAATCAGATAAAAAGTAGTAGAGCTTGGGCCTAAGACAGTACAAAAAGTGTAACAAAACAAAGAAAAAGGACAAAAAAATGCATGTTTTTCAGAGTCTCATAGACAATTTGGCACCATTTTTCTTCCTAGGCACTCATCCACGACCCACTGAAAAGGGCTTCGTCCCAACCCACTAGTTGAAAATCACTGCTCTAAACCACTTTGTCCAAGTACTCTGTCAATATCAACAATGGAACCACGTAACAAAGAGACTTAATTGAAAAATGGTACCATGTCCCTAACTTGGCACAGCAACGGGACGCTCAGGCTCATACAAATAACTAAAATACACAAAAGGCTCTGGATGGATGGTCTAACCCAGGCTTTTTCTTTTACAAGAAATAAAATCACCACAGCATCATATTTGATGTGTTTTTGTCTCCACAGTACAAAACGAAGGTCTCGTCCAACTTATTTTTCGCAATAAGATTACAGATCGAAGAAACGCATCAAAAATAATGGAACAAATGTGCAGACCTTGAGTCTCTTCAAGAAATCATTGTGTTGGTCTTGGTATCTCTGATTCTGCTTGTATGAGGCTCTTGCGGTGTATAAAGATGGACAACACTCCTCTACCTCCTCAGATTATACAAAAGTGAAGCCAAAATACCCAACGCAACTGACCCTGACATACTCCATATTTGGAGCCAAATTCTCCAGTCTGGGTTAGATATTATAACCGCAGTAGGAACGACCTATGCTAATCAGAAAACAACTGCTCTTAAATGATTTTTCAAATTATGATAAAGCGCTGAATTCCTTTAGTTAAGACAGATTATTCATATTTCAAATTGCATGTATAGAATTAATTTTTTTTGCATGATAAAACACATATGTCTGTACTGGCAGTGAAGCAGTTCTTACTGGTGTCCTGATTTATGAATCAAACAACATAAAAGATGTGTTTTTCATGATGGTGACTTTAGGTTTATTATCTAAATCATTGGTCCCCAACCTGGGGTCCGGGACCTCACAGGGGTGGGGCATGAGGCTTTATCTGTTTTGAGGCTGCCAAAATTAGATTTGCAAATATTGATTAAAACCATGATAAAGCAGTTAAGTAGTTAATCCAAAGGTCTTTTGATAAGAAGAGCATACATAGGCCTTTTTTGCAGGGTTTTATCATTAAAAAAATTCAAATCTATGTTGATTTTTGGTGGCAGTGTGTCATTTTTCTTCTCTTTTGGGTCTTAGGTACATGTAGGGGGGGGCTCTGAGGAAAAATAATTGGAAAACACTGATCTAAGTGAATGCTGTGCTGATACACCAGTGTAATCAAACACCATGACCTAGAGGAGACGAGTTTTAAAGAGCTTTTTCAGTCATGTGTGAGTGCACAACATTGTTTTTTTGCTGATATCTGATATGCCGATATTCATTTTACCTAATAATTATATTATTACTGATACGATTTGTAAATGTAGTTCAGACCTAAAACGTCATTCCTTAAAACACAGGTTTGTTGGTCCTGCCAAAATAAAATCCATATACTTATTTGTGTATATGACTGGCAGTTACAGCCCTTATATCAGTTAGAAATACTGACAGGAATAAACATATCTGACAATATAGATACCATGCCAGTAGTACCATGCATCACTCTATTATACATCAAGAAATATGCAGGAGTGCATGTACAAAATGACTTACTTAAGTTAAATTATTCCTGATGAATATGAATGATTTCACACTCTTACATTTAGTTGCTTTTATTGTGTAAGTAACCCAGTCAAGGTGATCAAGATAAGAGAGTTTATTAACAAACTGTTTCTAAAATCAGAAAAGTATTGGGGGTAGTTCCTGTTCTAATAAAAACCTGCTTTTCAAACTGATGAAAATATAAACCTTCATGAAGCTGGAACATTATGACAGCTTAGCCAAAGCTGACGTCTCCACTGAGCTGACTGTTTTTTAAGTGAAATGAGACATTCAAAGGAGCAGCAGCGTCCTTATTTTTCAATCCTTTGAGTAGTAGTGCCCAGCTGCGGCCCCGCTATGGTAACTTAGCTACGGCACTGCTAATAGGACAAATTAGCACACTTTTAATGTTTTAATTACACATCTTAATTGCATCACAGCTGACGTGTTAATGCTGACAGCCTTGTGAGAAACACATGTGCGTGTATGTATAACATGCAAAGGTCTCTTTGGGGTTGGTACAGTCCTTAATGGAACAGATTCTCATCTCCACTTCAATCAGACACAGTTAGAGAAAGTTAAATGACTCTGGTGTTAGTCACATTTCCTCACACTGTTCCTCTTCTACTTAGAAAGCCATAGAAAAACAAACGCTAGGACATATATCATAATAAAAGGAGCATGATAGTAATTTAATGTAAAAGTTTGATCCATGCCCTGTTTTCAGCGCAGAGGTAGGGGGCAGTGGCATCCAACCTGTACTGAATCAAGTCAGCCGGGGGAAGTCCAAAGGTTTTGGCTTCACTTTTTGGTGGGCTGTCATGTCGTCCATCTTTTCACACTGTCTGTGCAACAAGAAAAAGTAAGAGACAGGAATTGAGTCCAATCCATGTAGCAATTTGAGAATTACATAAACAAATGAGGCTAAATAAAACCACTTTTTTTTGTAGTAAAAATAGAAAGAGACGATTCGTCTGGCCTGTCAGGTAAAAAATAAATAAATAAATAAATCCACAGACATCCATTCATCTTTATGGCACAATCTCCCAAACTGTCTCATTACCATGTGGTAGAGTTTTCTGATCCGATGCCCCTATCAGCAGGAACACACCATCCATCTGTGCCTTCAAAAACTGTGAGAAATCACTTCCTTGGAAACAAACACTGTTTAATAATGTGGTAATTACTAAATGAGGTCCGCTAGGCACAAAAATGAATGGTTTATGGCTGGAAAAATAACCACTTCCTGCAAAATATAGGTCAGAAAAAAACCAGAGCAAGAACAGACTTGTAGCTCCACTTCACCAATTACACTGGATGAACCTGGACTGAGTGTATGTGTGTGTAGAGAGTGTGTGTGACCTTTTAAATGTGTAAGAGAACATAGAACATTAATTTACATTAGATACAGACCGATCCTGTTGGCGTGTCTGGAGATTTAAATAATCAATCAAACCGTGCCGCCGTGCCTGGAGCCGAACGCTGCCGTTAATGTGGACCCAGCTCTGGTTTGTGTTGTTTGTAGGGATCACTGCGTACTATATGTTCATATTTAAGGCAATCTAATTAATATTTACCTCATTAATGATTAACTATTCCACCTCCTGCAAGAGATCCTCTATTAATCAGAATGGAAATTTTTATGACCTAACCAACCCAACGGATTATTCACAGAGCCCAGGGATATTTCTGCTCCTGGAGCATCTAAAGTAGGTACTAATGTGCAGAATCCTTGAAGTGTATATAGAGAGAAAGCATGCTTGTGTAAGTTAAACATCACAGTCAGCAACAAAGGGAAAACTGCACACGACGCTGCTGTAGTTCGCAGAATGTAACATCACCTAAATAAAAACTAAGACATGACAGAGGAAAGACTTGATCAAGACTGACATCAGACTGGAGAGATGAGGGATTGACACAGAGACAAAACAAAGACAGAAGAGGCAGGAGGAGTCCCGTCCTGGTTTAAATCACTCACAGAGAGGGCAGAGAGCAGGAGAAGGGTGCCTTTAAATCACAAAAGAACACAGCTGTTATGTTTGACACCACCTATTTGGTCTAGGTGCTTTAAAAAACTTTCAAACTTAAATACTTCTACTCCTCTTTTATCACATCTATCTTGATACACTCATCCATCAACCCACCAACCATGAACATCCATCCATTTAAAAGTTATCTTTCCATCTACTCACCTATACCTGTAACCATCCATGCTTTTACCCATCCACCTATCCATCTACACAGCCAGCATGCCCTTGTGGGCCTCACATGGGTTATATGTGGGCTACAGTATGGGTCCCACGTGGGTTTGTCCATCTCTAGAGATCCAAGATAGATCCTACAGTAAACATGGGTAATTGCAAGGATCTCTAGATGGGGCCTATATGGGTCTCTTATGGGCTGCACTTGCAGTTCTCACAGGCACTCACCAGTGGGGCCACCATGGAACCTATGGTCAAACCCACATGGGACCCATGTTGTAGCCCGCATATAACCCATACGAGGTCCCATATGGGTTTGTTGGCTCAAACCATTCATCTACATACTGTTAATTGCATCCATCCATCTATCTACTTATTCATCAATCCCTTAATCATATATGTATCTCAATTCATCCATGAATCCATCCATCTACTTGTGAATTATCCCTCCATCATCATCCATCCATACAACCATGTCATCCATCCATGCATCTTCATAACATCCTTCTACTGTTTTAACTTCTACCTATCCATCTATTCATCTAAGCATCAAACCATTGATCCATCTATCTACCATCCCAGTGGTACTCAACTTTATTCTACCAAAGAGCCACACTGTCCTGAAAATATTTTAGCGAGAGCCACAATCCAAACCGAGGATGTAAGGTAGATAATAGATCAGTTAATCTGTAGCTGAAATTAAGTGAAACTGTAAATTGGTGAATAATTTTGAGCTTCAATGGGATGCAGTAGGGTACAAAAATGTATGTATAGTGTCAGAAGAACCAATATGTCACTGATAATGAGAATATATTTGTTTTATTTATCACTGACATTGGGCCACGACCTTGTATCTTAATTTTTTATGATTTTGTTTTTATAAATCATTGATATAGGTCATCCTTCTTACAGCTGTCGGTGGGTTTAAACCAATTTTAAAGCACTAAAGCAATAAAAACATGTCAAAAGATGTGCTTTTTTATTTCCTGAAGTGTGGTGATTTTGATGTCTTTGGCCCGACACCAGCGTTGCGTGAGCTCCACCTGGCCTAAAGATTTTTAACGTATTAGAATGAGTTTGAGCTCTGAGATGCTTTCAAAGAGCTGATGATTTATGGGTGACTATTTGGGTATTTATATTTTAGATTTTTATTTATATATTTATATATATATTTATTTATATTTACTGTAGTTCTGTGGCTTTATTAACGTAAAAGAGATGCTTTCTCATTTTTTCCCACTCATTATTAATTCTTTAGCTAAAGGGGGAGGGGCATCATATTGCCCTTTGCCTTCAACCTCCAAATGACTAAATCCAGCCCTGCCTTACACCTGCAGCTCTACCAGACCCATCGTTCAGCCTTTCCTCATTTTGGAGCGTTAGTTTTATATCTCTTCTCTTTTGACAGTATTGATTATCAGTAGCACATTAAAGATCAAACAAAACCCCCATGTTTGGACAAGTTTCACTAGATATTACGATATTTCCACGTGATCCGTGTGTGTTATGTTTGTTGATGATGATGCGCATCGGCATAATGGTCGTAAAATACGATTTTGAGAAAGCATAAGGGGAAGTGACTGGAGAAAAACGTTAAAACGAGGGCATAAGAAGCTTCAGTTTGAACACAAGACAGCACACCTCAATGAATGACCTTACTGAAGAGACGCACCACCAGCGGATTTCCTCTGCTCTCTTCTCTTACGCACACTCCTCCGTCGAGCCCGACTGACGGTAATAATAAATGGATTAAAAAAAAATAAAGGTTTCAATTTGTTAGTTAAAGCCTGTCTTCTTTGTGTAGGTAACAGATTTATTGAAGTGACCTACAATGAATCTTTACTGATGACAGTGTTTACCTTCATAAAGATTTTTAGGAGGTTTTTTTTTCCCCAAGTAACCAGTCTATCCATTCGTCCATCCAGTTTTGTTGTACTGGTATACAGAGCACTGCCAGATTTTTAGATGAAAGAAGAATTAAATTGTGCCTTATACACCAGATTGTCCAGTTATAGTGAGAAAAGCGCCACCCAGCTCACTTTATCCCCCACTATATTCCATTATCTACAGTCAGCTACTTTTTGAATGAAATTCTGATATTCTAGCGGGAATTTCCACATCCCAGAATCCATTTATATACCAGCTGATATGATGTTAATTCATCCAAAGGTGTGCATTAGTGAGGAGGAGTCAGGGGCAGGCAAGACAACAGCAATAATACTATATAAAACATTTATGTCTATGCAGTGTTGATTAAATATAGGCTGGCACCTTGAATATAACAGCTGTTACCTACTGAATTTGTCACACCTCATATTTAATCCTGTGGCTGTGATAGCTATTTGTCGGAACAGCTGTGGATAACAACAGAAAATACACAGAGCAACGTACCACCCAGTGATTATATTTTCATCTTCATATCCATTAAGAGCCAAAAATTATGGAAGATTCTTCTTCATCCACCTCTTTCACTGCCAGGTGTCCTGCCTTAGAGAGTATGCATAATGCATCATGGGAAATGTGTTGATGAAGTCGAGAACCAAGTCAAGAATTTTCGTTTCTTTTCTTAGCAGGGCAAACTGCAACCAGATAAACATTTGCAGGCCTGTTTTTTATGCACAGCAATCTAAGATGCTCTATATTGCTTTATGCAGCTGAAAATTGGATTCTTTGATGGATTTTTATGGTAGAATAAATTGTGTAAAAATCAGAAAATTCATATGAATTCAGCAACATCCCTTCAGTTTTAATGTCTTGAAATGAAATAATGAGCCGAGTGTATTTGAGGCTGACACACCCTTCAGAAAGTCCAGAATGGATTTTAAGTACTACGACACTAAAAGATCCAGGAAATTAAAACTTAAATCTTAATTAAAACTACTGAAATGTATGACTCCCTCCCTTTAAGGCTGTCTAAAGCCTTTTTCACACATGCACTCCCGAAGTTTAAAATTTCAGGACAGACTCCCCCTGAAAAATTCATGAGTTGCACTTTCAGGCCAGCCCCTCAGAGTGGGAGATTTTCTCTGTTTGGACTTGAGGGGGATTCCTCAAGAGGCAGGATGAGATGTAAAAAGCATGCAGAAGTCCCAGTGTAATTACACAACATCTCCAGATGGCTGACAAAGCAACAGAGACCGGCAGTTTTCACATTTATATCAATGCAAGCTTATTTACAGAAAGGGAAGAAAAGGAGTGAAAAGGGTGAGAAAAGAAGAGGATGAAGCAGCTTGATTATGTGCATGAAGATTGCATCAGCGGTGGGTGGTTGCAGGGTTCAAAGTCATCACCCCCCGCCTGTTTGCTTTGAGAATATCGCTGAAAATTATCCGCTGCTTCCACGCATTGACTCATCGTGACTCTGCGGAAATTTTAGGGTGATAGAAGGAAAATGTTTGGATGAGCTTGAGGAAGCTGTGTGCATTCACACATGCAGCATACCCTGGGATTTCTTTTGGTAATATTCAGGAGTTAAGTTTAGGTATGAATGGGAGGAAAATAAGGGCTGTCAAACTGTTATTTAAATAAGGTGAATAATTAATGAATTTAAATGATTCAGGGAGCGTATTACTGGCCCTTTCAATTTGCAATTTTCAAATTGCAGGGGGTGTTTCAACCATACCATTTAAATGTAAATATTTTGCATCTGAGGCATCCCGGTGCGTATTTATACACAGATGTAAAAATATGTTTCCTTTGTGCAGAAAATGCAAACAAAAAGAAAAATCCATCATGTTTATACACTTGATAATATTGCACCCACTCACACACACTGTTTCACAAACATGCACACACACACACACACACACTAAAATAGTGGACATTAGGCTGAGTACAAGAGGCTGAGTACAGATGAACCAGTTGAGAAAGCGCCATCAGAGGAGCCGTCTGCACCAGGAGCAGAGAGTCACCCACAGCCACAGGACACCGACGCAGGACCCAGAGGAGAGATGAGGCAGAGACACCAAACCTCAACCAGGAACCCACGAGACAGACCCCTGCAGCCATAGCTGACCACCGCTCCTGGTGCAGAGGGCTCCCCCAGAGGAAACACTGGAGATCCTAAAAATGATAAAAGGATAAAAATAAGTAAAAACTAAAATACAAATAAAAGCTAAGAACTAAAATATAAAATAGCATAACTAAAAAACTATGGTAGGAAAAGAATAAAATTCATAAATAAATACAAGTTGAAGGCCTAAAATAAATATCATAAATAAAATAGATAAATATGAATCAAAAGCTAAGCTAAAAAGGTGTGTCTTGAGCCTGCTCTTAAAAAAAGTATATTGGCTATACTTACGAATAACTTCATGTAGTTTTAGGCAGGGTTACTGGACCTACGTCTGCTTGTTCGTTGGTCATCCTTACTCCTTACACTTTCAAGTGTTTCTTCAAGGACTGAAGTTTGTTTATTCATTCAGTTTTTAACTTTAAAAAGCATGTTTTAAGGTAAAACATTTAGGTCTGAATAACTTATAATTGTTGGTCTTATTGGCTGAAAATCATTTGTTAATATGGGCATACTGAATTGGCAAAAATCTATTTCTTTGCATTAGGCTGAACGATTTGAGAAAATAATCTAATTACGATTTTTTCCCCCCCAATGTTGCGATTGTGATTTAATATGTGATTATTTTTAGGTTCCTCATGTTATGCTTTTTTCAAAAAACACACGCAATAAATCATTTTATATTATAACCAGCACAATATTAGATCATTTAACCTAGGGATAAAAAGATTTGAAAAAAAGAAAAATAATAATCTAATTATGATTTTTGGCTTATGTATTTTTATTATTTTTTATTTATTTATTTTTTTTTAACAAACTGGTATTTTGACACATTTCCGGTTTAGGAAATATTGCACTGTCTGCAATTTGAAACTTGCAGCAGGCTATATTGCGATTTAATCTAATTTGCAAATAATTGCCCAGCCCTACTAGCATCCCTACAATGCATAAATTGGTGATATCAGCGCTAGCCTCACAGCTTTAGTTTGCCTCAAAAGCCAGGCTCAGATCACCTTGAAGGCTGACTGAAAAAGGTTTGCTAACTGGTTGTTTTTGGGGTCAAATTCATTTCCTTTTTGTGCTGTTTCTTTACAGGATCCCAACTTCTATTCAGGTCCAGACAGAAAAAAAAATATGCGTTTAAGTTGCTTTATTAAGTAGTTTTAAGAATGTTTTTATTAAAAATCATCTAATATTTAGGATGGACTATTTTTTTCCATACTTAATGGGTCCCCAAACCCGACTGGACCCAGAAATTTGTGAATATTTTCATCTCAGATATTGACATTAAAACCCCAAAATTGTGCACTCTCAATAAATTGTGAGTTATGCCATTTCTAAGGAGTGCTTACTCTGTGAAATTAAGTGTTTAGCACTGGCAAATAATCACCCATATGCAGGACGGCATGTACAAAATGACTCACTGAAGTCAAATGATCCCCCGTTCACATTTAGTTGCATTCTCTGTTTATACAACCCAATCAAAGTCTCTGTAAAGTGATCAGTATTTAAAAAATCAGTATTTTAGGTTTGTTGTATGACAGGCTACTGTGTGTGTCATGAAAAACATCTTTATGTTTATAAAATTAAGCTACCAGAGACACAGTCACATTTATGTCATGACAGAGTTTAGAGGTAAAATGTCTGAGTTCCACTTTCTTATCAATAATGATTAGAATTGGAGGCTTTTATTGTGATAAACTTGGCAGGAAAAGAATTTGTTTGTTATCTGATACTTAACTGAACTTCAGCATCTTGATGCTAGCTGATAGGAGGGATTTAGAGATGCTGCTTTGAGAGAGACAAAGCCAAAGCCTGCTTCTTTAATCATCCAGGACTAAAGATGAAGGAAAAATGTGGTTAAAGCACACCTTCTACAGGTTAAGATGTTTGCTCCTGCTGCACCCAATCAAGTCAAAAATAGACAAGTACTCCAGGAATTAGCCAGACCCCTGAACCATGGCCAGAGCCCAGCTGCCTGTTATGAGTGATTTGTGACCACTGTAGGCCTCAGTGACAGGTAGATTTGGCAAATTGACCTCACAATGAACAAAAACACAGCTTTTAGCAGGCCATTAATTTTCAATGAAGGCAGTGACAGCTGCTAAAAACACACTGTATTTAGATAAACTGCCCAGTGATTTTATTTTGTTGCATGGTATTGTTACATCAAGTAGCATCTAACTGCTTCCCCTTCACTATGATGCACCTAAAATAAAAATATGTGATTTGAGCATTTATGAAATCTTGACTGTTGCTCTCAGACTGCCATTGCATGGAGATCACATTACAGCTGACAGCTCCTTTGTCTTTTAAGTTTATGCTTCACAAACCATGAAATCCTGTAAACTCCACACAAGTTTCATTTTCTGGTGCGTGCACAAGAAGCCGTCTGCACCTGCGTGTTTGCCAACAATTACCCCCGAGGAGAAAGAGCCCTCCTGATCAAAGCCAGCCAAGTCTCCTGAGCCCTCATTTCTGAATGACTGTGGAGGCTTCACTGGGGCAAGAAGCACAGACACTGGAGGCTGGGGATGTACGGTATGAGGGTGCCAGACTCCCACTGCCCCAGTCCTCATTTTAGAAGCATTGGCAAAAGGTTAATGCTGTGCTACCTGCAGAGGAGAGAAAGGGAAGGGGGCCAAGAGCGGAGGGGATCAAAGCTTTTAGGTATGCATTTCTGTGGATTTAAAATTCAAAAGCTACATGTTCAGAAAATTAAATCTGATAGAAACAGAATGAATCAGACATAATAAGTGCAGAGGTTTGGCTTGTTTTTTGTTTGAAATTCAGCTTGAACTCATTATTGTTCAACTAAATAAAGTTTTTCTTTCTAGATGCTCCATGGAGCTGCGAAATATATCAGGATTTTTGTTACATCAGAGACATGAAAATTCAAGCCTAAGTCATATAGGTGGATGTACATGCTTTGTTTAGCTGGGTAACACCCCCTTTCATTCATTGGCACAATGCTTTCAACAACATGGCATTACATCATCACAAAGCCGAGTGCATTAGCCTGTCAGAAGCGTCATGTTGCTGTCCTCCTGCCTCCTCAGCTGCCTCCCTTTTCTGTTTTCTCACCCTGACAGTCTTCAGATTCAGCCACCTGCTTGCACACCTGTTACTTGTCTCCATATTAGCTCCCCATTAGCCATTGTAACCACTGCTCATTGGCAGCATTCGCCTCCCTGACATCACCTGCCTACTGCCTGGCCTGTAACATGGTGTCACTCTTTCCTTGTAATTAGCCCTAAACTATTTTCTGTGCCTGCAGGATTCCTCCGTGCTGTCGGATGCCTGTCAATGTGTGACAAAATATTGGCCCAAATAAGACATTGCAGCATTGCAATTACTGTTGGCAAAATAAACAAAAAGCATGACTTTACCTACAGCACTTCAGTGCACGGTCCATCAGCTCTCTCAGCTGAGAGTCAGAGGTGTTTTTAATGTCAAACTCAAGGCCCGGGGGCCAAATCCAGGCCATGGAACGATTCTATCCGGCCCGCCAGATCATATCATATTTGTATTATAACTAGCCCACCAGTGTGAGGTCTGCAAATTTCCTCCAGTATAATAATATAAACTTCAACTTGGTGAAATATTCTTGTAAAGCTATAAAAATCTGAAAAATTTAAGAGTAAGAAAAACTCATAAGAAGTCAAGAATGTGGGGGGAAAAAAAACTTAGTTGTGTTTATTTCATATTTTAAATTTGGCAAGATTTTCCCAAGATTACAACTCAAACTTAGGATTTTGACTTTTCATTTCATGCTTTGACCTTTTCAGCTCATAATTTGGACTTTATATGTCACATTTTTATCTTTAAGATCCCCAATTTTAAATCTGAGGTCATATTTTGACTGTTTCAACTCCTTACTTTGGCTTTTTAGTCCCATATGTTGACTTTTAAACACACGATTTCAACTTTTTTCTCATATTTTGTCATTTTAAATTCATAATTTTTACTTTGTATATCATATTGTGACTTTTTACACTCCCAGTTTTGAATTTAAATTATATTTTTAACTTTTTAAGACATCATATTGAATTTTAGCTCATATTTTGACATGTTCAAATCCTAATTTTGGCTTTTTACTCCCACATTTTGAACTATCAGGCTCAAAATTTAAAATTTTAGGACATATTTTGACCTTTCAAACTCATGATTTCAACTTCCTGCTTGTATAAATGCTGTTTAAAACATTATTTTTCTATTTTCAATATTGTGTTCTGATCTTTCGAACTAATAAATTTGAAGTTTTGTCTCAGATTTGAACCTTTAAACTTATCATTTGTTTCTTTTTTGAATGTCCAAATGATTTATCATCAGTGCTGTTTTTATTTATCTTTTATAACTGGTCAAAATGAGGTTGACAGTTATGGTTAAATGTGGACCCTGTTAGGCCCTCAGGTTAGACCTAAATCCAGAATCCGGCTCCTGCTGTGATTGAGTTTGACACCCCTGGTGTAAGGGATTGTGGGTTCAGAAGAGCCACTAAAGCACCATGGCATGCATGTCAAAACATGACTGTATATGTACAGCACCAGTCGTCCTTATTAACCCCTCTAGAGGTCATGAGTTTGAAGCAGCTTGTAGCAAACATGTGACCACATGGAGAATAGATTTTTGTTTAACAAACTCAAGCAATAAATCATTCTACATTAATATACCAATATACCACTGACGATGTACATTGAAAACAGTTAAATAATTTCAGGAGCAATTAATCCATAGTAGCATGAATCTGAATATGATGATGCAACAAGCCTATGATATAAAGGAGGAGGCTGGGGTGGAGGAGGTGAAGCTTTGCCAGCAGCAGCAGTGTGCTGCATCAGTATTAATGCAAGCAAGCATTAGTGAGGAGTATGTCATATTGAAATGTGTTGAGAGAAAAAGCTGTGATTGGCTGTGAGAGCTAGTAGGAAGTAATTGGTATCATCTGGCTATCAGCTGATCGGCTTGAAGGGATTATCATTTTTATGTCACTTGTTTTGATTTAAAAAGCATACATAAAACACAAAAAGGATTTAAAAAAAAAAAAAACCTTTCTAAAAAAACAAATGGCACATAAATGCTTGCATAATGTGCAAAAAATCTCAGCTGCCTCAAAAATGACTGTATTAAACTGCTATTTGGACAAATTTCAAGTTAAATAAATATTGCAGCTTCTGCGATTTGTAAATTGCATCAGGCCATATTCCAATTTAATCTAATTTTTGATTAATTGCCCAGCCTTAATGGAGAATGACAAACAATTAAAACAACACAAATAAGGAAGAAATACTGATGCTTCATTGAAGGAGTTAGTCTCTGTGTAGATGGTATCAATGATTTATGAGTGTTCAGTGTAGAGCTGAATGATGAATCTCTCTGTAACCACGATTACAATATGCCCATGTACAATATTCATATCACAGAGGATGCAATGTTAGTCATGTGACCTGAAGCATGTCATAGTACTTCTGTCCTGTTGGATGAAAACATCAAAAATCCAATCTGATTCTATCATCAGAAGTCAAACAACTGAACATGCAGACTGTGTGACTCCTGTTTATGTTACAGGTGGCTTTGCTGCCATCACAGATACACCAGCATGATGCTCGAGGCAGATGCTCATTTGTGCAAGGTTAGCTATAGTCCAAAGCATTCTTGCACTGTGTTCAAATGATCGTCCCCATTATTTTCGATAAACCAGTGTTAATTTTGGCAGCTATTTTTATTTTAGTCTGAGTTTTAGTCTTTAAATGAGATGCATTTTAGTTTTAGTCACATTTTAGTAATTTCTAGCCTTTTTAGTTTTAGTCTAGTTTTAGTAAACAAAAACATTTTGGTGTAGTTATAGGCCAAGCATTTATTTTCTTGCCTGAATCTGGTACCATATCATGGTACTGTGTTCCCTGCACCCTGCCAAACCTGGGGTCCCTGCTTTCTACAGCTGAAAGGTAAAAGAGACACAGATGCATAGTTTTTGACAGATCTTCCTACAGTGGAGAAATATCACGGATTTTGAATGTCTGACAAAAACTACATGACATTTTAGTCTGGTTGTAGTCATCTTGACAAAAACTAAACTTAGTCTTGGTCTGGTTTTTGTCATGGAAAAAAAGGCTGTTGGCGAACAGTTTTAGTCATAGTTTAGTCAACGAAATTTACACTGCTATGAACAAACCAACACCAGCTCACCAGGCTTATCGTGATGACTAAACTTTAATTTGAATGTCTAAGAGATTACATTATTACTACAGTTAGGTAACATGAGAACTTGCTGACTTAAAATGCATTATAATATAACCATCCATAAGCTTGTACAGTCTGTTAATTAACTTTTATTTAGCCAGTTTCACCACATTTTTAACCAAAAGAACATTTTTAACTAAAGGGACTTACCACAAAATTTTCAGAACACTTTTCAGCACTGATCATCAATCTCCATCCCTGATTATGACAATAGAGACTCCCTTATGTATTGTATCATATTGTATTATATTATATGTGTTGTATCTTATAAACTAAAATGACTTTACCATGTCCCCTCCCCTTTGGCTATGTTGTCTAATTTGACCGAGGTAGCTTGTAAAGATATCAGAAATCCAAACACTGATGCAACACACTGGCATAATGCTAATTTTAAGGATTGATGCATATGATGTAAATTTATGAGAAATTATGTTGCAAACAAAATAACTGTGATCATAATTTTTCAGCAGCCCTTGTCTTTGGTCAGCATTTGTCATCCATTGGTTTACAGGCCAGCATCACCAGTGAGCACCACTCTAACTGGAGCATGTGCTGCCCTCTTAAAGGGCTGCTAGAACCAGGTCATCCACCTAAATAAAAGGAGACCTAAATCCCTCCTTTGGTGTTCAGCTCAGGATCTCTCAGGAGCAAAAGAGCCAGATGGACTTGTACAGATGTTATCCCTTTTAAAGGAAACATGGAGGAATATGTACTCTAAAATCACTGCTGAAGTGAATGTAAATTATGGGCCGGAAAGATATGATGGCCTGTTTTTATCCACTGAAAGATGGTAGAAATGACAATAGGAGAGGCTGACAAAGCATTTTGTCTTTTATGTTAACAGAGTCACTCCTTCATTATTAAAAAAAAAACGTCTCTGCACAAACTGTGCCAAAGGAGGAGTGGCTGATGATGAAAAAGAATGCCTGATGACTGCCTTGCCTCGGCTCTGTGCCGCCAGTAATCAATGTCTCCCTCATAATGCATAAGCAAAGCACTGTCCTCGATGGAGTGGGTGAAGTGAGGGAAGATCCAGTTGGTTCAGGAAACAGATTGATCCTTGGTGTTCCCACCAGCTCCGATCCAAAGCCGGAGGACGAGTGAGAAATGAGATTTCGTGTTGGACTCGTCAGCAGCTCTCGGCCTCAGCCAAGTTTGAAGGATGACAACAGGTTTGCAGTTTCTGCAACCGCCATTACCACCTGTCTTTGGGAAACATCTGCATGAGCTGCAGAGAGAGCGGCAGATTTAGAGAAAATGAGGACGATTCAGGCAAGCTGTTTCTAATTTATGAGCTGATACATAATTTTGTCTGTTCTAAATAAAGCAGTGAAGTGTTATTTATCATTTTATTTCCAGCAACTTTACAATGAAGTTCGACTTTTGGCAGCTTTTTCTGCTAAAAACAAGTATTTTCTCTATCATATACTAGCTAGAACTTCACCTGGTGGTTCAACAGTCATAAAATTTCACATTCACCATAATGGACTGGATGGACAACCTGAAAACACTCTCTGACCTTGGCTATGGCTGCACAGACACATAAAGTCTTTCTATCTTTCTTTAGCAATCTAATTCAAGTTTCCAATGAACTTTAAAATCTGATGTACAGCTGCAAACTTTCAGTCCTTTTTATTTGGTGAACAGTTTGATAAGACAGAATATAAAGGCACTTTTTTTAATGCTCAGCTCTTAAGTATAATAACTTCTGAATGAGTGCTGCAATCAATTTCCTTTTGTTAAACCTCTTTTAAGAAGTACTCTACTGTTCAGAGTTATTTGTCTGAAGTGGTTTTTCCACAAAAATGTTAAAAAAACACTTATTTTTCCTGATTCAAAACTTGATATTTCACAAGTCTAACAACTAGAAGAAAAAACAGTTCTTGACCAAAACGGAAAAAGGTCCACTCGTATGGGGACGAAAACAAATGCAATTACAACACATAATTTAATATATTGTAGAGTGTGATTTCCAGGTAGTTTGGCACATGGTCATGATGATGACTTGAGTTTTACTTTTAGGAAAGGTTCACCAAAGAGTCTGAAACTTGGTGTCCATCTCGTTTTATCTACTGTAGCTAAGCCTTAGTGGCCTATGACGTCTTGAGAACCACATGCTGGAGTTGGAGAAGTTAAATGTCTAGCAGTAGTTGATTAATGCAGTCATCAAAAATAAGCAAAGAGAAAAGGCAGTAAAGAAGAAATATGGATGGGGAAATCATAACATCACCTTATCTGTATCAGCATCTGAAACCATTTATTTCACTCTAGAGACCAAACAATGTCTCTGTGGGCAACTGAGAGACAAGCAGTCAATCAGTGCTATCCATTCGACCAATTACAGTGTGTTGCGTTATCTTAATTTAAAGGGGCTCTAAGCAAAATTTAGAAAACTATCAGTGTAGCGACACCGCTGGCTATTAGGCGAACTACAACAACATTGTGTTGCTCGTCCACGACGGCGTGCTCCTTGCTCATGAACGAGCCTCCGGTTTATCAGCTGATACACACGCAGTCCAAGGTGATTTACCGGCATCATGTATACAGAGGAGGTAAGAGAAGTAACACTTAAAAGTTCCACGAACTAAAAATGAAAATGAATACAATATATTTGAACCTCTAAGGCGGACATGGCACACATATTGGTCCATATGAGGCGATTAAAAAACAACATTATTTTCGTGACCATTTCTATGAACGAACAACTTCACTACTTAGTGCAGCATTGACCAATTTTATTGTCTTTTTATGTGTGTAATGTGTATTGAATGGGACGCGTTTTAGAGTAGAAGCAACAGGGCAAACATTTGCCAGGAAGCAAGAAAAAGATGCAATATTATCTGGAAAACACTAAATGAGCAATGTGACACTCTTGTTGTTTGGATAGCATCTTCGTAAGCAAGTTAACATGATGTAGCATATGGTTTATACAACATAAAACACTACATTGTATTTCATGGTCCGGAGTGATGCCTTTTCAACAGAAAGAGCCATCTCTGGATCGGTATTTATCCCGAGCAAAGCTCCCTCCATTTCTCTTGACAGGCTTCAGCAGATAAAACTATCGTAGTTTTTATGTTGTCGCGGAGTTTGTGTGGGTGTTTGGGCTGAGCTAGCTGGTTGTTTACTCGCAGCCTTCTCCATTGCCTCTCTCTCTTCTCCAGTCAACATGCCATTGTCAGGTATAAACAGAGCAAGTGGGTGTGCACATTACGTAGTACCCGACGTCACTTCCGTTGAGATTTTGTGGAAAATTCGGCCCGAATTCTCAGAGAAATGACTCCACAGGCCTATA
The DNA here is from genome assembly GCF_018320785.1 of Cheilinus undulatus. Taxonomy (NCBI): domain Eukaryota; kingdom Metazoa; phylum Chordata; class Actinopteri; order Labriformes; family Labridae; genus Cheilinus; species Cheilinus undulatus. Next base: position 7,335,110 of record NC_054881.1, on the reverse strand, counting down.
CAGGCAAACAAGGAAGACAAAAAGAGCCTCATTCTTCACATCAGGATAAAGTGTGCACCAATATATACTTAAAAGTTGGACGGTTTAAAGCAAAAAGCTTACATAGAGCCCCTTTAAAGTTACAACCCAAATTCCAAAAAAGTTGGAAAGCTTTGTAAAACGTAAAAAGAAACAGAATGGAATAATTTGCAAATCTCATAAACCCCTGTTTAAATCGTTAAAAACAACGTATCAGATGTTGAAACTGAGACAATTTACCATTGCATGTGTTGATGGCAGCACCATGTCTCAAAATAGTAGGGACGGTGCAACAAAAGGCTGGAAAAGTAAGTGGGACTTATGAAAACCAGCTCTAAGAGCATTTTGCAACTAACTTGGTCAACTGGCAACAGGTCGGTAACATGACTGGGTATGAAAGGAGCATTTTAGAGAGGTAGAGTCCCTCAGGGGGGAAGATGGCTGGATTTTCACTAATCTGGGAAAAATTGTCTAACATTTGTGTAATAATTTCAGAAAAATGTTCCACAAAGTAAAATTACTAAGACTTTGAATATCCGACTATCCTGAGTACATAATATCAAAAGATTAGATATTATCAAAACTGTTCTGTGGTCAGATGAATCAAGATTTGGAATTCTTTAGGAAAACCATGGACACCATGTCCTGTGGACTAAAGTGGAGCTGGACCATCTAGCTTGTTGTCCTGGCACAGTTCTAAAGCCTGCATCTGTGATGAAATAGGGCTGCATTAGTGTCTATGGTGTGGGCAGCTTACATATCTGGAAAGGAACTATCAATTCTAAAGTAGAGAGAGGTTTTAGAGCAACATCTGCTACTATCCAGACAATGACTCTTTCAGGGAAGGTCGTGCATATTTCAGCAAGAAAATGCTAAACCCCATAGCAAGAGAACTGACCTGCCTGCAGTCCAGACCTCCCACCACTATAAAACATTTGGAGTATCATGAACAAAACATAAATAAATAAATAAATAAAATAAATGTTCACCTGGCAGAAGGGGACGCTGTGAAAAGTGCTGATATTTATGTATGGATGTATTCAGGACCATTGTTTGATTATCCATGTTAAGTTTGGTGATGATTGACATAAGCACTAAAAAGTTATAAGGCCTTATTGTGTAATTTTTACTGTAAAAAACATAAAAATAGCATAAAATCGGGCCCTATTACGGCCCCGCCCCATGACAAATAGTCACAGATAGCACAACTTTAGATCCCCAGGTGGTGTCGTTTATGCCAAAAAATCTTGGAGTCCATCAGACAAAATCCCTTGGCGGAGTTCATTCAGATACGAAATGAGTGCTTTTCCCAAATCGCCAAAATTTGACGAAAAATGGTTTGTAGTGCGGTTCCTGTAGATTTTAGAGGATGGCCATAATGTAATTTTTTGTTTGTCTCACCATGATACATATGTGTATCAGCTCTGGTGCATGTAGGTGTTACCCACAGCACTATCTTACTTTGGCCCTGCCCAGTGGCGACTGCTGGATGGATTTGCACGGTTCCACCAGAATACAAAAATTTCACGCGGGGGACAAATGTAGGTGAAGTTTGTTGAGCTTTTGAGCATGTTAAACACCCCAAATTAGAGATTCTATGGGGAGAATAATAATAACAGCTACAGTCTCAATAGGGTCCTCGCTCTGAGGTCGGTGCTCGGGGCCTAAAAAACACAAAACACCCAGGACTGTTGAGCAGCTAGAGTTCTACATCAGACAAGAATGGGACTGTTGTTAAAAGAAGAGGGGATGCTAAGTCAGGCAAAACACCTTGTTGTCCTTCTGCTGATTTTTGACATCAACAGCCAACTTCATGTTTTTTTGCACTAAAAGCAAGTGAATCCTACCCCTCTTGTCAAACTGTCACAAAAATGTGTTGAACTTTCTTGCGAATTACATCAATATGACATGAATCTCAGCCTATCAAGACTGAAGTACAAAAGGTCTTATTAAGGACCATGTATTGAATCGCCCATCTGCTTTCACAGGATCTGTCTTGTGCTGTTAAAACTGCCAAAAAAAAAAAAAATTAGTCAGAAAACTCTGATTTGGTCAACTTTTGCTGGCAGCCCTGAACAAAGTCTTTGTCATCTATCGAAATGAGAATCAAAGTTAAAGAGTAGCGAGTATAAACTTTGATTCCTCTGCAGATTAAAGTCCAAACAGCCTCTAAAGATGCAACAACAGGCAAAAACAATTACTAGTATGGGGACAGAAACAATAAGCTGAAATTACAAACTAAAATAGATTGTATGGCCTCATTTCCTATAGTGTAGTTTGGCAATGATAATGTTTCGATGTCTTTTTTCCTTCTGCATGATGATAACAAGCCAGCTATGAAACTCAAGAGCTTTTATACAATCATTACTGGTACTCTGCAAGCTGTAAAGTATAAATGGTACAGCAGTTAATAGCAGCAGGCTACACTACACAATGTCAAAGCTATTAGTACAGAGCCATTTAATGCAGAAAGCTTACTTTCTCAGAAATCACATATTGTCTTAGTACTTGTAAAGGACAACTGTGCCTTAAAGGAATACTCATTTATGCAGTAAATGCATTTTATGGTGTTCAGTCTTCCAAATCAGAGGTAAAAGTGTCCTAAATGTATTGCTACTGGAACAGTAACATCATAAACAAAGAAAGGAAGAAATGACCCAGTTCTAGGGTTGTCACACTGTCTGTGTTTTTCACTTTGGTAGTAAAACTAAACAATATCCATGCATGTTTCAATGCCATGGCAAAAATAAGTCCTCTTCATGTCTGTAAAAGACATAAAAGTCACTTTTAAGTCTTTAAAAGTCACCAAATAGACATCTTAAACGTCAGCATTTGCCAACTTGTAAGTTCCACTACTACTTTGGGTTTAAAAATGGCTGATTCAAAGACGTTTTTCTAAAACTTGAGAAGTTAACAAGACCGTTCATCATTATAATAACTAACATGTATTCAATGATGATATAAAGCCAGGGATTGGGGACGTTTACCTGCAACGAGGATTGAAGAATGGCGGTGGTATAAGTGCTAACATTAGCTACACGATGCTAACCATTGTCACATCGTTGCCTCTGCTGCTGTCCAAAGATAAATAAATATCCCTCAAGTTTGACTTTTCTGTGTCTTTAAACTGAAGAATAGTTGAGGAAACACAATAAATCTGAGTTTAGGCCATTTTGAAATTGTAAACCCCGGGGCCACGGTTTTTAGAGTTAACTAAAACTACTAAATAACTAAAACTGAAATTCAAAAATCATTTTAAACTGAAACTAAAATAAAGACTAGGCTTTACAAAAAAAAAAAAAAAGAGAACTAACTAAAACTGTATAGTGCGCTTACAACACTAAAATAAAATAAAAATGGAGACAAAATCTCCTTAGTATTAGTCTTTGACACACCCATACTGACTGGCACCTACACACAAGTCTGGGGAGAGTAGAACTGCCTGATCTGATTGGTTAAGATTTGACATAGTGGTAGTTTTATGTCTGGAGTTTTATTCAAACACCATCATTAAGTAAATTCAATGATAAGTGAAGAGTAGCCTGTTTTATTATGTTTTAAAAATGTATGACGCTCACTCAGCCCTGACATCTACCTGTAAAAAACTAAAACACTAAAACTAGTAAAAACTAAACTAAAACAAAGCATTTTTGCAAATTAACAACCAACCTAAACTAACAAACCAGCAGTCAAAACTCATGAAAACTAAACTGAAATCGAACACAGAAAGTGAAAACGAAATAAAAATAAAAACAAAAAGAAAAATTCAAACTTTTATAACCTTGCTTTGGGCATCACTATCAAAAAGTATCGAAGACCTTTTTGATTTTAAAGAATGTTTCAAATTGCAAGCAAAAAGAAAGACGAAAAGGCTAGTCTGCATTGAAACATGCTGTTTTGAGCTATGTGGTAACCTCCCATTGTAGAGAGATTAGAACAATCTGGAAATGCAAAAACTGGGAGCTCTGGTTCCCAGCCTGGGGGTCAAAGACCTCTGAGGAAGGAACCAGAGATTTCAAAGAGGCTGCAAGGCCCCGTACGCTCCATGGCTGTTGAAATACACATATGTAGGGGTCACGAGCCCACAGTAGGGAATGACCCCGCCCTTTTACACGACAATATAAAACCACAGAGCAGTTCATCTCAGTGCAGTCTGTTTTTAGCTGATGTCACTGCCTTTATTCAAAGTTAACAGTCAGTTAAATGCTTTTTTTTGTTAACTGTGAGGAAAATTTGCCAAATCAACAGTCACAGTGGTTTTTGGATCATTTAAAGCATCAGTTTTAAGCCAGAAAATGGACTTTGTCTCCTCTTCTGAGGTCAACAAAAGGTCAAGAGGCATGACAATGGTGTGAGTACTGTCCTCCATTCAGACTGTAACATTTTTAAACCTGAGAGGAATGTTTTTCTCCTGAGTGGGCGTGGCTTCAGTTCATTCAACAGACACACCCACACCATCCTGGAGCAGATTTTACTGCCTCATTTTTCGTGATTTTGAAGCTTAATTTTATAAACTTAGAGATGTTTAATGTGACTGAAATTTGACCTGGGGATCATAACACAGTGTCCTGTCACACCACAAACCTAAATACAGATCTATTTTCACTTTTCAGGGTCTTTAAGTGGGGGGATCCTCCCTGGAATGAAGGTTGAGAACTGTTAGAGCATGAGTGCTGAAGCACTGTAAGTAAAACATGCATACCAATGATAAAATGTTTATTTTAATATAAACAAGCATTCTTACAGAGTGGTTCTAGAGGCAGTTTTGGTCAGAAAACATCATGACTATGTGGGTGAATTTGTTTATAATTAATTCATTTAATTTGAAGGACACCAGTTACACATAATTAAGGGACTGACAGATATGACTGCAAGCTAACACGGTGCAGCTGTTTTTGTCAAGTCTCAGCTCCACCTCTTCGTCTGTTTCTAGGTTAACCAAAAGTTGCCTGCAAATTCCAAGTACCCTATTTGCAATGCATCCCAGCATGCAGTGGTTTTGCTTCGGTCAAATGTTAACTGGATCAACAGCTCATTTTCAAGGGATCCTAAATGTTCTCAATTTCGCTTTAAAAGACGTCATCCAACTTTAAAGATCAGCTCCTTTAGTCTGTTATTCTAGTGCAGTGTTACTCAACGTGTGGCTCTGGAGCCACATGTGGCTCTTTTGTGATTATTTGTAGCTCTTTTATATCTTAATTTTAAATATTATTCCCCCAGAAAACCTTAAAAAGGGGAAACCGTTAGCCATTTTCACCAATTAAAGCTATCTTTTGCCATTGAACACCCTATTTTTCCTATTTTTTTGGCCTTTTTGCAATTTCTTTTTGCCACCTTTTCCCCATTTTTTCCTCTTTTATTTAATCTTTGCCCTTTCTCACCATTTTTTGCCACATTTGCCCATTTTAGTGACCTTTTGCCATTAAATACCCCTTTTTTCCCTATTTTTTTGCCCATTTTTACAACTTCTTTATGACACTTTCCCCCATTTCTGCCACTTTTATCCCATTTTTACTTTTGACTTGACCATTTTTTATCACTTTTCGTCCAAATAAGCTATCTTTTGCCATTAAATAACCCCTTTTTTCCTATTTTTTGCCCATTTTTGCAACTTTTGTGCCACATTTTTGCCCTTTCTCACCATTTTTTGCCACTTTTTGCCCATTTAAGCTACTTTTTGCAATTACACACCACTTTTTTCCTAATTTTTGCCCATTTTTGCAGCTTCTTTTTCACACTTTTTCCTCATTTATGCCTCTTTTATCCAATTTTTGCCCTTTTTAACCTTTACATTTACCTTTTTTCTACCTTTTTCCATCAAATACCACTCCTTTCCTTTTCCCCAAATTTTGCCAAATTTTTTTGCAGCTTCTCTTTGACACTTCTTCCACATTTATGCCACTTTTATCCTATTTTTGCCCTTTTCAACCTTTAAATATACCTTTTTCTACCTTTTTCCATTAAATACCACTTGTTTCCTTTGTTCCCACACATTTGCCTCTGCTTTTTGCCACTTTTTTACCCATTTTTGCCCTTTCTCACAATTTTTTGCCACATTTTTCCTATTTAAGCTACTTTTTGCCATTACATACCACTTGTGTCCTATTTTTTTTGCCCATTTTTGCCAATCTTGACTGCTTTTTGCCCATATTTGCCAACTGTAACATATTTTTTGTCACTCCTCACCTATTTTTGCTACTTACTGACCATTTTGCCACTTTTCACTACTTAGATTGTGGATCTTACAAAAGTATTTTTCAACAATTTGATTCTTTGGTTGAGCAGGGTTGAGTAACATTGTTCTAGTGCATCGCAGGTAATGGTAAAAGGCATTTATACACAGAGTATATAAAATAATTAAACATCTTTTTACTGATAAAAGCAGACCCAAATATTCCTCTTTTATATCTGTTTATATGTCTTGGACCGAGGTGTTCCTTTGGACTCTGTAAGTAGAAAAGCAGAGATAAAGCAAAGAGCCGCAGTGTGCCCAAACATCAGGCCTCCCCCACAACAAGACAGCCGTCCCAGACCATTAGCACATTAATCATGTGGAGCACATAATAAAATGCAGCTCTGTGCTCTGTGCTGAGCAGGTAAGTAATATCATGTCAGGCCTGGTGGATAAGTAACAGAGTGATAGAAAGAGACACGTGGCGAGGCGAGAGACAATATAAATGCAAGGATGAGGAGTCAGAGGCCAGAGAAGAATGGTAAACACATAGGCTGCTGCTCGCTCCACAATAACATTTGCCCACTCCATGCTGTCCTCGTGCTGACTCAGAGAATTAACACAACACAGGTGCACGCATGACTTACAAACGCTGATATTTGCTGCATCGGTCATTTTCCTCCAGGGACGGAAACTTCATTGTGAGCGTTCAATCTTGCATCCGGAAGAAGTTTAATGAAAAGGAAAAAAATAAAAAGGGACGGAAATTAAGATGAAATGGTGATGATAGAAGACGGGAAAACAATAACAAAGAGATGCAGACTAATCAATAGCACCTAAGAGCTCAAATAGGCCACATTTAATATCCTGGACTCAGTAATGTGTGCCTGAGAATTTCACTAAACCAAATAAACACATGGCTACAGAAAAAGCATCATAAATACACAGATTCACACAGCTCCTGTTGTTAAAGCTATAGAGCCGAAGATCTAGCATTTTAAGTGTCTCTTCCCCTCTGTTTTCAATCTCCAGTCTTTATTCCTCGTCTTTAATATTATCTGTTTGGTTAGATGTCACATGTGTGAAAGCAATGCTGTCTGTTGTTTGTCTACTGCAGTGTTGAATTGGGTGTAAACTAGTATTTATTAAGTCATTGTGAAAATTCCTACAATGGGATGGATTATTGCAACACTGTCATCACTGGTTTAAATGCATGCATTATGTTGTAGTGCACATGAGGCATGTAGCACTAACTGAGCGTCACTCCTTTGTGTCAGTATAATTAACAGGAAGCACAGCCGTAAGTCCAAAGCATGCAGTCTGTCCTTTTCCAAGTTCATTATGTATGACAACAGCAACACACAGCGAGTGTGCACACTTTGCAGAGCTTCCCTGGTGCATTCACCCAAACGGTGTGCCGCAACAGACTCAATCATACTAACCTGCAATTTCCACACAGCGGCTGCACCATGATCTGCTAGCAAATCGTACCGCGGAGCAAATTGCTCCCTCTCTACTCAATCAGTGCAGTCCCACTGCCTGCGCTCCAGACCCTGAAGAACAACTCTGCTGTGCTTCGCTGCAGATATGCTGCAGGTCTATTTTCAGTGCCGGCTGGTGACATCACCAGCCCACATATTTGCCCCGCCCAAATTAAACCCAAACAGGAAAGAGGTGAAAAACTTTCTAATGGTCTAAATCCAAAATTCAGAGACATGTAGATCTCAGTGTTTTCACGTTTACGACAACCATATTCCAATATATCTAGTGTGATAAGACACTAATTTTGAATTTCACTTTACACAGCGTTCTGAATAATTATGCAAATTATATATTTCACTGATTTTCCTTAATAGTCTATGCAAAGGACAATCAGTATAATTTTCAAACCATCAATCGATAGAGCATAATTTAAATTTTTTAACTTCCTAATGAAACATTTTAGCTATTTTTTTAAGAAACTCAAATTGCACGGTTCCACATTATTAAGCACAACACAGTTTCAAAACATTTTATTGGTTGTAAAGACCTGAAAATGGTCATTTTTTTTAATTTGCAGCATTAGGAGGTCATATTTACTGAAATCAAAGCTATTTCAATCAAAACATCTTAACAGGCAAAGTTCCATGTTAACATAGGAGCCCTTCTTTGATATCACCTAACTATTCTTGCATCCATTGAACTTGTGAGTTTTTGGAGAGTTTCTACTAGAATTTCTTTGCACAATGTCAGAATATCCTCCCACAGCTGTGGTTTTGATGTGAACTGCCTCCCACCCTCATAGATCTTTAGCTTGAGGATGCTCCAAAGGTTCTCAGTAGGGTTGAGGTCAGGGGAAGATGGGGGCCACACCATGAGTTTCTCTCCTTTTATGCCCATAGCAGCCAATGATGCAGAGGGATTCTTTGCAGCATGAGATGGTGCATTGTCATGCATGAAGATCATTTTGCTACAGAGCACGGTTCTTCTTTTTGTACCATGGAAGAAAGTGGTCGGTCAGAAATTTTGCTGAGGTCATTTTCACACCTTCAGGGACCCTAAAGGGCCTACCAGCTCTCTCCCAATGATTCCGGCCCAGATCATGACTCCGCCCCCTCCTTGCTGACATTGCAGCCTTGTTGGGACATGGTGGCCATCCACCAACCATCCACTACTCCTCCATCTGGACCATGTCGGGTTGCACGGCACTCATCAGTAAACAGGACTTTTTAAAAATGAGTCTTCATGTATTTCTGGGCCCACTGCAACCATCTCTGCTTGTGAGCATTGGTTAGGATGGCTGAATAGTAGGTTAATGCACGACTGCAGCCTCTGGAGGATCCTACACCTTGAGGCTGGTGGGACTCCAGAGGCACCAGCAGCTTCAAATACCTGTTTGCTGCTTTGTAATGGCATTTTAGCATCTGCTCTCTTAATCTGATGAATTTGTCTGGCAGAAACCTTCCTCATTATGCCTTTATCTGTACAAACCCATCTGTTCTCATGAAATATCTTAAGTTTTCATACCTTGTCCAAGGCATTACACTATTTGAGGCTAATTAGCAGGAGAGAGATCATTTTCTTTCCCATATTGCTGAAACCTTCTTAAGTAGTTTTACTTAAATTGAGCTCACCTGGCAAAATAATTATCACAGTTTAATTGAAAAACCAAAAAAAATTGAATGTTTATGACACTAAAATCCAACGTGCATAATAATTTGGAATGCGGTTAGGGTCTTTAAATTGGAAAGGAACCAGGTGACAAGAGATTATGTCTAGCCTAGCACCAGTAAAAAAAGGAGGGTGGGGCTTGATAAAGGGTCAATTTTATACTTCACGGAGGAATACGGCTGTCAGTTACTTGTGTAAATGCTTCTTAAATTAAGCAGTAATCTGCTGACAGTTCTTACCGTAAACCATCTTTTATTGAGTATTAGACCTGCTGCCTTTTTTTTAATTTCTTTTTTCAGAATGGTTTACTCAATATCCCACCCATATGAAGTCAGTTTAAGCACATAACATTATTTCAAAGCAACACAGAAGATATCCACAGAAGATATATATTGAAAATCTATTAATGTAACTTAAAAACTTCCACTCCATATCTCAATTATTAATCTAAAGCATGAAATGAAGACCACCTGCCCTTTTACATTCTATTCTGCACCCCTGTAACACAAAGAACCTGAACGTCTCTGGAAATGTGATTTTCTGCCACTCCCTTCTTTCAGATTCGTGCTAGATCTCACAAAAGGAGGCTGGTTGTCATAATCTCCGTAGGTGAGAGTGAGGCAGACAGCTTCTCCTGCCAGTTATCAAGATAGCATAGTATTACAGTCAATATTTCCCAGAAGGAGGTAATGGGCTGCTTTAATGAAATGACACAGTAGAGAGAACAATGGACATGCAAAAATGTGCTCATATCCGTCACGGTGAAGAGAGACAGGTGGAAATAATGGGAAACCAGGCGTACTGTAGGTGTCAAAGCTGTGCTTCTCTTCCAGCAAAATGAAACTAGAGCTATGAAATCTTTTACAGATTCTATTATACCGCATTTAATATGCTATCTATTATCTTAACTGTTTTTCCTTCGTTATTATCTTCATAGTCAGTCTACAAATACAAGAGCATGGCACAGAATGTAGCTCAGAGTCCCACAAAGTCAAAAATAATGGCCTTAAATGACTTGTTTTGTTCACATCCTTAAGAAATTGCAGTCATTGCCATCTTCCCGTGCTGAGAGCCCTCCATGCTGAGTGCTTCCAGATGCAGGCTCCGAGTCGAGTGGATGAATGGAAAAGGCCAAAAAGCTTTGTGAACTCGGGCAGTTTAGCAGCCAACATGGCTGCTGGTGCAGCAGGAGTATTGCACACAATAATGCAAAACTTTGACATCTTCTGCAACAGGAGGGTGGACAAAATATCTAACTATAATAATCATCTCTGACTTCTAATGCAAACATGAAATTGTTGGTGATACATATTCTTACTCTAATTTAAAAGGAAAGGGATTTACCTGCCTTTGAGTCAATGTGTCACTGCTTTATGGCTCCTCATGGTGGCGCTCATGATGTGGATGAGGGTTGTGTGAATGGATTTAATTGGCTGAAGATGAAGTAGACGATGAGATGAAAGCGGGCAGTGGGATAATCTTGGACAGATGTTTAAAAAACAGCATAATAAGAGATGATTGCAAATTACAGTGGTAAAAAACCAACAGTTTTGATTTTTTGTTTCCAGTGAAGCAGATGTTGCTCAGCATCTTTTTTAATTGTTCTCTAATATATAAAATGTATCCCAGAATCCCTGTATGATGATATCCTTATTGTGGGCAATGCATTGTGTATAGTGTTGTATATCATACTGTTTTGTAATGTAATGTGTTATATTGTATTTTACTGTAACACTATGATTCTTTGCCCCAAGTGAGGGAGTTCAAGTATCTTGGGGTTTTGTTCATGAGCTCCTATGCATTGAAACGAGCCAGATCAGGATGCCTCCTGGTTTCAGGCCTGTCCAACACTGGAGGGATTACATATCCTGTCTGGTCTTGGAACACCTCGGGGTACCCTAGGAGGAGTTGGAAAGTATCACTGGGGAAAGGGATATCTGGATGGACTTGCTTAGCCTGCTACCCCTACAACCCAGCCCCAGATAAGCAGAAGATGGTTGGATGGATGGATGGATGGATGGATGGATGGCTGTACTATGTTTCCGATCCATACAGGTCCATCTAAAATCCACTATCTCAGAATATTAAAACGTGGAAAAGTCCAATTTGCACAGGTTTCCTGAGCCGTACCTTCACTCTGGTCCTGTACACACAACCACAATTATGGGAAAGACTGCTGACTCAACAGATGTCCAGAGGACAATCACTGACACCCTCCACAAACAGGGTAAGCCCCAGAAGGTCACTGCTGAAAGGGCAGGCTGTTTCCAGAGGCTATATCAAAGTACATTTACAGAAAGTTGACAGGAAGGAAAAGGTGTGGTAAAAAAAAAAAATGGGTTGATTGTCACACAAGAGAACTAAGGGGAGTTTCACAAGGACTGGACTAATGCCGGGGTCAATGTAACAAGAGCCATCACACAGACGGGTCCAGGAAATGAACCACAAGTGTTGTGTTCCTAGTGTCGAGCCACTCCTGAACCTCAGACAACATCATCAGCTGGTCCAAAATCCTATCCTCAGAGGAAAGATAATTTGGAATTTTGTTTGGAGATCAAGGTCCCAGAGTCTGGAGGAAAATCAGAGAGGCCCCAAATCCTTCAGTGCTTGAAGTTCAGTGTTTTCAGTTTCCACATTCAGTGATGGTTTGGGGAGCTGTGTCATCCACTGTTGCTGGTCCACTGTGCTTTATCAAACCCAAAGTCAATGCTGTCAGCCATCTACCAGGAGATGTTAGAGACCTTCCTGCTTCTATCAGCTGAGAAGATTTATAGAGATACTGACTTCCTTTCCTAGCAGGACTTGGCACCTGCCCAAAGGGAAGCTAAAACTACTAGAATCTGGTTCGCTGACCATGGTATTACTTTGACTGGCTAGCCAACTGGTCTGACCTGAACCCCATAGAAAATCTTTGTGCTACTGTCAAGAGGAAGATGTGAGACACCAGACTCAACAATACAGAAGAGCTGAAGGCTCAGACCACGGACTGATCGGCTCTGTGACACATTGTATTTATGCAGTAATATGCAAAAGGATTCATGATTATTTTTTAGATGCACTTGTATGTAGCAGCTGCTGATTCAAAGGAAAATGTGCTTGGATTATTACAAAAGGAACTTCAGATTTCACTATCCATATTGCCAGTGGCGATACTTGCCAACAGCATACCAATGCTATGAAAGTCTTTCAACACAGTGAAAAAATATGGAACAGTTATTTGCACAAGCAGAGCTCTCCTGTTTCTTTGTAGTTTTCATTATGAATATGTGAAGTCTGAAGTGCATTTAATGGTTTTTAAATGTGCCACAGTGTTCAGATGAGTTAACTTGTGTTTTTAAATGGAATACATTAGCACGCGCAAGTCAAGGACGGAGTTCTGCCTCTGCATGCAAAAGTATACAGATTGCCTTTCTGTTATATTTCTAAAGCAATAGCAGGAGTTATTAGAAAGCAGTATATAGAAAGATTCTTTCAAAATATTTCATTTCTTGTCTAAAAGGGAAGTCATCAATCAAGGGCGTTCTAATAAATGAGGAAAATAAACCAAAAAAATATGTATATTTCAAACCTTCTTATTGGCTTTTCTGAAGGTTGTGCATATACACTAGTCAAAAAGTCAAACTGAATTATTATTATCTTGATGCATCCTGGTGGACGACATCCTCACTTTTCTTTATTCATTTAGACGGCTACTTATTCATCACTGAAGATAAGCTGGAATTGAAACATGCTGGTCAAACTGGCATAGTGTTGCATAATAGGGACCCTTGAGGAAACTTAAAGTGGGACTGCACTTTCTGCTAACAATAGTGTGGCTGATACGGGGGCTGAACTTACTGTACTAGCTGGGATTTCTGTGTAACTTTTGCTGTATGCTTTGGGTCACTGTCTTACTAGAAGATATCATTTCTCTTCTGACATTGTCCTCCAGGGTTTTCGTACATTTTGCAGCTTTTATTTTACTCTCTGCCTTTACAAGCCTTCCAGGACCGGCTGCCGAGAAGCTCCCCCACAGCATGATGCTGCCACCACCATGCTCCACAGTGGGGATTGTGTGTTCGTGGTGATGTGCAGTGTTTGGCGTCTTGTCTGATGGCCAAAAAGCTTCATTTTGGTCTTTTAAGTCTAAAGAACTTTCTTCCACTTGACCATGGAGTCTCCCACATGCCTTTAGGTGAACTCTTGTCCACATTTAATGTGAGTTTTCTTCACAGTGTCTTTCTCTTTGCCACTCTCCCATAAAGCTTTGACTGGTAAAGAGCTCAGGCAACAGTTGTTGCATCTCATCTCAGCTGCTGAAGCTTGTAACTCCTTCAGAGTAGTCATAGGTGACTTGGACTCTCCCACTAGTCTCCTTCTTGCACGGTCACTGAGTTTGTGAGGACGGTCTGATCTAGGCAGATTTATGTGCCATATTCTTGCCATTTTTTGATGGATTTAACTGAACTCAGTGCCTCGGAATTTTTTTTCATCCATCCCCTGACTTCGACCATTTAATAACCTTTCTCTTTGAGTTCCTTGGGGTGTTCTTTTGTCTTCATGGTGTAATGATGGCATGGAATACTGATTAACCACGGGCTGAACCTGCCAGACATTGGTGTCTCCACCTGCTGAGATATATATGATTGATAAAACATCCAAAATCAGTGCACAGCAATCAAATATGTCCTGTTACTGCATTATTGCAAAATTGTCCATGTCCACATTGCTATGCATTTAAAAGCAAATCAACAAAAAATAAATAAATTAATACCATGTTTGTGAAAATTTATTGAATCAATATTAAACTTCTTCGAGGTGATATTGATTTGTTATTGGGTAATTTGGGCTCACTACATTGTTATGTTTTGCAGGGTTACGTCATAGTTTCATCTGATTTATTGCACGATGCATGAGAGAACAGATCTGCGACATTTCTATTTGTATTTCTATGTCATATACCAGAATAAGTGCTAAAGGAACTAATTAGCACTCAGCATGAGTTTGTAGGTGTTTAGTTGAACAGAACATCCAGAAGAATGAACCTTCTAAGCAATACTTCATGTTAGAAGTCAGAGTCGACTGAGTCTGAAGAACCTTGTAAATGATATCTTTGGCTATTGATTAAACTTAAGCCGTCTCCTCACATTATGTCCTCCCTCCTATCTGCGGGCCAAACGCTGGGAGAGAACAGAATCCTTTTCAGATGGGTCATGACATCATGGCTGTCTCTCGTGTCTGGGGAGCGTTCTCCATTAGCCCTGAAAAACAAACCTGCTGCTCCCGTAGGTTATCATACAGCTTGTAGGTCAGCAGAGACGGAGCTGAATGTCAGCCGTGTACTCCCTCAGTACGTGAGAGCTACAACAAACACTGCACACAACAAGGACATTAAACAGTCCAACCAGGAGGAATGAACACACGTATACGCTCGTAGAGAGTGTACTTAAAGCTGAAAAAGGAGGAGGATTCTATCATCTGCTGGAAAGGTCAGGAGCCTGCTGTGATGTGTCTCACACTTATAAAGGTTGTTCAGGACTGGGGATTATTTATCATGACATCAGTCGACAGTTTCAAACATTTTCAAGACATTCATTGCTGAAAACAAAGAAACTTCTGAACATGTATTTACAGACACATGCATTCCTGTAAGTCAGGTGTCCTGAGGTTTTAATAAATCCATCTGGTTATTGCAGTTGTACATTTTATACTACATTTTTAACAATCTAATCTAATTTGAATTTATCAAGGTAGCATCATAAAATACAGATTTTTTTTCAAATGAGGATCTTCAGTAATAATATTAACCAAAAAAAAAATGCCACAAATGTGTACATCTCAGTAGCATAGACAGCAAAATTAAGTCTTGAGACTGAGTCACAGAGCAAAGACTGTCACTTCCAGACTTTTTACCTGAATAAAATCACACAAATATGATGGAAGCAGACTGAGTATAGCCCTACACATGAGGATACACCAATGATTTTGTATATGAGCGGCCGAAGGCCAACCAACTTGACCAAACAGGGTACAAAGATGAGTTAAGGACTTTTTTAAAACTCAGTGCCCTGCGGTACACAGATTTAAGGCATTGGGAAGATGCATTTATAAAACATCACCATAATCAACCAGAGTCATTAAAGTGGATGCTTTTTTGCAGAAAAAAGAACAAACAAGATGTAAAAAAAAAACTGCAGTAAAAGCCCAGGCATCCAAACTTCTTTACAAATTGCTGAATATGAAGCTTCAAGACAGAATTATCAAGCAAAAATCCAAGGTCTTTTTAAGGTCACAGACTCAATCACATCATCCTGAGACGTGCCAATGGTAGGCAGGTTAAGTGGCTTTTTCTTTGAGTTGAAAACAACATTAGTTTGGTTTTGTGAGGATTCAAAACCACTTTTAACTACCACAGAGTGTCCTGTAAAGCCTTGGTTCCCAACCTGGGGTGTGTGATGGCCTGTCTGCTCTGAGGTTGTTAAAACTAGGTCCACTCAAACTACCTAAAATGATGCTAAAACCCATTCAAATGGCCCATAGTAGGTTCTTTGCCAATAACACTTGTGGTTTGGGCTATTGTGTTTGGCTCTAAATGATGAAAATGATTCAAATATACTGTATTTGTATTTTTGACAGCAAATGTCATTTTTCCATGTGGGTCCCGTGGGGGGCACAGCTCTTCTTAGATGTGTGAAGAGGGGGGACTCAGTGGAAAAAAGGTTGGGAACCACTGCTGTAAAGAATCAACAGCTTCCTGTAATCACCAGAGAGTTTAATGCTGTTTAAGATCTGAGCAGTAAATGACAGTGTCATCTGCATATAAATTAAAAATTAGCATTTGTTACATTTTACCATTGATTTAAAGTGTAAATAACAGCGGTCCCAAGACTGAGCCCTGGGGCACTCCAGTTACAACCTTTTAAACTTTATAAATGGATTTCAACAATGTGCAAGAGTTTGCTTGCAATGTTTGGAAAACTAAAAAATGCCCACTATAAGAGGATTTTTGTAGTTTTAAAAGTTTAAATTACTGGTATCATTACAACTCGACATCATTCATATCCAATCACAGGAAAAGAGACAGCAGTTATCAGGATGTTAATATTTAAGGTTATAATAGTTTTGTTTTTCATTAGTTTTAATTCAATTTTTAATTTAGTTTCTACCTTTTGTTGTAAATGTCAGTTTAGTTGTAATTAATTTTTACCACTGGCTTGTTAGTTTATTGTATTTTAAATTATATTATATAATATTAAAACCCTGCTGTCAAAGACTTCAATCACAATTTTTGGCCATAACATGCATAAAGTTCTGCACAGCACTGTATATTTAAGCTGCTTTCCTTATTTTATTTTGGCAATCGAAATAAGATTTCTTTTGTAATGTTAACCTAAAAGTCATTTTGCTCACCTAACCTTGAGCACATTATAAAGAAACCATTGACCGCCTTGTTTAGTTAGTTATCTTGCAGATTTCACAACAAATTACAAATTCTTATTTCCTTAATTCAGAATTGAAGAATGACAACTATCCCATAGCAGAATAAACAGGCGGAGTCAAAGTTTCTTCAACTCAAAAACAGATAAAGATTTTGGATTTTAGGTTCAATTTTTGGGCAAAATGTTGATGTTTAGTTATTTGCAAGAGAATATTTAGCAACTTTAATCATTTTTGCTTTTTTGGTATCTTTTGATGTGCAAAATGTTACGTATATTTGCATGTTCAGTTTTTTTTGCAAGCATCTTACTTCTAGAATTCCTCATTCTTTGGTTTAATATCTGCTGGCTAGTGATTTAGTGCATCTGTTTTTGCAACATAACTTGATGTGATGATGCAACTCCATTTGAGATATGACGTCACATTACAGGATGCATGGATCCCAATCAGTCCTGGGTCCTGAATAGAACCCACCTTTGTGCACCATCTCTATCTACATCGTATGTCTCCAGCCAACATGAAGCAGAGCTCCACTGGTCAAACATGCAGGGGTATTTTTCCATCTTGACCTTTATTTTTCCTATACCATGTTGCTTCTGATTCTTGCATTCATCGGGCGAGACTGTAGGGAGGGCCTGCATTATCGACTGACTATGGATCAGGAGGACCGCTCTAGCCTGCAGGCTATTAGGGAAGCCAGCGGTTCAGGCTCCTGCCCTGCCGCTCCTTAATTGGTCCCCTCTGAAGCTCGGGCGCACACAAACTTCACAATCACATTGGAAGATTATACGGAAGAGAAAGGAGAAATCCCTCTGTGCAGGCCGCTTGGCATCGATTTGCTCACTCTATCACTTTTGTTTCTTCTTCACAATTTTTTTTTATCTCATTTCATTTCACCTACAGATTACAATCAGCTGGGGTGGTCTTTGAGTAAACCATACAAGTTGAGATAAAGGGGGAGTAGACCGAGGAGAAAATGGGTGGAACAAATGGGAGATGACTCAGGACTGCCTGCTGGGTAATTGGGTTTTATCCTTTCGTTTTATCAGGCCTTGTTTTGGATTACGGCAATGCGCACAAACACAGGAAGAGACGAAGGATACCTAGACATTAACAGATCACAAGATAACTGATTAGGAGAGGGAGAATGAGACCGTTTCTGCAGCTCATTATGAGACTCTACAGTAGAAAGGCAGCAGAAAAAGCAACAATTTTCTCTCTCCAAATGTGGCATCAAGTCACAGTCGGTAAACACAATGCAAAGAAAAATGTTGCCACGCGATACTGCTGCACAATAGCGTGTCTCTTGTACTTCCACATTCTAATTCAAGGCATGTTCATTTCAACCTGACATTTCAATTTCAGATGCTTCTACAATTCAGTGCTTTGAATATGGATCTTGTCACTACATGTGTATACGCTCTGGTCTGAGACCACGACAGGCTGACAATTGCCAGAGTCATCCAGCAGAAATACTGTAGATATCTCCCCCCTATAATAAGCAGCCTTTCACACCTTCTTCCACGGTGACTTTTGACAGCGGTTACAAAACTCATTTACAGCAAACAACAGCAGCATGTATAAAGGTTGTTGGAATACATTCAGAGCTGCTTTATTCAGGCTACTTTAGCAACAAGTTTCAATGCCAACACAACAAGAGAAAAACTGTTCGCTATCTCCAGTTATCTGTTTTTCGCTCCTGGATATTTGGCTTGAAATATTGAAAAGCATGTATGATATATCAGAGCTTAGAAGCGTGTTAAGCATTCACAAAGAGAGCAAAAAGCAGTTTAATTCATGAAATGAAGCAAAAGGAGGGAGCAATTACACATAAAAATGTGCATACTGGTTATTTCATCTCCCTTTCTTCAAGCATAATCAGATTTTTTGTGTGGTCGATTTCTTCCAATGTGGATCCCCGTGTGAAATCATGAATTAAGCACATTTTTTGGAGAGCTAAGCTCAATTTCACGAACCACACCCACGTCTGATCAAGTCATTGATATACAAAGCTATCTAGAAGACTTTGGGACTTCAGCGGACCACAATCAGAGCCATTATCCACAAGTGGAGAAAACTTGGAGCCATGGTTACCCTTCCCAGGAGTGGCCAGCCAATCAAAATGACTGCAAGAGTGCATCACCGACTCATCCAGGAGGGCACAAAAGAACCCAGAACAGCATCTAAGGACCTGCAGGCCTCACTTGACTCAGTTATGGTCAAAGTTCATGACTCAACAACAAGAAAGAGACTGGGCAAAACGGCATCCATGGGAGAGTTCCAAGGCCAACTACAGCTTAGTGGACTGACAAGACAGAAGCTGAATTCAGTTGAAAACTTCAACTTTTGGAACAGCGCTGCGCTCATCTATGTCACTTCTCCCTCACCTGCCAATTAAAATCAAGAAGGGGCGGGACTTCTGACAATAGAAAAACCAATCCATCTCGTTGTTTTTCAAAGGTAGTTTTCAGGTCTGCAGCTGCTACCTGTGTCAGGATAGTATTCCTTTTTGTTGCCTACATGCCTTCTGTGTGATACTTAAGAAATACAGAGATATGGAAATATGAAGCACATAGGGCTATTTTAAACTATGTAACATATTCTACAGAGGAAAGAGAGACCCATTTTTGTAACATAAACAGCTTTGGAAAAGCAGCCTAAGAGCGCAAGATAATTTCAACTCTTCTCTCAGCTGTTTGGATATATTTCAGACAGACTTCACCAGGACGGGCCTCCCACCTACATTAGCCAACCACATTTGCATTACTTTATCCGTATATGATGTCTGAATGGCAGAGGAGCTGGGCCTGGGTGCCGAAGACAAGTAATGGAGGTGGCTGGGGTGGAGGAAGGTTGAAGTGGTCGCACTGAAACAACAGAATGACTGCAGAGGAGAGGAGAAAAGATTTTTAAAAATAACAGCAGCAGCATGATTGGTTTAAGAGAGGTCCTGGTAAAAAGGGACTGGCTCAGAACTTGAGTGAGCAGACGCACATAGCCGATCACCAGAGTAGAGAAAGAGAGACACCTGAAAGACTGATTATTAATGAATGAACTGAAAATCTTCCTGCTTGAACCTGAAACTTTAAACTTGGAAATTTTGAATAAATTTAAAAACAAGGATAAGAACAAAAATTAATTGTTAATTTAAATGCAATAAATGCACATAAAAAGTCTATAGATTCATCTGGTTTAATTCAGCCTTACTGTGAACCCACTACCATAGGCTCTATGGATAAGGATATTTTGATTTCCCTGGTTGATGGTATCAAAAACTAGATCAAAATTGCAATTTTAGTTCACATTGCTTGGGGATGCTGAGAGCTGAATTGTGGAAGAACTGCTGAAAATTGCCAAAAGCACAACAATAGCTGAAAAAAAGCATAAAATGGCATAAAAGTAGCTGAAAACCGCATTCAGTAGCTCAAAAAAGGATAAAAATAGTTGCAAGTAGCCTAAAAAGAGCTGAAAACAGCCTCAAAAAAGCTGAAAGTAGCCTTAAAATAGCTGAAAATAGCATAAAAATAGCTATATTTTAAAAATTATAAAAGTTAGAAATGAGAAAAGTCATAGCGGTGGAATGACAGAGAAACTGAAATTTTTAGTTAAAAGTTGTTGATAGGACAAAGTATGAAGGAGGAGATAGCCGGCGCAGAAGAAGAATAACTAGATCAAAATTGCAACTTCAGCTGAAATTGCGTAGGATGCTGAGAGCTGAATTGTGGACGAACTGCTGAAAATTGCCAAAAGCACAAAAATAGCTGAAAATAGCATAAAATGACATAAAAGTAGCTGAAAATGGCATTCAATAGCTCAAAAAGGATAAAAACAGCTGAAAGTAGCCTTAAAATAGCATAAAAATAGCCTAAAAATAGCTGAAAATTGCATTCAATGGCTGAAAAAACATAGAAATAACTAAAAATAGCATGAAAATACCCATATTTAAAAATTATAAAAGAAATGAGAAAAGTCATAGCAGTCGAATGACAAAGAAACTGAATTTTTCAAAGTTTAAACGGTGTTGATAGGACAAGAATGAAGGATGAGAAAGCTGGAACAGAAGAAGAATAATAAACAAAATGTCAGACACAAATATCAATAGTGCGGATGCTCAGCATCCCCACTAAATATACAATTTAAGGCAAAAGCAAGACTTACAGCTAAAGCCAAGGCTTTAAATGAAACATTTTTAATTCATGTATCTAGCTGCAACTGAGGCTATGTGCCTCAGATTCCAATAGACTGAAATTCTGTGAGGCTTGTCAAAAAAACTCTCTAAAACTTAAGTTTTACAGAGCTTTTTAGGTGGCCTGAGGCCTTCATGAATTAAGACATTCATTATAATCATAGGCACATCATACAGCAATAACATACTGGTAATATAAGTGATGTCGTTGCTATTTTTCAATACCTTTGGATACCACATCATTATATTACCGTCTAATCTGAATCAGTGCAACATAATGAGGCTCAAAATGACTAATAATGGTGCTAAAAGCTATATATGTTTATATTTTTGACTTCAGTTAGACCACCAGCAAGGCAGTACTGATATACTGTCACTGATTAGGTTGATTTACAGATAATAGGCAAGGTTTTTTCCACAGCTTTCCAACTGGTTGATAAGTACAGCCCTACAAATTATCACTAGAATACACCCTATGTTTGCTGACATTGCTTTTGTTTTTGTTTTTTTTTTAAGTAGTAGTCGAGTCTAAATATGGAGTTCTTTCAGAAAAACCTACAGTTATGTATTAATGCAATGAAGTAAAATCTCAGCCAGTGTGACAGGGTTGATGTTTAATGTGTTTTTAATAGTTTTCAGATGACAGTGGTGCTCTGTCGCTCTGAGGCATACAGTTAGGTGCTCAGACTGGGGATACACAGCAAAATAGTCTGGATAAATGCAGTTTCATTTGGGGTTTATTAAGAGACTTTGTTGATAAAAGGACAAAAACAGCATTTCTCCCTTAAGTTCTAAATGAAAGTGTTTAGGATTCATTATATGTACAGAAGACTGGACTTTAAAATGCTGTATTATCTTCAGCTGTGGGGCTGAGCTCATCTGAAGCAGCTAAGATGAAATGAAGCAGAAATAGGCAAAGCTTTTTATTGATTCTGCTGTCTGTGAGGTGAAACAAAAGTGGTCTTTAAATGAATGTAGCCACATCGATGCACCGAATAGATGTTATCTATCTTAATGACAAAGGGGAGTCCTTGGCTGAAGGGGAACCTCATCAAAGCTACACATGCGTAACCTTGCCACGGTGCTCAGAGAGCAGAAGAAAACACACAAGCTCACGTATGGATAAACATTTAAATTCAACTGCTCAAATCATTAAACAGTGTCAATATGCAAGGGGAGACGGATTCAACACCGCCGAGGAAGAATGTAAATAAAACGCTGGGTTTGTTCCGTTCATATTTCTTCTTACATTTTTATTTTTAAATGCCTAATTCATTCTCATTTAAATGTAAATCAGAAGCACAAATACAGTGATGTTTCTCCATCATATTTACATTCATCAAAGGTGACCGACAGACAAAGATTGCTCAAGGATAAACGGGTACAAACACAATGACAGGAATATGACTGCAGTGTATTTTGACTTTCACTTGTTTTAATGCAGAGACAGATAAGGGAAAACCTGAGCCTCAACACTGTCAAAAAGAGGTTTTTTTACGTTTACTTCAACACTTTTTATAATAACATGCTTTAAAACAAGACTTTCTCCTTGGGTAGGAGAAGAATGAATCCATAAAAATGCAATTTCTGCTGATTAATGACCAAAAAGAACCCAAAGTTGGTGCCTTGGATTTCTAGTTTATAGGGGTGACACCCTCCAGGCTGTTGGTGAGTGAGCTCACATCCAACCAAGAGAGAGAGAGAGGATGAGACAGAGAGAGAGACTGCAGAGACAAAATATATTGTTTTCTTCACATTTCAAAATACATCGACAACTCGACATACTTGTGCAGGAAGCTGCTAGCTGTTTCACTCACAGGTCAATGAATATGTCTCATTCAGTCCCTTATCATCTCATTAAAATGTGCACGTTAATGTTAATGTCTGTCACAGGTATATAGAGAGGAGACGGGGGTAGCAGGGGTGTCTCATGACCCCTGGAAGTCTTTCTTTATGTCCAAACCTGTGGACTTATTTTCAGTTTGTCTGAGTAAATACACATTGCATGCTGTCATCACAATAATAATGTGTGGATATTACAGGGCAGGCTGGAGAAGTGGGTCCAGTTTATAGTTATCTTTGCAAAAGCAGACAAAAAACTATTTGTAGTGCTGGGTAGTAATTCAGGTTTCAATTTCAACCGCAATTTTGGCTTTCTATGATCATGAAAACAAGATAATCTCGATTACTGTTCCCCAAGAGGTGTTTAACTTTTTTGTCGAAAAGGTTTGGTCATGCAGTAAATGTTTCAATGTTTGTTGCAATATTTTGGACGTAAACGTTTTATTTTTTGTTAATTCATTGTTATTGTATGTCAGCATTTTGCATACTTATATTTTCATTCACTCATTCATATTGATTTATTCCTTGATTTTTCGAAGTCCTACGAGTGTTTGAATTCAAGAAATTAATGCAATACAGATGTTTAAAATCAAAGAGTTATCGTGCCTAAATATCGTAATCTCAATATCAATCAAAACAATTGTTTGAATGATTTTTGCCATAACCAAGCAGTCCTAATTAGGGCTGGGCAATTATGGCAAAAATCAAAATCATGATTAAGTGAACGTTTTGCCTCAATTATGATTAATGAAAGATCATTCCACCCCCAACCTCTCACTGTTTGGTCTGTAAATATTTTTATAATTTTAAAATAAACAACTGAAAGGAACAGGCACTGATTAACAATTTATAGTTATTTGTTTAAATATTTGAAATCAAACACACATCAGCTGAAATGAAAATGTTTTCCGTAAAAGTCAAATTTTTCAAAGAAAAGGGAATAAAACTGAAATAATTAACACGGCAGGTTTACGTTGGTTGGAGGCTCTAAATGTCGGTTTCTATTATTTTTCGATTAATTGCCCACCTCTAGTCCTAATATTAAATTATTTTGCCTAATTCTCAATAGTTATTGTGCCAGAGATTTGAGCATTTTTTCATGTTTCAAGGACGTGAAAAATACATCAAACATCTGCCAATTCAAGGACATGGAGGGAGTTCTCTTAATATTCTATACTTTTTCTCACTCCAAAGGTAAATAAAAAGATTCAAACAGAAGTTTATCGTGCTGGAGAGAATGTGGAGCTGTAGGTGTAGACAACTCGCACATATTTTGAAAATGTAATAAAATTTTCTGTTTACTGAAAACTGTACACAGTACACTACAAGTGACATAAGAGTATAGTTTCATGGTAATATATATGTGTAATTTTAATTTATCCGAGGAATCTGAATATGAGACTGATGTATGGTAAATATTTTGTTGATAGCTGCAAAAATAAATCTATCGCAAGGAAGTGCAGTAGTATTAAGACACCTAACCAGGATCAATGGATCGAGGCAGCGGAGGAAATCTTCATAATGGAAAAAGTGACACATCATTTGAGATTGCAGGAAGCACAGATGGGAGACAAGCGGGAGAAATGGACATTATTCAGGACGAAGTGCAGCAACATTACAACAGAAACAATAAAAGGACAAATAATTCATATGGAGGTGCAACTCCCAGAAGTGCCTTTAATGTTTTATTATCTTCTTCTATGTTACATTTTATATTTTATTTCACTGCCTGCATGTTCATCTGTGGGTTGTATGTGAATAAAATAGCAAAATAATCCATAAAAATCAAAGCTAAAGAATTTTCTTTTTGTTGTGACATTTGAACTAGAACTATCAGCATTACTGCATTCACCCTGATGAGATTAAGGTCCACGATTAGTGCATTAATTTTGTTTAATCCCATTAATCTCATGATTCCAGCACACACGACAAAAGTCATCGGCATCACATTTACCTTTTTACTGTTCATTTATGGCCTATTTGATCCTCTTTTTCTGTGGTTAAGTTCAGGTCATAATCTTTGATGTAGTTCCTTATTCTCTGTCAAAATAAAAGCTTTGCATCCAAACAGGAAGTCAGTTACTCTTTTGTATGTGTCCCATTGAGGTTAAGTGCAACTGCCTGTAGAAATTTTGAAAAGAATTGAGATAATTTTTTTTTTATTTTGACAGCCTTAATCATACACCAAACATTCACCACATAGGCGTTTTAATGAGCCCACCTTATACAGATCATAACAAGTCTGTTTGCTTCTTAAATCAGCTAATTATTTTTTCTATCTGGCTGATTTCAGCACAGATTTCAGAGACTTGCTGCACAGTTTATGAATACTTCTAAAGGCTGATTTAAGCAGATGAAGAGGACAACTGTCCTGCAGCAGATAAAGCTAGTGTTATGCATGCATGATGCCACCAGCAAAGCCATTTTAATTTCAACATTTCCAAGCTGACAGTCAAAAGTATCACATTTTGGTTTGATTTGATGCATAATGCAGATTTGCTTATGCTCAGCCTTGCAAGAACTGATGCATATTTTTGCACCAGAGATATAAAAAAATCACGTCAGGTCACAGGCTCAATAGCGGTATCAATAAGATGAAATGTTATTGATTTTTGGGTCTGAAAAATGCAGAATCAGGCCATTGCAGATCTGGGTTTCAATTTCCATCCCTTCTGCAGCTAGCCATTACACTGTAGTCTGGTGCTCCCTGTAGTGATGTTTGACTCAGTTTACTGCTTTGTTCACCTCCACTGGTCATCTGTCATCTCATTGTGGAGTCTTTTCAATCAAACCAGCACTGTGCAAGGTTTATTTGCTTCCTCTGTTTGTTGTAAATGTATTGTGATCTAAAAAGGGAGACAGGATGGTAAAAAAGTGGGAGCAACCCCTGCTGACTTGGTCTGCATCGCTATGTATCACTGCACGTTGCGAGCTGTGAAGCAGCTTCTTGCAATTGGAGCAAATTTTCAATTCAATATGTGATGATGGAGGCTGCACATGCATCCATGACGGCACATGTTTCAGCTATTTACTGGTGTATTTGTTGCACTGGTATATAGGATGTAGCCAGCTTTTTAGATACAAAAATAGGCATTAAAAAAGTGTGTCTTATACACCAGATTTCACAGTGTTCACATCCCTCTGGAGAAACCTAAATGTGCAAGGCTCTGTGAGAACTACACTGCAGGATTGCCCGCTATTACAACCAAAAAAGCATAAAGTACGTGAAGTATAAAGAGCGTGACCCCTTCTGCAGATTTTACACTCCAAATAAACAACAAAGAGCGTGCTGTTATAAACCCTGGTCTGGTTAAGTGGCCGGGGTTGAAGCAGGCTGGAGCATCTCCTAGAGAGGAGGTACTGACTGAAGAGTGACATTTTACCACTGAGAAAGCCAGAAGGGAATGAAAAAAAGAGCTTCTGCTGACACAGTGATGACCGAGTGAGGGCAGGACAGCTGACCAGCGCTGGCTGATCCTCGCTGTTCGGGTCTAACTGAGGGACGGGGGGGGGGGGTCTGCAAAAGGGCACAGTAAGGGAGTCAAGCTGGGAGATGATCTGCACAGACTGTTAAGTGAACTTGTGATGATTGAAGATGCTGCCCTTTTTAAAAGTACGCCCCGCTTTTCACTGCCAAATAAAAACAAAAAGGAGAAGACAGCGGAGGTAAATGATGAGAGAGAATAGGTGCAGTGAATCACAGCGGGGGTTTAAAGCGCTCCTCCAAACACAGGCGTGCCCTTTATCTCTTAAAGTTTTTATTCTTTCTGCTCTGCAAGAAGCATGTTGTGCGATCATAAGCTACTAAAACGCCCTTACTCTATAGTTTCCTCACAAGCTGAGCTGATTTATTACTCATAGAAAACAGGGAGCATTTTTATTCAACATGATTGTGCCATGACAAAATTTATGGAACAATTTCTGATGCAATACATTAAAAAAGAAGGTAAATTGTGAGCTGAAATATTACTTCCCTTTTTTATTTTCAGGCTTAGTCAGAAGCTTCTTCTCAGTGTTACAAAAGCTGGTTGAGTCAAAGCACCTTTTTTGAAATCTCAATGTCAAACTGAGGTACTGCAGATTTCAAGGCACATTCAAGCTGCAAACCTTCCGCTCTACTTCCAAGCTCATTAAAAATCATTAAAAAAAAGTGTTACAATTAAATGCACTACACCAGTATCATTTCATTATGTTATTTCCATACCTAGTTTAAAGGCTATGTTCACACTGCAGTCAAAAGTGACCTAAATTTGATTTTTTTCCTGAGTGTGAACAGCACAAGTCATATTGAATCCAACCTTCTCAAATCAGATTAAGGATATTCAAGATTGAAGAGGTATCTCCTTTGTCTTCTTTTGTTTCAAAAATTAGCAAAGATTTTATCAAATATGAAAATTAAACCTCCAAGCACTGATGGACTCCGCTCTGACCCTGCCAAAAGTATTCACTCACCTGCCTTGATTCCCATATGAACTTAAGTGACATCCCATAGGGTTTAATATGACGTCGGTCCAGCCTTTGCAGCTATAACAGCTTCAACTCTTCTGGCTTTCCACAAGGTTTAGGAGTGTGTTTATGGGAATTTCTGACCATTCTTCCAGAAGCGCATTTGTGAGGTCACACACTGATGTTGGACGAGAAGGCCTGGCCCTCAGTCTCCGCTCTAATTCATCCCAAAGGTGTTCTATGGGATTGAGGTCAGGACTCTGTGCAGGCCAGTCAAGTTCATCCACACCAAACTCTCTCATCCATGTCTTTATGGACCTTGCTTTGTGCACTGGTGCACAGTCATGTTGGAACAGGAAAGGGCCATCCCCAAACTGCTCCCATAAAGTTGGGAGCATGGAATTGTCCAAAATCTCTTGGCATGCTGAAGCATTCAGCCAAACCAAACTTTACACTTGGCACAATGCAGTCAGACAAGTACCGTTCTCCTGGCAACCGCCAAACCCAGACTCGTCCATCAGAGTGCCAGATGAAGAAGCGCGATTTGTCACTCCAGAGAACGCGTCTCCACTGCTCTAGAGTCCAATGGTGGCAAGTTTTACACCACTGCATCTGATGCTTTGCATTGCACTTGGTGATGTATGGCTTGGATGCAGCTGCTCGGCCATGGAAATCCATTCCATGAAGCTCTCTACACACTGTTCTTGCGCTAATCTGAAGGCCATGAAGTTTGGAGGTCTGAAGTGATTGACTCTGCAGAAAAGTTGGCGACCTCTGCGCACCATGCGCCTCAGCATCCGCTGACCCCACTCCATCATATACATGGACTACCACTTTGTGACTGAGTTGCTGTCGTTCCCAATTGCTTCCACTTTGTTATAATACCACTGACAGTTGACTGTGGAATATTTAGGAGCCAGGAAATTTCACGTCTGAACTTGTTGCACAGGTGGCATCCTATCACAGTACCATGCTGGAATTCACTGAGCTCCTGAGAGCAACCCATTCGTTCACAAATGTTTGTAGAAACAGTCTGCATGCCTAGGTGCTTGATTTTATACACCTGTAGCCATGGAAGTGATTGGAACTCTGTTTGGATGGGTGAGTGAATACTTTTGGCAATATAGTGTATCTCTCTTTGGCGGATGACTCAGTTCAATCTCTAAATACTGGTTGTAAATTTTGGATCGTATCAACATTTTAAGTTAATATCATGCTGATAATATTTTGTATCCCTAACACAAAAAAATGCAATAAATCAGACATATTTAAACCCAAAGCTGCCACCAGATGGCGAGAGAGAGAGTAGCAATGGTTCATTCAAACTTACAAGTAAGCAAATGCTGACATTTCTGATCTCCAATTTGCATTTTCTAAGAACGTAAATTCACTTTGTTTCTTACAAAAAAAATTTGTCTACATTTCCAATGTTTTCTTCAATTAAGGACTTTACATGCAGTATGTGGTTACTTAATAAAGCTCTTTTATAATTTGAGGCCTTATTTGTTGCCACAGAATTGCACTAATATTGCTTGATTATATAACTTTCATGCCAAAGTTAACAACTCTCCTGCTATGACATCCCTAGAACTGGGTTGTTGTTCCTTTATTTGTTAATCTAATATGTAAGGTTAGATTTATGATGTTACAGCTTCAGTGGTGATACATTCAGGAGATATTTCTCTGCAGATCTGCGTGCATGGCAGTTCTCAAAATGTCGCCTGAAGGCAGGACTTCCTAGAAAATACAATTCTGTTCGAAACGATTTATGCAAACACATCTTAAATCTGGCCCTGCCTTAAAATCACATGGTAAGGTGAGCTGAGGTCACTTGTTTCTTATTTCTACAGGTCTAAATAGAAATCTAGGCCTCTGACTGACCGTTTTATGCAAACTTGTTTACAATTTCATCTTTGAATGTTTTTTGGCTCATGCAATATGGATGAAAGACAACCCCTTTAATTCAGCCTGTCTGCAGAGAATCCTACAAAGTGTGTCACTCATCATTTCCCCCTGATCTGACTTAACTTTGAGTTTAATGTGTGTTAGTTTAGCTCTTGACGGGGGCTTCTGAATCTTTCTCTTTTGTCTGCAGGACGGAGCGTTTCTTTAGAAGAACACAGAGAGACGTTTTCAAAGACTGATGGAGTCCCTCTCTCTGTTTTTATTTCATGATGACATGGCTTTGTTGGTTTTACAACACGCAGACACACATGACTACAAAGAGGCGCTATGGCGGCTTTATATGCCGAGAGGGACTCTTAAAGCTCATCCTGCGACTCTGACACTCTCTAAAGCACCAAATGGCCATTGAGAAGAGACAGCGCTGCATGAAATATAGCAGGGCAGAGTTCTTTTCTGCAGCTCCCAGTGTCATATTATTTTTTTTAAGTGAAGGAAAAGGGAGAGCAGACTTCGCTTGAATACATAAAACGAGGCTGTAGATATGACGAATGTGGACAAACCTTTGAAAATGTTCCTCTAATCCATAACCAACCTTTCTACACTTCTGTGTTCATGAGACAGAAACGGGACGAAGACAAAGAGGCTGGACATTAAATAGAACAGCAATTCTTCTCATAAATCATCTTCTAAAGCGTGTTTGTATATGTGGCGGTGTTTGTTCAATTTAAATTTAGTTTAAACCTCATTATTAATCCCTCCAGGGTGATTTGTTGTACATAAAAGACATAAATAAAACACAGAGATGTGAAGAAAAGAAAAAAAAGAACATTAGAGCTATTATGTGAAATAATATCTGCAATTAAAACTGCTAATAGAGAGAGTTCCCTTTTCCATATTCCAGATGAATGTGGATTAGTTTCCCCCGAAATCTTGGATGTTTTCTTCAGTCTCTTTGTTTGTTATGTCCGTGCTGTCTGAGGTCCAAACAACCTTGTGATTTCATAAAGAAATCTGGTTAGGGGGGAAAAAATCTGAAATTTGGGTTGCGATTGCTCATAAAGCAGTTGGAAGTGGGTTCTGAGGCTAGACCAGCTGAGAACCTCTGGTCCAGATTATTGATGGGAAACCACAGGAAACAAAGTGGACCACCAACAAGTCTGTTAGCAATAATAGATGCATAAATTATCAGTCTAGTATCGGCAGATATTAAAATTTCTGCTGCTATTTACAGCCTGTGTATTTCAGCATGTATCAACTGTAAATTTTGTCCATATATATACACTAATAAATAAGTGGCATTTTAGGCTGAACAAACAGACCTACGCCAGCTGAGGTCTTTTTCTTTAATTATCCACATTCTTTAAGTTCGATTTTTTTTCTTTGACAAAAATTAGAAAAAAGGGGAACACAAGAAAATTTCATAATAGTCTATGTCTCTTTGAGCTTACATTAGAGCAGTGGTTTTCAAACTTTTTTCACCAAAGGCACACCTAAGGTTAAGCCAAAATCTCAAGGCACATCATATTCATATCAATAGAAAATAGACTTTTTAAATAATATAACAGTCAGTGTGGCCATAAAGGAGGATAAAGGGGCCAACTGGGGGTGGCAAAGTGGGCAAAAGGTGGCGAAAATGTGGTTAAAAGTGATAAACAGAACATGGCAAAATTGGGCAAAAGTGACAAGACAGAGTCCAAAATTGGTTGGCGGGCCGACTAATCGGGCCGATTATAGTGTATTGCAGATTAATCAAAATCGGCCAGTATGTAGCCGATATATTAACCCTTAAATCTCACGCAGCACAGATCTGTGGAAGCTCTCGGTTGTGCCTTTCTAATCATGTCTTCCAAGCATTCGCAGTTCTTACAGAACATTTTCTAGAGAGCCTGGAACTTGGCTGATTTTCCGGAGTCTCTGAGGACAGTGTTGTCCTATACAACAATACGTGACACAGTTTATAAAAACATTGATAACTTTTGAACTGTAAGTCAGAGAAACTTGCTCTTTTTTTCTTCTGAAAGCTGACCATTGTTTGCCATTCATTCGCTACCATCGATTTCTCTGTAGTTCTAAAGGACGCCATTGTAGCGAGCCTGGAACTTTGGTGACTTTTCGTGGTCTTTGGAGATTAAATCCACAGCGTTTCATCCGATAATAAGCGTCTTTTTAATCCATTTTCAATCATGTACTTTGACTTTCCTCAGTGGGCAGCCATATTTGTTGACATACAAAGCATTGTGGGAGTTGTAGTTGACCAGTTGCGTCTCTACTGCTTAAAGGAGTAGAGAACAATGATAAATGCAACTGTTCATTCACATGTCCAGCATTATCTAAAAAAAAAGACTATTATACAGCGTTTTAAAGTTGTCTAAGTTGCATCTTTGTGAAATAAACAAATTTAATATAAATATAAGAATCTGTGTTCATGTACAGTACATATCCTGTGTATATCAATGTTCTTGTTTCATATATCCACCGATGTATCGGTTATCGGCCAATATATTGGATATCGACTTTTTTTAGCCCCCAATATCGGTATCAGCATCCGCCCCAAAAATCCCATATCAGTCGGGCTCTAGTTACAAGTGGCCAAAAAGGGTTAAATGTTGTAAAAAGGCGGTAAAAATTGGTTAAAAGTGATTTTAAAAAACTGGGGTAAAAAGATTGGGTAAAAAGTGGACAAGCCAAGTGAGTGCAAATTGGCAAGAAGGTGGCAAAAATGGGTTGAACGTGTCAAAAAGGTGGAAAAACAGGTTACAAGTGGCATAAAAAGTGGCAAACAGGGTTCAAGCTGCTAAGAGGTGGTAAAAATGGGTTAAAAGTGATTAAAATTTGGGAAAAAATCTCTGAATGATAGCAATAGTAGGCAAAAAGGAAGCAAAAGTGGGTTAAATGCGGCAAAAAAGAATTTTAAAAAAGTTGCAAAAAGCAGCAAAAATGGTCAAGTTGTCAAAATAAGTGGCAAAATATGCAGAAAAACACTTTCTAATTTAACACCAATTTCAACTCAAGAATAGCTTACCAAATGAGGTAACTATTAGCCAGGATGCTAACACCAGTGCTACTGATCCAACACACATACATTGATATTATTAATAAATCACAGCTGGGGAGGGCCCATTGTATGGGTTTTTTTCAGGGGCCTAGCCAGATCCCAAAGGCACTCCTTGACTTGCCTCACCACACCATTTGAGAACACCTGCTTTAGAGGCATGGGCAGTACTCAAAGTCTCCCTGTTCAGTTTTTTTTTTTTTTTTTCTGCTGCACCACAGCGAGAAGGTTTCTGGTTCAAACCCTGAGATAACAGAAGATTTATATTTCCTTTTTAAAAGGCTGATTGTGTTTTAGAAGGTTGTGTAAAGTGAACATTAGTAAACAGCCAAGGATTTTTACCACAGCAATAACACATGGTTTGGGTTTTTATTGTCAGCTTCATGACTTGTAAACAAAACAAGGGAACAATTTGCACAGCAGCTGTTAATTGGAGAATGATCACAGGGACGGAGTATGCATTTTGAAAACAACATGTATTTTCTTTTTCTTTCTCAGGGACTAAAAGCTTTACATTGTGTATAGAAATCTAGAATTTGAGACGTTCCGACTGCATTAAAGAGTCTCACAAGGAAATAATAATGTGGCCTCATTGCTGAATTCAATAAAGACGAAGGATTTTTAAGTTCTGTTGAAGCTCTCTCTATTCTTCTGTTGTCCCTGAATTCAGCTATGACTGCAGCATCTCTAAAAGTGAAGCTGAAGGCTCCCAATAAGCTCCTCTTTATCGACTTTGAAGGTTTTTTTAAAGCACAAATAGGCACGGGTTAAGAGACTAAAAATACTTGATACTGCTTTTGATTTGGCTGATGAAAACTGAAAGCACATCTCGATCAATTTCTGATTGAGGCTGCATGGCGTCCCTGCAGCGAGGATAGACAATGTCAAAGCAGACGTGGCTGACGGATGACAGATAGACGTACAGCTCTGACAGCTTATGTTTCATGATGTTTACGGTCCGAGGGCTGCAGAGCTTCTGAAGCACGCTAACAAGGAAATTAATCACAAAGTCACCTCGGTGGATTTCTTTCATTTGTCACTTTTGATGTTTTTCCAATAAGTTTCGCAACGGAGCTGTCACGTGATCGGTGTGAGGCATAAATAAATAAACATCCACACTGATGTCTTAATGCCTTTTATTTACTTTCATCATGTTTTTTTCTCACTTGACATCAAAACTGATGCATGAAAACCCTCTCTCTCCCCGAGTGTTACTCACTCATAAACAAACACTGCGCCCCTGCTTTAATCTAAAAGTCATTAAATATGTATTTGCTTTTGATTACTCCTGAAATTAATTCATCAGGGAGAGCAGTGACAGGTGCTCAGTGTTACTGACAAACTGCTGTGACACTTACTGATAACATGAGATGCTTAAAGGTACAATACATAGAGTTTTAGCCATGAAACGTCTACTTCAATTAAACATGACTCAGTCTATGTCATTCATATTTTACTAGTTGACTTCCTACTTCACCCAAAATATTTCCAGAGCTGCCAGGATAGACAGAACACGTTAATCGTTGCTGTGGAAACACTAGATGTTACTACAAAGACTGCTAACAGGAACTACTACAGCAAGCTGTCATCCTCTTGCTGTTACTCATTCATGTTTTGTGATGAAACATGAATATTCTCTGCCATCAGCTGTGCGTTCTGTCAGCCAAGCTCTGCCCACAGCATAATTCACAGGTAGAGAAACAAAACCCTCACTCCTCACCGATGTTTGTGCACTTTAGACCAGGGGTTCTCAACCTTTACAGCCCGCGACCTCCAAAATAAAGGTGCCAGAGACCGGAGACCCCCAGTGAACCTGAAGGTGGCTGAACACAGCCATGGACATTCAAGAATAGTCGTGTGCAGACAAGGCCGCCCATTTGGGTTGGAAAAATGGGAGAGCTTTCTGAGGCCCAGCCAATGTGGGGGCCCTTGAACCTGAATAATAACCACTCTTATCAAAGAAACACATTTTAATTCATTTGTGTAGAAAGTAGCCCTCTTAAAAGCGATCCTTTTGTTAAAAACAGAATTAAAATATGTTACAAAAAAGCTACAATGGATTATTAATGGCAAAAATGGTGAGAAAGGTGGTGAAATTAGATTGTAAAAGTAGCAGCAATGGGTTAGAAATGCCAAAAATTAGATAAGGTTAGCTGAGGCAGAAAATGTCAGAAACTGGCAAAAAATGGGCATATCAAATTGTGAACTGTGGCTTAAAAAGTGGTAAAAGGGGTTAATACTGGCAATAATGTGCCAATAGAGCCAACGATAGGCAGAGTTGTAAGATCTGGTTTAGAAGGGGCAAAACCAGGCAGACAAAAAGTGGGCGAAAGGGTTTCAAATTGACAAGAGATGGGTTTTAAGTTGCAAAAATGTGTGAAAATTGGTCAAATTAGTGGGAAAAAGTGATGAAAGTTTTTTCAAGGCATCTAAATAAAATTTAAATAAAATAAAATAAATAAAAATAAAAATTTGTTCAACAAATTAGCCAAAAGATTTACAAGTCAGTGAAACTAATTTAAAGGGATGAAAGATATTGGATTTTTGCCGATATCCGATATGCCGATATTTGCTGATTCATTTAGCCGATACCCATACCGATATTTGAATGTTTTCTATAACTCAAAATTCAGTCCTTTGAACACAATTTAAGTTAGAGGATGAAAAAAACATTTTTTTTCTTAAGACATGCTTTAAAGTTGAAAGAATTAGGATGAATAAAGAAAAAGATCTCAACTTACATAGGTCTGTTGGTCTAGCCTGAAACACCTCTAATCTATTAGTATATATGGACACACTTTACAGTCAATATATGCTGATATTCACGGCCAAAATACTGGATGTAAATATTGGCAGAAATTCTGACATCTGCCGTTACCAGTATCAGGCCGATTAAATCGTGCATGCCTACTAATTACCTATAACTTTTTATAAACACAGACTTAATGTTTTTAAAAGCAAACTCAAGACCTACCTTCTAAATCTGACTATGAAGTAAAATTTAGTTTTGTCCTAGTCTAGTTTAGTTTTGTCCTACTTTTTGTCCTAGTATTGTCTGTCTTTTAGGCTTTATCTCACTATATTTTCCTTTTTAGGACTTCCTTTTAGTAGTTTTTCCTCTTATCATAACATTCCCAAGTTCTCTTTTGTGTTTTATACTTATTTTAAACATTTTATTTAGCTAAATTTTATTATTTTAAATTCTTATTTTAATATCTTCTCATTCTGTTTTTATCTGATTTACCATCACTTTGTTTTAAGATTTTAACCTAGCCTCCTGTGTTTCCTCATTCTGAATTTTAAAATAGCGTTTCCTCAGTGCGCACTTTTCTGTGTGTAAGGAATTCATTATATATGACACATTTGCCAAGGTATGGACTACAGAGTGGGGAAGAGGATTGATTGATTGATTGATTGACTGATTGATTTACTGATTGATCTACTGATTGATTGACTGATTGACTGATTGATTGATTGATTGATTGATTGAATGATTAAAATCCCGGTCTATGATGCTATTTTAAACTGTGATGAACCCCCGGCCACTAGAGGCTGCTGTAGCTTCAGTTAATGGCCGCTGCCTTCCTGTCTGACCAAAATCAAGCATTTTTCTAGATTTATACCACTCTTTTTTCTTTATAAGTCCACCAGAAAATGTAAAAATATCACAAATATTACATGTCTGAATTGATTTAAGAAGAAATAAGGTTCAAAGTACAAATAAAAACCGATATAAACCAAATAAGTATAACTGTGCTGCTATAAGGTTATAAAACTGACCAAAAATAATTCCTTTTAAATATCAATTCCTTGAAAATTCCTGTAAATTAGTCAAATTTACCGCTGGATCAGTCCTGTGGTAACATCCAACTACACTAAGGATTACCATTAACCTACATAAGAATGATTTTTTTTGTCATAAAAATACCCTTACTATTGTTGTTAGAGGAGCTGGCCATATGTTTTAATTCAAACAGGCGTAGGTCCAAATATAGTTTCCTCCATTTTTCAGACTAAAATCTCAGTAATTGCTATAAATCCTGCACTAACAAAACCTATCATGGCATTTAATCTTACTGATCACCTTTTTAATGTGTGAGTTTCATCAACTTATCGTGGTTAATTATGATTTTAAGGGCTGTCTGTTTGGGACCAAAAAAACTTAAAACTGCATTTTTCAAGTTCTGGAAGAGACAGGAAGTTTGAGACGGTCTGGGCCACTGCTGATTGGTCAGATGGTGTGATGTCACTCTCCGTGACTTAGACTGATCTCCACAGATTGGCTGAGAAAAATCATTCAGGTTCTACTGAGAGTTGGGAGAGGCTACGAAGAAAGTGACCATAACTGGTTCCTTGTGCCAGAAAGGGTTAATGTGTTTATTAAAACTTTAATTTTCAGCGCTCTCCATGCACAACACAAGCTGATGGTCAGCCTGCAGAGCACAATCTCTCCTCTTCATCTGCTAGAATGAGGCTGATGCTCCATATCTGCAGTTAAGGTGTGATGTTGGCATGATAATCCACAGTGGTCTCATTGTTCTCAGATTTTTAATTTTCCACGGTTTGTGTTTTTAAATTAACATGTAAATACGATCAGTGAGTCATACTGTAATAAAGCAGTGTTTCATTGATGGTTAGTTTTCACACCTCCCATGATTCCCCACCACCCCCAGCGTCATCCTCTGTTACTGTTTTGATTGAGAGCCCCCTGGCGGTAGAATTTACATACTGTGTGTTTAAGTATTCTGCACTGTATCCCTCCAATCTGTCTCTCTCCCCTCCTCCTAACAATCCTCGCCCCCACAGTTCTGCCTCTCCACGCTCGACTCGCCTCTCTCTCCGTCAGCCAGGTGAGTTGAGAAATGATACCAGAACCAAAACATTTGTCACAGCAACAATCCTCTGAAGGTAAATTACATCGAAAGGGAACTGCGAGGGGGAGGAGTGGACAACGAGAAAGGATGAAGAGACAAGGTGTTTATGAAATAAAAGCACTTTAGAGGAAACAAAAGTGCTACCCACAGGTACAAACTGGGAGCTATAAGAGACAAACAGAGAGGAGGAGGGGGTGAGTGTTTGGCATTGAAGTGAATGGTGAGAGGTGTGAATCTTGCCTTTGTGGCGATGCCCTTGAGTAAGCCAGTGAGGCATTGAATGGTGCATTGTGGATGGGCAGTTATCTTCAAGGCTTCCCTTTCAGTGTTATTAGAAAAACACATGACAGCCATGCTCGCTCTTATCGAACAGAAACCTTCAAGGCTGAGAGGCAAAACCTGCAGGAGGCGAAACATTTGACAAAGCATCGCTCTCTAAAGCAGCACTCTACGGCTGCACATCCACTATGTATGATGCAACATGTATAAATGATGCTGAGTGATGAAAGTATAATCACTGTGGAGTATGTCCCTATGCATATATGCAGGTGATACCCACAGCTGATCCCACATACCTGTGACGGCTTCAGCATTAAATATGAGCTGTGCAAAATTCAGGAGGTACATGCAAGGAGCCAGTCAATTAAATCAACGCTGCATATCTTTTCATGGTAGATCTCCTCATCATTATTGTGTTATATATGAATCTCCTGCACATTCATGCTTCTTTAAATGAATTATGCTTCATTTCGTCTCATCTTCATGGGACCCTGTGTGGAAAAACAGATGGAAACCAGCAATTTGATTAAACGAATGTACCACCCATGAATTGAAGGAATATTGTGCAACTTGACAAAAGATGGACGATGTTTTCTATGGTGGCTGACAAGGTCAACGATCAGTTACCCATTCAGCATCTTGACACCAGACCAATTCTTGCTACCTTAACAGCTAGTAAGCTGGGAAAAATCAGCAACAAACCGCTAGTTTATCGGAAATGATAGCTTAACTCGTCCTGTAAAATCAGCTTGGTTCAACTGCCAATCAGAATGCAATATGTACTTTTTGTCTTTATTATATCAGGATGTCCCGTGGAGATTGATACAACTTTTACAGGACCTAAGAAGCTGCAAACAACCCTTAAAAACACACTGCAATCAAATCAACAACACATCATCAGAAAATCCCAACAACTGCTACAGGCTTTCAAATTAAAATCTTAGCTTTGGAGACCAAACTGCAGCATGCCTGATTTCACGTCTTGCTCTAACCTGAGCAAGTCAATTACAAATCTCAGCTGGCATAAAAATATGAGGCTTACAGAGCTCACAAAAAGGAAATTATTGCAACTATGTCGTAGGTTGTTCTCACACCTGATGATGACTTGGTTTGATCAGGGGCTGAAATTTTATTATTTTGCACTTGGTGAAAGGTACCAAACATCTAGTCAACATCAAGCAGTTATACGATTGTAGCACTAATGAAGAAGGAAAGAGTATGTAGAAGAAGGCAAAACAGCTCATGTAACTTCCTTTTTTTTTTTTTTTTTTTTTACAAAAATTGTCTGCTTTGCTTTTTCACAACAACGAGCCCCATTTGGCTAATTTGGAGGTGACCCGAGATCCCCTTTTTAAGTGGCCCAGAGTTCTAAAGAGCTTTCACACCACTCCACACCAGACTATCTGGAGAAACAAGCCACGGTTCATTAATATATTGTATTGTAATTATATAATAATAATAATAATAATAATAATAATAATAATAATAAAAACAATATCATTTTTCTTTTTCACTGTTCCTTTGTGAACTTAATAAGAAATCACTTTTTCCATAGCTGAGTTCCTGTCATAATCACTGACCTTCCCAAAGATCCTTATTTTCTTTGAAAATAAAAAACACTCAAAAAAACAACTACCCTAAGTTTAAAACAGAACAAAAATCCAAATGAAACAGTTTAAAATGCAACAAAATTTTTTTTTAAAATTTGAATTTGGTTACTGACAGAAATTCTCAGATTAATTGCAATTAAAAATATATTTATTTGACAGCACAACTATTCACATTTAGTTTTCCATCCATAGCAAGTTCATTTTATCCTGTGACCAAGCCATGTTACTTTCTGGACTGAACAGTTCCTTATCTTTAAAGAAATAAAAGAAGGTTAAAAACCATCAGTTTAAGAATGTACTTATCAAGGTTATTATAGTCAACTAAAACTAACTAAAAACTAAAATGTAAAACTTATTTAAGTTAACTGAAACTAAATAAAAGCTTAGCTTTCTAAAGAAAACAAAAACTAACTAAAACTTTACTTCCTGTGCTTAGAAAAAGAAAAGAAAAGAAAAGAAAAAAAAATCTCCTTAGTTTTAGTCTTCAAAATCAAACGTCAAAATTGAATAAATGAAATGAATAGTGATGAGCCCCTTTTGGATCTTGACCCTGACGGGTATCCGATGTTGCTCAAAAACTTAAACACAAAAACACTTAAACACTAAAACTAATAAAAAATAAAATGAAACAAAGCACTTTTTGCAAATAAAATCTAAACTAAACTAACAACCCAGCAAGAAAACAGATTAAAACTAAACTGAAATGTAAAACAAAAGGTAAAAACAAAATAAAAATAAATGAAAAACCCCAAACTATTATAATCTAGGAATTACCCAGTCAAAGCACAACAAAAACAGTTCAGCCAGTAATCTCACGTAGAAGTTTGTTGCTTGTCAGGTGTGAATGATTGACTCGAGATTCTGGCAGAACTAACTCACAGGCTTCGTTTCATTTTGTTAATGCAATCTCTTAGCTTGTCTGTGATACTTTACAGAGGAAGCAACCAAACATGAACTAAACAGTGGTTTTCACACCTTATTCTCCCAAGCCGTGCCTAAGATCAAGCCAAAATCCTGTGGCAAAGTTTCAATTTCCTATCTATGCAAAATAGCCTCTTTATTTAACATGTGTTTAAGTATCTATAGTTTTTGTACAGTCAAAGTCATAACACATGGTTTTAAAAACTTCCACGGTACATCTAAACTTGCCTTAAGGCACACTCCTCAAGGCAAATGATCCAATAAACTATAAAGTGTAAATCACGACTTCAGTGAGTCATTTTGTACATGCACTCCTGCATATCGCTGTTTTGTTCTCAGATCATACTGCAGCACTTATTTAGAAAATAAATCTAAGAAAAATCATCAAAGAGTACATCTCTTTTTACTTCATTTAATTAATAAATGTGTTTTTAGATGCATCATAATCACATTTAAAGATTAAAAACTGTAATCAACAGGAATAAGTGCTCTAAATACATTACATAGGGACTTTTTTTGTTTCTTAATTGAAAATGTTGTCATCCCTCTTAATGGCAGATTGCTGACCCTGAATAAAGCAGCAGAAAACTGATAAATGTGGTTATGAAACTCATTTGTATCTAAAAGATATAAACTGAAAGTTAAACAGGCTCTAAATTTAGTCTATCATTTATGTGGTGTTATGGCAGCTGGGCCAGTTATGTGTCCATTACTGGATACCCACTATTAAAAGCATTTGGATCAGGGCCAGTAAGCCTGAAATCTTGAATAATTGCTGACTCCTAACAATAAAATGCCAAAAAGGCTCCTTCTAATTACGTGGGGAGAATACAAAAAGACAAAGACCAACCCTGATTGCGAAGCAGAGAAAAGAGCCTCCATTAATCTATATCCATAAACCACAACGGAATAGAGCAAAAATATGAAGCTCCATCAACAGATGTATAATGAAAGCATTGTTTTATATTGGAGCAAACAAAGGGATTCTGTTCCAATCAATCCTGCCTCTCCTGAGAATATCATGTACAAAAGCTTATCTATTGACCAGATTCCAAAGTCCCAATATCCCAAAGACGACAAACAATAGCTATTTGATTACAACACTGGCTTTGTCCAATAAAGACTCTCATCACACTTTATCAGCTTAATGAGCAAATTCATGTTTACTCTCAAACTTAATGTGTTTCCTTTGCACAAAATTCCCAATCATTTCCTCTTTAGTAAACATTTCCGACTATTGTTTGGCCTCTGCTGGGCTTAGATCGCTGTGAACATGGAGAAGAGCTGATGCTAGAGAGAGGGGAGGGGGGGGTTGGTGGTTAGTTGGATGGAGAAATGGATTCTCTTTGAATAATGCAGGAGTGAAACTGGGCAATATGACGGCCATGCGATCTCCTACAGAATAGAAACAGCTGTGGAAACCAGCCCAGCTGTGCTCGTGAATTCATCTCATGTGAGATGTCAGTTGAATCAAAGCTGGAGCTTGAGAGAGCGTCTGGCAGTCATTTTGGGGGATAAATAAAACATGGCAGAGATGACTCCATTGCCCTTTGCTCTTCTCCTGCTCTTTCTTTCTCTGTTTCCAGCTTCAGTGTGTTTTTATATCCACTTTAGCCGTGCTCCAACCAGGATGGTTTATTTTTTCTGCAGGAAGAGGAACAATGGCTGCATGGGCTGCATA
This sequence comes from Cheilinus undulatus, assembly GCF_018320785.1. Classification (NCBI taxonomy): domain Eukaryota; kingdom Metazoa; phylum Chordata; class Actinopteri; order Labriformes; family Labridae; genus Cheilinus; species Cheilinus undulatus. Next base: position 7,293,558 of record NC_054881.1, on the reverse strand, counting down.
TCTGAGCCACAGGCATCAGGAACAGTCAAATCTGAATGAATCAAAAGCAAATTTGTGTTCCAGTGGGTATTGTGTGTGCATCTTACAGTGCTGCATTGGTAAGACATTCCCCAGCACCACTTGTATGCATGGCAACGTGGCTACACAAAGGAATGTCTTTCATGCAAACAAACCTGCAGTACAATAAGGCTTAGGGAAAAGCATAGCACTGTCTTTGCATAGAAATATCTTTTAGATATTCCAGCAAATGAAAAAAGTTACATAGTGCTGTCAAAATAACTAGTTTCAATGAATTACAGAAAAAACACACCAAAAATATATGCAGACATGCACACTCTGACATTATTACACAGCTGTCCAGCGTAGCTTTGTCAATTTTATAGGACAAAAAATCTCTCTGCCTTTATTTTTCATGATCTAATCCATCCAAGAGAGTAGTTTGTGTGTAGAGGCAGCACATAGTTGATACACACTGGCACTGCTGGTATATTTTCCCCTCTGCAGCTGGATCTACCAAAAATACTCAAATAATGATCTGATTCCCTTTAAAACTGGTCTGCCTTTAATGCATCAGCAGTAATCTATTCTAAAGACCCTGTAAAGTGAAATCCAAAATTTGTCTTAACACACTAGATATGTTGGAATATGGTTGCTGTAAACATGTGAAAACACTGAGATCTACATGTGACTGAATTCTGGATTTAGACCTTCAGAAAGTTTTTCACCTCTTCCCTGGCTTGGTTTAATTTGGGCAGGGCCAATATGTAGGCTCGTGGTGTCACGAGCCTACAGTCGGGAACGACCCCGCCCCTCTCACACTCAGTACAGTCTGTTGTTAGCTGATGTCACTACACTTATTGAAAGTTAACAGTCAGTTAAATGCTGTTTTTTTCTGTTCATTGTGAGGTAAATTTGCTAAATCTATCAGCCACAGTGGTCTATGGATCATTTAAAGCATCATAACAGAGATTTGAGCCAGAAAACGGACTTTGTCACTTCATCTCATTCAGATTACAACTTATGGTCTGAGCTGGCACTTTTGCACCCTGAGTCTGCAGGACAGCCTGAATGTGTGGAAGTTGACTGAGGATGTTTATCCACCATTCCAACTATCCTGCGTTGCATTCTTTTATCAGTTTTTCTCTTCTGTCCACGTCCAGGGAGATTAGCCACAGTACCATGTGTTATAAATTTCTTGATTATATTACGGACAGTAGACAAAGGAATTTTAAGATCCCTAAAGATGGTCTTGTAACCTTGAGTTTGTTCATATTTTTCCACAATTTTGCTTCTTTAGTCCTCAGACAATGCTGGGCTCTTCTTTCTCTTCTCCATGCTTAGTGTGACACACACAGGCACACACCACAAAGGCTGAGTCAACTTTTAGACATTCTAACTGGCTTCAGGTGTGATTTCTAGATTGCCAGCACCTGTTACTGCCACAGGTGAGTTTAAATGAGCATCATTATACATTCTAACTGAAACCAGTGGAAAAGCATGTCATTCTTCTGTTTACAGTAAACAGAATGAGGCCTACAAAGAAAAGAATGCAGTATCTACAGTCATGGCGGAGGTTCAAAGATGTTTTGGGGTTATTTTGCTGCCTCTGGCACTGGGTGCCTTGACTGTGTGCAAGGAGTCATGAAATCTGGAGACTATCAAAAGATTTTGGGCTGCAATGTAGGGCCTAGTGTCAGAAAGCTGGGTCTGCGTCAGAGGTCATGGGTGTTCCAGCAGGACAATGACCCCAAACATACCTCAAAAAGCACCAAGAAATGGTTGGAGACAAAGCTGGAGAGTTCTGAAGTGGCCAGCAATGAGTCCGGATCTAAATCCCATTGAACACCTTTGGAGAGATCTTTAAACTGCTGTTGCAAGAAGCACCCTTCAAATCTGAGAGACCTGAAGCAGTTTGCAAAAGAAGAGTGGTCCAAAATTCTAGTTGAGAGGTTGTAAGAAGCTTGTTGATGGTTATAGGAAGCGACTGGTTTCAGTTATTTTTTTCCAAGAGTGTGCAACCAAGTATTAAGATTAGGGTGCCAATAATTTTGTCCAGCCCATTTTTTTGAGTTGTGTAAAATTATGTCAATGTTGTCTTTTTTCTTCAGATTTTTTGTGTTGTTCCAATGCACATAGAGGAAATAAACATGTGGATACCAAAAATACTTGTAATTGCAACAATTTCTGGGAGAAATGGTATATTTTCTGGAAAAATTCCAGGGGTGCCAATACTTTCGTCCATGACTGTACATCCATCAACACAGAAGTGGCACCACTATTGCATATTAGCACATTGTCATTGCAGCTGTAAAACAATATGGCGTTCAACTCAAGTTAAACTATATGGATAAAACAAAAGATAAACTTGTTTTGAGTCATTTATGTTTTTTTAAGGAGGGAAGACAACCAAGAAAATGTTAAACTGTCTTTGATGTGAAATATATATATATATATATATATATACATATATATATATATATATACATATATATATATATATATATATATATATATATATTTCAAGGCTGTATCACCCAAGCCTAAGATTATCCACATAAATCTCTGTCGCTGTTTCAAAAGCTGGTATGAAGTTCTGATGCCATTAAAAAAGACATTCTTTTCGTTTTATTACATCAGTGAGTGGAAGTTTCGTCCATGTGAGTCAGAGAGTCAAAGAGAAAGAGATGTAAGGTAAGATGCTTTGTTCAGAGAACAGAGGTACATCAGACAGCATGTGTGTGGGGGAATTAAGTCTCAATAACCTTAAGAAAGAGTACAATTAAAATGGGGATAATACAAAATAAGGGTCAATATTCCTGTAATGCAATCCCTCTCATATTATCAGTAAATGCAGTTGGTTGTGATTATTAATTATTAACATATTTTGTGATTGATAGGACGTCTCTACTTTTAGGTTCTGGTGATCCACTGATGTCTGCAAAAGCCACAAGTCACTTTCTGCAGAACTGATTACTTTGTGAGAATAAACACAGAACCATAGTCATTTAATTTAAGTTAACAGAAAAGAATCTCATAAAACAAGGTGTTAAATGTGTTTCAGGGGGAAATGGAGGTTATCACTACACAGACAGACACGATTCTGGTGAAAATTTCAAGTGGGAATACAATATATTATCTATTGCATGTCTGTCTGTCCTGGGAGAGGATCCCTCCTCGGCTGCTCTTTGAGCTTCCTTCCTTTGTGCCCCCTTTTCTTTCCCACTCTGTTTGAAATGTGCCGTAGGAATACTGCTGCTCTGTCTTTTCATTAGGATGTTTCTTATTGAGTCAGAGGTCTGATAATAAAGCTTTTCATTTGTTTGATGGGATGTAAAGTGTAAGATTTCTTTGTATTATGTTTAAAATAAGTCTAATAAAAAGGCGTGTGGTCATGAGGGTGTTGGAAATAGAAATGTCGGGGTAAAGGTGCTCCAAAATAATCTTTTCTTTTATAAAAAGCTTGTGACTGAAAGCCTCACGTCCACAAACATGCTTTCTCTCCGTCATCGTTAAGACCTTGACCTTTAGCTACAAACTTCCATTCACTTTGTCCTTGAGTCTTTGTGAACATTTGCACTGAATCTTAGAAAATTCCCTCCAGGCGTTCCTTGGATATTCTGTTAACAAGAAAGAGATCTACAACCTAAAACACAACGCCTCCAGCCAAGCTATCAAGGCTCGGAGGCATGAAGAGGCTATTTTTACTGAAGCTCTGGGAACTGATGTTTTAGCAAACATTACTCTATTAATAGCACCAAAGGTTCATTTTTGGGGACTACTTTCAGCTGTGGATTAATACGCTTTTGGTGCTTTGGGAAGTATTTATGGAAGCAGGATGGAGTATGAGTAATCGGCTGAAAAAGAGGGATGAAACCATTAGCCATTTAGTTGATTTGTCAGCAATGCATTAACTATTAAAGCCGTTTTATCACGCAAAAGAGCCCACCATTCAGGATTAAAGAGCTGCATGTTAGTTTCACTGAATCAGCATTTCATTAACAGCTAAGGGAACTGTGATGTGCATTCTCAAGATTTCTGATATTGCATAGTTCACTGACACAGTTATTTAAGGATGCAACAATAATGGATCTTGAATATAGCGTGAGAAATAATTTCAGGTTCATGATTATCAGGATATCACTTCTACTGTAACAAAATCACAGGGACCTCCTCAATGTTCTTTATTGCTGCATGTTTTAAACAAAGTGATCAAATAATCCAGTTAAAAATCTTCAATGAAAAGAACAGAAAGCTTATCTCCTTTTGAATTGGAGGCGTTTCTAATGTGATTGGCTTAATTGGCTTAAATGGTGAAATTCGCCTTAAGTAGGTGATCAAATAAAGGGTTGCCATCATTCGTCATCCTCGTTTACAAAAATCAATTAACGTATTTAACTGAAACTAATACATAGCCTGAGAAAATCCTTTATTAATGATAATCTGTTTTAAATTACAATAAAATGTACTGAAATGAAAGGAAAAGATTTTACTGATAATTGATTAACAGTAATTAAATGCTATGTTGTAGTTGTAGTGTTGTAGGAATAAGCACGATAGATAGAGTTCCTCTTTGGTTCTTTTATTTTCTCTTTGTAAATTGTTTTGGACTGGTTTTCATGTGGGAAATAAACATTGGGTTAAGCTGTGTTGGAATGTCCGACAGTCTTGAATGCACCATGACAGCAGTGCACGAAGCTGCGACTGTGTCACCTTTAAATGACATCACAAGACTCAGGTGGTGAGGAACGCTGCCACTGAGAGGAGAAGACGCCAACTCGGACTCTGCCGTAACCCAAACCCCACGGACTTGAATGAAACCTGTCACTGTTTTTGAGTTACATCCCAACCAAACTAAAACTGAACTGAAAGGAAGCTTGTGCCGTACCACGCAACGCCTGCAAGATGAACTAGGCCGGAGGACCTGATTATAGCGGAGTGCAGGTTAGCTTACCCAGCTTGTGTTTCCAATGCTGAAAACCAGTCAACCAGCCAATACACCAGATGTTAAGGCTTTAGTTTCTGATTTGGTTTATTAACCCGGGATTAGATTTGTTTGAAACCAACAAACAAAAAGTATAAAATAAAATTTTTATATGTGTTCCTCTCATTTGTCTGTCATGTTTGAGAGCAGCAGCCGCGATGCATGATGGTAAATATTGCTGGACTAGTGAGCATCAGTTGGTCACTACTTTTCAAAATGCATTGTGGGATAGAATGAGTGCACTATATAGTGAATAACAATGCTCACTCAGAATTCAGACACCACCACAAAATGGCATATTCACTATGTAGTGCACTATATAGTGAATAGGGAGTGATTTTGGACACAGCCAACAAATAGGTTTATTTAATGTTGAAATATTATAACATAATATTGCATTTACATTACTTAATAGTTCAGGGATTAGAAAGATTTATTCAATTACATTTTAGGATCTCAGAGATCATGACATTAAAACTGCTGGATGCTTAAAACATTGTTATCCTCTACATCACTGATCATCAACTGGTGGCCCAGGGGCCATATCAGGCCCCCCAAAGCTTCCTGTCTGGCCCCTGAAAGATCATTAAATTCAGAAAAGGAGAAAAAGAAGATGTTGTTTCAAGAAATGTCTGCAGCTGTCAAATTCATAACCACAAACAATTTCAGAATAGTTCTAGACTTAACATTTGATCTATTTTACAGAAATCTACTGTCATAATTAGTAGATATTTAAAAATAGGGTTAAGGTTGGCAGAAGTGCTGCAAAAATGACCAGATAAAGTGGTGAAAAAGGTTAAAATGTGGCAAAAACTGGTTAAAGAGGGGAAAAGGGGCAAAAAGTATTATGAATTGGTTAGAAATGACGAAAATAGTTGAAAAAAGTAATGAACATGGGTTTAAAATGGGCAAAATAGATGAAAAAGGCTATAATTGATAAAATAGTGGCACAAAGGGAATAAAACATGCGGGAAAAGTGGTTTAAATAGGATAAAGAATGGCACAAATTGGGTTAAGGAAGCAAAAAGGGGCAAAAAGTATCAAATTGGGTTAAAAGTGGCAAAAACAGTCAGTGAAAATGTGTACAAGAGTGGCACACAAGGGAAATTATTGGCAAGAAAGTTGCTAAAGGGGGTTGAAGAGTGGCAAATATGAGTGAAAAGTGGCAAAAAAAATTTTATAGTTGCAACTATTGTTGAAAAAAATGTAACGAAAAGAGGTTAAAAAGTGGCAAAAATGGATATGAATGGCACAAAGGTGATAAAACATGCAAGAAAAGTGGTTTAAATGGGTTAAAGAATGGCAGAAATTGGGTTAAAGGGGCAAAAAGGGGTTAAAATGAGTTAGTAGTGGTGCTAAATCACAATTGTTAAGGACCATTCTCTGGGATTTTCAGGGGCCAACTCTGTTGTCCAGTCTGTCTCCTTGTGGCTTGCTGCATTATAGATAATAGAGACAGATCTCACTGGTAATGACTGAACATGTCCTAAAGAGGATACAAATACTACTACAATTATATGTTATCCAGGCCAAAATATATATTTAATTTTTGTGTATTTGAAAGTCCGGCCCCCAGAGTTTCTGTCGAGACTAAATCTGGCTCTTGTGCAAATGTACTTGATGACCCCTGCTCTGCATTAAGTAACAGCTGATGTAGTGAATTCAGCCATTTTTCAAAATCAACATGTATTGTGATATGAATAGTACAGCGAGGCTGTGAGAAATATCTAGCCCTAGCATAATCACCTCATCTTTTTCAAAGACAATAACATGCTTTAAGATCTGAGCTTGATGTTTTTGTGCAAGCTCATCCATAAAATCCTGATGTTGGCTCCAGTTGGAATGAAGTGAAAATTTTTGCTGACAGCCACACCGGTTCACCCAGAAGATTTTGAGGTTGTATAACCAGACTTGCATGTGACTCACCTTCCTTAAACATTAACATATCCAAGCTTTGGTGCACACGCTCACTCCACCGCCGCTGCTCCCCTGATTACACCGCTATGGTCATTGCTTCAGCTCAAAATTTCATCAGCCTGCAGGCACTGATTCTGGGCTTCTCCTCAACGGGTTAACCACGTTTTTTTTTTTTTTTTCCTCTCATGTGCCTTAACTTGAATTCTTGCAGGTAAATGATAAGGTCTGTGAGACATAAGGAGCAAGCATGGTCCAGCGAATTACAGCCTGGTTTCTTGAGTGAAAGTTAAATTAAATGTAGGGAGTGTGTGTGAGAGTGGCAGGAAAACCAAATTTTCATTTCAACCATGGCTCCATAACTTGGCCTTGCCTGCACACTTTACATTATTTAACCGTTTTTTTTTTTTTTTTTTTTGTGGAGTCTGCCATTTCCATTTCATCTCGCCTCTCTTCTGCATAAAGTATTTGACTGTTGACATCCATATCATTGCACAACATAAATATTTATTTTACAGCCAGGCAGAGGGCCATCACAAACCTGGGCCCCGCTTTAAAAGCTGGCAGATGTACACCGCCATATACCTTTGCAGCTTATTAGAACTACATCCAGCACACACAGTACATTTCACTTTCATGTACTCCCAACATTATTGTTTTTATTGCCAAGCATAGGTCACTGCTTTCAGATATAATGCACAGAAATGAAGCCGCCATGGAAATGCTGGGCATGTAAATACAATATGCAGCCAGTTCTGAAAGGTTATTTCCAGCACCTTTGAGGCAAACTTTGAAAAGAACGACGAAAACCCTCCTGATCTCGACATGCAAAAGTTGCCCTGGAGGTAGGCTACATATGCCTGATATAATATTTATGCAATGCAAATTTCTAAGTTGAAGCTAATTTTGATACTTAAAATGCAAAAATGAAAACCTTAGGGCTACTTAACTAATTGACTTGCAAATGCATCTTTGTTACATGGCCATGTGAGCTGAATGGATGTCAATAGGTCAGGAGAGAATCAGCAGAGGAAAAAGAGAAGTTTTCATCATGATTCAGCCGCTGACCACAAGAAAGTACTATCAAATGCACAGCATCTCCATCTTTTCTCATCCTGACATCTTTAACTGCAATCAAAAAGAGAAATCAGACATTCTTTAAGCGTTATCACCCATAAAAACAGCATTTTCAGCAGCGCAGCTCCTTTCATATCACCAGAAATGGGACAGCCCCACTTTGCAGCCTTTTATAACAATCACATTTCTGCACACGTCTGAGAAATTAAAATAAAAAAGGCATCCCAAGCTTTCAAAGCAACTAAAATCAATTAGAATTTGCAGAAGCGAGCAGAGCCCTCGAGCAATCATCTCCACATAACCAACCTTGCAGTGCATTTTGTGTGAAACAATAGCTTAGGCTAAGTAAGTGAGCGAAATAGGACACACAAGGAGGCTCCAGACGGTTTTACTGATATTTCCACATCAGGACAACGTCTCAATGAGCTGTTCTGTGATGGTGTTAATGTGGCCCTCTAGCAAGTGTCCACATATGTCTGCTTTGGCATGGAAAATTAGGAGGAAAGGGGAAAAAATCAAGGAGAAAAACAGTGTCAAGCAACAGCATGGGTAACATATGAAATGATATGCAACTCTTGTGCAATACAAAGGCGTTAAAGTGAAGCAAATCGCACAATCAATGAGGCTGTGGCAAAGGCACAACTGCAAACTGAAGTAGGGGAGACCAGGGTCGGTTTTCTCACAGGTTGGTGCTTATGGGGCTCCGTTCGTTAATATTTAAAGCTAATTTAAGCGGATATTTACCACTGATACAAGCCGATGCTGGCTCTCATACAAGCTAATATTACTGCAATAGCACAGCGGATACTTATAGCTGATTTAGATATTTACAGCTAATATAAGCCAATACTCACAGCTGATACAGGACGATATTTTCATTGTATATAGGCCAATATTCAAACCTGGTACAAGCTGATATTTACAGCCAAAACAGAAAATTACAGATACTATAGGTTGAAACATAAAGCCAATATGCTAACATTTACAGCAGATATAAGCTAATATTTACACCCAATATAGGCTGATATTTCCAGCTGATATAGGCCAATATTTACAGCCAATGTAGGCTGATATTTCCAGCTGTTATCGGCCAATATTTACATCCAATATAGGCTGATATTTCCAGCTGATATAAGCCAATATTTACACCCAATATAGGCTGATATTTCCAGCTGATATAAGCCAATATTTACACCCAATATAGGCTGATATTTCCAGCTGATATAAGCCAATATTTACACCCAATATAGGCTGATATTTCCAGCTGATATAAGCCAATACTTACACCCAATATAGGCTGATATTTCCAGCTGATATAAGCCAATATTTACACCCAATATAGGCTGATATTTACAGGTAATATAAGGTGATAGTTGCAGCTGAAAGACAGCCATATTTATAGCTGATATAGGCTGATAACTAGTGGGAATGCTGAGCATCCACACGATTGATATTTACGTCGGCCATTTTTGTTTATTATTCTTCTTCCGCGCCGGGTATGTCTTCCTTCATACTTTGTCGTATCGACAGCGTTAAATCTTTTAAAAATTCAGTTTCTTCGTCGACTGCTGTGACTTCTCATTTCTAACTTTTCTAATTTTAAAAATATAGTTATTTTCATGCTATTTTCATCTATTTATATGCTTTTCGGCCATTGAATGCAATTTTCAGCTTCTTCTAGGCCAAAATCAGCTATTTCAAGGCTAATTTCAGCTATTCTAGGCTATTTTCAGCTATTTTTAGGCTACTTTCAGCTATTTTTATCCTTTTTTGAGCTACTGAATGCCATTTTCAGCTACTTTCAGGCCATGTTATGCTATTTTCAGCTATTTTGGTTCTTTTGGCTATTTTCAGCAGTACTCCCACAATTCAGCTCTCAGCATCCCTGCAAAATTTCGGATGAAATTGCAATTTTGATCTAGTTACAACTGATAAAGGCCAATATTCAGAGATGAATACACCGACAGGCTGATAATTACGGCCAAGAAAGGCTAATATTAACAGTCGATGTGGGCTGATAGTTACAGCTAAGTAGAGCGGTATTTACACTCAAGATATGCCGGTATTTACACCTGAAATTAGCTAATATTTACAGCTGATATAGGCTGATATTTACAGCCAATACCAATATTTGCTGTCAGTATAGGCTGGTGTATACAGCTGATATACATCAGTGTATACAAGCTTATATTTACTGCAAAAAATGGCTGATATTTACAGCTGATTTGGACAAATATTTACAGCTAATATAAGCTAATATTTAAAGCTGATATAGGCCAATATTTACGCCCAATATATGAGGATATTTACAACCAATATAGGCCAAAATCTACAGCCAATACATTGGTTCTAAACACTGACAGAATTTTTTATTTTTTTACGCTTGGATCTGCCAGTATCATATAGGCTAATGCTGACAATTTCATTGTTTGTATCAAAGATTTGCCCTAGCTTCATGCTAATTTTCACCTAAACATTTTGTTGTTCGATGTTTGAAGATATCATGCATTCTTTGCGGTCAGGAGAAGTAAAGGGATGCACCGATGCATCGGCTGACATTTGCCCGGTCAATAAATATCAGTCAACGGCAAATAATGTGGCCTTAACAGATATCAGCGGTCCATGTTTATTGTTTCTGATCAATTTAAGTCAGGCATCATACTGGGTGATCAAGTAAGACTTTTTTTTACTGTGCGTTACATCTAATTTTTACAATCAGTGCATCTCCTTTACCTTTTAACAATAGTGTTGTTAGATTTAAAGGTGATTTCACAAGCTAACATTCACTAGAATGGAAGGCTGTAGCTTCAACTTAAGCTTTACTTTACTAGCCAACATTAAACCGTGGCCAATCTGCTCAGGATGATTGCCACCTTTAAACCCTTCATATGCGGCACTAGCATACTTTCTACAATAAAAACATTGTGTTTATGCTTACTTTGAAGCATGGTTTCAATGGCATTAACTTGCATGAACATGAAGTAAATAGCAATAAATGTCTTCATTTTACTGGATCAAACAGGATGCTTCAAACAAATGCACATTTTTAAATGCTTTTTTAAATAAAGCCTGGTTGATAACTATACAGACAGCCAACTTCACACACCATAGCAACTGTTTCCACAGCAGGAGTGTGTTTGATGGTTGATGGCTTGCTGTTAAAGTAATTTCAAGGAATTAAAGGGGTATTTGATTTCACTGCATGCTATTTCTTATTTAGGACTGACAACTGTAGGATGTAGGACATGTTTAAGATCATGAACAGGGAGGTATAAAGTGTGACGACCGACCCCGGTCTCCCCTACTTTAGAATCCCTGATAAGCTTAATTACAGGCAATTAACTGAAACTAGGCTCTATCTTAACATAAAAGCACATGTCCTCTAAAGTAAACCAGGCAAAAGAGGCACATTATCCAAAATTGAAGCCCTTATCTCACTAAAAATGCCTCCAGACCGATTCTGAATCCCTAATAAACTTAATTACAGCGCATTAAAGGACAACCTCGACAGCTTTAACCTTTTCAAGCACCTGACTTTAAAAAATAAACCACAAACTCATCACCCAAGCAGCGCGTGGCACATTAAAAGGACTTTGTCATTAATAAATGTTGGGAAATATCACTTTTCAGGAGCAGAAACAAGTAAAACAACCGATTCAAGCGCAGTCGAGGCACACGCATCTCCTTCCTCGACTTTACGCTGACCATTGAATACAAACGGCGGCTCATCAAAGAGTGTTTCTTACCTCGTGCTAGCGTAGCCGGGACTCGCGAGCCGAGAAGCACGAGGATGCCAAAAGTCAGGTAGCATCCTCCCGTAAACTGTCCCATCATCGCTGCTCTGCGTGTCTCCCTCCCCACCGGGTCTGGGGGCACTGGAGGAAGGTCTCGTGCATTTGTCGTCTGCACGAGCCACCTCAAAAACCCACGTCGGCGCGTGCCCCACGACGAACGCTCTCTGTCCAGGTGTTGTAGTGTCCGCGAGGGGCGATGGATGTAAAGCTCGTGGAATCGCAGTGCGGAGAGGGAGGAAGAGGAGCCAAAGTGGTGCGAAGCTTTCAACGGTCGGCACTCTTCTGCGCGAGAGGAGTGATTGCGGAGCGCGCGAGAGCCGGCAGCTTTCTGGTTTTCGGTGAGAGAGAGAGGAGAGAGAGAGAGGGAGGGAGAGGAGGAGAGAGAGAGTGAGAGAGAGGTCTTACAAACCCCTGCGGACCTGTTGAGAAATTTCAAAGGTGCATGTGCGCACGCGCTGGTGAAGGCTACGAGCGCGCGCCTGTGATTACCAGATCTTTCAATTTAATTTCCAGCTGGGGTTAATTCAGGGATAATGGGTCAGCTTTTTCGATTTCTGCCTTCTGTACGCCTTCCTGCTGTGGATTTAAAGAAAAAGTTCGACACATGAAACATTTCTGTGACAGTGATGATGTTATTGATCCATTTAGGAAGATTTTATCGTCTGCTAGAGGAGGAATGACCAACATTTTCACAGAAACAGATCCAAAACCTTTTTTTTTTCTAATAACATGTGGGTGATTTGGGCAGCACATGTAGTCTAAGCACTGATTGAGGCTACTCTGTGATTTTGTTTCTCCTATATTAGCTTTAATTGAGTTAAAATAGCCTTGTGCTTAACATTAAAATTTCATTAAACACATTTTATTGAGGTAAGATGATGCTACCAATTGCTTGGTAATAAAAACCATAGAAATTAACAGGTGCTTTTGCTGGCTAATAGTATGCATAAAGCACTTAGCAAAATCCTGGATATCCATGAACATTTAATGGTTTATTAAGGGCACTGTGGACTCAGATGGGGGGCAGCGAGAGGCAGTCTCCCCCCTTGGACCCCTAATGTTTGAAAATAAACACAGCAAAGTGCCTTTATAGTACACACACATGATGAGATACCTCTTGGGCACCACAGGCTGACAAAATGTGATATATTGCTTTCTTTGGTGCCCTGTGGGTAGAAAAAAAACCCTGATACATACCTTTTTAATGCCATGTAAGTAAGATACAATTTGATTAAATGCCCTCTAGGGTGCCCTGAAAATGCACAAAGATTAGATAACATGCCCTCTTTGGTGCCCTGCAAGAAGACAAATTTGACAAAGTGCCTTCTTTGATTCTCAGTAAGTAGACAAAATGTGATCAAGCAAATAAAGCACTGACGCAGTGCTGTCTTTGGTGCCTTCTATGTGGACATAATTTGATAAAGTGCATAAGTGGATTTTTTTGATAACATGCCCTCTTTAGTGACTAAGTTGACTAAAGTTGATTAAGTGCTCACTTTGGTCCCACGTCAGTAGACAGAATTTGATAAAGTGCCGTCTTTTGTGCCCAGTAGATAAAATGTGATAAAGTGCACTCTTTTGTGCCTTGCAAGTATCTACTATTTGACAACCTGACCTCATAGGTGCCCAGTGCTTTGACAAAATTTGGCAAAGTGCCCTCTTCTGTTAAAAATAGGTAGAATAAAGTTGACAAAGAGCTCTCTATGGTCCCCTGTTTGTAGACAAAATTGGCAAACTGCCCTCTCTGGTGCCATGTCAGTTGACAAAATTTGATAAAGGGCTGTCTTTGGTGCCCTGTAAGTAGACGAGATGGGACAAAGAGCCCTCTTTGGTGCCTTGCAGGTCAACAAAATTGACATATTCCCTCTTTGGTCCTGTCAGTAGACGAAATGGGACAAATAGCCCTCTTTGGTGCCAGGTAGGCCGACAAAATCTGATAAAGTGCCCTCTTTGGTGCTCTGTCAATAGACAAAATCTGACAAAGTGCCCTCTTTGGTGCCTTGTAAATAGATGAGATGGGAAAAAGGTCTCTCCTTGGTATCTGCAAGTTGAAAAAAGGTGAAAAAGTGCCCTTTTTGTTGCCCAGTAAGCTGAAAAAATTGATGAAGTGCCCCCTTTGGTGCCCTGTAAGTAGACAGGATGGGTAGATGAGTGGCTGAGATGGTGCTCTTTTTGGTGCCTTGTAAAGCCACAAAGTGTGACAAAGTGTGCTTTTTGGTGCTTGTAAGCTTACAAAATTTGTAAATAAGTGCCCTCTTTGGACCCATGTCGGTAGACAGAATGGGATGAAATGCCTGTATTGGCGCTAAGTTCGAGACTGAAATTGACAAAGTGCCCCTCTTTTGGGCCCTGTAAGTAGGCATTATTGGATGAAGTGCCCTTTTTGGTGCCCTGTAAAGTAGACAAAGTTTGATAGGGCCCTCTTTGTTTCCTCTAAATTCAATAATGTGCCCTTTTTGGTGCACCTTTGTCCTCTTTAACTTACCTGTAGTTGTTTTTTCTGGTGTTTTTTCATTCAAGCACACATCTTAGTTTAACATGTTACTATAAAACTTAGCTGCTTCTCCATGTAATATACAGATGAAATAATGATCTATGCAGGGACTGTCAATAAATAGATAATTAACCAAAATATGTAATGATGCTAATATTATTCCAGTGAGGGAGGGGTTTACTCATAGGAGTATGCCCCTGCTGACCAACAGTAACAGACCTACACACCAATCATACTTGTTTTTTAACTTAAAGTTGTGTTTCTTCCAATTTCTGAATGTTTCCGTCAGTAGGGATCCCAACAAGCCAGCTAGCCTGAATGCCTCATGAATTCAGAGCTCCACAGTGCCCAGTACAGCAGAACGTTACTCAGTAATTTTTTTTTTTTTTAATTCAGTGTGAGAAAATTAACCATGTTTTTAACTCTCCCGTTAAACCTGTCCCAAGCACCAGGACTTACCAAATCTTCCATTGAGATTTTCGGCATCACCCTTCCTTTTCATGCTGAACACTTTCATGTCACTGAAACCAACACCGTCGCCTCAGAGCTCTCGCCAGTGGCGTTGTCTGGAAAATTAGGCTTTCACTAATTAATGCCTATCTTCTGCCCACGAGCATATGGACATGTCTGGTGTCCAATAGCCAATTATGAAGCCAGTTGCTCATTAAATTATGCTTCTTCTGTCCAAATATGACTTTCAAAATTATTTTAAAAATCTTGATATATTGGAATGATCATCTTCACAATTTGTCACATAGGAACAGAGAGCAGTGAGGACAGATTGTGGAAACTTGAAAAAAGCCATATGTATTAAATTCACTTCAGGAAAGTCAGGATGTACTTGAAGCTTTTAGAAGACAAAGACATGTTTTATTATTCCTTCAATGTTATTGAACATGCTGCACAGACAGGCTGAAATACTGCACAACAGGACAGACCTGCACTAGTGGAGAGACGTCAGAGGAAGGGACAATGAAGGCCCCTGTCCAGAGGAGTCCTGTGCCTTGCTCACGGGCACCTTGGCAGTATTTAGAAAGAATCAGCTATCGGTGCATTGAGCAGAGTGAGTCTGACCACCAAACCCGAGCCCTTTTCATCATAGTAGTAACAAGAGAAGACTCTTGGGTTGTTGTGATGTTTTTTTTTTTTTACATTGAATTGATACCAAAAACACTTACAGTTCAGTGTTTTGTTGTAGAAACTGAAGTAATTCACACAAACACACACATACACAGAGTGTTATGAGTAAAATAATGCATTTAATGTAGTGTTTAAATTATCACGTTAACTTTATATATGCATGTATACATTCATATACATATAGTTAATCACAATCAATCACACATCATATTTTAGAAATTCCACTATTTTGCACTATAAAACAAATTTTGTGTCATTTCTTATTTTTTTCCACTGTCCTTAACTTTTGGTAATTGACTTCCTGTTTAAATACAGACCTACTTTTATTTGTAAATCAGACTTTAACAAGACTGAACCACAGAAAAAAGGAACCTGCTGTGGATTGAAAACGAAACAATGAAATAAAATAATAACACTAAAAAGGTTCTTGTCCACCGAGCTGTCTGTGAAGTTGTCAGAGTTAAATGAGGCATTAAGGAGCAGTGGAGTGCTTTTTTTTTACATCACTGTGGTTGCAGGGAGAGGCTGACCTGCCTTAACCAAGGAGTACTGAGAGGGACATTAAAGCATGCGATTAATCACAATCAAAAACATTTAGTGCACTAATTGTAGACACTGATTAATCATGATTGACTCAATTAATCTCTACAGCCCTTATATGTATAGATATGAAAAGGGTTTTCAAAAGATGAATCTTTTATTTTTTTTAAAGTAGTATCTAAGAGAACAGACTTTTAGCATTTGGAGTTTGAAAAGTGGTAAATATATTATTATAAAGTTGTAAATTTATTTGAAACCAAACTCAACAGAATGCTAGGATCAGAAATGTCATCCTGATGCTTTCACTTGTTTTCTTCTGAGTAGCCCCACATCAGTGTATCTTCAAAGTCAGAATCCTGATGATGCCATGATGATTCTGGGCTGAAGTCACATACTTTTCCTTATTTCTCAGTCCAAATACAAAGTTAACCCCTTAACGCCTAAAAACACAAATTATAGGCAGAAAATTCTAATTTTTTGGGACTGAAATGAATATTTAACTTCCTACTGAAATCCAAAAAAATCAAAATTTCCATAAAATTTGACATATATATATATATATATATATATATATATAATCCACTTGAGGGCTTTTTTTTTTAAATCATTTATCTGATTGTATTGAGAAGGTTTTTTTTTGTAATTTATTGAGCATATTGATTAGATAGAGGTATCATAAAAGTATGTATCAAATATAATACAACAGGCTTTAAGGGGTTAAATTTGATTGGATTTTCAATGGTAGAACATTTGCAAGGCAAATAGTTCCATCTGGTATGGTTTTCTTCCATGTAACAGGATATTTCTGACTTGATGCTGATTGGTCCTGTCACTTTCTAACCAGGCCCAAACGGTTCAGACGGAAGTTTTGTGAGATGGATTCGCCAGTGAAAAATGCTTTTCATGGTTACAGATTCTCTACGTTGCTTTTATTTTTCATGGTGGCCTTAATATGCCAGATAACCAATACGTGTTACAGTCTTTCTTTCTTTCTTCCCCTTTATTTTTATCCAGGACGTTGTTGTACCCAGTGTCTGATATTTAAAACTTTAAATGCACAGCATGTCAATTGTACCACCCTTAATAGAAACAGCAATAAACTATGACAGGTAGAGACCAGCAACGTTTAGCTCTGCCTTTATGTTTTGTTTCGAATCAAGGACTTTATTCTGAAAAAAGACTGTAATACCAAACAAGTTGAAAAACTTTTTTTTTTTTGTCAAAATCAGTTTTTAAATAGACATTGTTTTAACTGAATCAATAAAAATATATCAATGTAAAAAAAACCTTAAACCATTAGAGAAACCTGATCACATAATAATTAAGTCACTGATAGAACAGCAATTGTTAAATTGCAGGTATACAGCAGTTTTAAGTTATATGAATCAATTGTAATTGTGCATTTATGTTAACTTGAATTCACTTTATTTATTCAAGCAATACTGTAGAAAATTTCCTACACTTCCTTTACACACAAAACATGTTTAAGTATTTTATTAAGTCTTCATGTTCCTCATCAACTGTTATGTCCCCTTGTTTTTTTCCCATATTACAATCTTGAACGTTCATGCCACAACCAGGAAGTCCTCTTCCATCATGATCACAATACAATCCATAGTTTATTGTGGTTCTTTAACACAAGCAGGACTTGTCTGACTGAGTCAGTAACTTCACTCATGGTGCAAACTCGTCTAATATCCAAATGCATTCTAGGAAAATCATGCAGATTAAGGGATGATTGTTGAATAATTTAAGTACAATGACTAAAACACTTGAAACTAAAAATGTGCTCTATCAACTCAGAAAAAATAAAGTTGAAACAGCTGTTTTGGATTTTTATGGTACAACCAATTTTTTGAATCAACCTTCTACTGTTGGGCCTTACAGTGAGAGTAGAAAAGCTGCTAACAGTAGCCTTCCTGGTCAATGCTGGCAAGGCAAGTTCAACAGCTTTTCTCCCTCATGAATTTGTTGTCAATGGCAGAGAAAACACAAAACATAACTAAAGTGCACAACAGAAAGGTTACTTCATGCAGCAGTTCCCACTGCACTATGTGGCTTTCTTTAATGTAACATCCAGCTTTTCCAGGGTAGCAAAAAACAAACCATAACAGTCACCGTGTCTCCTTGATGGTAGCAGATTTTTAAATTAATATAGATACTTCTGTGCAAAGAAATCTACATATTGAAGCTTATAGATCAATTGATCTCAGCTGCTGTCACAATCAGCAGGCAACAGCAGAAGCTAAGATACTAGGAGGTTATGGCAGCAGCTGCAAGATTGCAGAGTCCAATTAACTGCTGGATTCATCTATTAAATAACTATACTTAGAAAAAGATAACATACTTATCAGTTAAATCCTTCAAAATGACATTAAGTCCCCTAATTGATGAACAAATGCTGACAGAATTCAACCACAATGTGCTGATTTCCCCCATTAACACAACACTATAAGATCAGCATCTGTAGGCCTCTAATAGCATTAATTAGAAGAAAAGGCCCATTCAGAATGCATGTCTGTAATCTTTTCCCATGTAAATCACTGCAGTTTGACCTTCTCTGACATAATTACCCTATTGACCGGATATTCAGTGGATCATTTCCCACTGTTGTTGCCAGAGGTCAGCCTGCCAGGGAGGTTAAATACCTGATAATATTTCTAAAGGGGGCCATAAAATGTGCATTAAGTATTCGGGGATGCCCTAAAGGCCACCTGCTAGACCATTTGCTACAGAATTACACTGCAGAAGCTCTTCTATTGTTGAAGGAACATGTCTTTATTATTATGCAAAATGACACACAGTGTAAAATATTAAACTTTACATAACTGTGTGATTTCTCCCCCAAATGCAAGCATTAGCAGCGTTCAAGGCACCATAAAAACACACGTAATGTGCCTTTAATGCCTGTATATGCATAAAGAAGCAGTGAATGTTATTAACAGATAAATAAAAATCCCTAAATGCCCTTAAAAAGTGTTATGGCGCCTCATATTCTGCTGTATTGTCTTTAAAATGATCGTGGGAATAAGCGAGTACTCAAATGCTTCATTATGGGAAATACTACTCTGGGTCCTTTTATTGTTTCTACTTCTGCAATTTTTCTGTAACTAATCAACACAGGAGAAAAAAAACACAGATATGGAGTTGGTGGGTTTCTGTGTATTTCAGATAATTGTCACAAAAATCCAAAAGAAAAAAAATGAAACCTCACCATAAAAATGAAAAGTAAATAAATAATACCCTTTTCCGCAGAGACAAGATGAAAGCTTGTTTTCAGGCTTTAAGGATTTATTTGCTTCATGCTGTGCACAAAAACAGGCAGGTCCAAACAGATAGATTTGACTGCTGTAAATTACTTCTTTATTTATTTGTGAAGCAGAGTCTTAGGGCTATTCAGACACAATTTAATGCATTAATTGGGTAAATCTGTTTATAATTAATGTGTTGCTAATGTTAGATATTGCCTATAGTGGGAGATCTGATCATGGCATTGCTTTTTATTTTATTAACCAATCATTGCCAATATAATTAAGCTTTATTGACAAAAAATATGTACTGTAAAAAAGGGGATTGCATAAATATTCGCCACCTTAAAGTGACTGGAAGCTCCAGTCACTGGTTCATCAATATTCCTGGCAACCATTACACCATAAAGACAAAAGAACACTCCAAGAAACTCAGAGAAAAAGCTGCTGAAAAGCATAAGCCAATATAAGGCTACAAAAAAAAATCCAAGGCTCTAAACATCCCCCAGAGTTCAGTTAAATCCATCATCGAGAAATAGAAGGAATATGGCTCATGTGTAAATCTGCCTGGATCAGACCGTCCTCACAAACTGAGTGAGCGTGCAAGAAGGAGACTAGTGAGAGAGGCCACCAAGACACCTATGACTACTCTGAAGGAGTTACAAGCTTCAGCAGCTGAGATGGGAGAGACTCTGCAGACAACAACTGTTGGCCAGCTTTTGAAAGCCACTGTTGATGAAAACTCAGATTAAATCTGGACTGGAGTTCACCAAAAGGCATGTGGGAGACTCTACGGCCAAGTGAAAGAAAATTCTTTGACCAAAATAGTGTTTTTAGGCCATCAGACATGACGCTATGTTTGGCGAACACGAAACACACCATCTCCACTGTGAGGCACAGTGGTGGAAGCGTCATGCTGTGGAGATGCTTCTAGGCAGCTGGCCCTGGAATGATTGTAAAGCTAGAGGGTGAACTGGGGCAAAATTTGGAAAGATCCTGGGCTATCTTATTGACAGCTATGGCTTGGGAGAAAATTTATTTTCCAGCAAAACAATGACCTGAAGCTTACAGCAGAAGCTGCACGGACATAAACAACAAGGGGAATGTTCTTGAGTGGCTAAGTCAATGTCCACACCTCAATGCAGTTTCTAACTGGACTTGAAAAAGGCCGTTCATGCCCAATCCCTGTGCAACCTGACAGAGCTTGAGTAATTTTACAAAGAAGAATGCATTGAAAGTGATTGAAACCTATCCACACAGACTCAGTGCTGTGATTGCAGCCAAAGGTGACTTTACTAAATATTGACTTGAAAGGGGTGAATATTTATTGAGTCACTTATTTTACATTTCACATTTTTAAGTAACTGGCATCACTTTGTAGAAATCTCTTTTCACCTTGACATTAGAGAGGTTTTTTTTTAAATATATTCTTGTCAAAAAAGCCAAATTATATTGACCATGACTGATACATAAGATCAATAATAAGGTAAAACATCCATATATATCTTACTATTGATATTATTGATCTTACTATACTAAGATTGGCCAAAACTGATCAGTGCCAGCAAGCCTGCCCAAAGACATACCTTAGTCCCTAAAAAATCACTGCAAATGGGCCCTCTTCTAAAGCCATTTGGTAATGATAATGCATGGACATTGGATCAATAGCATTTACACTAGCTGCCTGGCTAACATTTGCCACCTGGTTCTAGTCCAGTTAGCTTTTGCTGAAGTTTGGTGCAGGTCCTGGCATGGATGCATTGCCCAGCCTTACAGATCAGTTCAATTGGCCTGATAATTACTTCATAAAACAAACTAAAGCAGGTTAGATTTTGAAATGGGTAACAACTAGTGCTGTCAAATGATTACAATTTTGAATCAGCTTTATCACAGGGTTGCTGTTGATTAATTTTGATTAATCATGATTAAATATAATTCATTTTTAATCTATATTAATCGCGTTTCATTTTGCATAAGCAAGCAGACTCAAGAAAGAAGGGAATAAATATGCCAGGGCTGTTCAATTACAAAAATTACGACTGTTCAACTGGGCCAAATTTTTAAATGAAGAAATGTAGCCGGGCCAGACATGTTTGGCACCCAGTAAGCAGCTGGTAATGTCAAATTGCGAAACAATACAGATCAATTTGATGAAAATATTCACTTTAATCCATAGTCTCCATTTTAAATTTGGCGAAGTAAAGAGGGTGGTTTGTCGCAAGCTTGGATCCCCGACGAACGTGTGTTTCGTGTTAATGTGGTATTTTAAGCTGGAAGTGCTTTGGTAAAAAGAAAACTCCTTCCTGCAGAATGGGCATAATACTTTGTGTCGGTATGTGCCATCTTGGTTTTATTTGTATTCAAATTTCCCATCAAGAGGGCCTACGTGCTGTTTAGCATCTGCCATATCGAGTTGGTTGGTCACTACCGGCTCAACGGCCCATTTGTGCATACACGGCGGCATGCTCTACAGTAACTCTACTTGGACAAACTGCCCAAAATGCATTGCCAGAGACGTTACAGGGACGTCAATTTTGACAGCCCTAGTAAAAACACAATGTGTAATTTCATTGCTTTAATAAGCGATGCTAACTACTTAGCTTATTTGGCATCATTATTCAAGTGTAGCTTGGACTACATCTTCGTTTATGGACCTCTAAGCTGCAGCCAGGCCCCTGGAAGCTTTCCTGTATTTCACCCTTACAGGTGGCATTGTGTACCAGATCAATCAAGCCATCTCTAGCTTTTTAAATTCAGATAGAAATATAAAATCACTATTTGGAGGGAAAAACAAGTATATTTTTCATGTTGCGTTCGACAAGACAGTGGAGGTAAACAAGGTTTGAAACCTCCCATAAATTCACATTATGCAGGAAATATCCTGCAAACAGGCCTTAGTGTAAATACAGAGACATGACATCTCAGAGAGAAATTCTCTCACTGTGTCTTTAAGGTGGGAGACATCGGCGTATTTATTTGTGCCTAGACTTTCTCCTTTCATCCTTCAGATAGAAGGATATCTGTGCCACTGCCTGTGTGAAAAGTCTCTGATGGAAATATGCAACACAAGCAGTTTGTGTTGTTTTTTTCCTCTTTCACCACATAAAGCATTTAAAAGAACAAGGCAAAAAGTTCATCGCCACCCAGCTGCTGCAGCTCCGGCTCACAGCAGCGATGACTGACAACCACAAATAATCCACCTTTATTGTCTTCTGTGGATTGAATTTGGTGTGTGCTGTGGAACTCCTTAAATTTCCTCCCACTGTGTATTGTCAGTGTGAGTGTTTGTGTGTTTGTCTCAGCATTTAAAGTCTTCTCACAACTTTTCAGGGCCTCCACTGAGGAAGAGTGAATGTCAATCATGCACTCACTCAAGCGAGTCTGTCTTTGGAAACAGGCGTGCCTATGAGACTGATATTGTTTTTAATATGCAGTGTTTTGCTGAGCTTGCATGTCTTCTGCAGCCTCAACCTCATGCCTCACAATCAGAGTGAAACACAAAGTCGGACTGGACTGGTGCCAGTAGTGCAACTCTTCTTCTGCTCTGCGCTTTACTGGAGCAGGTGAAGGTTAAAAGGTTCTGCCTTTATTCCTCACTTTTCATCAGTTTATTGAATATTTGAGTCTTTTTAGAGCTTTCTGACTGATATTTAAATACCCACTTCAGCTTTGAAGCACTGAAGTCAACATTTTATTGCAAGTAAATTGACCTGAATTTTCAAACTGCCTATTAGATTGTAATTTTCTACCTGTGGTTAAATCACCTTGCCCAGTTTAGAGAGTAAAGCTCATATTAGGGCAGTGGTTCTTGCCATGAGCCAAGTCTAGGTGTGCCTTGGGAATCTGTACAACCATGAATGATTACTATGACTACACAACTATCACAAAATTGGACAACCTCTTTGAAAATGAACATTTTCTGTAATATATCTGGAATGTTCTTACTGTGCTTCTGTTACATATACATGTTTTGTTATAATTTGGTGTAAAAATGACTAATAACAGGTGCAAAAAGTGTTGGATTTGCTACAGCACATTGCTTTACTCAACATAAAGCTGATATACCTGAAATGTATGATGCAAAATTATTCATTTTAGCACATTTTTGTGTAATGCAGTTGTTCCCAAATGGTGTGGCAGTGTGAATTTGAGCAACCATAAAGATCCATCCATCCATCTTCTTCCACTTACCAGGGGTCAAGTTGCCGCGGCAGCAGACGAAGCAGGTTAACCCAGACGTCCCTTTCCCTTGCAACATTTTCCAGTTCCTCCAGAGGGATTCCAATTCACTCCCAGACTAGATGGGATATATAATCCCTCCAGTGAGTTCTGGGTCTGCCTCGGTGTCTCCTCCCTGTTGAATGTGCCTGGAAGACCTCCACAGGAAGGCACCAAGGAGGCATCCTGATCAGATGCCCAAACTAGCTCAGCTAGCTTCTTTCGACGTGGAGGAGCAGCAGCTGTACCTCGAGATCCTTCCGGATGTCCAAGCTCCTCACCTTATCTCTAAGGCTGAGCCCAGCCACCCTCCTGAAGAATCTCATTTTGACCGCTTGTACCCGAGATCTCAATGTTTTGGTCATTACCCAGAGTTCATGACCTTAGGTGAGGATAAGGACCGGTAAATCGGAAGTTTTGCGTTTTGCACTCAGCCGTAAAATGCTCCAGAGCCTGCTGGAGGTCCCCAGCAGAACCACATCATCTGCGAACAGCAGCGATAAGAAACGAAAACTCTCCTCCCCTAGACTGCGCCTTAAATCCTGTCCATGGAGATCACAAACAGCATCGGAGACAAGGGTCCGACTTTTTGCTGAGGATGCGGACACAGCTATCACTTTGGTTATATAGAGACCTGATGACTCACTGCAGCCGCCTTTGTACCCCAACTAAAGATACTGTAAGAAAATGTAAACAGGCATTTTTGCATGGATTTGAAGATGGTGTGCCTTGAGATTTTGGCTTGGCTTGTGCCTTGTGCAAAAAAATCTTTGAAAATCACTGTATAAGAGGGTATAAGGCAGACCAGGGGTTAAATTACCTTAAACACTTGATTAAGGTTAAGGAAGGATGATAGATACAGGGGAAAGGATCTGTTATTGTGTAAATGGGTGTACACTTTCAGTGGGTTTGCGATCTTAATGGGTGGGGTTTGGCAGTGTATCCAATGGCTGCTGTTGCGGTAGCAATTAGTTGGATACAGCAGTGGGAAAGGGATAGTCAGACCGAAAGCTTTTCTTGGAAGAGAAGATGTTTTTGCACATCCCCTGACTGACCTTGGCAACAAATTTATTCACCAAGAAGCTCCGCCATTGACAACCTATGGCAGCGGTAGCCAGTCAGCTCAAGAGAAGAGCTTGCAAATCATTCCCTTTGCAATCAGATCACTAAATGCTCCTAAATGCTCACCAAGTGGTAGGCCACGTAAAATGATGGAGCATGGTCAGCAGATGCTGAGACGCATAGTGCTCAGAGGTCACCAACATTCTGCAGAGTCAATGGCTACAGACCTCTGAACTTCATGTGGCCTTCAGATTAGCTCAAGAACAGTGCGTAGAGAGCTTCATGGAATGGGTTTCCATGGCCGAGCAGCTGCATCCAAGATATACATCACCAAGTGCAATGCAAAGCGTCAGACGCAGTGGTGTAAAGCACACTGCCGCTGCACTCTAGAGCAGTGGAGACGCCTTCTGTGGAGTGACGAATCACGCTTCTCCATCTGGCAATCTGACAGAAGAGTCTGGGTTTGGCGGTAGCCAGGAGAATGGTACTTGTCTGACTGCATTGTGCCAAGTGTAAAGTTTGGTGGAGGGGGGATTATGGTGTGGGCTTGTCTTTCAGGAGCTGGGCTTGGCCCCTTAGTTCCAGTGAAAGGAACTCTGAATACTTCAGCATGCCAAGAGATTTTGGACAATTCCATGCTCCCAACTTTGTGGCAACAGTTTGGAGATGGCCCCCTCCTGTTCCAACATGACTGTGCACCAGTGCACAAAGCAAGGTCCATAAAGACATGGAGGAGAGAGTTTGGTGTGGATGAACTTGACTGGCCTGCACAGAGTCCTGACCTCAACCCAATAGAACACCTTTGGGATGAACTAGAGTGGAGACTGAGAGCCAGGCCTTCTTGTCCAACATCAGTGTGTGACCTCACAAATGTGCTTCTGGAGGAATGGTCAAAAATTCCCATAAACACACTCCTAAACCTTGTGGAAAGCCTTCCCAGAAGAGTTGAAGCTGTTATAGCTGCAAAGGGGGGACCGATGTCATATTAAACCCTGATATGCAAGTCAAGGCAGGTGAGCGAATTCTTTTGGCAATACAGTGTACATACTGTTGCTGTCTGTACTGCTGTGTTTTATTCTTGCTAGTCTGAAAAGGTTTCAAAGGCAGCTCTACTGAGGTTAACTAGGACAGTAATGTTTGAGTTTTTGGCAGTGTGAAGCCCTGCAATGCACTTTACTCTGCATAAAAGTTAATCAGAGCCAGTCCCAGGGGGCACATGTTGAAAGATAGCGCTAATGCGTTGATATTATTGAATGAACTTCCTGCTATTTCTTTGAGGGAGGTTTGCGTGTTTGTTGGCTAGCTTTGCACAAGCCTTTGACTCTCTGTTGTACATAATGAGCCTTAAAATACTACTGCACTCCCTTAAACTGAGACAAAACCACAAGTTATCTACAGCAAACATGCTAACTCAAATTTATAAACCTAAGAAAGGCTGGAGTAGTAATGCTTTGTCTGAGAATTTCCACATTTTTAAGCAGCTCTGTTAGTCTCCAGCACACCTTCATCACTGCACCAACCACCAAACCTAACCAGGCCACTCCATCATTTTTACAAAGCCTGCCCTCAGGCCTGTGACTGCCTATTTCACCTCAAAAACCTCCCAGGAGTGAACCAAGAGAGCCAAAATAACAACATCCACAAGCCACAATGCAGCAGTAAACATGCCATAAATAAGCAAATATTATCCGGATACAAAAAGAGCACCACTTTAAGTGGCAATTCTAAGCAAAGATGGAAAATAAGACATTTTGAGAGCTGCTCTCCACATTGTTTTTACCCAAATTTAACAGCAATCCCTAAATCCACTCCCTTTGTTCCAGTAATGCTGCTCAAAGCTGAAGTGCCAGCCGCTGATATATGCCAGAGGAAAAGAAATCAGCTCCACTTTTGTTAACCTTTATATTCAGATCCGGCCAGACACAGGAAAGAGACATGTTTGGTGAAAGATAAGACACAGAAGCTGTATTTAAAACAAAACAGGGGGACAGTTACACTTAAGATATAAAGAAATGGAGCAGTAACATGAGGCTATCTTCAGAGTCACCGACATTTAACTCCTGTTTGTTCCTCAGGAGGGGATGGAGGCAAAAGAGTTGGGCAGGCTTAAAATAACAATAATTTCACCATGACTTTTCATAATCAGTACACATTTCCCCACAGACCAGTTAAATATTCTGCATTATTGATGGCAGATGAGGATACTGATACAACTGCCATATCTGTTCAGTAATATGAAGCTAGTGCCAGTATCCAGCTCACTTATCTAAGCATAAAGCTTTTGAAAAGGAGAAAACAGATCGCCTGAGCCAGAGCACTCTTTCGAGAGACAACAAAATCTGCTAAAAGGTTTGCTAAACACATTCAAACACACAAATTATCATCTTTTCATGCTGTCATTTTAAGCTAAAAGGACGAATGACGGGCTGCAAGCATCACTGAGGGCTCTCGCACCCCAACGCATGTCGAGCAGAGGATGACAGGATATTGTTTACTCAAGTTATAATAGGTTAAAATTATTTGGCACCATCAAAAAAGTCTTATTTTGAAATAGAGATGAAGCTTGAGGACTTCCTGTTGAGTTTTTGGCATGGGTCCAAGAGGCTTTTTTGTAGGTCTTATAATGACCCTCATGCAGGCAAAAAATCATAAGTGTAGGCTGAATGGTGTACAAGGGCTGAAAGTTTAAATGGGAAATTTAAAAGAATCAGAAGCCGAAATGTTTGACATTTAGCTGTTTGTAGTGTGCTTCCTGTACATTTTAGAGGATGGCCCCAAAAGACTTTTTTCTTCATCCATCATCCATCTTCATCATGATACATATATGTACTGATTTTCATGCACGTAGCTCTTACCCAGTCCCCTATCCCACTTTTGTGGCCTCTATGGGACCCCTGCTTGATAGACTTGCCTGATTCCACGAAAATACCTACAATTCCACAGGGGGGCAATTTTCTGTAAAGTTCAGTGAGTTTTTGAGCATGTTAAAGTCCCCAAATTAGAGATTCTTCTGACAGAAAAATGACTCATACAGATACAATAGGGTCATGGTTGACCATGGTCAGTGCTCGGGCACTTCTTATGATTCTGAAATGTCAGGAAACGTTATCTTTTTCATTAAGCACATATATGAGAAATGTTAAGAAGAAGATATGCTTTGTTAAACACTCAAGGGAGATGCAGCTTTTACTCTCATATAGACGTACACTAACGCAGAAAAATCAGAGTCAGCTGCAGAAAAGGTGCATATGCCCAGTGTGGTTTGGGGTTCACTGCTTTACTTAAGGGCACCTTGGCAGTACTGAGGTGATACGCTGGCATCTCTCCAGCTCCCAGACCACATTCCAGGCTTGGTCCAACTGGGGATCGGACCATCGGCCCTCAGTCCTCACAGACTGAGCTACTGCAGCAGCTACTTGATCTTTCTGACTGTTCTGCATCATGGATTTTGAACCCATATATAGCTAAAAATAATTCAAGACTGAAAATAAAATCATCTGATGGTATCATTTTTAAGGGACTCTCACTTTTTCCCATACAGCACCCCTGTATTTAACTTCAGCCACACAATGATCTGCTACTGCTGACCAGGTCATCCACCTCTGTCCACATCACCCCAAGATCCCCAAACATTTTAGTGAGTTGAAATATGTGATAAACCAGCAGGAAAAGAGCCAGCTGGCTGAATAAAAGAGCTGTGTCAGATCATACTCACACAAATGAAGCTTTGAGTGGCGAAATTCTGCTCAGGAAAGTGGACATTAACCTGCAGAAAGGAGGCTGGTGGCACTAACAATGCTAATGTTAGCCAAGTCCTGCAAACCAGCTTTGCTACTTTGCTACACCTAAAGTTCTATGTAACCTCCTAAGACCCTGCGCACACATATGAGGACATTATATCCTGGCTCTCAGACAAAATAATAGTAATGTCTGCAGCTAGAATTTTGTACTGTTCATTAAATTTTAATTGGAAAACTGAGAATTTGCAATCAAGTTTTTTGGGATTTTCATTGATAATTTTGGGAATATATCTTGGAAATTTTCAAGAATTTCTATGGAAAATTTGGGAGATCTTTGAATATTTTGAGAGCTTCATTGGCAGTGTTTTTGTGTTAAAAATTTTCAGCATTGCATGGAAAAGTTGGATTTGTTTTTGTATATTTTAAGGATTCTCTTTTTCCAATTTTCAGTAATTTTATGTTAAGTTAGGAAATGCATTTGGAAATTTTATTTGACTTATTTGGGGATAATTCGCCTCAATTTTTATTTATTTTTTTTTTGGAAACTTGGGACATTTATTTTTTTTTATTTTGGGAATTTGATTGTGAGGTGGGAAGGGATATTTGGGGAAAAATTTTCATCATTTTTCACAGAACTTTGGAGAATTTATTTGTCCATTTTGGGGAATTTGCTTTGAGAGTTTTTCAGCAATGTAAATCAAAGAAATTTAGGTATTTTTTCCACAACATTTTAAAGAAATATATTTTGCAGAACTTTTCACAGATATTTTAGGTAGGTTCTTTAAGATTTTAGGGATTTTGTGTTGATAATGAATTTTTTTGTCTAAATTAATTCCTGTTCAGAGTAAAGGCTGAGCTTGTGAACTTATGGGTCCAAATTACTCCAGACAAGTGGGATGAAATAAAAATGCATTCCAAACAGAAGCTCAGGTCTCAGGAGGCTAACCCTTAGATGCATAAGAGGGATCAAAAATGACCCCAGCGGTTATTATTATTATTATTATTATTATTATTATTATTATTATTATTTGCGATATCTTTGTAATTTTATTTTTTTATTGTTTAATCTTCCATGTATTCCTCAAATAGGGTCTCTTTGACATGAGGTCATTTGGATTTGCTTCTTATTGTTATATTTTTTAAGTAACTGCATTTTTTGAATCAGTACCACACTTTCCCATACGTTACAATGTTACAATGTCATTTAGCAGACGCTTTTCTCCAAAGCGACGTACATTTGAGAGCAAGAACAACACAAGCAATGATCTAGACAAGAAGAAACAACATCAGTAAGTGCCATCAAGTGCTTCAGGTTCAATTGGACGCAAGTGCTGCCGTGTAGAGTTTAAGGCAGAGTACCTAAAATATACGTTGTTTATGTAGTTTTTTTTTTTTTGTTTGTTTTTTTTTTGTTTTGTTTTGTTTTTTGTTTTTTGTTTTTTTGTTTTTATGTTTTTTTTTTTTGTTGTTTTTAGACAGCAACAATGAATCAAGGAAAATGTGGGATCACTAATTGCCATTCATTAGGCTTCACAACAACTATTCATCATTCCCAAAGAGCTGGGCAAAGAAATCCCAGAAGTAGAGCAGGACAGTGCGAGCTAACTATAGTTGGGAAACTCATTCAACCACTGGGGGCAGCAGTGGAGAATAGTCTGGCTGAGACTCAATCTACTACTGGGGACAACAGTAGAGAATTGCCTAGCTAAGTGCAGAGTGTTCTCTGAAGAGCTGGGTCTTTAGCCTTCTCTTGAAAATAGACAGGGAGTCTGTAGATCGAATGTAGTTGGGTAATTCATTCCACCATTTAGGGACAACAGAGGAGAAGAGTCGAGCTAGTGACTTAGGAGCATGATGTGCTGGAAGTACCAGGCGCCTTTCGCTGGCTGAGCGTAGTGGGCGAGAAGGGGTGTAGACCTGGATGAGGGACTCC
This sequence comes from Cheilinus undulatus, assembly GCF_018320785.1. Classification (NCBI taxonomy): domain Eukaryota; kingdom Metazoa; phylum Chordata; class Actinopteri; order Labriformes; family Labridae; genus Cheilinus; species Cheilinus undulatus. The sequence goes on along the minus strand of NC_054881.1, from coordinate 7,263,417 downwards.
AGGTAAACAGGAGCAGTTTTAGTTACTGCTTTGTAAGCAATGATACGTAGAGTCAAAAATGACCCCAAGCATTTTCTATGGAATTTCAAAGGTTAACCCTAGGAACCTTTGATTTTTATCAAATGTGATTGTCAGCTATACAACTATTGTTGATCCACACATCTAATTCCATACAACCATGATTTTCAGAGGTCAAAAAAAAAAAAAAAAAAAAAAATCAAAATCAAGGTTTATAATGTTCAAAATATTAGATTAAATTTAAAATCATGGCTTTAAAAATGTAAGAATTTTAAATCGTGAGTCTAACAGGTAAAATATAGGATTAAAAGTGAAAGTAAAGTTTTAATATTTAAAGTTGAGACTCTATTAGCTCAAAATATGACATAAAAACTTAAAATTATGAGTTAAAAAAAGTCCAAATTTGAGATAAAATTCAAAATTATGAATTGAAAAGGTCAAAATATGACTTAATACTCAAAGTTGTGAAGTTAAAAGGTCCATATAAGAAATAAAAAGCCAAAATCATGAATTTACGCCCTGAACACAATTAATTTTTTTCCACATTCCTTACATTTTATCTAATTATTTTTACTTTTTCTACATTTTATGAAAAGGATTTTTTAAATAATCAAGGCTAAGTTTCTGTTATTATACTGGAGGAAATCTGCAGACCTTACACTGGACCAGGTAGAACTGGACCAGGCCTTGAGTTTGACAGGTCTGTTCCAGAGTGTCAGCCTCTAGTTAATGACATTTATGGACCTTGTTCTGATCTGTGAAAAAGATTTAGTTATCAATAACATGTAACAGTTCGAAATACCTCTCAACATCTGAAGTGCTTTCATTACATCTCATCATTTCCTGTAGTTTATAAAAAAGATTAAATCATGTGGTATCAAACCAAATCTTTGTAAAAGGCAGACTTATTTTTATTACTCCTCATTGTCGTGTTGGGATCACTTTTGGATGTTTACCTTTTTTTTTCCTTTCTCAAAGCTGTTTTGTGATAAAATGTTAATAAAAGTGATAAATGAACATGTCAAACATGAAATTATTCTTTTGTTGACCAAAATCTAATAAAAATAATCATCTTTAACCAAAATGAAAGAAATTTCTTGAGTTTACAGCATAAAACTCATTCATTCTAACTGGGGTCATTTTTGACCCCACTCATGGAAGAGTGGAGGGACTGGTAGGTCATGCATCTAAGGGTTAATAGATAGCCAGTCCTCTCTGTCCTCTTTTCACTATATAGGGACAAGTCCACAGTTTTCTTTCTTGTTGTTTTCTTCCTTTTAGAGCACAAGACCTTTAGCATCACACTCAGTGATTCTGTTGTAGCCAGGATTGATACTCCTTGGCCCTCCTTCCCTTTATCCCAGGAACTCTTGCATAGGAAATATAGGGAGAAAGAATTAAAAGAGACATGCACCAGAATTAAGATTTGAACCTGCATGAGGGCTGTGGCTTCTGCATATGGGTTCCTGCTCTACCAATGGGGCCAAAGAAGAGATGAGATGTAGTATTTGATGTGTAGGCTGATATGATGCCATAGGGAGAGACAAAAATAAACGTGTAGTCTGACCTGGCTGTGACACTGCCCCCCGTAGGAGGTTCTGGTACACTACAAAGCTAAGTTCACTGCCTTACCACTAAATCGGCCGCTATAAAAAGCTAGTTTTTAACCCTCATATGAAAATGTGGTGGATTTAGGCACATTAAAGGCCATTAGGAAGGTGGTTTTATCTCCTTATAGGAAATTGAATTAAAGACATTACCTAGATGTTAAAAAATGCTTAAAGAGTCTTATTCCTGGGGATTTACTGGTTCATCTTTTCTGTACCAGCAGACAGACTCTACAGTGTATATGTGTGTGGGTTCGAAGTTTAAAGGATGTATATTTTTTGCAGACTGAGGAGGACGGCAGCTGTTGGTGATGAAGCGCTGTAAAAGGTAAGAGCTTTTATGTCAATGGAAAAGAAGACGGCTGCCGCTTTGCAATCTTTTATGAGGGAGGAAATATATTCCACATGCCTCTAAAGGCTTAAGGACAGTATAGTGTTTGGGTGAGTAATGTAGAAATCAAATGTGTAATGAAATCTCTCCGAGGTAGCTCTGAGGGCATCACTTGAAATATAGTTAAGAGATGATGGACAGTCGCTCATCAAACCCCCGGTCTTAAGCCCACAAGCCGGCCCATTCTTAGGGATCTGCAATATTACAAAGCTTTTTTCAATATGAGCCATGAAATAACACTCTTCACTTTCAATTCTTACCCTGTGTAAGAGCTGTAAGGATGTGAACAGCCAACAGGCACAATTATGTTACACAGGACAATGAGAGAAATCAATGTATTGGGTGTATTTGTGGCTTTAATTCAATAGCATGGCGCTAACCGTTCATAAATCAGTCACTGCAATCAATAAAGAGCTGATACAAAAGAACAATGTTATTTATTGAGTGAATTGCTCACACAGTGCATTTTTACCCCAAGGAAATGTTACGTATAATCCTTTATGCTCAGGCTAAATAACTCCCACATTTTCTTCAATTTACTGTGATTTTCTTGAATGCATGTCACAATTATTAATCATTTTAAAATACAAAGCCTGAAGAAAAAGGCACATCTTCAAGGCTTAGTACATCGAATATAATACATACAGCACAAAACCTATCACTGCAATGTTACATATTCACCTTTTCAATGTCAGTCCTAGCACAGCCTGGATGGCAAAAGAGATGTTTCTAACTGGCTGCCAGAGCTCAATAAATAATCTTGCAGAATAATCCATAATAATGCATGTGTAAATGACCCATTTCATTGTTTTATGTTGGAAAAAATCACGCTTTTATTCTGAAAAGTATCGATAACAAATATAAGTCAAAAAAATATGAATACTTAATTTGCCTTGCATGTTCATCCTTATAGAGCAGTGGTGTTCAAACTATGGCCCAGGTGCCAAAAGTGGCCCGTGGTGCAAATTTGTTTGGCCCCCAGCAGACTCTTAACCTGGCACGCCAGATGGATTTGTTTCACACGTCCATCTGGTAAACTTTCCATAGACAGCATTTGGGAAAGGGCAGAGCCTTTGAAAAACTTGGAGGGTGATTGGATGAACTTTCTGCCTGTCACATCTTCACAGGCCAATAAGAGCAACAAAACATGTGACGTCATAGCCCCAAACCGAGGTGCACAGCTCCCGAGAGGTAAACTCCATAGAGAGCTGCATAACATGAACCATGGCCACTGGAGACATGTCAGTACACGGCTTTTGGCGTTTTTGAGAAGAAAACAACTCACTGCTGTTCTTTGTTCTTCTTTTAATGAAGAAACATTATCAAGTTCTCATATCAATTGCCGCTTAAGCAGCATCCACGCTAATGTCTTCCACCATAATTCAAACCGGCCTCTTATTGCTGCTTGCTTACGTCACAACTGCCACGCCCGACAGTACTGCCCCTCAACGCTGATTGGTCCTGTCACTTTCTAACTGCTCTGCAAGATGGGACTCATATGGACTGATCCACACTTGCAGTTCACATGGGCAATTACAGTTGGGGCCCCCATGGAACCTACAGACAAACCCACATGGGGTCTATACTATAGCCGACATATAACCCATATGGGGCCCACATGGACATGCTGCTTGTGTTTTTGCCCAGGGCTGTGCTACCTTGCTAATTCTGCAAACAAACATCTTGACAGGAAGTATGTATTGATGTGTTTGTGTTTAAATTGAAACAACACTGTGGTAAACATAGAGTCAACCAAAATAATAACAATAAAAGCAGCAATAATATTCTAGGGGTGGAGCCAGTGGTAGCTAGGGCCAAACAGGGGCCCCCTGAAATCTGACTGGCATCCCCAGAAACCCTGAAATGATTTTCTATTTGCCAGCTGATTTGCTATGAGCACATTATTGGCAGATCGCTCTCATGCTGCCTTATTCAAACTGGCTATGTTCTGCCGCTCTCTCTGCAAGCTGCTCTTGCAGCCTTCCTCCACCCCAGCTCCTCCTTTATTCTGCTTCTGACTTAATCAATGCCGTTTAGACTTAACAAACCACTTTACAAAACAAAACTATCTGAAACATCAGTTTGAGAGCCCAGCAATCCTTCAGCGAGGGGATTGCTTACACTATGTAGTGCACATTTTGTAGAAGAAAAGTTAAGGAACCTTGACATCTCAGTATTTAGTGCCTGAAAATTGTTTTATGAGGCATACAACTGCATATTCTGCACAGCACAAAATTAGCTAATGCTAATGCAAGCAAACACCAGTGTTACAGTCTTAAAACATGACCCTATTCCAGGGCTGTCCAATTTGGGGCCCACGGGCCAACTTTGGCCCACAAGTGATTATTTTTGACCCACTGCCCATGTTTGAATTTTTTTATTATAATTATTATTTTCCCACTGCCAGCAGTCTAAATATTTCTTTCAATATTTATTTATTGTTGGACTTCCTCTCCTGACCACAAATTAATATTGTTTTACATTGGGGTTAGGGTGGCGCTGTTGAGCTCCCGTCAACTCAGATCTGGAAGCCGATGACCAGAGAGTGAGTCAGTGAGAAGATGCTGGGGTCAAGCTGGGGTCATGCCAAAGATGGAGTGTGTGAGGCAGTGGCACACTGATAAGAGAAAGTTTAAAAATAGTTGGGAACATGAGTACTTTTTTACTGAAATTGATTTCAAGGCAGTATGCCCAATTAGTATTTGTGCCATATAGATGTTCAGTAATTTCATGCTGTGAAACACAGTAAAGAATTGTGTTATTCATTTTCAAAATTACTTTGTATGAGTTATTTTGCACAATTATGCTATAGGCATATTTAATTTCATACACTGCAACATGAATGTTAATTTTTGGCCCGCGATCCTCCACCCCGATTCATTTTTGGCCCTTCACTGAAAAGAATTTGGGCACCGCTGCCCTATTCACTGGTGACTTTCAACCAAATGAAATGTATTATTCATTAAATGCATGTCTGATGCATATTTTGCAAACAAGAAAATATTTTGCACAAAGCAGAGATCCAAAGTCCAAATTATTTATAACACTAAAGTAGTTCTGTTTCAAGGACTGCTGCACTCCATCAGACTACCTTACTATGCACAGGTGATGGTAGTCACAAGAGCAGTCACATACCAAACATGTTAATGATTGCATGTGCAAATTTTATCAGCAGAATTGGTGTGAAGATGTTAGATTTGATAATCTGTGCATAATCTTATATAAATAAGACACTAAAACCCCATATCAACACTGCATATATATTAGATTTAGGTTTGCTCTGACACCAGGCAGATATTTGGGATGATAGTAAAATAATGGCCACAAGCTTAAAATATGGATGAGTTGTTAAGTAGTCAACAAGGTGTAGACACAAATAAGCTTACATCTCATCTCTCTCCTCTCCAAGCATGGATACTATAATCTTTGTGCTGACAAGCAGAAATGTTGAACCTCAGTGTTTGTTGTTATTATTAAAAGACTCCTAACTCTTGTGTGCATAACAAAACTAAATTTATTTCACAACTAATCCTGTCCATATCACACTCCAGACATCTGTAGGCTTGTACATAATAGTGTAGAGTTTTAATGTTTTTATTGTCTTTATCTTAAAGTGCACATCTGCGTTCAAAACTGCATGCTTTAATGCTATTTAATTTAAGTAACATGTCACAGCGGGGATGGAATATATTCTGGATTCAAAGTGCGCAATTATGCAACAAGGTCAATTTAATGGCCAAGAGCTCTAAGTTTAATACAGCAGCTACCCTGCCGTACCTTATCGCCCCAAAATGCATCGCTCTTAAGGTCCCAATTTGGTGATCATTCCATTCAGTCAACAAGAGGCCTATGAGTATAAGAAACCACTCAATAATAAGCCTAATATATGGCCAAATGATGGTTGCTTGCGAGGTGTTGCAGTGGTCAGAGCTCTTGCCTCACTGCACTAAGTCTTCTGGTTGAAAATCCCAGTTGAAATTAAATGAATGTTCTCCCCATGGGGTCCCTCTGGGTCAGCGAGTGCCTCCTGCAAACCAAAATCATACTTAATAGGCTAACTAGTGCCTCTAAATTGCCCATAGCTGTGAGTGTGAGCATGAATGTTTGTTTGAAGCTACTGTACATAGCAAGCTAGCTAGGTAAATGACAGCTGAGATCAATGCCAACCACCAACTTCAAATGAGAGAAGCAGTGTAGATGATGGTTGGATGGATGAATGCATGGATGGATGGATGGACTGACTGACGGATGGATGGACAGAAGGACGGAAGGACAGACAGCAACTAGACAGATGGATGGATGGAAGGGTGATGGATGGAAGGGTGATGGATGGACGGATGGACGGATGAATGGATTGGATGGATGGAAGGGTGATGGATGGACAGACAGATGATTAAATGGATGGATGAATTGGAAAGACAGCTGACTGGATGGTTCGGACAGACGGTCAAATGGATGGATGCATGGATGGATGGATGAATGGAAGGATGATGGATGGATGGATGGATGACAGATAGACGGATGGACAGACGGACGGATGGACGGATGGATGGATGGATGGTTGGATGAATGTTTGGCAGCATAGGCTACTACACTCTAGCTACACCATAGACTCGACAAAAAAGTCTAAACTAGTCTTGAGAATTACATGCAACAAATTCTTGTAAATGCACTCAAACCTGGCCATCAACTCTCATTCCTTCTGGCTTTTTCTTCTTTTTTGATTCATTTTCTTGTCTAGACAGCCAAAGTAGCAGTGAGATACTGAAATTTTTGTTGGTTTTGTTCCTACGGCGGACAAAGCGGAGCTTCTTCTCTCTCTTTTCTCTTATTTTCAAAAGATATCTTATCCAGCTTTCGATTAACTGTCAAACACATCCCTCATTATGAATATTTTCTGTTGAAATCGTGACTTCAGGCACTTCAGGCCTTAATCAACTCTCTTTTGACCTTGCCCTGCAGCCAACAGCATCTGGTTTGAAAAAAAATATAACACTGTGCAGACGATTAATGCCATTCCTGATGGTCTCTTTTGCTGTTTTAACTCACATAAAGCCTTCAATATTCATTCAGTCTCTTTCATAAGTTTGATCTTTTCTTGTTTATGCTCTTCTTAAAGTCTTTCTGTGGGAGTTTATTCTCAGCTGCAGATGAGCCAGAGTTTTCTGTTGACTGAAGCAAAAGTTCAATAACTGATTCAAGATAAGATAAGGCCCTGATCTCCTTGGATGAAGACACAATAAGGAAGCGGTCCTTGCTTATTGTACAGGCTAATTTAAATGTGAACATGCAGAGGTAATTTCATGATCAGAAGGCCACCTTCAGGGGGGTTATATAAGGGGGTGTACATTAACGGTGGATGTGGTTGGGAGCTGGTCAATAAAAGAGTGTCTTTTCATCTCTTGTAAAAGCAGCGCGCCTCCCACCAGGCCGTAATGACAGTCATATAATGGAAAGCAGAGTCGACACAGGCTTCTCCTGAGAGGTAAATCATGTTCTTGTGTGTAGGAGGTGCACAGCCAACACGTATAGACGGCGCCGTAAATGTGAATATGCCCCCAAATGCTGATATACAACACTGCAAATGTGTTGCAAGGTCAGATTCTGTTCCAGTAGAGGCTGCATTCACTCTTCATTAAATACTGATGCAGGACACTGTTTTATGTATGCACATTTGTTGATGTGATTAAAGCTGCATTCAAGAAGCCATTGGAATGGTGTGTTGTAGACTACAGTCATTGTACCCAAAAGAGTTCCTAGGGGAATTTTGTGCTATTCAGTTTTTTTACACCGCGTTCCAGATTATTGTGCAAATTGGATTTGAGTGTCATAAACATTAAATTTTTTGTTTTTCAATGAAACTCATGGATGGTATTGTGTCTCAGGGCTCTTTGGATCACTGAAGTCAATTTCAGATGCCTGTGATAATTAATTTGCCAGGTCAGCCCATTTAAAGGAAAACTACTTAAGAAGGATGTTCCCTACCTACTTTTCTGCCACTCCTAACCAATGCTCACAAACAGAAATGGTTGCTGTGGGCCCAGAAATACATGAAGACTCATTTTCATGTATTTGAAAGACTCATGAAGACTCATTTTCAAACAAGCGGAGTGACGCTTTGGACTGGAATCAGGAGGAGAGAGCTGATAGGCCCCTTTAGGGTCCCTGAAGGTGTGAAAATGACCCCGGCAAAGAATATAGAGTTTCTGACTGACCACTTTCTTCCATGGTACAAAAAGAAGAACCATGCCTTCTGTAGCTAAATTATCCTCATGCATGACAATGCACCATCTCATGCTGCAAAGGATCCCTCTGTATCATTGGCTGCTATGGGCATAAAAGGAGAGAAACTCATGGTGTGGCCTCCATCCTCCCCTGACCTCAACCCTATTGAGAACCTTTGGAGCATCCTCAAGCTAAAGATCTATGAGGGTGGGAGGCAGTTCACATCAGAACAGCAGCTCTGGGAGGATATTCTGACATCCTGCAAAGAAATTCAAGCAGACACTCTCTAAAAACTCACAAGTTCAATGGATGCAAGAATAGTGAAGGTGATATCAAAGAAGGGGGTCCCGGCACAATCTGTGTGCAAACTTATTTTTTACAGTTTTTTTTTTTTATTATTTCTTTGATTTTAGCGTAAATCTCACCAAATGTCCTTGTTTTTATTTTACATTTCACAAATGTTATGCATTTTTTTCATAAAAATGGGTGAAATATACATTTTGAAATAATTTAAAAATATTTTTTGTTTTTTAAAGCATCTGGCGACCCCACCACGTTGAGAACCACTGTCATATTTATCGTGCATATTAACATTTCTTCAGATCAAAATGCATCTCCATTTCAATAATGCATCACATTGTCAGATTTCTTCATTAATACTCACTGCTACAATTCCAATAATAATAGCTCTTTTTTATTACAGTGTGCTTTTATAAAGCCAACAACAGCCGGTTACATAAAAGCTAAATCATTTTAATAACAGTATTTGTTATTCACCATCAGAGACATCAACTTAAAAAAAACACAAATAAATCTTTGTGTGCAAAAAAAGTTTTCTGTGATCTTCAGAAATCTTCTGTCTAATCTTTCTGAGGTCTTTTTTCCTCCCGTGAGCTTTGACAGTTTTAGATGTGTGTCTTTTACTGGCAGCTTCTGCTGCTTCAGCTTGCATGTGGATGAGAAAAACAACAAACAGGGTCTCTTTGTTAGGGATCATATCTGCAATTTTTGGAGCAAACAGCGCTCAGTAACAGAGTTTGTTTTGCTAAGTTTACAGCTGCAGTGTGACAGGCTGCAGTGTTATTGACGGTGAGTTTCTGACTGATGTTATACACAGACGCCGTCTGATACCAGCAGGATAAAGACAGATATAGTGAGAGGAGACACAAAAGACAACGCAGTGTTTGAATCAAAGTAACAAAGTGACAAATATCAACACTTTACAGGAAAGTCTGTATATGCACCAACAAAGCTCTGGTTTCTTCTTACTGAGACTTAGCATGCAGCCCAAACCAGCAGGAATCTGCTCTGATCAGATGGTCAGACTCTGTCATGGTGCTCCTCTATTTACTGACCCCCATGACAGTTTCCACCTCGACTAGAGACTTTGTGCTGTTTCAGTCTGGTTACATCCCTAGCTTTTATGTGCAAACTAAATCCTGATTGTTGATCTTTTATATAATCACTGATTTGTACATATTATTTTGTCTGCCCATCTTCAGGATACTTCATCTGATGTGGTACAGTGAGGCCGTTCTGTCGTTTTCAGAGCTGAGAAATCTCTGCAGCATCTCAAGATCAGAGAGTCTTTGTTTGGCCTTGCTGGCCTTCATCATGTTACCTCGACTTGAGTGGAGTCAGCAGCAGGTGTGAGTGAGGAGTTTATGTAAGGTGATGGTCGAGCAGAGGCACATGTACCAAACACTTCACAACAACGCTCGGAGAGAACTCACAGTGACCCTGTGTCCTCAAATAGGAACATTATGTTCCGGTTAGGTTACGGCTTTTATTTCATTTAAATCGATGAAGAGTTGTTGTCCTCATAAGCTCACATTATCTACCGATATCAAGTGTTAAAAAAACACAATAAACATGTCAAAGCGAGAATAAAGAAACACTCTAAGATCCATTATGAAAGAAGATCTGATGCTGGTGTGGCGACTTGGTGAACCAGGTGTGAACATTCACTTTTGGCTCCAGCGTGCTGTTTATTCCAGTAACAACAGAACCATTCCTGTAGTTATGATCTCAAACTGTAGGTCAGAGGTGTCAAACTCAATCACAGCAGGGGCCGGATTCTGGATTTAGGTCCAACCTGAGAGCCTAACAGGGTCAACATTTAATCATAACTATCAACCTCATTTTCAACAGTAAAAAAAAAAAAAAACCAGCACTGATGATATTTAATTTGGAAATTCAAAAAGTAAAAATAACAAGTTTAAAGGCTCAAATCTGAGATAAAAAATCCATTTTATTAGTTCAAAAGATCAGAACACAATATCGAAAATAGGAAAATCATGTTTTTAAAGAGCAAATACATGAGGAGAAAGTTGAAATTATAGGTGTGAAAGGTCAAAATATGAGATCAACTTCGAAATCATGAGTTTAAAAGAGAAAATATGACTTATAAAATGTGAAAATTTATGAGTTTTAAAGTTCAAAATATTGAATTAAAAAGCCAAAAATAGGAGATGAAAAATGTCAAAATGTGAGCTATAATTTAAAATGATGACTTAAAAATATGACTTGAATTTAAAAATGAGAGTCTAAAAGCTCAAAATATGATAAAAAAAAGTAAAAATCTTGAATTTAAAATGTCAAAATATGAAAAAAAAAAATTGAAATCATGAGTTTAAAAGTCAAAATAGCCAAAGTGAGGAGTTGGAAAGGTCAAAATATGCTTAGAATTTAAAATTGGGAATGTAAAAGATAAAAATGTGATATATAAAGTCCAAATTATGAGTTGAAAAGGTCAAAGTATATGAAAAGTCAAAATCACAAGTTTGAGCCGTAATCTTGAGATTCAAAATTGACAATATGAAATAAAAACAAATAATTTCTGTCCCCACATTCTTGATTTTTTCCAAAGTCTTTCTTGCTCTTTACTTTAAGATTAATATGGCTTAACAACTTATACTGGAGGAAATCTGCAGACCTCATACTGGTGGGCCACTTATAATACAAATATGATTTGATCTTGCAGGCTGGATGTAATCGTTCCGCGGGCCGGATTTGGTCCCCGGGCCTTGAGTTTGACACCCCTGCTGTAGGTAAAGCTTAGGAAGATGGTGAGGCCTGTTTACTCAACAACAAAAGAAAATCACCACAGAAATGTTTGACATTGTTTTTAAAGATTCTCACAAATAAATCACACTTTCACCAAGACAAACAAACTTTAACAGTATTTAAACAGACTTTATTACACGGGGACAGGGGCGTTTATGAGGGGGGATAAAGGGAAGAGCTTTCTGGGGCCAAGCCAAACTTTTTATAAATGTTAAAAGAGACAAAAAAAATATTGTGATAGTGGTAAAAAAAGGCACAAATTGGGTAAAGTGGCAAAAGAAGAGGTAAAAATGGACAAAAGGTGGCAAAAATAATGCCAACTTGTCAAAAAGTGGGTGCAAAGTGGTAAAAATGAGCTCAAATGGGCAGAAACAGGCAAAGACTGAAAGTAGCTAGAGATGGGCGGAATGGCATAAATTGGTGATAGCAGAAAAAGAAAAAGAATTGCAAAAAAAAGGACTAAAAGCAGCTAAAGAAGGGAAAAAGTGGTTAAAAAAGCGACAGAAATGGCTGAAAAAGGCAACAAGGGGATAAAAATGGAAAAAAGTTTAAAATTAGGTTTAAAAGTTGCTCAACTGGGCAAAAAGTAGCAAAAAAGTGACAAAAATAGACAAAAATGGCAAAATGATCCAAAAATGGCAAAAGGTGGCCTAAGTAGGGGGAAAATTGCAAAAAGATATTGCAGAATTGGCAAAAAGTGGCAGAAAAGGATGAATTGGATGAAAGTGGCTAGAAAAAGTTTGCAAAAATGAGCTCGAATCCGCAAAAAGTGACAAAAGCTGTGAAAAAAGTGACAGGAAAGAACAGAAAGTGGCAAAAACGGTTAAAAATGGACAAATAAAAAGCAGCTAAAGCAGGAAAAAAAAGTGAAAATTGGTTTAAAAAATGACATAAATGGATGATAAAGGCAAAATAAAGTGTAAATAGGTGGAAAACTAGGTCAAAATGTTACTAAGGTGGTTAAATGGGCAAAAAGCAGCAAAAAAGTGGCAAAAATACACAAAAAGTGGAAAACGGGCACAATAAGTCAAGTGGGGCTAAAGAAGGAAGGAAATTGTAAAACGATGTTGCAGATAAAAGTGGCAGGAAAAGTTCTAATGATGGGCAAAAGAAGCAAAAAGATGTAGCCATTGATAGTTTGACAAACTCTTCAGCTCTAAAATGAGGGAACTGTTAGCCAGGATGCTAGCACCAATGCTACTGATCCAGCACACATCAACAGAGCAAAACTGGGGAGGGGGTCTAGCCAACTCTGTGAGTGGGCCTGGACAGGGATACCATATCACAGACTGGTACATAGGCTGGACTTCTCAAGTCTACAGGGGCTTCCAAACAAAGTACCAGTCCCTCTGGAAACTCATGAGACATTATGAGCTTTTGTAACTCATTTAAAGTAAAGGCAAATGAAGGCAGGTGGAAACTATAACATTGCTACACTGTCAAAAAAAGCTCCTATAATATATGACAATAGCAAATCCTTGGTGATGTATGGTATTATATTCGGAGTATTTGGACATTTATCTTATCTGTACATACAGTTATTCTTATATCAAACACAGATTCACTTTTATGAAGAGCAGAAGATGAAGAAATGTAATGATAGGAGAAAACTCAACCATGAAAGAAGAGGAATAAAGTAAAAGGCTTTTCAGTGTTTGTGATCTAGTATATAAAGAGCAGTTTCCAGGCATTGAATAGTTTAACACACTGGTGACTTTATGTTTATGCAGAGCTCATAATTATCAGACTAGTACTTTCTGTCTGAAGATAATGCTTAGTTTGTTTTAAAATTAATCCGCTTCTACTTATCTCAAACAAGTGAGATAATCTAAAATCACAGCCAAAGTAAAGCTAAGGATCTAAGAAGGGAAAGATATTCCCATAAAGTAACTGAACTACTACTGACTACTGTCTGTAATGTTTGGCATCCATCCATCCATCCATCCATCTTCTGCTTATTCAGGGCTGGGTCGCGGAGGCAGCAGGCTAAGCAAGTCCACCCAGACATCCCTCTCCCCACTGAAAAATTCCAGTTCTTCCTGGGGGATTCCAAGGCCTCCCAAGGCCACTGAAGAAGTGTGTCAGCCACGATGGACCAACAACACCCCCAGCCTCAAATCTCATCTACACCTGGCCCCTTGCCACTGGGGAGCTTTCGACTACCTTAGCGACCTCTGCCAAGGACATAGATGAGCCGTCCCCTGGATCTTCAGACTCTTTCTCCCTGATGGAGAGCACGTTAGATGGGTTCAGGAGTTCCTCAAAGTGTTCCTTCCACTCCTCAATGATGTCCCAAGCAGTTCTCCAGCCCTGCTGATCATAGCCTGAGCCGAGCCATGCTTTCCCCTCCTGAGTCGTAGTGAAATCGGACTCAGCTTTCCAAAAATACTTTTTCACAGTACTTGATAACATGCAATCTTTAGATTCTACTTTTTAAAATTTATTAACGATATAGAAACCCTGGAGATGCTGGCTTTTTCATGATTGGATCTCTAGATATTCTTGCACAAAAAGCAGATACAGGCGAACACTGCAGCATCATATTTACTACTAAAATTTCATATTGAAACTGACTACAACATGGCTTCAGCTCCCGGATAAAAATGTCACATTTGAAGTTGGTATTACCACAGCTTGTGTAAATAGCGGAGAAAAAAGCAGCTCTTAAATTCTGTTTATGCTAACGGGAGAATAGAGGGGGGAGAGAGAGACAGGTCTTATTTTGATGAGGCAGCAAACACACACGGAGCACAGCAGGTAATCTGTGACCGCTGTGTCCTTCTAAACACAGAGCGATTATGCTGAAGACGCGATTGAAACATTTACCCAACACGTCCTTGCTTCTCGCCGCGGTGTTCTGTCGGCCTTCGGGCAAAAAAGCGGTTGAACAAACTAATAGATGGAGAATTACACGAAGGCATCGCGTGGGAGGTTTTACAGTAAAGCTGGTTTGTTTTTCTCGGGTGGTAAATAAGCTCTGAGTGCAAACCGGCTCAGTCTTTCATCACTAATGGAGATTATACAACAGCCATGACTTTACAGAAGATTCATTTATTTACTGATGCTCTGAACAAAAGGTGAAAACAAACTGTAGCTGTTAAGATTCCCAGACACAAACAGAGACAAGCAAAGGTTCACAGTCAGTATCTGTCAATCCAGCAGTCACCGGACTCTTTATGTTTAAAAATAGACACAGAGGGTAGTCAGACCGTGCTTCCACATGTTGTCGTCTTCTTTCGGTATTTTTAGTTAACTTCTATCTTCAATCAGAGTCCTTTAAATGAGGACTGTAGGACTCAATCATCAAAAGATCTCATTAAAATCATGGGTCTAAACTTGGGATGTGCACGTTCAGCTGACAAAACATTTACAGCTACATCTCAATAAATATATAAAATATCATAAAAGTTACTTCAGGATCATCAAGATGTTATTCTGTTAAACGTGAGATAAGCCTTTGTGATCTTTTTAGTCATCGGTGGTTTTGGTCTTGGAGCTCTCCCACTGATGCCATTGTTGCCCAGTCTCTTTCTTATTGTTGAATCATGAACACTAAGGCCCCGTCCATACGGAGATGAATTCAGGAGTATACGCAAAACTTTTTTTGTCATATCAGCTTTTCATCCACACGGAAACGACGTTTTGGGTGACTGAAAATGATACTTTTTGAAAACAGTTCCCAGAGTACATAAATCCGTAAACGACTACCTTTTTCGTCTCCGTATGGACGGCTACCCGCATCTTTCCTGAAACGTTTACGTCACACACAGCGTAGCTCCCTGAAGGCGCCCGCGCAGGTCTGGCCAAAACAATAATAGCGGACTACACGGTTGTGTTCGTGCTGCAGAGGCTACTGAGCTTGTTATGGCTTTTACAGAAAAATCTGATGCTCCTTTATCACCACTGCGAAACGCACACACCATATGTTCTTAAATCCAACGAAGGGCAACTAGGAGAAAGTTAGTGTCAGCTTTCTGTGATGTTCTTCTTCTCTGTTGGTGCATTTCCGTGGCAGCAACACAGCGCCACGTACAGGCTTGGCATATGCACTACAGCGTTTTCAGTCGTTTCCAGTGGTTTCATGCTTACACAGATATTTCCTGAAACGATCCCGTCTTTACGGAAAACTTTTTTTCAAACGAAATGGCAATATATCGTTTTCATCACAGGGCCTAATAACTGAGTCAAGTGAGGCCTGCAGGTCTTAACCCAGTGGTTCTCAAACGGTGTGGCGAGGCACATTAGTGTGCCTTGAGGCAAGTCAAGGTGTGCCTTTGGGATCTGGCTGGGCCCCTGGAAAAACCCGGAGAATGGGCCTTCCATGGTTGTGACCTATTGATGATGTCAGTGCGTGTGTGTTGGATCAGTAGCCTTGGTATTAGCATCCTTGCTAACAGTTACCTCATCTGGCAAGCTATTATTGAGTTGAAATTGGTGTTAAAATTATTAATTCATGCAACTTCTAACCAAGTTAACCAATTTTTCTACTAATTTTGTCACTTATTTGACAGCTTAGACCATTTTGCTGCTTTTTTGCAATTTTGCAACTTTTTAAAATACCTTTTACCCATTTTGCAACTTTTTTGGAAATTTTTGCCACATGTAACCAATTTTGATACCTTTTTGCGTTATTATTATTATTATTTTTTTGCCTACTTTTGCTATTATTTGGACATTTTTGCCAATTTTTTCCCCCTTACTTTTAACCCCTTTTTACCACCTTTTAGCAACTTTAACCCTCTTTGCCACTTTTCTGCCACTTGTAACCTATTTGCCACCTTTTTGCCACTTTCAACCAATTTTTGCCACCTTCTTGCCCAATTTTCACCTACTTTTCCTTTGTCTGGCCACTTTTAACCCAATTTGCCCATTTTTGAATCACTTTTAACCCATTTATAGCACCTTTTTCCAACATTAACCATTTTTGGTCACTTGTAATCCGTTTCTGCCTACTTTTTGACATTTTCAACATGTTTTTGCCACCTTTAACCCATTTTTTAGCCCCCTATGCCAATTGTTACTTATTTTTGGCTTTGTCTTGACACTTTTTGCCCAATTTTACCATGTTTTTTTCATCACTTTTGACTAATTTTTGCCACCATTCAGCCACTTTTTGCCCACTTTTGCCACCCCCAGTAGGCGGGGCCAGTCTCCCCCTTTATCCCCCCTTATGGGCCACCTTGACTGTTATAATATTAAAAAGTCTATTTTGTATTGATACGAAAGTGGTGTGCTTTGAGATTTTGGCTTAACCTAAGGTGTGTTTTGGGCACCCAAAGTTTGAAAACCACTGTCTTAAGCTGTTGTTATGGGTTTTTTGGGGACTTCCTGGATTAGTCGTTGATTCACTCCTGGAGTCAATTTGGTTGGCCGGACACTCCTGGGAAGGTTCACCACTGCTCCAAGTTTTCTCCATTTGTGGGTAATGGCTCTCAATATGGTCTGCTGGAGTTTCAAAGCCTTAGAAATGGCTTTGTAATCCATTTCCAGACTGATAGATGTCAGTGACTTTCGTTAGATGGCAGCATGATGTGTTGATTTTTGAGATCTTTTAGTGTACTTCTGAATTCAACAGGTCTTGCAGCAGGCTTACCCACAGAATTGGCCGGGCCCCTGAAAAAACAAGTGAATGGGCCCTCAGCTGTTGTAACCTATTGATGATATCAGTGCATGTGTGTTGGACCAGTGTTGGTGCTAGCATCCTGGCTAACAGTTACCTCATTTGGAGCTGAAAAGTGTCACGCTGTTGTTGGGTGTGATGTTGAAATAGTTTAATTGTGCCATTTTTCACCACCTTTCCACGTTTTTGCCAGTTTCTTTTATTTTAACCACTTTCCACACATTTTACCACTTATTTCTTCTTCTTCCGATTTTCACAAATTATTGCCACTTTTAAACCATTTTGCCCTTTTTGGCCACTTTTAACCAATGTTTGCCAATTTCTGCCAATTTTGCCTTGTTTTGCATCTTTAAATACTTTTAACCAGTAGTTGCCACTTTTAATCCATTTTACCACATTTTCATTTTTTTATCATCATTTTTGGCCACTTTTAACCCTTTTAATCGTGTCGCTGCCTGTCTTGGCCAGGGCATTGTTGTAAACGAGATTACTGATCTCACTGAGGTTTTCCTGGTAAATAGAATAAAACAAATAAACCCACGTTTGCCAGTTTCTCCCACTTTTAACCCATTTTTCCTTTTTTGCAGCTTTTACCCAAACTGTGCCCCTTTCTTACCCTTTTCTTGCCAATATAACCCCTTTCTGGCACATTTTTTTTTACAATTTGAACCCATTTTAGACACTCTAACACTCCAGCCTTTTTACCAATTGACCCATGTTACACACTTTTTGTCATTTCCTTTACAAGTTTAACAAAAATATCCCTCAACTTTGGCTCTTTTAGTCCATGTTTGCCAATTTCTGCCATTTTTAAATATTTTTGCCTTTTTTCTCACTTACAACCCATTTTTACCACTTATTGCCAGTTAAAACCCATTTTCCCCACTTTTTGGCCAATTTTAACTAATTTTGCCTCATTTTTGGCCTCTTGCAATATTTTAACCCATGTTAGACACTTTTTGCCACTTTTTTCTTTTACAAGTATAACCCACTTTTCCTTCTACTTTGACACTTTAAACACATTTTGCAACTTTTTGCCTCTTTTAATAAATTTAAACCACTTTTAACTGATGTTAAATGCCAATTCTGCTGATTCTAATGAATTTTTGCCACTTTACCCATTTGCTGCAACCTTTACGCCTCCAATTTCATTTTTTGCCTCTTTTTTCACCTTTAACTCAATTGTATCACTTATTGCCACTTTTAATCCATTTTTTTTCCACTTGTAATCTAATGTCAATACTTTTTTGGCCAGCTTTTGGCCACTTTTAATGCATGTTTTTCCATTTCTGCCACTTTAACCCAGTTTGCCTCTTTTTCTGCCAATTTTAGCCCATCTTTTGCAAACTTTTTTCCACTCTTAATCCATGTTAAACACTTTTTCCACTTTTGCCATTTCCTTTCCATGTTTAACCCATTTTCCTCTCTACTTTGCCACTTTAAACCAGGTTTTGCGACTTGTTGCCCATTTTTTTTCATCATTTTACAATTATTTAATAGTTGTTCTGCTAACGTTGTCAGTCTCTTCAATTCTATTTTCTGGCATCTCTACGTCTGACGTTACTTTCCAAATGATTTCATTCAATGTGCCCATTCGTGTTGGTATATTTCCTAAAAAGACAGAAAACTGTTTTAAGAAAAGGGGTTTACATCTTGAAAAAGCTATAATTGTATGACATCATTACAGACTTAAATTCTTTTTTGTTCTTTTTGCTTTGACAAGAGTGACTATTATTCAGGTCAAAAATAAAATATGGCTTTCACAGCTTAACTTTAGTATGGATCATGATTTTGCTGACCTCCATGGCTTATTTATGTCTAATATTAAAATTTGTTTGAAGATCTGAAACATTTAAGTGTGAAATATATGCTCAAGCATGGAATGATGCTACTACTGTAAAAGCAGACAGAGAGGGGAGGAGGAGCAATCATACTGAGTCATATGACATTATTGTGCCTGATGTGAAAATACCCAGTGAAACAGATTTTACCTCTCAGCCTTTAATAGAAGATTGAGCCGTACTAAACTTTGGTAGCTGCTGTGAAACTTTCTGCACTGCTGATTCCAGCAGAAGAGTTTGATGTGAAGCACCCTCCTCTCTCTGTGACTGGATTCATATCAGTATATGAAGAAGTGAATGGGACTTTTCCTGTTGGCATCAAGGTTAACCACTGCAGTTCCCTTCTAAACTTTTATACTCCTTTGTTGTATTTTAAGTTTCAGGACCTCAGTCGCTTTTGTTGAACCTTCGGTGAATGATACAACATACTTGTGTATTATACTGACAGCAGAGCTTGCCTTGCTTTGTGTTTCTTTCCATATCTTGGTCTTTGTTAAAACCTGAAGAGGCGTTCTTCATGCCAGCCTCCTCTTGAATAAAATCATTCAAATAGAAAACACATTCTCACATTGTGTTTGCCTTTCAAATGGGTCCGCTGAGACCTTGACGAGGTAGTGCTCCCTCTTCCTCTTGAAGCATGAACAAGTGTCTGGGCACATGTCAGTTTCAAGGTCTGAGATGCATGTGAACAAAAAGCAGGGCTGTGTAAAATATGTGCATGAGTGTCTCTGTGTTCGGTTAGAGAATCAGGACGCTCTCAGTTCGACACAAAGAGGCGGTTTGCCCTCGAGCAGTGGGCTCCAGCCTTAGAGAGCGGTCCTGGTGACAGGGCCAGGGTCCGTGGAGCTAATCAGACCCCTGGGACTCGCTCTCAGGCTGCAGTTTTTTTGTTGTTGATACTTTGGGATTCTCTACACATAAGGACAAAGAGGGACAAAGTCAGTGTGAAGGTCTTTCTCTCCCACTGCTCAGTGTCCACCTTTGGCTTTAGGTGCTGCTGACTGCAGGAATTTATGAGCTAGTATGTGGGAACAGAGAGAACATGATGTTCTCTTCATTGCAAACAGTCTAACACTTATTCACTGTTTTCCTTTGTTGATGAAAGCTGCATCTGCACATCTATGAAGGACATGATTGCAATGATTATTGAGAGTTTTGCAAAAATGGATGGCAATGTTGTATTTTCAATGGAGAAAAATGCTGAAGCAAATATATATAATGATGCAGTCTGTGTGATGTTACCTGTCTCTCATCTGTTTCTAAAGACTTTTAAAGCCAACAGCTGCAGTTGAAGAAATGTTTTTGACAGCACTTGGTATCACTTTCTATCATTTTCCTTTTTGGGGGTTTTGAGTGCCTATAAAAAGTATTCACCCCCTTGGATGTTTTACTCTTTTCTTAATTCTATAAATCAATCAAGGTTAAAATAATTGACCTTTTCCTGACAAAAAAAACCCCTCTTTAATGTCAAAGTGCTAACAGATTTATACAAAGTAATGTCAGTTAAATAAAAATATGTAATGTTGATAAGTGCCTGCAAACATTTTCACCTCCTTCAAGTCAGAATTTAGTAGATGGACTATGTGCTACAATCACAGCACTCCATTCTGCATATATTTTGCCAACTACCAGAGAGCATCCCCACAGCATGATGCTGCCACCGCCATCCTTTACAGTTGGTGTTGTGTTTGTGGTGATGTGCAGTGTCTAGCGTTTTTTCTGATGGCCAAAAAGCACAATTTTGGTCTCATCAGACCACAGACCTTCCTTCCACTTGACAATGTAGTCTCCCACATGCCTTTTGGTGGACTCTAGGCCAGATTTAATGAGTTTTCTTCAACAGTGGCTTTCTCTTTGCCACTCTCCCATAAAGCTCTGACTGGTGAAGAACCCGGCCGACAGTTGTTGTCTGCAGAGTCTCTCCCATCTTAGCTGCTGAAGCTTGGAACTCCTTCAGAGTAGTCGTAGGTGTCTTGGTGGCCTCTCTCACTAGCCTCCTTCTTGCACGCTCACTCAGGTTGTGAGGACGTCCTGATCTTAGCAGATTCACACATGTGCCAGATTCCTTCTATTTATTGATGATGGATTTACCTGAACTCTGGGAGATGTTTAGAACCTTGGACTTTTTTTGGCATACATCCCCTGGCTTATGCTTTTCAACAACCTTTTCTCTGAGTTACTTGGGGTGTTCCTTTGACTTCATGGTGTAATGGTAGCCATGAATACTGATTAACCAGTAACTGGACCTTGCAGTCACAGGGGTCTTTATAGTACAAATGCTTGAGACACATTCACTGCACTCAGGTAATCCCAGTTTCACTAGCCGTGAGACTATTAGCACAGATTGGCTGGACGTCTGTTGAATTAGGTCAGTCACTTTAAAGGGAATGAATATTATGCAACCAATTTTTTTTTTACATTGCCTTTTTTTAAATTATTTGACATTACTTTGTACAAATCTGTTCTCAATTTGACATTAAAGAGGTTTTTATTCGATTTTTTGGTGAAAAAAAAATCTTCACCATAAATGATTTATATATTATCAAAGGGTAAAAATATTTAACAGAGTGAACACTTTTTAAAAGTACAGTAACAACCTTCCATATATCACATATTTCTTTAGACTGGCAGGGTTTTTGTACCTGTGAGCCCACTCTCTTGGTTTATAAAGCTCATCATATCAAGCAGAACCCAATCTAGGGTTTAAAATAAACTCCTGCCTAGCAACCAAAAATGGGTAGACTACCTGGAGTCCATAATTCTGTGCCTCATTGTAGTATCATGAAACTAAAGGAATTACTAACTGCAATTTTGGGAGGCCTTAACATGCTCAAAAACTCATCAAACGTTTAAGAAAATTGTCCCCCAGTGTTAACTGAGGTATTTGAGTGGCTCTGTGCAGCTCTGTTGGAAAATGGGCCCAAAGGAGCATTTGCTGCATAAAATGTGGCGTATTATAAAATTGGCACCCTTCGCAGTCATACTGTTGACAAGCAGTACTTCCTTATATACTATACACAATGTGCTTGGTATTTTACATTTGACTACAGGGCAGGTCTCTGCTGTGCTCCAGCACACTACACAGCCTGTAGACACTCTGTTTTGCTACAAACTCATGGTAGCAATGCACCACAAGATGCATGAGAATGCGAAGGCCCTTTATCGCCACTTGTGGCTTTAATCTAATTTGTAATGTGTTTGAGTCAGCTGTAAAGCCTGTTGTAACTTTGTTTGTTAAAGTGTAATATCAATAAAGGTTACCATTATTATAAAGGGTATTAATAAAGTAGACTTTTGTTTTTATGAAGTTATTTTTCAGACCACCACAGCCAGAGAAAAACATCTCTTCTAAGATAAATAACATTCTGGCCCCAGAATGTGATCGACAAACATCTCCAATCGACTCTGTCTGCACAGATATGCCTCCCCTTGTATTTTATGGAAATCAAATGTCAAAATTGACTAACTGGATTCCCCCAAAGCCTCTGCAGTAATCTTGCCCTGAAGCCTCTGACATTCATGCAAAGGTGAAGACAAACTGTGCTCGGTGATTGGTGCAGTATTGCCCCGGGGGTTGGAGACGCTGCCAATCAGCGGACCGAGCAATATAACCGGTACTCTCAGAAGACGAGGCTGGAGCAAGAAAAGGAATAAATACGTGGATCATGTGCAAAATCAAAGCTTATTCTATATTTCATCATCTACTGTATGAATTTATAATATTCATATATCCAATCTGCTTTAAGTGTGAGTGTTAAATTACTGCAGAGCCCGTGGTTAATAATAAACGCCAAGGTTAAAATGTAATAAGTGACGGATGAAGAGCCTTGTTGAGATTCTCATACTTAACATGTTTTCTAAGTACTGAGCATTTCAAACATGAGGAGCTGTGATGTAAAAATAATTCTGCGCTCACTGCACTCAGATAATCAGTCCTGAGCAGATTTTTTTTTTTTTTTTGCAGAGTTCAATTCCAAAAAAAAGTTTGGACACTTGGTAGAATATGACTGAATTCAATGATCTGCAAATCCTGTTTAACCTGTATTCAACCAAATACAGCACAGCTGTAACAAAGAGAAAATCTAGCATGTTGATGTGATGGATGTGGAATGTGGTTTAACATTGTTTTGCTGAGTTGTGCAAAACCTTCACGAAAAGAGAGGACTGGATGGGAGCCTGAAACTACAACCTCTCTCTACTTTTCAGCAGTGATAGTTCCTTTCCAGATGTGTAAGCTGCCCACACCTTAGGCACTAACCTGACCCCATACCATCAGAGATGCAGGCTTTTAACTGAGCAGTTTTCCATTTTGCCTCATTCCATTTTAAACAAGATTTGGTCCTAAAACAATGGTTCTCAACTGGTGGGTCGGGACCCAAAAGTGGGTCATGTAGCAGTTTTCAGTGGGTCGCGACTAGATGCCTGAAAAAATTGGTGGCAAAAGTCCATTATCAGACAAGCATTGACACCTTTTCTTACCTCCGCCAAGGAGCTTATGTGATTGGGTGGGTTTGTTCGTTTGTTTGTTTGTTAGCAACATAACTCAAAAAGTTATGGATGGATTTTCATGAAATTTTCAGGAAATGTCAGAAATGGCATAAGGAAGAACTGATTAGATTTTGGGACTGATCCAGATCACAATCTGGATCCAGGAATTTTTTAAAGGATTCTTTACTATTGGGAGATAGGGCTAATGGCGGAGGTCTGCGCTGTTACCACTTTACACCAGGAGATGGTGGACATGGGTAACTTCAATCCCAGCAGCATTTTGGGTGTGTTTCTATTCAAAGTTTTGGAGTTTATAGAGTTTGAAAGACGCACGCCTGGTCAAGGAGACGAGTCGGAGCGTAACAGAGAGTAAGACAGCGAATTGTAGCGAGAATACTCACAATGCTGGGAGGAATAGAGGAATATTCACCCTCTGCCATGACTTCCAGTCATCCTGTGAGACCATGGGTGCCTCACCGTGTCTCCACCCCACCGGGGAGGGAGTAATCGGCGGATTAGATTTTGGGAGTGATCCGGATCACCATCTGGATCCAGGAATGTTTTTATAGGATTCTTCACTATTGGGAGATAGGGCTGATGGCGGAGGTCTGTGCTCTCTGAGTGCTTTTCTAGTTTAACCCTGTTTTACTATGAAATTGGGTCAATTTAAATGTTTGATCAATATTTCAACTAATTTATCTCCTCTTCTTGCAATAAATGATAACTTTTCCTATGATAATGAAGTAATTTCACAAGTTCTCTGGAAAACTGGCAACAGTTGACACATATTGATGGGGAAAGAGGGTATAAAATGTGTCAGTGTTGTCCCTTTTCTTTTTTTATGTCCGGTGTTTTGGTCCAATCATGCTCCAAACTAACCTGACACGGCAGATGGACTGTTTCACACATCCATCTGGAAAACCTTCAATACCAAGGGTCTGGGACAGGGCAGAGGCTTTGAAAAAAACTCGGAGTGTGATTGGATGAACGTTCTGTCTGTCACATCTTTGTGTGCCAATCAGAGCAACAAAACGCATGAAGTAGCCTTGACCGAGGTGCTACCGAGGACTAACGCAAAGCGACTGCAGACATGTAAGTACTCGACTTTTGTTGTTTTTCAAAAGAAAACAACTCACTGCCATTCTGTGCTCTTCTTTTAATGAAAAAATGTTGTCAAGTTCCGATAAAACTGGCGCTTAACAGCATCCACGCTAATCTCTTCCGCCATAATTGCACCGGTCTCTTATTGCTGCTTTCTTACGTCACGACTCTGCTGCGCCCCGAAAGTACTGCCCCTCGTCACTGATTGGTCCTGTCACTTTCTAACCGGGCCCAAACGGTTCAGACGGGAGCTTTGCAAGGTGGATTCGCCAGTGAGAAACACGGAAACAGGCGTATCCATCTGCTTTGCAAGGTTAGATTTCACCCGAATTCCTGGATGGTACAGCTAACTGTGTCAACAGACGATGATTTCTGGAAGTGTTCATGCAATGATGTCCAGTACAGAATCATGGAGCTCTGAGGTTCATCACTAACCTTAAATCTCTCACTCATCACTGTTTTTTGTATGAATGAGTGGGATGGTCTTCTTGGTCCCCATGTAGACTTGAACTCTGGCATATTCTTATCCACACGGCTCTTCTCTACTTTCCTACCTTCTACCCATCAGTCTGAAGAACTCTGGAACTTACTATCTCAGATCTCAGGATCTTTTCTTACTGTCTGTCTCCAGGGTCAGAACTAAGCTGAGAAAGAAAAGGCCTTTAAATTTTCTGCTCCCTTTGCCTGGAATGATTTACAGAAAGATTTAAATCTTAGTGAGCTGGTCTCATTGGAAGCATTTAGGAGGACGTTGGTGCCTATCCCAGCTGTCATCGGGCGAGAGGCGGGGTACACCCTGGACTGGTCGCCAGTCAATCGCAGGGCTGACATATATAGAGACAGACAACCAGGCACGCTCATATTCACAGCTACGGGCAATTTAGAGTCACCAATTAACCTAATGAGCATGTTTTTGGTGGTGGAAGGAGGCAGAGAACCCACACGTGCACGGAGAACATGCAAACGCAGAAAGACCCTGACCGGGAAGCGAACCAGCGGCCTTCTTGCTGTGAGGCAATGGTGCCGTGACGCCCCTTTACCTCACATTCACAGTGGAAGCAGTTTGGGATTAATTACCATTTCAAATGTCATTTTGACGTTGTTAGAGAAGCAGGGGATTGAACCCCTGACCTTCCAGTAGAAAGACCAGCCATCCCATGAATCGTCCTCAAGCAGCCCCAAAATAATCCCTTCCCATTTTCATTCTTATCCAAAACATCAAAAAAAGCAACAAAAGCACTTTTTTCCCTCTTTTTAAATAAAAAATTAAAAAACAGGAGCGGGAAAAACAATACCCAGCAACCATCCTACGTTGTTAAGAAGAACATCCTTCAGTCTGACATGTTGGAGTAATTGTGAGTTTGTTTGTCAAACTTAACTGCGTGTGGGGGCAAAAAAAGAAATAATAAACTGGGCTAACTGCCAGCGGCGCCCCTGGCTGTGTACATCTTAAAGCAGCATGAAGATCTCTCACAACAAAGTTCAGATCATGTATCGCTTCCTCTGAGACCAATTATCTCTTTCTGCTGCTTAACCACACAACTCTCAATTTCCTTACATTTCACAACACAACAGCATCAACTGTGAGGAGATGAGAGGATTGTTATGGGAGGTGAGTGAACTTTAGATAATGCTGAGTGTAGTGTTTATGAAATGTTGGCAGTAGATTTACTGATGAAAAAATGTCTTCATAAAACATTTTTTGGCTTTTCCTTGAACCCTTTTCCTCAACACAAATATCTGTCGGCATCCTGAAGTTTTATAACCGAAACGCTTTTGTCATTCTGCAATCAATACTTGGGATGAAAAATGCCTCCTACTTCAAAAAGGAGGATATATATTATACCTTTAATCATTCTTACTGGTCTTTTTCTCCGCTTTTGATGCCAAGAAAGAGAGCTCTTAAGCCTCATCATGTTTGTTAACCTACATTCAAGCTGAATGCAAAAAGGCTGTAGCGATGTTACATGTGAATAAAAGTTGTGAAAGTAAGACAAGTGCATTGCAAGGTCTAAAGTGAGTGCATGTTCGTTCAGGTGTTTTGCTTGTCTGCCACTGTGATTTGTACCTCTGGGAGACGGAACGACACCCTTTACCCTCCTCCTGCCGTCGACCTTGAGCGGCAAAACAAGAGGAGGTATTGGGATTGGCTGCAACCCAAACTTGAATAGTCATCTGTCCTCCCCAATCACTCAGCCTTTCTCTCTTAAAACAAGGGCAAAGCAGCGGGTGAAAACAAAACAAGGATAAAAACTCAGACGTGTGAGAGACTGATCTCGCCAAACACTCCACGGGGTTAACAGGAAGGCTCCCCCTCTTGTTGGATACATCATCCCTGGAGAGACGAGTATAAAGGCAGGTTTTTTTGTATCAGGACACATGTGGAGATGAAATCGTTGTGGAGGACATCAAAACAGTGGGTGATGAAAGAAGTGTTAAGTGATGCAGAGATTTAGGTAGCAATTAGGACTGATGGGAACCTCCAGTAAAAAGGAGGGGTAATGTTTGATTTTTATTCAACTATAGCTTTTAAAGAAGTATGAAATGTTCCAAAAAGTGCATGAGCAAATCATAGCTCTTACTGAGTCAAGACTAAAGTATCTTTTGGCATTGTTGGCAAGACTGTGCTCAGGGGAGCGAGGATGGTAAGGGTCTGGATACAGAAATGGCAGCTGCACTTTTACAGGGACCTGGATGCCTGGAGAGATGGGGCATGGGCCTGGCACAGGCCTGAAGGATGGCCATCGGGAGGCCGGAGTAGTGCAGGACCAAGTCTGACTCTGCAAAGTGCCAAACCAGCATATACCCTCATACCTGACCTGACCTGAACTACATCTAGACCATGGTTCCTGTGGTCGAAAGCAGAGTTCCTCCAAAGGACCCTGTTTCTGAGAGGAAGTTCCTGCAGTCAAAAAGCAAAATATATAGTAAGGCAAGAGGGAGGCATGGTAAATCCCAGCTGGTACTACAAGCAAGATGTGGCAAAACCCCGTCAAAACCAAGGCATAGTGAGACCAACTGAAAACAATAACCAAGTTACAGTAAGTCCAAGTCAAGACCAAGACCAAGGTATGGAGAATATGCATCTACTATGCAACCAAGTTAGGAAAGATCAGGGACAGCCTGTAAAAAAGGCATTGAGACACCAAGACAGGGTCAAGACTAAGGATGGGTCGACCAGGTCATGACAACCAGTAAGGGCTACTGCAGGTCAAGACTAAGGGCCAATTCCATTTCTACCCCTTACCCGCAATTTCCACATAGGACGAGTGTGCTGCACACCTAAGCGCCGCGGGTTTGGTCTATAGGCGAGTGACCTCACCCACTGGAAGCGAGTCTAGAGCGCAGCACCGCGGCACACAGACCCGATCAGCAGGCAGAGATCACGGGAGAACTGTGAGTTCACACAGAAATAGTATGTCAACAGCGGACTATTTTACCTTTTGGGGTTAATTTATCATCCTTTCCAGTATCAGTCCATGATATTATTGCTTCCACCATTGACTGAGTACATTAGGAAGTTAAAAGGTTAATGCTTGTTTAAGGGATCTGTGGCTAAATGTCCTCAAAAGTTAACTTTTTCTTGTCAATGGCACAGTTGTAGCTCTGTGACTCACTGACCTCTCGGTGACCCTTTGCTCTCGCTGCAGGATGAGACGTAAAGTTGATATAGTGATGATTAACGATCGGAGTCTGTGCATTGTGTTTTATTTAGAAAGTACCAGATGTTCTACGCTTGTGGCTTCCGTGGTTGGTGTTTTCTGAACGACAGTGACTTTATGAGGTTTGGCAGCGACCGGCGCTGAAAATAGACCTGCAGCATATCTGAAATGAAGCAGAGTGGCGCTCCAGGCACGCGCTGCTGCCGGTCTGGAACGCCAGCTATGTAAATGGGCCAACGATTCGCCGGCGTTCCGCAGCACGCATGCTGTATATGGAGACTGGAGGTTAGTGCTTCCCCTTGGTCTACCCCTACCCCTTGCCCCTCGAAACAGAGTGGTAAGGGTAAAAACACTCCCCTTGGAAGCGAGATGCCACTTGATTGCTGTTATGTCATCACGCATTTCCAATAAACAGCTACAGAATAAGAGGTGAGAAGAGTTCATATGAGATCCTTTGATGCCAGACCACAGAGTTGTAGAATTATTTTTAAAAATGGAGGAAGAAAACCTCCCTTCTTAAAAATACCCATATAAGTGTGTACTAGGCCTTGAATGATGTGGTCCTTTGGCAGCTGTTAGGGCTTGGTTCATTTTACAAACGATGATGAAATCAAAGTCAATGAAAGCCAAAGTATTCTCTTTACTGTGATTAAAGGTGTGCAGGGGTCTGTTTGTGTCCTTGTGCAAAAATTGGAATAAAACCGTGAACATTAATGGACTAAATTAAAAGAGACGAATCTTTGTGATGTTGGCTTCTATGATAAGTCTTTATTTTCTTTGGATTCAAACGTTTTTTGAGCAAATACAATCAACATTAACATCTGAACAAAGCCACACGTGGTTTTTGATCTACTTACTTCCTGCTGAGCGCTTGTATGTTTAATTCATGCAGGGTCTCTTTCTTTTTGACTACAGCTGGTTATACAAAGACAATGATACCACATTTCCTCAGTGGACTGGAAACATGGGAAACAAAGAGCTGCCGCCACATATGAAAAGCTCTATCAAAGTGTAACGCCGCAGAGCCACAAATTAGCAGCAGAGTGACGATGGGGAAGTTTTGTGTCTGTGACATTTTACCTTTAATAGGAACTAATTAAAGACAGAAAAGTGACTTTGGAGTTTCAGAGCACATGCTTTAATTCTACAAGCCCATAGCTACAGTCCTTGAAGAAAAAGAGAGTTCAGTTGAAGAGTATTCATAATTAAGTCCCTCTCTTCTCCCTGTCAGAAAAGTGCTCATGTGTTAAGAAACAAATCACATTAAATTGCCAACTACAAAATAATTTATTACAATATTTAATGATTCTACAGTGAAGTCTGTCTAGCTCAAACAAAAGTGAATGGGATGCTTTATTACATTATTCATGCAGAACTATAAAAATGCTTTTATTCCAAATATTGCATGCATAATAACAATCGGAAAGTTTACCACCCAAATATCAGACAATCTGAATTCAGCTGCTCTGGGTTATTTTCTCTACCATGCTGACTGTGGAAACTGATGGTCGGATATGTGAAACATTCACAATCCCAGTTCCAAAAAAGTTGGGGCGCTGTGTAAAATGTAAACACAAACCAAATGCAGTGATTTGCAAATTTCTTAAACCCATATTTTATTCACAATAGGACATAAACAACATAACAGATGTTGAAATTGAGACCTTTGACCATGTCATGAAAACTATTGGTTCATTTTTAATTTGATTGCAGGGACAGACCTTAAAAAAGTAGGGACAGGGCAACAAAAGGCTGGGAAGTAAGTGATACTAATGAAAAGAACAGCAGGAGGGGCGTTTTACTAATAATTAGGTTAACCGGCAGCAAGTCAGTGACATGACTCAGCATATGAGGACAATTTTAGAGAGGCAAAGTCTCAGATGTAAAGATTAATACTGGGTGCTTCTTATCTTCGGGCCCTCAGGTGGCACTACATTAAAAACAGGCGTGATTGTGTACTGGAAATTACTGCATGGGCTCAGGAACACTTACAGCAATCATTATCTGTCAACACAGCTCACTGAGTCATCCACAAATGCAAGTTAGAGCTGTATCAAGCAAAGAGGGAGCCATATGTTAACAATATCCAGAAACAGCACTGTCTTCTCTGGGACGAAGCTAATTTAAGATGGACTGAGGCAAAATGGAAAACTGTTCTGTGGTCACATGAATCAAAATTTGAACTTTTTTTTTGGAAACCATGGATGCTGAATCCTGTGGACTGAAGAAAACAGGGATCGTCCAGCTTGTTATCATGGCACGGTTCAAAAGCCTGCATCTCTGATGGTATGGGGTTGCATTAGTGCCTATGGCATGGACAGCTTACACATCTGGACAGGCAATATCAGTGCTGAAAAGTAAAGAAAGATTTATGCTTCCATCAAGAAGTCTCTTCCAAAGAAAGCCTTGGCTGTTTCAAGAAGACAATACTAAACCACACACCATATCCATCACAACGGCACAGTGTTAATTTTGTCGACTTAAACTATGACTAAACATGTTCGTTGACAGCCTTTTTTCCATGACAAAACGAGACTAAAACTAACCAAAAACAGATCTGTGATGACTAAACCTGACAAAAACTAAGTTAAGTTTAAGTCAAGATGACTGAAACTAGACTAAAATGTAATATAGTTTTCATTGGACATTCAGAATCTGTGATATTTCTCGACTGTGAGTAAATCTGTCAAAAACAATGCAGCTGTAGCTTTCTGCCTCAGTTGTAGAAAGCATGGACCCCAGGTTTGACAGAGTGCAGAGAACATACTACAATGATTTGGTATCAGATTTAGGCAAGAAAATAAATGCTTGGACTAAAAGTAATGACTCAAACTTGAGGACTTTTATGGACTAAAACTAGAATAAAGCTAAAAGGGATAGAAATGACTAAAATGTGACTAAAATGCATTTCATTTAAAGACTAAAACTGAGACTAAAATTAAAAATAGCTGCCAAAACTAACACTGCAACGGCATGACTTCACAGAAGAGTCCAGCTGCTGAACTGGGCTGCCTGCAGTCCACACCTTTCACCAATAGAAAACATTTGAGGCAAAACTCCAGGAGCTGGTCTCATCACTTCCCAGATGTTTACAGACTGTTGCTTGAAGAAGAGGGAATGCTACCTAATAGTAAACAAAACTATGTCCCTACTTTTTTTGACATGTGTTGTTACCATCAAGTTCAAAATAAGCTAATATTTTTCATGAAATGATTACATGTCTCAGTTCAACATCTGATTCATTGTTTGTGAACTATTGTGAATGAAATATGGGTTTATGAGATTTCCAGCTGTTTGGGAATTGGAGTTGTATGTTTTAGGACTTGCGAGGGTGAAGCAGCTGTGAGGGATATTTATTTTTGCATCCATCTTTGCAATACCTGCTAGAAAAACAGTACAATAGAATGCTTCTTCTTTCTGCCATGCCATCCTGCTCATATTTAGGTATTAACTGATGACAAAAATATCTCCTATTGCTTTCTTTTAACTTTCAAAAGTGTCATTCACTATGGATCTTTCTTGTGGAAATGTAAATAATTGGTCCTTACTTTTATCCAGCAAAGATTTATGTCCAATGACCAGGGCATTGAAAAATGCAGATATATAAGATGTAGGAAGCATAAACAACCCAAACAACTACAAAGTGACAGAGAACTGCACTTGCAGTACCTTTCAATTTATTCACCTCCTTTGGAGTTATACTCTCGTATTGATTTTACAAATCACTCATGGTCAATACAACGTGGCTTGACAATTTTCTGCAGCCAATTGGTTCTAGTAGTCTCACAGTTAGTGAAACAGGGATTGCCTGAGTGCAGAGAATGTGTCTGAAGAGATTGTAGTATAAAGACACCTATATCTGGAAGATCCAGTAACTGGTTAATCAGTATACCTGGCTACCATTACACCATGAAGACAAAGGAACACTCCAAGAAACTCAGAGAAAAGGTTATTGAAAAGTATAAGTCAGGGGATGGATACAAAAAAGTCCAAGGCTCTGAACATCCCCCACAGTTCAGATAAATCCATCATCAAGAAACAGAAGGAGTATGTCACATGTGTAAATCTGCCTAGATCAGACAGTCCTCATCATCTGAGTGAGCATGCAAGAAGGAGACTAGTGAGAGAGTCTACCAAGCCACCTATGACTATTCTGAAGGAGTCCCAAGCTTCAGCAGTTGAGATGGAGAGACTCTGCAGACAACAACTGTTGGCCGGGTTCTTCACCAGATGATTGTTGGCCATCAGACAAGATAATACCTGGAATTTACACAGCGCCTTTCAAAAAACCCAAGGACACTTTACAGGAAACACATAGACACGGACAAACTAAGTGAGGGGTAGAATGAGTGTAAGGGCTGGTTTAGTGAAGACTGTATGGTGTGGGTAACAGGTGGTGCTTGAGGCTTTTTTTTTTAAATGTCCAGAGATGGAGCGCTATGGATGTCTGCAGGCAGAGTGTTCCAGAGGGTGGGGGCTGCAGCACTGAAGGCTCTGTCTCCAAAGGTTCGGAGTTTGATTTTGGGTATAGAAAGTAGGCCAGTGTCTGAAGACCGAAGTTGCAGGATGGTGTGTATGGATGGAGGAGATCAGAAAGGTACTGGGGAGCCAGGGCATGGAGAGATTTGTATGTGCGGAGGAGGATTTTGTAGTTGATGCGGGACTTGATCGGGAGCCAGTAAAGGTGGATGAGGGTCGGAGTGATGTGTTGCCAGGGTCTAGTGCAGGCGAGAACTCTAGCAGCAGAGTTTTGGACACACTGGAGCCTGTCCAGGGTTTTGCTGGGTACCCCAAACAGGACTCCAGGACAGGAGGTTATGAAAGCATGAATGAGTGTTTCTGCCACAGGGTCAGGAAGTGATGGTCTGAGTCTGGAGATGTTCTTGAGGTGATAGAAAACAGATTTGGTGACAGATTTTATGTGGGACTGGAAGGAGAGGGTGGAGTCCAGGATGACGAGAACGGACAGATGGAGGTCCTGTCCATAAGGAGCATGAGATCTCCAACGAGAAAGATGAAATACACTGCACAGCACCACAAATACACCATTCCCACTGTGAAGCATGGTAGCAGCATCATGATGTTGGGATGCTTCTCAGCAGCTGGGTAAATTGAATACGAACTAAACAGGTACAATCAGGAGGACAATCTTATTTTGTCTGCATGATTGACTTATAGAATCAACCAAAGGGTAAACATCCAAGGGGGTGAATAGTTTTTATAGGCACTGTATATGACTGTACTGTTAACTCTTAGTTAATTGCTTAATTAGATCACTTATGTAGTGCTTCTCCATGTTTCTCCACTGTTATTCAGCCATCTTAATGCACATGCAGCTGCTGTGACGTAACATCTATTCAGTACTGGTCTATTGTATCAGATCAGTGGAAAGACTGTTGCATCCCAGTAGGCCTGTTATTGTAAGTGCATGGCATGATGTATGAGAAATATGCAATTTCAGCACCAAAAGCAACACTCTCACAGCTACGAGGGCTCTGAAAACACAATAACTGAATAAACTAAGAAGATTCATTGTACAGTGTAATGTGGTTGACTTTTCATATGTATGAATACAGAGAGGTATGGGTTACTGTAATCCATCCATCCCATACAGCCTGCACCATAACTTAGAAATACAAGTTATCTCTCTCTTTAAAACAACAAATACATCATGTACGCCTTTCTAATCAGTCACTGCACTCAGCGCCTGGTGAAAAATACTTTATAATATTGAAGTAAACATGAAAAAAGTGGTGTCAAATGCCTTCCTTATTAAGAAATAATAAAGCATACACAATAACCTTGGGAGAGCCTTACATAATCAGCCGAATGATTGATGAACTAGACTGGTGAGGAAGTGTATGCATGCCCCACCAGCTGAAGTTATTTGCCGTAGAAATCACTCTGATATTCAGCCAGTCAGTTAGAGGAGCCGAGGCTTAAATCAATCCATTAGATCCATCCATCATCTCAGTATCTCAGCGGGAGACAAACACTGATGGATCTGCGCACATCGGCTGGCATTCCACCCTAAAAAATGGGGCTTGCTCCTGCGCCGTCCTTATGCTCCAGTGAGTGCAGTGTAAAGAAACAGAGAGAGGGAGAGAGAGGAGGGGTGAAATTGGGTTTAACTGTTTCAGGAAATGACTGCTTCCATCAGAGAGCTGTCCATGCCATTAGTCCTGTCACCACATGTGTCAGCTTGAATCAGCGGGCATGGTAAGAGAGGATCAAAAGCATATACATGAATGAAATAATGGACTGACAGAGGAGGTAAACCAGTGAAGCTATGTAAGCTCCAGTGCCATGCTTATTGACTGTTAGCACACAACAACTGCCAGATCCTTAAGGGAGTAACATTGCCAACGCCGGCGATTCTGCCAAGTCATTACAATTCTGTTCTCCAGGATTTCCTTGTGCATAAATGGAATCTGACCAAATTTCATGATTCAGACAGGCATGAAATGACATCAAAATCCTCCAGCTATCAACAATATAACCTTTAAATTGTTTGCAGTCATGTGATCAACATGATGCAATAAGGTTACATGGGGGGCAAGAAGCAAAAAAACCATCAGAACCAATGAGAATGGAGGAAGGGTAGTCCCTTAATGCAGTGGTTCTCAACCTTTTCAGCCCCAAAAATAAAGATGCAAGAGACCGGGGACACCCACAGTACCTGAATGTGGCTGGACACAGCCATGCAAAATCTAAAATAATCATGTGCAGACAAGGCTCGTCCATAAGGGGAGATATAGGGGAGAGCTTTCACCTGAAAAATAAGCACTCTTACCAAAGAAGCAGGTATATTTTTTATTAATTTGTGTGGTAGATAGCCTTCTCAAGAATGGGTTCAAATCCCTTTTGTTAAAAAAAGGAATAAAATGGGTCAAAAAATGGCTAGAATAGGTTAGTAATGGCAAAAAATGGTGGAAAAGGTGGTCAGATTAGATTTTAAAGTAGCAGAAATTGGTTAGAAGTGGCAAAAATTGGATAAAATTGGCAAAAACAGGCATAGATAGTGGTAAGGGGAATTATAAAGTGGCTGAAGTGACTTCAAATTGGCATAAATGGGGGGAAAATTTGGTGAAATTGGATGAAAATCTGATATAAACTGGCAAAAAAAGACTTAGCTGGCAAAAATGAACACATCAAGTAGTGAAATGTGGTTAAAATGGGTGTAAAAAGTGGTAAAAAGTGGTTAATAGAAGCAACAAAAGGTGTACAGTGGCAAGACTTGGTTTAGCAGTGGCAAAAACAGGCAGAAAAATAGAGTTGGAAAGGGTTTGAAATGGGAAAAAATGGGCAAAAAATAGGAAAAGGGGGGTATTTAATGGCTAAACGTAGCTTAAATGGGCAAAAAGTAGCAAAAAAGATGGTGAAAAAGGGCAAAAATGGGATAAAATGAAAAAAAATGGGAAATAGGTGGCAAAAGAAGTTCCAAAATGGCCAGAAAAAAAAGGAAAAGAGGGGGTGTTTAGTGGCAAAAGATAGCTTGAATGGGTGAAAATGGCAAAAGTTTCACCTTTTTAAGGTTTTCTGGGGGAATAATATTGAAAAATTTGATGCAAAAGAGCCACAAATTATCACAAAAGAGCCACATATGGCTCCAGAGCCACACACTGAGTATCACTGTTTTACATTTACAGTTATGTGCATATGTTTTAGACATGTAAGGAGTCATCACGGGACCCAATAAGCCATAACTGGGGGATAGAGGTGGTTGGATGAGAGTCCAGAGTCAAGGTTGACACATGCCTGGCAGCCAAGGTCAAGTCCAATGGCATTTTTTCTTTTGGTTTCCAGGCCCTTGGAACATCCACAGCACAACCAGGGGCTTGTGGCAACACTACTACCTGTCCAGTCATGGCAACCCAATTACTTTCAAATCCATCTCTTCCTCTGCCCTAAAGGTGTGACCTTTGTCATTTTTAACCAGTTATTTTGCCCCTAAAATGCAAGGACATCCAGAGCACACCTGGGGTTGTGTCAGTCTCCCCTTTCCACCATGATCGTCCGCTCAGGTGGCTTATTTGCCACATTTACGTCTTACTTCTTTTTGACCCAAACATGACTAAAATTTCTGCACAGTACTGCACTTTATACAGACAATGTCCTTTCAGTGAGACAATGCCAAGCCACATTCTGCAGGAGTTACAACAGCATGACTTCACAGAAAGAGCTGGTACTCGATTAGCCAAGATGCAGCCCAGCCCTGTCTCCCATTGAAATGTACAGCACATCCATGGACTGCAAAAAGAACTGGACCAAACCTGTGTGACGT
Organism: Cheilinus undulatus; assembly: GCF_018320785.1. Lineage (NCBI taxonomy): Eukaryota > Metazoa > Chordata > Actinopteri > Labriformes > Labridae > Cheilinus > Cheilinus undulatus. The sequence goes on along the minus strand of NC_054881.1, from coordinate 7,227,114 downwards.
CAGCCATTTGATTACAATAGGTGGACTCAAACAGCTTTTGAAGCCAATCCATGGCGGCTTCCATATTGAAATCGCTGTCTCAACTTAACTTTGGATCAACCCTAATGGGCGACAAGAGCCAGCCCACTGAGCTGGACTTCCTGTCAGCTAAGCCATTGGTTCCCAACCTGGGGTCCGGGGCCCCTGGGGGGGGGGGCAGAGATCTCAGAGGGGGCATGAGGCTTTGTCTGCTCTGAGGTTGTCAAGATTTGATTGGCATTTATTGAATAAGATCATGGCAAAACTTTACTTAGATATTTTATAAAAATTCCTTTTGGTGTAATAAACATAAAAAACATTTTTTTGGGTTTTTTTCTATGAAGATTTTTCAAGATTTTTCAATTTTAAAATGTCTTTTTAACATGTGTTGTGTACTGAACTTCAAGTGTTTCTGCAGCCAGCCAGCCCCGCCCTATTGCAATTTTTTGCACTTCTGCATTGACTTCATTTTTCAGGACTAGAGGTTGCCACTTGGGAACATTACGAAGCACAGCATACGATAATGGAAACTCCAGACTGTGTGACGAAAGTCTCCAGACCCCAGATGCTTAGAGAATGTCTTTAAATAAAAGCTGATGTAACATGGCAGTAATGCTCCTGTCCCAACTTTTTTGGAACATGTTGCAGGTATTAGAATGATGCCTACATTTTAGGTTAAAAAGTATTCAAAATCATTGTATTCTGTTTCTATTGAACTTTTACATGATGTCCTAACTTTTTTGGAAACAGTGTTTTATTTCTTTTTACGGACTCTTTGCACTTTTTATCCCGTTGTTTGGGCTTAATAACGGTTTCATTTACGTTAATGTGACTGTTGTACTGTTCTGTTGAACAAAGTGAGTAAAAGCATGTTGCTGAATGAATTAGGATGACTTTAGTGCTCCTTTTATCAGGTTACGCTGCCCCCTGCTGGAGGTTTTAGCACACTACAAAGCTAAGTAGACTGACCAGGCACTACACCAGCTTGTGTACAAATCTGAATCAGTGATGGACAATCTCACCGGGTGACTGGAAGATTAAAAAAGGTTGTTTTTTCCCTCTGTCATCTTGTGATTCATGACAGCAACCAACCTTGAGCAATGAGGTGTTAAATTAAATTAAAATCATACAAGCAGCTTTGAGTACAGGACAAACACATAATCATTTAACTCTTTAACTGAGTCAAACTGCTGCAGCTTCTATAGATAGTATTGATATTCATGCCTGAGCATTCACAGCCTGAAGTAATAAATATATATGTCACAAATGCGTAGTGGAATTTGTTTGACACATGGCTGTGCAGAGATGAAAGAGAATGACTGATGAATACACTCCTGAACAAGAAACAGATCGATCAAGAAGAGTGAGTTATATACCGAGGAGCCAATTAGGAAGAGAAAACATCATAACAAACACTAAGATGTTATAATGAGCGCCTTAAAATGATGAATCCTCATCACAAACAAGCACACTTGTAGGTGTTTAAATGTACTTATAAAAGGAGATGATATCAGAAACAGTTCACTTTGTTTAGTGCTTTGCTAACTACCTCTTTATGTCTCCTATGATAAAAGTTTGAAAGTGAAATGAACTGAACACCTGGATATCTGACACTCCATTAGCTGCAAAACTCTACAAAGACTCAGAACAATGCTTTAAAAAGGACTGTAATTAATAACATCTCCTGGCTGCATGCACAATAAACACAAGAATTAAGTCCATTATTCTCACACAGACTTAAAAAAGCCTGACAAGTCTACAAAGAAATCCTGACCTGACTATTATGGGAGAGCAGGAAAATGTGAGCTGCTCCACTTTGTAGGGAATTGGTCTCCTCACTTGATTGGCTGTTACTTAATACGTCTCCTAACTAGCTTCTTAAGCTTAACAGGGGCATGCTTTTTAACAACCAATACAGAGTCTCCTAAAACCTCATTAAGGAGTAAATAAAACCTCAGACCAGTTCAACACTGGGAGGAAGGAGAGGGCAGGAAAATAGTGACCCTTTCTGCTGTACGGTCTGTTATCATCATACTTTATCTATTTCTGCTTTATTTTTTCCTCTTATGTGTGACAGTATAATGTTTTTATGAAGACAGGTCTAAACGCAGAGATAATTGCTGAAATAAAACAACAACAAATAATCTCTTGCCTCCCTCCTCTTTAGGGAGATGTAACTTTCTAACAGTGCTGATCTAAATAAAGCAGGCAAACAAAATGGATTGGGGTAAGAAATGCTGGGTCACACAATAGCACAGTGATAGTCAACGCCTGGCTCTGGAGCCACATGGAGCTCTTTTCTGATGATTTCTGGCTCTTTTATGTCTGGATTTGAAATATTATTCTCCTAGAAAACCATAAAAAAGTGAAACTTTGACCTCAGAAATCATCCATTGAAATCACATTAGTTTGTTTCCGACTTGACTTGTCTTTATATTTTCATTGTCCTTATTTGAAAAGTTTTGCCTCTTTTTCCCATGTTGTTGCCACTTTGAAATAATTTTATTGCTTTAAGCCCAATTTTATGACTTTTTTTTGCCACTTTTGCCCATTTTTGCCCTTTTCACCACTTGATTTTCTGAAATTTTTCCCATTTTTTGCTGCTTGTCACCCATTTAAGCTGCCTTTTCCCCTCATCTTTGCCAGTCTTTGCTACTTGTTTCCCAGTTTTCCCACCTTTTTCTCTGCTTTTTGCCTGTTTCAGACACTTTTCACTCATTGACATCAACCCATTTGAGCACCTTTGGGATGAACTGGAATGGAGAACGTGATCTCGCTGTTCTGGTCAAACATCAGCGTCTGCCTCATGAATGCTACAGCGATACTCAACTTGTGGCTCTGGAGCCACCTGTGGCTCCTTTGGGATTTTTGGGGACTCTTTTATGGCTTAATTTTAAATATTATTTCCCCAGGAAACCTTAAAAAGGAGAAACTTTTTGCCATTTTCACCACTTCTGCCATTTTTCATCCATTTAAGCTTTCTTTTGCCATTAAACACCCATTTTTTCACTTTTTTTTGGCCATTTTGGAACCTCCTTTGGACACTTTTTCCCCATTGTTGCCACCTTTTCCCATTTTGTCCACTTTTATCCCATTTTTACCACTTTCACAATTTTGTGCCACTTATTGCCCATTTAAACTATCTTTTGCCATTAAATACCCATTTTTTTCCTACTTTTTTGCCCATTTTTGCAACTTGTTTTTGACACGTTTTCCCCATTTTGGCCCTTTATCCCCATTTTTTTTTTTTTTCTACTTTTTGCTCATTTAAGCTACCTTTTACCATTAAATACCCCATTTTTTCCTATTTTTTTGCCCATATTTGCAACTTCTTTTTGACACTTCTTCCCCATTGTTGCCACATTAATCACATTTTTGCCCTTTTTTAAAACAATTTTTTATGCCACTTTTGGTCAAAATCATCTACCTTTTGCCATTAAATACAACTTGTTTCCTTTTTTCCCACATTTTGCAACTTCTTTTTGCCACTTTTTTCCTCATTTTTGCCCTTTTTCACCATTTTTTTGATACCTTTTGCTCATTTAAGCTACCTTTTGCCATTAAATACCCAATTTTTTTCTATTTTCTGCCCATTTTGGCAACTTCTTTTTGACAGATCTTCCCCATTTTGCCACTTTTATGACACTTTTCCCCCATTTTTCCAACCAATTTTTGCCACTTTTCGTCCAAAGATTTTTCCTTTCACCATTAAATACCACTTGTTTCCTTTTTTCCCACATTTTTGCCTCTTCTTTTTGCCACTTTTTTTTGCCCATTTTTGCCCTTTTTTCACCATTTTTCCCCACATTTTGTCCATTAAAGCTACCTTTTGCCATTATATACCATTTGTTTCCTATATTTTGCCAATTTTTGCCAATCTTGACTGCTTTTTGCCCATTTTAGTCACTTTTCACTCATTTTTTGCCACGTTTTGTCCACTTTTGGACCATTTTTACCACCTGTAACTCATTGTTTTTTTGTCACTTCCCATCAGTTTTTTGGTACTTTCAGACCATTTTTTTCTCCCTATTTTCCCCTCTTTTTACCCACTTTTTGCTGCATTTTGACCATTTTTGCCACCCATAACTGATTTTTATTGCTACCTCAAGCTGTTTTTGTGGCTTTTCACCACTTAGACTGTAGCTCTTGCAAAGGTATTTTTCAACAATTTGTTTTTTTTTTTTTGGTTGAGCAGGGTTGAGTAACACTGCTCTACAGAGTGAAAATGCACAAATTCCCACAAAAAAAGAAAAAAGAAAAAGAAAAACAACTAAAAAATCTTGTGGAAAGCCTTCCAAGACAAGTGGAGGCTCAGAGCCTAACCCTAACCCTGCAAAAGGGAGTCCAACTCCATATTAAAGTACATGCATTTGAATATAATGTCATTACAGTCCTTGTCAGTGTTAAAAATTTACTATCAATCCACTATTTGGGGATCTACCTTAATACAATTCAGAAACGTTCATATGTTTTCATGCAAGGACAACATGGGGAATCTGTACAATATTTTAGGCACATTTGTAGACAACACTCTGACATCCTCACACAGCAGAATCCTGTGAAGGTGAGGAGCTGCATCCTTGTATCCACGGGATATTGTATAAAGATGACCTTGTCGCATCAAAGATGTTTAAACATGCTGTAAGGAGGAGCCTGGAGGTGAACCAAGGCTCCTGTGAATCATGGACCACCTGCTCTTGACTGTAGCACTGCAGCACAGATGCTAATAAGATATTATAGCTCCTAACTATAAAACTTCCTCTTTTAAACCTCCACCTATCCCCACCTCTAAAGGTCAACTGAAGCCAAGTGTTTACATTAAGAAGTATCCATATGCTAAAGAAAAGGTGAGAAAATGTAATGAAATAAAATCACATGGACTCCTTCTTTATGACTCGGCCATATGCAGCAGACAAAGCATGTGACCTTTCTGATGTATGCAGAGCATGTGCTATAAGAAAAGTAGTGGAATCCGAGCCCGCTGATAAAAACAGCTGTTAGCTGTAGGAGATGTAAGCCGAGCTGTGGGGAGAAGTGAGGCTCGGGCTTTGAAGCGAGGATAAGGATCAGTCAGCGATGAGACCACCACCTATTGCCTCTGCATATCTGACTCTCATCAGTCTTTGTTGGGCAGCAGCTGCAGAGCAAAAATTGACTCGGTGCTCGATCTCCTGTGATCTGTGACTGTGGAAACCTGTGCAGCACCAGATTAAACACTGAGGGGCCAGATTAAATACAAGAAACATGATTGTTGCTTTTTATCAAATAATTATGGAAAATGCACGTGTTTACAGGGTGTAGCATGAGGCCGACTCTACACATGACAATAAAACAGAATAAAGTAAGTATTGATTTATGTTTTTGTTAAGCAAATATACATTTTTACTTCATTTTTATTAACCTGTAAAGCTCTAGTGAGGCTTTAACTGGTTATGGAGTGGGCTGTATTTACATCTTCATCTGACAAAAGCTTACCAAACCCTGTTAAATAAGATTTCCTCACATATTTTCTCCTAATGCCTCGAACTGCTGCAGTGAGGTAGATGTAAGACTTGTGGGTTCTATTTAATCCTTGACTGGCAGCACAGGTGTCTTTCCAATTTTCCAGTTGATGCAGTTGTCATTTTTACACCCTGTGCTCATATTGTTTAAGTAGAAAGTGTGGCTGTAGATGCAGTGGAAGCCTCATACTCAAAAATGAAGCATTGGCTCTAAAGCTGGCTTTAAATGGATGGCTGGATGGGGGGATTTTCTGCCATTCCTTTATGCAGAGCCTCTCATGCTCAGTCAGGTTTATGGGGACTTTGGTGGACAGCCAGTTGTCCCTAAGCCACTCCTGTGCACTGAGGGTTATTGTCATGGTGGAAGGTGAGCCTTCAGCCCAGTCTGAAGTCTGACTTTGCTCCATTCAGCTTTCCATCAACCAGTCTCCCAGTCCCTGCTGCTGAAAAGCACCCCCACAGCATGATGCTGCCACCACCATGCTTCACTATTGGGATGTTAGGCCGGTGATGATGCCTGGTTTCCTGTCTCCTGAGAGTCCTTTGGGTGCTTTGGGTGCTTTCATGTGTTTTGTCTGCTTCCGTCTAGTCATGCTGCCATAAAGCCCAGATCAGTGGAGGGCTGCAGTGATGGTTGTCTTTCTAGAACTTTGTCCCATCTCCACACAAAATCCCTGGAGTTCAGTCAGAGTGACCATTGGGTTCTTGGACACCTCTCTTTAATACTTTGAGAAATTCCATTTTGAGATTCCATTTTCTATTCCGCTTATCCCGTTGGGGATCACTGGGGGCTGGAGCCTATCCCAGCTGTCATTGGGCGAGAGGCAGGGTACACCCTGGACTGGTCACCAGTCAATCCCAGGGCTCACATATAGCCAGCTAATGAGCATGTTTTTAGTGGTGGCAGGAAGCCAGAGTACCCAGAGAGAACCCACGCATGCACGGGGAGAACATGCAAACTCCACACAGAAAGGCCCTGACTGGGAAGTGAACCAGGGACCTTCTGGCCGTGTAGCCCCCACTCTAGATTCATCACACAAAAATTGAAACATTTAAAGTAAAGCGTAAGAAAGTTTTCATAAAAAGTCAAGAATGTGGGGAAAGAAATTAATTTGTGTTTTTATTTCATATTTTCAATTTTGCATCTCAAGATTACAACTCAAACTTATGATTAATTTAACTTTTCATTTCATGCTTTGACCTTTTCAACTCATTATTTGGAATTATATGGGTTAGGGTTAGGGTTACTAATATGTCACATTTTTGTCTTTTACATTCCCAATTTTAGAATTTAAGTCATATTTTGACCTTTTCAACTCCTTAGTTTGGCTTTTAAATCCTATATTTTGACTTTTAAACTTATGATCTTTTTTTCTCATATTTTGACATTTTGAATTCAAAATTTTTTACATTTTATATCACATTTTGACCTTTTAGACTCCCAATTTTAAATTCTATGTCATATTTATAACTTTTTAATCATCATTTTGAATTCTGGCTCATATTTTGACAGTTTCAACTCAGAATTTTGGCTTTTTAATCCCATATCAGACCCACATTTAAAATTTTAATTCATATTTTAAACACAAATTTTGCCAGAAAATTCTAATTTTTTGAACTGAAATGTTTATTTCACTTTCTACTTAAATCCCCAAAAAATCTAAATTTCCATAAAACTTAATATTTATATATTATTTTTATTTATTTTATTATTATTTTAAGGATTCGAGGAGTTAAGCCTAGCGGCAACCTCTGGTCCTTAAAAATGAAGCAAATGCAGAACGCAAAAAATTGCTATACCGCAAGTGTCCACTTGAGGCTGGCTGCAGGAACACCAGAAGTTCTGTCTGCACATATGTTAAACAGCCATTTTTTACACACAAAATAAACTGGTTTACAGCCTGGTTCAAAACACCAAACGTGTCTCATTAGCTAGTGTCTTATTGTGCTTCCACTTTACGGGGGTGAATTTTTTTTACCACGATCATTTGGCTTATATTTAGGATGAAAGCTGATTGGCGCGTCTCATTTGAATGACAGATAGCTCAGCAGACAGAGGCTATGTTTCTGTCAACCGGAATGATAGCTAGCAGGCTGACAGGAAGTCGCGCTTAGTGGGCGGGCCGTTAGGTTGATCCAAAGTTCGGTTGAGACAACGATTTCAATATGGAAGCATCCACGAAAGGGCTTCAAGAGTCATTTGAGTCCGCCTATTGTAAGCAGACGACTGACGTCACACGGGGTTTGTCCAATTCTTTCTACAGTCTATGGGTTAAACTCATGATTTCAAATTTGATCTCATATTTTGACCTTTAAAACTTATGATTTCAACTTTTTCCTCATATATTTGCTCTTTCAAAACTAATTTTTCTTAAAAGAAAAAAAAAAAAACTCCCTCATTGTGTTAAAACATAAAACGTGCCCTTCCAGGTTTGTGCTGCAAGCCATGCCAGCTTTCTTTGTAAAATGATAAAAAAAAAGCAATATTTTTAATTGCTAAAGTTACTAATTAGTGAAATCAAAAATGCCTTACAGGCTTTTTATTGACACTTTATATCCTGAATGCAAAGCATTAATTTCTTGTTATTTTTCAGTGTTTTACATGACTTACAAACAACAGGATTGAAAGAACATAATGTATTCATACACAAAAAAACATACACATCCAATTAGATACACCAGATCTAAAGATGTCTGCAGCCGGTGTACTAGAAATGTGCTTATTTATATGTATGAAAAGTAAACACAACATTTCCAGTCACATCTTCTCTTTTTTATCAGACTTTGGGAACACTTTGAGTCAGATCTGGCCCTCCAGCATTAGTCATCCAGGCATGCTATGACTAATGGCACTGCTTTTTCTTTGTGGTCTGCTGGAAAGTCAGGGCCTTTCTTTTTTTTTTTTAGATCCAGGCAACAGAATTGAATGTTGAGGATGCCGGTTGTTGCTCAACAATGCCTCTCATCTATAAGAGGGGAGCTGCTGGAGTGAGCAGTGATGGAAATGTTTAATGAAATATCAGGCTGAGGTTACACAGAAAACCTTCGCATTACCTTTGAGACTTACTCCAAAAATCAGTGCATCTCACATGTGGAGATGACTGTACACTATCTGTGAGTATTTTAATGGAAGGACAATGCAATACGGCTGGATAGCAGACCTCAACTCATAGGGGATATGTTCATAAAGCTATTAAAACATGCCTAACAACATGTTATTTGATTATATTTTTATTCAGATTAGCCTCATGCTATTATGTTTGTTTGGTGCACATTAAGAAAGCCTTCATTATGACTCATTCTTTCCCTGATTAACATCCAACATGATGTGTAGCATCCCCTCTCTACTGCCAACAGTCTGTAAACATCTGGGAAGTGAGGGGACCAGTTGCTGGTGTTTTAAGAGAGGAATGTTGTCTCATTCTTGTCTGATTCCTGCTGCTTAACAGTCCTGGGTCTTCTTTACTGGATTTTTCATTTATGATGCTCCAGATATTTTTTATTGGTGAAAGGTCTGGACTGCAGGTAGGCTAATTCAGCACCCAGACTCTTCTATTGTGAAGGCATGCTGTTGTGATGTGGTTTAGCATGGTCTTGCTGACATATGCAAGAGATGTTGTCTGAATGGGAGCATATGTTGCTCTTGGACCTCTATCTACTTTCCAGCATTGATTATGCCTTTCCAGATGTGTAAGCTGCCCGGGCTATAGGCACTAATGCAACCCCATACCAACAGATAAGAACACAGGAAAATCTGGGGAGAATTTTTCCAGAGTAAGAAAATATATTTCACTCAAAGATAGTAAAATTTGCTCTGTTTGGAGTGTATCAGCCACCGTCAGAGTTAGACTAAAAACACAGATGAATTTCTGCTGGAGTAAAAGTGGGCGTGGTTAAAGTTTTAATGCAGCTGCCATCACTCATGGACAGTCATGGCTGCAGCTTGTTAGCTGTCCCAGCTGCAGATCATCTTTGGCAATCAGGACCTACACACCTGGTGATGAACTTTCACACACCTGTGTACTCCAGCTTCTAGTCAGGTAACCTGGATCCTCTTCAGTCTTTCAATCTAGTGATTTTTAACTGAGGTTTTTGCCTTGTCTTACCCCATTTAGTCCTCTTGTGCAGTGTCTCCATCTCTCTGCCAGTACACTCACCATCGTTTGCACTGTTGTTGTTGTCAAATAAACTCCTTACTTCCTAATCTTGTGCTCTACTCCTGAGTCCCTGTCATATGTTCATCACTATTGTTTCTTTAATACTACAACATTAAGTCTAAAACCGATATATAGGCTAAAATGTCTCATTCTTCTTCAATTTATAGGTGAAAAAGCAGCATGATTATCTACTTAGAGTAAAATGTAGCTCTAAAGAGGAGTATCAATCTATTTAGAGTAAGATACCACACTGCATTAAGTGTTAGCCATTTCTTTATGGAGAAAAATTGTTCTATAATGAGAAAGAACATTTCTATAATGAGTGAAAAACAGCTCTGAAGGATTAAATAGAACACTGCTGAGTGAAAACAGCTCTGTAATAAATAAACTATGTTCTGTAATTTTCTGTACTGATAACAATTGTTGTAGAGTTGTTTTTATTTTTTTCACTGTGGTGAACATTATTATCATTTGGACTTTTTAGAGTAAAAACAACTCTGAAAATATTACTCTCCAACAGAGTGAGTTATACTCCAAATAGACTGGGACCAAATGTAAAATTTACTGTAGTAAAGTTTTATTCAGTTGGAGTAAAATTTACTCAGGTAAATTTACAGTGTAGGTTTTTGTACTGATAACTCTCCTCTTTAGTCTAAAAACAATTTCAGATTTTCATTCATCTGACCACAGAACAGTTTTCCATTTTGCCTCAGTCCATTTTAAACGAGTGTTGGCCTAGAGAAGACGGCGGCATTTCTGGATTGTGTTCACATACGGCTTCTTCTTTGCAGGATACACCTTTAACTTTCATTTGTGGATGGGAGCTCTATGCAAACTCTATTCAGAGACGGTGATTTCTGGAAGTATTCCTGAGCCCATGCAGTGATTTCCAGCACAGAATCATGCCTGTTTTTAATGCAGTGCTGCCTGAGGTCCCCCAAGATCACAGGCATCCAATATTGACCTTCTGCCTTTTCCTTTTCAGTGTTTATTTTGGCAGCTATTTTTCATTTTAGTATTAGTTTTACTCTTTAAATGAAATGTATTTTAGTTTTAGTCCCATTTTAATCATTTCTTTCCTTTTTAGTTTTAGTCTAGTTTTAGTCAATAAAAAGTTCTCACATTTTCGTCTTTACTTTTAGTCCAGGCATTTTTTTCTTGCCTAAATCTGGAACCAAATCATGGCTGTGTGTTCTCTGCACCCTGCCAAATCTGGGGTCCCTGCTTTCTACAGCTGAGAGGCAGAAGAGACACAGATGTGTTGCATTTTGACAGTTTTAGTCGATGAAATTGCCACTGTTCCTTTGTGCAGATTTTTCCAGATTCTTTGAATTTTTTTACAACATCATGGACTGTATGTGGTGGGATATTCAACATCTTTGGATGAAATTGTTCCACAATTTTTAGATGCATTTTTTTTTTTTAAACTGGCGAACCTTTGTCTATCATTGCACTGACTTTCTAAAATGCTCCTTTTATACTCAGTCATGTTACTGACTTGTTACCAATTAGCCAAATTAGCTGCAGAAGGCTCCTCCAGCTGTTTTTCATTAGTACCACTTACTTTTCCAGCCTTTTGTTGCACTGTCCCTACTTTTTCGAGATACCATCAAATTCTAACCTGTCATGGCAGATGGTTTTGTTTCACACATCCATCTGGGAAAGCTTCAATAGGAAATGTTTGAGAAAAAGCAGAGGCTTTGAAAAAACTTGGAGTGTGATTAAGTGAATGTTCTGTCTGTCACATCTCTATGGGCCAATCAGAGCAACAAAACACATGACGTAGCAGCTATCGAGCTGCGCGTGCGCAGCAACTTAGGAATAACATGGTGACTATAGACATGTAAGTACTCGACTTTTGTTGTTTTACAAAAGAAAATAACTCACTGCTGTTCTTTGTTCTTCTTTTAACCAAGAAATGTCGTCAAGTTCTGATAAAACTGGCGCTTTAGCAGCATCCAAACTAATCTCCTCCTCCATAACTGCACCAGCTTTTGCTGCTGCTTGTTTACGTCACGACTCTGCTGCGCCTGAACGTACTGTCCCTAGTTGCTGATTGGTCCTGTCACTTTCTATCTGGGCCCAAACGGTTCAGACGGGAGCTTTGCAAGATGGATTTGCCAGTGAGAAATATGGAAACGGGCATATCCATCTGCTTTGCAAGGTTAATCAAATTCAGTATGGGCATATATTTTTCATGAAGTCTCAGTTTCAACATCTGATGTGTCGTTTATGTTCTATTGAGTATAAAACATGGTTTAACACGATTTGCATAACATTGCATTCCGTTTTCATTTACATTTTACACAGCGCCCCAACTTTTTTGGAATTTGGTTTGTAAAACAGTTATTGCAAATCAGTTTAAAGTATATATGATTGCTTTTTATTCATGTTTTTTTCTCCTACTTGTTTGTGCTCACAGTACAGATCTGCCACTACCAATATGGCAGCTGCACTGACTCTTCGGTATGACATGTTTGACTCAGTTTTAGTGACTGGATCTTGAAGCACGCAGAAAAAGTGTATTTGAATTTAGCTGGATTATTATAACTGCAAATATTCTAGTCTATTTCCTCACTTGGAGGAAAAAGTCCCAGAGCGGTGCACTCCGGTATCTCTGCACATATTGACACTGTATGCATGAAGACATCCACAGTCTTACATTTGTACCCACATTACCTGCAGGCCTGTAGTAGATGATGCAGCTTAACACCAGGCTGCAGGATACGACAGCTTTGTGCATAATTTTGTCAGTGCCTGAAGCAGTGGTGGTGTAACACAGTGACTGTCATTTCTTTGGTTAAATTTGATACTGTAGTCATTCGACAGGGAATACATATCCAACACAGAGACAGAAAATGTTCTCCCTGTGCTTCAGTTTTAATCCCTCCAGGAGTTAATGATAAAGATGTGCATTCTGGGTGGATACAGCCATATTTGGTCTGCTTCAATCTTCTCTTCTCTTACTTTAAACCTGTTTTTGGCAGCACTTTTTCTTTCCCAGCTAAAGATGAAAGTCTGAAGTTATTGCTCCATCATTCAGCTGGCAGTGCATCAAAGCAGAGCGATCACTGCCTTTAAAGGGGAGACATTAATTAATTACACTTGGACAAGAGGCAGAGCCGTTACACATGCATCATAAAAGGTTGGCGATGAATCAAAAAAATTTGATGCCCTTTAATCAAGACTGGAAAACTCGTCTGCAACAGCAAGGTTACTGCAACATCCTTTCATTGCGGAAAACTTTGACCTGGTAATTAGACGCTTCAGCCGTGGCTTGACGTTAGAAAGATGAAGTTTTCTTATCGAGAATATTGGGATGTATGTTGGATTCATCCAAACTCTTTTTAAAAAATAAATGATTGATTTCTCTAGATCCATATGGGGATGCTGGGCCTGTGATCTCACTAAGTGAACCAGCATCCACTCTTTAAAGAGTGCTAGCTGTATTAGCTCCATGTCTTTCCAACTAAAGCAGTTGGAATCTCTCTTTACTTAACTTTTTTATTATTGTACTATTTAGTCGTAACCATCTGGGTGGTTAGTCTGGATTGCAAAAGGTCCAAGCTGTTATTTTACAAGTACCATGGTACATCCTGGTCTGGTTTCCAGTCAATCACGAGGCTGTCATATACAAACCAACAAATATGCTCAAACTCATACCTACGGGCAATTTAGAGTCACTAATTAATGTAATGAGCCAATCTTCTGACTGTGGGAAGAAGCCAGAGAACCCATGCAACCACAGAGAACGGACCATGGACCACGTCTGAGGGGGATCAACAGTGGTGGACAAAGTATTCAACTCCAGTACTTGAGTCAAAGTATTGATACTCGTGGTCAAATCTTACTCAAGTACAAGTAGAAGTTGCTCTGTGGAATTTTACTCAAGTTAAAGTACTAAAATACTTTTAAAATACTTAAGTATTCAAAAGTACAAAGTACATTTTCTAATATCAGTACATTGCTGTTTTCTCAGTGCTTTTAGAGAACCTTGTAACTCTCTGAAACCACCTAATGATGTACTGACTGACATGTAGAACCACTCTGCTACAAAAAGTCTATAAAAACACCTGTAAAAACTTCACCATAAAAATGCAATCAAAACAAAAAGGACAACTATTGTCATTATTATTATTTTTTTTCTCTAAATGCAGAAATGTAGTTTGTTTGCGGTGTCCCCAGAAAACATTTGAATTTATACGAATCATTCCTCATTTCTGAAATCTCTAACATTGAGCTATAATACTGAAAAAATCTACTCAAGTACAGTACTCAAGTATATATACTCCATTACTGTCCACCTCTGGGGATCAAATCAAGAACCTTTCATTACCAACAGCCCCACCAGGCATCCATAGTTTGGCTCATTTTCTTTTTAAATATACCATTCTCTTTATATTGACTGGTTTTGAAGTTATCTATCAGAAAGCTTATCCCAGCTGTCATTGGACGAGAGGCGTGGCCACACAACACTACTGACGTATAGAGACAGACAACCAGGCACGCTCACATCCACAGCCAATTTAGAGTCCCCATTTAACCTGACGAGCATGTTTTTGTCGGTGTTCGGAGGAAGCCGGAGTAATGGGAGAGAACCCAACCCTCCGCTCAGAAATGCAGTGACTGGGAAGCGAACCAGGAACCTCCTTGAAGCCAATCTGCCAATCACAGCTCTTCTCTCAACACAGCAGTACTTTTAAATATGATGCCCTTCTTAAAACATCCCTGCTTCATCAGTGCTGATGCAATATGCTGCTGCTGTTGCAAAGCTTTACCTACTCCACCCCAGCCTCCTCCTTTATCGCATAAAGCTTGATGCACTTTCAAATTCAGTTTCATGATTGCTTCTAAAACAATTTAATTGTATTCAGTATGCAATGTCATGAATCTATCTGTCCATACAGGCGTTTTCAGCCATGCACTTCCTGGAAATTCAAAGGATGCTGCTTGACTAACCCCGGGAGCATCTTTAGAGCAGAGCCTTCGACAAGTAAAAACTAACTCAGCTTACATAATTAGAAGACAGTGCATGCATGTTGCTTCTCTTGGCTGCAGACACCAGAAGTATTAATCCTGATCTACTGATCACATATTTGTAGTAAAAATAAGCTGATATGATTGATTACTTTTTCCACCTCTGCATTTTGCTGTTGCTCCTCTTTCCTCTTCATCTGCTGCTTCGTCTAGTTGTTCTTCCTTTTTTCTTGCACTTGTCCTTGTCCTTTTTCTTCCTGGTCTTCCTTCTTTGTCAAGCATTTCCTGCAGTTTGCAATCCAGCTCACAATGGAAGTGGATTCAGGGCATGTAAGATTATGCAACTACACAAGCAGGTTCTTAAAGTAAGGCTTGGTTTGTTTGAGGTTGTAACAAAGAGCCAGAGGAGAGTCAGATTGTTTAACATGACTTTTAAGGAAGAGACAGGCGGTATGATGAGTGAATCTCGAGGTGCAGCATCTGTTCTTGTAGTGTAATTTTTGCAGCGACTGTAAGTCTTCTTCAATCAAGAGAAATAGAGTTAAAAAAAATTAAATCATTGCAGCATTTCTGTTTCTTAACATGAGTAATTGTGACCTTGTGTGCAGGGTAAAGTGCTTTTTGGTAGTATGTTTCATCCTGCAGTACGTGCGTGAACAGCTGCATGCCCATGGGGGCTGTCACACATTTTACAAACATTAGTGTTTACCCCACTTTAGTTTAAGTCCTTGGTGCACTTGGTCTGTACCCTCTCTAATCACCTCCTGCTCTCCCTGGCTTACAGTTCCAGATGAGAAATGCAGGGCTCAAAGGGTGCTCCACTGAAACATCTGCTCACATGGTTGGAAGCTATACTTTGTGTCAGATCATGTCACCAGCAATTACTGTAAATATCTTCTGTGTACTCCTGCAAAATGGCTGATAAAAACAAACTCCTTGATGTCGTCCTTGTGATAGCACCACACCCCAGTCATGGCACGATTGGCTGATGAAAGGTGATTTCTAAGGACTGCAGCAGTAGAGGTGTTTGAGCATTAACAGGCTTGCAGAGAACAAACATGGTGTAACTGAAGATTTCTCCACCATCTCAGGGTTGTTGTACATGTGCAGAAGCTGACAGTGTCACAGTTAGTTCAGATCTTTGCACACCAGCATCAGCACTTTTAATTGATTGTAATTAAGCATTTACTAAACCCCACTGTGATCGTCCTATCAGCATAGCAAGCATAACGAGGCTCAGCAGGCCTGTCAAGCTTTGGATTTCTGCACATGTTGATGAGATGAGCATGCTGTCGAGGTTATGAGAGTTTGGATGAGGCGTCTGCGAGCTTATGCCACATGAAAACACAGAAGAATCAAAGACAAGAAACATATTAAATGGACCATTTGGGATTACTGTCTGTAATGTACCACTGCTGTCTTAACAGAAAAACAACTTACTGCATGCAGCAGTGATTTACATCTGCTTTCCTTCTACTGTCTACTTACCTATCTCTGCCATCCATCCATCCATCCATCCATCGGACCAACCATCCATCCATCTGACCAACCATCCATCCATCCATCCGTCCATCCATCTGACCAACCATTCATCCATCCATCCACGTGTCCATTTTTTGTACCCATCCATTCATCCATGCATCATCCCTCCATCCATCCATCTATCCATCAATCATTACTGCATCCATCCATTTTTCGTACCAATCCATCCATTCATTTTCAACATACCTATCTTATCCATCCATCCATCCATCCATCATCCATCCATCCATCCATCCATCATCCATCCATCCATCCATCCTTCCAATTTTCTATCCAACCATTTATCCATCCATACACCCATTTTCTACATCCCTATCTCATCTAACCTTCCATCCATCCATGCATCCATCCATCCATCCAACCATCCATCCATCCATTACTGCATCCATCCATTTTTCATACCAATCCATCCATCCATTTTCAACATACCTATCTTATCCATCCATCCATCCATCCATCCATCATCCATCCATCCATCCATCCATCCATCCATTTTCAACATACCTATCTTATCCATCCATCCATCCTTCCATCCATCCATCCATCCGACCAACCATCCATCCATCCATCCATCCATTGTGCCTTTAATATTTCCACTTTCAACACAATTTTTTACTTCCCTTCAACAGTTTATTTTTTAAAAGCTGCTATATTCCAGAGAGGAAAGCTTAGCTGTCATTTAAAAACCATTAAAACAATGGGAACAGCCACACTAAACCCAGCCTTTTCACTTCAATTATTAACATTGGTATTTTTAAAGTGACCCAGTTTGGAGATCTGGTTGTTTGTTTCAATATTCATAGAAAGGAGTGCAGTCAAGTTAAGAGGAAGTTTACTGAAGAGTGCCCTACAAATAAACACAACACTGTTCTGTTTCCATTGTTGATCCAAGGAGGGCGTCGCAGGTAACAATAGAAAGTTCAGAATCCATCACCTGTGATAAAGTACAGAGCAGTGTGATGTATGGCATCCAGTGGCTTCAGGCTTCAGACAGAAGTATTCTATGAGGAGAAATTGTGTCTCTATATTCTAAAGCTGGCAGTGTCACAGTCTGCTTAAACTTTTTACTGTTTATCATTGTGAGACAGGACTTGTGAAGAAATCAAAGTTGGGGCCTTACTTGTGGCTGCAGTCAAATTTAAAATGTGTGACCTCAAAGAAAGATCCCATACAAATACAATATCAAGGGATGCACCGGTACTGATCAATATGAGCTCTGTTGACCAGTATCGACCGCTGGCACATAAAGTGGCATAAAGAGATACTGGTAGATGATGTTTGCCGTGTTGTTTCATTCTGGCTTTGCTTTACTTATTTTC
This sequence comes from Cheilinus undulatus, assembly GCF_018320785.1. NCBI lineage: Eukaryota > Metazoa > Chordata > Actinopteri > Labriformes > Labridae > Cheilinus > Cheilinus undulatus. Next base: position 7,209,600 of record NC_054881.1, on the reverse strand, counting down.
TGAAAAACAAAGAGTTTTTTTTTAAATTGGAAAAACTCTGATCTAGTTTAATGGCCAAACACAAGATATTGTTAGAGTCCTACATGAAAAGCTTTAAGAGATAAAGAGATCAGTATCAAAACATTAATTCCAAATGTCATAACGGTATCCAGCTCTTTTTAATTTTCAGGGCCTTCACTTTCAGGGCCTTAACCGACCTAAAAAGTCTCAGAAACTGGCTGAACTCTGTCACATCGCAAAATTACATATTCTTGTGGTTCAATGCATCTTGTCAAAAAAAAGCCCCACAGGGCCCCCTAACTCTGCAAAATTGAAGCCCCTCCCACAGGTTTGAGCTACATGCATGGAAATTGGTACACATATGCATCATGACTAGATGAACAAAACATCCTCTTGGGACCATCCTTGAAAACGTACAGGAAGTGAGCTGATGACAGAAAAAGCTCAAATTTTGACCCTTTTATGGCCAATTTACTGCCCCAACATCTGGAGGGTCTTCCCCAAGAAGATTTATCTGAATGACATCAGAATGTTTTTTCATCAAACTAGACATGTTGTAGATCTCTAGTTGTTGTTTTTTTTTAGTTGCATTTAATTGCTGAACCAAGGTGTTTTCCATTTCATGTTGACTATTTAAAAAACAACTATTTGGCCACTGTGAAGTCCATTTTTACAAGATGATGCCATTTTTATCAGTATGCTGATAAAAGGGAAGTCAAAGAAATGTATTTTATGGTGATAACTTTTGGGCCACTTATTGTGTTGTCTAAACTATGACTAAAAGAAAGGACACAGCTTTATAATGACTATTCTTTAAATACGGTGTTTGCCACCATTATATATTAATATGCAGGAGTGCATGTACAAAATGACTCATCAACATTTAATGATATCCAGTGCATTGCTTTCTCTTTGTAAGTAACCTAGTTAAGGTTAAGAAGTAGGCTAAAAGATTTTCCCAGATTTTGTTGTTCTTTGTTGTGCTTTGGTTTGCAGTTTATTCTGTCTTACACCATACCTTACACTGACATGCCCTTTTTTTTATGTTTTAGACTCCCCGTTGACACAAAATAGTGCACAATGATTCATATTTACGTGAGCAGTTGCTCTCTTAAGCTAGGTTAGCTTTAGCTACATAGCTAACCTAGCTACACAGCCTGCACACTTAACAGTGCCACATAAGCTTACAATGCTACATCAGCTTTTGCAATGTTACCTTTGGGACATAGTGTTGAAGTTAATGTAGCTAAATTAGCTGTAGTCATACACTCATATTAGTGATACAGCTAATGTAGCTAACTCAGCATCAGCATTTTTAGCTCTTGCAAACATGTTAGCTACTTTAGCTTTAGTAAATGTAGCATTAGTTAACATAGCTAATGTAGCTTCATGAGCTATATTAGCTGTTAATGACGGATGAGATTTTTCTGGTTAGTTGGCTATATCAAACATTTTTAATCAGGTTTTTGTTCCTTTACTTTGGGTGTCCTGACCCTCACCTTAGTCCTTATCCTAACCCTATCCTGAAGTTTACCCCAGTTTTATTTTGAAAGTATTTGCATGCAAGGTTGTGCATTTCTGTCCTGAGAGTGGTGGTGTTTGACAGCAGTGGTCTGCAAGATGGTGGGGGTCTGAGAAAGGCAGTCTGCAGCAAGATTTTTTTTGTTGTTGTCCCCCCTTTTCCCTCGTTCCTTCCATATCAAAGCAAGCAAAAGAGAAGAAAATAGGAACAAGGCGACAAGGAAAAAATGTCACTCCTTTAAGTCTTGGGTTATCAGGACACTACAATATAAAATCAATGTAATCAAGCAGATTTTGTTGCAGATGCTCACTCACGTCATGGTGAATGAGTACATCTTCTTAAGCCCCCCAAATGTAGTTTCACATACGTACACCTAAAAGGACAAAATGGCATACCTTTTATGGAATTAAATAAATCAGTGTGCTAATTTATAACAATAAATCTAATCAGAATAAACATGTTAACTCTGACATGCCTGAACCCTATTTAACTTCATCGGTTTTATAGGCTAAATGGAGGACAGCTTTCCAGTCCAATTACCAGTCCAGCCATTAAGTGGATAAAGGCCAGTTGCAAGGCTGCATGTGTGTAGTCCTGGACTTTCTTACAAATCAATCCATCATTCAGTAATTGAGAGACATTGTGAGTGATAAGATGGCCTTGTTAATGAAGTATGCCCTTATGTATTTGGAAAGTCACACTGCAGTGGCTCTTGATTGAGTGCAAACAGCCCAAATAAAGACAAACCTCATGTTTGATCATTTCAGCACCACGGACAGAGGCAGAAATAAGCTGATTGATCCCTGCAGTTATGTGTCCAAATGTAGCCCTGGCAGTGATATAGTATACTTTATATCAATCAAAAGAATGACATAGTTTTATATGCAAAGGTTGCTCTTTGGTAATTTACTCTCCCTGGCAACCTTTCAGTGCCGTTTCCTCTCATCTCCTCATTGTGCCACACCTCCATCGCCTCCTCTTTTATCAGCGCTGCAGCAGCTCAGGTCCTCCTGCTGCTGTGACCTCCCAGTTTGTCTCCTCTTGTTCCACAGCGCTGCGCTAACCAATCCAGTTTGCCACCGCGCCTGAATTGGTTTAATTAAATCCGAGGGTATCAGCACTGTCATGAATTTCAAAGAGTGCACGTACGCGTGAGCACATGCCAAAAAAAAAAAAAAGGAAAAAAGAACTACTAACCTACATGGGCTCAATCCAGCCAGCTAAACGTTTGATCGTCATTAGTTGATATTCATGTGGTGCACAGCAGAGGTCCTAAAATTGAATCTCATATTCTTTAATATTCCAGCGTTCATCAACATGCATATTAATCACCCACTTTAAATCATGGAGGCCGATTTGTCTCTAAAGGACTGAACAAGGCATTTTTATCCCTTTTCTTAATTCCTTTTCTTTTCTCAAGTGCTAAAGCCAAAGTGTACGGTGGCCCTGAAGGTCAAATGCAAAAACCTTTCAATGGATGTAGAAAAAGTTCATGAAACACCAAAAAAAATGAAAGAAACACAAAATTATTTCCCAAAACACAAAAATATTTCATTAAACACAGAAGCGTCTTGTGATATGAAAATAATGTGTCACAATTTTTTTTAAATTCCAAAGAGCTTTTACTGTTTTTTCAAATGTTTGATGTTTCATGGATTTAGATGCTATTTCATGAATTATTTTATGTTTCTTGAATTGCTTTTACATTTCACAGTTGTTTTTTGTTTTGTTTTTGCATTCCACATCATTTTTCTGTGTTTCACAAATTGTTGTCATTTCACAAAATGAAATTGCATGTGATGACGTTCTCTGTTTAAATAATAATCTTGTATTCAATAAAGTGTTTCTGCAATTCAATTTTTTATTTTTTTATTTTTATTTTTATTTTTATTTTTTGCATTTCAAAAAATGTGTCTGGATTGAAAGAATTATCTTCACATTTAATGTCTTAGAAAATGCTCTTGGTTTTCACAAAATGGTTTTGTGTTTTGTAAAATGTCATTGGTTTTCATTGATTTTTAAGAATTGTTTTACATTTCACACATTTTTTTTTGTTATATAATTTTTGAAATTTTGCATGATGTAAAAGCTTTTCATGTTTCATTACATTTTTCGATTTTACAAAATGTTTTTGTGTTCCTTTAATTTTTTTTAAAATTTTCACAGCAAGTCTGTGTGTTTCCTAGAAATATTCTCTTGTGTTTTATGAAACGTTATTGTGAATTCTGACATGCTGTTGTAGTCTATGTAATGTCTTCGCATTTTATCAAGCAAATAATTTTTGCTCATCATTAAATGTGTTTACAATTTGTACAAATTTTTAAAGTTTTTTACCGGATGTGTTGGATATGTTTTTCTACTTAATGGAATTTAACAATTTTTTTTGCATTCCATGGAAGATTTTTTTTTTTTTTATTTCACAAGACATTTCTGTGTTGTTTGTTGTTTGTTTTTGTATTTTATAAAACTTTTTGGTGTTAACAATGTTTTTTACAATAAAATAAAATGTTTTTCCATTTTACAAGAATTTTTTTTTTTGTGTGTGGTTCTTTAAAGGGTTTTTTTTCCATGGTGGGTTTCCTAAATAGATTCTTTTGATTTAGTAAATACTTTTATGCATTATGAAATGTTGATGCAGTTAATTTAATGTTTCTGTTTTGTTTTTTGAATTTCATGAAATGTCTTTTTTTTTAATTTGCACAAATTGTTTTTTCTTTTTCACTGGATACCCTTGCTGGATTTAAATCTTTTTATGTATTTATATTTTTTTTCCTTTCACATTTGTTTTATTGATTTCTTTTTTTGTCTTTCACAAAAAGTTTTGTGAAAGATAAAATGCTTTGTTTTGTTTTGTTTTGTTTTGTTTTGTTTTTTTGAATTTGAGGAAATATTTTGCATTCAAATCTATTTTTTGTAAAATGTTTTTTGGATTTTTGTCCCACAAAATTTCTTTAAAAGTACTTTTGGTTATCTTTTTTGTGTGTTAATAATATGTCCAATGAAAGACAAATTACCTTTTTTTTAGTGTTTATTAGATTCTGTGTTTTTTTTTTTTTAAATGTTCACTTGTTATTTTTTTTGTTACATGAATTGTTCTGGTATAATAAAAATGATTTTGCATTTGATGATTTTTTATATGAAATATTTGTGTTTCATTAAATGTTGCTGAATATTATGAAATGGTTTTGCATTTTACAAAATGCCCCTTCATTTCACAAAAACATGTTTGCAGTTCATCAATTGTATTTCTGTTTTATAATGTTCGTTTGTCTAGTGAAATATTTTTGTGTTTCATGAAATGTTTTTCTGTGTTTCAGCAACTGTTAACTCTTTTAGGATTTCATGAAACACTTCTGGGTTTCACATTTTTATTAGTGTTTTTGTTTTTCACTTGTTTTTAGATTTTTCATTTCATTTACATTTATTGCTTTTCATGGGATGTATGGAAATTTGCCTTTGACGGCCTCCATAGAAAATGTGACTCTGCAATTAATCCATTTAATGTGTGGAAGACAAGGCAATCAGTCAATGTGGGCGATTAATCCGGGCTTTTTTATGCCGCTGACTGCCTCCTCTGTATTATATACATTAATGAAATTGTTCATAAGCACTGAGAGAGCTACAATATAATAAACGAGCGTAGCAAAGCGGGCTGCATATATTACTTCTATGAACACAGGAGGAATAGATATGCAGAGTGTATGAAACCTAAGCCTGACTTAATGCTGCACTGAAAGTCACTGTGTGTTTCCTGTGTAATCCTCTCTATGCATTTCCTGGCTCCTTGGGAAATTTCATCCCTCCCTTTTCTGAATTGTTGGGAGGGAAAGAAAGGAAGAGAATAAGTGCCGAGCTGATGCTTAGCGATGCCTAACACTAATTACATTTCTGCTGCTTTTTTAATGGAGTTTACATAAAGTCTTGCAGCGACCATGTGGGGAGGAGAGGTACCTTGTTTTCATTAGATCGATCACTGATGCAGAAAGCACCTACAGTATTTGTGTTTATAAAAGCATCCAGTTGGGTTGTATGTGGGTAAAAGTCATAAACTACGTCTGCCTGTAATGTCAGCGGTGACTTTTTTCTAAAAATCCCATCAAATCAGGCCGAGAGAGAAGCGGCAGCAGCACAGTAGGATAGATTGGTTTGGGGCTGTGATAAACACTGATGCTTTTATGAAAAGCTCTCAGTAAGGTAAGTGAAAAGCAGCTGAGATAAGATAAGGCTGATGTGTGTGATCTGCTCCAAGAAGCAGCATGTGTCAGCCATAATGTGAAGCTTCTCCTCCCGGGAGGATCCGCACTCTTTGATGTGCACTCTAATTAACCTACCTCTGCTCTTTGATCAGTAATTTTTCATTAATACCTCCTGTGTTCCAACTTACTCCATCTTCATGTGACAAATATTGACAGCGTGTGGGGGTGAAACATACAAGGCCGGGGCCACTCCTGCTATCATTAGCTTGTTTTTGTGTGGACACTTTTGCATGAAATGATTGATTGTTTTTGTCTTAGCGCGGCTTTCTCTTAACCACAGCAAAGGGAAATAGATGCACTCGTATTACGCCAGGGTTATTTCTTATGCATCGACTCAAAAATCCATGGTTATTAAATTGTTGATTCATGAAGAAATATGCCTAAGGCATGACAGCTGCAGGGCTTCTTTCTTTTCTAAAGTATTCATTTAATTAAATGATAAATAAACCTGAAAAGCTACACAAACACATCTGTTACGCTTCATATTAACCTTGCTGAGGGTTTGATTGTATGTGAATTAAATAAAGAGGAATGCATTAGCAGATTTAGCCATGCTAGCAGCTAACTACAAAGATGTCACTGTATTTGATCGACTGTTACACCACTTCAGTCCAGACCTAAAGATTTCCACTGATATTGGATGGATTTCTGGAGGAATTTTTTGGACCACAGTATTTACTCCTTTCCTGATTTATCTTAACACATATGTCACACTTAAATGTTTCAGATCATCAGACAAGATATAATACTGGACCAGAATACTAGTTTTTAAATGATCCAAACCTACATGGCCCGATGTGAAAAAATAATTCCACTTACTTGTTAGATCATGGCAAAAACAGTGGCAAAAATAATTTAAAGTGGAAAAGTGACTAAAAGTAGCATCAGTGTCTAAACTGGGTCAAAAGTAGCTAAAGTGGCAATAATGGGCTACAAGCGGTAAAAAAAATAAGTGGCTAACTTTGGTTTAAAGTGGCAAAGAAATGGCTATATGTAGCATCAGTATCTTAACTGGGTCAAAAGTAGCTAAAGTGGCAAAAATGGGCTATGAGTGGCAAAAAATAAGTGGCTAACTTTGGTTTAAAGTGGCAAAGAAATGGCTATATGTAGCATCAGTATCTTAACTGGGTCAAAAGTAGCTAAAGTGGCAATAATGGGCTACAAGCGGTAAAAAAAATAAGTGGCTAACTTTGGTTTAAAGTGGCAAAGAAATGGCTATACTTTGCATTAGTATCTTAACTGGGTCAAAAGTAGCTACAGTGGCAAAAATGGGCTATGAGTGGCAAAAAATAAGTGGCTAACTTTGTTAACGTGGCAAAGAAATGGCTATACTTTGCATTAGTGTCTTAACTGGGTCAAAAGTAGCTACAGTGGCAAAAATGGGCTATGAGTGGCAAAAAATAAGTGGCTATCTTTGGTAAAAACTGGCAAAAATGAGGCAAAAATGGTTTCAAGTGGCAAAGAATTGTCCCTAAGTAGCATCAGTGTCTTAACTGGGTCAAAAGTAGCTAAAGTGACAATAACGGGCTTTAAGTGACAAAAAATAAGTGGCTTATTTTGGTAAAAAAAGGGTCAAAAATGAGGCAAAAATTGTTTGAAGTGGCAAAGAATGGGCTATAGGTAGCATCAGTATCTTAACCAGGTCAAAAGTAGCTAAAGTGGCAATAATGGGCCATAAGTGACAAAAAATAAGTGGTTAATTTTGGTAAAAAAAAGTGTCAAACTGAGGCAAAAATGGTTTAAAATGGCAGAGAAATGGGTATTATAGGTTGTTTCCACCAAGCGGTCCGGCTCAGTTTGGTGCATAATGGCACAAATTTTGTTGCATTTCCATAGAGCAAAAGCTGGGAAGGTTCCCAAAAATCTGACCTCTACTATCCCACTTTCCGGCACCCTTTCGTAGGGATGCCAATCTCACCTATATGTCCAAAAAAGGTGGAGCTACACACACAACAATACGGGGCAGCGCACGACACAGCTGCTCGGCTCCAGGCTGCAAAACAAGGAAGTCTCTGTGAGGAGAAACGATAGAAAAACAGACTAATATCTGCATTAATTGGGGATATTTGGACGACAGAGATCCAAACTGTTTCCTAGTCCATGGATATTGATATCTGGCCACAAATCAAGTTTCCTGACGTTTATCTAGGCAAAACTAAATCTAGGCAAAAATGTCATCCATCGAAGAGTCCCAAGGCTGAAACCACAGCTGAGCAAAAAGAACACAAAGGCTTGTATCACATTTGACAAACACCCTGATGATCCTCAAGACTTTTGGAAAAACATGTTCTGTGGACTGATGAGACAAAAGTCGAACACTCCTCGACAGTTCCACCCACTTTTCCAAAAGTTACCAAATATGGCCGACTATTTGGCGAAAATGGTCTGCCATTTTTGTCATCTGCCTTCGGTGACATCATCTTTTGAAGCCTTTTATGGGTTTTAAATGATGACGTCATCTTTAAAGGATGATATTCCATCATGACTTTTGCACAAAGGCCCCCAGTTATCATTCCAGTCTAACCAGTGCCCCATTAGGTTTAATGGCTAAATGGTACATCAAAGTGTCCTTTAAAAGCATGCCAGCCAACTTATTAGAACAAAAATGTCCTGTTAGACCCATACAATCCATGTTTTTAACATTTGTAGGTTTGATATTATTACATTTTTCAGTAGCAGCTGTATTTGTATGCTGCCAGGTCCCCCTAGCCTTTAATGAAAACAGTTACCCATATGTTTAAGTTCAGTGTTTGCCTGTCATCTCCATCAGCCCTGACATTTTGAATGTTTGAGCTCCTGTATTCAGTCATTTTTAAACCCCTTTGTCTCCCTGGTTGGACTGGTTTTAACTGCACATCCCTGTGTCTTTTATTAGGTTGGTAGATATACTTGTAGTCTCTCTGCAGGGCTTTCTTAGATTGAATATATTCATCTTCTCCGTACATAAATGAATGTGATCACTGGGGCTCTGAGCAAACAGTCTTGTTTGCAAAGCAAATCTGAATTCTGGCATTTTATAACCCTTCAGTCAAACTTTGTATTTTTCATTATGTAGGAATTTTCTGAGTGAATAGTCAGCTTGAGTCATGTATATATTTATCTATTAAAATATTCATCAAAATACATCTTTCAATTGTCTCAATATCACCAGAGGATGTCTCTCTGTTCTGAACCAACGGCAGCTTCTTTAGCTTTGTATGTTGCACTTTAAACAGGTGGAAGAGGAGGGCCAGATTAAGACATCCCAGTGCCCCTGGGCAAGGTCTTTCAAGAGCCCCATCCGAACAAAGTTCTGCTGCCTTTGGGCTGACAGGAGTTTGCATGCATAATGGTAGACTGAGCCGTTAAAGTCTAGGGCGATCAAAGTAGCCATTCCCTCGGCATGAAACAGCTTGTTTGTTAAAGAGCGGATGCACATCCCGAATCCCTCACTGATGCAGGATATTTGGCTGCGCTGTTCTGAAAAGCTGCAGGGCCCACATTCAATTGCCACTTCCTGAAGTTGCGGGATCTCTGGATAGTGCTTGCAGTGACCCATCGGGGTTGCAAGCTGCTTGGGAATTCCCTCTGCCCAGGTCAGGAATGATGTTAGCAGCTGTGCCAACATTAGCTGTCTCATGGATGGGAGAAGAGGCTCTCTTGCTAACTGAGCTACCCTCCCCACCCCAGGCCCCCTGACCAATGAGGAGGGGTACGTCAGCTCAGTGTCACAGTGTTGAAACTACAGTGACACTTGTGGACAAGCTAATGCAAAGCACTAGGTAATGTTATTTAAGCGGTTCGGTAGGTTGTGATTGTTATGCACTGACTGCTCTGGACGCCCTTTGGGTCTGCCCATTTGCCCTAATGGTTAATCCGGCCTTGTGGAAGAGTCATAAACTGCACAAAACAACGCTTCTGTATGCAGAAATCCCCTCTTGCCCCCCATCTGGAGTTCTCCACTGTGGCATGACATCATTTACAAAGTAAATCTCCTGATACAATAAACTTTTGGAAAACAATACGATATTTTCCGATATCATAAAATCTTCCATGATACAAATTTGATATGATTCGATATAGAAGCCTACAGTTGATTTCAGATGGTGTTATGCATGAGTTTCACACAGTTAAAGAAAGAAAACATTTCTGAAGTTGTATTAAAGACCTTGTAAGGTGAAAGCCAAAATTTGTGTCTTAACACATTAGATCAGTGACATGTGACCTGTGGCTCATCTGTGATGATTTGTGGCTCTTTAATGTCTTAATTCAAAATATTATTCCCTCAGAAAACCTTAGAAAAGAAAATTTTACCTCAGAAATTATCCATTGCAAGTAGCATTAGTCAGTTTGTTTCCCTCACTTACACAGTAGGCTTTAATTGTCCAACTTAATTATCAACTTCTATTTTTGTTTGCATATTTTCGTTGCCCTTATTTGCAATTTTTTGCTACTTTAATTCCCTTTCAACTGCTTTTAGCCCATTTTTGACACTTTTATTCTGCTTTCTGCAATTTTTTGCCTCTTTTTTCACCTTTTTTTCCACTTTAAGCTGCCTTTTGCAATTAAACGCCATTAATTTCCCATTTTGCCACTCTTTCACGCCTGTTTTCCCCATTTTTCCCACCTATTGTCTGATTTTTCCCACTTTAGTGTCTTTTCACTCATTTTTCTCCAAGTTTTTGCCACTTTTGGACTATTTTTGCCACCTGAGTCATTTTTTTTTTGCCACTTGTCACCCATTTTCGCCACTTTCTGCATTTTTTGTCACTTTTTTCCCGATGTTTGCTGCTTTAAGCCTATTTTTATCACTTCTTTTTGTCACTTTTCTCCCATTTTTGACACTTTTATCCTGCTTTTTGCAATTTTTTGCCCCTTTTTCCACTTTGTACCCATTTAGGCTACCTTTTGCACTGACATGTCACTTTTTGCCTGTTTTTCCCACCTTTTTTCTGTTTTTTTGCACATTTTAGTCACATTTCACTCTTTTTTTGCAATTTTTTTGCCACTTTTAATTCATTATTTGGTCAATTCCCCACCCATTTTTGCCACTTTTCTCCCAGCGTTTGCTGCTTTTTGACCATTTTTGCCACCTTTAACTTATTTTAATTGCCGCTTTTCACCACTTAGATTGTGGCTCTCGCAAATTTTTTTTTCAACAGTTTGGCTCTTTGGTTGAGTAGGGCTGAGTAACTGCACTAGATATGTTGGAATATGGTTGCTGTAAACATGTGGAAACACTGAGATCTACATGTGACTGAATTTTGGACTAAGACTGTTAGAAAGTTTTTCACCTCTTTCCTGGCTGGGTTTCATGTGGGCGGGGCCAATATGTGGGCTCGTGATGTCATGAGCCCACAGTGGGGAATGACCCCGCCCTTCTAACGCTACAATATAAAATCACAGAGCAGTTCATCTCAGTACAATCTGTTTTTAGCTGATGTCCCTGCCTTTATTGAAAGTTAACAGTCAGTTAAATGCTGTTTTTTCTGTTCATTGTGAGGTAAATTTGCCAAATCTATCAGCCAAAGTGGTCTATGGATCATTTAAAGCATCATAACAGAGATTTGAGCCAGAAAACAGGCTTTGTCTCTTCTTCTGAGGTCAACTAAAGGTCAAGAGGAAGGCTAATGGAGTGACTGCTTTCCTCAATTCAGATTGTAAATTTTTTTTAATTTGAGAGGATCATATTTCTCCTGAGTGGGGCGTGACTTCAACTCATTCAACAGACACGCCCACACCATCCTGGAGCAGACTTTACTGCCTCATTTTTCATGACTTTGAAGCTTAATTTGATCAACTTAGAGATGTTTTATTTGACTGAAATTTAGCCTGAGGGCTCATAACACAGTAACAGTAACAGATTTATTTTTACTTTACAGGGTCTTCAATACTTTAAAATAAACTCAGTGACCTAAAATGGCCTTCAGGGGAAAAGGCAAAGATCCTATCACCAGAACTAAGGACAGATTGACAAGTGACTTTGGGAGCTGGGGATTGAACCACAATCCTCCAGACTGAGAGCTGACCGACTATACAAAACCACCGTCACTCGTACCTCAAAGGTCACATATTAACACTTTTTCAGCCATTTCTAACAAAAATATGTGCCTCTAGCCTGTCTACAATTTCACTTAAGAATCAGAAAAATCCATTCCCTTCCACCCCTCTCTTTCTCCACCTTTCAGAAAATGTGAGCTGAAACAAACCGTTCTCAGATTTCCCCTCATGATGTCATATGGGGAGTTAGCCCCGCCCCCAGGTTTGGTAGGCCCTGAAAGTCCCACCCTCCTCTCCTGATCCTCCTCTCAGCTGGCAGCTGAGAGGAGGATCAGGAGGGCTGCATCCATTTCCCGAGAGGGGCGGAGACCGCTCAGTAACATTTAAAGCCACAGACACAGAAACAGCTCGTTCTGAGCAGGGCTGAAACAGAGAGGTTTTAGACATGCAAAAATCAGTCCTGGAGTTTTTTTTTTTCAGCAACAAACCTCACAGGAATGTTTTGGGGACCTCTGAGAACAATATAAACTTGTCTTTAAAGGGTACAATATGTGACCTTGAACAACCAAATATTCAGTTTATAACAGTGAAAAACTCTCTGAAACTGGCCTTAATTCTTGGATCGGATCATTAAATACTGATTTTTTTTTTGCATTTGAGCTTAAAAATATGAATATTTGTACAATAAATCTTGATGAAGGCTTTAGATTTACCCTTTTTGTAAAACCATAAAGCATTAAAATTGCACAATTTCAACTTTTTTTTCAATTTTTCTAATAATTGGCCCTTTGGTAGTGAGAATAAATTGACTGTGGCGTCTTAGAAACCAAAGTTTTCCCATCACTAATCAGTAGTAGCTCGGCAACTGTTGCTATGAGAGTGGGCTCTTTTGGTTCGTGGACCAATCAGAGAGACAAAAAAAGCTTCAATTACTGAAGAATATGAAACAAAAGCAATACTCATGTGCTACACTGTATGTTGATTCCTTATGTTTTTTTAACCTTCTAAAAGCTTGAAACAGAGTTATAACAACACGGCTCACTCTAACAACATCAGCGGGGAACATCGTGGACGGCTTCAGCCTTTTAAATGCAATTATACATTAGCATTTTACAACTGTGATATATGAGACATACCAGAGCTTATATAAGAACTAATAACAGCAGATATATTATTGCCACCAAAGTAAATTAAATTGCAGCACCTAAGAGGTAAAAACATAGCGGTGATACAAAGTGACAGCGACAGTAATCTGCCATGAAATTCATAAGCCTTCCTGTGGGAGGAAGAAGGAAGCAAACAAAATGATTCCACTTCTCTGCACTCACATTTCAAAATAAGGCGTAATCTGTGACCATTGTGATTAAACTCTGACTTATTATTATCACAAAGAGCAGCACGGCAATATGCTCCTCCTCAGAGTCGGGGCTCAGCGTGCGTCTCTGGGGATTGTTCCCTGTACCAGTGCTATCAGACAAACCCCTCGCTCAGTCGAGCCCCAGTGACCGGGTTTATTAATAGACAGGCATCTCAACTACTCGCCAATGAATCAGAATATGTGATGGGATCTGCCAAGAGAAGAGGACTGACCAGACGGTGTGTTGTTTTGTTGGAGTAGACGAAAATAGAACTGTGAAAAAATCATGACACTTTAAATGCCTCTTTAGTTCCTTCCATTTTATTTAAACTAAGTCTGACTAAATGATTAAATTCATATATTTATACAATAAAAGCACACAAACAATCAACGAGACTATTGATTGTGTCTATGAATGTTTAATTCCTCTACCAGCTGCTGTTGGGTTGGTGTCAAACAACTTTATTTACATTCTGCAAACTGAAAAAGTGAGATGTTTTTGGTCATAAATTCACTCTTAAGGATGTCTTAGAGGTACAATCAGCAAAAACATGATACACTTTATTGCCAAAAATATTCGCTCACCTGCCTTGACTTGCGTATGAACTTAGGTGAGATCCCATTCTTAATCCATAGGGTTTAATTTGACATCGGTCCACCCTTTGCAGCTATAACAGCTTCAACTCTTCTGGCTTTCCACAAGGTTTAGGAGTGTGTTTATGGGAATTTTTGACCATTGTTCCAAAAGTGCATTTGTGAGGTCACACACTGATGTTGGACGAGAAGGCCTGGCTCTCAGTCTCCACTCTAATTTATCCCAAAGGTGTTCTATGGGGTTGAGGTCAGGACTCTGTGCAGGCCAGTCAAGTTCATCCACACCAAACTCTCTCATCCATGTCTTTATGGACCTTGCTTTGTGCACTGGTGCACAGTCATGTTGGAACACAAGAGGCCATCCCCAAACTGTTCCCACAAAGTTGGGAGCATGGAATTGTCCAGTATCTCTCGGTATGCTAAAGCATTCAGAGTTCCTTTAACTGGAACTAAGGGGTCAAGCCCAGCTCCTGAAAAACAAGCCCACACCATAATCCCCCCTCCACCAAACTTTACACTTGGCACAATGCAGTCAGACAAGTACTGTTCTAATGGCAACCGCCAAACCCAGACTCATCTGTTAGATTGCCAGTGACTTGTCACTCCAGAGAACACGTCTCCACTGCTCTAGAGTCCAGTGGCGGCGTGCTTTACACCACTGCATCTGACACTTTGCATTACACTTGCTGATGTATGGCTTGGATGCAGCTGCTCGGCCATGGAAACCCATTCCATGAAGCTCTCTATGCACTGTTCTTGAGCTAATCTGAAGGCCACATGAAGTTTAGAGGTCTGTAGCGACTGACTCTGCAGAAAGTTGGCGACCTCTGCGCACTATATGCCTCAGCATCTGCTGACCCCGCTCCATCATTTTACCTGGCCCACCACTTCATGGCTGAGTTGCTGTCATTCCCAATCACTTCCACTTTGTTATAATACCACTGACAGTTGACTGTGGAATATTTAGGCGGAAATTTCACGTCTGGACTTGTTGCACAGGTGGCATCCTATCACAGTACTATGCTGGAATTCACTGAGCTCCTGAGAGCGAGCCATTCTTTCACGAATGTTTGTAGAAACAGTCTGCATGCCTAGGTGCTTGATTTTATACACCTGTGGCAATGGAAGTGATTGGAACACCTGATTTCATTTACTTGGATGGGTGAGTGAATACTTTTGGCAATATAGTGTATGTGAATACCAGCATTTACTGAGCTTTCTTTATCTTAATGAAAACTCATGTACCACTCTTACACTTCAATACAACAGTGCAAAATATGCCTTAAACATCAAGCAGACTTCAAATCTAGAAGAATTAAAATAATAATATCTCATGAAAGTTTTTATTTTACATTTAACTAATTTCATGCTTATATTTCCATTAAAATGGCTAAAATATACAGTTTGATATTATTTAAAATATTTTATTCTCTATTTTTTAAAGGCATCTGGCGACCCCTTCTCAGTGCCTCACGACCCACACAGGGGTCCCGACCCCAACATTGAGAGCCACTGGATTAAGAGAGGCTCATGTGCCGCCAGGAGCTAGAATGGCTAAATGCTAACAGCTAATATTCTCTCATGTGATTTTATTTCCACTTGTGTGGATGTCAGCTAAGTTTTGTGGTTTTATTTTGTACTCATAATATGCTTATATCTCTTCAGGGGTCATTAAGGGTACTAAGAGGTCACCAAAATTATCACACCCCAACAGTAACCCATACTAGCTTTAGCATACACCCACACTTAAATATCTGCAGTTCAATCACTAACACTGCTAAACATAGACTACACTCAGCAGCCTCTAGGCCAGCGTCTGCACCCTGAATCACTGTTTAACACTTGGAACTGTAAAACTGAAATATTGGATGTGATTCAGCGTGTGTTTTGGATCTTATGTAACACACACATTGGATGATGTATGTTTAGTTCATGCTCCAGGGCTGCCCCCCATACGCTCATCCGCCCACTGCTGATATGTGATATGTGCATCTTGTTTTGATGTGTACACAGCATAATGTTGATGTTAGTCATTAATAAAAAATGGCGCCATCTGCTCTCCCTCCTGTACTAGAGCTGTGTGCAGGATATCTGTCTACCCCAGCACAGTTATGATGGACAGAAACTCAATAATCCAGCTCAGAATAAGAGCACGCAGGCCGGCACCAGAAGCTGTTTTCTCCTACAGTGACACTCTATGCTCCCACAAGACGTTCGCTGACCCTCCTGAAATCAATAGCATCATGGGAGCAGGCCTCTAACATCCACTCCTGCTCTGCTAGGTTTAACTTAGACTTCAATTCATCAGCACGGCAGTTAATTGATTAGCCATAATATGCTAAGCAGACTGGCCGAGCTCTGACAGTTGTTTAGAGAGGGCTTTGGAGGGGTGTGATTTGTTTGAAGAATTGACTAAATTCAGGAGGAGCCATCAGCGTATATCTTTCCATCAGCTTGAGCTTTCTCACAGTAAATCTCTCCGAATAATCTCATAACTGGTGGCTCTAATCAAGACAAATGTGTTTATCTCGACCACAAAATACTGAACTCGGAATGTGGAGAAAGAACAATTTGTACACAAGGCAACAGAGAATTATCATCTTTTCTCAAAGATGACTAAGAGAAAATAGGCCAACATGGATGGCGCAATTTTTCAGGAATTTAACGTGATTTGCAGAAATGGTGTAGGATGGTTCAAGAAGGTTCCTGGTCAAAATCCCTGCTGGACCAGGAACCTGTGCATGTTCTCCCTCGTGGGTATACTGGCTTCCTCCTTCAGTGCAAAGACATGCTCGATAGGTGACTCTAATTGACTGTAGGTGTCAGCCACCAATCCAAGGATATTGCTCTCGCCCAGTGACAGCTGGGATCAGCTCCAGCGCCCTTGTGACCTCTAATGGGATAACTGGTGTGGGAAATGGATGAATGGATTGTAGAAACAGGGTTTTAGTTGGCAATTTGATAAGAAAAGTAGAATAAATTAAACATTATTGCACAAGAACAGATTCCAACATGTTTATTATCTAACCAGGAGTACAAACCAGTTTGAAGTGCAAAGGAATGTTCAGACTGTGGTACGGCATATAAATGGGATTTGTTAACGCTGATGGTTTCTACATAGTAACTTTTGCCATAAATCCAATCCTTCCCATTTTCAACCATTTTAATATTAGGCAAAGAAAATCTGAAATGCAGTTTTTAAAAGATGATTTAATTTATTAAGGGAATAAAGCCATCCAAACCTACTTGGCCCATGAAAAAGGAATTGCCTCTAAACCTAATCACTTGTTGTGCCACCCTTGGCAGGGAGTCAGTGAGTCTCTCACATTGCAGTGGAGAAATTTGGCCCACTCTTCTTTGCAGAATTTCTTTAATTCTCATTGGCCTGTTTAAGGCCATGCCACAGCATCTCAATCAGTCTGGACTTTGTTTAGGCCACTCCAATATCTTCATTTTATTTTCAAGCCATTCAGAGGTGGACTTGCTGGTAAGTTTCAGGTCACTGTCCTAATGCATAACCCAAGTGAGCTTGAGGTCATGAAATGATGGCCGGACATTCTCCTACAGGATTTTCTAGCAGAGAGTAGAACTCATGGTTCCATCAAAAGACAAGTGGTCTAGATTCTGAAGCAGCAAAGCAGCCCCAGACCATCGCACTACCACCATCATGTTTTAAGAAATGTTTGGTTTTACTTCAGATGAATGGGACTCACACCTTACAAAAATGTCCACTTTTGTCTCGTCAGTCATCAGAATATTTCCCCAAAAGATTTAAGGATCATCAGGATGGTTTAGTCAAATGTGAGAAAAGCCCTTACGTTCTTTTTGGTCAGCAGTGGTTTTCTCCATGGAACTCTACCATGGATGCCATTTTTGCCCAGTTTCTTTCTTACTGTTGAATCATGAACACTGACCTTAACCGAGTCAAGTGAGACCTGCAGGTCTTTAGATATTCTGAGTTCTTTTGGGACCTCCTGGATGAGTGGTTGATGCTCTCTTGGAGTCATTTTGGTAGGCTGGCAACTCCTGGAAAGTTTCACTGTTGTGTAAAGTTTTCTCCATTTGTGGATAATGGCTCTCACGGTGGTTTGGTGGAGTCCCAAAGCATTAGAAACAGCTTTGTTACCTTCTCCAGACTGATAGATGTCAGTGACTTTTTTTCTTATCTGTTCTTAAATTTCTTTAGATGACACCATGATGGGGCTGCACAGCAGCGCAGGGGTTAGCGCTGCTGCCTCACAGCAAAAAGGTCTCTGGTTCACTTCCCAGTCAGGGCTTTTCTGTGCGGAGTTTGCATGTTCTCCCCATGAATGCTTTGGTACTCTCTGGGTACTGCGGCTTCCTCCCACCACCTAAAAGCATGCTGGTTAGGTAATTGGTGACTCTAAATTGGCTGTGGGTGTGAATGAGTGCCTGGTTTTCTCTCACTATATGTCAGCCCGGGATTGACTGGCAACCATTCCAGGGTGTACCCCACCTCTCACCAATTACAGCTGGGATAGGCTCCAGCCCCCCACAACCCCTAATGAGATAATAGTATAGAAAATGGATGAATGGCACCATGATGTGTTGCTTTTTGAGATCTTTAAGCCTAAATCCCTTTGTCAGAGAGGTTCTATTTAGGGGATTTCTGGATTCAACAGGTCTGGATATGTAGCTAATGAAACTGAATTGAACTGTCTGGGACTAGACTCTGCCCTCCAAGATGGATGCCCCTACTGAACAGGGTTTATCAGAGACTACCTCCAGAATCTGGGAGTGGGGAGGATGGAATGGCCTGCCAGCAGTCCTGACCTCAACCCCAAAGAAAACCTGTGGGATCAGCTTGGGCGTG
The DNA here is from genome assembly GCF_018320785.1 of Cheilinus undulatus. Lineage (NCBI taxonomy): Eukaryota > Metazoa > Chordata > Actinopteri > Labriformes > Labridae > Cheilinus > Cheilinus undulatus. Next base: position 7,191,058 of record NC_054881.1, on the reverse strand, counting down.
CTGTTGGTGCCAGAGAGACCAACAGAACCACATTGGATGACTTGAAACAAATGCTGGTTTGGGAATGGGATGCCATTCCACAGGAGTGTGTGACCAGGCTGGTCACAGACAGACAAACATATCTGTTCAGTTGTGTCCAAACTATGCCCCAGGGGCCAAATGTGGCCTGCAGCCCATTTTTGATTGTCCCCCCAAACTTATTTAAATCAAATGAAATATGGCCCTCAATAGCGCATGAAGCTTGTGCTAAACTGTATTATTCTTCTTAGTTTCGAAACAAGGCAGTGCTACCATGCTAATACTGTAAACAGACATTTTGGCAAGGATTTATAGCTTTTTTTCGGGACTAAATCGAGACAACACTATAAATATTAAATATATTTGCAATCAAATAATAAGATGTCTTGATTTATAATGTCCTAATGGATTACGGCAGCACCAATGATGTTCCAGAGCTGACTTGGGCCCCCTGAAATCTGACTGGCTTCCCCAAAATCCTTAAAATGACTGGCCATTTGCCTTGTCAGCCATCAACTAGCCATTTAACATATCCAATCACTGAGCATATCTTAACCATTAGATAAGTTTTACTAACTTTAATATCAAGGTGAGATATATCAAAGTGCCCCCCACCATTCTTTCAAATTTCTGTATCTGACTCCCAATGGAAAAAGTTTGGACACCCCTATTGGATCAGCATGCAATCCATCATATGAAGTGGGGCACAGCACAATCCAGAGTAGACGGGAAAAAAGTGGCTACCAAAGGTAGAAATGCGGTTGCCTGATTCTGGTCTAGCAGGGCCTGTCTGTGTAGAGTCAGCATGTTCGTCCGTGGGTTCTCCCCAGGTGTTCCGGCTTCCCCCCACAGTCCAAAGAAATGCTCGTTAAGCTAATTGGTGTCTCTAAATTGACCGTTGGTGTGAGTTCGGCTGCTTGTTTGTCTCCATGTGTCAGCTCTGTAATTGACTGGAAACCAGTCCAGGGTGCCTCTCACCAGTTAGCAGCTGGGATTGTTTCCAGGCTCCTGTCACTCTAAAAACAATCAGAGGCAGAGATGATGGATGGCACTTAAAACAGAAGTTGTATGACAGGAAATAAAAGAGAAAATAAATAAAATTTATGAAAGTCATAGAATTGAAATTGTGAATTAATATCTCTTTCAAAATGAACATTATTTCTCTGTTATCTTCTACACTGGGAAATGTGTCAGAGATCGGCTTACTGATCTCTTCAATAATGAGGGAGAGAAACTCTGCCTATAAACTGTAAAGGTCCATCATTGCTGTCACACCATTGTTAAATATCAAACTAAGGCTGACTGAAAGTTTTTAATTTGACCATCAGAGGTATAACTTCTCATTTTGCTGCAGTAAAGTTGAAGTTAACTCCAGAACGACTCCATGCAATATGAAAACATCTGATCGATGAGCGTTGCACTTTCGACTTTGACGCGCGCACGCTGACATATGAAAATCAATAACCTCCGTGGAGCGACTCCCATTTTATTGGCAACAAAGGAAACTGAAACAAATGGGAGTGTTCCCACAGGGAGCTGTGAGTGGAGCTTTAATCACCACAGTGTGGGTCAGAGGTTGGAGACATTTTTGCAGGCTTGTTCGCCGCTCACTCCTGCATTTCAACAGTCTGCTTAGCAGTCAGCGAGAGTACCTGGAAGACTCGAGTAATAGAACAGATATCATAACAGATAGAGACAGTGTAATGTCACTGCATGTCAAATACAATTACATGTAGCTTTGCAGCAATAAACTCCACAGCAATAAACGTGTGCAACAACAGGTAGACAGTTACAGTAACAGTGTTAGGTCAAGAAGGCTGGGTTATTTAATGTTTCTGTAGTAGTGGGATAAGTAGAAAGTTAAAGGCAGGGGTAAATATGAAGATCAGTGACTTTGAACTTTAACCTAAAACCTCCAAAATCTAACCGAGACAGAGTGGACGTTCATGGAAAGTTTGAAGAAAATCCCTCTAAGTCAGGGGTGTCAAATTCAAGGTCCGGGGGGCCAAATCCGGCCCGTGGAACAGTTATAGCAGGCCCACCAGATCATATCATATTTCTATTACAACTGGCCCACCGGTTTAAGATCTGCAGAATTCCTCCAGTTTAAAAATGTTAGAAAATACTTGTTCCGTCATAAAAATAGTTAAAAAGTAAAAAAAAAAAAAAAAGAAAATTAGATAAAGTCCAGATTGTGGGAAAATAAATTTCTGTTTTCATTTCATATTCTTGATTTTGAATCTCACAGTCACGCAAAGTTATGGTTTTGAATTTCAATTTCACATTTTGGTAGTTTCAATTCACACTTTTGAATTTTTAATCCTATTTTTTTACCTTTTAGATCCTCAATCTTAAAATTTTGAATAGTATTTTGACCTTTTGAACTCAAGAGTTTGATTTTTTCTCACGTTTTGATCTTTTAAGCTCCTTACTTTGACTTTTATCTCATAATTTGGCCTTGTGTGTTCTTAATTTTAAATTTTCATATTTTGACCCGTATAACTCAGAATTAACATCTGTTTCCTCAGTTTTTAACATTTTTGACAGTTGATTTTGAAATTTATCTCATATTTTGACCTTTAAAACATATGATTTCAAACTTTGGTCTCATGTTTTAATCTTTCTTTCCTATATATTTGCCTTTTAAAAATTTGATTATGAATTTAAATACTTTTTGAGCTTATAAATTTGAATTTTCATCCCACATTTTGAGCCTTTAAACTTACCATTTTTACTTTTATTTCAAAATCATTGATCAGCAATGCTGCCCCCCCCCCCCATAATTCATTACCAGTGAAAATGAGGTTGACAGTTTATGGCTAAATGTTGACCTTGTCCAGCCCTCACATTGGACCTAAATTCATAATTCGGCCCCTGCTGTCATTAAGTTTGACATCCCTGCCCTAAGTGTTGTTGAGATTTTAATGTTCATGCAGGACACAGTAGTCATACGGCCAGCCGTGATCAGCTGATGGCCAGCAGATCCCAATTATCGCCCCCCCCCCAGCTCCCACAGCCAATCACAGCTCTTTCTCTCAACACAGCTGTGTATTTAAATATGACAAACTTCTCACTAATCCCTGCTAGCATTAATGCTAAGCTGCTGCTGGCAAAGCTTCACCTCCTTCTTCCCAGCTGCCTCCTTGCCAACGCTTTGGCCCACTGCGTGTCCACCCCACCGGGGAGGGAGTAATTGGCGAATGCCGTGGTGGGGGGCACATGGAGACGGATCCAGGAATGTTTTTAAACTATTGGGAGATAGGGCTAATGGCAGATGTCTGTGCTCTCCGAGTGCTTTTCTAGTTTTAATCTGTCATTCTCTCTTCCAAGGTCAGCGTGTCATTTCAGAGTGGATGCAGTAACCCTCCTCCACCCCAGCCACCTCCATTCAGTTCCTCTGCATCTAGTCCACATCCTCACAGATCTGCTCATCTCATCCTGATTACCCCAGTCTCCTCCTCCAAGCCTCAAAGCCTGGTCCAGCTTCTCAGATATCTACTCCTTATCTGATCCTTCCTCCCCCATCAACACCAGTATCTGGAGTCCATAGGGGGGTATCCTTTTCCTGCCGTTTACCTCACTGCCCCTTCAAGCACATTAGTCATCACGATGGAGTCTAATTGCAAAAGTGCACATTTCTCTTAGAAGTATAGAGAATTAAAGAACAGTGATGCTGATTATAAAGAAGATAGTTCAAATGTTAACTACCTCTAAAGTTGCTTGAAGAAAAAAAAAACAGTTCTCACAACTTCAAGACCCCCAAGTTACCCCAAAGTTTTTCACCTTGCCAGCATGTCCATGTAAATTTGAGTGGTAAGCTATTCTACTCACATTCATGCATCTGACATGGCTGAACTCGACTTAAAAGCAAAGCTGGGGCATCAAAATTCCCTGTTGCACATTTGCACTTGATTTACCTTGCTTCTCCTTCTTGTCCTTCAAAGTTTTCTCAAACCAGTTTGCATGAGGGATACTGCAGTTTCCAGTCCAGTCTGCCTCCATTCAAAGCTGCATCCTGAGTTGAAAAATGAACATGACACCATCAAATGTTGTATTTTAATATGAGTAACAATGTTGTTTAAGAGAAATGCATCAAAGGAAAAATGTGCATCTATGCAGAGGCTGAAGGATGTAAAAAAAAAAAAAAAAAAAACCCCTAAAGATACTCCCAAAAACACTGGTTTACAAAGCACTGTGTTATATCACAATGCTGGTAACAGGCATCTAATAAGATGTTGTACTTCCACAGGTGGCCTTGCACCACATGTAAGGTTAGGCTGCAGTTTATTTGCACCCTCCTCACTTTTGACCTTGGCGGGACCGTCAGATTGTGACACAAAGATGAATTAGCTTCAGGCAACTTTGAGCCAAATCCATCTTTTGAATCTGTTCCCTGAATGCACAAAGATCTCCTGTTGTGTGTTTTTTTTTCTACATTACTCACCTCTGACTTGATTCACACTGCTAAAGAAACAGCACAGAAACACCTATGCTAATTTTAGCCCTCTTTGCAGGCTAACTGCATGTGATCTTCCCCATAAGCACCTGTGCTCGCACCTTTGAGGAACACAGGGAAGGAAAGGCATGGATCACAGTTATTCATCATGGCTGCACCCACTGTGTGCACAGACATTCATTTGAGAACAATAGCAGGAGGTCGTTGGTCAACAGCTGCTCTTAGCACCACTTTTGAAAGCTTAGGGTAGAAAATATGATGTAGCACATAGAGAAATTCAAGATGAGTCAAATTCTTCCCATGACTTCAGAGAATTGTAGCATTCAAATGCTTAGAAAATCAAGATTTTCCTCCTTTTTGAACTCTGACAAACTGCCGTGTGCTGGATTGTTTCTTCATTCTGAGGCTAACTTATTTGTTTGTGAGTGCCATTTTTGTGTTTATTGTTGCATAATTTCTTGCAGCATTTCTACTGGTTGGATAGAGACGTAGGTCGTAGCAGCAGTCACATTGTGAGATGATCATCCAGTCAGCATTTTATCCCAGGCTACCTGTGTCACAAGACCATGACAACAGCCAGGTTTAGCCCAATCAAAGACATGGACACGATTGGTCATCTTTGATCTGGGACATCCCAAAATCATCCAGAGCAAACCAGACTTTAGTAGTTTAGTCTTGGAGTCAAGTTACTAGTGTAGCAATTCACTCACATACAGAAACTCTCTCGCTCCTGGTCCGTAATGCCCATTTCCTTCTCAAAGTTCTCCCATTAACCTGAACTGGGCCTGATCCAAACTGCCGATGTCGGTGGAGGATTATAAAACAGCAGTGAGATCTGTAGTCCAGTCAGGTGGCAGGGTTGTCCTTAGAAATTTTCAAGAACTTCATAGAAATTTCAGGAAATTTGTCTGGGGGAGTTTTCCGTCATTTTCATGGAATTTGTGGAAATGCTTAATACTTTCCTGTCATGGTTGAGCTACTTAACCTGACACGCCAGATGGATGTGTTTCACACATCCATCTGGAAAAGCTTCAATAGGAAATGTTTGAGATAAGGCAGAGGCTTTGAAAAAAAACTCTAAGTTTGATTGGATGAACGCTCTGTCTGTCACATCTCTACGGGCCAATCAGAGCACCAAAACACAGGACGTAGCCGCTATCAAGCTCATTTTTGAAAAGAAAACAACTCACTGCTGTTCTTTGTTCTTCTTTTAATGAAGAAATATCTTGACGACCAAATGCATTAAGTCTGGTATACACTGTGTGATTTTGGGCTGTCACAGCAAAAGATGACCAATCGTGTCGGTATATTTGGTTGTGGCTCTAAAACGATGCGATTACGTTTTTTTCTTGCATATCTGCAAACATTGTAGCCTGCGATTCAGCAGCGTTTGGAGGGAGTTGTCATTGTATGGTCAGCACACGTCAAACTTGATGTTGTATGAGATAAATGTTGCACAGTCTAGCTTGCCAAACTTAGAAGACTGCCAAAAATGCACAGGGTTTAATGTGCTTACTGGTGACTTTTTTAGGTTTCTAATATTTTGCGCCTCCTACATCCTGCCAGTGCTTCTGCCTGCCACCAACCAACCAACTCACCTTTATTTGCACCGTTGTAAATAAACGCCTTTCACCTACTCTGTTGGTTCGTGCTCTGCTTGTGGGTCCTAGTCAGAAAATCGACACACTTTTCAGGAATTTACATGGATTTTTGGGGATTTTTTTTTTATATCGTAATGTTTCGGCTTTATGATAAAGTTTCATTAAAATTTTGTAAATATTTTAGGAAATTTTTGGGTACATTTTATGCAATACGAGAATTTTCACACAAATTTTTGGTAATTTCTTTGAAATTTTACAGAAAAAGTGTGGATTTTAGAAAGGAAAAGTTCTAGAATCCAGAACTGGAAACTTTGTTCACACTTGGCAGACCTGGTGGCATGGGTGGGCACTGGGGGGCAGTGCCCGCCGTGGGTTTTGTTTTTTCCTTAGAGTAGCCATTTTCTATTATTCCTATCTCGATTTGTCGATCCTACAATGCAACCAATCCAACCAACCAACGAAGGCAACGTGCTAGACAATTACAAATAGAGGGGGACGGGTCACTGAGTCATACCGAGTCATATGTTGAGCTGGGTCTGACACTTGGGCTGAACAAGTCTTTGTGATCCGTTATTGAAATGACTCCACCACACCTCTCTAAAAGATCAACACCATTTCTGACAGACTGAAGACCCCAACAGTCAAAACATCTGCTCCGGATCTGACCCAGTGCTGTATTTTCTGCAGAAACAGGACTTTCAGGGGATCTGTGGAAATCATTCGTGGTTAGAATGTATTCCTGTTCAAAGACAAGGCTGAGCTCTCAAACTTATTTGGTCCTAATTATCCCAAATAAGTGGAAGAAACTAAAAAGGCATTCAAACAAAATCTCAGGTCTCAGGAGGTTTCAGTTTTGGTACCTTGGAGAAGTTGTTCCGAAACAAAAGGGGTAGAAGAAGCATTAGGATTTTTCTTTAAAGCATCTTTTCCTTAAATCGAGTCTTGGGAAGGTTTGTCTCACAATCAGAGTTGTGTTATATTTGATCTAATACAGCGTGTATAAATAGTTCTAAAGGCTTAAATATAAAAGGGTTTTCATTATGAACCAGTTCCTCCACGGCCCACTTGCTGGTCTGGCTTTTTGTTGTCCTGCCCAGCTGGTGGATGCGTTCCAGACCAAAACCCCCGCTGTAAATATGTGCTCATGAGATTTAAACCTGCTTTACAAGCTGTGGATAATTATTTCCACAGAGTCACAGGTTCGTCAGTTTCATGCAGAAATCAATACGGATCATTACTGAGCTGTGTAAGCAGTGACACTTTATTTATTATTTCAGGATTTCCAAATGAGGAAACTAAATTCAAATTGGTTGTGCAAGCAATGGAACAAATTGGCAATAGTGCTCCGAGGATTAACGGAAGTTGTGTTTGCAGGAAATTTTTAAAAACTTTTTCACCTGCATATAAAGACTAAAATTGAAATCAGCATCAAAGAAATACTTTTAGTTAGAAATTTTGATTTGTTAACTTTTATGAAGCTTCAATGAAGCTATGCTAGCACTTACAAATAATGTACATCTGTTGTATAAGATCCAAAGATCAGTCTGAATATAACAGATTCTGTTATCTGGGATTCTAGGATTGTTCTGAATTATGAAGTCAGAGAATAGATATGAAAGTACACACAACAAGACAATCAGGCTGATTTTCAGGCTTTTGGAAATAACAGGTAACATTGCATTGATAATTCTGCAGGATATTCTTCCCAGTGTTTATTGGATGGTTTTAAGGCTGGTTGTTTGGCTACTTGCGGCTATATGGGTAGCATCTAGGTGCTCTCTCGCTTTCTACGTAAAACCCTGTTTGTTCTATGCATAATCAGGGATTTATTTATATTAGATGTGGGTATATAGGTACCAAGTGGTAATCCTTAATGCTCTGTGTGGACACTCATAATGAAAAACAGCAGGATGCCTTCATCCAGACTGGATGGGTTGTGCAGACACAATGCATGGCATGCATTAAAGACATCCCATAATCTCTAATATTCTGCTAGTAAATAAAAGGCAAAGCTTAATTCATATCCCTCTAGTCATACTCATAGTGATTGGAATTCCAGCTTATTTTAGATCTGTTTCATTTATGTCAGCTCAGTATAGAGCCAATCTGTTGGTTACCAACCAGGTCTTCATTTAGGAGAATGTTGTCGTATTTATTTTCAGAACAACAAAAGAAAGAAAAAAAAACTCTTTGAAAATAATCATCCATGAAGGAAAACATCTCCACTTCCTTATAACTTTTCCATCCATCCATCCATCCATCCATCCATCCATCCAATCAATCCACAAAGACATCCCTCTTCCCAATAAAATTTCCTGCAGGACCCTGGTTATTCTAGGGCAGTGTTACTCAACCCTGCTCAACCAAAGAGCCTATTTGGCTCTTTGGTTGAGCCACAATCTAGGTGGTGGAAAGTGACAAAAAAGGGTAAAAGTGACAAAAAATAAGTTACAGTTGGCAAAATGGCCAAAAATCATTAAAAATGGCAAAAAAAAAAAAAAAAAAAGACTGAAAAGTGACTAAAACTAGCAAAAAGCAGCAAGAAGGTGGGAAAAATGGTCTACAAGCAGCAAAGATTGGCCAAAATGAGGGAAGAAGTAGCATTTAATGGCAAAAGGCAGCGTAAATAGGTGAAACTTGAAAAAAACAGCAGAAAATCAGGATCCTGTGTAGATATGCCTGGAAGTTCTCCACAGAGAAGCAGCCATGCATCCTGATCAGAATCCCCTACCACCTTTGATACACAGGAGCAGCGGCTCCACATCGAGATCCACCTGGATGTCCAAGCTTCTCACCCTACCTTTAAGGCTGAGCCCAGACAATCTTCAGAGAAATCTCTTTGCACCACTTCAATCAATGATGTCATTCTTTTGGTCTTCACCCAAAGCTCATGGGGTTGGGAATGAAGATTCACAGGTAAATTAAAAGCTTTGCCTCATGACTGTAGTTGTATAGCACAAGGGGTTGCAACATGCTTTGACATGAAGAAAGACAAAAAAACATCAAACATCAACAAAACCACCAAAAAACATAAGAACCAAGAACACACAGAAACCCAGCAACATAAGCTGAGACCAAGAGGACTAAATATGTAAGAAGATGTGAACAATAAAAAGACAAACAAGGAAATAAAGCTGTTAATACGGCCCTACTAGCTCCTTAGCTGGAGGTCAATTCACCTCTATACCTTCTTTTTCACTGCACACAGCATTAGCGCATGCCAAGCTGTGGCAAGTGACTTCAAATGTTCATCACTGAAGATCACATGTTATGCATCGCATAGACCTACACACCAAGGTGCAGTCATTTGGCATCAGCATGGCCAAGGTTAATTGCTGCTAATGCATTGTCTGACTTGCTTGTTAAGCCTCTGTAGGGTGCAGAAAGAAAACTAGAGGACAAAGATGTCCTGCATGCACTGGCTAGAGTCTTGTGCATACAGTAAAATTTAGCCTAACCCTAAACCTTGGCCAGGAGAGACTTTGCAAAATGTCCAGTTTAGAGGCAGGGTTCTGGTTTATGATTATGTCTGTTTTAATAGTGTTGTTGGTCTTCTCTTCTGGTAAAATTCTTCATTTTTTAATGTGAATCAGGTTTACATCGGTGCCCCCAGACTTTGGAAACTCTTTGGCTTTGCACCTTGATACTGATGAGTATGCACTCTCCAAAACGAGCACCAAATTTATTGCCCAAATCGCCACGTCTAACCTTAGTGGGATTAAAGCTGTGACTAAAATAAGGGCTTCATTAGTCTATAACCATAGCAATGGCTAATACGTCACTGGACAGGGTGGCTATTAAAAGAAAAGTCGATATGGAGACACCATAAAGCCCGCTAAATGTTCACTCATCTCCATGTCTGACAGGGCAGACAGGAGGGAAACTTCTCTTTGTCCTCCCTTTAGTCTGTATTCCTCCCTCCAGTCTTTATTTCAGGCTAATGGCACATTGAGGTTAAGGACCATTAGTCCGCTCCCTGGACTATAGCTGCACCTATTACAGTGCTACAGCATAGCTTTCTTCAATGGGCCCAGCCCTACTTTATCACTGCTTACCCAAGACCTCTCCCAGAAGGTCAGGCTTTTCTAATGACTCGTGACTTGAGTCATGAGGAGGAGAGGAACACTGAATGGGGGAAAATTGCCTGTAGAGAGAGACAGAAGAGACGGAGCAAGAATGAAAAGCAAGGAAGGGGAGAGAAAAAAATGCAGAGGGCGAGGAAAAGGTTAGCGGTGCTGGAGAAGGATATATCACAGGGACAATAATGGGTTTAATGTAGACAATGGTGGAGAACTTGGGCCATTTAGGAGTCATTGTGAAGGTTCTTGATTCAATCAGAAGACGTTTTATACCATCGGAAACTTTAGCTTTTGACTCAATGGTGTTTGACGTTAAATGTCGAAAAAAAATCACTGATTTTCTTGATTGAAATGAGGTTTAACTTGGGTCTTTTTTGCCTGTAAAAATCTCTACAGGCAAGAAGTATTACAGTCCTTGAGACTGTAAACAATTTTCTGTACTTGTATTTCACTTTTGATTCATTGAACTATATTTCAGTCATTTTTTTTTTTTCATTTTTGAACTCTTTTTGCCTTGATTCCTCAATAAGTATCCTTCAAATTCCACATACTCCATGCATGTCTGCAGCGTTGCATGCATGCAGCAGCAGCCTGCTTGCACTCAGTGTGTGCAGCGGGGTGCAGCCCTGAGATCTCAAGGGAATACAAGATCATCATGCAACATTATGCAAGAACAAGTCTAACCTGAGAGTGCCATGAAAACAACAGGTTATTTTGCCTCTCTGAGGTTGTTTTCACTTCTGCGTTATTCCATGCTTTCTTTGCTTCCACCGTGGGCGAGTACATTAGCAAATGAAAAGGTTTGTGCTTTCTTGCATGGATGTTTGCCGTCATTTCCTTCCACTGTGACTGTGCCATTAGTCTCACCTGCTTCCATTTATCCCTGTGTGTATTTAATCTCTGTGCTCCTGAGAGCCAGCTGCCTTTCCTTCTCATGTTTTTCTGCCTTTTGAAATGAGTAATTTTTGCTTTGGACTACCTGTGCACTGAGTTTTTTATGTACATTTTCATTTCTTCTTTTTGTTGAAATCCTTTAGAGTTTTTGTTCTGAATTTGGCTTCTCCTCTTATGTTCTTGCAATATGAGTCAAAATTATTGCAGTCAGTGTTGATATCAAAATTGTCTGACTGATTTAAAATAATAATGATGAAAATACTGATATTCCTTACACGCACAGTGAAGAAACATCATGGATTTCCAGTGTCCACCATGTCTTATTATGTTATTAACAATAATGTCATATAAAGGAGAACAAATGGAGACAATTACAGAGGGAAATCATTACAAAATTTCAAAATGACACAAAAATAGGTGAATGGTGGCAAAAATGCCCCAAAAATGTAATGAAACTGGGATAAAAGTAGAAATCAAGTGGCAAAAAAATGGTGAAAATGGTGTAAAAGTTGGAATTTAAGTATCAAAACAATGTTAAAATGGTTCAAAGTGGCAAGAAGTGGCCAAAATGGACAAAAAAAAAAAAAAAAAAGATTAAAAGTGGCCAAAATTGGTGAAAATGGGACACAAGTGGCGATAGAAATTACAAAAAGCAGTTGTGAAAAAGGAACAAAACCATAAAAAAAAGAGCAAACACAATAAAACCCTGAAAAAATGGGGTAAATTGGCAAAAGAGGTAAAAAAAAAAGTGAAAATGTGTAAAAAATGGTAATAATGTGGCAACAAAAGGTAAAATGTGGTAAAAGTGGCCAAAACAGGCAAAAAAATGGGATAAAGGGAATAAAAGTAGCAACAAATTTGTGGAAATGAGTTTAAAGAGGCAATAAAAGTAGAAAAATGGTGAATATTGGTGTAAAAGGGGCAATTAAGTGGTGAAAATGGGATAAAAATGGCAATTAAAGAAAAAAAAACAAAAATGGGGTAAAGTGGCAAGAGAGGTAAAAAATAAATTGTGAAAATGCATCAAAAATGGCAAAAAAAAAAGTTGTAAAAAGTAAAGGTAACAAAAATATGTGAAAATGGGATGAAAGAGGCAATAACATAAAAAAAAATGGTTAAACGTGGTAAAGGTGGTCAAGAAAAGGCAAGAAATGTGATAAAAGGAGGAATAAAAGAAGCAACAAATTGGTGTAAATGGGGTTAAAGAGGCAATAAAAGTTGCAAAAATGGTGAATATTTGATTAAAGTGGCAATAAGGTGGAAATGAAAAAAGCTGCAAAAAATGGGGTGAAGTTGCAAATGGGGAAAAAATAAATTTGAAAATGTGTCAAAAATGGCAAAAAAAAAAAAAGTTATGAAAACTGGCAATAAAGTAACAAAAAAATTGTGAAAATGGGGTAAAAGAGACAATAATGGTGAAATGGTAAAGGTGGCCAAAACAGGCAAAAAAGGGACAGAAAGGGAATAAAAGTAGCAACTAATAAGTGAAAATGGGGTTGAAGATGCAATAAAAGTGTCAAAAATGGTGAATATTGGATAAAAGTGGCAAAAAAATGGCTTAAATTGATAAAAGAGGTAATATAAGTAATAACCAAAAGGCAAAAATGGGATAAAGAGCAATAAAAATGGAAAAAATTGGATAGACGTGGCAATAGAAGCGACCAACCAAAATAAAGATTTTAAAATGGAATAAAAGGAACTAAATAGTCTTGAAACTGTGTTAAAACTGGCAATAAAAATGGTAAAACAAAAGAACGTTGTGAAAATGTCATTAAAGTTTCAATAAAAGTTATGGGATAAAAGTGACTTTAGAAGTGGCACAAATGGGATAAAATGGCAATAAAAGGGGCAAAAATGTAAACTGGAGAAAAGTGGCAAAAAATATAAACATGAACCGAGCACTCATCAGTCTCAGAGATTTCTACTAGGCAGAAGCTGTGACCTGTTAAACATAAGAGAGATGTTGGCATAGTAATCTTAGAAGAAAAAACGGTGTGAACAGTTGTGGTAAATGTGAGTATCAGGCCTAATTTTCACACTCAGTCCATCTCTAACATAAACCATCAGTAGAAAAGGATACAAACAGAACTGTTTTAAACATGACTGTGTGATTGAGCCATAGCCATCTCTACCTCCCACTAAAAAGTGAAGTCAGTTCTACATATTTGTAATGAACTGAAGAGGACATGACTGTGCTGTTAAAGCCTTCCCTCTAAAGATGTAGGTTTTCCCAGTAAAGGTGCACGCTAAGCTGAGCAGTAAATGAAACTGTCTGAGTCATATCCAGGGTATTTGCCTGTCCTAGTTTGTTGAATTTTTTCCTGCTGAGATACATCAGAGTTTGACTGCATTTTCACTCCGTTCACCAGTGGATGAATGTTTTTTGAACGTTCCACAGGGTGTCCTGGATGCAGCTGTGTCAAGACTCAATTTGACGGCTAATAAAGTCATTTCGCAGCAGCCACCCTTCCTATAAACACAGCATGGTTTACTTTTAATTGTCTACCAGTAGGAAACAGGACAGACCTGCTCTGGATTTAATGTGTGAAAAATAATATATCGCTGATGGAGAGTAACAGTTCACAGGAGCGTTCAGACGGCATGTGTGGGGAGAAAATGCACTTAAAAGGGGAAGAAACTAAACAGTCTGTCCCCAATTAACCTGATGCAACATCAGAGTTCCAAGACAACATTAGAGTGTTGTTATCTTGGTTAAAGGACAAAAACACAGATCACATGCATACAAGTTCTAGTCAATGCTGTCTCCTTACTTCAGTTCAAGCTAGACAGGCGAAGTAGAGGAGTTAGGGCGGGGCTTAAGTCACCTAACAGTCCGCTATAACACACCTAGATCAGTCTTCTCTGTTGCTTTAGCAGCTTCCATTTGCATAATTACTTCTAAAAGAAGCTGGTTGCATAACAAGTTAAAATGTAGCATAAGATATCTCTGCATAGATATCTATAAGCTTTATCTCAGGCTACATAGCTACAATACCCAGGCCCACCCAGAGCCCACGCAGAGAACGGCCCATCCCCAGCTGTGATTTACTGATGATGTCAATGCATGTGTGTTGGATCAGTAGCATTAGTGCGCTTGTCCTGGCTAACACTTTCTTCATTTTGAAGCTGAAAGGAGAGTCAAGCTATTATTGGTTAATGGTGTTCAAATAATTTATTCATGCCACTTTTTAATCAATGTTTCTGACCACTTTTGCCACATTTGTTTCCATTAAATCCGCTGTTGCTACTTTTTAACCGCTTTTCACCATTTTTACCCCATTCTTTTCCTTCTTAACCCATATTTGCTGCTCCATCAATAAATTCAGTAAATGGTCTGTTATAACTCACCTGTGGATAACCACAAGTTGTAGTCAAGGAGATGAATTGCAAAGGCGACTTTTGTCTTCTGTCACTCAAAAACAACCTAATCAGCATATTTAGACGAGTAAATATAAAGAGCAACATTATCGGGTACATGCAAGTGGGGCCAGGCAAAGTAAGGACGGGCAGAAGTACATCAATCTGTAAAGAAATGCATCTGAGACTACTGACAAGCCAATATGATTGGCTGGTGGACAACCATCATTAATCCATCACTCTACTGTTGGAGTCAGGAGTGACCATATTTGGACAAGTGGGTGGAGCTCTACAGGACCAAGGGGTTATCAGGTAAAGCTTACAGTAGTCTCTCTGGCATGGCTTGTCTAAAGATGATGGTAGCTGTGATATACGGTATGATGGGCAAGTTTTAGGGTTGCCATTGTGATAACACCCAAAAGCAAAACCGTTATTACCTTTAATGCTATAGTGGTGAATTTATTCTTCATCACCATGCTACAGTGAAGACTTATTTCAGAACCTGAGTCTGTAAATTTGCTAGCAAGGAGAACTTGGGCCATTCCCCCATAAAATTAGACTTGGTTTGCCAAAAAGTAAAATCCCCCAGTGCTTGCCCTTGGAAAAAAAAAAAAAAAAAATGCAGGAATAAGGCATTTTTGCCTTGGCATCACTTTTCAGACTACAAGGCTATGCTCACTTCTTATATTCAGTCTTGGGTGAGACACAGAGGTGGTAGAAAGCCAGCAGAGAGAGCAATACAAGAGGAGATGTGTCATATTAGAGGGAAAGAGAGCAGCTGAGGCAGGAGCAGAAAAAGGATGCTGACAGGCTGATATGGCCATAAATCTGTGAAATTCGAAGTAAACAGGCTCTATAACACGCTGTTAAAAGTTTGCAGCATATTTAAAGTTTATATTATTGATTTAAAAGCAATCTCACTCCTTGCATGGTTAAATCATGTCTGGATCTTCGCATGCAGAGGAGTTCAGATTAGAAACACAGTTGTGTTATTAAGGTTGTGTTGTGCTATCTGATCAAAATGCTTCCAGGGGTTTCATTTTGGGAAAATATTCCGAGCATGTCTGACAGTTAGACAACCTTGGCCATCCCATACCCACATGGATGACCCCCTGGGACTACATTTCCCACCAGGCCTGGGAGCAGCACAGGATCCCGTTGCAGGACGTGGAGGACATGGCCGGAAAGAAGGACGTCTGGGCTGCTCTGCTTACCTTGCTGCCACCAGGACACAGATAACCAGTGGAAAATAGATTGATTGAAGGATGGAAGAAAGAATATCTGTTTCATGCAGAATATGCCAGCCGGTTGCGAGCTTATCAGACGTAAGGCATTGGACCACGATGTCTCAGAGCGGCCACATTTTGGCATAGAGGACAGAAATAGTTGAAAAAAAATGGCAGCGAGATAAGAAAAGGAAAGGTATATGCAAGAAGATACAGTGTCATTGTAGGAATATTGCCTCCACCGGTACAGGACACTGTGACTCGATAATGTCAGCCAGTGATTGGAAAGTAATTGCTTTCTAATGAATTTCAGCTTTTCCCTGGAATGTCATCTGTTGCCTCTCTGTATAAGATAACGTGTTGATGTGAGGACCCGCTCTCAGGGAAATAATGGGAAAGCATCAGACGCATAATTTTGACAAACTGTGGCGTGATGCAAGCCCTGCCTCAAATTATTTTTCCACATATTCTATGCCCAGTTGTAGTGCATTATCGTCAAAACAGTGGGGAGCATTTCTGTGAGCTCTGGGCAAACGAGAACAGAAATGCTTTTTGTAACAGGTTGAGAAAATTGCATCAGGTGTCAGTCACGAAAAAAAGTTGGCCAAGGTTATAGGAAAGTTAAAACTTATGACAAGTTAAAGGAATAGTTTGACATTCTGTTAAACTCGTAGTTTGATTTTTGCAAAAAGCTACATGGCAAGCTACCTGTATAGAGAGATATACAAAACAGCCTCAGCATGCAGTAGCTCAGCAAAATGCTTTATGATCTCCAGCTACGTTAGACATGCATTTTAAATGACATGACTCACTTGGAAGTTGGGCAAGCTTTCTGCCGTGCATCATTTATCGTGCGGGAGGGACATGGTAGACAAATATAAATGAGTTCAGGCTACAAGGGTTATCATACTAGGTAACTTTCTCAATGGGGTTCAGGTCGGGTAAGTTGGCTGGCCAATCCAGCCTAGTAACGCCATGGTCCATAAACCAGTTTCTGGTGGTTCTGGCTCAATATCTGCATAAATCTTCAACAGATGGAAGCATGAGGTGCTCACAAATCTCCTGGTAGACGACTTGACTCTGGTTGGGTTGTCTAGTGTGTGCGTTCAGAGGATTAAAGATGAAAATTATTTGGAAATTGTCCTGAAGTCTGTGGTCTCCAACAGTTTAAAAATCGTTCCAGATTTAAAAAATCGTCTAGTGTGTGGCTGGCCTAACCTAACAAGCATGTCTTTGGTGGTGGGAGGAAGCCGGAGTACCTGGAGAGAACCCACGCGTGCACAGGGAGAACATGCAAACTCCGCACAGAAAGGCCTTGGTCGGGAAGCGAACCAGGGACCTTCTTGCTGTGAGGCAACAGCACTAACCCTGCCCCAAGACAAAACAAGTCAAATACAATCAGTTAAAACCAGTAGAAATCAATCAAAACAATAACACTTGGAAACAAACTGACCAGAAACCAAGGTCCTAAACTCTGCAACAGCGTCAGTTTAGATGACAAGACACCTCAAACCATCTCTAACTGTGAAAACTGAAAACACTGGACTTCAAATACCTCTCTGATCATCTTCCATCTTCCAGACTCTGGGACCTTGGTTTCCAAATTAAATCAAAATTGACTTTCATCTGAAAACAGGACTTTGGACCACTGAGCAATGGTCCAGTTTTTCCCCCCGTAACTGCTGCTTATTTTCAAAAGCCTCACGATACAATGCATTCACAGCTCTGAGTCTGTGAGGATAGCTCTCAATCAGGCTTTCACATCTGGACATTGCAATTTTTCTCCAATCTTCTTTGCAAAACTACAAAGCATAATGGAACTGGACATGAACGGTCCTCTTGGATTAAAGTCTGGGCTTTAACTTGGCTAACCCAGAACATTCACCTTGTTGTCCTTAAACCATTTCTGTGCAGCTTTTGCTCTATATTTCAGGTCATTATGTTGTTGAAAAAATAAATCTTCTCCTAAGCTGTAGTTCTCTTGCAGACTGAATAAGATTGTCTTTCAGGACTTGCGATATTTTGCCTCATTCATTTCACCCTCTACCTTTGCAAGCCTTCCAGGGCCGGCTGCTAAGAAGCATCCCCACAGCATGATGCTGCCACCACTGCGCTTCACACTTTGAAAAGTGTGTTGGTTTGGTGTCTGCCAAACAAAGCAACCCTTTTGGACTCATTAGAATAAAGAACTTTCTTCCACTAGACCATAGAGTCTCCCACATGCCTTTCGGCAAACTCTAGTCCAGATTTAATCCGAGTTTTCTTCAACAGTGGCCAACAGTTGTTGTTGTACGTCTCTCCCATCTCAGTTGCTGAAGCTTCTAACTCCTTCAGAGTAGTCATAGGAGTCTTGGTGGTCTCTCTCACTAGTCTCCTTCTTGCACGCTCACTCAGTTTGTGAGGACGGCCTGATCTAGACAGATTTACGTATGTGCCATTTCCTTCCATTTCTTGATGATGGATTTACCTGAACTCTGGGGTATGTTAAGTGCCTTGGACATTTTTTGGTATCCATACCCTGACTTATACTTTTCAATAACCTTTTGTCCAAGTTGCTTGGAGTGTTCTTTTGTCTTCATGGTGTTATGGTAGCAAGGAATACTGATTAACCAGGGCCTGGACCTTCCAGACACAGGTGTCTTTATATTACAGTCACTTGAGACACATTCACTGCACTCAGGATATGCACACTTTAAACGGCTTGAGTATGTATGCAATCACTTTTTACTGTATGTATTTTGGTTTTTGGTACACTGCAAAAAAGGAGTCAAAATTTCCGCCCTCATTACTACCCCACCTTATGGTGAAAACTTACAGTTTGCAAATCTTTTCTTCTTCAACTTGTCTTGAATTAGCACAGAAAATCTGGAGTCAATGAGATGAAGCCCTTTGATGTAGTTCATAAATATGTGAAACCTGTCCGTTGGCCAAAATGTGGAAAAACTGGCCTTTAACTCTAAATGATTTACTTCCTGTAAATTTTTGAGGGTTGAATCTCTCCCTGTGTTGTCTCCTACATTCTTAAAGTTGTTTTAATTCTGGAGATCCTCATCAGCTTAAGCTAAAATTTGATGTATTTAATTTGCACAAGCATACACTCATATGCTACCTCCTGTAAGTAGTGGTAATATGCTATAATTTCTGATGGGTACCACTCTTCAGTCCATCGTCTCAGTTCTGACAGGCCCTGCAGAACTGAAGAGAGGTGTGTATCTCACACAGCAGTGCAGATGTTATTTTGTGGGTCTGATTCTGAAATTGTTTATTTCTTTCCCTTCCCTCAGCCAGAGGGCAATGTAATGCACCCAATACTCCATAGCCCAAAAAAAGTGATACAAAAACAGTTCTGCAGAGTCTAATACATGTGAGGTGCACTGGTGCCTTTAACAACAAAATAAAACCAGCAGCTCATGAAAGCATCAAATTGATATATAAAACAGGAAAGAGGAACTCGGGGAAAGCAATAGCATGGCATGAATGTCCAGAAACACCAAAGGAACTCATATTTGAAAAGCTGATAACAGTAATTTATGGTTTCTTTTCCAGAAAAGCAAGGAGAAAAACTTTTTCTGAATACAGCAGCAGCATAGAAATAAAACTTGGAGGGCTTCTCACACCCCTTGTGTCCTTGTGAGGAGATGTTTGCTCCAACAAAGATGTTTCTGAATGGGTGTATGTGTGTGCAGACGTACATAATTTCTGCAAAGCTTTGGCAGAAAGCTGATTAAAGAGTGAATGAGGAAGTTGATTTCTACCCCACAGTGGACCCACAATGTGCAGGATTAATCAGGCCCGGCTCCTATCCATGCAGGTTAATTAGGGTTAAATGATAATTAGGACACCATTAAAAAGGCAAACAACCACAGAGGACCCTTAATCCACACAATGCTGCCTCTGCGGGTAGGTTTATTTGTTTGTGGATGGGTGTGTTTGCACGGAAGGTGTTTTTGTGCATCATGGATTTTTGTGTGTGTGTGATTTTATGAGTGAAAAAAGGCTTTATCTGTTTTCTTTTCAATGCATGTTTCTCCTCCCGGAAGCTTGACCTTGTGCTGAACTGTAAAGAACCAATGTAGGTTTTGTGGATTTTTGCAGAGTTGAAGGTCATGACATATAATTCTTCACTAATACATTCTTAAATAATAACTGAAAATATGATAAAGGAACACCCAAGGTTAGAACATCTTCACATGGCCCAGTTTATTATAGGAAAATACATACTCCATCTTCTGTGCAACACTGATGCCACCACTTGCTAGAAAGTTCCCTGTATAGTGACAATAGAATAATCTGAGACTGCCTTTCTCAGTTCTTGGTTTTGATTTGTATCGCTGTGAATGAAGACATTCAGGACACGTGTTCTTCTGTGCAAAAATTCTTATCTCACTTACTTTTTTGATTTGCACCTTCTTCTGCAAAATTCAACTGATTCTAACAATTCAAACAGCAAATCCTTTGTCAATATAAAGACAAGCCCAGTATAACTTTTCACATCAGTATCATTCAAGCTTCCTGATATATTCAGCAATTTTCAGAAAACTTGGGATTATTTAAACAAATATAGACTCATTCATTCAGTCACTTAGAAACTCTGCTCAGCCTTTAAAATGCATCCAAGACATTAGGCTGTATCAATATGATTCAGCTTTTTCATATCATTCAGCATTTTTTCATAGTGACCTTTAAAGTTAATCCACTTTTGCATCCCTTTAAGGCTTCGTCCATGAATATCAATGGAAGAGGTGAAGGTCAGGGCACGTAATTCTTGGCTAATACACTCTTAGGGTTGGAGCATCTTCACGTGGCCCAGTTGACCGTAGGAAAAAAAAGCAGATGCCAACATGTGTTCAACACTGATGTCACCACTTGCTGGAAAGTTCCCAAGAGTGAAAATAGAACTATTATCCAGATTAACCTTAACCTTGCAAAGCAGATGGTTTTGCCCGTTTTCTTGTTTTTCACTGGCGAATCCATCTTGCAAAGCTTCCATCCGAACAGTTTGGGCCCAGTTAGAAAGTGACAGGACCAATCAGCGACAAGGGGCAGTACTTTCAGGTGCAGCAGAGTCGTGACATAAACAAGCAGCAGCAAGAGCTGGTGCGGTTATGGAGGAAGAGATTAGCGCGGATGCTGCTAAAGCGCCAGTTTTATCAGAACTTGACGACATTTCTTGGTTAAAAGAAGAACAAAGAACAGCAGTGAGTTATTTCCTTTTCAAAAACGACAAAAGTCGAGTACTTACATGTATAGTCATGTATAGTATAGGCGCCATGTTTCACGTTATTCCTTACTAGCTGTGCACGCGCTGCTCGATAGCGGCTACGTCACAGGGTTTGTTGCTCTTATTGGCACATAGAGATGTGACAGAATGTTCAACCAATCACACTCCGAGTTTTTTTCAAAGCCTCTGCCTTTTCTCAAAGGTTTCCTATTGAAGCTTTCCCAGATGGATGTGAGAAACAAATCCATCTGGTGTGTCAGGTTAGATTATCCTGGTTTAACCTGGTGTTTCACACATCCATCTGGTAAACCTCCCATAGACAGCGTTTGGGAAAGGGCAGAGCCTTTGAAAAAGAATGTGGAGGGTGATTGGATGATTGTTCTGTCTGTCACATCTTTACAGGCCAATCAGAGCAACAAAACACACGATGTCTTAGCCCCAAACTGAGGTGCGCTGTTAATAAGAACCCCGAATTTCCATATACAGCGTGCGCGCCATGCACTGAAGCGCCGCGGGACCTGCAGTGTATCTGAAACGAAGCGGAGCGGAGTGGCACTCCAGGCACACGGCGCTGCCGGTCTAGAGCGCCGGCTATGGAAATGCTCTGATAGACTAGAGAGGGAGCGAAGTGCACCGCAGTTCGATTCGCCGGCGTTCTGCGGCGCGCTGAGGCGCTCACACTGTATATGGAAATTTGGGGGAAGTAAACTCCTGCATAACGCGAGGCATGTTGAATATAGACATGTCAGGACACAACTTTTGTTGTTTTTGAAAAGAAATGAATTCAATGCTGTCCTTTGTTCTTCTTTTAACAAAGAAATGTCCTCAAGTTCTGATTAAACGTACGCTTTAGCAGCATCCATGCTAATGTCTTCTGCCATAATTGTACCGGCCTCTTGTCGCTGCTTGCTTATGTCACGACTCCGCTGCGCCCGAAAGTACTGCCCCTTGTCGCTGATTGGTCCTGTCACTTTCTAACTGGGCCCAAACTGTTCAGATGGGAGCTTTGCAAGATGGATTCACAAGTGAGAAACACGGGAATGGGCGAATCTATCTGCTTTGCAAGGTTATATCCAGATGGCTTTGCTTCAAACATGATTTTGATATTTGTTGCTGTGAGTGCTGCAAAGCATTCAACTGATTTTAACCATTTCAACATCAAAATTTATTTCAGTCAGGACAATCCTGAAATGACTTTTCACATCAATATCATTAAAACTTTCCAAGATATTCAACAATTTCCAGAAAAGTTGGGACTATTAAAATGAATGGGTGGCATGCTAAAATTCTCACATTTTTTCATTTTCTCATTCAAACTCTTCAAACTCATGCATGTTGTCACTTAGAAACTGTCTTTAAACTTTAAAATATTCCTTAGAAATTGGGCTATTTCAGGATGTTTTGGCATTTTCATATTATTCAGTGTTTTTTCACAGCAACCGTTCAAAGGTCATTCACTTTTTCAGCTTTCGAGGCTTTTTCCATTCATTTCACTGGCATAGAATGTTTGGATGACAAAAAATGCAACTGAAACCACAACAAACTTCATACACAAAAAAATAGGCCTGGGTTCAAAAAATTGATTCTCCGATTCTTTTTTTAAAAATCCGATATTGATTCATAATATCCATAGATCGATCTTTTAATACGCCTTTTCCCTCCCCTGTCAGCTCCTCACGCTACAAGTCCCAGACTTTAGTCACTCACGCAGCCTGAAAGTTGACCTACACTCGCTTTACTAAAAGCATTTGGATTCTGATTCAGGGTTTAAATCTCACGCCCAGTCATCTAATTTTGGATGTCTGTGCATCAATATGAGCTGAATATCTCTTCCTCAGTTCTCTGAGAATCTCTTAAATGTAGAAACAACATAGGATTTTTTACTGAAATATCCCTACATGAATCAATATCGAATCGAATCGAGAATCGAATTGAATTGGGGCCTTGAGAATTGGAATTAAATCAAATCAGGAAATCAGTGGCAATAATCAACCCTTCAAAAAAGGCATCAAACCACAGGTAAACTTATGGCTTGCGTAAAACAACGAAATACAATGTGCTTTTAGTCCGTAGATAGCCAACTGTCACAAGAAAACCACTAACTCCTCTAAGTGCTGCACTTTAAAATTTTGGCACAAATTTCTGAGGGCACCAGAGGAAAGGAAAATTTTATGTTGCTGCCCTAGCCATATTTTTCACACTACCAACATGAAATAAACATGACTGCTTCATCAAAGCCTTTGAATTCTTATGGTGCAATCTGACTGATAATAGCAAATGTGGCCTTGGCAGATGACAGGAGTTTCAGAGCATGTCTTCAGGTGAAATAAGCAGCTCAATAGCAATCATCTAACATGCAGCATTAGCAGTTTAGTGTTATCTTTGCCAAAATTTTATGAAAAGAGGTTTTTTAAAAAATACATTTTTATCTATTTGAAAATGCAGCATTAGTGGTTTGGCCAAGCCTATCAGCACTTTATTCAGCTTGATTCATGGAATATTTTCTTCAACTCCTCCAAAATATATTCATTAAAACTTTCTTTGTCAAACTTTCAGTATACACCTCACAGGCAATGTCCAGTTTTTTTTTTTTTTTTTTTAATATTTCGCCACGTTCACACAAAGTTAGCTTAACTCTTAAATGAATTATCTGATTTGAATCAAATTTCATATATACAATCTGCCCCTCTACACAGCCAGGTAGTAATTTCATGGTTCTGCTGTAGCGACACCTGCTGTAAGAAGCCAGTATAACCTTTCATATAGAATTTTCAATATTTGTACAATTTTCTGTATGACATATATGAGTCCTGCTTGTCTCATGTATACATATAAGCATCTTGCGCTAGCTGTCAACATTACTGCCACCTAGTGCTGACAGTCAGTATTACCTCATATATAAAGTGGAACATGCTCATTATATTGATTAAATGACAGTGTTAGGAGCATCTACGTGGTCATTTTGCTGTACTCTGCCATAATGCAAGGGTTGCTAGAACCCAACTATTGCTACACAACCATGTTTGCGACACACCCTGACATGCATGCTTCAACTTCTCCACAATATATTCCACATCATTAAAACTTTTGTCTTTTTTTTAGATGCAGTATCAGCAATTTCAGTGTACACCTCACTGGCAATCGCCAGTTTTTCGATATCTCGCCGATTTCATAGAAAGTTGGCATAACTCTGAAATAATTCAACTGATTTTATTCAAATTTCACATGATGTTAATTTTTATGGTTGTGCTGTAGCGCCACCTGCTGTAAGAAGCCAGTATAACTTTATACAGGACGTCCAATAATCTTAAAATTTTATATATGACATATATGAGTCCTGCTCGTCTCATGTATACATAAAAGCATCTTGCTCTAGCTGTCAATATTACTGCCACCTAGTGTTTATAGACAGTACTACTTCATATACAAAGTGAAACATGCTCATGATATTGATTAAATGACAGTGCTAGGAGCATCTACGTGGTCATTCTGCTGTGCTGCACCATACTGCAAGGGTTGCTAGCACCTAACTATTGCTACAAAAACACAGTAGCAACACACCCATGGTATACAGATGTACCAAGGTGCGAGGGACCTTCAGTGCTGCTTGCACTAGTTTAATTTTTAGATTATTCCATCATCTGATATTTTTTATGTTAATTGAGTGCATCAATTTATATCTAATTGTTTTTTCTTGGATTTCTCATCTCATTTTAGTTGCCATCTTTTATCTAATTGTTTTATTGTTTTGGTGCGGATGAATCCCTACAGCCTTTTCAGCATGCTACTTTTTGCCAATCGCTTCTCTGCTCCCTTTTAAAGCACTTTGTACCCAAATTAAATGTGTCTGCAAGGTGCTTTCCAAATAAAGTGCCATTTATTGATTGGCAAGTCATTCTCAGTATGGAAGCATGCCAAAATGAGCATTCATAAAAGCTAAAAGCACTACTTTGGCAAAGTATGGGCTTCCACGAGTGGCTCTGTGGTAGAGTGGGTCATCTCTCTTTAAAAAATGTTGGCAGGTCAATCCCCTTCTCCAACAGTCTTTGAGCCAGCCACGCAGTAATAATGGTTGATTGGCATTGGAACTCTTCATATAGTAACCTCTAGAAAAAACCTGTGCATGTTTAAGTGGATGGGTGAATGAAAGCACAGTTTTAAGTGGGAGAAAAGGAAAAGTACTTACTAAGTGCAGATCAGTTACCATTCCACTGTAAGTGTTGCTATAATGGCTGTGCAGTCTTCTTCTTTTATGCAATGTGTTAAGCATGTGAAATAATTGATGCTCAGTTCTGAGTGTTCTGCAATTCTGCTTTAGAGGATTTCTATCCATCCATCCATCTTCTTCCGATTATCCGAGGTTAGGCCGCGGAGGCAGCAGGTGAAATGAGTCAACCTAGATGTCCCTTTACCTAGCAACATTTCCCAGTTCCTCCTGAGGGATTCTGAGGCACTCCCAGGCCAGGTGGGATATATAATTCCCCCAGTGAGTTCTTGGTCTTTCCTGGGGTTTTTCTCCCAGTTGGACGTGCCCAGAAGACCTCCACAGGGAGGCAACCAGATGCCTGAACCACCTCAACTGGCCCACCCTGTGGGGATAGGCATGAGGGTCAGGTTCACTGGAGGCCAGGTGGCAAAGGTTGGAGGCCTGAGCTCAGTAGCACAGACTGGTTTTTGGATTTATTTTTCATTTTTTCAAGATTTATTTTGGGCATTTTTGTGCCTTTTCCTATTTGATAGAGGAGGACAGTGGATAGAGTCAGAAACAGGGACGAGAGCGGGGGAGAGATGTGGTAAAGGACCTAAGGCTGGATTCGAACCCGGGCCGTCCATATACATGGGGTGAGTCTTAAACTGTTAGGCCACCTGCGCCCTGGTTTTTGGATTTTTATCATGTTTTGCATAAATGTCTACTCTGCCTCAAGCATGAACTGTGAGGTCTTAAGTCAAAGGTTTAGGTCACATTGTTCTTGTGTTTTTCCCTTGCTTGTAAACACAATATCTGAACAACACTTTGAAGGATTTTATTCAAGAAGTTCACTCAGACTCAAGGATTAAGCCATAAGATTTTGAAGTTCAAAGGTCATTGTAATTGGGCCACATATATAAACCTTGCCCATAAATGTGATTTCTAAAGAATGCCTTAAACATCTCCTACAGTCTAGCAAATGCTTTCACAGGCCTCTTATTTGAACCTTGCTTTTGGACGAGATATTTTTACATTACTTTGAGGTATTTTATGCAATCTTTGCTTAAATGTCCACTCCAACTCAAAGACAGTTTGATTGGATTTTTAATGTCACGGTTTATCAGCCAAGGTCACTCGACCTCATACTCATTCTTTGCATATGAACTGAATATTTCAAGACTGTGTTGGGGTAAAGTTTGCCAATGTCCACTCTGATAAAAGCATGAACTGTTTAAATTTTGGGGATGGTTGCCAAAGGTAAAGGTCGTTGGGCCTCATGGTGAACAGAACATTTCAACAACTCTTCAAAGGATTTATCCAAACTTTTGCACGAATGTCCACTCTGGCCCAGTGATTAGGTAATTAGATTTTGGAGGCCAAGGGTCAACTTGAATGGGCCTCGTGTTTATTCCTGGCTTTTGAATGTAGTGTCCTAAGAAGAGTTTGAGGGATTTCCTTTCAGTCATTGCACAAATGTCCACTCTGACTTGTGAATGTACTAATTACATTTTATTGCCAGGGTTCCTTTCTTGTGGTTGGGAAATCTTACGAATGATTTGAGAGATATTCATAAAAATTTTGGACAAAGTTTCACTCTGAATCCCCCATATACAGATCAGATTTTAACAAGTCAAAGGTTAAGACGAGTGGGTGTTATGTTTATCCCTCGCTGATGTGCACTATATCTTCCCAACCCTTTCAAGGGTTTTTCTTCAAACTGTTCCAAATATTAGTCAGACTCATGAATGACCTGATTAAACTCTGGAGCTTTGAACTCAGGGTCCTTGGGTGCTCAAGTCTTGTAAGGTTGCTATTTAAAGAATGCACTGAGGAAACTCAGAACAAACCTGGAGTTGCTTATGTAGGGGAGCTGATTAGATTTTGATGCCACTTTTCAACCAGGATGAGGAGACAACCACATTGGAGGTTACTATTTTTGTCTGTTAGCTTCAACTTAAACCACCTATGCATGTAAACTGCCTGTACTTCATGTTTACAGTGCTATCCTTTGATTAGACAACATACTCAGTCCAACATTTAAGCCCCTACTTCTTTCCCGCTGCTGTGCTGGACAACAAAACGTTTCCCATAGCGACAACAGAATTAAGAATAACACCCGCCACGTTTAACTCCATGACTGATGGGATGTAAATGTGTCAGGGCTGACCTGGAACATCCTCCTCGTCCTCTCTCAGATCACAACAATTTGCTCCTGTTTTGTGCTCGCAAATGTGACACCTGGATGTTGCAGTGACAAATTGGAATTGATTGGAGCCTTGGCTAAAATGTCTGGGGTTGTGACCCCTGAAGCTCAAAAGCATTTTCCATATTAGTATTCTGCACCTCACAGCTCCTACCTCGCAGCCAAGGTTTTAGAGCATAAAAAGAATCAATGCGCCTGAGAGTATCTTTTCACTTTTCTTTAGGTCATCACACTTTTTGACTTATTTTATTTCTCCGTCGTTGACAATGTTATTATAACTCCATAAGCACTGCTATTTTACAGCAAGGTCTAAGATTTAACACCACTGAGAAAAGCAACCCTCAAAGGCCTTTGGAATGACTAATAAAAGGGCATTATGTATACTGCATAGTAAACAGTCAATGGATTTCATTTAGATGGTACTTTTAGTCCTCTGAACACTCGGGGCTCTTTTTACTAAACATGCCTCTTTTACCAAATTCTACACTGAAGTCAGAGTGTGTCATTTAAAGAACCCGAACTGAGCATGCTCAGTCATTAACTGTGGTGTTAAGTCCGTTAACTAACTGTTGACAATGATGTTAATTACAAAAAATGATAAACAAATCTTAAACGTACGGTGAGTTTGTTTCTCATTAACATCATTTTTTGTATGATAGATAGATAGATAGATAGATAGATAGATAGATAGATAGATAGATAGATGTGAGACTCAACGCTGACCTCTACTTCACTGATTACTACAGTGTATATGCACAATAATCCAGAACAAGTTCTCTTTAACTCTAAAACAGTATTTATAATATATGATATGATACAGTGGGTGGCAGAGCGGCGCAGGGGTTAGCGCTGTTGCCTCACAGCAAGGAGGTCGCTGTTTGCTCCCCTTTCAGAGCCTGGGCCAGGAGTTTATATGTTCTCCCCATGCACATGTGGGTTCTCTGCAGGTACTCTGGCTTCCTCCCACCACTGAAAACTTGCTCATTAGGTTAACTGGTGACTCTAAATTGCCGGTAGGTGTGAATGTGAGCATGCCTGATTGTCTTTCTCTACATGTCAGCCCTGCGATTGACTGGCAGCCAGTGCAGGGTGTACCCTGCCTCTCACCCGATGACAGCTGGGATAGGCTCAAGCCCCCCCGTGACCCAGAATGGAATAAGTGGTATAGAAAATGGATGGATGGACATGATAAAATCTCTCTATATAAAAGTATTTATAATATCAATATAATAAAGCTTAAAATTATTCATAATATGTGATCAACTATATCTCTAAAAGTATCATAATATAATATATGATATGATATATCTAGATGACTATTCATAATATAATATATGATATGATATATCTGTTTGACTATTCATGACATAATAAATGATGGGATATACCTATGTGACTATTTTTAATATATGATATAATTTATCTCTAAAAGTAGTTATAATATATGATATAAATATAACAGTATTTATAATATATCACATAATATATCACTAAAAGTATTCATAATGTAATATATGATATACCTCTAAAAGAATTTATAATACAATATGCAATATGGTATTTATGATATATGATATATCTATATTAGTTTATTAAACAAAGCGCCCTTCTGCACTTAATTTAACAAATAAGTAATATGAACCTAAACTAGTAGCAAACTGTATACAAGCAAAGCAGAATGTGATTAACGGTTTATGTTAAGGTGAAAGAAAGAGAGAAAAGAGATGGAGAGAAGGTGGCAGCGCTTGTTTTAGGAGTAGGTAACGCTGTAGCATAACAAATTACTTTAATGCTACAAACACTGACGATGGTACTTAGAACAAATAAAGGCTCATGCTGAGGAGTCTGTAAACTGGAAACGTGTTGATTTCTTATTGATATGATTCCATGATTTTATTGCTTCTACTATGGGCGAGTGCATTTTGGAGGTTTGCTACAAAGGATGTGTGGTTTCGTGGACAAGTCGGTGGTTTTCACTTCAAAGGGAACTTTTCTTGCCTCCTGATGACCTTTTGCTGATGCAGGAAGAGACGTGATGTTGATAAAGTGAGGATTTATCATCGGGAGTCCATGCATTGTGTTTTGCATGCTTGCACACATCTCTCCGGCTGTGTGGATCAGTCTGCTCTATGTGAACTGATGTAGTTGGCAGCGGCCAGCATTGAAAAACAGACTGTTGAACTGCTCCGACTGGAGAAGGAGCAGTTTACTTTGCGGTACAATTTGCCGACGGAATATGGCAATGCCTTAGTATGTGGAAATTGGAAGTAAGCCTATAGCTGCATAACTCAAGGACAGTAAAAGTCTGAGCCTTCTCCTATAGACTGTCTGCCTCATAAAACCCTGATGGTTAGATGATTCCAAAGGAGAGAGGCCTAATGAATAATGACTACCATGAGCAGGCCTGCATTTTGGGTATCTTAGGTTCTTAAGGGGGAAAAATGGAACTATGAGCCTATTAAAGTTATTGCCTGACCAGTGAGAGCTTTCAAGTTAAGAAGAAGAATTTCAAAGTCTATCCTAGATTTGATTAACAGGGAGTTAGAGAGGCAAAGCGTGTGAATGCCAGTCAATCTGAGTTCCGCCAAGCACACAGTATTTCAGTGGGTTTAAATTCTAAAATGGGCCGTTTGGAACAAAGGCTTTTAGAGCTTGAGTGTATAATTTTCTAATATTTTTCTGATGTCTAATGAGAGCATCAAAATTCATACCATTTTTACTATTCCAAGCCAAATTTCCAGAGGCTTCAAATGTCAATTTCAAATTGGTGGAGCCAATTGTCTGCGCTCATTTTCACCCCATTAGGAATGAATAATGCCCCCTAATAATCTGTATAATGATCACTGAGTAATTTGCATAAAATAAGTCAGGAGAATGTATTTTAATCCCTCAATAAAGGCCAGGCTTTCCACTGGAATGAGATTATTTTGGATGATTTAGAACAATTACGGCACTCATATTCCCTCTGGTGCTCTTATTCACTGCAGCCGTCATTCATTCGTTCATTCATTCATTTCTCTTGATGTATATCATCGCCGTGCAGCTTGAGGCCCTAACAAGAGCAGTGGTGGTTGTGCTGCTGGTTTGTAATCCTCTTTAGGGTCCCCAGATTTCTACCTCTGAATTCCTTCCCTCTCCAGCACCCTGATGCACTCTTGGTAGATTTATCAGCACAAAACACCCTCTGCATGCCCGAGTGAAAGCCCGGGCTTAGCTCTGATAGCACGGCCGTACAGTAGCACTGGGCATTTTATTCCATCATATTTTTTCTTTATTTTATTTCCTAGAAGGTTGCATCAAAGGTCCTTGTGTGATCCCACCGCAGCCCGGCGGAGTAATTCCTGAGCTGCGATAAGGGCTTGGATAAGCATAATGACGTTTGGAGGTGTGAAGTTTTGCTCCCTTTGAATGGAGATGGTGATTCTCTCCTTACACCTCTGTGCTTATTTAGAGCCCGGACTATGGCCTGGAATTTCAATGGCGGTTGTTATTCACAGACAGGTTTTTCCTGTGTGCGCCGGTGTGTGACCTGCATTCTTTTACCACCCAGCAGGTCCGGCAGCTCCCTCCTGATGAGTGTTGAGCTGGAAGTGTCACACGACGCCGCAGCTTAGGGGTCACTTTATCTGCAGCAGGGTACCACGTGCAATTTACAGCATGCACAATTTTCTATTTCGGCTCTAGTGCATTTTTCAAGGTGCAATGGGAAGATTTGGAGAGTGTGTTTATGCTTTTTTAGCTGTACAGCAGGATGCCTTTGGGAATAAAAAGGTCTGTTTTGTGCTCAGTCCACCAATTTGGCCCCAACTGGAAAATCTCGACAAGATATCTTCAACGACCTTTGGTGAAGATATTCACGGTCCCCTGTGGAGGATTCCTACTGAATTTCATGATCTTGCAACTCTTTCTCCAATGCATCCATGAGGATGACATTTGTTGTCTTCAGGGAAATATCCCCAACAACAGCGGGATGTGGCGTCATGACATTTGGCACAAATACTCCTGTGAACTGAGGCACCAGCAATGAGTAAATTCTGCCTTAAGTTAAGGTGTGGAGTCCACACCATACACTGAAACTAGTCAGCTTTTGACTCAGTATGCCTATTTTTTCAGCTGCAACATGGAGAAGTAAGCATAGCATCTTAATAAACCAAAATATCATTCCAGGTTTGACATTTTAACTCCATATAACCAATCAACGACAATCATTATAGGCAGAGTTTTTTTTCTTGTATCCCTCTCCAAAGATTCAGCAACCCTAGTTGCAAAAAAGTTGGTATGCTAGGTAAAATGTCAACAGAAACATAATCCAATGACTTGCAAAGGCAGAGGCTTTGAAAAAAAATCTCAGGGTGTGATTGGATGAACGTTCTGTCTGTCACATCTCTACAGGCCAATCAGAGCAACAAAACATGTGACGTAGCCGCTATTGAGCTGCGCATGCGCAGCTACCGAGGAATAACGCTAAACATGGCGACTAAAGACATGTAAGTACTCGACTTTTGTCGTTTTTGAAAAGAAAACAACTCACTGCTGTTCTTTGTTCTTCCTTTAACAAAGAAATGTCGTCAAGTTCTGATAAAACTGGCACTAGAGCAGCATCCACGCTCAGCTCTTCTGCCATTATTGCATCAGTCTCTTGCTGCTGCTTGCTCAAGTCGTGACTCTGTCGTGCCTGAAACTACTGCCCCTCATCACTGATCGGTCCTGTCACTTTCTAACCGTTTACCGGTCGATCTACGTTCCTACCCTCACCTATGATCACGAGCTGTGGTTAGTGACAGAAGAATGAGATTGTGGATACAGGCGGCCAAAATTATTTTCCTCTGCAGGGTGTCTGGGCTCTTCCTTAGAGACAGGGTGAGAAGCTCAGCCATCCGGGAGAGACTCGGAACAGAGCTGCTGCTTGAGAGGAGCCAGATGAGGTGGCTCGGGCATCTGCTCCAGATGTCTCCTGGACGCCTCCCTGGTGAGGTGTTCTGGGCAGGTCCCACCGGTAGGAGGCCCTGGGGAAGACCCAGGACATGCTGGAGAGACTATGTCGCTCGGCTGGCCCGAGGACACCTTGGGATCCCCCGGGAAGAGATGGACAAAGTGGCTGGGGAGAGGGAAGTCTGGGCTTCCCTGCTTAGGCCGCTGCCCCCGCGACCCCATGTAAAATTCTGAGTAAAAATATCCATCATTCTGGTTCTAGCTTGGGTCATGTATGTCACTTCCCACCCGCTGTTGAGGTCACCCCATCATAGAGGTAATCAGCCTGTTCCCTTTGAAAAATTGGGGAACAATTTCAGAAAAGTGTTCCTCAGTGTAAAATCAAGAAGACTTTGACCACCATCTACAGTACATAATATCATCAAAGATTCAGAGAATCTGGAGAAATCTTGCGAGTGATTTTTTTCAGAGTGAGTTTTTAACTTTAACACCTTTTTGTCCTCCTTTCATGCAGTCTCTCTGACCCTCTGCCAGTGCTTCTGCCAATCAGGACCAGCCAGTACACTCACCATTGTTTGGACTATTGTTGTTGTGCTCATTATATGTTGTCCAAATGAAACAGTATGGTCCACTCCTTCCTGACCACTAGTTCCTGACACCAGTATAAACTTTCTGCCACTCACCAGCTGGATGACTGTGGCATCACACACATGTCCTCTATTCTGTGAATAGTGTTGCATTAATGCCTTGTTGTGCTCTTATTAAAGGGTTTAATGTGTACTGTAGTGGACGCTGTGTTAAAGCAGACTCTAAGAGGAATAGCTGCTGCTTTGGTCACAGATAATGGAGATCCAGATAAATAAAAAATAATAACATGAGGTGATTTAACGGTACTTGATTGTTGGGCGGCGTAAATTATCTCCACTCATGGAAAACAAAACTGCCAGTACCAAGAAAGTCATTACACGTATCTGAGGAGTGTAATCTGTCATGGAGAGCAAACTGATGACACCAAACAGCCAGTAAAAACCTCTGCTCTTCCTCGCTGTAAGAGATGTATTTATGCAGGTTTTATATCTGGTTGTGAGAGTCAAATAAGACTCAGATTGTGATACCAAAAACAGAGGGGGAGGTCAGACTTGTATTATGTATGGTAAAAAGAGTCATAACCAGATTGTAACAAATGCCTTATTCAAAACTACAACAGCCGATGGATCACATTTAAATGTAAGGAGAGAGAGTCCATAAGAAGAGTAAACAGTTTGTAATAATAACTTTATTTGTATAGCATCTTTAAAAATGGATTTTTACAAAGTTCTTAAGCAAAGGCATGAACTCTACAATCAAACCAAACAAACAAGGTCTTGACAGTAAAACAAAAAGTTGAAAAAGCCGAAGCACAAAAGTCAACAAAAATTAACACAATTGAAAGGAGTGGGAAGGACACCAAAGATTATGAAAGGCAGCCAAAATAGTAAATGATGAAACTATTTAGAAAAAGGCAATCTGATATGATAAATGATCTGATTTAAAAAATTAAAAAATAAATAGAGACACAAATGACACCACATCATTACAGATAAAACAGATAAAAGGATTAAAAAAGATAAAAAGAGACAGAACAAGTAAGGGAATTAATTTTTAAGAAACCAACAGAGAGATAAGACACAGATAAATAGAGTAAGAGCAGCAGAACAAATAAAGAGTCATACAACTAAAATAAATGAATAATTAGCAGGGAACCACATAAAAGCAATTCTGTAAAAGTGAGTTTTAAGGAGATATTTTTAAGACACTGCTGAATCGGCGAGCCTTATCTCCTTGAGAAGGTTGTTCCAAAGTCGAGGGGCCCTGAGAGCAAATGCCTGATCTCCTTTGGTTTAAAGCAGGGCTGTCAAACTCAATCACAGCAGGGGCCAGATTCAGAATTTGGTTCTAGCCTGAGGGCCTAACAGGGTTGATATTTAACAATAAAATGTCAACCTTATTTTCACCAGCAATGAATTATGGGGGTAAAAACTTGGCACTGATGATAAATGATTTTGCGATTAAAAGGTGAACATGATAAGTTAAAAACTAAATATCTGATATAAAAAGTCAAGGGTAAAAGGTAAATCATGACATTTATAGTCAAAATAATATTTTTAAAAGTCTAAATATAAAACCGAATATAGAAACCATAAATTTTAAAAGTCAAAAACTGAGATAAAATTCAAAATCATATTTTTTAACAGTCAACATATGAGGTAAACATTGAAATCATAAGTTTCAAATGTCAAAATGTGTAATGAAATTAAAAATCCTGCGTTTTTAAGTTAAAAAAACGATAAAAGTTAAAGTTAGAGCTGAAAAAGGTCAAAACGTGAGATAAAAGTCAAAATCATGATTTTGGAAGGTAAAAAACTGGAACAAAATTAAAAATCAAGTGTTTTTAGGTTAAAAAATGAGATAAAATTTAAAGTTAGGAGTAGAAAAAGGTCCAAATGTGAGATAAAAATCAAAATCATGACTTTAAAAGGTATAAATAGGATTTCAAATTTTAAAATATCAATCAAAAAGGTAAAAATATGAGATAAAAAGTCAAAGTTATGAGATGTAAAGGCTAAAATATGAAATAAAAAGTCAAAACCATAACTTTAAGTCATCACTGTTGGATGCAAAATTGAAATATTGAGAAAACACTAATTTTGCTCCTGACTTTTTATCAAATTATTTTTACTGTTTACTTTTTCTAATTTTTATAAATCATCAAGGTTAAGTTTACATTTTTATACAGGGGGAAATCTGCTGGCCTCATACTGGTGGGCCAGTTCTAATAAAAGTATCATATGATCTGGTGGGCCGGTTATAACTGCACCACGGGCCGGATTTGGTCCCCGGGCCTTGAGTTTGACATCCGTGGTTTAAAGGCTTTTGCACATTGAGTCTATTTCTTTTGTCCAAATTATTTACAAGTTAAAAAACAAAACCGATCTCATGTTGTTCTAATCATGTTTGCACTCTGACGCTGAGACTTTAGTTCGTAGAAATGTTTTCGGAACAGGTTTGATGTTATGTGAAGTTTCACATCACGGACAAAAATTTTGGCATAAATGTGCAAACATGATTAGAACATTATGAGATCTTTTTTGTTTTTTTACATGGGAAAAATTTGGATGAAGAAAGCTGGCTCAGGGTGCAAAGGTCTTAGGTCTCAACTTTGGAACGACCAGAAAGCCCCGGCCCGAGGATCTAAGGCTGCGTTTGGAGTTTACATTTCAGAAAAAAATAACCTGGGGCTAAGCCCCAGAGACCTTAAAGGTGATCAGCGAAGTCTTAAAGAAATCATAACGAAATGTTAATCCAGATAAATCGCACGTGACTATCAACAGGTGTAGGTATTAGATGAGATCGGAGAGAGAAATTTGGTGATAAAAACTTGAGAAATTTCCTGAGATTTCTTACCGACATGCTGGATGATTTTGATGAAGTTACCAGAAAGAGGCAACAGGTGAAGTGACAGATAAATTAGCAGCATATTTTCTTTCCTGTCGGCTTCAGCTCCAGCTAACTATGGCATGTAAATGACCTGTTCCTCCTCTCCACAGCTCTGACCTTTAATGGGACGGGGAAGCAGTGGACACTACAAAACACAGGAAGCATGCATGATTCATCTTTGCATGACTCACCAGTCACCTCGCTACAATGCTGCACCATCACTTGTGTAAATATACAAGAATAAACCTGTTCTGCTGAGACTAGACAGTGTTTGAATGCACTGATGTAGATCACTGTTGTAATGATAAAAGCATAGCACTGATACGCTCTGACAGCTTATTAGAGGAAGGCATTTCTATGTCGCACCATGCATCACTCTTTTCAAGTATCAAGGATTGCTTATGCAATCAGTCTCTTACAACTTTTTCACTGTTTTAGACTCCCATTGTGTTCCACAAGTATCCAACACTCATCAATGCCTACTTATTTTATTTATGTTATGCCATGACAGCAGGTTTAATGATGTTTATACTATATACACCATCTAAACAAATGTACCCTTCACAAACATCACTTATAAAGGTACAATATGTAGAATTTTTAGACCTAGCTGTCTGTAATATATTTAGATTTTTACTTAAAAAGCACTTGCGTTGTCAGACAACTAGAAAAGTGCTGCATAAGCTCAAGTCCATTAACCACTAACACAGTGCATAATAAGTAACATGAGAAGTAAATTAATGAGTCTGTTAACCTTTATGTTCTATGATTAGCGTTAGTTTACCCACTGAGCTGACAGTGAGTGCAGCTCAGGAAATCTCTGCAGAAAGCTAAAAGTTAGCAGCATGCTACTGTAAACTTATCTTTTATGGCAAAGCAATCAAAAAATCAAAAAGGGCTTGCCTATTTCTGCCTATTTCTAATCACTTTTCTCCGCCCTTTTGTCAATTTTGCCAGAATTAACCACATTTCACCATTTGTTATGCCCAATTTTGCCAGTTTAAACCCAATTTGCCTCTATTATTTGCCACTTTTAAACATTTTTGTATATTTTTTTGCCAGTTTTTTTATCGTTTCTTTTTTTTTGGTACCAGTTTTTGCTACATTCTGATCCCATTTTACAACTTTTAAACCCTTTCCCCCACTTCTTCTGCCTATTGTTGTCTCTTTCTGCCTATTAATTCCTTTGTTAACC
The DNA here is from genome assembly GCF_018320785.1 of Cheilinus undulatus. Classification (NCBI taxonomy): domain Eukaryota; kingdom Metazoa; phylum Chordata; class Actinopteri; order Labriformes; family Labridae; genus Cheilinus; species Cheilinus undulatus. The sequence continues at coordinate 7,154,210 of NC_054881.1, read as the reverse complement.
CAGTTCTAACAATATTAACCCCTTTTCCCCACTAAACTGACCATAATTTCTTTTGTCATTTCTAACCATATTTCACCATTTGCTTTGCCTATTTCTGCCTATTTTTAATCCATTTTCACCTCTCTTTTGCCATTTTTGTCATTTTTAACCACATTTCGCCATTTGTTATGCCCATATCGACCTGTTTTTTTAACCCTTTTTCACCACTCTTTTGCCATCTTTGTTATTTTTAACCACATTTTGCCAGTTGTTCTGTCTATTTCTGCCTATTTCTAATCATTTTTCACCACTATTTTGCCAATTTTGCCAAATTTAACAATACTTCGCAATGTTTTATGCCCATTTCTGCCTATTTTTAATCCCTTTTCACAGTCTTTTGTCATTTTTAACCACATTTCGCCATTTGTTATGCCAATTTCTGCCTATTTTTAATCCCTTTTCACCACTCTTTTGTCAGTTTTTGTCATTTTTACCACATTCTGCCATTTGGTCTGTCCATTTCTGCCTATTTCTAATCACTTTTCACCGCCCTTTTGTCAATTTTGCCAGTTTTAACCACATTTCACTATTTATTATGCCCATTTCTGCCTTTTTTGATCCATTTTCACCACTCATTTGTCAATTTTGCCAATTTTAACCACATTTCACCAATTGTTTTGCTGATTTCTGCCTATTTTCAACCACTTTTCACTACTCTTGTCAATTTTTACCATTTTTAACCATATTTTGCCATTTATTATGCTCCTTTCTGCCTATTTTTTTTAAATCCCTTTTCACCATTCATTTGTCAATTTTGCCAGTTTTAACCACATTACACTGTTATGCCCAATATTGCCACTTTAAACCCATTCTGCCACTATTTAACCCCTTTTGCACTACTTTTTTGCCTGTTTTTGCCACTTTACTCATTCCTGCTACTTTTACAATTCCATCGCACCACATTCACTAACATGGGAATCTTTACTCTAGAAGCTTTAAAGAAAATGCGGAGCCTACCCTTTGCTCTACTAGCAGACATTATTTTGTCATAAATATCTTTTTGTGCTGACCTAGTTTGCTTTTGTAGCTCATATAGAGCCATCAGTATTCATTTCAGTATGTTTCATAACCAGTAAACAACATTCCTCACTGTAGATGTTAGTGGCATTTACAGAAAACTATAGTTCCTAGATGTTTTAATGTGAAAGAACATTTCTGTGACCTAAAAACATTTTCCAGAAGAACAAACAGGATAAAGTCTGTCAGAAGTTGTTGGAGTCAAATATAAAGATGGAGATTTTTCATGGCATCGGTTGACTCAAACAAAAGTAAATAATATTGTAAGCTCCGGGGTTGAACAGAGAGTAATTTGCCTGAACTTTGTTTCCTGATAGCCGCATTAATCTTGTGAATCATGCGTATTTTCCCATTTCAGTAAATCTGTGCACTCTCTGGCACTCTGCGAACATCAAAGCTTAATGTGGGGCTTCTTTTTTGGCACTTTCATTCTGCCAATGTAAACCCCTCCAAATTTCATTTTGGAGCATATTTCAGGCAGGAGCCAGGGTGTTAGTGGGGCTGATGACTTCCAAAATGGTGTGCAGCGCTCGTGAGTGTGGATGCAGTGGTTGCAATATGAGCAGAGAAGCAAGGCAGCAGGAGCAGCGGCTGTGAGGGTGATTTACTACCACTGCTTTTATTATAGCGGGGTGTTGGATTCATGTTTCAGAAGGCACAGTGTATTATGTATTAAAATTACTCTATTTGTCTGCAAAGCACGCCTATTTTAAGGCATTATAACTGAAATGTATCAGTAATCATATTGCACCAGAGCTGAAAATGCATTAGCATACCATGAAGTTCTTCAAGAATTACATTTAATAAGAAAAATTACACCTGCACCAGAACGGCAGGTTTGATCTGGTGTTTTTTTCTTTTTTTTTGGGAGTGTATTGTATTCTTCTAAAGGCTGTCTTCCAGCTTGTAAACCCAGGAGTCTCATGGCTTTCATGGAGGAAATAACTTGAAGTTGATAAAACATCTGGAGCAAATGAAAGAAGAAGAAAAAAAGGGAGGAGAGAGAGGCAACAGAAGCAATTTTATAGCTGAAGTGCAAAGAAAAACACAATTACCGGGGGAGGAGAGCTGGAGAGCAGCTGAACGACGTGCATGAGCGCCGATGTTTTGTCCGTCTGCATTCAGTGAGGTTTAAGTCGAGCCACACAGGACTGATTACGGCAACAGGAAATATATTGAACGTCTCTCTCTCTGCAAGCAGCTATTATAATTGACAATCCCACTTTAGAGGCAGAATCATGCTGAATGGTTGTGCTTCCATTATGCAGTTTGACTTACTGTTGTCAGGCTTGTAACAGAAACTGTGTATGTCACTTGTCATTCAGTGGCTGGAGCAGATAGAATCGCTGATTATCAAGGTCTGCACGCTAAAAAATGCTCCAATGATAAAAATAATTGCGGCAGCATCTGCGAGGGGAATCCAGCATGAATATAAAGCTTTGTGTGTGTTTGTGTGCAAACATGGTGAAAGTAGGGCAGGCCCATCCAGCCTGAGAAATAAAACCATTTTGTCGCACCACACCCAATTTAGGATTTTAATCAATTTTATGTCGCTTATCGTAGCCGCTATTCAGCAGGTGTTTTCAGCTGCCGCGGCCTCGTTCAGTGCCACACGCTTGTTCAACTCAGCTGTGAACCTCTGATGAGATGCTGGGATGAATAAGTCGGCCCGCATTGGTGGTTTGATCAAGGTCAGGTTCTACAAAAGCAAACCATTTCAAAAGGAGAGAAGAGGCTTTTTTGGGGGGATAAAATGGTCACTTTTGTTAGTGAAGGCTCATCCCGCCGTGCTGCCAATGTAAACCAAAGCTCTTCAACTTTTTCTTTTTAAACTGAGAGTGATTTTTTTAAAAATGAGAGTGGCGAGAGCAACATGCATTACATTGCTAATATTAAGTTCATTATCAAATAAATAAAAATGTTCCCTGAGGAAAAATTACACAACCAGTGCACTCAGGTAAATATGCAGTTATTCTGGTTAAATTTGCTCAAGTTAAAGTACTGGTCAATAAATCTGCTCAACTCAAAGTAAAACATTTTTAATTCTGAGTTCACTTAAAGTCCTGAGTAGTAACTTTGGACTTGTACAGTAAATATGATCTCTCCTTATTGGCAATAACAAAAAGAAGATAGATCTCTAACCAGGGTGTTCAGGTAAAGTCATAATAGCAAAACAAACAAAAACAGAGAATTGGTACAATATTACAAGGGCAAAGGTCAGAGGTAGTGGCTATTGGTTAGGGGGTTAGGTTTAGGGTACCACCACCTAATAAGCAGAGAACTGACACAATATTTCAGGGGGTAGGGGTAGGGTTAGAGGGTTATAGTTAGTGGGTAAAACACCACCTAATTAACAGAGAATTGACACAATATAACAAGGGTAAGGGTTAGGGGTAATGGCTTTTGATTGGGGGGTAAAGCTTAGGGTAAAACACCACCTAATTAACATATATTTGACACAATATTACAAGGAGCAGGGGTAGGGTAAGGGGATTAGATTTGAGGTTAGAGGTAAAGGGATTAGGGTTAGGGGATTAACTTTACGATAAAACACCACCTAATTGAGAATGGACACAACATCAGGGGGGTAAGGGAAAGGGTAGAGGCTTTTGGTTAAGGGGATAGGTTGAGGCTAAAATGTCACCTAATTTACAGAGAAATGACACAATATTACCATGGTTAGGGTTAGAGGGTTATTGTTAGGGATAAGGTTGAGGGTTCGAGGGTAAAGGATTAGGGTTTGGGGATTACGTTGAGGATGAAAAAAAAAAACACCTAATAGAGAATTAACACAATATTATTAGGGTATGGGTTGGAGTTAAAGGGGGTTGGGGTTAACACTCCACCTAATAAACAGAGAATTGACACAAGATTACAAGGGTAAGGGGTAGGGTTGGAGGGTTGTGGTTAGGGGGTTAGATTTAGGGTTAGAGTCAGAGGGTTAGGGGGTGGGGTTACAATAAAAGTCCACCTAATTAATGGAGAACTGACATAACATTATAAAGACTTAGGGGTCGGGCTGGTGGGTTAGGGTTAGGGGGTTCGGGTTAGAGGGTAAGGGTTAAGGTAAAACACTACCTAATGAAAAGAGACGACACAACATTACAAGGGTTGGGGTAGAGTTAGAGGGTTAGAGAAAAACACCTTGTTACCAGAGAATTGCACTAATGTCACAAGGAATTACCTGATAGTTTATAAGTTATGTAAATACTTCCTCAAAATCACTATATTTCTGAGTTATAACTAACTAAAATGCCAACTTATTACTATTTATTTACCATATTATTCTTGAGAAACTGCTATAATTATCATTCATCACTATAAAATTACTACTTTCTTATGGCACATTAAATTAAAGGGTACATATGAGTAGGTTTGACTATTTTATCCACTGATTACAAAATTGCCTAATGTGAAAACATGATCCCTCATTTCTGCTTTCAAACGTGCCTATTAATTACACTCTACTGCACATCCATACCACTTAAGAACATTATAAGATGTGATCTCTCCCGTGCTTTTGCGTGGACCTTTTGCTCAGCTGTCATTCATCCCTGTCAACATTTTGTGTTACATGGCTTGGCAAGTTAATTGGAGTCAGGAGAGGTTGAAAAGGTTGCTGAAAAACACTGTAGCTGCTGACACCCGCTGCCCTCGGTGGATGGAGTTTCTCAGCCTTTTCCAGGCAAAGACACATAAAATTCTCTTCCATCACACCAAGAAAATGTCAACTTCTGTCACAGCTTAATGTAATGCAAGATCCAGCTCCAAATCTCAAACTTATTACCGTGCCTAGCAGGGGGTTACAGACCGATTTTTCTGGAAATACCATTGTAATTTTTTAAGGGATTTTCATGCTTGCCGGGAGTAAAACATTCCTGCATTTTAAGGTTTTCTCTAAATCCGACCACCGGCCACACTGGCTGCACGGGCTGTCTGAATCGCTTTGCTTTGATTTCACCTCATTCAGAGCATCCACTCGGAGTGCATTGAATGCCCTGAAGTATTGATTGAATTAGACAAAGAACCCTCACGAGGAGGGAGAAAAAGACAGAATGCAATCATATTCCCATTAGTGCCAGGCTGGGAGAGAGAAGCACGTGCTGGCCTTTTCTTCTAGCCTTACTTATTCAACATTAATTACCGTTCATTTCACACATTCTGTTCTGCGTTCATTCTCCTACTCTGCAAGTCATTTTCAGCCACTGCACATCAGCTTGGTTTCTCCGAACTGCTTTGAATTAAACTCTGAATAAGGTATCAGTCAATGGGCTGAAGATAAGCACCACTGCAGAGTTAAAGGCTCTAAAAAACCATTAAAGAAGTATTCCACTTGAGCTTACAGGGATACAAATGACATGCTGGACCCTGATTGCAGATTCTGAAAATCTCCGGCTTCTTCATGCAACTTTGTTCGAGATCTCATGTTCTGTAAAGGTAAAGGTGAGCAGAGACACAAAGAGAGATCACACAGAATGGCTTTTCACACGAAGGCTTGATTTTAAAGCAATTTGTAGATAAAGTCCAAAAATCTGCTGCTTCCATCAAAGATAAACTCGCTTCATGGTGCAACAGTCCGTCTACTCAGAGTATTTCAAATGATTTTCACCTCAAAGTTTGTTTACAGCTAACGTGAAAAAGATTTATAAAGGCTTTTTGTGGATCCACGGAGAGCTGAAAAAATCAGATGAATTAGAAATGAAAAAGATTTTAAAAGAAAGAAAGAGTTGGTCTAACCACAACCACCAGGGTCGGCTTCTTCACTCTGCTTCAAGCTCGCGGGTCAAGGCCACGCTACGTTAGCTGCTACTAGCATCACACAAACAAGCCTTTCAGAGATTTAAAGGTGTACGAGTTGAACTCTTTTGGATAATTTAATTTTTGTGAAAAGAGTGAAGATTGGGAGGAATAAATAATATTTTTTTAAATAAATCAAGGCTTTTTGTGCATCTGATGAAAAATTCAGCATGCAGTTCCTGAAAGTGAGTCTGTCTTTTGGTGTTTGCTGAAGAGCTATATTTGACTCAAACTAATAAAAAATCATAATTAACAGCCTATTTTTTCTAAGATGATGAGTGTAAAAGGAGAGATCTATTAGGTTTACAAAGCAGATGGATTTGCCAGACTCCAAGTCTGTCATCAGGCAAATCCACCTTCAAAGCTCTGATCTACAGCGCTAGTGCCAGGTCTGACAACCGGTCTAGCCAATCAGCGTCATTTGAGGAGAGTGAGGCAGTTGCTAGGGGCGTGGTTTGGTTTTACTGAAAGCCAATAGCAGTGGGGGCCTCTGGTGTAGTGATTAGCTCGGATGTACCTACAGTACAGTGGACATTGTAACAGAACTGGACCACATTTCTTTAAAAATTAAAGAAAGAACAGCAGTGAAAACTGGAGTATGAGTTGATATATACAGTCAGGGTTGCGAATCCCCCTTAAGGCCCATTTATACTCCCTTTACGTACGAAAATGTATACGTCCTTTTCAAACGATGCTACCGTCACTGCTCACATACTTCCATGTGTCCTTTAAGTTGGCATGGATGTTAACCAATACATCCACCGGGGGGGGCCGCCCAGAGTCAAAAGTTCATGACAACAACAAACTCAAAAACAAACATGGCATCTGTGGAGGAGGTATTGATAATGTACCTCTTGCATAAAAGACAAAAACGGAGGCAGCGTTTCTAACCAACTCGCAAAACTTTTCCTCAAAAAGTTGTTATTTCTTCTTCGTGTCTCACTAGAGCTACGTATCGGGTAGTGACAGCAACACTGCCCCCACGGTTTCCGGTGGTACTGCTCCGTTTGGCCCGTATCCGTAAGCTTTATGGAAACGTGCAGAAATACGGACGAAATGAACACGAAGCACAGACAGAAGGCTCTGCCCGTATCCGTATTTAACGTTGAGTATAAATGGGCCTTTATTTGGAAGCTAAAAAGCATGTTTCTTACTTAACCCTTAGAGCTCCAGCGGCACAGATCCGTGCTGCACAATCCTTTGTAAATTGCTTGGTAACTTTTGAACCATAAGTCATAGACACTAACTCGTTTTTTTCCTGTGAAAGCTCTGTGTTGTGCCTTTCTATATATGTTCTTCATGCATTCGTAGCTCTTGCAGAAAATTTTCTAGCAAGCCCAGAACTTGGCTGACTTCCTGGGGTCTCTAAAGACAGGATTGTCAAATACAACAAGAAGTGACACAGTTTAGAAAACATTAATAACTTTTGAACCATATGTCATAGACACTCGTTTTTTCCTCTGAAAGCTGACCATTTTGACATTCGTTTGCTAGCCTCGATGTCTCTGTAGCCCTTAAGGACGCTGTTCTAGCGAGCCCGGAACTTCGGTGACTTTTCGGGGTCTTTAAAGATTAAATCCACGGCGTTATATCCGATAATAAGCATCTTTTTGTCCATTTAAAATCCATTTTTGGTCATTTACTCTGTCATTTACTTTGCCTTTCTTCGGTGGGTAGCGCCATATTTGTTGAGGGCAATGTTTGCATGCAATGCATTGTGGGAGTTGTTGTCGACCAGTTGCTTCTCAACTTCTTAAAGGAACAGCGCAAATGAATCTACCTACAAAAATGTGCATGGACTTTTTAGTATATATGTAGATATTTTAAAAAGTCACAGAATGCTTATTTTTTCACTGTTTTGTCCCCAAGAGATGGAGAACAAGTCTGTGCAAAGAAAATTCTTAGTGACTATTGTTTACTGTTTGTTATCAATTAAAAATGTCAAGTTTCAAATTCCGATTTGTTTTTTTTTATTTTGTCTTTAGAGTCCTATAACTTTTTTATAATTCAAGTGACATTACTGCAGCACATACATCTTTAAAGCCCAGGTTGTCCAGAAAAAAAAAAGATGTACAGAGCTTGACTGTGCACCACAGGTTTGACGTTTTACAACCTTTTTAAGAAAAACACCCAGACGACACATGATGGTGAAAAAAATAGCTGTGAGCTCTAAGGGTTAATTGATAAGGAACGCCTTTTGTTCCTTCGTTTTTAACCATTGGAAATTCAGTATCTTTATAGTTTTTATTCTAATGAAATCCCTACAGCTGCCCTTCTGCATGAAACATGTTTTGTATTTAATTGTCCATTGTGAAGCATCATGTTTCCACCATGCCTGTTCTCATTGCCCAGTGAAAAATATTTTTGATGTTGCTGCCCCATGATGCTAAGAGACGCAACTTTTGAAAAACATGGCTGACAGGAAGACCTGTCCCTCCAATCTTTATGTACATGCACTGTGCAATGCATGTTTATGGTTCTTGGCTGGAAGATGGAGGATTGCTCCCTCCGGTTGCACCAAGTGAAGGATTTCAAGCATCTCAGGATCTGAGGCTAGAATGCTCCATGAGATTAAAAGGTGGATTGGTGAAGCATCGGCAGAACTGCAGCCGTTGTGCCGGGCTGCTGTGGTGGAGGAGGGGAAGCTTTCATTTCCCAGGTTGATCTTCATTCCATCCCTCACCTGTGGTCATGAGCTTTGGGTAATGACCAAAAAATGAGATTAAAGGTTCAACCGGTCAAGATGAGATCTCTCAGGAGGTTTTCTGGGCTCAGCCTTGGAGATAGGGTGCCTCGTCCATCTTGGTCATGCCCTGCTTGTTACAAATCGGTCCAAGCTTTGAACGCCAATGGTGCATTCCTAATGTCCTCTGATGCTGCCTTATTCGTTATTGGCTAACTTTCTCCAGCTCTATGACCGTTACCTCTGCCCAGAATCCCCCAGGAAGAGCTGGAAAATGTGGCTGGGATGAGGGCAACTGGGCTGACTTGCTTAGCTTAGCCCGCTGCCACCGCGACCCGACCCTGGATAAACGGAAGTAAACGGATGGATGGAAACTCATCTTCCACATAAAAGTTAACATCCATAGCTCTGCAATTTCTGGAAGCATCATCAAACGTGTCAAAACCCATTGAATCAAAGCTGTCAGAAATATTTGACCTGTGATTTCAGGAATGCTTTAAGACGGGGGCAGTCATATGGGCTCCTCTCTTGAAGATGGTAAACATCGTCCCATTCAAATCTGCTGGTACAAAAAGATGCTGCGTTCCAGTTTGGGAGAGGGTACACATCTTGGATGGGAGGGAATTTACCACTTGAATGATAACAGCTAATAAATACCTATTAAATAATTACCAATTATTCAAATGTCATAGTTGATTCAAAAATCCAACATCTGTGCATATCTATGAGATTTCTGTAAAAGATGAGATTACACCTTAGCTTTTAAGCTCATATGAAGGATGAAGACTTTAAAATGTGATTGCGGTGTGGATTTCAGATTTATGACATTTTAGACCAAACGATGGTTACAGCAAATAAAGAAGGACTTAAAAAGAACGAGTGGATTTTTAGGGTTAAAAGCTGGAATCAGCTGCTTTGCAGGCTGCTTTGTAAGTATGTTAACCCTGATCAAATGTATTTTTTCCTGCCTTTCTTTGAGGAAAAAAATGAAAATATCCCTGAACAGCTGGAAGCCTTAAGAGCAGCTATAAAGCAGAGCTGTTGTTTGAAGGTATAATTCAGTGATCTTTCTCCATTAGCCATTTATCGGACCATGATTACTCGGGATCTGTGTCCGATTGTGAGGAGAGAACTGTCAATTATCTATTGAATTGCCTACTTAACTCTCAAATGCACTGTGGAGGTCTTTAGAGACCGGAGATCATGTAACACCGTTTAGACCCCATCTAATTTATTCATTTATTCAGTTAAACCCTCAACTCTCTGCTTTTTTTCTTTTTAACAATTCCCCGATGTCAAAATGTCAAACTTATTGAAAATGCTTGTTTTTTTCTGAGGTTTCTGTTGAGAATGTCTATTGTATAAGTAGAGGTCTACAGAGAGCCAGGGTTTGTTCAAGTCTTTTCTTTTTCTCAGAATGAAGAAGAGACTCTGAAGCGGTTCAATGCAAATTCTAAAAAAAAATCCCCGGACATTTGATGCACGTGAAGAGCCACACCATAGTCCAAATATCCAATGTTAAATCTGTAAAGAATAAAGAGGATAGAATACCAAGAAGTGGCTCAAGGTTCACACGAAGAAAGGAGAGAACACAAAAGAAGAATAAATGAAACATGTTCAGAAGAGAAAACCTCTAAACCCTACATAACAGAAAATATTGTGACTATTGGAATGGTAGGAAAGGTTATACAAAGGAGTTATGCTGAAAAATACACAGTGGAAAGATCATGAGAGGATTGCTGCAATCAGAAGAAATCTGTGAGATATAAAGGAACAGTCATGAGATTTAGAATTCAGTCGATCTCATACCACAGCAATCATCACCCATCATGGTCTCATTAACCAGTGGTTCCCAAACTGGAGTTAGGACCAGTGTTCATTTTGGCAGCTATTTTTAATTTTAGTCTTAGTCTTCGGACAAACTGTCTTTTTAGTTTTAGTCACATTTTAGTCATTTCTGCCCTTTTTAGTTTTAGTCTAGTTTTAGTCGACAAAAACTCAAAAACATTTTAGTCTAGTTTTAGTCCATAAAAAGTCCTCACATGTTAGTCTTGACTTTTAGTCCAAGCATTTTTCTCGCCTAAATCTGCTACCAAACCATGGTAGTGTGTTTTATGCACTCTGTCAAAGCTGGGGTCCTTCCACAGTGCAGGCTTTTCTGTTGTCATATACTGTATTTGGCTTCATTATACACCATACATTTTCAATGGCCTAGGCCTAACAACCACTTTTATTGTGAAGCCATGCTGTTGTAACTCGTAGAGTAGGTGGCTAGGCATTGTCTTAAAGTAGGCAGGGTCCTCCTTGAGAAAGACATCCTGATGGAAGCAGATGTTGCTCCAAAACCTGTATGTACCTCCGAGTATTAATGATGCCTTCATGGATGTGCAAATAAAACACGGCAAGGACAATAACGAAAAGGGTAAAGAAGGGCAAAAACGGTAAAAAAAAAAAAAAAAAAGGTTGTAAAATGGCAAAATACAACAAAAAGGTAAAAGTTGGAAAACTGTCAAAAAGGCAAAAAAAAAAAAAAAAGTGGGATAAGTGCACATGTGGCAAAAATGGGCAAAAATGGCAAAAATGGATGAAAGGCAAACAAGAAAATGGCATAAATGGGTTAAATTGGCAAAAGGCAGCTAAAAAAGGCAAAAAGATGTAGCAGAAATTGGGAAAGGTGTTTAAGAAAAAATGAGAAAGATGGTTTAAAATTGGCAGAAAATGGCATATAGAGAGGGCTACAATGGGCATTAAATGACAAAAAAAAATGTCTGAAAAGTTGCAACAGTGGGATAAAAGTGGATAAAAAGAAAAAAAATATTCAAAAAGGTGAAAAGTGGCAGAAAGAAGTGGCAAAAATGAGTTAAAAGGGTAAAAGTGGGTACAAAACAGCAAAAAAGTGGCATAAATGGGCATAAAGTTGTAAAATGGGTGAAAAGTAGTAAAAATGGGCTATAAAATAGCATATGGGTAAAACAGTGTATAAAGATGGCGCAGAATTGGAATTGGCCAAAAGTGGCAAAAAAAAGTAAAATATGGGCTAAAAGTAGTAAATTTTAAAAAAAGGGAGGGGGGGGGCAAAATGGGTGAAAAGTGGCAAAATACAGTACAGAAGTTGGTAGAAGTGGAAAAAATGGGTTGAAAGTGAAAAATTGCCATAAAGGCAAAAATCTGGCATAAATGGGAAGATGGCAAAAAATGAGTGAAGCCTATCCAGCTGTCATTGGGCGAGAGGCGGGGTACACCCTGGACTGGTCGCCAGTCAATCACAGGGCTGACACATAAGCCACTTTCACATTGCCTCTCTTTTCCATGTCTGTTACGCGTTCGTTACGCAACACCTTTCTGTATGAAAGCGACTGTTACGCAATGGGGGGTCGATCTCGCACGGCTCTGTTACACCTTTGTGTGAATGGCTCGTTGAGGAATAGAGACGGGCATTTCTTTTCGCCTTTATTGCAAAATCTCTGTGTAAAAACGGCTATAGAGACAGACAACCAGGCACGCTTGCATTCACACCTACGGCCAGTTTAGAGTCACCAATTAACCTAAGCAGCATGTGGTTGTGGGAGGAAGAGTACCCGGAGAGAACCCATGCACAGGGGAGAACATGCAAACTCCACACAGAAAGGCCCTGACCAGAAAGCGAACCAGGGACCTTCTTGCTGTGAGGCAATAGCCCGAACCCCTGTGCCACCAAAAACGGGATAAAAGTGGCAAAAATGACCAAGAAAGTGGCAAAAAGGGGCAATAATTGGCATTACAAGGCAAAAAAATTGGTTAACATTGAAAAAGCAGGATAAAAGCACCTAAAATGTTCCAAAAAGAAGTTGTAAAATGGTTGAAAAGTGGCAGAAATGGGCAAAAAGGGCATCATAAATGGGCTTAAAATGAAACTGGTGGTTGAAATAGGTAAAAAGATGCTTAAAGATGATGCAGAAATTGGCAGAGAGTGGCCCAGAAGTGGTAAAAAGGGGTGGGATGGTGAAAGAAGGCAATAACGGTGCCTGCTGACACCTACGTATCTATTTAGTTTCAGGTGTTTTTTTGAGCATTCCACAATTTCCTGAGTCCTTTTCCCCCCCGTCTCCATGTTTTTAGAACCTGCTGCAGGGACCGTGTTCAAAATATGTATATATTTCCTAAGAAACAACACATCTAATTAGTTTAAAATGAAACTGTGATGTGTTTCAGCAAGCATCTTTCCTAGAATGCTCATGATGCATCTGGATGTGTTTACGCGAATGCAAGGTTAAAAAGCAGGTTTATCCCGCTGGGACCTCCTACTGCTACACATTCAAATCCCCTCCTGGTTAATACGTACATGTAAAAGACAGGTTTTTCTCTTGCTACATATCATAAGTCACTCATGACGTGCAATACCCTGCAACACTTACATGTCACATGTAAGTGCTGATTGAAACGACACGCAGCATATTACCCTTCTTCTATAGGGATCAAGGATGCACCGGCAGCATCCACATGCATGACTGTAATCCTGATGTTAACGTCATGTTTAGCGCCTGAAAACCTTCCTCCTGACAGTTAGCAAACACCTGTCTCCTGATGGACCATTCACTGGCTGTTTCTGTAATTTAGCAAACACTAACTGGCATCTATAGCTCCTCTGCAGAAACTCGAGGCACCTTCAAAGAAGATTTAGTGAGTGTGCGTGTTTTTCCTCCAGGTTTACCTTCATTATCATCACCATGAGGCTTTCCATCCCGGGAATGAAACATCTGCTGTTTGGGCTTTTGTTCGGCTGACAATTATCCACGCAAAGATGTTGTGTACACACATTTTTCATACTAATCCTTATCCCCCATCATCACACATTTGTCATTCTTAGGGCTCTGTTGGTGCAATATTTCAGCCTGGTGCCAAAAATGTCAGCGATATAATGCATGTGGGAGTCTGATTGTTGCATCTCTCTTTTAAATGAACTGTTTGGCACTCTTCCACGACTTAAACGGCTCTGATGCTTTGTTTGACATCTTTTAATGGTAAACAACATTAGGTTTTCGCAGCAGACTTCTGAGCTCAATAACAGTAAAGTAAGACTGGCATAAGCAAAGGAGGACAGGATGTGATTACATCATTAGTTTGTGCAACTTAAGGAACAAGAAGAAAAAACCTTAATGTGCAAAGTGTCCCCATTTTCCTTTTATTGTTTTCAAGCAGATGCCACGAGTACTTTGAGGCGGTACTTTAGAAAGTGAAATTGTTGGAGTTTTATTGCTGCTGAACTTTTGAAGATGAGATATTCTGCTGATGAAGATGTGTTAGAGATGCGTACCCAACTTAACACCCCAGCCATGCTTAGAGTTCTTGACTGGGGAGACTAAACTGGAGCTTAGACCTCTGCAGGGGTCAGATGAGATTTGTGATCAACATACAGAGCTGTGGAAAAAAGCCATCAACACCTAAAGGGACCTATGTGAGAAATTCACTTCCCCCTAAACCTAATAACTGGTTATTCCACCCTTGGCAGCAACAACTAAGGCCGCCCATAAGGGGGGATAAAGGGAGAGCTTTCTGGGCCAGGCCAAACTGAGGCCCCTTAGAGGTCAGGAAAGTCACGTTCTATTGTAAAGTTAAAAATGTGTTAAAATAGCACAAATAAGGCATAAATGGGTTAAAAGTTGCAAAAATGGCCAAAAGTGGCATACATGGGCAAAAAAAGGGTCAAAAAGTGGCAAGAAATGAACAGAGGGTGACAAATCACCCATAAATGGGTTAAATGCACAAAAACTGGAAAAACTGACAAAGTGGTGAAAAGCAGCGAAATTAGGCAAAAAGTTTCACAAAAATGTTGCAGAAATGGACAAAGAAGGGGCAAAAAGAGGTTAAAAAGTGTTAGAAATGAGGAAAAAGGGCAAAAATGGAATAAAGTGGTGAAAAAAAAACCGTAAAGTTTAGCAAAAATAGACAAAAAGTGTTGAAAAATGTGCAAAAAATTGAGAAAAGGGTGGCCAACATAGGAGGAAGTTGCAAAAAGATGTTGCAGAAATGGGAAAAGGGTGGTTTTGGGTTTTTTTTTAATGGCAAAAATTTGACAAAGAGCCGTGAAAAGTGAAAAGGGGTAACATGAAAAAAGTTTCACTAAGATGTTGTAGAAATGGACAAAGAATGGGCAAAAAGTGGTTAAAAAAATGACAGAAATTGGCAAAATGCTGGCAAAAACGTGTTAAAGTTTGAAAATATGGGCAAGAGATTGATAAAAACAAAAGAAGTGGAAAAAATGGGTGGAAAGGGCAACGATTTGTTAAAAAGTGACAAGAAATGGGTGAAAAGCAGCAATAAATGGGTTAAATGCAGTAAAAAACTGGCAAAAATAGACAAAAAGTTGCATAAATATGTTGCAGAAATAGGCAAAAACTGGTGCAGAGTTATTAAAAAGTGACAGAAATGGGTGAAAAGGGCCAAAATGGGAAAAAGTGGAAAAAAAAATTTTTTTTTTTTTTTTTTGTTTCCGTTTATTTTGTTTTGTTTGTTTGAGTGGCAAAAATTTGACAAAAAGCAATGAAAAGTGCAAAGGGAAAATGTGAAAAAAGTTGCAAAAAGATGTAGGACTGGGTAAAATGTGGCCAAAAATGACAAAAAAGACCAACAAAAAAATGTCCAATTACGTGCAAAAAGATGTTAAAAAAGTGGCAGAAATGGTTGAAAAACAGCAAAAATGGGATGAAGTGGCAAAAAAAGGGCAAAAAATGGAAAAGATGGGCAAAAGGCAGTAAATTTTGTTTACAAATGGCAAAGAAATGTGGCAATAATGGATGGGAAAGTGGTGAAAGTGGTTGAAAAGTACCACAAATAAATTATTCCAACATCATAACCCAGTTTTATCTTGACACATTTTTTAGCTCCAAAATGAGGGAACTGTTAGCCAGGATGCTAGCATCACAGCTGCTGATCCAGCACACATGCACTGACATCATCAGTGAGTCAAAACCAGGGAAGGCCCAGTCTCTGGGATTTCAGGGGACCAGCCGAATCTGTGGGTGGGCCTGGCAACATCTGCAAACAAGCGTTAAGTGGCACTGAATCTGTCACAGTGAAGGAATACTTTCCTACTCTTCTTTAGAGAATTGATGGAGGATGGAGGGTTTTCCAGCATGAACGCCCTGTTTAAGGTCACGCCATAGCATCTCAATCAGATTTGAGTCCAGACTTTGACTAGACCACTCCAAAACCTTCATTTTGTTTGTAATGAGCCATTCAGAGGTGGAGTTGCTGGTGGGTTTGGATCATAACTCAAGTGAGCTTGGGCTCAAGGTCATGAAATGATGGCATTTTCTGGTTGTGAGCAGAATTCATGGGTGCAGTTCAAGTGGTCCAGGTCCTGAAGCAGCAAAGCAGCCCTAGACCATCCCACTACCTCCACCATGTTTGACTGTTGGTATGATGTTCTTTTCATGAAATGCTGTGTTGGTTTGACTCATTTGTCTTTTACCCCAAAAATATTTTTTGTAAGGGTTTGAATTCAAACAAGCCATTTCCGTCTGTTTTTATTGCTCTGGACTAATGGGAACATAAATACACACGCAGCAGAACAGCAACAATGGTTGGCAAGGTCGTGGAGTCATGTAGCTGCCAGGCAGTAGCCGTAGTCGTACTCAGGAAGCACTGGACTGTATTAGTTTTGTATAGAAATTGGATGAAGCTGTGCACAAACTGGCACAAATGAATGCAGGCCCCTTTAAACGTCTTTGCCTGTAGCTCACAACAAAGCCAAATATTTTAATTTGAATTAAAGAGAAACATTCATAGCTCAGGGTGCTACTGTGTGGATGATGAAACAGATTCCAGGTTGAAGCCCATGCAATCCCAGGCCACCTTTAACACCCCTGCACATCACACAGAAGGTGTACAACCAGCCTATTCTGAAATATATTCCTCTTTTTGGAGACGAATAGGAAAACTGTTTGCCTGAACTGCTTATAGGGAGAGAAGCACTTTTCTTTTGTCAATTTGTCAGAGCTTTGAGAGGAGTGTGACTCCTCTTAATGAATGCAGCTTAGGCCCTGCACAGCAGGGTGGCACCGGGCTGATGCTCTTTGAAGAGGGTTTTACTTGAGTGCTTGCATCAGTGTCTCGCCTACAGCAGGGATGGTTAGTAACATGAAACCTGGGCTGGCATATTCCAGTGTATTCCATAGGGGAAGTACTCTGGTGACAAGAGGGTTGCTCTTTGGAATGATTAAAAGAAATTCAGAGGCCTCTTTAAGCGCTTTTTTCAGCTGTTTATAACCGAGTATTTGTAATTCCACATAAACAAATCTGTTGAGAAGCCCGGGGGGAACGAAGCACTGATAGGGAAACAATATTTAGTGACAGTTCTCATATTAAACCACAGAAATATAAACCCATTCAAGAGAAATATCAGGGGTTTTGAATGTCCAACTGTCCAGCAGTAGCAGGAATCATCTGTGATCCATCTTTGGCTTTTGAATGCTGCCTTAAGTAGACTTTTGTGCTCTTTATTCCACCTTAACTGACCTCAACCCCACATTAAAACAGAGAAATGACACCAGAGAAATACTTAGACCTTCATATTTCCATGCTTTGGACCACTGACCAAGCTGTACTTTTTGATGACTTCAGAGTTCTGTCTGGCTGCCTATCCTGTCCTGCTCTTTAGGTCAGGATATGTTTCATTTGCTTCATTGATAGTCCGCCCCACCCCGTGATTGGTTTCAGCTGTGCCTCATCAGCATTGCCTCCTGGGTGTATTAAGTCTGTCCTTGATGCACAAATCACTTCCTTTACTTATAACACATTATGTGGCTGCCCTTAAAGTGTAGGTGTCTGATCTTTTCAACTGAATGTGGCGTAAAAGTTTTATATCATCAAACATATTTTATATAAAGATTACCTGAGAAAGTAGTCAGTATGTAAGTAATGAATTCATTAATTAAGGGGGGGGAAAAGCCATCCAAACCTGCCTGGTCCTTTGTGAAAACATCATTACTCTTTAAACCTAATAACTGGTTGTGCCATGCTTGGCAGCAACAACTGCAAGCTGGTATTTCTTATAACTGGTAATGAGTCTGTCACATCACAGTGAAGGAATTTTGGCCCACTCATCTTTGCAGAATTGTTTTAAATCAGCCACACTGGAGGGTTTTCCAGCATGAAGGTCATGCCATAGCATCTCAATCAGATTTAAGTCCAAACTTTGACTTGGCCACTCCAAAACCTTCTCCAAATCCATCTATTACAGTAAGTGGTCCAGGACCATCCCACTACCTCCAGCATGTCCGACCATAGTTTGTTACTCAGGGTGTAATGGGACACACACCTTACAAAAAGTCCAACTGTTGTCTCGTCAGTCCATAGAATATTTTGCCAAAAGTCTTGGGGATTATCAGGTTGGGTTATGGCAAATGTGAGACGAGCCTTTGTGAGCTTTTTGGTCTGGTTTTCTGGCTTTGGAACTCTGCCATGGTTGTCATTTTTGCCCAGTCTCTTTCTTACTGTTGAATCATGAATTGAGTCAAGTGAGGCCTGCAGGTCTTTAGATGTTCCAGGTTCTTTGTTGGCCTCCTGGATGAGTCGTCAATGCACTCTTGGAGTCATTTTAGTAGACCGGCAACTCTTGGAAAGGTTTACCACTGGTCCAAGTTTTCCCCATTTGTGGATAATGGCTCTCACCATGGTTCGCAGGAGTCCCAAAGCCGTGGAAATGGCTTTGTGACCTTTTCCAGGCTGACAAATGTCAATGACTGTTCTTGAATTTCTTTGGATGGCACCATGATGTGTTGCTTTTTGAGATCTTTAAACAACTTCACTTTGTCAGACTCTATTCTGAAAATGTTTCTCAACAGTCAAAATTTCAAAACTGCATTTTTTTATATACTCAGGTTATCTTTGTCTAATATAAAAATTTGTGCAATGATATGACACATTTAAATGTGACAAATATGCTAGAATAAGAAATCAAAAAGGGGGCCATTGAAGCAACTCTGTCTTGTAGTTTAACTATAAAAGCCGACTTACTAAAGAAGTCATGTGGTATAGGGCTGGCTGGGCCGGGCTTGAAGAGGACATTAACTGCTCAGGAATATGGACTGGAATTATAAGCCTGATCTAAGCACTTGGCCAAATCTGAGTGCAAATGCCCTACAGGATCTGCTCATATACTTGGTATGGGGACATTTGGGGTCTTTTGGGGGCTTAGACCTTGCTGCTGGGGCTGGGTGACAGGGGTCCTCCCCAGGTCCATCCTTGTTTACAACCCCTCTCTTAATGTATTTTTAAAGCACATCTATAATGAGTATTTCTCGAGTCTCCTTCGAGCATTGAGCCCCAGGCAAATCCCACCTTTGCTTATTGGTAGAACTGTGAGTGAAAGGGACTTCCTTGTAGGCAATCCAATCAAACAGAATGACAAGGTTGTCTGTTATTTTAAAGGGAGTTTTGTCAAGCATCCAGTCTTTAATAGCCGCCAGAGATTTGAGCTGAAACGTTTACTCTTTTGCTGATTGATTCATCCATTTCTGTATCTGAAACATCCATATTTGATCGGTCCACTGGGATATCTGTCGTAGTCTGCAGAAGACTGAGTCAAAGAAGCTCAAAATAACGCTGACTCATATAAGAAAACGGGTGTAATTGGACATCCTGTTATTTTTGGCATATTGCATTGAAGTACAGCGCTTGGCGTATTTTATCTTTCCCTGGCATGATAAATTGTATTAAAATATGGGCGCTGGAACACAGCCGACGAGTTCCTTTCTCTCAGTGCCAGTTTGTCTTTGTCTCGTGTCGAGCATTCCAGCTGAAGTGTTTAATCCAATAAAGTTTTGGATCCCTGCAGTGTTTCCCTCTCTCCTGCTTTGTGCATTTGTGTTTCCTACCTGCTCTCTGTCAGAGATATGTTCCTGTTTACTTTATAGTTCTGACCCTTGTCTGTAGACTTGAACAGATGGTACGCCTTTTGTTGACGACTGTGTTACTGGTTAATTGAATAAACTGCACAGGCTGTGTCTTAGTAGTTTGCATTTGGGTCCTGTTGACTGTAATCCTGCTTCTGTGTTTGACAAATGCAGTTTAAGACAGAGTTTAAAGGAAACATAGGTGCCATGCCTATATATTTCTAAAATCCCTTCACATCCACGGTCGGTCCGCCCACACAGACCTATTTCTTCTGATCAAACTTTGAACGTCTCAGGGCTGTGTGGGTGTGTGCTAAACATGACTGACATCTCTATCACATCCCTGTCAGTTCTGTGGATCCTGTTAGGATATATGAACAAATTACACCTCAATCATCCCTGCAGATTACGTACATGGGGTTCAGCGAAATCATATGGTATCCTACATACTGTAGTACAAATCTAAGATCAACCTGAGACATGATTAATCTCAATAAATTCCTTCATTTTAATCGCCTTGAATTTAGATAAAGGCCTGTTGTGTAGGTTTCAATCCTCAGATAATTTCAAAGAAAAGGAGAAAGCAGCATTGCATGTGTAAGTGGTTCTAAGATAGCCTTCTTGTGAGCAAATATCTCAAGAAAGCTTTGAGGGATTTTCTTCAAACTTTACACAAATGTCAAGTCTGCACCAAGGATGAACTGATTTGAATTTGGAGGTCAAAGGTTGCAGACGTCTTTCTCGTGAATGTGATATCTCAAGAAGGCTTCGAAAGATTTATTCATGCTTTGCACAAAGACCTCAAAGAGACGTGTTGAAGGTATTTTGTCTCATTCTCAATACTTGAATCCTTTAATTTTTGTCACAAAAGTCACAATATTTTTCCGAGTATAAAGTCAAAGAAAAATTTACAAGAAAACAAACTCAGAATTTCAGAGTTAAGAAAATAGTAATTTATAAGAAAAACCGAAAATTTTAAGGTTAAAAAGTCTCAAATTTTGGCAGTAGAAAACCCAAAAATGTCAAGTTTTTTGAATTGTTAATTTACAACAATGTACATTAAAAAATTTATAATAAACTAAACTTAAAACAGTGGTTGGATCTTCAACCTTATGACTATATAGTCTCAAAATTTAACCTTAACTTCACGTAATTTATAACCTTCAGAGCCATGAAGTCTCGTAAATTAGCGCCTTTTTGAACTTGAGAATTTTCTAATTTTTCTTGGAAATTCACTGCTCCACTTCATTGTTTTTTGTAATAACAGATAGTTTATACATAGATCTTTTGTCAAGAACAAGTGTCTGTGGGCCAGTTATGTTGGGTTTTTGTCAATTAACAATTAAAGTTGATGTTTAATTTTTCCAGGGGTGGGGGACTTAAGTCTGATCTATGCTTATGCGTCACGTCGACGGTGTAGCTACACGTAGCCCTCTGCGTTGATGTGGACCCCTACTCCGTAGCCTGATGCGCACTTCCAAAAAATCCTTACTACATGTCGCGGCGATGCAGACCGCAAGGGCTGTGATTGGTCCACTCAAAATGTCATTTCATGAGAACATGAGAACTCTCAGAACTTGACGAAATTTCTTCGTTAAAGGAATAACAAAGAACAGCAGTGAGTTGTTTTCTTTTCAAAATCGACAAAAGTCATGTACTGACATGTCTACAGTCACCATGGCTCGAGTTATGCAGTTCCCCATAGAGTTTAGTCCTCAGTAGGGGTGCAGCTTGAGTTTTTTTCCAGAGGCTCTGCCCTTTACCAAACGCTGTGTACGAGTGGTTTTCTAGATGGATGTGTGAAACAAATCCATCTGGCGTACCAGGTTACATAGGCAGACAATAAGACAACAAATGCAGCTTTCAATGAATGTTCATGAAACACTTACTACAGGAATTCTGCCCATATGAAAGTGTCTTACTTATGATCCATTTATGTTCCTTCCACGGTTCCTGCAGGGGGGGTCAAATCACGAATATTGAAGGAGGTAGCGGGAATTTAAAAAAACACCGTGGAGGTAGGGGCAGACGTGGTAGAAGCAGTGGCGGTGGAGGCTGCCTGGTGATGTCAGAATATGCAAGTTAGATGAGTGAATTTACTCCCACCACAAAGTTTGGGTCATACTGAATATTTTTCTCATTTACAGTATGCCTTTATCTCTAACCACTTTCAAGCTGCAGCCTTTTGAAATCTTGATATAACAATTGAATATTTTCTTGAAAAAACCGTGGTGTCCAAAGAGTTAAATGTCATGTCCCTTAAGATTCAGCTTTAGCATGAGAACAGGACTTGTATCCTCCTTCCAGCGTAGGAGAAGAGTTGTGTGGCCTCTTTGGATACCGGTGGGTCTGGATGGCGTCAAAGGAAGGAAAGAACTCTTGTACTCAACTGGTCTGTTGCTGACTGCACTAAAACTTAATCTAAAACTGGGAATACACAAGAGCAGTGGGAGGCAACTGGTCTGCTTTCTGAATGGGGGTGAAAAGGCCCTGGGTCACTGGGGGTTTTATTACCTGTGAACCCCCCTGCAGAGTCTCTAATCAGAGAGGAGAGTGATGTTCTGCAAAGCATACTGGGAAAACGTGTCTTAATGGAAAGACATATCGTATCATATTGTACCCTAATGTATTGTATTGCAACCTATCCTTTCTTATCGTTTCCTATCATATTGTATCATACTGTGTCTACTGCATTGGGAGATAACCTGCTAAATCCACCGTCTATGCTGTAAAATGTATACAAACCCTTGCTTTTTAAAAGGCAGACTGCTTTGAGGCATGGCATGCATTCCAGGCTCTTAAATCCCATCTTAAACTTGACATTTGCAGCACTTATTCATACCCTGCTGAATCTTCCATCTTTCTTTAAGTAGGGCCTTCATTTACAGAATGTTAATGCTGCTTTAAAGTCTCAGCGTTTGACCACAAACTCAGGAGGAAGGTGTTTACTGTTTGGGAGATAAAGTGAGGGTCATTTTCTCATAGACTTCTCTAACAACCACTCTTCTTGCTGCAGACAGCAGATTTGCCTCCTGCTGGCCTTTAATGGAGGTTTAAGGTACCTCTGCATTGACTTCATTTGTCAGACGCTGAGCCTACATCTTCTTGTTTACAGCCTGTTAAAGTGCCTTTAATTTATATTTTTTATGTTTTCCCATTGCTGATCTTGTATTTCAGCCTTAATCTATAAATTCTAGACTTTGATCACAAACTTTAATATGACAGGTCATCTAAAATCCCACCCATCTGCAGCTGTGAGAGCAGAGAGATCCGTCCTCACCTTGTTTTAAAGATGCCTCAGGTAGAAAATGGTTCATGTCTCTGCTCCCTCCCCCACGCCCTCCCTCCAGAGAAAGTGTTGGAGCTGAAAGCTCTATCAAAAGCTGATGGGCCTCCCTAATGTAATTTCTCACAAGGTAAAAGCTGATAATGTATCCTCATATTCGCTGAGGTCAGTTTAACACAATAGGGTCTTTCATTTGCTCCCCACTCTGTTTGGTCTCAGTAATAGCATCTGAAACTGCAAAATTGGAAGGATCTTACTGCAATGACATTGACTCTGGGTCGCTATCTTCATTTTAAAGGCTGTCCAATGTTTTAAAGGGATTTCCACAAGTTTTCCCCATTTTAACTCAAAGGCCAACCAAAGGATTAATAAAGATGTTATCAGTGCTATTCATGTGGATCACAACATTTGAAAACCCAGTGATTTGAAGCCACATTTATGCTTCATTTAAGACCTTATAAATATTTCCCTGACTAAGATATTGATATCTGTGGACGTCCTAAGCAGACATGCATGCAAACATTGTATTTACTCCATTTTTCCCAGGCATAATCAGTACGTTTTTGATCATTTTCTCAAGATGTGGACCCCATGCAGAGCTGCAAAAGCACAAAGCAAACAGAATTAGGACGTGTCCACAATCACAAAGCCAATCACTACTTCCTGTTTCCCTCACAGGGAGCCGTCTGACTATTCTTAGCTTTCACTCACATGACTGACACAGAGGCCTGGAGGGCAAAAAGAGCTTAGGACAGTTACAGCTACAACTGACTGCAGAGCAGTTCTGTAGCACTGAGCTCTATACTCCATTCTTTAATGACGTATTATATCACCTAACTTCTGCAGAAAATGAGACATAATAATTTAGGCTAATTTTTTTTGTTACATTAGACCCTTATACAGCCCCTGGGTTGTTATTTTAATTGCTGTAACTGTAAAAGTTTGGAAGGTTCCTTTAAAAGCAAAGATGAATGCTAGTTTTACCAATATTAGCTCATTCACGCTGTTTTATGATACAAGAATCGCTCGGCTGTTCGTCAATGTTCTGCCATGAGCCTGAAAAATCCTGCTCTCCTCTCCTTAGAGGAGCTGTTCAGGTCCCGCTGCCACAGGAAGGCCCTGGGCATCCAGAAGGACTCACCCCACCCAGCACATCACCTGTTCCAACTGCTACCCTCAGAAAGACGGTCCAGGACAATAAGAACCAAATCTAACAGACTAAAAACAGCACATATCCCAGAGCAGTTTCAAAATTTAATGAGAAACTGCTTGAGCACTGAATGGAACTGCAAAAATAATTTCATTATACGTTGTACAATGACAATAAAATGATTGAAATGAAATGAAATGAAATGGAATGAAAAAACACCGCTGCCTTCTGACGCACATCCAAAAGAGTCCTCTACAAACAAAACCAGCAGTGGCCAGATGCACTCGTCTAGATTTGGCACCATTGCTCTGTTCTCTGCTCTCTTTCAAATTTCAACTGTTGCTGAAGTTTTCTCTTTCCATATCAGTATTTAGATATTAAGACATAAGTCTACAAATGTCAGGAGGCAACAGAATAAAGTAGAAGAACTCGAGACAACTTCAATGGAGAAGTATGATTGTAAAGAATTGCATAATTGTTAAAAGTGGCAAAAATGGGTTAATCATTGCAAAAATGGTAAAATGAAATGACAGAATTAGGTAAAAGAGGCAAAAAAATAGCAAAAATGAGCAAAAAAATATGGCCAAGAATTTAAAAAAATGTGTTAAAAGTGGAAAAATAACAAAGAATTGGCACAAATGGGTAAAAACTGTCAAAGAATGGCAAAAAGGGCAAAAAAAAAAAAAAAAAAAAAAAAAAGATAATGGGTTAAAAATTGCAAAAATGACAAAAAGAAAGGGCAAAAATGGACATAAACTGGAAAAAGGACTTGGCACAAATGGGCAGAAGTTGGTTTAACATTGGTTAAACATTGCAAAATAGGTAAAACAGGTAAAAAAAAAAAAAAAAAAGTTGCAAAATTTGCAAACAAAAAAACAAAAAAACAAAAAAACAAAACCAAAAAAAAAAAGAGAAGAAAACAAAAGATATGGGTGAAAGTGGAAAAATAATATTAAGAAGTGGCACAAATGGGTAAAAACTGGCAACAAGTAAGTGGCAGATGGGCAAAAATTGCCAAGAATGACAAAAATAGCCCTAAAGTGGCAAAAAAAATGGGTTAAAGATGCAAAACTTAGTTAAAGTAACAAAAGGGAGTGTGAAAATGGACAAAGGCTGGCCAAGAATGATAAAAATTGGCAAAAATTGGACAAAATGGGTTAAAAGTTGCAGAAACGAAATAGTAAGTGGTAGCAATGGGCAACAAGTGGACCTACAGATTGGCAGAAATGGGCAAAAAGTGGTCAAAAATGGTTAAACATTGCAAAAATGACAAAATGGAGTGGTATAAATGGGTATAAGCGGTGAAAAAAATTCAAAAATGTGCAAAAAATGGCTAAGAATGTAAGAAAACATGGGTTATAACTGGAAAAATAACATAAGGAAATGGTACAAACGGGTAAAAAGAAGTGACAGATGGGAAAAAGTGGCAAGGAATGACAAAAATGGCCAAAAAGTGGCAAAAACAGGTTAAAGAATGGACAGAAATGGGTTAGTTACAAAAAGGATTGTGAAGATGGACAAAAACTGGGCAAGAATGACAAAAATGGGCAAAAAGTTGATAAAGTTCCAAAAATGACAAAAAGAAAGGGCATCAATGGGCAGAAATTAGAAAAAGGAATTGCCGATAATGGGCAAAAAGTGGAAAAATGGGTTAAAAGTTGCAATTAAAAAAAAACATGTCGCCAGGAAGATAAACACAATACCATCTGGCTTGTGCTTTTCAAAGTAAAAGCCAGATTCAGCAATTCCATGTGAAAACTAACCTTGGTTGATGCTTTAATTCCAAAATTTTCCCGGCTCAGTTGGGGTAAGCAACAAATCAAATCATGTGTAAGGAGATTGACTGAGGTGAGGTTTGCACTGACAGTGCAAGCCTTAGCTGATGTTCTCTGCAACTACACACATCTAACACACCCAGTCTGATTATTATGTCCACATCGGAGTACTTTCTGCTTTGATCAGACTAACTCTAAGGAGAAAGGGTATGATTATGTGATATATGGCATCAAAGAATTTGAGAAAAATACCATAAAATTTTAAAAATATGGTCAGACTTCACCCCCACTGGTTTAAATGTGCAATGATGCCTCTCAGTTTAGACATTTCTTTGCAGAAATTCTGCACATCTTAGCATCAAAATTCCTTCAGGAACATGGGAAGCAATGCATCTTACAAATGACTTATTTTTCATCATGGAAGTGTGACAGAATGCAAACTCTAAGCTACACTTTTTGGCTCAGAGCTGCTGTGTTGTGCCACCCGCCCCAGGAGTAATCCTGTGACAGTGACGGCTGACAGTGACAGATTGACACAGACAGATTAAACTCTGCCTGTCACACAGACTCTTCTCTGCAGACGAGCACCTATCCCGTGTTCTGCCTTTCTGCTGCAGTCGGTTTCACAGGTTAGAACCAATCAAATGTCTGATCGACTTTGGACAGTTGGGAGACGTGTTCGGGCCGTGTTTGATCATTAAAAGGACACATGAAGCTCAGACACAAAGATTTACTGTCAAAGTTTAACAGGACAGCTTTAAGAAAAAGCAGATCTAATGTTGTTTACATCAGCTGAACTTCCTGTTCACAGAGAATCATGCATTCATTTATGTTTAAAAAAAACTTTTCATATGATAAAGTTTTGGAAGAATTTTCTATAAGACTGAAATATTGAATGGACAAGTATGAGGTGGGTTGGAAGGGCTGTCTGCAGGCAGGAGTTATAAGATTTTTATCCATGTCAGGATGTGAAGCTATCAAAAAATAATGCTCTATGTAGGGGAGGGATATTTCAACTTACATCACTTTTTTATTATGATGATCAAACTTTTTAAAAATGGATTTCTGGAGGGAAACATGCTTCTTCAATGTGCAGACGCGGCATAGTACAACGATATCACATGATAATTTTACAAGAAAATACTTTCTTAGGTCTGCTTTTGAGAAATCGAGATAAACCACAAGAATATAACTCACATGAGGACTAACCTTACCCCTACTTTAGGAGTGATGGGCAAAATAGGACCACAGTTTAAATAGAATAGTTTCTGAAAGTAGTTTAACAGTAGTAGTAGTAACATCATTTACCTTTACCTTAATTTCTGCCTCTTCTACAAAATCAGCATGTTGTTTGTCTTCATTTGAACATTGTAAGGATTTTTGGTAATGTAGAGGATCAGGTCAAGTCATCAGAATCACGTGAGCTCTGCAGTTAAAAAAAAAAAAAAATAGAGTTATCAGCATGAAAACAACATTTTATTTTTTAACTTAAATAATAATATGTAACTCTTATCAAAGCAGTAAGAAATGAATTTCACTGATGATTGATTTAGTATAATAGAACATTTTAAAAAATGTAATCCCCTTCTATAGAGTAAAATTACTGTTTTATTGGTAATGTTCAAAATGAGGATGGGCACACTAGCTAGGACCGGATGTGCACGAACGTCAGGATCCAAAAAATAAAGTAGAAGAAACAGAGACAAATTTAATGAAAATGGTTTGAATAATTTAAAAAAGTGGTTAAAGTGGAAAAGAATTGGCAAAAAGTGGCAAAAAAAATTGTGAGAGAATGACAAAAATGGCCAAGAAGTGCCAAAACCAGATTAAAAGTTGCAAAAATTGGTTAAAGTGAAAAAAAAGAGTGTGCAAATGGACAAAACTGGTTAAGAAAGGGCAAAATGGGGCAAAAAGTATATATAATTGGTTAAAAGTTGCAAAAACGGTGAAAAGATGGGGCAAAAATGGGCAAATATTGGTTAAAAAAAAAAACAAGTTGGCAGAAATGGGCAAAAGTGTCCAAGAATCATAAAAAGAATGGGCAGTGGATAAAATGGGTTAAAAGTTGCAGAAATGTTGAAAAGAATGGGCAAAAATGTGCAAAAAGTGGAAAAATATTGGCAAAAATGGGCACAAAGTAGATATTATTGGTTAAAAGTTGCAAAAATGGTGAAAAGACGGGGCAAAAATGGGCAAAAATTGGTAAAAAAAAAAAATAGATAAATAAAAGTCGGCAGAAATGGGCAAAAAGTGTCCAATAATTGCATAAAGAAGGGGCCGTAGATAAAATGGGTTAAAAGGTGCAGAAATGGTGAAAAGAATGGGAAAAACTGTGCAAAATGTGGAAAAAATATTGGCAGGAATGGGTAAAAGTGGCCAGGAATGGCAAAAATGGGCAAAAAGTGGCAAAAGTGGCAAAAATGGTATAAAATGGGTTAAAAGTTGCAAAAATTGTGAAAAGAACTGGGCAAGGCAGTGAAAAAGGAATTGGCAGGAAAAGGAAAAATGGCCAAAAAAAGGCAAAAATGGGCACAAATGGTAAAAATGAGGGGAAAAAAATGGCCAAGAAGGGCAATAATGAGTAAAGACTGACCAGGAGTGAGCAAAAAGTGGATAAAATGGGTTTAAAGTTGCGTAAATGGCAAGGATTAAACCTCAAAAATGGTTAATTAAAGTGGCAAAATTTGGGCAAAAAATGGCAAAAACGGGTTAAATGTGGCAAAAAAAAAAAAAAGAAAGAAGTGTGCACAATTAGGCGAAAAGCTCCAAAAAAAAAAAAAAAACAGGTTTAAAGGGGCAAACTGAAGTGGCAAAAATGGGATGCCATGTGATGAAACAGGTTAAAGAGTAACATGTATAATTTATTTCAACATCAGAACCTTTAAATGGCTTTGCACACTGTTCAGCTCTAAAGTGAGATAACTGTTAGCCAGTATGGTAGCGCCAAAATTCCTCATCTCAGGACATCACAAGTAAATCTCAACTGAGGCGGGCCCATTCTCTGGGTTTTTCAGAGGCCCAGCCAAGTCTGTGGGTAGGCCTGATAACATGCCCTTTTTGTCTGGTGCAATTATCTGTTTTTATAGGACTTTATTCCATAGTTATTATTTGTGTTGTATTTTTACAATGAAGTGATTGCTTAAATGCTCGTTTGAAATAAAAAGGACCATAATGCATTGAAAAAGCTGTAAATTTTCTGTCTGAGGGGCAACGTAGCCTTAGCTCTTCACCCTACCCCTCCATTCCAACAAGCATCAGGACACTCCTTCCCTAAGACGCGCATGCCTAAACATAGTAGGGTTGGGCAAAGTGGTAAGGGCTAAAGCAGAGTACCAGGCTTAGGACTGAGCCTAAGCCTGGTGTAGCAGCGCAGTCAGTATCATTAAATACATCTATTTTACTTTATTTGATTTACTCATCAATGCACTGGTAATCAAACCTGTAATTGAAAATAGGATTAAATGCAATTTATTCTCAAAATTCTGAGACCAACTCAGTTTCTTTATCCAGCTCTTGGCCAGAAGAGAAGATTTTTTTTTCCCTTCCATCCTTGGGTCAACCTTCAGAGAACCTTAGACTATAAAAGCATAAAGCTGTGAGACAGCAGCCTGTAGAAAGCCAAATCACATCTCCCACAGAGTAAACAATAATAATACAAAGCCTCCATGAAGACTGAAGCAAATACTCTATGTAATATAAGATGCCTGTCATGCAGCAGAACAATATGGCCGACATTCAGCTACAATGACACTGAGCCTTACAATCAGCTGGACGTCATCACGCTCCGCGATGTTCCTGCAGCTCACAGAATGCTTAGCAATGAGCATCGTCTGCTCCGAGGTAATGCTGCTGTATGAGTGACAGTCAGACAAGTGGAAGTTGATCCTTTTAGGCTGTAAAGTGGCTTGACATGTCACTCTTGGCTGCCCGGTGCACTGCCCCAGCATGCTTTGCAGCCTGGAGATGTCGTGACCATTATCTGGTGCTGTATAAGCTGCTGCTGGAGCTGTCAGCTGTAACACGTCTCCGATATATGACTGAATGTCAGCCTTACAGGGCTTCATGGATGTCTGCAGACAATGAGACTGGAAGTGTGGCCATTTTACTCATATATTATGCTTCTAGTCATCCAGTTAGTATGAATTACCTAATTATAGGGGGCTTATATCACTTTTATCAAGTAAAATGACATGAATGGATGTATATGCATTCACAAATCCCTTCAATGCCACTGCACGACTCACTGCTGAAAAACATGGAGCAACTTTTGTTTTTCTTCTTGTTTACAGTCTTGCACAAAAAAGATTGTTTCCAATCAAGTTCCCTGTAATTTTTGAGTGATTATATATATCAAGCAATGTTGGGTATTCATGCAAAACAACCATGTATGACTCTTGTTCTATTTCCCTGACATTAATAAAACATGTGGCCTCCAAACATGACAATAGTTCAACTTATATACAGCCTATATTCAGCACATGTACTGGCCTTGAATTAAAATTCATTTGTTCGTTCCTTAAAAGTACATACATCCTCATTAAAATAGTTGTGGGTATGCTACTGCAATATTTAAGTGATTTAGTAACAAATGGCTTTAAATCTTAGGTCTTACTGCTGCATGTACTATATGAAATAATAAAAAAGTAATAATGCTGTATGATACATTGAGCTTTAATTGACCACAGGAGGATTTTCCTGCTTTCCACAATTTTTTAACTAGAAGTGCACAGGGTGCAAGGATGCTGAATGAACATATTAAAAGTATGAAATATGCAATGATAAGGCAAGTTTACATGAGTTATATAAATAGTTTATATTAATTAGTGCAAAAGCGCAATGGAAAACATGGAAAGTACAAGAGAGCTACGTATTGATGCAACTTTCCCCAGTGCCATGTGGATCTATGATTTATGATACCATATGATACAAAAATGATTTTAAAAACACTATATGGTATTAAACAATGTGGTAGAATACTTTATAATACAATATTACGAAATACTTGATACACTATATTGCCAAAAGTATTCACTCACCCATCCAAATAATTGAAATAAGGTGTTCCAATCACTTCCATGGCCACAGGTGTATAAAATCAATTCCTTGGCATGCAGACTGTTTCTACAAACATTTGTGAAAGAATGGGTCGCTCTCAGGAGCTCAGAGAATTCCAGCGTGGTACTGTGATAGGATGCCACCTGTGCAACAAGTCCAGATGTGAAATTTCCTCACCCCTAAATATTCCACAGTCAACTGTCAGTGGTATTATAACAAAGTGGAAGCCATTGGGAACAACAGCAACTCATCCACAATGGGGGGCCACGTAAAATGACGGAGCGGGGTCAGCGGATGCTGAGGCACATAGTGCACAGAGGTCACCAATTTTCTGCAGAGTCAATCGCTACAGACCTCCAAACTTCATGTGGCCTTCAGATTAGCTCAAGAACAGTGGTAAAGAGCTTCATGGAATGGGTTTCCATGGCCGAGCAGCTGCATCCAAGCCATACATCACCAAGTGCAGTGCAAAGTGTCGGATGCAGTGGTGTAAAGCACGCCGCCACTGGACTCTAGACCAGTGGAGATACATTCTCCGGAGTGACGAATCGAATCGACAAGTCTGAGTTTGGCGGTTGCCAGGAGAACGGTACTTGTCTGATTGCATTGTGCCAAGTGTAAAGTTTGGTGGAGGGGGGATTATGGTGTGGGCTTGTTTTTCAGGAGCTGGGCTTGGCCCCTTAGTTCTAGCGAAAGGAACTCTGAATGCTTCAGCATACCTAGAGATTTTGGACAATTCCATGCACTCAACTTTGTGGGAACAGTTTGGGGATGGCCCCTTCCTGTTCCAACAAGCAAGGTCCATAAAGACGTGAAAGAAAGAGTCTGAGTCCTGATCTCAACCCGATAGAACACCTTTGGGATGAATTAGAGCAGAGACTGAGAGCCAGGCCTTCTCGTCCAACATCAGTGAGTGAGCTCACAAATGCGCTTCTGGAAGAATGGTCAAAAATTCCCCTAAACACACTCCTAAACCTTGTGGAAAGCCTTCCCAGAAGAGTTGAAGCTGTTCTAGCTGCAAAGGGTGGACTGATGTCATATTAAACCCTATGGATTAAGAATGGGATGTCACTTAAGTTCATATGGGAGTCAAGGCAGGTGAGCGAATTCTTTCTGGCAATATAGCGTATGTCAAAATGCAATACAAAGCACTAGGATACAATAAGATAAGGTATGATATGGTAAAACTATTGCCGGGCAACCAGAGCAGATGCACTCTTGAGTTATATCTTGGAATTCTAGTGTTATTCCATAATTAAGTTGACAACTTATGTTTAAACTTATGACAACAAAGATGATGG
Organism: Cheilinus undulatus; assembly: GCF_018320785.1. NCBI lineage: Eukaryota > Metazoa > Chordata > Actinopteri > Labriformes > Labridae > Cheilinus > Cheilinus undulatus. Next base: position 7,122,233 of record NC_054881.1, on the reverse strand, counting down.
ATAGTCCAGGACACCTTTGAGAGAAAATTTCCATCAAGAGAAACACAAAAGATGAAAAAGAAGACATTAGACTCAACTACAACCCCTGGCTAGCTTAAAAGCTAACAACCGCTGTCAGTAACAGCCATGGAACACTGCCTGATCAACAGGAGACTACTGAATACTACCTATTGAGGTAGCATGGTGGCACGCAATGACGCAGCAGCCCGGCAGCAAAACAAAGCCCTACACTCACACCAGAAGTGACATTCTGTGTATAAGATTCTGCTTCTTTACTGCAAAGGAAGCGTGCCTGCGGAGTTTGCATCTTTCTCGACAGAGATTATCCAGGGAACGGGGCGCTCGGAAACTGAAAGGAGGAGGATGCGGAGGCAGCGTGACACCTACAGCCGGGTGGGGAGGAAGCCGATACGGTGTTGTGTGAGAAGGCGAAAGCGGGCCAAACGAGCCTGGCTGCAGGCTAGGCTAAGGGCGCATTCACACCAGAGCTGTTTGCTCTGCCTTAATTGAACTCTGGTCCATTTTCCCTGACAGTCCGGTTTGTTTGGAGAGGTGTGAAAGCTCACAACAAGCGGACTCTGGTCCTCTTGAAAACAGAGGGTCTTGGTCTGCTTCCAAACGAACCCTGGTGCGGTTCGTTTGAGGTGTGAAAGCAGAACGGACCAAGTTGTGAACCAAAGGTAGGGTGTGGCATAAAACTTGATGATATATGGATTTGTATGTGATTTAATACACTCAAACACATGTCAGTACTTCGCTTGGCGTCTGTGTAGCCATAGCAACACGCTGTAGTCGGTGCTGATTCATTTGTCTCATGTAAAAAAAACGACATTCTGGACAGCTCACCACCTCGCTGGCTGCTCATAATGCCCAAATGCAAAAGCAGAAACCCCAAGACAGTGTAAATTCAGTATTTTTTCATTGTTTATGTGGAAAAAAAGACTAAATGTTTCCGGTTTTGTCTTGTTCTACGTCTTTTTTTCTTCTTGGTTGCTGTTTGTTTGTGACAATAGCGCCCCTAGTGGGCAGACAGACAGTTTAGTCCGTCTGACCAAGAGCAATGTGAATGCAAACCAATCTAAAGGAAAGTACAACAATGTTGCAATTTCTGTTCTGAAACGGACCCCGGACTATCAGGTGTGAAAACAACCTGAGAGCGGCCCCTCACAAACCTGCTGTACCAAGTATCTTTCTCACCAGTGCACACTCCCTCGCCAACAAGATGGACGACGTGGGGCTGAAGATTTCTAACCACCGCTTGGATGACTGTGTGTTGATTATAACAGCGACCTGACTGCATGAAAACATTCAGGGAAAGTCAGAAAAGAAAGAAAAAAGTTTATGGTTCATAGGAAAATGCTTACATGTTGTTTTTTAATCAATAAAGCAAAGCCACATGAACCCAAGGCTCTTAATAACAGTCCAATTCAATAGCACGCATTCCTCGATGCATTGATTTGACACCCTACAGCATTCAAAACCATAAGACATTTAGTCTGAGCTCTATCAGCACCAGAAGCTCCAGCAGGTTTGCAGTAGGGCCAAACTGTGATCTTGTATGTCACCGGAAAGGAAACGTCACTTTTAGACATGCCCTTAAAGATTTAGGTGGACACTTGGGGGCAGCAGGATCAGAGTGCAAACACACCATTGACATACTGGCTTACAAAACAAGTATGACCACCTCTCTAAGTGGATTTGAGAAACCTGTAAGCCATATGGAGAATGCATTTCCAATATTTACTTCCTCCTCCTGAGGGAAATATCTCCCTCTTTTATGGCTAAATGCAGCTCCATGTTCACCAGCTGCTGTTTAACTGCTGTTTGATGCTGAATGGGGAGTAAACAGGATTTTTTTTTTTTTTTTTTTTAGATTTTTTAAATGTTTTTTTCCCCTGAGAACAACTTGCCTTCTGAGGCCAGAGCATTGCTAGGAGAAGTGGTGAAGTGGATCAAATAAATGAATAAATGTGTGTAGCTAAGCAATGAGATCATAGTCATTATAAAGCTCTGAGCGACGGTGGAGCTGCAGGTTCAGTAATCCTTTTTTAAGTGACAGCAATCTCATTTCAGTAAATAAATGCGGGATCTGCAGGCAGGGGGCAGGGTTTTTGTGTCGGTAGCGTTGTGATCCATGATGGTGGTTCAAGTAGTGTTGTTTCAGTAGGCCAAGGTGACGCCAAAGCTAATCAGGAGGCTCTGATTAATGGGATTTTCCAGTACTTCCAGGACCTGTTGAATCAAGATGCCCCTTAAATGAAACCTGTCTGGCAAAGTGAATCAGGTTAAAAGATCTTTAAAAACAACACAGATGAGAAACAAAGTCATTAACACCTATCAGTCTGGAAAGGGTTCCCAAGCCATTTCTAAAACTTTGGGACTCTAGTGAACCACAGTGAGAGCCATTATCCACAAATGGGGAAAACTTGGAAAAGTGGTAAACCCTTCCAGAAGACAAAATGGCCCCTAGGGTGGATAGACAGCTCATCCAGGAGGACATAAAAGGACCACGAACAACATCTGAAGACCTGCAGGTTGCACTTGACTCAGTTCAGGTCAGTGTTCATGATTCAACAATAAGAGGAGACTGGGCAACAATGGCACCCATGGGAGATTTCTAAGGCCAAAACCACTGCTGGCTGAAAAGAATATGAAGGCTCATCTCACATTTGATTAAAACATCTTGAAGATCCCTGACAGCTCTCTGGTTTTCATGATGGTCACACCTCTGACTATAAATGCAGTCTGTGCAGGTAATCATACATCTGCACTGATCTGTTGTCTCATTTTCATCTTTTAAAGTCAAACCCAAATGTTTTCAGTCTACAGCAGGGGCATCAAACTCAAGGCCCGGGGGCCAAATCCAGACCGTGTTGCAATTATACCCGGCCCACAAGAGCACATCACATTTTAACAATAACTGGCCCACCAGTGTGAGGTCTGCAGATTTCCTCCAGTATAAAAATGTAACTAAACCTTCATGATTAAAAATATCCTTAAGTCATCAAATTTAGAGTCAAGAGTAAAAACAATTAGATGAAAATATTTTATCATTTCAATCATTTTCAATTTTGCATATTACAAATATAACTTAAACTTAGGATTAAGAATTTTTATTTCATATTTTGACCTTTTAAATGCATAATTTTGGCCTTTTATCTCATAATGTGACCTTTAAAGTCATTATTTGGATTTTTCCCCTCATATTTTGGCCTTTTAAACTCACAATTTTTAATTTCCTCTCATATTTTACATTTTATATTCACAAATATTGATTTTATCTCATATTTTCAGCTTTAAAACTCATGATTTTAAATTTTCTTTCATATTCTCAGCTTAGAAACTCATGATTTTGAATTGTCTTTCATATTCTCAGCTTTGAAACTCATGATTTTCAATTTTACCTCATATTTTAAACTTTAAAACTCATGATTTTGAATTTTCTTTCATATTTTAAACTATAAAACTCATGATTTTGAATTTTCTTTCATATTCTCAGCTTTAAAACTCATGATTTTGAATTTTACCTCATATTCTCAGCTTTAAAACTCATGATTTTGAATTTTACCTCATATTTTCAGCTTTAAAACTCGTGCTTTTGAATTGTATCTCATATTTTGGCCTTTTAAACTCAATTTTTTATAATTCATATTCTCATATTTTAACTTTTAAATTCACAGCTGTGAATTTTGCTTCATATTTTGATTTTTTACATTCATGATTTTGACTTTCAGTCTCATAATCCTGCCTTACATATTTTTTTTCTGTTCTGTTTTTCTTTTAATTTTGTATTTTGACCTTTTGAACTAATAAGTTTGCCTTTTTACCTCCTTCTGAGCCTTTAAACTTATCATTTTGATGTTTTTTTAAGTCTGAAAATCCTTTATCATCTAAACTTAGTTTTTTTTTTTTTTACTTTCCATAATTCATCTTGGTGAAATGAGGTTGATAGTTTTAGGTTGAAAGTTGACCCTGTTCAGCCCTCAGGTTAGACCTAAATCCAGGCACTGGCCCCCGCTGGGGTTGAGTTTGACAGCCCTGGTCTACAGCAACATCCAGGACTTGGTCTCATTGTTATTTAGCAGGTAAAATCTCCTTCCTGCCATCCAGGCAGGGGCGGGGCTACATGGAAAGGTATTCATGAAATGCCTTTTATCCAATCAGCATTTCAGTTGGATAGAAAGCATTTCTCAAGCCCCAAATGAGTAAAAATATGGAGTCCTTGATACATGCTGACACAAAAATCAGAGAGTAGTCTTTAGTACCCTTGTTAAATAAGTATAAGGCTTTTATTTTCATGTCTGACTTTAATCCTCATAAAGGCCTAAAAGACTTTCCTCTGTTCAACATAGAAAAGATTGCCCCGCAGTCTTTTTATTTTTTCTAGCTTGTTTGAGAAAAGTCTAAAAACACAAGGAAACCCTTAAGACAATGCCAGAGCGGTTGGCTCACACTGGATCTTCCTGTTTTCTCATCAGTGATTGACTGATATTGACACGTCATATTAACGGAGCACGCTCCCTTTAAAAAAGCCTGCAGTGATGATTAAGGAGTCGACCTCTCTCTTGAGTGTAAGCTGCTTTGAATTTCAACATGTTTCTGTTAAGGCGAAGCAGCATGTTTAATAGGCTGTATGAACTATAATTAATCACCTCCCATATGACTCTCCCATACTGAACATGCTCTTTACTGATACGCCTGTCTCGGCCTGTTTTCTGATCACACTGCTCTCTGCATAGAAATGAATTGCAAATAATTGTCTGTGTATTACATGAATAATGTGCAGCCTTGGGGAAGATGCTGTGAATTAGATGGTCTTTTGCTTTTCTACATATAGTAAAATGCTTCCGGGTGGTGCTGTTATACATGGAAATTGATTCAACAGCATCATAAACCCTCCGATTCTTCCTGTCACTGTGTACACATCTAAGAGCTCATTGCATTTGCCTTTAAGTGAAACAAATGACGTCTGACAAGCAGAAAGCAATGTGTGAATGTGCTTTTTTAAGATTTTACATGCATAAAAAATCATTGTTGGTCCATTTTGAGCTTCATTATGGAGAGTGGAGAAAGTGTTAAACACAGCAGGAAGCAGCTTCAAGGGAAAGATGTCTATAATCCTTCTCTATAGAGAGCATGCACTGCAGACAGAGCTCGGCCGGGTTTATTAGTCCATACATTAAGCTCAGAGAGATATTTCTGTTCTACATATGCGCTGATGTGAGCTCAGCATGCATGTTTCTGCATACTAAATCAGCTGGAAGGCTTTCTTTTCTTCCTTTTTCTTTATTTCTTACACTTTTTGTTACAGTCCTTCAAAACAGTGGGCTAAAGTCAAACGTGCAGTGCAGTGGGAGTTTAAAAGCACATCAGCTCTTCTTTCTGGAAGCGACTAGAAATTATCTGAAGTCTTTCTTTATTAGCCATATGTGCTGCTTCCTGCAGCAGCAACATCAGGTAAAATTACAACCCCAGTTCCAAAAAAGTTGGGGCACCGTGTATAGCATGAATAAAAACAGAATGCAATGACTTGCAACTCTTATCAGATGTAGGAGTGATGACAAAATGGAAGGAGAGGGTTGGATTTCAAATCATGTGACCACCAGAAGAGGTGTGGCTGACGGGGTCCTGCTCCTGAAACTTTGCTATGTAGCATTTCACTGAAGATGGTGAGATAGCAAAGCACAGTTTATTTTTTAGGAAGATTTTTCTGAAATTGTTTTTCATTTTTCAGATGCAGTTTGTCGCAGATCGGTGCCCTACTTTACTTCTGAGAGACTCTGCCTCTCTGAAATGCTCCTTTTATGCACAGTCATGTTACTGACCCGATGCCAGTTAACCTAATTAGCTGCAAAATGTCACCTGTACATCCTTTTGTTGCCCCGCCCCTGAAATATGAAATATGCTGCCAACATCAAATTCTAAAAGAGCTAAAAGTTTTCATGAAACAGTAAAATGTCTTAGTTTCAACATCTGATATGTTGATTATGTTCTATATGGTTTTTTGAGATTTGACATTGAACAGAATTGCATTCTGTTTTATCTAGATTTTACACAGCGCCAGACATTTTAGGTCATAAATGTCCAAACTTGATGATTTCTGGTTTGTTTAATGCAGATTCATACTTTTTGTCAGGAAAAATAGTGTTGGACTGCATGGATTTTTATGTTTGTCACCTGGTTGTCCAGAAATTACAGAAGTGTACTAGTCTTTTCTAACAGTGTATTTAATCACAGTGTGACAACGGGAGCTGGGGTCCTCCACCAGGAAGTTTAGAACATTTAACTCTGATCTCCCTGATCTCTGGAGAGTATTTATGCAACGATTTGTAGAGGAAGATGTTTAAAAATCATACAAGGTTGGCTATAAAACAAGGATCAGATAGAAAACATGTCTTTGTCAAAGTGCCCTCCAAAATTTAAGACTGCTCATGAGTAAACATCAGACTTTTAAAGACTTTTTAACCCTTAAGAGTTTCTTTAATATCCTTATGCATCTGTCTCTAAAAACAAACAAAAAAATCCCCCAAATTGCTTTGAATATAATATATATTTATATATTTAACACTTAAAACAAGTTAGTCTTTTAAAACCGCTTCAGCCTGAAATATACAGATCAAATATTATTTATATTTTGGGTTTGAACCATTTAAAGGCCAGTATGTTTAAACAACTCAATTATTTTTTAATCAAAATAATAATAAAAATAATAATAAAAATGAAATAAAAAAGAAAAAGAAAAAGAAATAAATAATAATGATAATAAAGGATAATAATTTCAGTAAAATACATTTCAAGGAGAATTTAATTGTTATTATAATATCAGGGCCTAAGATGGGTCAATGATTTACAGCAACATTGATTTTGTTGCATTTTTTAATTTAATTTAATTTTTTATTATTTTTTTCTTTTTTTCAATGTTAGAATAATAAAAAAAATTCTCACGTGTGGTCCTAAAGACAAAATTGTCAGCCTACAAGAATCAACTGTAAAAATATTATATATTGATATTTTACCAATCTTTTAAAACTACTTCAGTCTGACCAATACATTTCAAATATTAATTCAATTTAGGGGATTTTAACCCTTTAAAGGTTTAGTGTGTTAACACAATGCTATTGTTTTTCTTATTTAAAAATATGTATAAAATACATTTCAATGAGTATTCAATAATAACAACAACAATAATGATAAAAGTAATAATTATAAGATAATAACAACAATTAATTATTATTTTGTATTATTTTTATCATTATTACTTTGCCCTGAGATGGTTCAGTGATTGGCAGCAAAATGGTTTTGATGCACTGTTTTTTTGTTTTTTTGTTTTTTTTTTGTTTTGTTTTGTTTTGTTTTGTTTTGTTTTTTGATTTTTTGCAGTGTCAGGTTAAAAAAACTCCCCTTCATGGTACTTAGGACAAAAATTGCCAACCTCCTAAAATCAGCCGTAAAAGTATTAGATATTGATGTTTTTTGCAACAACTTCTAAAACTTCCTAAAATATTAATATCAAATATTAATTTTATTTTTTGGGATTCAACCCTTTGAACGTCAGTATATTTACCCGACTCAATCATTTTCAATAGAACACAATCACGAAAACCCAAATAAAATACACAAATGCATAAACACACTGTTTTTACACACACACGCACCATTATCCAACATCAATAGCAACACGCGCTTATTTTAGTAGCAAGCCACCCTTGCAGAAAACAGTAAAAAGTGGGAAGTTTTGCATCATGCTATTAATGGAAAAAGTAGCGCCATCTGGTGGACAAAGATAAAAATGAAAAATTAAAGCTAGTAGTCCGAAATAAGATCTTAACATACATTAGTTTATGTTATGACAAATGTGGAACAAAAATTTGCCCTTTCAATGGTTTTCAATGGGACATTTTTTGTCGTTAGGGACGTGTAGCTAAGCTGTTTTAGGCTAATTTAAGGAACTGAGATGACAATTCAAAAAAAGAAACTTAAAAATGAAATTGCAAATTTGCCAAACACAGCCAGAATGGCTTGAAAAAAAATTATCAAATGGCACAAAATGTCCTTAGGATCTCTTAAGGGTTAAGGAATTGGATTTCACATTTGCAATTAAGACTATTTAAGACTTTTCAAGGATCTGTAGGAACCCTGAAAATAAGCTGTAAACTATAGCATGAACTTGTGCAGCTCCTGATCTGTCCGTTAGATGAACCTGCAGCCTAAAAGTGATGCTGCAGCAGCGTAGCCCTTCATCAAAGCTCTCCTTACAGTCTCTCCCAAAAATATCTTGCGTAGGTCAGGAGGTACTTGGCTAAAAAAGTCACTCAAAGGGGGAAAGTTATTGGAAAAGTTTGACATCTCCCGCTCTGAAAGATGCATAACCATTGTCCTGGTGTCTAAAATAAGAGATAATGTGCTCTCATTACAGTACATCACCTTCTCCAGCCTCTCCTCGTCTATAATTTAAACCTGTGGGCAGCACAGTTTCATTCTCACATTTTTTATGAATTCCACTGGAGTGTAACTGCAGCATATATAGACATGGCTGATTGCTGATATTACCAGATACCTGTGTGTTTTAGATTCTGAGTGCCACACTAATATGACAGCGGGAATACTGATTAGCTGGATTCAGGGATGTAAGCTTGACATTGATGTTATGCTAATGCAGTGTGCCACTCTCTCCCGACTGTGTCCACACACGCTGAGCACCTCTGGCGTCAGCCGTGAATTTTCATACAATCCACAGATAATAGAAGCTCATTTTATTCCAAAGAGGCACTGGAGAACACCAGGCATAATTACATCAATGTAAATAATAAGCTTACACCTATTCATCTTTGTCTCTTACCTTTTGTTTCACACGCAGCATTGCCTTCACTACCCCCTCCAACCACAAAGCCATTACACGTTGTTTTACACGCTACAATATACGACCTTTGATTTTGTACACAGAGCGCAACACAATGCATTATGAATCCGGCTCAGGAATATGAAATATAAATCATCGCTATGTGTGTTTAATTTTTAAAGTGCAAAGAGGAGATTAGAGCTGCCCCGGCTGTTGTTGGTGTTTGCGGGTCAATACTGCAGACACAAACAGCGGTAATCAGTGCGACACAAGCCTCACTGGAGGTAACAAGAGCGAGCATCACTGTGATTTTATTTTGAGAATCAATTTATTTTGCAAGCATGGGGCGTCAGTGAAACAAACCAAGTGCTTTAGTGGAAGTGACAGCCTGCTGGTCCGCACTCGCTGTGTGTTATGTCCTGATGGAACGAGGTGTGTGTGCAGATTTTTGTGAGCCAGCCAAAGTCTGCTCAGGACTCAAATTCTATTTCTTTGGGTATGTATTGAAGCCTTAAGTCGACATGCTCCAAACACCTTATTTACTCAATTTTCCCTGAGATAATGAGTAATTTTCAGTTGCTTTCTGCAATTTCCGCCTGTTTTCCGGTTGTTTATGTATCCCCGGAGTTGCAGGAACACAAAACCAAACACAAAAATGGGCTCAATTTGCCTCCATGTTGTGGCGATGGCAGCGTGGCATGTTGGTCCAGCAGATGACCAAGGATGTCTGAGAAACAGGGGTGAAATAATAGTAAGGGTACCTGTGGGGCACCAGTGCACAAAAGGTAGTTACAATCCTGGTTAGGATTAAACTTTTTGTTACACGTAATTATTACTACTGTACATCTGCTCTTGAGCGGTCACAGAAAATGTTGAATGTGTTTCTGGGTGCTTTAACCTGTTGTGTCTTCTGAGAGGGCACTCTAGATAGCAGTATGTAATTACTGTCCATTCAAACAGGGCACTTTACCGTATTTTGTTAACTGTAAGGGCACCCTTGAAGGCACTCTATTATGTATTGCCCCAATAAAAGACACCTTAAAGTAGACTTAACCAAGCTTTGCCCACTAAGGGAACCATAAAAGGCACTTAATCACATTTTTTCCACTGTGAAGGCACTCCAAAGGGAAATGTATCACATATTGCCCACCGAAAGAGCACCCTAAAGGGCACTTAATCACTTATTTCCAACAGAAAGGAAACCTTAGAGGGCACTTTACCATGTTTTGTTTACTGAAAGGCCACCTTAAAGGACATTTCATTAAGCCTTGGCAACATGGACAGCACCAGAGGGATCTAAGTCAAACATCTGCTATTGGAATGGCACGACAAAGGGCACTTTTGCAACGTTTTGTCCACTGAAAGGGCCCCTTAGAGGGGCTTTTACCATGTGTTGTTCACTAAAGGGCCCCTCAGAGGGCCTTTTATGAAGTATAAGCAACATGGAGAGCACCTTAGTTGGATCTAGCCAATCACTGTCCCCTGGAAAGACACCCGACAGGACCCGTTACCACGTTTTGTCCACCGGAATGACACCCTACAGGGCACTTTACCACGTTTTGTCCACGGGAAGGACACCCTACAGAGCACTTTACTGTGTTTTGTCCACAGGAAGGACACCCTACAGAGCACTTTACCATTTTTTTCCACTGGAAGGACACCCTACAGAGCACATTACCATGTTTTGTCCACTGGAAGTACATCCTACAGGGCACTTTACCATGTTTTGTCCACTGGAAGGACACCCTACAGAGCACATTACCATGTTTTGTCCACTGGAAGGACACCCTACAGGGCACTTTACCATGTTTGTCTGCTGGAAGGACACCCTTCAGAGCACTTTACCATATTTTGTCCGCTGAAAGGACACCCTTCAGAGCACTTTACCATGTTTTGTCCACTGGAAGGACATCCTACAGGGCACTTTACCATGTTTTGTCCACTGGAAGGACACCCTACAGGACACATTTCCATGTTTTGTCCACTGGAAGTACATCCTACAGGGCACTTTACCATGTTTTGTCCACTGGAAGGACAACCTACAGGGCACTTTACCATGTTTTGTCCACTGGAAGGACACCCTACAGGACACATTTCCATGTTTTGTCCACTGGAAGTACATCCTACAGGGCACTTTACCATGTTTTGTCCACTGGAAGGACATTCTTCAGGGCACTTTACCATGTTTTGTCCACTGGAAGGACATTCTTCAGGGCACTTTACCATGTTTTGTCCACTGGAAGGACATCCTACAGGGCACTTTACCATGTTTTTGCCATTGAAATGGAACCTTAGAGGGCACTTTACCATGTTTTGCAAACTAAAAGGACAACCTAGAGGGCATCTTGTCTAGTCTTAGCAACATGGAGAGTACTTTAGTTGGATCTTGGCCATACACTGCCTCCGTGAATGGTACTCAAGGCACTCTATTACTGAATTTCTCACTGAATGGGTAGGCCACATTTTGTGCACTTAAACATTGACCTAAAAATGTCGCCTCTTGGAAGGGGACCCTATGTCATATCACCACATTTTGCAAACATGAAGAGCACCTTAGAGGTGACTTCACCAAGCACTGTCCACTGGAAGGTCACTCTAGAGGGCACTTTATCAGTACTGTCCACTGAAATGTCCCCCTAGAGGGCACTTTACCATGTTTTATCCACTGGAAGGGCATCCTAGAGGGCATTTAAATGCATATTGTCTACTGGGGGGGGCAACCTATACAGCATTTATAAAGTCTTGCCAACATGAAGGGTACCTTCGTGGGATCATAGCTAGGCATATTTCACTGGAGGGCACCTTGGCGGGCACTGTATCAAGTCTTCCCAACATAAAGGGCACCTTAGAGGGGACTTAACCAAGCTTCAACCACTGAGGGTGCCCTGGAAGTCTCCTTGTTACATCCAGTCTACTTGAATGCTTCTTTGTTGTTATGGTAGTCATAAAAATTAGAAAAAGTAAACAGTAAAAATAATTTGATAAAAAAATCAGGAAGGTAAGAGAAATTTGTGTTTTCGCCATATTTTCAAATTTGCATCTCACAGTTATGACTAAAAGTTATGGTCTCATAACTGACTTTTGATCTCATATTTTTACCTTTTAGATTCATAATTTTACATTTCAAACCCTATTTTGTCCTTTTAGAGTCATGATTTTGACTTTTATCTCATGTTTTGACCTTTTTCAACTCCTAACTTTGAATTTATCTGATGTTTGTACCTGTTTGTACATTTTTATGAGGGCTGCTTACTGCACAAGTGAATAAAAAAAATATTTGTTTCTATGATAAGAGTGGTTATGAATCAGGTTAAATATCAAATACCACAGCTTAACTTTACAAAAGACCTTGATTTTGCTGGCCTCCAGTTTGGCTGGGCCATTGCTCCCCCCTAATGGGCGCCCTTGTCTCCACATGACTCTTCTTGAATGTGAATGTCTGGGTTCAGCCACCTTCAGGTACAGTGGGGGTCCCTGGTCTCTGACACCTTTATTTTGGGGGTCATGGACTGAAAATGTTGAGAACCCCTGTGGTAACCTTTTAGTCTCAGAATCATCTAGGTTGATAGTCAATGGTTAAATCTTGACCCTTTTAGGCCCTCAAGTTAGACCCAAATCCAGAACCTGGCTCCTGCTGTAGTTAAGTTTGACACCCCTGACATAAAGCTTGTTGCACTCCCATATTCTGATTCATGCTACTTTAAATTAATTGCTTTTGAACTAATTTTATTGTAATGACTATGGATTGTCATAATTGTATGTATCCATGTGAAGATTTCTAGCCATGCACTTCCTGAAAAGTCAAAGCATGCTGCTCTACTAACCTGGGGAACATCTGAGCTGAGTCTTTTCTGTTGCTTCTGCTCTGTCTATGTAGTGCCTGTGCCATCATGAGCACCACATACTTGTGCTAAAGTGTGTCCACGTCATTCTGCAGTACTCAGCCCAAATGCTACTTGGCAGTGTGATTTTTATGCTAGTCCCCTGTCCCCATCATTATATTTCCTGCTCTTTTGTGCATATGAAACCATAGCAACTAAAACTGAACTCATGTTGGAGTTGGCGCTGAAATGTTAAAACAGCTGTTGAGATTTGCAGAGATTTGATGCAGAAGAATACAACTGGCTTTAAAGACATTTAAACAATTTATAAACTTGTTGGTTTTAAAAATAATTGATTGGAATTTTTCCATCTGAAAACACAGTTATTGTTCCAGAAATAGCCGTCTTGTATGTCTTCTCTCTCTGAAAGTTGAGTCTACATGCATATTTCCAAAAACCAAAAATAGAGGCAGCAGCTCTTAGAGAGAAGAACATTTTGCCAAAGCACCCAATACAATCTGTAAATGACTAATAATCTACAGATAAATCTCTATTTGGATGAATATGTTAATTTGGGGTTATCTTGGGGTGTTTTCTGCTTTGTTCCAAACAGCAAGTCAGAGAGATTTTAACTGACCTCAAAGATAAACCATCAGTCTCCTCTGGCCAATCCCATCTCACTAATACGCTGAGCAAAGCAGGAAGAAAGTGAAAGTCTTAATTACACTGCAATCTGAGATAATGATAACACTCACATTAGCTGTCCTGAATAAGGATGCACACACAAATGCACAATTCCCCCGGTGAGGGGTTGAATGTTACAGCAAGGTGAAAACATCTCAGAGTAAACACCTCTTTGGGCTTTATTCACGGATTAACACAGAGACGCTTCTTTAACCACTCAAGGTTCAACCCGTATTAAATAAAATGTAACAAATGAGAACCAAGGTCAAACTCAGCCTTCATCAGAAAAAGACCAGCTTTTAATCACAGATAACAGATGTACGGGGTCGGATTATCTGCTGTTTGAGTCCTTATTTAGACCCTCCCCCTGCCTCCACCCTGGTCCATGTACCCTCTTACCTTTACTATGCACACAGAAGAATGAATGGACTTAGTTTAATAATAATTAAGTCTCTGTTCATGACAGTAGCAAATGGATGGAAAATGGATTTTTGCAAAACCTCCGACGACTGCAAGTCAGTAAACAATGGCTGCCGGTGAAGTTAGCTCAGATGTAGCTGTCGTTTAGAGGTAGAATTTCTTCATATATTTTTAGAAAATTTTCAGTAATTGTGTGGACAAACTTCCTGTCTGTCACAGTCATAAAGGGCCAATCAGAGAGCTGTGAGAAGATGAGGTTGTAGACATGTGCCGCTACTGTGTTAGCCAAAGCTATTCACTCTGTGTGTGATGTGCAAAATCATTTTCATTCATTTTATTCTATTGTAATCAATTATGTTAACCTTTATTATGGTTTCACTTAGGTTTTTTTTTGTTTTAATAAAGTCTCATTTTAATTTCAGCTTCAATAAATGAAATAGATTTTAAATTTTAGGTTTTGTAATTGCAATATTCTGTTAACCCTTTTAGACTGACGTTGTTTTATGCAACAAGAAAAGACAGATTACAAAAAGTTCAATGACTTTTGAAAAAAATGAATCAAAGCAGCTTCCTTTTTTTTTACTAAAAGCCTACATTGTGCCATTCTAATGATGCTATCCATGCTGTCATTGGCCTTGCACAAGCTTCTCCAGCAAGCCTGGAATTTTGGTGACTTTCTTTGGTCTTTAAAGATTAAATCCACACCATTAACTCCAACACTGAATGTTTTTTTAATCTATTTTTAATAAACCTTTTTTATCCTTTCTGACTCTAGCTTAGCATTCTTACAGTGGTTGTCCCTGCTTGGAAGAAAGCTCCACCCTCCTCTCCTGAGAGTCACATCCCTTAAGCCACATCCATTTCCTAAAAGGGGCGGAGTCAGGGGTGAAGCTCATTAACATTTAAAGCCACAGACACAGAAACAGCTTGTTCTGAGCATGGCAGAAACAGACGGGTTTTAAGACATGCAAAAATCCAATACTGGAGTGTTTCCTCAGCAACAAACTTCACAGGCATGTTTTGTAGACCTCTGAGAACAACACAAACTTGTCTACAATATGTACAATATGTGACCTTTAATGAGGCAAGACTAGGAGTTGAATCTGTGTCTGCTGGGATGTTAAGACTCTTTAGTTAGCGACCTCAGTACACCGTTACACTGTAAAACACACAGAACAGAGAAAAAATCAGAGGATATTTAACTAACTGAACACAAATTATGTTTTTGTTTTACCTTCTCTTGCCTGAGTGTCATTTTCTTCATTCTAAGTTGTTTTATTTTTAATATGTTTCATTACTAATGTTGTTTTTCCCTCTTTTTATCCTTTAAATATTCTGTTTTTAACTCTGTCAAGCACTTTGAGTTGCTTTTTGTATAAAAGAGCATACATTGGTTCTCTACAGGTACTCTGAGTTCCTCCCACAGTCCAGTGACATGCTTGTTAGGTTAATTGGTGACTCTAAATTGCCCGTAGGTGTGAGTGTGACTGTTTGTCTCTATACTTTAGCCTGGTGATTGACAGGCGACCAGACTAGGTTTGTACCCCGCCTCTCACCCAACAACAGTCAGGATCGGCTTCAGCCCCCACAACTCTGAACAGGATAGATGGATGATAGATAGCATCTATTCATCTTAATCTAGATTTTTTTTCATCGGCAGCTACTTTTACCCATTTCAGGCAACCCAGGCCTTCTTGTTTGGCTATGATTCCCATGCTAACACAGACGAACATAGAGCATTGAGACATTTTTGACTTGAAATTAGATAAAAATGCCTGCTAATATTTGAGTTCTAGTAGTCTCTATTAATAGTATAAAATAATGAGCCCACGCAGGCTTCAATCCTTCAGTTTAGAACCCTCACAGCTGCATGTCCATCATACATCAGTAACCATAGTAGTGATTATTTCCCACATATGTTAGAGGCTGTTGTGTTCAGCCCACTGTTTACCTGCTTATTTATACATTCCTCATTAATGTGGAGAGGCCTCCACAGCTCAGAGTGGGCTTTCTGAAGGACCTGTCAAGAGTTTAGAAAAGGACCTTTGTGACAAAGTGTCGCTCAGGAGGACTTGATTTGACTGGCATGTAAATCAACACAATAAGGCGCACAAATACTCATATTTAAAGTTGATTTGTTTGAATTAAGAGAAGGAGAAACCATTGGAAACAGCCGTAGATTAGCACCGTTATGGCTCTACTGTTACACTCGCCTGTAAAGAGGTCAAACCAGAGAGAGACTTCAACAGAAAAACAGCTGTGAAGATGAGAGGGGTGCTCATGTTTTGGGAGTGCCCCCTTTATTTTACTAAGGGAGGGGCCCTCTGGGACACCCCTAAAAACCAAAGCACAGACACAGTCTTGGCATTCGTTGTTGAACTTCAGAGTCTAGCTCATTGAATTAACAGTAGCTGCATCATGGGAAAACAGGAACACATCTTAGCAAAGCTGGCAGCTACCCTTCAGATCCGGCATGATCTCCTGCGTCAGGCTCTGGCTGAATGTTTGGGGACTCTGATTCTGGTGGTGAGTGGAGACTACACATCCCTGCTGCATGATGCTGACTGGGTCATATATGTCAAATACGGCCAGAGTAAAAGACTTTATCTTTACTATACTCAGTATAAACATGAGGAAAATGTTGATTCCAAATCAATCCAGAGAGATATTTTTCTACTGTGATTCAGCATCCAGTGAGAAGAAATGTAGTTTTGTTTTTGTCTGCAGCTCTGATGTTTAATGAAATGGAAATAAGATGGTTATGAGACCTGGTTATTGTTCCCAAAACTAGTTTATAAACTTCAGTTTAGTTTAACTCACTTTATTTTGGGTTATCGTTCTCACCTCTGCTGATGTTACACTGAATATTTTCACTGATTTGAATTTGAATATGAGGCTATAGAAGATACAGGAGGATGATATCCAGTACACCATGACCTCAAGAGTGATATTGTTTTTAATCAACAGATCTTTGGAGCAGGAAACTGTAAAAAAAAAAAACAAAAAAAAAAAAAAAAAAAACATATTTCTTTCATTCACTAATACAACAATCTCCACATCTTAAATTCCAGTCTATCATCAGTTCAGAGAGGCGTCTGGCTGCAGGCCTCTATTGTGAGGCTTTTTAGGCTCAACTAACATCTAACTCATCTAACTAACCTTAACCCTAACCTTTACAGTTCAGGTGCCTAACCCTAACCCTCTTTTGGTTTTCCTTAGTTTTTGGTGGGTTTTTTTAGTTTTATCCCCCTTCCCTTACCCTAATCCCAGGTTTTAGCGTTCAGTTGCCTATCCCTAACCATCATTGGGTTTCCCCTTAGATTGCAGTGTGTTATTTTTTAGTTTTATGCCCCCCTCCCCTCACCCTAATCCTAACCTTTAGGGCTCTGGTGCCTAGCCCTAACCCTCTTTGGGGTTTTCCTTAGTTTTTGATGTTTCTTTTTTAGTTTTATGCCCCCCCTCCCCTCACCCTTATCCTAACCTTTAGGGATCTGGTGCCTAGCCCTAACCCTCTTTGGGTTTCCTGTAGTTTGTGGTGTGTTTAATTCAAATTTGTCTCCCTTAGTACATTTTTTATTTTTATTTATAATATTCTGCTGTTGTGAAAAACAGCCTCTTAACATAACCTCTGACAGCAGAAAATATCCGTCATTCAGAACGTCATTCTGGTTTTGGCAATGGTTCTGGTAATGTACATCACCTTTGACCCCATGTTCGAGGTCGCCCCACTGTAGAACGCATAAGCTCAAAATGCCCCACCATATAGGTCTGTAGCCAGATCCTCTTGTGTTAATCTATGACCGAGACGCTTTACAAAGAGAGCAGGTCTAGACCATATTCTTTGTTATATCTGTGGTTTTCATCACCTAGGTCAGGACCTTAAATGGGTTGAAAGGTGGGGAAAAATGTGCTTTTATTTTGAAGGATCTTTTGTTCAGGTCATCTCAACTAAAACCAGATATCATTAAAAATGACTTCAACAGCTGAGGATAAAAAGAAATGTAAATATTATATAAGATCCATAAAAAGTATTAAAAATGACTTCATAAAGTTTGCAAAAGTGTTTTTTTTAGGAGTTTTAAAAGATGCCCTCTGTTAACAAGCTGCAGGAGTATTTTTCAAAGGAGAACTTGTCTTAAAGCCTCCTGCCATGCAGATTTTAGCTCCAAATGAGATGGAGAAAATTTTTAAGAAGTGTCCCAAGGTGCTAATTCATCCTCTCTCTTATTTGTGTGTAGAAAAGGTGAGGTTGCTGTTGTTTCTGGCTGGAGTTAAGCCTTTTGAAGAAAAAATAGTTCATAATTATGTAGCACTGTTCAAAGGTAAAGGCGGCCTAGACATAAAGGAAGTTAAAGCTGCTCATTAAATGCAACTGTCTTTAAAGTCAAGTACAGGATGATTTGAACTTCACTCATAAGAACTCCTCTGTTACTTATCTTCTGTTACTCCTATCTTTGTTCTTCTATTACACATATCCAGCCCTATTATTTAATATCTCTGCTAATGATTAAAGACTTCATACTTCCCCTGAAGTCCCAGACATTGAATCCATCACAACAGGAGGCCACCAGATCCTTAATCATTCAAACAAAATGTTTTCCAGGCAGTGCAAAACAACCCAGAGTGGTTCTGTTTCTCATGAGAGCCCACCAACAACAAAAATATCAGGAGAGGGCACCGACGGTGAAGCACAGGGACGTTTGTTTTCTGTTCCCCGGCTGCGACTGATCTGTTAACTCCAGGAGACCTTTCACTCCACCACAACCAGGTCCCCTTGGTGGTCTGAGCCAGACCTCCGCAGAGGAAGACTCTGCAGGGGGAGTCAGATTGTTGTCAGCATCAATAATGGCACACAAAGGCCAAACATAGCAGGCTCATGACCTCTGAGGTCAGAAAGACACACCCAGGATACAAGCAAAAGCAAGACTCAGCGAGACACCTGCCTCCAGGTCAAATCTCCGCGGGGCTTTATTATTCTCTTTGAGCTTTTTCTGCTACTGTGTGTCTACAAAAATAACCCCATCTCTGGGCTTTGTTGGTGTAACTCCACTAAATATTTAAGCTTGAATCTTATGATAAATCAGGTAAATATTCAGTAAATCCAGATTGTTTGTGTTTCTCCTCATCTGTCCAGATGTTTGGTTGTGGTTCGGTGGCACAGCTGGTGTTGAGTCGAGGCTCTCATGGCACGTTCCTCAGCGTCAACTTGGCCTTTGGATTTTCTGTAACCCTGGGGATCCTTGTGAGTGGACAGATCTCAGGTAAGAATAACCAAATCCCAATTCCAAAATAGTTGGGACACTCTAAAATGGGAAAACAGAATAAAATGTTTTGCAAGTTCTTTCAACCTACATTCAGTTGAACACAGCAAAAGGACATTTAATGCTCGAACTGATAAGTCTTATTGTTTTGTCATATACCATTAAGCGCTTTTTCCTAACAACACTGTAAGCATCTGGGGACTGAAGAGACTAATTGCTAAATTATTGAAAGTGGAGTCATTTCCCATTCTTGCTTGATGAACATCTAAAAATGCTCAAAACTGGGGGAGGGTTCATTGTTGTGTTTTGTGCTGCATAATGATCCATACATTTTCAATGGGAGTCAGGTCTGAACTGCATGTTTAGCACAGTCTGTCTCTTTTACTGTGAAGCCATGAAGTTGTGGCTTTGCAAAATGTGCTTTGGCATTGTTTTGCTGAAAAATACATCATCTGAATGGGAGCATATGCTGTCCAAACCCTATATGTGCCTCTCAAAGTTGCATTTACAGAGTGCAGGGTAACAGTGATACATGGTATTACAAATCTGCAATCAAGATATGCTTAATAATGGGTTTAAATGGGCAAATTTTGTCCCCAAGGGATATATACGTGAGTATTTTTCCTATGCACAATACCAGACAGGTCAATGTAATGATGTGGCTAGAAAAATTAAAAATGTGCAAAAATATACATGCCGTGCAGTTTCATGCCAATTGCATCAACAGAACACAAATTGGTTCAAGAATTCCAAAACAGAATACAAAGAGTGTGCCTAGAATACCTGAAGGTTCATTTTAAAAGTGGCCATTCCTCCGCTATATAAGCTTATAATTTAGGTCTTACAGTATCTCAAATATTCCATTAAAATTGTCAAGGACAGAGAAATTATTCATTTTTACCCACGGCAATGAAATCGGTAGGGGGTTATGTGAAGGGTTCCGTATCTTTGTTTGTTTGTATTTGTACAAGATAACTCGGGAACGGAAAGTCGGATCTTCACCAAACTTTCACGGAATATTGGGATAGTGACAGGGAAGAATCGATTAGATTTTGGTGATGATTTCTCGGACTTCGAAATTTTGAACACCATAGTAATCAATGGGAGCGTGAGTTCCTCGGTGGCGCTGCTTAGGCGTGGGTCTGCTGCCTCAGACGGCCATTCTAGTTTAGATTGTAACCGGGCATGTCTTTTTAAGGAGGCTGCCATGGGCTTTGAGTTCAGTTGCCTAAACTGACCTCTGTATCAGAGCTCTCCACAACAAGTCATCATTGGGTCATCATTTTCCAGCCAATCTGCGTGGAAAAGTGTCCTCTTGGGGTAATCAATGGGAGCGTGAGTTCCTCGGTGGCACTGCTTAGGCGTGGGTCTGCCGCCTCAGACGGCCATTCTAGTTTAGATTGTAACCGCCCTCTTGGCTGGAAAAAACACACTGAACTCCAGAAGATCATTAGGACCAAGAAATACTATGAAACATTACTGTTGCAAGGACATTCTTGATCTATATTGAGCAGAACTATATCTCACAGAACCAGTTTGGATTATCTGGTGCTAATATGGTGTTAAAATGCACTAGAATACAGGAAATGGCATCTACTTCATTGAAAATGTTCTGGGGGAAGACCCCCAGACCCCCTAGGGATATATTTATTTATTTCTGTGTGTTCCTCACAGTCCAACGTTGAATCTACACAGTTCTTGTGGATGCTGATCCTAACTACAAACTAACTTGAGTAGTCTGTCTGGCTAGTCTGTTTTAAGGCTATATAATGTGCCATTTGTATAACATATAAATATGTCTAAAGTGCCCTCGAAAACACGCCAAACTTAGTGCCCCCTTCAGTGGCGAGTGGCGCTGTATGTGCCCTTTTTTTTCCTTTTTGCCCCTGCCCTTGAAAAAGTCTGTTCACGCCACTGTCCAGGACAGTACACTGCCTCATCAAAAGAACTATACACCGCCTACTTGTCATGAACAATACACCACCTCTGTCTCTAGAACTATACATCGCCTTAAGTACAGAACCATATACCGCCAATAGATAACGATTGCATATGAGCATCTTAACCATGTGCCTATGGCAGTTCTTGTATTTGGGTTACCGTTGTGTACGTTGTTCACTATAGAGTCTTTCTGGGGTTAATTAGTTGCTCACATTGTGCTGACATGAAAGTCTTTCTGCTTAACACAGCTCTACAGCTCAAACCTGTTTTCTTCCATCTCCTAGATGAAACTCTTCTATTGTTTGACCCATCCATCACCTCAACAGCCACTCCAGGCAGACTTCACCAGTCTGTCTAAGTTACCAGGTTTTTTCACAGGCTGGATAGCAGAAGCGGTTGCTTTTGGCAACACAGATGGGTCAAAATTGGCTCAGGATAACGTGTGCTAGACTCAAATTAAAGAGTATTTCTTTGCACTTTGCTGCACTGTAGGGAAAAACTCTAAAATGTGTCAACCTGGGTGAAAAATCCTTGCATGCAAAAGCACACACCCATAGGCACACGGTTCCCTCATCTGTTGCTTGCTAGCTCACAGCCATCATCTGTGAATTGGGTGCCTCAGGTTGACAAAAACAAACAGCGAAATGGTCAAATGTGCCAGAATGACAGGAGGCAGAAATCTGCTTTGCTTTCTGCCAGAGAAAACTTCAACAAGGGAGCGGTAACTGTGTAAGTAAGGGGCCAGAACAGAAGCGTTTTGAGTAAGCCTTACAATTCATACACCATGATATGTTTGCCCTTATGGTGCACTGAAGTCAGTCAAATATAAGCATGTTTATTTCCTAATTAACAGACAAATATTTTATTAAACTTTGTTATTCCTTTGGGAAGCTGAGGAGTTGTGCTGTAAAATATGATCTTTCCTCATTGGCAAGACAAATGAGAAAGTATCTCCAACCAGGCTGTTCAGGTAAAGTCACAGGTCGGGTCAGGTACGGGGGCACATGCTGGTTCAGGCTCAGGATCAGTGCTCTCCTGAGCACACGGTCTTGCCAACAATACCTAAAGATATGCCAAAAAGACGTCATAACAAAGGAGTTGAGCCTGCACCTCTGGCCACCAGTCAGCATCCAGACCTCCTAAGAGTCCAATAAGACCAGTAGGACCAAGGACTGAAAGGCTTTGACTTTCTTCTGCATGCTCAGTTACTGAGAACAACACACTGTCTTACTCCATGACCCCGTCGCCCCATGCTAGAGTCCTAGTCTTCAGTTGACCTTAGCAGTCACAAAGTCACACCTCTATAATAAGGTAAAAGTGTTAATTAAACTCATATAGAGTTGAATTGAACACTTTGAGGTGTCTATATTGATACACACTACCTACATTTAAACTACACTTTTGAGTGTGAACTATTTAACACAATGACAGAGCTGCAGCAACTCTTGAAAATCAGTGACTAGCTAGATCTGCTCTTGTAAGAATAATGGAGAGTCAACCTCATGGCAAGGCGATGCATACTGATGAAGGATATGCTCATGCATTCTAAGGAGCACCTAAAATCACAGGCTGGAACTTTAACTGAGTGGATAACTTCACTCATGGTGCAAACGTATCACATAAAAATCCAGCAGAAACATTACCACAAGAACCTCCAGTCACAACTACACATATAAAACACATCTAACACTCTGTCCAAGAGCATGATAGGGAACACATCCCCCCAGATTTGAAATCACAGTGGGCAGAGCTTAGATTGACTCTTTGCAGAGTGATCTAACACTGATGGATAAACCCTGTCAAACAGCTCCAACACCGGTGACCATTTCATTAAGAATGGAGTAGAAATTACACTTAAAGAGTTTGAATCAACTCTGAAATATTTACCCCTGTGATATCAACAGCTGTTTTTGAATGTGAAGTGGAATCATCCTCTCCCTAAGTGCAACTTTGTCGTCAACAGAAAAAAATGAGCATTGCATTCAATTAGACATTAGAAGTGAATTTATTGTGAAATTATTGGGTGCGCGGATCATTATAAATTACTTTCCATTCCTGCAAGTTAGGCCCCAATACTGTCATTAAAATGAAGAATTTATCTTACTTTGGAAACAGTTGGAAATTTCTGAGACAATGTAAGACCTCAACTAAGACTATATTTTCAGTGCCTATAAAAAGTATTCCTCCAATTTGATGTTTTACCTTTTCTTCATAAATCAATCATGGCGAACATAATTTGGCTTTTCTGACAAACCTCCTCTTTAATGTAAAAGTGAAAACCGATTTTTACACAGTAATGTAAATTATTAAAAAAAAAAATATGTAGGGTAGAAAAAATGACTGCATAAATATTCACCCCCTTCAAGTCAGTGTTTTGGTTGCAATCACATCACTGAGTCTGTGTGGATAAGTCTCAATCAGGCTTGCACATCTGGACACTGCAGTTATACTCCATTCTTCTTTGCAAAAACAAATTCTCTATTGGATGGACGGTCTGAGTTTTGACAGAGCCACTAAATCTTCTCCCAAGCTGTAGTTCTCCTGCCACATTCATTTTACCCTCTACATTTACAAGCTTTCCAGAGCTGGCTGCTGAGAAGCCTCCCCACAGTATGATGCTGCAACCATTGTGCTTCAGAGTGGGGGTGTTGTGTTTAGTGTCAGATGGCCCAAAAAAAAAAAAAAAACAATTTTGGTCTCGTCATACTAAAGAGCTTTCTTCCACTTGACCATGGAGTCTCCCACATGCCTTTTAGCAAACTCTAGCCCAGATTTAATCTGAGTTTTCTCTAAACAGTGACTTTCTCTTTAACACTCTCCCATAAAGCTTTAAATGGTGAAGACCCCAGCCAACCGTTACTTAAGTCTGGGGGTTGTTCAGAACCTTTGATTTTTTTTTTTTTTTTTTTTTTTTTTTGTATCCATCCCCCGACTTCTACTTTTCAATAACCTTTTCTCTAAGTTGCCTGGAGTGTTCCTTTGACTTCATGGTGCAATGGTAGCCATGGATACTGACTGACCTGGAACTGGACCTTCCAGACACAACTGTCTTTATACTACACTACTATCACTTGAGTTTTTGCAGTGTAACAGATGTTTTTGATTCAAAAGCAGACAAATACACGTTCTAAGATACAACTTTTAGTTCTTACAATGCTTTATTCCCCATTTAGTTTCTTTTAATTGAGCATGCATTATCAGCAGCGGCTCCAGCTCTTCATAAAGAGAGTAAAACATGCTTTATCTTGCTATAGCTACTACTAACTTTATATTTTCAGGAACTCATTAACAACATCAATTACTGGGTAGAGCAGCTGTCATTAATGTCATTAAAGCAGACATGTTTAGAGTAAGGGAAAAAACTTTGTCATGAAGAAAATCACACTTGGTTGAGCTGCAGTCATTTGCATCACTGCTGTGAAGTAGCTGTCAGTCAAACAGAGCTTCTGGAGACTTCTTTTTTCTCCTGCTTCCATCAGCATAACAGGGAGTCATTATTATTGATGGCTTGACAGACACTAAATATCAGCAAAAGGTAAACTGGCAGTTATCTGAAGAGCAGTATTTACCACACGAGTGACAGCTGGAGGCGGCGGGGGAGGAAGAAGAGGAGGCAGTGGACAGAGGAATACAAAGTTGAAAAGAGACACACAAAAAGGAAGAAGAAGAAAAAGGAGGGGGCATTTACCTCTTAACTTGAAAACTATGTGGTCTGTAATTGAAAAGGCAGCGAGCGAGTCAATCCTGAAAGCCACTATCTTCTGTCAAAAACACAACAAAGGCTTCTGCAGTTCACTCATGCCGCTTCTTCAATGCCTTTATAATGAGGCTGTCCCCCTCTAATACACACTGCGGCTGAGAAAATAAGCTGTTATAATTAGATAGCTCCAACACTGACACAATTAAGGTGTGAATACGAGCAAGGCACCCGTATGAGTGCACCATCAGAGCGGAGATTTCCCCCCTTCAAGGTTAGAAAAAAAGGAGACTTTTCTGAATCTTTTCATCCCGCCAATTTAATTAGTGTCACAGAGACCTTCCATCCTAACAGGACTTTACTGAGACCACAATTACTGAATATACAGCCAGCTGAGACGCTCGTCTACTGTCTGATACAGTACAGGGGGTTGTACTGTAGAGTCAATGTAGTTTTATTTCTAGAAGTGTAGAAATTGACCGAGGCTGTCTTGTTTTTCTCTCCTTCAGGCGGTCATCTGAACCCAGCAGTGACCTTTGCTCTGTGTTTGCTTGGAAGGGAGCCCTGGAGGAAGCTGCCATTGTTCTTTTTCTTTCAGACCTTTGGAGCATTTCTGGGTGCAGCGATTGTATTCTGCATGTATTTAGGTACGTGAAAATGATGAGGGCAATCAATAAAATTATATGTTGTTGCCAGAAGATTACTGTCTGTATGTTATCACCAATCAGAGACCGTTTGTTGTAGTCAAATTTAAAAAGCCATTCCAAGTATTTGGGCCATTTGGAGTGCAATTCTATTTCTATGCTCATAAAAATGGCAAGACTTTAGTAAACTTGGTCACATTGCACCTTTTTTGAAAGAATAGTGTCCAAGGATTCCAACAAAACCTCAATAAAGTAGGGTCAATGACGTACAGTCACAGCACCCACCCGTATAGTGTGTGGGTGGCACCAAATACAAACTCACAGGGTTATGACTGAAAGAATAAGATCGTGGGTTCAAGAGGTCAAAACGAGATTCCTCAGGAGGGTGTCTGGGCTCAGCCTTAGAGATAGGGTGAGGACTTCGGATATCCGGAGGGATCTCAAAGTGGAGCCGCTGCTCCTTCAAATCAAAAGGATCCAGTTAAGGTGGTTCAAACATCGGATCAGGATGCCTCCTGTTCACCTCCCTGTGGAGGTCTTCCAGGCATGCCCAACTGGTAGGAGACCCCGAGGCAAACCAAGAACTTGCTGGAGGGATTATAAATCCCATCTGACTGCTTCGGAATCCCTCAGGAGGAACTGGAAAACATTGCTGGGAAGAGGGATGGCTGGGTTTACCTACTTGCCACCTTAGATAAGCAGAAGAAGGATGGATGGATGGATGGACTCGGGAAAGCTAATCCAAAAGTCTTGGCAAATCCTGGTAATCCTTAACCTTGCAAAGCAGATGCATACACCCATTTCCTTGTTTTTCACTGGCGAATCCATCTTGCAAAGCTCCTATCTGAACCGTTTGAGCCCGGTTAGAAAGTGACAGGACCAATCAGCGATGAGGGGCAGCACTTTCAGGTGCGGCAGAGTCGTGACGTAAACAAGCACCAGCAAGAGGCTGGTGCGATTATGGCGGAAGAGATTAGTGTGGATGTTGCTAAAGCGCCAGTTTTATCAGAACTTGGCGACATTTCTTCGTTAAAATTAGAACAAAGAACAGCAGTGAATTGTTTTCTTTTCAAAAACGACAAAAGTTGAGTACTTACATGTCTATAGTCGCCATTTTTCGCGTTTTTCTTCGGTAGCTGTGCATATGCAGCTTGATAGCAGCTACGTCACGTGTTTTGTTGCTCTGATTGGCCCGTAGAGACGTGACAGACAGAACGTTCATCCAATCACACTCCGAGTTTTTTCAAAGCCTCTGCCTTTTCCCAAATATTTCCTATTGAAGCTTTCCCAGATGGATGTGTGAAGCAAATCCATCTGACGTGTCAGGTTAGGTAATCCTGTTATCCAGTAAGAGTACAACAAAGAAAACTAGCTACATTTGGTCTTAAAAGCATGCTAGCTAAAGAAATCCTTGCTAGATGGATTCGCCAGTGAGAAACACGGAAATGTGCATTACCATATTTCTTTACTGAATAAAAACTAAAGAGCCACTCTACTTCGCACTTCTCCTGACTGGCCTCAGCATGAGTTCTATCCACCAACAAGCTGCACCATTAGCTGTTTTTACACAGAGATTCCACAATAAAGGCGAAAAGGAATGGTCATCTCTGTTCACAAAGAGCAATTCACACAAAGGTGTGACAGAGCCGTGCATGCCAGAGCTTACACATACACACACCCCGGCGTCCCGTAATCAGATGGCAGCTGCTGCCCGAGCTGCTGCTTTCAATGAAACTCCAAACTCTGGATTTCTCTGTTCAAAACTTGTATTTTCTAAATGAAATTCGGGGAAAATAACATGAACATTCATTTTGATCGATTAGATCCAATACACTTTTTTTCCGATGAAATGCCATTAGATTAAACCGCACTGGTTTTTAAATCTCCATTTATGGAGACAGCAGCTCACACTCGCTGTTGTGGCATGCTGTGACGTCCTTTCACACTGGTTGCAGAAAAGTCTGTTACGGCTCTGCTACTACCTCTCGATCCGGATCAGAGGTGGGGCAAAATCGACCCCCCATTGCGGAACAGTCGCTTTTATACAGACAGCATTGCGGAACGAAGGCATAACAGACATGGAAAAGAGAGGCAGAGTGAAAGTAGTTATTTATAAACTACAGCAGTGCCAGCCCAGTACCTCAGTTTGTCTCGTCGCTCTGATTGGCCCTTTATGATTGTGATGGACGAAATGTTTGTCCAATCACCTGCAGAGAATTTATTGAGAAATCCTGCCCTTCCCAAACACTTTGTGTGGGAGGTCTCCCAGATAAATATGAAAAATATCCATGCAATGGATAAATGACACAGTCTGGTGTGTCAGGTTAATAAAAAAACTTTATTGTAGCCAATTATAAAGCTTTCAGTTGTCTAACATTAGTGTGACTGTATTTTTAAGTCCTACTTGCCAACTATGTTGTCACTTACAAGGTACTTAATCGGCAGCAACAGAGATTGCTAGATGGACACAAAATACTCCATATTTAATGTAAAACTTGTGTTTTTAGGTTATTACGAAAACTCTCATGTGAACTGACCCTTGACGTTTGCAATTGTAAGCGTTTCTCAGTAAAAGTCCCTCCATTCATTGTGGATAACAACATATTTCAGTGAGAAGACTCAAGGCTGAGTCGTCTTTGTTTATTCCGTCGGGTATTTGAACATAAAAGCATGCCTTCATAGAGTCATGTTTATGTTATGTCCTGCCCTCTGCAACCGTATATTTATGTGGAACCCTGTGTGCCACTATTTATTCATGTTGTTTTTCCTTCTCTGTATGCTTGTGTCATTATTGTTCATGCATGTATTCAGTGGTATCTCTCCACATGTTTGTGCATCCTCAGTCCCCGTTCACTGCTGCCTGCAGCTATGTAATCAAGCAGAAAGTAAACAGAAACCCAAATGTCAAGTGTATTACTGTTTGCAGTAGCTGTCAGCTTTATCTCTGGAACATAAATCATCACGCCAATTTAACCTTAAGTTTGCAGGTATCTTAAGTAATATTATCTGATTTGAATGTTAGCCTTAATGCAATATGGCAGTTATTCTATCCATCTAAGTGATTGATGCAGGTGCCTCCGATCCAGGAAGGTGAACAGCAGCAACATACTTCACTTCACATTCTTGAGCTTTTACATGGATACTTGGAGAAGAATAAAGGGTTTTTGTATTCTTCCATTACTGTAGATGCACTGCTGGACTTCAGCCAGGGGGAGCTGATGGTGGTGGGGGAAAACGCCACAGCAGGGATTTTTGCCACATATCCATCAGAGCATCTCAGCCTGGTTAATGGATTCTTTGATCAGGTAATAGTAACTGTGATTCTCTGACATTATTAGTCCCAAAGGGGGCAATTAATTTGCAGCATACTCGATCTATACCATAGAAGATAGGAAGGTTATCTTGTGTTTTTATAAATGATGCCAATGGAGCATGGTCCTGAGCCTGCAGTCTTTCTAAAGGCCAGCAGAGGGCGACAGCACTCAAAGAGTGCACAGTCCAAAAAGAAGTACAAATCTCAGAATTTGACACCTCATTAAACATTTTCCAAGTACTACTGTATATTCCTACACTCTAGTCAACAGTGTTCATCAGTATAGCCTGGACTCGTCCAGTAGTCCAGGTTAAAGTAGGAATAGAATTTCAAAGTTGTTTTAGAACTTGAGTAATTGCACAATCATATGAATGAGTACTTGAGTATTCATTTCCTGTTTTTTCATTAAAAAATAAAATTGCATCATGCATGACCCTGCTTATCAATGCTCCAAATCTCAGTTCTGAATTACACAACACGTGGCAGGAATGTAAATGTTGTTAGTCATGCCTAAACTGCACTGGAGCCTGCTGGTCCTATGATGCCTGCAGCCAAACCGAACCAGGATTGCCACCCCGTCCTTAAGGTCCTCACACACCAGACACTATTTTTTACATGCGAATTATTACAGAGGGTTACATTTCCCCCACAGAGAAAACACAAATTTTATAACAAAGGTCACTAATGGGGAAACTAACAAAAACTGCATGAACAAAACAAAATGGGTCTTGGGTTTTAAAAAGGTGGCAGGGGTTTATTTCTCCACACTGCCACCCACTAAGTCTATCAAAATGAAAGAATAACTAAAAAACTGACCCAAAATAAGGATAGATGGGAGTCATTTCAAATAAGGGGTAAGTGGAATAAAAATATTTTTTGGATTTTCCCCCTCACACACAAACAAAAGGCCCTGAAACAAAGTTTTCCCTTTATCTTTAAATTCAAACACAAATAGAGAGCCAACTGATGGTGTTGACCCTCACACACTCATAACCCCCAACCTGCTCCCTATATAACTTCCCAGCCCTGCTGATTACCAACAGCTCTCAGCTGGGAGCAGACACCTCAGGTGCACCAAGTTTGCCTAAACCAGCAGGGTGCATTTTCACCGAGTTTTTGTGGGGAAAATCAAGTAAAAATCTAACTATCCATAACAAGAGAGAACCCTCATTTTATCACAGTTTATCAGAGGACAGGAGAAAACACACTGTAGACTTTTGCAGCACAAATGTTTTTAGAAAGTGCTTAATCTGTTTATAAAATTGCGTCGCTCCTATTCTGTATAGGAAGGCGTGACAAAATTCACCTCTGAATTATTCTCATTTTCATACAGTTTATTCGCGTCACCCTAAAGTTGTGAAGACCTTAGGCCAAGGCAGAGTCGGGCTTAAAGGAGTCAAGGATGTCCTGACAGACATGGCAGCATTACAATGTTGTTCCCTGGATTTCTTAAGCACTTTGTCTATTTTTTTTTTCTATTTTTGTCTGTTTTTCTCCTTGTTGTCTTTCTCAGAACAACTTCTCTGTGCAGACCTGTGGCACAAATTTCAAGACAGATTGCTCTGGTCCACCAGTCTCATTTCTTGAATATAGAAATCTTTCAGTTAGTCAGTTTTCTGTTCATCACTGACAGCAAAAACTGGAGTGTTGAATTCTCAGTGTTAAAGATTTCCATGTTAATTTTAACAATCAAAGTGTAATTTTAACTCCATTCATTGTTGAAGTTATTTGACATTGTTTCTCCACTAAGTCCAACTCTGTAGACCCAATTGATCCATGCCCCGCCTACTGCCCTTTCAAATCTGGGCGGAAGAGTTTTCCCATCATGCCTTTGTGCAGCGTGTTTAGATATGTTTTAGACATTTTAGCTGTTCAGTGCTGGGATTCACTCACACGTTTCTTGAATCATCTTGAGTTTTTGCACCATGAGTGAAGCCGTGTACTAAATTGGCCACTTGTTGAATGTGGTAATGCCTCGTTAATATTTATAGAGAGAGTGGAGTCTGTCAATTCAGGTCATGATCCAGTTCTGACTGTGTCTCAGTGCTTCATGGTTGCCATAAGATATCTTACATTACTACAGTAGTTAAATGTGGGGGGGAATCAATATTAATGAAGTATATAAGTGTTTTATGGAAGCCCATTTCAGCCACTTAAAAAAGAAAAATGTGGAATTTAAAAAAAATCCTAAGTCAACATAATGAGATAAGGAGCAAAATTATGAGAAAAAACATCTAGATTCTGAGATAAAAAGTCAAAATTATGAGATAAAAAGTCAAAATATGAGAAAAAGTCAAAATTATGAGATAAAAAGTCTAAATTATGAGATAAAAAGTCAAATTCATGAGATGAAACGTCATGACTATGAGATGAAAATCATGATTATGAGATAAAAAAAATCATTATTATGAGATGAAGTCAAAATTATGAGATATAAAGTCAAAATAATGAGATAAAAAGTCAAAATTATGAGATAAAAAGTCAAAATATGAGAAAAAGTCAAAATTATGAGATAAAAAGTCTAAATTATGAGATAAAAAGTCAAATTCATGAGATGAAACGTCATGACTATGAGATGAAAATCATGATTATGAGATAAAAAAAAATCATTATTATGAGATGAAGTCAAAATTATGAGATATAAAGTCAAAATAATGAGATAAAAAGTCAAAATTATGAGATTAAAAAGTCAAAATATGAGATAAAAAGTCAAAATTATGAGATAAAAAGTCAAAATATGAGATAAAAAGTCAAAATTATGAGATAAAAAGTCAAAATATGAGATAAAAATTCAAATTCATGAGATTAAAAAGTCTAAATTATGAGATAAAAAGTCAAATTCATGAGATAAAATGTCATGACTATGAGATAAAAATCATGATTATGAGATAAAAAAAAAACCATTATTATGAGATGAAGTCAAAATTATGAGATAAAAGGGACCTTTATCTCATAATTTCGATGTTCTATCTCATCATTATTGACTTAGGATTTTTTTTTTAAGAACTGCCTTTCTTTTACACTTTTTTTTTTTATTTGGCAGAAATGTCCTTCAATATGTTTTGCAATGAGCAGAAAATAAATTTTAAAAAAGGAATTAAAAGTACTTTACATTTGGCGCGCCGGTAGTCGAGTGGTTAAGGCGCATGCCATGTGTGAAGGCGACCCGGGTTCGAATATGGCCCGTGGCACTATTTCCTGCGTGTCTCTCCCCGCTCTCTCCCCTGTTTCCGACTCTATCCACTGTCCTATCAAATAAAGGCAAAAAGGCCAAAAATAAATCTTTAAAAAAAAAAAAAAAAAAAAAAAAGTACTTTACATTTACCCTAACCCACTGTGAGTGTTAAAAATGACCACTATGAGAGAGTTGAAATTTTAACTTTTCCCAAAGTATTACTTCAACACTCAAAAGTGTTGACACATATAAACACTTTTCTAGTATTGGATTTAACTCTCAGTGTGAATCTAACACTGGTGTTTTTGCTCTAGTCACATTTCTTCCTTGGACAAATTCACAACGCACTCAAAGCAGATCCACGTCCCACTTTTGGGTCCTGATCCACCAGTTGAGAGCCGCTAGTTTAGTGCGTATCCAGCCTGAGACAGTTGCTCCTCCATGGAGCAGATTTAATGCCGGTCTGAGAGCATCCAGTGAAATCAGTGGTCAGAAGCGCTGATGGTTCTCTTTGCTTTCTGGGTCACCTGTTTCTCACAGAAGCAGCTGAAGTCTCTTCGCGGGGCTCCAATTATCTTGAAGCAAACTTTGACAATACCATTTGATTTTTCAAGTATTCCAACTCCAGTGAGTGAAAATTGTTCATCCTTAAAAAGAAGCTCTCTCTGTCTCACAGGCAAAACACTGCAGCTAAGAACAGTACTCAATGTGTTTTATTCAAGTAGCAATCTTTTTCCATTACTGTCTATTGTACTTGTTGTCAGCAGCCTCGGTTTCTTCTTAAATAGATTGTTTATTACTTAAGAAGATACTTTAGGTCACAGTGACGCACGTCTGCAGAAGATTAGAAGACTGTCGTATTGACTGCGAGAGGCGGATCGATCCAAAACGTGTCTGAGCCGAGTCCATTCAGCGAACTGGGTGGCGATGATATTCATGTTACTGGATGTGCAGCATGCATGCAAATCTTGCAATCAAGTAAAAGCCTCTTAACCAATCCCATCTCATGGGCTCCTCCAGTCTTCTTTAACCTTTTAAAAGCAGCAGACAGTGTAATGAGCCGGACAGTGTCACTATTCATTTGATCTGATTGTCCAGAATCTAGGAGGAACAGCTTGTGAGTGTGCAAAGAAAGGCAAGGTCAATTAGACCCAGCTGTGTCGGAAGATTCAAATTATTAATGGAGCTACACTGTGCGTGAAAAATTACACAGTGTGCATCAAAAACCTGGACACTGCAGATGCAGGGCATATTATTCTGCAGCAGATTTATCCGTCAAAGAAGTTTTTTCTACAGCAGACAGGAGTGAGATGACTCACAAACTTTAGAGAACATTCTTCAGGGCATGGAAGTATTTGTTGTCTTAGTAAATGGAAATAGTTAAAGTTTCTTCTGACATCATGAAATGACCTTTTGTTTCCATGCCAAGCAATATTCAGCAAATTCAGAACTCTTTCACACATTATGCAGCACTTTGGCACAGCTAGGTTTGATAATGGAGCAAAATCATGATGTTGGTATAAAGGGCTTTTCTGCTGGGGCCTGTTGCCCCGTACCCTGTGCTGAGGCATGCTTGCCCCCCACCTAGACCCCTGCCTGTCTGCACTTACATTGCTCAAAGCCCTACCAAGCCTGAGCATGTGAAATTTCACCCCTGCTGGATACTAACCAGTCAACTGTAAGGGATATTAGAAAATGGAAGCGTTTAGGAACAACAGCGACTTAGCCATGAAGTGAAAGACCACATAAAATCACATAGGGGGGTCAACGACTGCTATGTCCTCAATAACACTCTGCTGATTCCATAGCTGAAGAGTTCTGAACTTCCACTGGCATTAATGTAAGCAGGAGGAAGCTTCATGGAATGGGTTTCCATGACCAAGCAGCTGAATGCAAGCCTCACATCACCAAGTCCAATGCCACATGTCGTATGGAGCGGTATAAAGCAGTGGTTCCAAACCGTTTGTCCTTAGGGACCCCGTACTTATAAATAGCAAAGCCCCCCAGGACCACTTGGAAAAGTAAACCCCAATTTTAATTGTTTTCATTTATGAAATTCTGAAAGATCTATCATGAACTATCCATTACTATGATAGGCCACCCTGGAATAAAATAATAAGAAAGAGGATTTGTTAATTTTCAGGAAACCTCAAAATTCTCAATTTTGAAGGGTCATCAATTTACGAGAAAAAAAATAAATTCTTGACTTTAACCTCCTGAGACCTGAGCTCTTCTTTGGAATGCATTTCTAGTTTCCTCCACTTGCTTGGTATAATTAGGACCTGATAGGTTTGAAAAGCTCAGCCATGTCTTTAATAGGAATTAATTGTTTTAAATTGAAAAAAATATACGTCCAATATCAACAAAAATTCCCCAAAATTCCAAAGAAACTACCAAAAACAATCCTTAATCATATTTTTATTTATTTCCCATTAAAATAACCCCCCATTTCTTCAAGTATTCTGCAAATGTTTCAACCAAACTTTATTATATAAAGCTTAATTTTAATTTAAAAATTTAATTTCCTAAAAATAAAAAAAAAATCCCCCAAATCCCAAAGCAAATTCAACAAAACAAATACACTCCCAAGGTTCCATGAAAAACAACTGAAAATTCTCCCTTACATGCCAAAAATTCTTCTGAAAACATCATTACATTCAAGAAATATCAAAGGATAGCCCACCTCACGCTTCCCAATCAAATTCTCAAATTTAAAAAAAGTAATTTCCCAAGTTTTCATGAGCATACCTCAAAATTACAAAGCAAAATATTTTCAATGAAATTCTCCCAAAAATTCATGATGATTTTCAAGAAATAATCCCAAAATTATCTATTGAAATCCTTGAAATTTTTAGTGCTTATTCTACCAATATTTCAAGTGAATTACTAAAACATCAACGGACAGTCCAGACAATTTTCTAATTCAAATAGTATAAAGTAATATATTGTATATTGTGGGAAAGCCAGAAAGACAAATCCTCATATGTGCACACAAGGTCTTAGGAGGTTAAAAGTTGTAAATGTAAGTGAACCAAAACGTAGTATTTTTTTGAGATAATACAGTCAAATGAAAACACAGTTTTCAGTTTGGTTTCTTGTAAATTTTGGGCTTAACACTGTTGTAAATGTAGGATTTTTAAAACTTTAATTTTCTAGTTTCTGTTGCAAAAATTAAGACTTTTTAAACAATAAAATTACAAGTATTTCTTGTAAATTTCTGACTTTTTAAACTCTAAAATTCTGATTTTGTTGTCTTGAAAATAAGCACCTTTATAATCTCAAAAATTTCACTTTTTTTTCTCAATTAATACTAACTTCTTTAAAAAATCTCCCAGGTTGGCCGTGATACGTTACGTCGGGGTTAGGAGAACATTACCTGACTGCATAGTGCCAACTGTGAAGTTTGGTGTAGGAGGGGTACTGGTATGGAGCTGTTGTTCAGGGTTTGGTTTTGACCCTTCATCTTCAGTGAAGGCTAATCTTCATGTTTCAGCATACCAGGACATTTTGGACGACGCGATGCTTCCAACTTTGTGGCAACAGTTTGAGGAAGGCTCTTTTCTATTCCAAAAAGCAAGGACTCTAAAGACATGGTTTGATGGGTTTGGTGTAGAAGAACTTGACTGACCCACACAGAGCCTTGATCTCAACCCCATCGAGCACCTTTGGGATGAACTGGAATGGAGATTGCCATCCAGGCATTCTCATCCAACATCAGTGCCTGTCCTCATAAATTTTCAACAAACTGAATGGGCACAAATTCCCACAAACACTCCTAAATCTTGTGGAAAGACTTCCTAGGAGAGTGGAGGCTGTTAAAGCTGCAAACTGGGCCGGCTCTATATGAAGTACATTGGCCTCAAAGTCTTCTAATATTTGCCAAGCCTAAGAGAACACACAACAAACTCTAGCAACACAAGAACACAAGAATATTTTCAGTGTTGGACTTTAGCCACCCTATAGCTATTAGCAGGTTATTTATATCAGCATGGCATCTTTAGATGAACACGGGCAATGGCACTCTAATAGCCAAGATGCAGGCGCGTCACTGAATGTAGAGAAATGATCATACACATTTATCAACTCTACAGTTTATCTGCTCTTTGTAAGTTATTCTAATGTCTAGACATGCAGAGATGCAACCTTCTGCCATGCTATTTTTTCTTGTTTATTTTCTGGGGCAATCCACCAGCTGAAAATGAAGTTTTATGTCAAGCAGTGTTCTACTTAAAAGTTGCCATATCTGCTAGTTTTTACAGTTTTTTTCTCAGTTTTTTTCTTACTTGAAAGCTTGTCAGTGTTTTCAGAGTGAATCCACTGAGAATATCACATTGTCTTAAAGGTGATTAATTAAACACCACATGAAGAACAGGACTTAATAATTTACAAAAGCACGATTTGTTCACATCTCCATGCAGAGGTATCAAATGATGTCTTTACATTGTATTGCTTGATGAGAATTGATGGTCTATTTTTACCTTTACTTTATCCCAGGTTATTGGAACAGCTGCACTGATCGTGTCCATCCTGGCCATAGTTGATCCAAACAACAATCCAACTCCCAAAGGTCTGGAGCCGTTCACCATCGGCTTTGTGGTGTTGGTCATCGGCCTGTCGATGGGCTTTAACTGTGGGTATGCGGTGAATCCGGCCAGAGACCTGGGGCCACGGATCTTCACGGCTCTTGCAGGCTGGGGTGGAGAGGTTTTCACGTGAGTGCAGGACTATTTTGGTCTACATTAAACCACTGTAGTGGGTAGAAATAAAGGGAGCAGTTGCTCAAGTACAGGTCTGTATCAGGCTTTGTTTACTCACTGTTACAGATGAGAAGGTTTGGGGTTTCATCTTTGAGTTATAGACCTTTTGCATTTGAGTTCACAGAGTATTTTCCGTCCCACACCATGCCTGTCTGGAAAGAAAAAGGTGTACGTTACTCACTGGATGCTAGAGCTAATCTGCTGACAGATCCACTGTAATCTGTGTAGTGCACATCCTGTACATGGAAAGTAGACAGAATTTTCAGTTTTAGTTGCCGGAAAATAATTCTTCCAAGTATTAAACAGCATTTTCCATGGAAGCATCTCATTCCTGCTGGAATCTATGTGTTGTTGTCCGACCTTCCTGCAAAACTCCTCTCCTCCGTGGTATTTTCATCTGAAATGTGCCACAAGAACGTTGAAAAAACTGGACTTTTGCGGTAGATTGTTCAGAGACTGAATGAGAGTGTGCTAGCTGACCAAGTTGCTTACTAGATAACAGGGTAAGCTCATATTCACCAGCCTGATATGAACTGCAGTTAGATTTACAACTTTGAAATGAAATATATGAGGATTTATCAGTCGATATGAAGTGCTGTCGTTTTGGTATTTTCAGATATATTTAAACATTTAAGTGTACAGATGGAAGGGATGGTTGGATTAAAAACTGGTTATTTAACATATAAACAAACATTTGAATGGCTAACTAACATTAACCTGACATTATCCTCCTTTTAATCCATCTGTAAAAAAAAGTGCAGTTTCTTGTGTTGGATCCTGGGGGCATCGTCCATATAGATCGACAAATATGTGTACATTAGTCACATACAGTATGTATAGGGAAACACGGGGCAATGCCAAAAAACATGAGGATTATGGGTAAAAACTGGTGACTTTCAAGCCAAAGAGCTCTTACAAAAACAAAAGGAGTGCTCACAAAAGCCTCTGTGATCACTTTTGTACTCTTTGAGAACAAGTCCTGTGTAGGGAGAAACACATCTTTCAGACTGTTTTTCACAAGTTTGTGAGTGCCATTGAGGTGAATCACCTCATTTCTCACCAACTTGTGTGACTTTTTTGCTGTATTTATGGCTCCCAATTACATCTTGAGCATCATTATACACTGAAATGCAAAGCAGCCTAATGTCACCACCAACACTTCTGCTGTCTACTGTGGTGAATGGTGATGTAATAGTGACATGTGTGCGACCAGTCTATGGCCTTAGCCAGTGGTTCTCAAATGATGTGGAAAGGCACACTCAACCGCAACCATACGTAATTACGACAACTATACCATAACTTAAGTTCAGTCTGAACCCTTTTGTCAAGAAACACAAAGGATGTGTGGTTATAAGTATTTTTACTTTATGAGCACTTTGCTGTTATTCATATGACTGTTCTAGGATCCCCCTGCTATCCCACAAGACCACATGGAAAGCATCAAACAGGAACACCACACGTTCAACCACTTAAGGGAAAGTCCTTGGGGTACATGGCTCTACAAAGATTTTGCAGAGGCAAACTCCAAATCAAGCTGAAATCACCCAAGGTGGCTGCTTCAGAAGAGTCACTATTTTCTTCATGAATGCGATATGAACTTATGACACCAATCTAAAATCATAATTTAATGTCATATATGGGACCAAGCCTACATTATAGTGTGAGGCTACACAGTGGTGCAATGGTTAGTGCTTTTGCCTCAGCTGTGGAGGAGATTCCTGGCTCCAATCTCGCATAAGGCAGGGCCCGTCTGTGTTGAGTTTGTATGCATGTGTGCATTCGGTTAATTGGTGACTCTAAATTGCCCATAGGTGTGAGTGCCAGCGTGCCTGTTTGGTCCAAATGTCAGCCCTGTGATTTACTGGAAACCAGTCTAGAGTGCAAGCCATCACAACCAATGACAGCTGAGTTTA
Source organism: Cheilinus undulatus (assembly GCF_018320785.1). Taxonomy (NCBI): domain Eukaryota; kingdom Metazoa; phylum Chordata; class Actinopteri; order Labriformes; family Labridae; genus Cheilinus; species Cheilinus undulatus. The sequence continues at coordinate 7,083,768 of NC_054881.1, read as the reverse complement.
AATCCAGATCCCTACGACCCCCAAGTGAATAAGTGGTATTGACCATGGTTGGATGGAGGTTATGTTGTCAAAAACAGAAGCCATATTGATTATTTTGGGAATGTAGAAAATATATGCTAAAGAATAGCTTGACACAGACCTTAATACTGGTTGGAAAGTAAAACAACTTAAACCTAAACTCTTCAAAACATGACCCTACATCCATGATTTATGGTCCATAGACTGGGTAGACCTGAGGAGGAATACTGAGCAACCATACTGGTCTTTTACTGGGTAATACACCTGAACAAACATACACTCTCTCAGATATCTCCCTTGTAAAACATGCAGCAGTTGATCCCAGTGGCCCCTGAACCACATTTGAGAAATAACAAATTAAAGTGCACATTTTGCTACCAGCTGATTTGCATTCCCATTGTTTGTGTGTTTTTGAGTGCCCCGTTTAAAGATATTGAAATTAGAGTGCCTTGATATCGACACGGCTCACATGCCTTCTGACCCGCAACATCAATAGCCTCTGATATGCACTCATATTTTATTCAGGCCTGCTACGGTGAGTAAATTGAATGAAAATTTAAAAACCACACCATGCATCACAGTTTTTCAATTTATTCTCTTACAGAGCGAACACCTACTGGTTCTTTGTGCCCGTCTGTGCCCCCTTCTTGGGTGCAGTGGTGGGTGTGCTGATATATCAACTCCTGGTTGGATACCATTTAGGAGCAGAGGTGCAAGAGGAGCAGAAGAAGGAGGAAGAGGAGGAAGAGGAACAGTTTAAGCTTTCAAATACTGCTGCAAAACACGATGTATGACTGCTCAGTTTCTTCAAACAATTCTGCCGCAGTAACAACATTCATCTGTCACAAGTTATAGTAAAATGGCATAGTTACTGTGAAACAAAAGAATAACAAGCTGCTGGTTATCAGGAAAGAAATAGTAGTGAACTGGTAATTGACAAGAGAATGAATGGAGGTCTAACTGCTATTTAAAGTACCCAGCAATTGGCCCAGTTTAAAAGAGGAATTAGCAATGAACAGCCAGGTAACCAGGTAGTGAGTCTTAAACTACCTGCTAAAACACTCAAAAATGAGTATTTGGTTACAAATTAGCAGTTACTATCTTCTAATTTAAAACTGCATGTTTGCAAGGTAACAAAAAAAGGACCTTACAACCAGTAAACCCATCAAAACTGGGACAGGTTTTACGTAACGGATTGGTAACAAACTGCTCTTAAACTCGGTCAATACAAGGTAGCAAATGAGTCATTAATTGCTAGTTAGCTAGCACACAATTGTCAATGGTCAAACTCTTGATTAACCTACAAAAACCTGATATATTTAATAGGTAACCAAGAAACAAATAAGGAACTGACAGCTATTTTGCCAGGGAACAAAAGCGCAAACAACTTTTAGCTAACAAGGGAACAAATAAGTAACAAACAGCTACCTAACCAGGGAACAAATAAGTAACAAACAGCTATCCAACCAGGGAACAAATAAGTAACAAACAGCTACCTAACCAGGGAACAAATAAGTAACTTACAGCTACCTAACCAGGGAACAAATAAGTAACAAACAGCTACCTAACCAGGGAACAAATAAGTAACAAACAGCTACCTAACCAGGGAACAAATAAGTAACAAACAGCTACCCAACCAGGGAACAAATAAGTAACTTACAGCTACCTAACCAGGGAACAAATAAGTAACAAACAGCTACCTAACCAGGGAACAAATAAGTAACTTACAGCTACTTAACCAGGGAACAAATAAGTAACAAACAGCTACCTAACCAGGGAACAAATAAGTAACTTACAGCTACTTAACCAGGGAACAAATAAGTAACAAACAGCTACCTAACCAGGGAACAAATAAGTAACAAACAGCTACCTAACCAGGGAACAAATAAGTAACAAACAGCTACCTAACCAGGGAACAAATAAGTAACAAACAGCTACCTAACCAGGGAACAAATAAGTAACAAACAGCTACCTAACCAGGGAACAAATAAGTAACAAACAGCTACCCAACCAGGGAACAAATAAGTAACAAACAGCTACCTAACCAGGGAACAAATAAGTAACTTACAGCTACCTAACCAGGGAACAAATAAGTAACTTACAGCTACCTAACCAGGGAACAAATAAGTAGCTTACAGCTACTTAACCAGGGAACAAATAAGTAACTTACAGCTACTTAACCAGGGAACAAATAAGTAACTTACAGCTACTTAACCAGGGAACAAATAAGTAACTTACAGCTACCTAACCAGGGAACAAATAAGTAACTTACAGCTACTTAAACAGGGAACAAATAAGTAACGAACAGCTACTTAACCAGGGAACAAATAAGTAACTTACAGCTACTTAACCAGGGAACAAATAAGTAACGAACAGCTACCTAACCAGGGAACAAATAAGTAACTTACAGCTACTTAACCAGGGAACAAATAAGTAACTTACAGCTACTTAACCAGGGAACAAATAAGTAACTTACAGCTACCTAACCAGGGAACAAATAAGTAACAAACAGCTACCTAACCAGGGAACAAATAAGTAACAAACAGCTACCTAACCAGGGAACAAATAAGTAACAAACAGCTAGCTAACCAGGGAACAAATAAGTAACAAACAGCTAGCTAACCAGGGAACAAATAAGTAACAAACAGCTAGCTAACCAGGGAACAAATAAGTAACTTACAGCTACTTAACCAGGGAACAAATAAGTAACTTACAGCTACTTAAACAGGGAACAAATAAGTAACGAACAGCTACTTAACCAGGGAACAAATAAGTAACTTACAGCTACCTAACCAGGGAACAAATAAGTAACAAACAGCTACCTAACCAGGGAACAAATAAGTAACTTACAGCTACTTAAACAGGGAACAAATAAGTAACTTACAGCTACTTAACCAGGGAACAAATAAGTAACAAACAGCTAGCTAACCAGGGAACAACAAGTAACGAACAGCTACCTAACCAGGGAACAAATAAGTAACAAACAGCTACCTAACCAGGGAACAAATAAGTAACTTACAGCTACCTAACCAGGGAACAAATAAGTAACTTACAGCTACCTAACCAGGGAACAAATAAGTAACTTACAGCTACCTAACCAGGGAACAAATAAGTAACTTACAGCTACCTAACCAGGGAACAAATAAGTAACTTACAGCTACCTAACCAGGGAACAAATAAGTAACAAACAGCTAGCTAACCAGGGAACAAATAAGTAACGAACAGCTACCTAACCAGGGAACAAATAAGTAACAAACAGCTACCTAACCAGGGAACAAATAAGTAACTTACAGCTACCTAACCAGGGAACAAATAAGTAACTTACAGCTACCTAACCAGGGAACAAATAAGTAACAAACAGCTACCTAACCAGGGAACAAATAAGTAACTTACAGCTACCTAACCAGGGAACAAATAAGTAACTTACAGCTACCTAACCAGGGAACAAATAAGTAACAAACAGCTACCTAACCAGGGAACAAATAAGTAACTTACAGCTACCTAACCAGGGAACAAATAAGTAACTTACAGCTACCTAACCAGGGAACAAATAAGTAACTTACAGCTACCTAACCAGGGAACAAATAAGTAACTTACAGCTACTTAACCAGGGAACAAATAAGTAACTTACAGCTACTTAACCAGGGAACAAATAAGTAACAAACAGCTACCTAACCAGGGAACAAATAAGTAACTTACAGCTACCTAACCAGGGGAAATTAAGCTTTTTAGAGCTAAATATCCAGGGAACAAATAAGTAACAAACAGCTACCTAACCAGGGAACAAATAAGTAACTTACAGCTACCTAACCAGGGGAAATTAAGCTTTTTAGAGCTAAATATCCAGGGAACAAATAAGTAACAAACAGCTACCTAACCAGGGAACAAATAAGTAACAAACAGCTACTTAACCAGGGAACAAATAAGTAACGAACAGCTACCTAACCAGGGGAAATTAAGCTTTTTAGAGCTAAATATCCAGGGAACAAATAAGTAACAAACAGCTACCTAACCAGGGAACAAATAAGTAACAAACAGCTACCTAACCAGGGAACAAATAAGTAACAAACAGCTACCTAACCAGGGAACAAATAAGTAACTTACAGCTACCTAACCAGGGAACAAATAAGTAACAAACAGCTACCTAACCAGGGAACAAATAAGTTTTTTAGAGCTAAATATCCAGGGAACAAATGAGTGACAAACAGCTACCTAACCAGGGAATAAATAAGTTATTTACAGCTCACTAACCAAGGAACAAATGTGCAACCAACTGCTTGTTAACCAGGAAATTAATGAAAACCAACAGCTAGCTTACCAGGGAACAAATGTGTAATTAACAGCTAGCTTATATAAGAAAAAAGTAACAAAATGTTTCTTAACAAGAAAATAAAGGAGCCTCTAACAGCGAGTTAACCAGGGAAGAAATGAGGGACTTACTGCTAGTTAACTGGAGGAAAAAATGAGTTACAAACAGCTTGCTGAGCAGGAAACACATGAGTAGTAACAGCTAGCTAACCAGAAAACAAACATGCAAATCAACTGGTAGCTAACCAGGGAATGAATGAGCAGCTATTACAGGTAGTACCCAGGAAACCTAGGGAAAGAATGTGTGACTTACTGCCAGGGAATGAATGACAAACCAGCTACTTGTTCACCAGCCCAAAAAAATAAGTATCTAATAGCTTGTTAACCAGGGGAACAAATTTGTATCTTACTGCCAGTTAACCAGGGAAGAAATAAGCTTACTGTTTCTACTTAACCAGGAAATATATGAGTTACAATTCACAGCCACTTCACCAGAGAAAAAACTCTAACTAATCAAGAAGTAACTACTCAAAAGTTTAATTTTGAGTAACTGCTCTCTATAAAGCTCAGCTGACAAGGCTTTGTTTACTATCTACCCGCTTACTAATTGCTCACTAATGGTTTGGCCCTCATTTATTCCTGTATAAATATAAAAAATATTGAAAATACCAGCTCTAACAGTCTCTTTCCAATTAGTTATAATTAAGTAGTATGCATAAGTAGCAGTTAATTCCTTAATTGCTTCCTTGTTAATTGTCATTAGTTGTTATTTGTCACACAGTGACTGCCAATCTTATCAAGTGTTACCCAAGTTTTCTCCAATGTTTAGGAAAATCCCCTGTTATCTAAGACCTCTTTTTTAATAGCATATAAGCTGTTATGATGACACACTCTCTTACGACATCTCCTCACAAACAGGAACAGTTTCTCAGGCGCCTGTTTTCTGAATTCATCTCCACTAAACTCCACTAAGCTCTTTCATTTCTTTTCAAAGCACAAAACTATTTCCTCTCATGCTGCGTGTCTGACAAAACGAATACATCATCTCAGAGAAAAAACCCCTAAAACAAAAGACTTGAAGAGGCATTTGAAAGGTACTTGTTTATTCCTCATGGAAGGTGGAAGGAACCTTGAAATCCTCCTCCAATCAAAAGGCATTCGCACTCATATTTTCTCTCCTGCTATTTCGATGATTAAGAGAAACCGTGCGGAGTGTCACCTCTGCAGGGCTCCTGAGTAAGAGCCAAGTTTTCTTTTCACTTAGAGCCAAATGCATGTTTAATGAAGTGATTATAATTACAAATGTGACCAAAATCTGATGTTTGTGTTATAAATTCATAAGGTACCATTTAACACCTTGTTGGAAGTGTTGTCTTATGTTTACCCAATTAAAAATAACTGTCTGTGGGAGTGTGATCCTGTCGATATCTCTGACTTACAAGAAGTTTTTGGCAATATTCACACAGAGATAGGAGCAAGTTTTAAGGGTTCATTGCTGTGTAAAATCTCATTATCACATGTCAATATGTCGACTTGGCTTACAGCCTATAACACCCCTCAGAGTTTGATAAAATATTTTCCTGCTTTGACAGTTTCATCATTTTAAGCTTTAAAATCTACATTATTCCTCACTTACAATAATAAAACCATGAGTCATGATTTTTTTGGTCTTATATTAGAAATTTAATGATTAGAATTTCTACATCAATTACAAAAAAAGTTGGGACATTGGGAATGGATATGGGAATTTTACAGTCCATTGCAATTGAAAACCCACAAGACATTTAATGCTCAAACTGATTAAATTCATTATTTTTTATTTATTTATTTATTTATTTTTTGGTAATGCACACACATTCTGATTTTAATGTTTGCAGCATGGTCCAAAAAAGTTGGGACAGAGGCAAGAATAGACTGCAAAATGCTAAAAAAAAAAAAAAAAAAAAAAGAAAGAAAACTGTAACCTTTCACAGAGGTCAGGACCTCTAGATTTTGTATGTGTATACTTAAGATAACAGATAATGGTTAGTGACTTTGGGTGTAAATTGGTGATGAAGTGAATGCTCCTGTCAGAAATATGCAATCTCTGATAGGCCAGCTACAGCTAACTAAAGTTTCAGAGTAGATTCCCAAAATGCTAAACTCCGATTTCCTGCTTTACCTCAGATCGGATCTGATGTTTGTAGCATTATCCTTAGACCACTGATCATCAACTGGCGGCCCGGGGGCCAAATCAGGCCCCCCAAAGCCTCCCGTCTGGCCCCCAGAAGATCATTAGATGCAGAAAAGCAGGAAAAGAAGATGTTGTGGTTTTAAGAGTATCTTTTGGCTTTAAATGTCTGCAGCTGTTAAATCCACCCCAAAAGCAATTCATATTCAAACAGTTTTAGAATGACTTCACATTTCATCTGTTTTTACAGAAATTCACTTGTCAGCCATTATGACAGCCATATTAGATTTTTTTTTTTTTTAATTTGTTAAAACTGGCAAAAATGGCCAGATAAAGTGGTGAAAAGGGGTTAGAGGGTGGCAAAAATGAGCGATAAGATCCAAATGGGTTGTGGAGAGGCACAAAGGGACAAAAACTTGCAGGAAAAGTGGTGAGAAGAGGTTAAAATGGGGTAAACCATTAGTATTAGAGGATAAAAGGGGCAAAAAGCAAATCAAAAATGGGTGCAAAGTGGCAAAAATGGTGACAAAAGTAATGAAAACTGGCAAAAATAGAAAAAATGGGCAAAAATGGAAAAAGGAGGGACAAGACAGGCAAGAAAAGTGGTTTGAAGGAGTTAAAGAATGGCAAAAAGTTGGGTTATAGTGGCAAAAAATGGGTTAAAAGTGGCAAAATGGTGAAAAAATAGCCAATGGCAAAGTAGTGAAACTGCAGTAAAGTGGGTTAAAGAGTGATTAAATAGCAAAAATGGGTTAAAAATTGTACAAAATCCTGCAGAAATGGCAGAATGAAGCAGTGAAGTAGTGAAAAGTGTTAAACATGAGTTCATATTGGTGCTAAATCCTAATTGTTGAGGGCCAATTCTCTGGGATTTTCAGGAGCCCAGCCAACTCTGTGGGCATGCCTGTCTCCTTGTGGTCTACGACATTATATATTGGGATAGATCTCACTGGTAATGCCTAAAAATGTCCTGTATTTTGAAAGAAAATACTAAGAAAATAATGTTAATCAGAACAAAATATTGACTTAATTTTTCCTTTATTTGGAAGTCCAGCCCCCAGAGACTCCCTTGTGCAAATGTACTTGATGACCCCTGCCTTAGACTATTAAAAATACTTGTGTTAGGTGCAAAAAGCTAAAGATGCACAAGACAACAATTTTCAGTGATAGTAGTCCCTTCGCTTCTGTAGCTAGCTTGGTTTTTGGATTTCAAACCTTGCGCACGGCCCTGGTGAGAAGTTCTCCACTTTGTGAAAGACTGCTTGAGCAAACAGGTCAACAGTTTATGAACAATTTTCCTCAATGGTTGATTAAAAGGAATTTAGAGAGTTCACCATCTACAGCAAACACTGGGACACTTTGTGGCTGAGTGCGAAGCGTTTGGGATGAGGGTCAGCGCCTTCAAGTCCGAGGCCGTGGTTCTCTGCCAGAAAACGGTGGGCGGCTCCCTCTGGATGGGGGGTGTCTTTGCCCCAAGTAAAGGAGTTCAAGTAACTTGGGGTGTTGTTCACAAGTGAGGGTAGAAGGGTCCACGAGATCGACAGGTGGATCGGTGCAGCATCTGCTGTATTGAAGACGTTGTACCACACCATCGTGGTGAAGAGGGAGCTGAGCCAGAAGGCAAAACTCCCGACTTCGCCAGTCGATCTTCATCCTAACCCTCCCCTGTGGTCATGAACTCTGGGAAATGACCAAAAGAATAAGACCACAGGTTTAAGTGACTGAAATGAGATTCCCCAGGAGGGTGGCTGGGCTCAGCCTTAGAGATAGGGTGGTCTCAAAGTCGAGCCGCTGCTCCTTCATGTTGAAAGGAGCCAGTTAATGTTCGGACATCTGATCAGGATGCCTCCTGGTGGCATACCTGTGGAGGTCTTTCAGGCACGGCTAACTAGAAGGAAACCCCAGGGTAGACCCAGAACTTGCTGGAGGAATTCTATATCCCATCTGGCTTGGGAATGCCTCAGAATCCACCAGTAGGATCTGGAAAATGTTACTGGGGAGAGAGATGTCTGGGCGGACTTGCTTGGCCTGCTGCCACCACAGCCCGACGTAAAAAAGTCAATGGATGGATGAGTGGACCATCTACACTCCGTAATATCATCAAAAGATTCAAAGAATCTGGGGAAATCTAAGGTGCTGGTGTATGTCTATCCCGCAGGTGGCAGTTTATCAACTCTGGTCATTCACAAACTCTCATCACTACTATGTGTTTGAACAACCGCTCTAACATCTGATCTGAGGAAGCAGGAAATAAACGAGCACAGGGGCCGATATGATCCCTGACACAATCATCCTCTGACTAACTATGCTCCCCTAAAGCTGTTTTTGCTTTAGGTTGGTGTATAAATCCCATAATGAGAAGGATGCATTTTAAAGCCTGGTGTTTTGAGTCGTGGTTGTTAGTGATTGTATGAAGAAGTATAAAAGGAGAGAAGTGTTTCTCGATGTTCTAAAGCCGTTTTCTGAAATTCTGGAGTGGATGCTCCTCATCTGACAGTCTGGGGTTTAGTTACTCTTTAATTTCATTCACAGCGCTGATGTGCTTACCACTTTTTGGCTGGCACTTCAGTAACAGAATTACCCCACACACAGAGCTGCTCTGAGCCTCAGACACCAAAGTATTAACCACGTGTGATCGGATGGGTGGTTTAGGCATTAATCCTGATCTGCTGATCTCAAATTTTTAATAAAAATCATCTGATAATGATTGATTTCCCATCAGTCAAGGTACACCAGTGTGGATTGCGAGGCTGTAGCCAGGGGGAGTTTGGAGGGTTCAAAACAAAACCACCAACCTTCTTGGCTAAAGTCTTTTACTTTTATTTAATACGTAAAAGTGTCTATCTGTAAAGTACAACCCAAATTCCCAAAAATTTGGGTCACTGTGTAAAACGTAAATAAAAACAGAATGCAATAATTGTCAAATCTCATAAAACAATATTCTATTCACAATAAAACATAAAAAGATACACTCATTTTAATTTGATGGCAGAAACACATGCCAAAAAAGTTAGGACAGGGCAACAAAATGCTGGAAAAGTAAGTGGTACCAATGAAAAACAGGCAACAGGTCAGTCACATGACTGGGTATAAAACAAGCATTTTAGAGAGGCAGGGTCTCTCAGGAAGATTGGCAGGGGTCCACCAATCTGCAAAAAAACACGTCTAAAAATTATGGAGCAATTTTCAGAAAAATGATCCTCACAATACAACTCCTTATCAGAGGATCTGGAGAAATCTATGAGTTTAAGGGTCAGTATTGGATGCTGGTGATCTCAGGGCCCTCAGGTGGACACTGCATTAAAAACAGGCATGATTCAATACTGGAATCACTGCATGGGCTCAGGAACACTTCAAGAAATCACTGTCTGTTGACACAGTTCACCGTGCCATCCAAAAGTGCGAGTCAAAGCTGCATCATGGAAAGAAGAAGCCATATGTGAACACCATCAACAAACGCTGCCATCCTTACCGGGCCAACAATCACTTAAAATGGACTGAGGCAAACTGGAAAACTGTTCTGTGGTCAGATTAATTAAAATTTGGAATACCTTTTCGGGAACCATGGATGCTGTGGCCTCTGAAGAGGAGAGGGGTCATCTAGCTTGTTATCGAAGCCTGCATCTCTGATGGGATGGGGTTGCATTAGCGCCTATGGCATGGGCAGCTTACTCATCTGGAAAGCCACTATCAATGCTGGAAAGTAGAGAGAGGTTTTAGATCAACATATACTCCCATCCAGACAACATCTCTATCAGGGAAGGCCTTGGCTTTTTTGGAGAGACACTGCTAAACCACATCACAACAGCATGGCTTCACAGTAGAAGACTCCAGGTACCTTTTACCATTGCAGCGATAGAATAAAATCTGGCAAAGAAGTCCCAGGACTGTTGAGTAGCTAGAGTCCTACATCAGATAAGAATGGGACAACATTTCCTCTCACAAAACCCCAGCAAAATAAAACTTCATAACCAAATAGAAGCCCTGAGAGAAGACCCTGTGCCCTGATATATTTGTACTTCATTCAGTTTAAGGGAGAAACTGCATAAATGTCTGATATTTCAGGAAAAAGAAGCCACTCCTTTCATTATACTGGCTACAGGCTGGATATTTATTCATCTTTATCATATTCTAATATCATAGTCAGAATGAGTTTGTAAAAAAATGCATATCTTTTGCAGCAGACTTGTTCAAACTGATAACACCGCCCTTTCCATGTGAACATCCTCAGACATACTCTGAGTTTACTTATCAGGTTCAAAACCAGCTTTGTGTGACTGTTTGCAAAGTCTCCTCAGTCAGAGTCAAGCAAGAAAATCAAATACAGGCCTCTGGCTGCTAGGAAAAAAACAATAAAACATACTGTTTAAAAAAATCTAATTATTTGTTATAATTATTTTGTGACTAAAACCATCTGTTTCTAAATGTGTGAAAGAGACTTAATCATCCACCCTGAATTGTTAGGGTTTAGAAATAAATCCCACATTTTACAGTCGTCCTCTTAGCTTTGCATCTATCCGGCTGCTGTCCTTAGTGAAGGTTTTGTGCTCTCTAAGTGCACTTGTAGTTTTCAATGTCAACATTTTAAATCAATAAAAGACTTCCATTGTCCTTTAACGGGACCTTAGATCACAGAGAATGACTCACAGTTTATTCCTTTTAAAGAAAGCCTTTATTTTGGCAATACAGGAACTTCTTTTTATTTCAAAACCTTTTTCAAAAAATAATAGCAGAAAAGAAATCCTTCAGTTTCTAAATAATCAATTCACAACCCAGGGAATTCAAAACATAATCACAAACTGTGGTTGAAACTTCAGCAGCCGAGTGTGTCGGCTTTTTAAGATTTCCCAAAACTTTCCTGCATGTACGACGTCTCACTTTGGACTCATCATAGCATCTAAAAACAGCTTCAGCTGATCCTTCCTCCTGATGGTGCTGGGCATCTATCACCACTGTTTTCCTCTGCTATTTATCAAGCCACAATATGTCCAGTTGATCAGCCACCACCAGCTAGTCACTGGATCTGGACGTCCTACTGGGGCTTGACTCGGGTACTTTCAACTACATTTGGGTCAACAGCCGATGGGTTCAAGTCACGTCTTAAAACAAAGTCACAGCAATTTTTTGAAGTAATTTTTTCAGTGTCTTAAAAAACTGAAGAATTGAATAAAGTGAAGTAATTAAAATAGCATACAGAAACACTGTTCACCCAGCCAGTTTGATCATGTTATCATTCAACCAATCAACCAATCAATCAGTCTGTGTTTGTAAAGTGCCAATTCAAACTGAAGTTATCTCAAGACACCTTACAAGGGCCGGTCTAGACTGTACTCTCTGTTGTGGTAATGTTATAATAGACCAGCCTTAATCATTAATAATATAATAAGACTATACCCTATTGTAATAAAGACCAGCATTAGTCAGCAAGAGCAGTATTTAACCTCATTACAGTGGCGAAAAAACCTTCCCTATTGTCCAGTTGACTCATGAAAGCCCTCTGGTGTTTGAAAAAACTAGAAGGATGGGTTTGGGTGGAGAAAGACAAGATGAGGAGAGGGACAAGAGAAACAACCACACAATAAATGAAAGAATTGTTTAAGGTCGTTGTGGCCACAAACTTATCTCTCATTCTGTAGAAAATCGCAATAACTTCATTAAAATAAGTTTCCGGAGGATAGCTGGGCTCAGCTTTACCCGCAATTTCCACATAGGAAAACTGTGCCGCGCGCTGAAGCACCATGGGTTTGCAAGCGAAGGCGGCCAGCCAGCAGGCGGGCGACCTCGCCCACTGGAAGCGTAGAAGGGCAGAGGTCACAGGAGAACTGCGAGGTCAGAAATAGTATGTCTATAGTGGAGGATTTAACCTTTTTGGGTTAATTTATCATCCTTTCTGGTGTAAGTCCATGCTATCATTGCTTCCTCCATTGGCTGAGTACATTAGGAAGTTATGAGGTGAATTTTTGCTTAATGGATCTATGGTTTGTCAATGACGCCAACCCACTGACCTCCTTGTGACCCTTTGCGCTCGCTGCAGGATGAGATGTCATCTTGGTATAGTGAGGATTTACGATCGGGTGTCTGTGCATTGTGTTTTATTTTGAAAGAACCGGGTATTCTACATTTTGACTTCCTGTTTGAAACTTTCTGATTGACGGAAACTGACGTGGTTTGGCAGCGGCCAGCGCTGAAAAGAGACCTGCAGCGTATCTCGAATGAAGCGGAGCGGGGTGGCGATCCAGGGTCGCGCTGCTGCCGGACTGGAGCGCCTGCAGTGGAACTGCTCTGACAGACTAGTGTGGGAGTGATGTGCACTGCCTGCGGATCGCAGGCTGCACATAAAGGCACATATAGTGCAGTCTTATTATGTGGAAATTGGAGGTTAAAGATAGGGTGAGGAGGTCAGACATCCTGAGGGAGCTAGAAGTAGAGCCGCTGCTCCTTTGCATCGAAAGGAGCCGGTTGAAGTGGTTTAGGCATCTGATCAGGGTGCCTCTTGGTTGCATCCCTGTGGAGGCACTGCAGTGTTAATTTTGGCAGCTATAGGGGAGAGGGGTGAGTTGTGCAAGTTTTTACTCAAAGTGATTTTAAAGTGAGGCCATGACAGTAATGCCTCCAACTTTAGTATGTACATATATTTTAGGATGTGGTGCATCCCTAGGAACAATAACTTTGGATCTGAAATAAACTGTTTAAGGAATATAGCTTTCAGAAAAAAAGCGGTCTCGTGGCACAACTTGACCCCGGTGCGGGATAAGTTGTGCCTTTGGGTAGAATACGTTGGGGTAAATTGTGCCAGTGATGAAGATTACTGAAGTAAAACAGAACATTTTAATGTCATAAACTATAATGCTGTATAAAAGCAAGACAAATTCAATACAAAATTACTCATTTAGGGTTTATTTAGATATAATCACCCTATTAAACTAATGGCATAAGTCATATTTTCTAGTTTTTGGGAAAACACAAAAACTTAAATACACAATACTGATATTTGTGAATCATTTCAGGCAAAAAGGCTTTGGCAATAGATTCCTGTTGACGTACAGTCTGTCAGTTATGCAACATATATGAATAAAGTGATTTAGGCCAATTTCTGAACATCTCATTGTGACTTAGGCCACTTAAAAACTGAATAAACTGCTCTTTAATAACAGTGCAAACTCAAAACTGAAATCAGTGTTAGCTAAATTAAATAAATGGCAGGTAAATCAAACACTGATGAGGAATGTCCGTCTCCTCACTTCTCCAGCTGCTTTTGGTCCTTCTTTGTTAGGTACTAGGTGTGTAGGTCTAGGTGTGTGATTGTGTGGATTTGTTAGGGTAGGTGTGGGTGTGTGGGACTGGGTGTGAGGGTCTGGGTGAGGGGGTGTGTGGGTTAGGGTCTAAGTCTGGGATTTATGTGTCTGGGTGCGCGGGTCTGCATGTGTGGGTCTGGATTTGTGGGTATTTGGGTCTGGTTGTGTGGGTGTCAGGGTTTGGGTCTGTCTGTGGGTCTGGGTTTGTGGGTGTACCACTGGCACAACTTAACCCAGGCCCTTTGGCACAAATCACCCCAGTCCCACTATTTTGAAAAACTAGTATGATCCAGCAGTTTAGAGCTAACATCATGCCAACTGTATAGACTCACTGTGTAGCCTACTAATGCACTAAAACATGTGTGAAATGTTTTCAGACTTGTCTATAATTGTTCAGACACAACAATCAAAAAACCTTGATCATAGAAATTTTACTTTGAAAGGCAAAAAACAGTTTTTTGAGCTAAAATGTGCTTATCTCTCATGCCATGTGTCTGTCTGTCATGCAAGATGAGTAAAATGGATGGCTCTTCAAAAATATGTGGTCACATGACCAATTTCTTCTATGGTTTTCTTGAAACAAGGGGTGGCACTACTTCCCCGCTGGCACAAATCCCCCCACTCTCCCCTATTTAATATTAGTCTTAATCTTAGTCTTTTGATGAAGTGTCTTTTCGTTTTAGTCCCATTTTAGTCATTTCTAACCTTTTTAGTTTTAGTCCCGTTTTAACCAACAAAAACTCAAGACATTTTAGTCTAGTTTTAGTCCATATAAAGTCCTCACATTTTAGTCTTTACTTTTATTTCAAGCATTTATTCTCTTGCCTAAATCTGGTACCAAATCATGGTAGTGTGTTCTCTGTCTGACCTGGGGTCCCTGCTTTCTACAGCTGAGAGGCAGAATAAATACAGCTGCATTGTTTTTTGACAGATTTACCACCAGTAGAGAAATATCATGGATTTTGAGTGTTCGACAAAAACTACACCACATTTCAGTCTAATTTTAGTCATCTTGAGAAAACCTAACTTACCTTTTGTCAGTTTTAGTCATCACAGATCCATTTTTGTTAGTTTTAGTCTAGTCTTTGTCATGGAAAAAAAGGCTGTCGACGAATAGTTTTAGTCATAGTTTCAGTCGACGAAATTAACACTGATGCACTGGAGGGATTGTTTATCCTGTCTGGTCTGGGGGCAACCACCAAGAGGAGTTTGAAATTGTTGCTTGGGAGAAGGAAGTCTGGGTTGATTTGCTCAACCTGCTAACACCACGTGACACTACTTATGCACAGTAGTTCAACAGGTGCTGGTAATCAGAGTCAATAACTTTGAATCAGTGTTCACATTGCCCATTCCTTGCACATAGCCAGCAGGGGGCAGCCTCCCTAGAGTAAAGCAACAAGAACATGGATGGGCTCTTATTCATAACAAAGATTTATGGAATGGAGAAATACATCCATTAAAAATGTTGGATGAAAAAGACTGACTAAGCAATCAAAGACCTTCACTAGCATTGTTCACCATATATATTCAAGATGCATGCCCACTGCCTCATTTAAGGTTCTCTTTGGAAGGCGTCTTGCAGCATGGTGTCATCATAACATGATTTAACTCTGCCATATAATTTTCAGCATGTTTTTATCTAGGCTGACTCATTTTACATGTGAGTGACTGAATCATGACCCCAATTACAGAAGGCCTTGGAGTAAAAACCACCAAAAAAAGGGAAATATTTGTCATATTTCAAGTGTAAGCTTTAAAAAGTCTTCTTTCATGACTGGAAGCATGCCTTAGAGACTCACTAGCATGCAAATAGTGACATTTCCTACAGAATAAATGCCCTCCAAAGTGTTAATATTCCCTCTTTGGTTCCTGGTGCCTCAGGTGGTTATCACTGTTAGAAATTCGATTTTTTGGTCTGAAAGGGCACTAAGGGCAACAAAGGTCAGGGGTATTTGCTCAAAATAACACTCCCACAGCCATGACACAACAAAAATACACAAGTCAGCACACACATCAGAAGTGCACATCCTTAAACCGACGCCCGCCGCGGCCGCGCGTGCACCCCTATTACCGTCATCAGATAAACAAACGCACTTTCTGCATCAAAACATCAGTAATGACATTTTCAGAGTCTGGAAAAGAATATCAATCCATCAGATCTCACAAAGGCTCAAACTTCAGAGACGGCTGTCTGACATTTGAGTCCCTCTTTGGCATGACCTTTGCAGCAGTTCACCAAACATATCTGGTGTCAATCTCACCATTTGCTTCGGAAATTACAATTCCCTTCCCCTCCTTTCCTTTTTGACTTGCATAACAGAGGCAGAAACGACTAGCAGGGCTTTGATTCTGCTTTTATGGATGCAGCAATAAAACAAAAGTAAAAAAAAAAAAGTTCCATTACAAATATGACAAGGTCTGTTGATTTGAAAACCACAGAGTAAACCCGTATTCGCTCTTCATTTCCTATGCATTAGACTCAGTCGTCTATGGACGCTGAGGCAGAAACAACATGGCAGAAATGAAAAATGTTATCTATGACCAGAGAATAAAATCAGCAGCATGAGCTGCAAGAGTAATAAGAAGCCTCTCCATAGTTGACACGTTTGTTTCTTGTCTTATAAGTCGTTGCATCATACAAACGGTAAAGTATTAAAAATAAAAAACATGCACAGGCACAAGTACAAGGTCTTCATTTAAGATTAAGCAGAATAATATACAGCATGGTCAGTCTGCTCTCTTTTTGGCATGTCTCTCTGCTGCAGGCAAAGCTTGAGCAACAGCTCCCCTGTGTGGTCGAATGAAGAAACTCAAACCCTGGTGGTGTTTACAGAAAGCATCAAGCATATTAAAGATGAAAACATACCATAAAACTCTACATACAGTCCATATTTCTGTATGCTTTTCCTTATATATTCACATTTATTCCACGACTGCAGGGCTTATCCTCTCTCTGCCTTTGCCTCCTTTGTATTAATCCTCCTGCCTACCCTTGAAAGGCCAATAAATCCAAGTAATTATTTCTGCTTTTAATGACAGTGCCAGACACTCCCTTAAAATTCATTGCAATCCACCCCAGCAGCTGCCATTCAGTGCTTTTCATTTATTTAACCCCTGGCAACAGATTACCCAGCAACAGACTGCAGAGGTGGAGGAATACACGGTTGAAGAAATTATAAGTAATGCCCATTGTCTTCAGATCCTCTTGTACTATAACAGTCAGCCAGCGATACGTCAACGCCTCCGCCGTCTGACTCTACAGCAGGGCTATCATGTTGCAACGAGGGCGGTGGTGGAAGACATACTTTCATCCCAAACGACAGCCTGCACATTAATACCTACATGACACGTATAACGTGAACCAGGAAGCCACGTGTTGCATGTACTGACAGATAATACTCACATTACTGTGCTGAGTGTTGCTGTGCTCATGGTGGATTCATGTTTGGTATTTGTAAACAAAGACTATAGTCTACGATAGAGTTACTCGTTTTATTAGCGCCGGTGATTCATCCAGTCTCAATTTCAGTCATGATTTTGTCTTTTAAGCAAACAATGGCTTGCTCACAGTGAGGAGAGGGGACAAAGAAAATTAGGGGAACTTTTATATGGAAATCTATATGAACCCCAACAGAGAAATACCATAACAAACACATTATGAAATACCTGCCAAACATCTGTTTCATTCAAGATCATTTGGGTGCTACACTGTTCAGTCTTGCTTGTTTTTTTCCCTTTGTCTTCTGCTTCTATCTCTCTAACTTAAAAACTAAAAACTAACACTAAAAACAGCACATTAGCCTTAAAGTATGATATTGGCTTTTAGGATTTACAAATCAGAACAGTAATCTATGTCTACAGTCTTCTTTTTGGTCAGTTTACTGGTGTTAGAGCACTCTTTTATATTTTTGCTCTTGTGCATGACTAAAATCAAACCAAACACTTTGCACATTCTCAGACAGACCTGCAGGACGACTCATGACACAGGATACAAGCTGCCAGTCACACATTATATTTAGACC
This sequence comes from Cheilinus undulatus, assembly GCF_018320785.1. Classification (NCBI taxonomy): domain Eukaryota; kingdom Metazoa; phylum Chordata; class Actinopteri; order Labriformes; family Labridae; genus Cheilinus; species Cheilinus undulatus. The sequence goes on along the minus strand of NC_054881.1, from coordinate 7,065,955 downwards.
TGACATGGTAAAAAGCAGAGACGTTTACTCATGCTAGGGCTGGGAAATACGGATTCAAAAATCATATGTTGACATTTTTCAGTTCAGTGACTATACACCGTGTTTTCCCTGATATTGTTTTCTTTACAGAAGAAAAATGGTTACCACAGTACCAGAAATATAATATACTATCACATGCCATTTTATGTGAAATTATACAATATCATACCATATATATATTATATATATATATATATGATATGATATGATATGATATGATATGATACATACATATATCTTATTGTATTTTATTATTTTATTATTTTTTTGTTTTTGTTGTTGTTGTTGTTGTTGTTTTCTCTCCTCATCGATTTCTTTCTTTCTCAGTTTGTTGTCTCTTGTCAGTGTTTATTATATGAAGAAACTTTTGTTAATCAACACCACAACTTGCCGCCCATTTATCAGTTTGTTTGCACACGTTTGTTTGTATTCACTTATTGGTGAATTTGTTTTAAAAAATCAGAATATCAAAAAGTTCATTATATATATATATATATATATATTTCCTAATCATGAAAACAAAATAACTTACAATGCTCATTTGATCCTTACTGGTCAATTACAGTCCTTTTTTCAAAAAAAGTTGGGACACTGTAAAATGTAAAAAAAAAAAAAAAAAAACAGAATGCATTGATTTGCAAATCGTATAAACCCATATTTGATTCACAATAGAACACTTTGAATTGTATGGCACCAACACATCTCAGAAAAGTTGGGACGGTTCAACAAAAGGCTGGGAAAGAAGGGCATTCTGCAACTAATTAGGTAAATTAGCATTTTGGAGAGGAAGAGTCTGTGGGAAGTTAAGATGGGCAGAAATACACCAAACTGTGAAAAACTGCATCTAAAACCTGCGGAAAATTTTCTGAAAATAAAATTGAAAATAAAATAAATGTAAAATTGCAAAGACTTTGAATATTCAACCATCTACAGTAATATCAACAAAAGATTCACAGAATCTGGAGAAATTTCTGTGCACAAGAGGCATGACATGGCTGAAGGTCAGTACTGCATGCTCATGATCTTCTGCATTAAAAACAGGCATGAGGCATGGGCTCAGGAACACTTCCAGAAATCTGTCTGTCCACACAGTTCCCATCCACAAATTCAAGGTAAAGCTGTATCTTGCAAAGAAGTTGTATGTGAACATGATCCACAAACACTGCCATCTTCACTGAGCCAACACTCATTCAAAATGGACTGAGGCAAAATGGAAAACTGTTCTGTGGTCACAAGGATCAAAATTCAGAATTCTTTTTGGAAAACATAGATGTCATGTCCTGCGGACTAAAGAGGAGAGGGACCAGCGTGTTATCAGTGCACAGTTCTGCATCTCTGATGGTTAAATTAGTGGCTATGCCATGGGCAGCTTACACACCTGGAAAGGAAGTACCAATGCTGAAAAGTAGAGAGAGGTTTTACATGCTCAGTGTCACTAAACTAAACCACATCCATTAGAACAGCATGACTTCACAGTAGAACAATCTGGATGTTAAACAGTCCAGACCTTTTACCAACAGGAAATACATGGAGCAACATAAAACATGCAGAATGGTGACTCAGAGCAAGAATGAGACAACATTCCTCTCAGAAAAAAACCCTCCAGTAACTGGTCTCCTCACTTCCCAGAACTTTCACAGACTGTTGGTAAAAGAAAAGGGGATTCTGCACAATGGTAAACATGGCCCTGTCCCTACTTTTTTAGGATGCGTTGCTTCAATCAAATACAAAAAAGCTCATATTTTTCATGAAATCGTAAAGTGTCTCAGTTTCAACTTCTGATATGTTGTTTATGTTCTAGTGAGAATAAATAAGGGTTATGAGATATAATCATATCTTGAATATCAGTCAAGAAAATCATGACTCTTACTCCTGCAGTAATAGAACAGCTCTGCTTTCCACAAAGTGTCTAGAGAACCATTTGTTATGAAACTGTGTTTATGACATGGCAAAGGGTGTGCCACTGCCACCCAAAGCTGGCACACCTAAAAATCAGATATTTATAGTCTCATGAAAGCATTCTGTTCTAAGCTGCTGTTAATATTGTATCATATTTGTTTAAGAAAGAAAAAGCAGTGTGGGCGTGAAGGCACAGCATGTAAAATTCCACATAAAATTCCTACCACATGACTCTCAACTAAAACAACAGCACAATATGACAATATGTGAATAGCGCTGCTCATCTCCACCCACCACTGCTGTTTACTTCTTGTGTTGATGGAAAGATTTTGTTCAACAAAATAAACTTCATTCCCACAGCGAATTTAGCAAAAGGCAAACCCACATTATGGTTTCATGGATGAATTTGCTATAATGAGGGAGAAAAGCTGCTAAAAGTGCCTTTCCTGGTTACATAGATTTCTCTCTGTGTCTGGTTAAATGGTTACATTTTTTAAATTTGATTTATCTCAGAAATGTCAATACTTAATTGCAACTCATCTTATTTATTTATTTATTTATTTGTCCCATTTTGAGAGGGGTCTGGCTTTAAACCATAGATCTCAGACAGGCCCTCCTGCAGACAGTGACTGTGAGACACAGCATCCATCATAATTATTGAAACATGCTACAACTTTTAAAATACAATAAAATAATATTTTAGGTCAGATTAGGGTAGTTAAAAGGTTAAAACCTGACCTGCAAAACCTGAATGTAAAAACTTTATTGATAAAGCCGAAAATAAAGTCTCCCGACAGGAAAAAATAAACCTGTCCTTCTCCTAAAAACATTTTTTAAAGTAGTAAATGTAGCATATGTAGCTTTCTTGGATGTTTAAGATATGTAGGTACTTGCTTGATTTAGGTATTGAAGCTACGTAGCTAACATCCCTAAAGCTTATGAAGCACTTGGATATCTATACTAACAGAGCTACAATGCTAATGTGGCTATGGTAGCTTTAGGTATGTTTGCTAAAGCTCACATTGCTAAAGCTAATGTAAGATCATTGGCTTCTGTTTAATGCTAACTCTAAAGTAGCAAACATATCATATGTAGCTTTGTTAGGTGCTAAAGCTATGTAGGTAATGAAGCTACATAGCTAACATCCCTAAAGCTTATGAAGCACAGGGATATCTATACGAACAGAGCTTTAAAGCTAATGTAGCTGCGGTCCCTTTAGGTATGTTTGCTAAAGCTCACATTGCCAAAGCTAACGTGAGATCATTGGCTTCTGTTTAATGTTAACTCTAAAGTAGCAAACATATCATACGTAGCTTTTTGTAAGCTGCTAAAGCTATGTAGGTAATGAAGCTACATAGCTAATATTGCTAAAGCTTATGAAGCACTTGGATATCTATACGAACAGCGCTACAATGCTAATGTGGCTATGGTAGCTTTAGCTATGTTTGCTGCAGCTCAAGTTGCTAAAGCTAATGTAAGATCAATGGCTTCTGTTTAATGTTAACTCTAAAGTAGCAAACATATCATATGTAGCTCTGTTAGCTGCTAAAGCTATGCCGTAATGAAGCTACGTAGCTAACATCGCTGAACCTTATGAAGCACATGGATGTCTATATGAACAGAGCTTTAAAGCTCATGTAGCTACTGTAGCTTTAGCTTTATTTGATAAAGCTCACGTTGCTAAAGCAAACCCATTTATGAAGTGTTATTTAGTCTGTATTTTTGCAATGTGGCTTTTTCATGAATGTAACTGCCAGACTTTTTTCATGAATAGTGGTGATTTCAAAACAAACATCTAACGATGAACAGGACAATTATGGCACCTCCATTCTAAAGGGGATGGGGCTCGCTTAACGGTCTGCAAGAGGGGCCATCTAAGATCTGCAGTCTGCAGCCACAATCTATTTTCCATTTTTGAAATTTCCCATTATTACACTGTTTTTGTTTGTTTGTTTGTTTGTTTGTTTTTTGAAAAATTATATTTATTTTGTTTTGTTTTTACAGTCTTCCTTTAAGAAAAAAACACTAGTTTATTTGGAGTAAAATTTACTCTGTTGTTTTTTCATTCTAGAAAGTGTTTTTATTTAACTCTAAATGATGATTATGGTCTCCATGATGAACAAAATATAGAACTCCACAGCATTTGTACTCAATACAGAATAACACAGAACATAGTTTACTTATTATAGAGCTGTTTTAACTCAGTATAATGTTGTATTTAATCCTTTCAGAGCTGTTTTTCAGTCCTTATAGAAATGTTTTCTATCCATTACAATTTCTTCTCCATATAGAAATGGGTAACACTATGTAGAGCTGCATCTTACTCTGAATATACTGATTTTCCTCTTAATGTAGAACTACAGTTTACTCTACACAGATAATCTTGCTGCCTTACCTCCCGTAAATGGAAAAACAACAAAGGACATTTTTTGCCTATATATAGGAATAGATTTGCTGCTCTAATATTAAAAGAAAATTGTGATGAACATATGACAGGGACCCAGGAGCAGAGCAGGAGACGAGGTAGTCAGGTTGCAGAGTTTATTTGACAACAACAATAGAGCAAACAGTGATGAGTGTGCTGGCAGAGAGGCAGAGACGCTGCAACAAAAAAGAAGACAAAAAGCAGTTAGACAAGGCAGATAACTCAGTTAAAAATGACTACATTCAAAGGTTGAAGAGGAGTCAGGTTACCTGACTAGAAGCTGTAGTTCACAGGTGTGTGAAAGTTCATCACCAGGTGAGGAGATCCTGATTGCCAGGGATGATCTGCAGCTGGGGCAGCTAACGAGCTGCAGCCGTGAGCGTCCATGAGCGATGGCAGCTGAATTAAAACTTAAGTGGGCGTGGTTAAAGTTTTACTCTTGCAGATGTTCATCTCTGTATAACTCCTACTCTAGCAGCGGCTGGTAATAAATACATTCAAAAGAAGAGAAAATTATTTTAAATTTTTTAACTCTGGAAAAACTGCTCTGTTGATTTTATTATGTGTGCTACTATTTGCTGCTGTAAGTCATCGGAGCATTAAGATACCATTATTATTTTGGTTGCCAGCATGTTTACCATTTGCATTACCATCACAGTTTAGTCAGGACTATAAAAATAAATCAATAATTTCTTTTTGTCAAAATGTTTGTTTGCAGAATTGGCATAGTAGCACCGTCCAGTGCTAGAACTAAGAAGTATAATAGAATCAAGCACAAGCCCTATGTTCTAATGTGGACCATATTTCTTAAATATGTACAGCAGGCCATGTTTGGCCCCTGGGCCATAGTTTGGACACCACTGGGGTAGATTAAAGGTTATGACATGAAGATAATCATGTAAAAAGGAACAGTAAGAAGGTAAATGTTTGAAAACACAAGCTGGAAATGACTTTGACTTGTCCACTGAGCTGTCTTTGATATCTTTAAATTAGGGGTGTCAAACTCAAGGCCCATGGTACAGTTATACACGGCAAGATCAAATTCATTTTGTGTTAGAACTGGCCCACCAGTATGAGGTCTGCAGATGTCCTCCAGTGTAAATGTAACTGTAACTTTGATCATTTAAAATATCTGTGTTAAGTCATTAAAATTTGATAAAGTAAAGTGTGTGTGTGTGTAAAAAATAAATAAATTAGTGTTTTCATTTCATATTCCAATTTTGCACCGTGCAATTACAACTTAAACTTGTAATTTTGACTGAATTCCATATTTTGACCATTTAGATTTAAAATGTAAAGTTTGAGTCATTTTTTAATGCTCTAAACTCCTGATTTTGAATTTTATCTCATGTTTGTACCTTTTCAACTCCTAACTTTGATTTTTAGACAAACAACTCAAAATTTAATCTCAGATTTTGATCTTCAGGAAATCATAATTTTTTAATTGAATGTCATATTTTGACCTTTATGACTCGTGATTTCGAATTGTATCTGTATTTTGACTTTTAAAGTCAGGATTTTGAAATCTATCTTATTTTGACCTTTGAGACTCATGCTTTTGACTTTCTATCTCATAAATTTGCTTTTAAAACAAATATGTTTGTCTTATTATTTTAGATTTTGAGCCTTTACATTTGTCATTTTGACTTTTTAAAATCTCAAAATCATTTTTGAGAAACGTTTTTGACATTTAGACTAACAATATAAAATTTATATTCATATTTTGACATTGAAAAACTAAGAATTTTGAATAAAATCTCATATTTCTAACTTTAAAACTCATGATTTAAACTTTATCTTTTATTTTGACCTTTACAATTCATGATTTGGAATTGTATCAAATTATTTTGACTTTTCAGTCATGATTATAAATTTTAACCCATATTAGACCTTTAAAACTCATGATTTTTGACTTTCAATCTCACATTTTTGTTTTGAACTAATAAATTTGACCTATTATCTCAGATTTTGTGTCATTAAACTTGTCATTTTGACTCTATTCCTCATTTTTGTTGGTTATTTTTTTTTCCTTCCTGTAATTCATTACTGGTGAAAATGCAGTTGGCAGTTTATGGTGAATGTTGACCCTGTTGGGCTCTTGGGTTAGACCTAAATCCAGAATCTGGCCCCTTGCTTTAAAGTGATATGAGACATTAGGGAGCAGTGGTGGTCTTATTTTACACCAAAAAAATCCAATACTGGAGTGTTTTTTCAGCAGCAGACTTCACAGGCGTGTCTTGGGGACCTCTGAGATCCAGTGTAAACTCATCTTAAAAGAGTAAAATATGTCCCCTTTAAAGAGTAATGTGAATGTTAAATGTAAAGCTTGCAAAGCTTTTCAGACCAACATTAAAAAGAGAAAATATAATGTAAAAAAGGTGCACAATAATCTGAAACATTAGCCTACTTTTTTATATTTGTAATGATTTGCACTCATTGCTATTTTTTTTTATTTTCTTGCAGCTTCTGAGTGGTTTTGGAGCAGGGACACCTTTAAACTTCAGACAAACTTTAAGCAGTATATGTAGAAAAGGTTCATTTTGGTTGTTATTCCTACTAAATGAAGACATTTATTCAACATGTGGCTCTCTAAATAACTGTGTGATCACAACAGGCAGTGCTTTCTCACAGAGAACATCAGGTCAAGCACGTAGCTCTAACTTGCTTATGCTAACATAAACTGCTCATTAGTTGTTTTCATAAACTCCAGACGTAGGTTAAATCTTCTGCATAGCACAACTGTTACATCTCCATCTAAATAGACTCTTATGAGCACCTACAGCATTATAACACAACATACCAAACTGTTCTGCTGTTCTTGCACATTACACGGTACACTAACTTTCTTATCTGAGAGCATTCCTGTATTGCTTGAGTGAGGCTGTGCGACGTGTCTTTGTGCTCTCGTCTCACCTGTGCATACCTGGGTTTTTGAATTGTAGCGAAGTGTTGTGATGAGTGTCATCTTCATTTGAGGTAAAAAAAAAAAAAAATGTGGGCACAAAGTCATAATGTGGTTCATGACCGAGAAGCTTGATGTGCGACGCCTCAGACAGCTATGTCTGAAAGAAGATAATAAGATGGTTCAGTTTTGTTCTGTTGGCAGGAAACAGCAGCCTTACAGCGTCTCGGTTCAACGTCGTACTCTCAAAGTCTTAGTGGATTGTGTTACACAGTTATGCAGACGATGTGATGGTATTAAAGATGCAAGACAAGTCAAACACAGCTTTCTTTCATACTATTAATGCTAAGTACAACAGCACATTGACTACTGAATTTATGATGTAGTGGTTTGCAATTATGTACACATGAGAAGATGCCAGATGTATTCTAGGTTGGCAACATTTCTGAAGTTTGGTAACGTACAAAAACTGATGAGTTGGCCAAATGCAATGTCTGTCATCAGGCAGATCTATCCTGCCAAGCTTCCAGCTGAAATACTTGTTCCAAGCTAGAGAATGGCTGGAGCAATCAGTGTCATTTAAAGGGGAATGAGGCAGTATTTTCGCTGGTATGGTGTATTTAAAGAAACTGCAAGAACGGTGGCAGGCGGTGAAGCAGTTAGCTTAGATGTAGTGATAGCTTCTGTTTTAGTGCTTGGAAATAATTTCTTTATCAATAAGAACAAAAAACCACACTGAAAGCTTTTCTTGGCATCTTTGCTCTTCTACCAACTGGCTCTACCAGGATTTTAACCCTCTGAGCCTCAGCAATTGTTAACCATTGTATCTCATTGTACCTGGACTCAACCCTGCGGTGACCAGTCAGACTCTAAACATCCTTTTCTTGAGGACAGCCTGGACTTTAAGAATATGTGTGCTTGCAGTAGTGGCACTTCAATTTTGAAAAAAACTATGGGACTATGAAGACAAAAGAAAAACAAAACAGATATTAAAACTCAAAGATTTTTCTGTTAACATTAGTAACTAATGTTTTTTGCACAAACTTGTTCTCCCATCTCTTTGGGACTAAAAAAATAGAAAAAAAATCACTCTGTGACAAAAAGGCTTCAGAATATTCACATTTCTAAAGCGCAGTCCAGCAGACCTGATTTGTCCCCAAAAGCCAACATGCTAAGCTAATAATTGATCCACTGATGGCTGCGTTTGAGAATTGGCCATCAGTATTAACTTGTGCCATTCATATGCATCTACACCCATTTACACGCCACTGACAAAGCAGTGGGAGCAAATTTGGGTTCCCACATCAACATATGACTGCAGCAGCAGGGGATTGAACCCATTACCTTCCTTTTGTGGGTCAGCTGACTCAACCTACTGAATCACAGATTAAATAAACAATGAATACATGTTGTGTATCATGACTCTCTGAGTTTTATCACTATCTTAAAGCATTTACACGTCACTGTTGTATAACATGTTGGATGGTCTTCTTTGTCGACATGAAGACTTAACTAATCAACAAGGCTATTCTGGTTCTACTTCCTTTATACCTGTTATTGTTTTGATTATGAGCAGAATTTGCGTATTGTGGGTTCAACTTCACAGTGACAGTAAGGATTAAACAAACACTTGTCGTTGTGAAACTCACTAATCAAACAAAGAAAAAGATAAAAATAGAACGTTTATCTCTTCAGGGAGGGCAGTTGAGCTTGTCTTTTATGGGGCTTTTTTAACACGTCATTCCCGGATGGCATGACTCATTTTATACAAAAAAGGAATGTAGTTTTACTGCTGTTTATTCAGAGGAAAGCATGCAGCCTGTCTGACTTAACCGAGGTTTTCTGCAGTACACTGGTATGGCACTCTTCAAAACACACCTGCCACTTTACAGTGTTAAAAATTGAGTCTTTAGATGACATAGGTAATACTCAAACACCAAGCATGTGCATGTGCTGACTCTGCTGTAATTTTATATAGGCTGCAGGAAGCATCCCCACTTAGAATCTGGCTGGTTGACTTTGCTAAAGCCACTGTTACATTTAAGAGGGTTTTGACTGCAGACCGTTGATCTCTGATGCTCCCTCCTGTGGATTATCACCACCTTTGTTGGAACTAAAGTGATGTAATTTGCCTTATACAACGTATCCGTAGTAGTAGTTAATGGTGGCTAGTCTGCACTTCTGGCCTTCAGTCAGTGTCAGGCCTCAAAAGAGTATAGCAAGACCAGAAGGACCAAGAACCAAAAAAACTCTGGCTTTCACCTGCATGCTTGGTTACCAGGGACACCACACTGTCTTGCTCAGGCTGATTTCAGCCTTGCAGTCAGCAGATCAATGAATTACACTGCTAAGGTAGATGAACTACAACTTCCACACTCTTACCATACATAGACACTAATTCAATGGCAGCATCCAAGGTGTCCCCAAATGCCTGGATCTTTGTCTTGGCCCAGAAGTCGTGCACTCCCAACCTTTTCTCTTCCCATTCAGGAAGGGCCCCATCTACAATCTCCGCAAGGATCACAGCATCATCAGCAAAGTCCAGAACAGTGATCTGGACATTCCCAAAAGACACTCCACAGTTCGCTGCCCCTGTTACCAGCCCCGTTATCCAGTCCATACAGGTATTGAAGAATGTAGGAGCTAGGACACATCCCTACCTCCACCCAAAATCAACTGGGAATTCAGAGGTGAGCCACCACACTTCACAGAACTCTCCGTACCAGAATATAAAGCACACATCAGCTGGATGAGAATCCTCCAAAGGACATCTCCCTGCCTAAACAAAGATCCAGGCATTCAGGGGACCTTGGATGCTGTCATTGAACCTGTGACTGTGAATGCTAAGTGCCTTTAAGTTGTAGAGCAGTTCACCTACTTTTGCAGCGTGATCCATTGATCCGCTAACTGCAAGGCTGAGATCAACCACAGACTTGGACTTGAGCATTGGGGTGTGCTGGGCAAGGTGGTGTGGGGCTCACAGTATCTGAGCATGTGGACGAAAGTCTATCGGTTCTGGGTCCACCTAGTCTTATTATAGTCTTGTGTGGCTTGGATGTTGTCTAATTGCCAGAGGATCAGGTTGGACTCTTTTGTCTTGACTTCTCTTCAGTGCTTTTTGGGCATCATTGGCAAGACTGTGTGAGCAATGCTGACATGCTCAGGAGACCTGGGATTGGAAGGGTCAGCAGCCTGATATGGGAGCATTAGCTGTGCTTTTATGGGCACCTGGCGCACTTTCCTGGGCCTGATCCAGCTCACTGGATCCCAGTGGGTTGGATCAGGCACCAGGAAGGACACATGCGTTGTGGAGGGGCCAGCAGGGAAGATACCTGGAGAGATGGCAAATGCACTGTAAAAAAAATTCCGTTAAATTTACGGTAAAACGCTGGCAGCTGTGGTTACCAGAGATTTACTGTAAAAATTACGGTGAGAATGTATGAGAAAAAACGGTGTTTTCATTCTACAACTGTAAATATTACAGTTCAAACCTGTTTTTTTGAACTGTAAATTTCTGTTAAAAAAATACAATATTGTAACCGTTTATACAAGGATGTGCTGTAAAAATAACAGTTATACTGTAACCATATTTACGGTAATTTGCTGTACAACTTACTGTAATTTGATGTAGAAGTTACAGCTCTATTACAACATTTTCTACAGGGATTGGCTGTAAAAATAACGATAATGAAACAAACCTGTTTACGGTAAATTACTGTAAAAACACCAGAAATCCTGTAAACCTAAATACAATCTATCTCAGTAATAAAAACAGTAGACCCGTATAATGTTAAATGGTATTTTATTATAACTACTTAAATTTTACAGTAAATTACTGGCAGCTGTGGTTACCAGAAATTTACCGTAAAAAATACAGTACAAAACATGAGAAATTACAGCTGATATTTGCAGATTTTACGGTAGTAGCAAAATACTGCCCAACTTTAAATTTTACAGTAAATTACTGGCAGCTGTGGTTACCAGAAATTTACTGTAAAAAATACAGGACAAAACATGAGAAATTACAGCTGATGTTTGCAGATTTTACAGTAGTAGCTTAATACTGCCTTACTTTAAATTTTACGGTAAATTACCAGCAGCTGTGGTTGCCAGAAATTTACTGTAAAAAATACAGTACAAAACATGTGAAATTTCAGTTAATTTGCTAGATTTTTGCAGTAGTGCCCTAATACTCCTACTTTTAACAAAAGATTCAAGCTCTCTGATAAACAATAAGAAACTCTGCAGTTATATGTTTGCAATAAAAAACCTTTCAACACATCTGATAACTTGTCTGTATACTCACAAAGCAGTTTAGATCTTGGAAAAAAAAGCTTGTGTCCATATGTATGACAGGTAGTCCTTGGTGTAATGCATGAAGATGAAACAAAGTCACTTGCCCCTAAATGATTCAAGAGTAATGAGTCCAGTCTTCCACTTGGGAAGCTTCACATGGCCAAGAAACTTCATCTTCTTGAAGACTCGAGCACAGTTCATCAGGTGTTCTACTTTGGACTGGCTCCATCCTCTCTGCAGGAAGTACATATATAAAACAAAGTTAGAGTGATTCAGTGCTTCAGTTTAATGCCTACACAGATGTAAATTTGAGAAAACTAGGCTCTAATAAGCCATGCTTACCAATCAGCACAACAGAATAAAATAAACAGTGTGTACAGTACATACAGATCGCTTCTATAATAGAATATGGTGAAGAAACGCAAATGTACCCACAAGTGCCAGCTATTAAGTCAGCAATCACCTAACAACAGCCAATTACTTTTTCCATTATTGATTATAATGAGACAGTTATGAATATTAATTGCAATTTGCTTTTCCTTTATAGTTTAGAGCTGTGGTGCCCAGGCTTGTATCCACTGAGCTCCCCCTCCTTTACATATCCAAGAAGATATGGACCCACACAAAAAAGTGACATAGCTATTGCTGTAAAAACTAAACATAAATTGGAATTGATGTCATTATTTAAAGCAGTTTTAATTTTGGCAGATATTTTTAATTTTAGTCTTAGTTTTAGTCTTTAAGTGAAATGAATTTTAGTTTCAGTCACATTTTAGTAATTTCTGTCCATTTAGTTTTAGTCCATAAAAAGTCCTCACATTTTAGGTTTTACTTTTAGTCCAAGCATTTATTGTCTTGCTTAAATCTGGTACCAAGTCATAGTGGAATGTTCTCTGCACCCTGCCAAACCTGGGGTCCCTGCTTTCTACAGCTGAGAGACAGAAGAGCTACAGCTGCATTGTTTTTTGACAGAATTACCCACAGTGGAGAGATATCATGGATTTTGAATGTCCGACGAAAACTACATTACATTCTAGTCAAAAACTAAACTTAGTTTTTGTCAGTTTTAGTCATCACAGATCTATTTTTGTTAGTCTTAGTCTAGTTTTTGTCATGGAAAACAAAGCTGTCGATGAACATTTTTAGTCATAGTTTTAGTTGAAATTAACACTGATTTAAAGCTACACACAATAGCCCAAACCACAAGTCTTAGCAAAAGACCTTGGTATGAACCATTCATAAGGGTTATATTGTGATTTTAGGTAGTTGAACCACAAGTTAAATATTTGCAAACTATGCTTTTATTTATATATTTACTTGTAAGACCACCCAAATAAATATAGAATTTGCTTTTACATGTAAATATAATATATAATTTTATATATAATTTCTATATAATTTCCCTTGAGGATGAATGAAGTTATTATTGTATTGTATTAGGGTAAGCCTACCCATTAAGCCCAGGCACCATTTAAGCCCACTTGCGACTTTGAAGTCAATTTAAAAAAAAAAAAAAAGAGGGGCCTGTCTTATGCTATACATTATTTTGTCCAATCACACAATTTCTTAATTATATGTCAGTTTTGTTTGACACAATCACATTTGTAGATATTGAAAAGGCCCGCCTACATTTGTGCAGTCTCAAGGAGGCTCAGATAAAGTCGCCTCAAAACTTTGGTGTTTTGGGACCCTCAGAAAGAACCTCTTTTCAACCATTTTCAGCCACTGACTTGTTAAGTACATTCATATTAAGTAATTTGAGAGATTATTGATTTGTTTTTTTGTGTATAAACAGGTAGTTTTTTGTAATTTCTTACTATTTAGTTTTATGTGAAAAGATGAGTCATGCTAGCTAGCGTAGCAAGCTAATCACTAGTCAATACATGTAGCCCTACTGATAGATACACTGCTTAATGATTAAAAATGATAAGTACACAAACTAAGTGTTTTCTGATTCATTTTACATAAATCTTACATAAAACTTTGAACAAGAATTCCTTGATAATTCAGAAAGTTTGGCAGAAGACGAATAACTGTGATGGCAAGTTTTGCAGCATATTTAGCCTACAGGCATTTCTTTAAACATTTGTTTCATTTTGGTGAGAAAATATCATCTTCATTTCTCTGGTAGTCACTGTAGAACCATTCAAGCCCAGTGTGTTCCATTTAAGCCCATCTTATGTGTTTCAATAGAAAAAAATGAAATTTTGAGGTTTGATAGCTTTTCGCTGTAATCCTGTGTTGGATGTTGTTATACTAACTTCATTAACACGAGTACATCACAGATCACACACTGACCAGAAGAATTGTTATGTCAGTTAATTTTGCATAATCATTTGTTTATAGTGAGAAAAATGCCAACAAAAAAGAGGAATTACAGCAACTGTCCTAAAATCATCATTGTTACAGCCAAACATTAAATCCAAGTTCAATAAGATATTGTTGATTCACTGTAATGTCATTTAATACTTTTAAAAACAAACACATTTTTTTTATTTTGTCAATATTGAATCAAATTTTGTCAATATTAAATAAAATGTTCAATGAAATGTTAAATACTGAAGCCAATGAAAATTAGTTTTAGGCCTACTTAGTCATGTTTGTGGTGGTCCATTGTTACAAGCCAAACATTAAAGCCAAGTTCAAAAATATATAGTTTTTAACATGTATAACATGTTACTGAATTAATATATGTTTACTACTTGAAAAATGTAATAATTTTTTTAATTTCTGTCAATAAACGTGGTTGTGGGCTTATTTGGAACACACATGGGCTTAAATGGTACTTAGGTACCAATTAAGCCCATGCCAGACTTTTGACTTTATTCATAACATTTCTTTAATTTGTTCTCTAAAATATGCATAAGTAAATAAATATACCTTCAAATGAGGGATTAATCCTTCATTCTAACAAATGATCATGTTTATAAACCATCTTAGTATCTATGAAAAATACGTGAACTTAGATTTTGGTGGGCCTAATGGGTATACTTACCCTAAATGCTTTGGGGTACAAAAGGATTTTGCTGTAACAAAGATGATGGGCGCTGAATTTTAAATCAATCATAATGAAAACATATGACTCACACAGAAAACTGTATTGGCCCCCATATGGTGTGATCATCAGAACACTGAGAACAAGCTGGACAAAGCAGTGGCATGGCAGTATTCTGGGTATTTCTACATGACCAGATTAATGCAGTGCTTGGTGTAAACTACATAAAATAAACATAAAATGGCTTCATGTTGCTTAAAGAAAGATTAATCTAAAGAATTTATTGAGGTATGTACAAATGCTGTGCAAGGCTTACCATTATTTTTCCTTGATAACTGGCGTCTTTTTAGAAGAGTGGAATACCGGAGACAGTATAAAGTAATGGAGTCCTAGTCACCACTAGCAGAAGAAACAGGACCTTAAAAAAGAGTAAGGAAAAATAGAAAGACAAGGTAAAGCACCAAATCATGTCAACTTAGAAGTTTTGAACACTTATGTATGCACTGATTGCAAAGTACTATCCAATTTTTGAATTCACTCAAAAAAGAGTGGACCCAATCTCTTCTTGTCCCGTGAGCTGAATGTCTTGTCACATCCCTTGTGTTTTGTGGCAGAAGCTACAGCAGACACAAAATGCAGACATACATGTAGAGTGATCCAGCTGTTAAGCAGTTATCAGACGGTGTTGCTGTGTTTATATGTTCTTCTAAAATCAACACTAAGCTGTGACTGGTGCTACCTCTCCACTTAGAGTGTGTGTTGATCCACAGCTCTGTATGTCATCTTGCTTGCCCTTGCGCTTTTTCTGCTCACAACAGTTTTGGTTTAGAAAAAATGCTGCACATCTATTTCTTTTTGTTTTTAAATTTGAAAATTTGGATACTATCAAACCTAAAAATCTGAACCAGAATCTTTATTGTCATTGTACACAAGTACAACGAAATTTTGCACAGTTCCATTCAGTGCAATTATTATTACCTCTGCCAAGGAGGTTATGTGATCGGCAGGGTTTGTTCGTTTGTTTGTTGGCAACATAACCCAAAAGTTATGGATAGATTCTGATGAAATTTCCAGGGAATGTCAGAAATGGCAAAAGGAAGAACTGATTTGATTTTGGGACTGATCCAGATCATCGTCTGGATCTAGGAATTTTAAAGGACTCTTCACTATTGGGAGATAGGGCTAATGGCGGAGGTCTGCGCTCTCTGAGTGCTTTTCTAGTTTATTATTGCAACTGCTCTGGGATATGTGCTGTTTTTCAGTCTGTTAGTTTTGGCTCTTATTGTCCTGAACCGTCTTCCTCAGGATAGCAGTTGTTACAGGTGACAATAACACAGTTATAAAAATAACTGATATTGTATCATATGATGCACACGGCTGGAAGGAAATAAAACATTTTGCCAGCATTACACTATACCATATAACTACCTCTAAAGAGGAAAAATTATTACCTCTGTAGGAACTCCTGAGTGGATCCCAATGCTGGTCAATGCATAGCATGAGCTGCCTTGAAGCCTAGCAAGAGTCTCCTGGGAGGATGATAAAAGTAGAAAAGAATTACAAGCAAATCATCCATTACCATCCAAATGAGTCTTTAAAGTGTTTCTGAGATCCACTTACTACAAAAAACAATACATGGGGCAGGCTTTCCACTGGTACCCCATCTGGCAAGAATGTTTCAACAAGGCAAAAGAGGTTGTCTTCCTTTTTGTCGAAACAGGAGAGAAGCCCTTTATGTCCTCTGAGCAGCCCTCCAACTGTCCTCTCTGAATCTTGAGCTTTGTGGCATCCTGCAAAAATCAAGTGAGCTATTAAATCTTTAGTGCCATGACACTGACGTGCACATATCCCCATTGTGCATTTAGGAGGTGCTGGAGCCAACAGGTAGTGCCCAGGACCACCACAGTCCACCACCACACTATCCCCCTTATTCCTGGGGCCGCTACTGCAAATGTGAATATGGGCGAAACTTCCGGTGCCAAAACGGAAGTAGGCTACATTAAATACATGTATTCTAGTACAGCAACTAACTATAGACGCTAACAAAGAACGACAGTTGTTTCAATAGGAATTCTTCTGGAATTTGTAAATATTTATATTTTTGTTATCACATGTTCACATTGTTTGTATTATAAGCTGTAGATAAGTAAATAAGGTGGATACCACATTATTCCTGGGGGTCTACTGTAGCTATGAATGGAAGTGGAACTTCCAGTACAGTAACAATAATAGCAAAAACATGATTTTTCCAAAGGCTTACTAAAGTGATTTAGTGTCAACAGTGGTTGTTCTGAAATAAATAAATATTTGCTGTAATAAATACTGCTTCATTTTTGTTAAATCAATGAGCTGAAATGTTTTAATCATATTTTCTGTAATGCTCAGTACCTGTTGCTATGTTCATGGTACTAATATTATGACAAAGTTAAATATGTCTCTCACAACATGCTGTCCACTGTCTAAGTGCATCGGGGATGTGATTCTTTTAGTATTAATTTATCATTAATTCTTAATACAAAACTTGACATTTACCAAACTGAAGAGCTGGCAACTTGAGTCATGGATAATTTTATAAATATAATTCCCATATCTAAGAGGGATTAGTTTGTAAAATGAGAATTTCAGCAACTCCACAAACTAGAAATGTATCTTTTTATACCGATATAAAGCTACTAAAGTTAGCTAAATATGCCCTTGTAGGTTATCTAAAGTAATGTCATCAATTTGAACTCTCCAGTAGAGGCTAGAGAAATAATAATAATATTATCCCGTCTGAGGTGAAGCAGTCTAACTTTATGTAGTTTGGTATTAAAATTGCTTTAATAGTCACGTTTAGCATCTCGTTTCTATGCAAAGTCCCATTTAGATAGAACGGAGCGGAAGTTGCGTCCATATTCATGGAGGGGTAGGAATAAGCTGGAAAGCCTACTTCAGGGGACTCTTAACACAGATATGAATATGACTCTGAAGAGGAAAAATCCTTCACCTTAGGTCGCTCTGAAGCAGCAGTGCTGCGGCGGGACTCTCACTTTTTGGCTAGGGGACATCACGGTCCTCACGGTCACTCCCACCTCATCTGGAAAACTCCGTCCTTTTTCTTTCCCTCTTCCCAGTGTTCCCAGTACCCAACCGCCCATTTTTTGTGCATTTTTCAAAAGTCTGAAGTGGGCGGAGTTAGCTCTGAGCTTGGGGTTCACTTATGGTCCCCAACACAGCAAGTGTTAAACGTTCTCCACGCTAAAATGACAGCAAAAACTACAAATCAAACAGCAATGTTGGCTGGTCTAGAATTGAAACAAAATGCCTCCTGACCCATTTAACTTCTACCTATAAACACGTGGTGTTACTGAATGAAAAGAACTCAAGAAATATTTGACACTACGACAAAAGAAGTTCTACATACCTTACCAATAGCTCGTAGGCTGATGCTCCGGGTGACGTCGAATTAATACACGCCAATGTCCTGCTTTGTATTCCATCTTCGTTTGCAGCTCGTTCTACGAGCAGACAGCAACTTTATGTAATATTTCCGCGCACACGAGACCACAGAAGACACGAAAACGCTGTAGTTTACCAGGCAGCCGTTGGCGGTTTGATTTTCCAACGAACCACACACGCATGCGTATAAGGTCCTTCTTTCCCCGCGCCTGCGCGAAACCGTATTCGCGCATGGCAATTGACTGCAACCACAGTGCGCAAACGCATTTCCAGAAAGCAGCACTGTTTGTGTACGTGGAGGGAGGTGACTGAAAACTGTTCACTCTGGAGCTCGTTTCCAAATTGTTCCATTTTTAAACACCCAAATCGCTGTTCTAGTACAGACAGAATAGAAATCGTTCCTGTGTAGACAGGGTTGAATGGCGACGGGAAACAGTTTTTCAAAATTATTTTTATATATTATTTTTTATATTGATACAACTTTATTGAACAGATTCCAATAGTTAATACAGCATTGGCACATGAAACAAAACGTATTTACTAGACATAAATAACCCCACATACAGGTAAAGAGAAGTTTAGATTAAATTACATAAGGTATGAGAAGTATATTAAAATTTCAGAAACTAAACCATGGTTTCATATTTTTTTTTTTTTAAGAATTTTTTTTCCCTTAGAAATCAATTTGACAGACTATATGTACAGTTCCCATTCATTTTTAAAACTGATTATGGAGGGTTTCTTGTCATTCTATTTGCATTCATGTTTAAGTTGTTTAACCAGTAAAAATAACTATTGTATTTATATAATGTATATACTGTATATTCAACTGTACTATATACATATTATATATACAGTATGTATCTCTCTCTCTCTCTCTCTTTATGTATATATAAAATAGTTCTTTCCAATTACCTTGTTATATTTCCTATCGGTAATATGTGTCATCCAATTTCAGTTCTGAAAGATTGACTGAAACATTAAAGTACATCAATGTATTTTGTGTTAGATGCATTAAAGGAAGTGGAATGGCTTTACAAATGCAATGGCATTCTTTGTGAGAGCAATTAACATCATTCTTTTCCAATAAATCAGTTAAACTAAAATAATTGACCACTTTCATCCATCAAATTAAGAACAAACAAAATGATTTTTGGTACCATTCTTGGTTTCAATAAGGTTTTCATATTAACTGTAACTGTCCGTTTATTTCACAAGGCAGCATCATGTGGTGTAGCACTGAGAAACAAATGTAAACATAACAACAAATTGGTGCTTGTTCACAGGTTTTGCAGGTTGACAGGTTTTTACTGTATTTTCTACAGAACTTTCCTGATCATGCAGTATTTTTAACCTCTTGTCCCTGCTAAAATTACGGTATGTGATTGCAATTTTTTTCACAGATTTTTACTGTGAATTTAAATGTACATGAGAGAAAAGTCTGTAATTTTAACAAAATACTACTGTAATTTTTAGAGTAATTGCCCGTCTTGAAGATTACAGTATTTTTCCTTTATTTTCACAATCTTCTTTCGTTTAAACGGTACAATTTTGTAATTATTACGTACTTTAATTGTAAAAATTTATGTTTCATACCGTTGCTTGATTTACAGCAATTCTGTGTATTTTATACAGTAATATATGTTTATTTGTTTTACGGTCTTTTACTGTTGCTATTTGACAGTCTTTTGCCGTATTTTCTACGGACATTTTTTACAGTGTGGGTCTGCCCCGGGCCTCGAAAATGGGTCATGAGGAGGTCAGGGAAATGCAGGGCCAAGGTTTCCATGGAGGCCATTTTCAAAAGCTGTGCTCATTGACATTGCTATTGAAAATGAGCAATCCCAAAGTGCCGAACCAAGCATATCCTCCCATACCTGAACCGTCCCGTCCCTTCTTAATTTTGACACTAATGCAAAAATGGTGGCAGTGACCATGGGCCGGGCTGGATGTAATAGCAGTGATTTTAAATTAATCAACATAATTATCACTGTTGTGAGGGTGTACTAATTGAGCAAGCCTTTTTTTTTATATTGCACTTGCTCATTATTTTAGATCATTTCACATCGGTAATAAATGTATGGAGCCAAGTTATACATTTAAAGGTCCCTGGCTGAACCTTTTCTCCTTCATTTGGAGTTAAATTATGCCTTTTCCTGCAGCCAGTGTCAAATTATTCCAGCCTTATTGAACCACACAGTCAATTATGTATAAAAGTAAGCATTAATTGGCTTGGCTTTTCATTTCGTAAAGCATTCTCACTTATTATTTAAAAGATAAATGTATTTCACATGCATCAGATTTGAGATCACAAATTTAGATGCCTGTCATATTTTTTCTCTGACACTGAGATGCACATAGCATGAAGGAAGATTTAAGAGATGTGCATGGGGGAGGTTGTTCTGCTTCATCTATCACAAACTGGAACTCCCTGAGAAGCTGCAGAGAAGAAAAAAAAAACATCCCAGTTTCCTCTTGCTTATAAATTGTGTAACCATCCCACAGCAGATGTGGACTTGTTAATTGAACTAATTATGTTTTGTGCGATGACTGGGGAGCAGACTTTGTGAACAGTTGGACGGGGATTTGTCCCATAAAGAGCAAGAGAAATGAGATATTTCATATTAAACATCTGGACGGCTTTGTTATTCACATACAGCCATCTTTAGAGCTGTGTTTTTAGGGAACTTTAAATAATTAGCGCTCTTCAATTCAAATAGAAAAGATGAGCAACTTCAAAAACAGTTAGAAAGATGGAAGGTTTCAGGCTATTGATGAAAACTGCAAAAGGGGTACTATATTGTTTAATTTAAAGCTGCTTTAGACTGAATATTCTACCCTTTTGAACGGGTGTAAGACTGCAAGGGGTGCAATTTGACACAAATGTGAAGTTAGTGTGTCATTGCTATTAACAGGCTAACCAAATTAGCGTAACATTTCCATACATATGTTTCTACTGAGAATACTTTACAAATCTTTTGCACAATTTGCACTCATACATACAGGTGAGTCTCAACAATTCAAAAATCATGAAAAAAAGTCCCTTTTTCCTCATAATTTGATGGAAAAAGTGCAAAATACTATTCAAATCTTGATGATTATGGCTTGTAAATCAAACATCAAAAGTCCACTATCTCAAAATATTAGACTATTTAAAAAAGCACAAATCAAAAAAGGATTTATAATACAGAAATGTCAACTTTCTAGGAAATTATATCAATTTATGAACTCTGTAAATGGTCGGAGCTAAAACTACGAACTCCTCAAGGGGCCCAACAAAAAAGACTTACTGGAAAAAGAGTTGTCAGCACTGAAAAATGTCCATTTAGGTAGTTTTTTTTAATGTAAATGCATCCATTGAGCCTTGAAAAATATACCTAAAAGGACATTTTTGAGTGCTGACACCTCTTTTTCCAGAGCTCTTTTTGTACAAACTCTATGTGATGTGTCATGGAGCCAATCAGTCCATGGCACTGCTGGAGTTTTATGAAGCCCAGGTTGACCGCAACTGTATTGTTGAGTCTGGTGTCTCTCTAACCTTGCGAAGCAGATGTAGACGCTTGTTTCCGTGTTTCTCTCTGGCGATTCCATCTGTAAAGCTCCTGTCTGACCCGTTTAAAAGTGACAGAACCAATCAGTGTTGAAGGGCAGTACTTTCAGGAACGGCGGAGTCATGACGTAAGCAAGCAGCAACAACAAGAGGCTGGTGCAATAATGGTGGAAGAGATTATCGTGGATGCTGCTAAAGCGTCAGTTTTATCAGAAGTTCTCAGAGCTTCTCAGCAGATGGAGGCATGAAAGGCTCTAAAATCTCCTGGTAGATGTCTGACAGTGTTGACTCTGGACTTAACTCTACAAAACTGACAGCACCAGACTTCAAACACCTTGGATTCTGTGTCTCACCAATCTGGGACCTTGATTTCCAAATTAAATTCCAAGTTGACCCTCATCTGAAAACAGGACTTTGGACCACTGAGCAACAGTCCAGCTCTTTTCCCCTTAGCCCAGGTGAGAAGCCAATGACATCGGCTCAATATGGACTCAACATTAAGAACCTAACACTTGTAGCCCATTCCCTGGATCTGTCCATGTGATGGGTCTTGATCCACTGACTCCAGCCTCAGCCCACTCCTTTGTGAAAGTCCCCTAAGTTCTTCAATCTGTTTTGTTTCACAGTCCTCTAAAGGCCGAGCTCATCCTTGTTACTTGTGCTCCTTTTTCTTACCGCGCTTTTCCCTTCTAATCAACTTTCCATGAATCTGCTTTGATACAGCCTCAAGGTCAGCAGTGACCTTCTGTGGCTTACCCTGCTAGTAGAGGTTGTCAATGACTGAAGAGTGGCTGTATTACCTCAGTTTCAGGTGTTATTATGAAAGCTGGCATGGGATTTGTGCGCTCATGTCTAGATTGACAAACGCTGATCCATGCATGCAAATGACCGTACACCCAATTTTCTGGTGACGCACGTTTGATAAATGAGGAAGAATGTCCTTAAAGGGATATTTTTCAAGGGTCCCTGTCCATCATAGTACCCTGAGAATTGTCTCTTACATACCCCAGTTCACATCCTTCATTTTCAGATTCTTCCTCCCTTACTACTTCATTTCAGTTTTTTCTTAAGCCTAAATATAAGCTGACAAAGAATCCAGGTCAAACCGTACACACACCCACTAATTAAATCAGATAATTGGGCAAACAGCTAGACAAGTGTATCCAATTGTTAATAATCCCCTAATGGCCTTCATCCAAAAAAGCATCATGCTGTTAATTTAACTTGAGCAACAGGTAGCTTCAGAAGTCAGCTAATGATCTGTTTATTGGTGTGCATGGAAATCTACTCAGTGACTAGTGCCTTATGTAACCCAACATCTAAAAATACTGAACTACCCATTTCAGATGATGGTTTTGATTCAGTTGGTTGAGTTAATCTTTCCCCAGCGACCCAAGTTTTAATTAACGGGGTGGAAAATTGTAACTGAAGAGTATGAATGCCACTATGTTTATAAAAATTGCCCTGCTGACATTCTGACATGTCAGTGCAGGAATAGCACTGGTGCAATTAATATAATAAGTAAACACTGCAAGAGCCGAGGTCATGGTGGTTCACTCTGCTCTTTTTTATTATGACAGGCCACATCAGCGAGCACAGTCTAGACCCACCCTCTTTGGAAAGTGCATTGAGATATCTTGAATTGGTGCGATACAAACAAAGATTGATTTATTAAGGAAACTAACGTGCCGATTCCAAGGAGATTCATGTAGTTACAGTTTTTTACATACCTCTGCTGAGACTGTTCAGAGTCCCCTCAGATGAACCTGCCACAATAATGAGACTCATGCTATTGTCTTTAAGGATGTGCCAGTGAATGGAGGGATGAATTTTAATGTATAAAGGGTGGTGTCTTTAACGATGCATACTAAACAATACAAACATCTATGACATGCCACACAGGCTATCTCAGGCCACACTGCCAGGTGTTTGTTTTTGCTCTCCATACACACAAATGGCATTTTAGGTCACTGAAAACACCCCTGAGAACTCCGGAGAGACTCACTGTGTACTAGTTTCTCTTCTGTTTGACATCACTATAGGTCAACGCTGTCACTTTAGTTTATAAAAGTGGCGAACGCCAAACTTGACCTGGTATTACTGACTTTTGACCTGCTTTAGCCCAGTTCATGCCAAAGATTTGCTACCAGATAGGTTGAAACTTGCAGCCGCTCACCACGGGCCTCTCTACAATATTCTGAAAACCTGTCAGTGTGCTGCAGCTTTGAGAGAGTCTCTTTGGCAAAGCGATTTATCTCTTCAGTGTGCGATCAGGCCTGCCAACAGGACTGGCTGGGACCCTGTAAAGTCAAGTGAATGAGCCCTCCCCAGTCATGGTTTATTGATGATATCAATGCATGTGTGTTCTACGATTGGTGCTAGCATCCTGGCTAACAGTTCCCTCATTCTGGAGCTGAAAGTGTGCCAAGCTATTATTGAAACTGAAGTTGGAATTATTTAACTTTTTAACAACTTTTTAACCCCGTTTCACTACTGTTTCTGCTCATTTTTGCCACCCTTTTCCACTTTAACCAATTATTGCCCTTTTAAATCCTTTTTCACACTTTATCAGGCCATTTGAGGGTCCTGTTTTTAACCCATTATTGCTCATTTTTGACCATTTTTGCCACTTTAAGCCATTTTGGCATGTGTTCCCCCATTTTGTGACTTTTTTTTTTGCTAATTCTTGACCATTTTTGCCACTTTCATCCACTTCTGCCTTTATTCACTCATATTTACCACTTTTAACCATTTTTTTTACAGTTTCAGCTCATTTTTCCACCCTTTTCCACTTTAACCCATTATTGCCCTTTTTATTAGTTTCCACTACTTTATCAGTCATTTGACATTGCCGTTTTTGACCAGGTTTTGCTCATGTTTGACTATTTATACCACTTTAAGCCATTTTGGCTTGTAGTCACCCAAATTAACCAGTTTTAAGCATTTTTTGCCACTGTGCCACCTCATTTTGCCACCATGTTCTTCTTAAACCCATTACTGAATTTTCTTATCCCATTTTCACAAGTTGATCCAGCCATTTCTGATTTCTGATTTTTTTCTGATTTTCACTACTTATAACAAATTTTGACCCTTATTCACCGTTATTTCTGCTTTTTAACCAATTTTAGCCACTTTTTAACCCCTTTTCACCACTATTTCTGCTCATTTTGCCACCCTTTCCACTTTAACCCATCAATGCCCTTTTAAACCAGTTTTCACTACTTTAACAAGCCAAGTCACATTGCCATTTTTGACCCATTTTTGCTCCTTTTGGCCAATTTTGACCCATTTTTGATGGTGACAACCATCACCGCCACCTTCCATCATTCTAGGCTTTATGGTAGAGTGGCTAGCTAAATGTTATGTCTGTTTGAAACAAGGCACCGCTCATCGTCTACCCAATATGTTCTCAACAGTGGAGCATGGCAGCATCATGCTGTGGGTGTGCTTTTTAATAGCTAGATTCATAATTATAGTTGTCTCTTTGGTATGTATGTTACACCAAACGTTAACAACTGTCTTGTAGACTTTCCACACTTAACCTTAACAACTAGACAACCTTAAAAGCAGGTGATGTGTGCGTGGTTGCTGATTCTTAATAACCAGGTATGATTCTGTTGATTAGGGAGAGAACATTTTAAAAGATAAGAAACCACATTATCATGGACTTATCAGGTTCAGGGAGGACTGGATTTTTCAGAGGCCTGGTCATTTCTGTGGGCAGAAATGTGACTTAACTGCAGGGTTTCCTTGCAGCAAACCAGAGATATCTTTCAATCCTCCTAGACATGTTCCTTCTGATAATAAACTTACTGGTACGACAGGAATTTCCTCTTCTGCCAGTAAACCTGAAGCTTCTCATACCTCGTGAATACCAATACTAGTTTTCTCACTGGAGCAATGAGCTGCAAGCTGACGAATCTGTCTGAGGTATTAACAGAAACAACTGTCAGATTGTGAAGGATTAAGATGTCAAATTTCATAACGCTGCCGTAAGAACACTTGAAAGAAGCACGAGTTGTACAAGAATTCAGTCTCTATCACTGACGCCGGTTTGACCTTATTTTATCTGATTCTTCAGTTTTATAAGATTATCAAATCAGAGACAAAGCGGTGGATACTCTTCTTTTTATCATGCTGTTTTGACTCAGGAGGCTGCAAGAAACAGTACCAAAGTAGTGTTTGCTCTCAGTCTTCAAAGGGTATTTTTATTATCACAGGTTTTGTATTTAAGAGCTGAATGTGGGCTACTCTTTGTACTGTCTCCATTGCATTTGTGGGGTCACAAAGCACTAAAAGCCACCCGTGTTGATTGTGTTTTAAAGAAGCAACTGCACTGTCATCTGTATTATGTAATGTCTCAAAGGCCCTGAAAACCTCTTATTAATAGTAAAGACCATCTGGTTCTGTAACAAAAGGTGACTCCTGTTAAATTTTGTTGCTGTTTTGTTTTGGGACTTTAAAAAATATGAATATTTTAATAAAACATTTGACCTACCCTAAGTTCCTTATTTTCTTTCAATATGAAATCAGGCCTGTATCAACAGGAAGTCATTTAACCTTAGTCTAAGACAGAGATTGTTCCAACAAGGTATCACTGTCCCAGTGATCCCAGTGATACCTCAAGGTATCTTTATTTTAATTGTAAATCTGATATCCAATTACCCTTCAATCTTAACTTGGTCTTGAAAAGATTACAAATTCTTTATGTTAAAATATTTGTTTACATAATTAACACAGCAGCACCATCCTCTGTTGAAACTAAGGCCCCGCCCACATGGAGACGAATTCAGGAGTATACGCAAAAGTTTTTTGTCATATTGGCGTTTCATCCACACGAAAACAGCGTTTTGGGTGACTGTCAATGCTACTTTTTGAAAACGGGTCCCAGAGTGCACAAATCTGTAAACGACTACCATTTGAACTCCGTGTGGACGGCCAACCACATCTTTCTTGAAACGATTACGTCACACATAGCATAGCTCTCTTAAGACGCCTGCGCGGGTCCAGCCAAAACAACATTGGTGGACAGCAGGGTTGTGTTCGTGCTGCAGTAGATACTGAGCTTGTTATGCTCCTTTACCACCACCGCGAAACGCATACACCATATGTTCTTAAATCCAACGTGGAGAACAACCAGAAGGGAAACTAGAAGAAAGTTTGTGTCAGTTTTCTATAATCTTCTTCTCTCTTTTGGTGCATTTCCGTGGCAGCAACACAGCACCACATACAGACTTGGCATATGCACTACAGCGTTTTCAGTGGTTCCGTGCTTACGTGGACGTTTCCTGAAAGATCACGTCTTTATGGAAAACTTTTTCAAAATGAAACGGCAATATATCGTTTTCGTCTCCAAGTGGACAGGGCCTAAAAGGCAAAGTGTCAACTCAAATAAAAGTACAGTTACTCTGGTTAAAATTCACTTAAGTAAAAGTAAATGTAATGGTCTATACATTGACTCAAGTAAAGGTAAAATGTATTTAAAGTTTCTTTAAGTCCCAAGCAATCAAAAGCTACTAAAGAGTTGCAAAGTCATATGATCTTTCCTCATGGCCCGGAAAAACAGGAGAAAAAATCTCCAACCAGGTTGTTCAGGTTAGGTTGCACCTCTGTAATAAAGTTAAATACAAGAGTAGAATTGGTAGTGTTAATTAAACCTATGTAGAGTTTACATTTATATTGGTTCACATTAGATATAGTTAAACTGCACTTTTAAAGACCCTGTAAGGTGAAAAATGAATCTGTATTTAGATTTGTTGAAATGTCACTGTGTAATGAACCCCTAAATCAAATTTCAGCCAAATAAAACATTCATTCATTATTCATTTTCTATTCCACTTATCTCGTATGGGGTCACGGGGGGGCTGGAGCCTATCCTAGCTGTCATAGGGCAAGAGGCGGGGTACACCCTGTACTGGTCGCCAGTCAACCGCAGGGCTGACATATGGACAGACAACCAGGCACGCTTACACTCACACCTACGGACAATTTTAGAGTCACCAATTAACCTTAGCAGCATGTTTTTGGTGGTGGGAGGAAGCCAGAGTACCTGGAGAGAAACCACGCATGCACGGGGAGAACATGCAAACTCCGCACAGAAAGGCCCTGACTGGGAAGTGAACCAGGGACCTTCTTGCTGTGAGGCAACAGTGCTGACCCCTGTGCCGCCATGCAGCCCCGAATAAAACATCTCTAAGTTAAAAAAATAGGCTTCGAAATCATGAAAAATAAGGCAGTAAACTCTATGGAGTTTAGTCCTCTGTAGGGGCGCAACTCCTTAGCGGCTATGTCAGGTGTTTTTTGCTCTGATTGGCCCATAAAGATGTGACAGACTGAACGTTCATCCAATCACCCTGAGTTTTTTTTCAAAGGTTCTGGCCTTTCCCAAACGCTGTCTATGAGTGGTTTACCAGATGGGTCCAATCAGAGCAACAAAACACGTGACGTAGCTGCTATCGAGCTACACATGTGCAGCTGCCAAGGAATAACGCAAAACATAGTGACTATAGACATGTAGGTACTCGAATTTTGTCGTTTTTGAATAGAAAACAAATCACTGCTGTTCTTTGTTCTTCTTTTAACAAAGAAATGTTGTCAAGTTCTTATAAAAGCATCCACACTAATCTCTTCCTCTGTAACTGCACCAGCTCTTGCTGCTGCTTGTTAACATCACGACTCTCCTGAAAGTACTGCCCCTCATCACTGATTGGTCCTGTCACTTTCTAACCGGGCCCAAACAGTTCAGATGGGAGCTTTGCAAGATGGATTCGCCAGTGATAAACAAGAAAACGGGCTTATCCATGTGTTTCCAAAGGTTAGGGAAATGCCAAATGAAGAAGAAATATCAGTGTGCATGTGTAAACAGAAAAAGCAAAAATGAGGAACAAGGAAAAACACAAGACAATGATGTGTAGAGTAGACAGATGATGATAAAACATGAGGAAATTGCTGCTGCCTTTCTGAGAAATAGATACATGACTTACAAAAGAATTACAGTATTGTCTTTGCCATTTTATCATTAGTTTAGTGGGCTGACTCAACCTGATTTTGGGCCTCAACTATGTGGAGTCAACAGGACTACCTTACTGTTCCTGTTGGTTAGTTGTAAGTAACAAGCATGTATGATATATGTAGTTGAAGATTGGGGTGATGCTGATAGAATACTCTGTGAAGAGACTGGGAAACATCATCAACCTGCTCGCAAACGTAGAAAAGGGAAAAAAAAAAACGACCTGTTATAAAAAATACAATTCTAAATTTACACATTTTTGGAAATGCAACACCACGAGTGTCTGTTTAACTTCTAATGCAAGTTATATCACGATGGGACTGACAGCCCGAGTTTCTGTGAAATCTTTGGAATCCCCACTGTGAAATTGTTACTGCAATCAGCAGATCTAGTTGAAACATCTAGGGGGTGGTTCTCAACTGAAAGCCCCACCAACACCTCCTTAACAACAAAGTGCAGACCAAATTTTGTAAAGAACCTGTAAAGTTCATAATTAAAGTTTGTTCTATGATAAGCCAGTGTGTTATGAACCCCCAGGTCAAAATTCAGTCAAATAAAACATGTCCAAGTTTATAAAATAAGCTTCAAAATCATGAAAAATGAGGCAGTAAAATCTGCTCCAGGATGGTGTGGCAGTGTCTGTTGAATGAGCTGAAGCCGCACCCACTCAGGAGAAACATGATCCTCTGAAATAAAAAAATGCTACAATCTGAATTGAGGAAAGTACTCGTGCCATTATCCTGCACCATGACCTTTTGTTGACCTTAGAAGGACAGGCAAAGTCTGTTTTCAGGCTCAAATCTGTTATGATGCTTTAAATGTTCCATAGATCCACTGATTCAACGAACACCCCGCAGCAGCAGTTTCCTCATATTTTATCACCGTTATCAGTCTGTTCTACGCATCATTGTCTTGTGTTTTTCCTTGTTCCTCATTTTTACTCTTTCTGTTTACACATGCACACTGATATTTCTTCTTCATTTGGCATTTCCCATGATTGTATGTGATGCTTAGCAGCACGGCCAAAGCAAGCGTTATCAAATCAAATTGGCCCCCCTTTAAGGAGGTTTCCTGCTGCCATTGCAGGCTTTGTACATTTTGAGCCACCTCTACGGTTTAGGGTTTGCCAGTCTTTGAGGGCATGGCCTGGAGCTCCATGCAGTTGTCTGCATTGTCTGCTGACATACAGTACCCCTCACCTGGAGCCCATCTTAGCTGTTACTGGGTGAATAGTTGGGTATACTTACACATAGTTCCTATTCAATCACAGGGCTGGCATATTAAGACAAAATTCATGCTTCAGGTCAATTTATGCATCAAACCGTTGGTGCTCCTGGGGGAATCTGCCCTGCACAGAGAATTGAGTCACCAATTAGTCTAATGAGCATGTCTTTGGACTCTTGGAGGGTACCCAGGGGAAACCCATGTATGCATGGGCAGAACATGGAAACTCCACACAGTAAAGTACATGTCCAACCAGGGATTAATTTGCTAAAATTCTGAATTTTGACACACAGTTTGATCTGGTTGTCAGCCTCCTAAGGGTTGCAAGTTGCTAATAAACACTGGCAGAGTTAAAAAAAAAAAAAAAAAAAAAAAGTCAACCTGGAGAGGGTTTTCCAAAAGGCAGATTATCATTAGATTGGGTATCGTGCCGGTGCCTAAACAGTGCCTGAATTGATACTTTAAGGAGAAAAAAATATATTAGTCATCGGCATTAACCTTCTGAGCCCAAAGCTATTTTTCAACCATTGTGTCTCGCCTGGACTCTTTAAAAGCTTGTAAAACTTTAACCCTGTGGTGTACAGCCAAGCTGTAAACATCCTTTATTCAGGACAACCTGGGCTTTCAGAATATGTGTGCTGCAATATTGTCAATTGAATTGAAATGTCATGGGACTAAGAAAGAATGAAAAATGTTTTCAAAATGGATGAAGAGTTGCTGTTATGATTTAATCTTTCAAGACCAATGAAAGTCACTCAAGTTCCTGGCTTGCTAGAAAAGAGTCTATGAGGCCTGCAAAGGCGTGGATAGCATCACTGGAACAGCTATGAGTCCCACTCCAGCCCTGATTACCATAATTTCAGATGGTGTTCTGTGCCTTTTATTTGGTGGCAGGGGGTCTTTATGGGAGGTAAAGTACCCAAAAAAGCACTGGTAAACATGTTTGGATTTGACTCCAAGACAGTCTGGCTGCAGCCCGTTCACTTTCACAAACATTTATCTGATGCCATATCTCTCTGAACGAATAAAAAAGGCTTCAACCTCCATTCTAGGTTAGCATAAGGGCTAAGGTAATGGTAAGGATACCAAAAGTAAAGTGTTAAAAACCTGACCTGCAAAACCAGATTACAAAACATTTGATAAAACTGAGTAAACAGTCTGCTTACAGGCAAAAAGCTTGTGGTCCATGAAAACATTCTAATGCAGCAAGCGTAGCTTACATACGTAGCTCTGTTGCTGCTGCATGAACTATGTAGATAATCAAGCTATCTAGCTAGTGGAGCTACAGCTACAGAGCAGCTGCATAAGCTATGTATCCTAGCTATCTTAGCTATGGATGATGATGCTACAGAGCTAACATAGCCAATGGAGCTATATTGCAAACAGAGTTACATAGCTAACGAAGCTAAAGCTTAGCTCACAGTTAGTACTAGATTTCTCAATCATAATTTTTAGTGACCTTAAATGTCGTTCATGTGTATAAAGGAGACCAAAAACACACAGAAAACATCAGTTTTCAACAAGACAAGGCCTTTGAGGCTGAGGGCATCACAAGCAGGCCTGCATTAGGCACGGTTACTTTTAAAACAAGATGGTTCCTGACAATTATGACTTCTGTGTGTGAGAAGAAGCTAAAACAAGAGTAATGGGCTCTTTTTTCCTACTTCTTCTTCATGCACTTGGTGACTTGCAGCATTTAGTGATTTTTTGGGACAGACTAATAAAAGGGAAATAATCCAATCTAGAGGTAACACATGTCAAATGCATGGACTAGATATTTTTTTTGCATCTTTCTGAATTCCCTGAGTTCAAATAGTGGTGCGAGATGCCAAGATGGTGCCACTGAGGGCAGTTGTTTCATCAGAAAAGTCTTTCAGAGGTGTCTGGGTTCAAGTTAGAGCAGGGTGAGTCTGCATATCATTGTAAAACCTAATAACATACTGTGGATCCATTGTCACATACTTTTAATGCCTTTTGGCAGACATACATGTAGCACTCTGATTGTGGTTCAGTGCGTCTCTGGGTGTGGTGCTTCATGGCAATCATCACCTGCTATGGAATCAAAGCCATGAGCTGTAAGTTAGCTCAACAATGGCGTTACAAAAGCTTCACGTAATGGTAGACAAAGTTCACCAAGCTCAAGTAGGTCAATGGAGGCAATACACCAACTGACCTTTTACATCTGACGTCACGGTGTTTGTCCTGCCCACTTCGATGCCAACAATGGACATGTTACTCATCGTATAAACAAAGGCCTTTGTTCGAAAAATTCCTGCGGTAACCTGTAATCTACAGATTTAACCATGAGTACCTCCTGTTGTACAGATGGGCGTGCTAGGCTTATTGTACAGACAGTCTTTCAATGTACGCCAAAAAACAAGGCAGATAATTGGCAGTATTTGATACCAAATCCTTTAATGAGGTTTAGATGAAGTATAGGGTATCAACATCTCATCTGCAACAGAAGCACTGTATAAGCTAATGATAGCAAATATTCAGAGACCTGCCACAGTGTTAGGTAGGGGCATAGAGCATCATTTACATCTGGATAAGATATGATACAACACAAGATGGATACAGTATGATACCAAACCACATGATACAATACAGTACAATATAAAACAGCTATTTACTTTACAATACAGCGCAAGATAAGACAGTATGGTATGAGACGATACAACAGAATACAATACCTGAAAAATTAAATAAAACCACACAATACAGTGGGGTATGAAGCAGCGGGATACAATGGCCCTCATTTATCAAATGTTGGTACAACAGAAATTAGGCTGTAAGGTCATTCCCGCGCACAGATCGGCATTATCACACTGGACACAAGCATACGATATACTCCAATCCCACACCAGCTTTAAGCGAATGTATGCATGAATGTTTGTGGACTGGTTTTGTGGTGTGAATCTGGTGGTTGTTAGATTAGATATGACTTTTAAAATCTAGCATTAATCCAAAGCTTTTACAAGTTTTGCAGCACCAGTTTTAAGTAAATTTTCTCTGGGGGTGAGGCTGGCTGAACAGTGAATATTTAGGGGTGTGTAGTTTAAATGACGATGGTTTACAGCTGCCATATTTATAAACAAAGGCTCATTTGTACACTGGGATTGGCCAGATAGGCATGTTTCATAAATTACACATGGACCTTGTTGTAAGAGGGTTTCTAGACCCAATAAATGAGGGCCAGTATGATTATATACCTCCTTGTATTATACTATATGATGTCATTAGATGTGGTAAAATACCACACAATATGAAACAATATCATATGATAAAAAACACGACATAATATAATACAGGACTATATAATACAGTCCCACATGATACAATGCAGTACTGCATGATACTACACAGTACAAAACGATATAATATGCCACTACGATACTGTAAGATGAATTACAGTGAAGAACTGATATCCTTTTTGTTTTAATTAATCAGGATTTTGATAAATGTAGGGGTGAGAACAAAGTTTAAACTGACACAGAGCAGCCTTATAACAAGAGGAGGGAGGATAAAAAGAGAGCTGCTGTTTTTACTCTCCATGTTCAGACAGTTTTTATTTTAAGATATACCTAATGACATCAGACGATAGTCAATACATCCAAGGTGCCACGAAACAGCAGACAATTTCCTCCCTGTTTAGCTGCAGAGCCTGTATCACACACCATTTACACCACTAGATAATCATTTTCATAAATGAAAGGTTGTTTACGGTGATCTTGAACGGATGGAAAATACAAATACATTCAGCAATAGAAGGCGAGAGGCAGCTCTAGTGTTGTCTTTGAAATATGCCCAGACATCCCAGAGTGGAGTGGCTATCTTCTAAATTCTTTTTATTTTGACTGTTAACTTCCAGCAACTACATGTTTACTGCAAGCTTGTTTGAGAGTCAATAAATCAATGAACTGCTGCACCCATAGTGTTAGTTTAGGAAATATGTTGAGAGCCTGGGCTGACCCTGGAAAAGTTGCTGATTGATGTGTGAAATACACTGAGTGTTGAAGCTACCCCTCCCTTTAGATATACACTTTTCAAGGCCAACTTAAAGCTGCATTAATGTTTGGGA
This sequence comes from Cheilinus undulatus, assembly GCF_018320785.1. Taxonomy (NCBI): domain Eukaryota; kingdom Metazoa; phylum Chordata; class Actinopteri; order Labriformes; family Labridae; genus Cheilinus; species Cheilinus undulatus. The sequence continues at coordinate 7,032,097 of NC_054881.1, read as the reverse complement.
TAATCCAGTAAGTCTTAAGGTCCTTGGGCTTTGGTTACAACAGAAACTGAACAGAGCATCTATTGTTTGCAGGGTAGCTTTGAAGTAATCAATCACATTTCCTTTAGGTCCATTTTTGGGATGATTGTCAAAAACTGTGCATTCCTTTAGTCTCTTGACCAATACTCATTTTATTTTTCTAGGTCACAGGCGTTTATCTTATCACCTGGTTGACCTCTTTACCTGGATGGTGCAAACACTTCCAAGCCAACACTCAGACCAAAGAGTTGATCCTTGAGTCAGACGAGACATAATCGAGAGCATGCCTCATCGCCTCAGCACAACACTGCAGTCACTCGCAGCTTACAGGGATTAAAATAACTTTCACCCATTCATCATGTGATATCCAGGTCAGGCATTTTAACATGGTTGCTTTTGTGAGTTTTACACAATGAAGAGGCAGTTACATAATGTTTCTGTTTAGATTAGGCTGGTGACACACCTAGATGACAGCCATGACTTGCAACACAAAGACTGACAAGTTTTATAACAGATAGATGTGGAAGTCCAAAGAATTAATGCTACCGTGTAGAGCAGGGGTGTCAAACTCAGTCACAGAAGGGGCGGATTCTGAATCAAGGTGTAACCTGAGGGCCTAACAGGGTCCACATTAAACCAAACTGTCAACCTCATTTTTCGCCAGTAATAAATTATGAGGAAAAATATTAGCTATGATAATAAATGACCTTGAGATTTAAAAAGTCCAAATGATAACTTGAAAGGCTCAAAATCTAAGATAAAAGGTCAAACGTATTTGTTCAAAAGGTCAAAACACAAAATTAGATGTTAAAATAGGCTAATGCTTTTAAAAGTCAAGTATATATAAAAAAGAAAGTCACAATCATGTTTTCAAGGCAAAAATATTACTTGGAATTTAAAACTTTGAACCTCAAAGATCAAAATATGAGATTAAAAGTCAAACGTATGTGTTCAAAAGGTCAAAACACAAAATTAGATGTTCAAATAATGCTTTTAAAAGGCAAATATATTAAAAAAGAAAGTCACAATTGTGTTTTTAAGGCAAAAATATGGCCTGAAATTGAAAATGGTGCACTTTAAAGGTCAAAATATAACATAAAAGTCGAAATAATAAATTGAAAAGGTCAAAATATTGCATAAAAAGTCAAAATAATCAATTAAGAAGGTCAAAAGTTGAGATAAAGTCAAAATTATAAATTAAAAAGGTCAAGATATTGGATATAAAGTCAAAATAATCAATCAAAAATGTCAAAATTTGACATTAAAAGTGAAAATCATAAATTGACAAAGTCAAAATATAAGATAAAGTCAAAATTATAGGTTAAAAAGCTCAAAATATGAGACAAAAAGTAAAAATAATCCATTGAAAATGGTCAAAATTCGAAATAGAAGTCCAAATAATTGATAGATGTCACAATTGTGCAATGCAAAGTTGAAAATATGAAATGAAAACACAAATAAATTTGTTGCCCCACATTTCTTTATATCTAGATATTTTACTCTTTATTTTTTTCACATTTTTTTGACTTAAGGATATTTCATATCATCAAGGTTAAGTTTACATTTTTATACTGAAGGACATCTGCAGACCTCGTATTTTAGGGTCAGTTATAATAAGAATAAGATATGATCTTGCGGGCTGGGTGTAATTCTACCACAGGCCGGATTTGGCCCCCAGGCCTTGAGTTTGACACCCCTGGTGTAGAGAAACTCATACTATTATGTGAAACTCTAGTTTCTATGTTATTTTATCCTTTTTGGCTAGTTTTGTAGCAACTTTAGACAGTTTCAAAAATTAAGTGTATCCATGAACTCCTGTAGCATAACTTTTTAAAAATGTTACTTTAGCAAAAATTTTGTTCTTTTGGCCATTAACTGAAACTTCTAACCATAGGTGAGGGTCGGAAGAGAGATTTACTGGTATATTGAAAGCTTTACCTTCCAGCTCCTTCCTCACCATGATGGTCCAGCACACTATCTGCAACACTGCTGATGCTGCCTCAGTACATCCCACTCAGTCCCATGCTCCATTCTACCCTCACTCGTGAGTAAGAACCATAGTTCCTAGAACTCCTTTCGGGGCAAAGACTTTCTCCCCACCTAGATGTTTTCTGGAAGGATCCATGGCCTCGAACTTGGAGGTGCTGACCCTCATCCCAACTGCTTTGCCCTCAGTTGCAAACTGCTCCAATACCTGCTGTTGATCCCTGGCCAAGAAAGCCAACAGAACCACATCATCTGCAAAAGACAGAGATGAAATTCGGAGTTTCCCAAACTGGAAACTTTGAGAACCTATCCAGGAAAATCACAAACATAATCAGTGACAACCCTGGCTTTCAACATGTAACAGTAACAGATCTGAGAAAAACAGAACAATATGTTAACTGGGCAGCCTAACAATTTGCTTTTTGAGTGTAATTTTACATTATAGAGTGATCTTCCACGAATATTTTCATGCCTTTCTGAAAAGTTTTTTAGTTTTAAAGTCAAAGCTGTTAGAACTCATAATAAAATGGAATTGTTCACCAAAACTTTATTTCGAAAATTGCTTTCTTTTAAATAACTTGAGATTTTGTCCAACTTTTACAACACTTTTACAGTCAAATCAGTAGTTTAAAGGCGAAAACAAGTGTTGGCAAGTGGGATAATGAACACCATTACACTGGCCCAGCTGCCTTTTAGAGGAAAATTCTTTTTGCTGCTTCTGTGTGAGATCTAATTCTTTTGGTTACCACCCAAAGATGATGACTGGAACATGAATTGCATGGTAAATCAAAAGTGTCGCCTTTTGGCTCTGCTCCCCATCACCACTATGGCTTGGTACAATATCTGTAATACTCCTGCTGCACCAATTCATCTGTCAATCTTACTTAAAAAAAAACAATGTCTTACCCAAAAATCTGACATACTTGAACTGGGGGAAAAGACTGACTCCCCACCCAGAGGAAGCAATTAACATATTCCAGCAGAGCATCATGGCCCTGTGGCTAGAAAAAATTAAATTCCACTCCATTTAAACCAGGAATAATCTTCATTTGTATTTTATGATTTGTCAGTCACTAGTTTCTGCAAAAATCTCATGGATGTAAACCTACAGATAACATATAACCAAGATTTTTTTATGTCACTTTCTGCCCATTTCTTTTTACAATAATAACTTTTACTGTGGAGTTTTTCAGACATTCAGAATCTAGGTGTGTTCCATTTGCATGATTATACAGAAAATGTAATCAAACAGGCTACTCGGTATTATTATTTTTATGACAATCAATTAAACATTACTACAGTTGATGAAACAGCTCACAGTAACCTTCTGTTCTCCTGTCTGTGCCGTGCAATTAAGCCAAAGACTGTATCATGACCTTTATGTAATGTTCAAACTAATCTGTGCAATTAAACATACGCTTTACTGATCATGCAACATGTCAAAGTCATTACATAAACACCCAATACACACAGGAAATATGTCATACAATGGCCTAAAGTACTGTATGTAGTTTTCACTTTCAAATGAAAGAAACCACAGATCAAGTAAGGGTAAGAACCCATCAACGTACGTGCAAGACTAAGTTGATCTCACCCTTGCAGTTAGTGGATCCTTGGATTATTAAGGTCTCTACAACTTCCACACACACCATTCATAGACACAAATGCAATGGGAGCAACCAAGGCATCCCCAAAGGCCTGGGTCTTTGTTTGGCCCTGGGGATGTCCAAGCTCAATCAGAAAATTACGATGCCCCACAAGGACGTCTACGGTCTCCACAAGGTTCACTGCACGTCATCAGCAAAGTCCTAATTAGTGATCTGGACTTTGCCGATCTGAACCCTGCAACCCATCCCATTATCCAGTCTATACAGACAATGAAGAGTATAGGATCTAAGGCATACCACCACACTTCACAGCACTTTGCACCAGAATATGGGGCAGACAGCAGCTAGAATAGCTGACATGGGATCCTGCAGAGTACGATAATCCCAACTCGGCAGGTCGAATGCTGAATGAGTCTGCAAGATAGTTGATTTTTTTTTTTTTTCAAAGTAAATATGATACAGTACTGTACATTAACATGGTAATAAAGCTGGTTTGTTGGGAGCCTCACACAGGGCACTAATTTTGTTCGGGTTTCAATGTTAGATTTTTGCTATTACTAAAACATTTAAAACTATATCAAATTTGCAATTTCAGCTGAAATTGCATGGGGATGCTGAGAGCTGAAGTGTGGAAGAACTGCTGAAAATAGCCAAAAGCGCAAAAATAGCTAAAAAAAAATAGCAAAAAAATAGCATAAAATGGCATAAAAGTAGCTGATGATGGCATTCAATAGCTCAAAAAAGGATTAAAAAAATAGCTGAAAGTAACCTAAAAAAAACCTGAAAATAGCCTAAAAATAGCTGAAAGGAGCCTTTAAATAGCTGAAAATAGCATAAAATAGCTGATTTTAGCCTAAAAGTAGCTGAAAATTGCATTTAATGGCTACAAAAGCATAGAAATAGCTGAAAATAGCTATATTTTAAAAATTATAAAAGTTAGAAATGAGCAAAGTCATAGCAGTCGAATGATGAAGAAACTTAATTTTTAATGTTTAAATGACGTTGATACAACCAAGTATGAAGGAGGTATGGACACTCAGCATCCCCACTAATGATAACTATTACTATTATTATTGATATAAATAGCTAAGATTGAATAAATGATGAGTCACCATACTGAAAACAGGGAAAAAACATCCAAAATGGAGCAAAGATCAGTTTTAGAATTAAAATGTAAATTATGTTTATATTTGATAAATACTGAAAATTAAATAAATGGAAGTTCTCTTTAAATCTAAAACAGCATTTATTTATCAACTCAACATCAACCAGAACCAGTGACACTCTTAAAAAAATCTATTTTAAAATGAAGCTACAACAAAATGAACTATTTACAAAGCAAACAAGTGTGAGCTTATGTGAATGTGTGAGAAGTTGGCTGACTAGAACAAAAGAGATGATATGGCAGAGAAAATGTTGTCTGCAGCTACAAACTCAGTCTGATCTCTTCAAGACACAGAAACCCCCAGTCAAGACTTCAGTTCTAACGGCAGTCACTAATGTTTGTGTAGGTGATGCTCTCTTTGTTTCATGAAATCCCTGACATGTCTTATTTCCAACACAACCCATTATTGATCTCCCAAAAGCATCCAGTGAGAACTCAAAGTGCCAGGATGCGGTCTACCGTAAACCTCTTAGGTGTAACGCCTGACTGTTCAGGCCACTGATGCTGGAGCAGCAGATCGCAGATGCTTTCCAGAAATATCAGCGAAAGGACCCTGGTTGTGCACTGAGAGAAGTGTAGTTGCTAAAATCTTGCACGTCACCAGTTTCCTTCCAGATTTTGACAACAATGCCCCTCTTCCAGTCAGTAAGGGTGATGCCTGTTCTCCATACAGAGCAGATGAGAGCATGCAACCACAGGAGGGAGGTTCCACTGCCTGCCTTAAGCATCTCAGGCATACACTTGGTGCTTTCCCGGCCTTCAGCTTGTTTCACAACCCGCCAGTTCTCCTTGAGAGTGGGGAAGATCTACCTGATATGACTCCTCAGAGTAGCCGGGCCATTGACCCTTGATTTCTCTGTCAGGATCATGCCATCACGCGCATTTTCTGCAGAGCTTTTTACAATGATGCTGAGATACACAAATGTGTAGTTAAAACAAACCAAGTAAAGAGGATTCTCAGTAAAAACAGTCACACAATGTGGTAAAATGATTTAAGATCATAGTCCTAAAATTGCAGAGAGACATGAGTGTCACTGAAGAGACTGTAAATTATTGTAGATGACATTTAAATTGTTCCTCATGATAGGAGCATGACATTATAGATACAAATTTAAGCTTGTAATAAGAAACAAGTCTTTGTTCAATTTAAAATGTGTTCATTAATTCTTTTTTTTTTTTTTTAATTGAATGAATTGTGTTTGAGAATTTGAAATTTAATGTTGTTTTGAAGTCCAAAGACTTGTCACGAAAATCAGAGTCTTTCTTTAACCCTTAGAGCATCCCTTCGTACATTCCTTGGTAACTTTTGAACAGTAAGTCGTAGACCCCAACTTGTTTTTTTTTCTGTTAAAGCTGTGTTGTGCCTTTTTAAATATGTTCTTCATGCATTCGTAGCTCTTAAAGAACATTTGCTAGTGAGCCCAGATTTTGTCTTACTTTCTGGGGTCTCTGAGGACAGTGTTGTCGTAAATAACAAGGAGTGACACAGTTTATAAAAACGTTGATAACTTTTGAACCATTTTCCTATGAAAGCTGACCATTTTGCCGTTCGTTTGCTACCATCAACGTCTCCGTAGCCCTTAAGGACGCCGTTCTAGTGAGCCTGGAAATTCGGTGACTTTTCGGGGTCTTTACAGATTAAATCCATGGCATTACATCCGATGATAAGCGTCTTTTTGTCCATTTTTAATCCATTTTCGATCATGTATGTTGGCTTTTTTCGGTGGGTAGCGCCATAGTTGTTGAGGGCAATGTTTACATGCAATGCATTGTGGGAGGGGCTGTCCTCCAATTGCAGGATGTTTCGTCTCTACTGCTTAAAGGAATGGCACAAATGAATCTGACTGCATAAAAGCGCGTGTATTTTTTTATGGTATATGTAGACATTTTGAAAACCGTTAGTCACAGAAAGTTTATTTTTTCTCTGTTTTGTCCCCAAGAGATGGAGAACAAGTCTGCAAAGAAAATGCTTAGTCATTGTTGTTTACTGTGTGTTATCAGTAAAAATCTTTGAGTTTCAAATTCTGATTTGTTATTTCCTTTTGTCTTTAGAGTCCTATAACTTTTTTAAAATTCAAGTGACATTACTGTAGTAGATATACTCTTAAAGTCCAGGTTGTCCTGAAAAAAAATGTTTAGAGCTTGACTGTGCACCACAGGTTTGATGTTTTCTAAGCTTTTTAAGAAAAAAAAGTCCAGATGAGACATGATGGTGAAAAAAATAGCTGTGAGCTCGAAGGGTTAAAATAAAACATTTAATTCTAAACATGCTAAAGGTTTTATAACAAGAAAATTTCAACTTTCAAACCAAACATGACACAGTTGTCAGTGTCCCTCTTACTGAGCCTGGATTATAGACATGTAAAACATCTCTTCTGATGGATTAGGTTCAGCTCTACTTATAAAAGTCCTGAATTTACAAACAAAAACAAATATTTGGTTTAAATGCCATCAGTTTTTCAGCTTGCATTAATACCCTTTGTATCCTTCATTGTTTTTCTGCATGTGTTTATTGAACCTGCATGTTTGTTAGTTTTGCCTCTAAGCCTATTTCTTTTGTTGAATTACATGATTAAGACACTTAAGTAACCCAGCAGCCTCTTATACTTGAATAAAACAATCTTCTACTTTGTTTTTTTAACAAGACTCTCAGTTATCTCCACTGTATTACCCATTATTCTGATTTATGCTGTGGATTTCCGTGAACCTGATTCAAGTTTATGTTGAGGATCAGGTCTGACCTGTCTGACAGCGGAGGACGTTGGAATAAACCGCCTGGCTGTCAGTTACCTACATTGTCAGACAGAAACTGAACAGGTGTGTTAGTGAAATGATGTCTTAGTGATAACCGGCTGCAGTGATTCCACGTCTCTTTAACCAGAACTGAGGAAACATCGATTTATTGATTGATTTCACCATAATATGATCTATGCCTATTCTCACAATGGAAACACAGGTGAGGACCGTCATTTTATCCATGTCTCTTCTTGTTTTATATTATTTATTATGCATAAGAATTAAACCAACATCAGCTTTACAACTGTAACTGTGTCACCATGTATAATAATAATTAATCAGAATATAGATGTTTATATTTCTGTTTTAAAGACCAAAGGAGTTATGATATTTGCATGATAATGCTTGACAATAAAGCTTCACAATAGGAGCCATAGAATAAAAATAAATAATAAAACGTGTGCCTTTCAGCTGGTTCAGTTAGTAGAATAACTATTCATGAACCAAATGTGCACAATTATTCAACAAAACAAGAAAAACATGGGAATATAAGCGTGCTAATGCCATTTTTGAGCATCAAACCATTGGCATATTGTCTAAGATGACTAGTTTACTTTGATATGCATCCTATGGTGACTGCAGAAAATAAATATTTGATCTAAAACTGGATAAATTGGCTGTAGATATGATGATTTATGAAACCCATGCTTAAATTTATGCTCTGTATATGTAACACAATGCTGTAAACCAAGGAATGAGAGAGAGCGCAGTGAAACCAGTTTGAGTGTCATACCATTAGTATGTCTTCTAAGATGACGAGATTGTTCCACAACAGTAAGATATGTGTGCATTTTAACTGGACCACCTTGAAAAAAAGTAATATTTTTGAATATAGCTATTTGAATTTAGGGTTTGTGCACCACATCTGTGGCACAAGGAGGGAAACAGGTGGACAAAAGTGTGCACTAATGCCGTTTTTGTGTCAGACCACTGACGTATCATCTAAGATGACAGGTAGACTTTGCCAGGGAACACGATGACTGAAGAAACGTTGCAAATATTTTGCCCAATAGGACCACATTGCATAAAATACTAATTTTGAGAAACTGGTGTCCAAATTTAGTGTATCTGTGCACTTGATATCCAGCAAAACAATGGAAACCAGGGATGAAAGAGCGTATTGACGCTATCCAAACATTGGTATGATGCTTAAGATGATTAACATTGCTCCACTGCAGACAGGATGTCCTAAGAAAAATATTATTTATTTATTTGTGTTTGCACAAGAAAAAATACAATTGGTATACAGAGCTTTCACAAGTAAGTACATAAGTGAATATGTGCAGGTGAGGTACGGAAACCCCAGAAGGGCTTATAATCAAACCTCACCATGTTATGTATTGATCATTACATACCAGTAATTCTAAAAGACAATATAAAAACAAACAAGGAAAACAAAGACAAGATAAATAAAGAGTAAGCAAATAAATGGACCAGTTAGCCAAAACGATTGCCAATATTCATATTCAGAGTATTTTTGCATCAAGCATTTATAACAAAAAGATGTTATCTAGTTTATGGAGTGCAATGATGACCTTTTAAAGCACCTGACCGTTTTGTCTAAGATGACAAGTTTACTCAACAATGTGAAAAATGTATGAATGTACCTAGACTAGGATCAGATAGCCAGAAAGCGTACTTATTATCGCAAGTGTGACAAAAGAATGGAAACAGGAGTGAAAAGATAATGGAATACTGTGTAAAGTTTCCTCTTCTTATGGCATAATAAAAGAAGAAAAATAAAGATTTTGCAGTGAAGTAATAACAGTTAAAAAAAATAATTAATTTTGAAAACAATATCAACATCAAAGAAGGGTACATGAAGAAAATCTTACTATTATATTATATTTAATACTTTTTCAAGGCCCTCTTCAAACATTTTAAGGCTATTTCATCCTCAAATTTTAACCCATTTAATAACAACTAAACTATACGTGTTTTGTGCCAATAGAAAGACAAGAATATGCCAACAAAGAGAAGGCAGGTAGTATTTTCTGTGGTAGAATGTAAATTATGATTCTTGGAGAATTTTTAAATTAGAATGAGAAAAAAACCTGATGCCATAAGGTAGCTGAAAAGAAGTTCACATTTTAGTTCAGCTGAATTTATTCAAGTTGAAGCTAAAAAGTAGAACAGCATACGTTCGGGTTTGTCCACATTAAAACTTTTGTAAAAGCTTTAATTTTGCCTAAATTGGTTTATACACTTTAAATACTATTTAAGACCCTGTGTACCCCCTTTTAGGGTATAATGGCCTGGAGTGTGCTATATTTGTGGCAAAACTATTCAAGGATGATAGAGTGGACTGATGTCATTTTTAAGTGTCATACCATTGGTATGTTGTTTACAATGACGGGTTTATTCCACGAAGGCGAGTGTAGCATGTGATCTGTGGTCTAAAGTATATCAATCATTAGTGACGACAACCAGGGAGGCATTTCAGCTGAGTTAATAGAGGCAGTGCTGGATTTTAGAACTATACTAAACATGAGAAATAATCATGACTTATAACCATCTTTTCCTCTTTTTTGTGTCCTCAGACAAACGTGGAGACGGTACCCAAAGAGACCCAGGAGGAGAAGAGCAAAGATCAGGCAGAGGAGATGCCAGAGAGGGAATTCCTCAGAGATCTCTACATTTTTATGAAAAAGAGAGATACGCCCATCGAGAGGATCCCAAATCTGGGCTTCAAACAAAGTAACTATAATACTATTCATTTCATTACATTTTAATGAGAAGTTTCTGAGAGCTGTTGTGAGATGAAGTTTGAGCTTATGCATGAAAACAAAAAAAACCTCTCAAGTATGTGGAATGGCACCAAAGAGTGCTTCTGTTTATCTGCTGATAGATGATAAAGCAATAGTAAGTTGAGATTAAATCAATAAGGTATGCTTACCCAAATAATCCAGGAAAAGACTGCTGTAATCAATAGCACATATATTATGGAGAGACAATAAAGAAATTTACTTATAAAGTTGCTCTAACTGCCCTAAAGTGTGATAGAAGTTACGTCCAGAGTTCGTAGTTATGCTAAAATATTCTAGTTTTCTCTTCTTGAATGTGAGAATTTAGAGTTTTTTTAATTGAAAGTATTGAGTTTCCACCCAATAATATTTTACCCATGATTTTACCCATGATAACAATTGATTTTTAGTAATTTTCTAGAAAAAAATGACTTAAACTAACTGGTTTTCATGTTAAGATCTGCTTTAATCCTCAGAAAATATGATAAATCACTCTAGATCTTAGGAAAGCAACCCAATTTATTCATATTTACTGAAAAATTGAGTGGAAAATGGCAAAATGTATGTCTTCTAAGGCCTTGGTTCCCAACCAGGGGTCTGGGATCCCCTTGGGGGGTGCCAGAGATTTCAGGGGGGGGTGTGTTGGCCTGTCTGCTCTGAGGTTATTCAAATTAGGTTCACTCATACAACCGAAAATCATGATTAAACCCATATGAATGGCTCATATCAAGGTCTTTTGCCAACATGTGGGGTTTGGGCTAATGTGTTTGGATTTAAATGATGAAAGCAGTTCAAATTTATGTGTAGTTTTGACAGAAACGTTACTGTTTTCTATGTGGGTCCGGGGGGGGGGGGGGGGGGCATGTGACGCTTCTTAGATATGTGATGGGCGACTTGATGTAAAGAAAGTTTGGGTACCACTGTTCTAAGGGCTTCTGAAATAATGGGTTGATTGGCAAAACATTTCAGCAGATCACTTCACTTATTGATAACTAAGTCCACAGATAAGGTATTTATCATTTCTACATCTTTTAAACCAAATGTATTTGATTATGTACATTTTTCTTTGCTTTCCAGTTGATCTTTATATGATGTACAAAACTGTCACAGAGTTGGGCGGCTACCACCAGGTAACTTTTATTTCTTACTTTTATTTCAAATATTTATTGTAATTATTTTTCAGTCGTCTAACCATTACAACACCTAAAATCATTTGTATTTTCATAAATATATTTAGGCTTTTCAAGCACTCTCTAACCTTTTGGTAGATTTTTTTTGTGTCAAAATTTGCAGGAACGCTTTAGATTCAGTTAATATCTTGTTTAAGCTACTGCAGGTGAAATTAACTGTTCAAAGGTACACTGTAAATGTATTTGTCTAATTTCTGGTCAAACAATAGGTAATGAAAATTATCTTAAAGCAACAGATCAGTAGCCACAGGTTGGACTTGTACCAGGGCCATTCATGTACATGCACCTTAAACCACTAGTCCCAAGAACTGATGTTTTTAGTTGAGTTCTTACATTACCATTATAGTTATATTTCCAACAGTTCTCAAAACTAGAGAAATTCCTCATTTCAATATTTGAAATAGGAAAAACTGCTGCATAGCACAGTGTGAACCGCTGCTGGAAGTTGCCTTTCTGTTGCTGTATCTCATTCGTGCTTTATACGACCTATTGTGTTATTCCCTTCCATCAGTTGTGAGTTCAATCACCATAGCTCATCCCTGTAATGTGGAACTTCAACTTCCCTTGGCCCTGAAATGTCGTGGCATTACTTGGCATTTCCAGGAAACAGTAAACCAGCATTTTGGGTTCATGGATACATTTCACGTAATGAGGGAGAAAAGCTGTTAAAAGTGCCCTTCCTGGTTGCTTTCTGAAAGGCACTTTTAACAGCTTTTCTCCCTTATAATGAGAAAATCATCAATGAAAATAATCCTTGGTTCAAAAAGCACCAAACAATCTTTTCATTGACTCTTTTTTTGAAATTGATAACCTCATGCAATGCAATGCAAAGCCATACTTACAAAATAAATTATATCATGAAGTCAAATAAATCCTATTCTCTTCTCTCTTCCAGGTGACTGCACAGCAGATGTGGAAACAAGTCTACAACATGCTGGGAGGAAACCCTCGAAGCACGAGCGCCGCTACCTGCACCCGCAGACACTATGAGAAGTGAGTCACTGGCTCTGCAGGGAATTCTTAAGATGAGCGGGGTGATTTGATGTTGGTCTAATCCAATAATTGTGTTATTTTTACAGATTGCTTCTGCCATATGAATGCAACAAGAAAGGCATACCCATAACTCTATTGCCTCAGCATCAGCCGAAGCCTTTCCCCTTCGCCAGCTTCTGCAAAGAAGACGCTGACGGCCAGAAACCGGCTAAACGGAGACTGTTATCAATGCCTCTGCAGCAGGTTGGTGTTGTTTTAAATGGGTTTATTTCTTAGGGACACTGGGATTTCATGTAGTGCTAAATCAGCTGTATTCAACATTAAAACAAAAAAAGCAAAACAGTTTTCAGCTGCTTTGTTCAGGATGAAGTAGAGGAAGTTTGATAAAGTCTCTTTAAAAATATATAAATAAAAAAAAACAGAAATGGTAGGTTGTTGCAGTCCAGATTTTTATTGGAATGATACATTTGTTTTACAGTAGAATATTTTAGTTGTGATATAGTGATCTGCACATACAACTTGAGTGTGCATCACAGGGTTGATGTTTCCAAATTTATAAGACAATAAGACAAAATGGTTAAAAATAGTTTTGGGGCTTGAAAGGTTATAGTATTAGCCCAGGCTACGGTACTGTTTTATCGTTTGAGCACCAGTATCATTAAAAAAATTACACCCAGTTCTACTTAAAGTTACCTTTTGGAAAACCCTTCCAGAGTGATGCATTTGTTTCCAACTCTCTTTATGTTAAAGCTTGACTGTACACCACAGGGTTGATATTTTACAAGCTTTTCAAGATAGTAAGTCCGGGTGAGACAAAATGGTTTAAAACAAGCAGCACTTATAAAGCTTAGGTTAAAAAGGCTGATCTTCTTTCCTTTTTTTATCAATACTTTTGTTTAATAGAATAAAATTAATAAAAACTATTTCATAAATCCATTAAACTCCAAACTTTTGTCAAGATCCTATTGAAAACTATAAAAAAATACCCCTGTAATTTGAAAATTGCATGCAAACTTCTTCACAATGTCTAAATTGCACATGCAATTCAGTATTTATTGATAAACAGCAGAAATTACTCTATATTTGATGCCAAAGGTTTTAATTTTGTTGTAATGTGTTTTTTATTCTACGCATTATACACATATAGTTTTATATTCTATGCAGCATGAAGACTTGAAAGTGCAATCTTCAAACTCCTGGAAAACACTTTTTTTAAGGGGATACTTCAACATTTTGGCAAATTCACCCATTGTCATAATCCCTATAGTCTTACTAATAGGTTTGTCACCTTTAATTTTCAGTGCAAGCTATTTTTAGATCGGCGGTGCTGAGATGGGAGCTTCTCAGCTAACGCTATGGTGTCTTATGGTATCTCGGCTTTCATCAAATACACAATCCAACAACTCCAAAACGCTCTCGTGGACAAGTTGTGACCTGCACATTCACCACACTATGAAACAATCATGGAACATTACAAGACGGAGATGTTTTAAAGTTAAATGCAAAGCCGGAACTACACTCCAGACATGGCGGCTTCACTGTGTCACTCCGCCCAGTGGTTTACTCAAGAAATAGTTCAGAGTATTTGCTTCACATGATATAATGTTACATAATTATACGTTATTATTTCATAGCGTGGTGAATGTGCAAGTCACAACTTGTCCACGAGAGCGTTTTGGAGTTGTTGGATTGTGTATTTGATGAGTTTGATGAGGGAAAGCCGGGATACCATAAGACACCATAGCGTTAGCTGAGCAGCTCCCATCTCAGCACCGCCGTTATAAAAATAGTTTGCACCAACAACTAAAGGTACCAGACCTATTAGTAAGACTATAGGGATTATGGAATGGGGCGAATTTGCCTAAATGTTGAAGTATCCCTTTAACATCTTAAACAATTCCTTCTATTGCTAATGGATGACTTCTCTCTCCCACAGAGCAAACATAACCACGAGTCCGATCCACGAAGGAGGGTCTTCTCCATGCCGCTCCACTACTCTCCATTTTATCGCCCCAGCCACACAGTCCAAGCCCCCCACATTCCCATCTCCTCCCCTGTGTTGACGCCATATACACCCCCTGCCCCCCAGCCGTGGTTTGCCTTCCATCCATCTCCTCCAAACCCAACAGAGAGAGCCAAGGAGCCACTGGAGCTTCTGCGCTCCCTTGCAGAACAGTACAAGACCTCATCTGGATTGGCCTCTGAGCCCCTGAACCTCAGTGTCAAAGAATCGAACAAAGACACCAACAGCAACCCTGTCTCCTCCTTCACACCACCTTCTTTAAACAAGAATCCAAAGTTTCTGAACAAACCGTCCACACTGTACACTCCTCAAAGTCCACAAGTCAGAAAAGAAGGATCTAACCCATCACACGAAAGCGAGGCTGGTTTGGAAAATAAACCAATTTCATGTGCTTGGAAAGAAAGGGAAGCGTACGTCGTGGATGTCAAAGCCATTGCAACGTCAAGCAGCCCCAGATACGTTCAAACACCTACAACAAACGAAGACAGTGCTACTTTGGTGCAAAAACCTAGCTCTCCACAAATAGACTTAACTGTCAATCCAAAAGAAGATGAAGGAAGATATCCAGACGCAAGAGGCTACAATCTTGCTCAAATACTGCCCAATCTCACCCAGGAAAATGGACGTAGAATGGAGATTGAGATACCACTCTCTACATTCCATAACTGGCTCAGGCTGTATGGGTCAACAGCTGCAATGCAAGGATTGAAGCAGTTGACAACGCCTCCATTTGTGGAAGAACAAAGTCATAGATCTGACGCAGACGTCCAGCCAACAAACCTGACGTTTCAGACGAGTACCCAACGCAAGACCCCTGTTGCAGAGGATCTAAGTATCAGGAAGAGGAGCTTACCAAGTCCCACAGCACCAGCTGTCCAGACGACCAGTCCTCCTCTCATTGCAAGCCAAAATCCCTTTACTAGCTACAAGCATTTGCCTCCAGGTGGTATTCTGAAAAACGCAGCCAGTCGGGATGTCTTTCCATTTGATCCTCAGGAGTTTCAAAAGCAGTACACCTCCAAATCCCTTAACTGCTGGAACCCCTTTGGCAAAGACACCCCGGCTGCCTCCACTCACATGAAAACAGACTCTCACAACCCCCTTGCAGTTCAGCATGACTTTACTGGTGCTGCACCCTTCGATGACGATGTAATCCTGGTGGGGAATGAAAGGCAGGAGAAGGCGCCATCAGGGTTTGTCATGCTCGGTTCTGGCTCCACTCCTCTACTGCAACTTACCACCGAAGAGGTGCTAAAGTTGAAGAAAATTATCTCGAGCTCATAGTGGAGATGGGTGCATGTTATGGTACTGTCACGATGCAGTTCTTTCCAGTTCTTCGACCAACAGAACTGACCTGCTTTCTATGGGGGTCAGCCAGCCGAGTGGCCATTTGTCATAGCAATTATGGCATCAACAAATTTACCAAAGACTTAATGTAGGCAGCACATATTCATGAAAATGCAAGTGAAATACAAACAAAGACTTTCTTTTCTTCCAATGCAGTCCATTCTTTTGCTTCCTTCATAGACACTTGTCCTGCAACTTAGTTGGATCTTCTACTTTGAACTATAATTGGAAACCTTGGCATTACTTTATTTTTAAAGATATCATGTTGTGCAGACATAATTACCTGGATAGTGTTAAGACATTAGAGTAGATTATTTTTCATAGTTACAGTGGATAAATTGTCTACAAAGTGCAAGACTGCCAAGCCAAAGACTCAGATTGACAGGTAAAGCTCCGAACTCATGTACCAACTCTGCCCTTAGGTTAAGCTTAGGCAAAGAAAGTAATTTGGCAAAGTACCAGGCAGATTTGTATTTCATTAAAAAGTGTTTTAAATGGGATGTACCTAATAATATGGACTGTTTGTACAGAGTGCAAGACGGTGACACCAATGTCTAGGGTTCATGTGGTCAGTGGCAACCCCCAGGTTATATTTAGGCGTCAGCTTCACATCCACACAATGCCTTCAGGTTAGGCTGAGACAATGGTAACCTTTCCTGTCATAAACATAGGCATTCAACATGTAAGACAATTGCAGGCCAGCCTTTGTTCTTATTTTTTAAAGTTATGTAATTACTTTGTTTTTAGTTATGTAAATAGAAAGTACTTATTTCTGCAGAATGTTTCTCTGTTTACTGAAGCAAACTGCTCGTTGATGAACAGATTTTCTTGGAGACAGATGCAGTCGTGTATATTCTGTATATTCTAAAGCCCTCTGTTAAGTATTATTGTAAACTTATTTATATAAAGTGTTTAACTAAATGCCGTTGCTTTTCATTGATTTATTCATATCAGTAACAGAGCTCTATTTTCTGTACAGAAGTCTTGTTTGTTTTGTACATTTTATATGTTGTATAATGACGTAAATTTCAGTAAAATAAAGTCAAAGAAACATTTTGACTCATCTTAATTGTCATCTTTCTATTTTGCATTCACAAAAGCTCTGCATTTAAACAATTAGTCCCTTATTACAAACGTATTATCTTTAATGCTTACTGAGAAAAGAAAAAGGTACACCTTGTGCCTTGGTGGTGTCTCGAAGCTGTAAACAGCAATGTTGTTCAGGTAATTATAGGAGTGTCTGCATGGTGTGAAAGATGTGGGTAGGTCCAGTCAACAGTATTATGTAATAGACCGGTTTGTATCATATTCCTCATTTGGCTATAGAATAAAAATCTAGTTTTGTGTGTTGAGACAGCGTTTCCCAAACTTTTCAGCCTATGGGCCCCAAACAGTACCAGAGACCGGTGACCCCTATTATACCTGAGGGTGGTTGAGGCATAGTTGAACACAGGCATACACATTCAAGAATTGTCATGTCACCATGGCACTGATCAGCAGTCAGAGAACTTAGTATATGCATGCTTGTGTGTCCCTACTGTTTTAGCTGCTGCCATCACAAACACTTACATGACGCACAAGGCAGGCGCTCAAGATGGATGTTTGCTACAGCAAGGCCGAGCTTGAGTATTTTGCCACTGTCAGCAGCACCTCATTCGGGACTAAGGTCCTTTAAAGGCCCATGTATGAGCTCAACATTTTTGTTCAATTAGGAGTTAAGGCTCATTTATACACCGCATTCCAAATATTATGTAAATTATATTTGTCTCAGATTTTCTTAAATTGTCAATGCAAATGACAGTCAGTATATTTTTCCAGCCATCAACCATTACAGCATAATTCAAATTTTATTGAACGAACCTCCCAATGAAAACTTTTTTAAAAAATAAAAAACTCAAAACGCACTGTTCCACATTATTATGCACAACAGAGTTTCAAAACATTTTATAGGTTGTAAAGAACTGAAAATCGTTATTCGTTGAATTTGCAGCATTAGGAGGTCATATTTACTGAAATCAAAAGCTATTTTAATCAAAAACATCTTAACAGGCCAAGTTACATGTTAAAGAGGCTACATGTAACTTTTAGAAAAAAAATCAGTGTAGCAACACCTCCAGCCTTTAGGCGAACTACAACAGTATTGTGTTGCTTGTCTACGATGGCGCACTCCTTGCGCATGAATGAGCCTCCAGTTTATCAGCTGATACACACACAGACCAATGTGATTTACAGGCACCATGTATACAGAGGAGGTAAGAGAAGAAACAAAATAAAACACTAAATGAGCAACGTGACGCTAGTGTTGTTTGGATAGCATCTTCGTAAGCAAGCTAACGTAATTTAGCATACGTTTCATAGAGCATAAAACACTACATTGTATTTCATGGTCTGAAGTCATGCCCTACAGTTTCTACAGAAAGACAGACATCCCTGGATCAGGATTTATCGCAAGCACAGAGCAAAGCTCCCTCCATTTCTCAAACACTCCTCTGATATTTACCCTCGAGTTCCCCCTGTGTCGGTCAAGCTCTCGTTTAGCTTGACAGGCTTCAGCAGCTAAAACAATCTTGTGTTTTTATGTTTATGCTTGAGTTTGTTTGGATGTCTGGGTTGCACTAGCCGGTCGTTCACTTGCGGAAGCAGCATTCTCCATTGCTATTTCTTTCCATTCTACACACCGTAGCCAGGTATAAACAGAGCAGTGGGGTGACCATACTACGTAGCACCGGACGTCACATCCGTTGAGATTTCACAGAAAGTTTGGCCCGAGTTCTTTACAGATAAATGACTCAACAGGCTTATACTGGCAAACAAGGAGGAAATAAAAAAGCCTCGCTCATCACATTGCGATAAAGTGCACACCGATATATACTCAAAAATGGGAAGGGTGAAAGCAGAAAAGTTACGTATAGCCCCTTTAACATAGGACCCCTTCTTTGATATCACTTTCACAATTCTTGCATCCATTGAACTTATGAGTTTTTGGAGAGTTTCTGCTTGAATTTCTTTCCAAGATGTCAGAATGGCCTCCCGGAGCTGCTGTGTTGATGTGAACTGCCTCCTTCCCTCACAGATCGTTAGCTTGAGGATGTTCCACATCATGAATTTCTCTCCTTTTATGCCCATAGCAGCCAATGAAACAGAGGTATTCTTTGCAGCACGAGATGGTGCATTGTCATACATGAAAATCATTTTGCTACGGAAGGCACTGTTCTTCTTTTTGTACCATGGAAGAAAGTTGTCGGTTAGAAACTATGTATGTACTTTACCATGGTCATTTTTACACCTTCAGGGACCCTGAAGGAGCCTACCAGCTCTCTCTTCATGAATCTGGCCCAGAACATGACTCTGCCACCTCCTTGCTGACGTCGCCAGTATATCAAATTACCTCTAAATGGATCAGTGATTAAAAAAATAAAATAAAATACATGATCAGTTGACCAAAGACAAAATCAGAATTACTCAGATTCAACTAGATCCCTAGTGAGGACACCCCTTAAATGTACACAGTTAACACCAGAAATAAGAGAGCAGCTGAAATGTTCCTCCATTTTTATTTAGCATGCTTACATTTCCCACGTGGAGCCTACTATTCCACCACTATTGTTGTTATAATTACTTTTAAATTCAATACATAATATGAGGAATTTCAAGGTGTGACTCCAACATGCATACAAAAATGTCATTCCTATTGTTGCTTTGGGCGCAGGTATTTGCATGTAGTAGACTGCTTTTTAAAAAGACAAAAGTCCAGTGATAATCATTTTGTCCAGAGCATGACTCTCATAGAAAAATGCTTGTAACCATTGAAAGAAGAATCCTCTCTGTTAAGCCTTTAGCATTCAGACTAATGCCACTGCTTTCCTGTGTTGTTTAATTTGAATGCTTTTTATCGATGACACATTGCTGTGGCTTTCAAACGCTCTTAAAACGTGGGTATTAGAAGGATGTTCATCTCAAGACACACATTATAAAATGTATTTTACTTACATAAGGCAGTGGGAGGCTGTAATTTCTCACAGAATATCATGCTTTTATTCATGCTGCAGAAACCAAGGGCTTTTACAATATATGGTGTTGTGCATTGTTGATGTTATCTTGTAGAGCTGGTTAGACTTTTTTAATTTGAATGCATGTGCCTAAAGAAATAGGTAGGAGAAAATCTTTTTTCTCAAGCTGAGATATCAGCTTGAAGCAAGTTTGATTTCCAGCATGATAAATGTTGTATACAAATGTCTGATGCTTGATTAATAAAACCAGAAGACATAAAAATGTAACAGAGGTGGGCACAAGTTCCTTATTGCAAGTCCAAGTCAAGTCCCCTATGGCTTAAATAAACTGTAGAAAAATAGACATAGAAGAATGTAATTCAGAGCAGTGTTTCTCAAATTGTGTGGTGAGGCAGACTGGTGAGGAAAATCTAGGTATGCCTTAGGAAGTCGTAACCTGATACGCCAGATGGATTCGTTGCACACATCCATCTGGTAAACCACTCAAGCTCAGCTTTTGGGAAAAGGCAGAGCCTTTGAAAAAAACCTTGGGGGGTGATGGGATGAACGTTCTGTCTGTCGCATCTTTACAGGCCAATCAAAGCAACAAAATACGTGACGTAGCCACCACCGAGGAGTAAACTCCATAGAAAACTGTATAATGCAAACCAAGGCGACTGTAAACATGTCAGTACACGACTTTAGTCGTTTCTGAAAAGAAAACAACTCACTGTTGTTCTTTGTTCTTCTTTTAACAAAGAAATGTCATCAAGTTCTGATAAAACTAACACTATAGCAGCATCCCCGCTAATGTCTCCCGCCATAATTGCATCGGCCTCTTGTTGCTGCTTGCATACGTCACGACTCTGCTGCGCCCAAAAATACTGCCCCTCGACGCTGATTGGTCCTGTCACTTTCTAACCGGTCTCAAACGGTTCAGATAGGAGCTTTGCAAGATGGATTCGCCAGCAAGAAACATGGAACAGGCGAATCCATCTGCTTTGCAAGGTTTGGGAATTTGTGCAACAGTGCATGAACACTTTGACTGTACAGCAACTTAACATATGTTCATATGCATTTGCACAGATATTTTTTAATCCTATCTCTGAATAATGTAATTATTGTTCCAACAGTATAGTTTTAAAATTTGCAGTATAATAAAGCATCAAAAAATTGGACAACCTCTTAGAAAGCTAACATTTTCTTTGTCATTTCTGGTATTTTCTAGCACTGCTTTTATTTTATATAAACATATTTTGAATAATGAGGTGTAAAAAGACAAAATTCTGTCACATGTAGATCTCAATGTTTTCAGTAACTGTATTCTAACATATCTAATGTTAAGACACAAATTTTAGATTTCACTTCACAGGGTCTTTAATATTCAGTCCCAGCCTTGACATTATTAATTATATTTTATTCATTCATTTAGTCATATTTAATTTTTTCTATAATAGCTTGTCAGTGGAGTTCACAATTTAGACTGTAATTTCAGAGACATCATTAGGGTAATGCCAGTTTTGCCACAATACATGCTAAATCTTTCATGAAATAATTAAGATTCACTTTCACAGGCAGCAATGGTGGTAAAGCGCCATCTTATTGGCTTACAGCAAGTGCAGCATGATTTCTTTCAGAAAATAAATTCTATCATTGCCTTTTTATATTTATTGATTTGATAAACCTTATGGTCTTTGGAACCTTTTCTCTGAAAATGTTGAACAGGCAGCTCTTTTCAGAGCTCCATTATAACTACATTTAAAGACTACTGTCTTTATTTCTCTGATTTAACAGGAAACTGGTTCCCAAAATGGCACACAATTTGGTTAAATGTCGAGGATCAGGTTGGACCTGTCTGACAGTGAGGGACGCAAGAATAAACAGCTAAGCTGCCAGTTACTTACAGTAACTGAAGTGTTAGTAACACAGTGTCTCAGTGATAACCTGATTCCACGTCTCTTTAACCAAATCGGAGGAAACGCTGACCTGTTGCATGGACTCATCATAACGTGATCCTTACCTGTCCTCACAATGGAAACACAGGTGGGCACCAACATTTTATCCATGTCTGTTCATGTTTTATTTTATAACATCTCTGTTGCATGAGAATTACACCAAAAGTAGCTTTTTAACCTTTTTCAATAACTATGACAATCAAAGTTCTGTATGAAATTAATGTTCCAATGTAGCATATTTATGCACCAAGCCTTCAACAAAATAACAAAAACTAAAGAATGAAAAGTGAGTTTATATCACTTTTAGCATCAGATTATTGGCTGATTTTTCCATCATGACAGCTGTACTTTACTAAGGACATGATCGATAAAGATTTTTATTATTTTTATTTATTTATTTATTTATTTTGCACTTGAAAGCATTTCAGGCTTTACTTTGTTTTGGACTTTGAAAATTTGTTTTATGTTTTGTCATGCTGTTTCAGATTTTGATTTCTTTTTTTTTTTTTTTTTACTTTGTAAGTTTGTTTAAAGTTTTGTTAAATTGATTCTGACTTTTCTAATTTTGTATCAGACTTTAATTCTAATTTCGAAGTGTTTTTTAATGTTTTAGGCTTTACGGTTTTGTAGAATTGTTTGAGACTCTTTTGATAATTTTTTTTTGTAAAATGCTTTTTTTGTAATTTGTAAAAATGTATCATGTGAAAATTATTTGAGTTAAATTAAAATTGAAAATGTTTTTGTGAATGTGGAATTCATTTCAGGCTTTGTAAAAGTGTTTTAGGTTTTGTTTATTTTATTTTGCACTTCCAGGCCACCGTAAATCTATGGTCTAAAGCAGTGGTACTCAACTGGTGGGTCGGGACCCAAAAGTGGGCTGTGGAGCAGTTTATCAGTGGGTTGCCACTAGGTGTCTGACAAAAACATGGTGGCAAAAAGTCCTGAAGTCCTTACCTGACACGCCAGATGGATTTGTTTCACACATCCATCTGGAAAAGCTCCAGTAGGAAACGTTTGAAAAAAGGCAGAGGCTTTGAAAAAACTTGGAGTGTGATTGGATGAACGTTCTGTCTGTCACATCTCTACGGGCCAATCAGAGCAACAAAACATGTCAAAAAGCAGCTAGCTATGGGGAATATCGTGAAACATGGCGACTATAGACATGTAAAACTCCCTGCTGTTCTTTGTTCTTCTTTTAACAAAGAATTGTTGTCAAGTTCTGATAAAACTGGCGCTTTAGCAGCACACTAATCCCTTCCGCCATAATTGTACCCCCTCTTGCTGCTGCTTGCATACGTCACGACTCTGCTGCGCCCAAAAGTACTGCCCCTCGACGCTGATTGGTCCTGTCACTTTCTAACCGGGCTCAAACAGTTCAGACGGGAGCTTTGCAAGATGGATTCGCCAGTGAAAAACAAGGAAATGGGCGTATCCATCTGCTTTGCAAGGTTACATTGGATGTGCATCTATACCCTTTATTTTACCCTGTTTTACTGTGAAATATGGTAAATGTAAATGTTAGATCAATATTTCAACTACTTTAATAATTTTCTTGCAATAAATGGCTAAATTTCCCATGATAATTAAGTCAACAACTCTGGAAAATTGGCCAAAAATTGACACATAATGATGGTGAAAGAGGGTGAAATTTGTCAGTTTTGTCCCTTTTCTTTTTTTTTATATCAGGTGTTTTGGTCCAATCATGCTAAAAACTGTAACATGTTCAATTACCCAAATGTACGTTGTTGAATTCTGGGGAAATTTGGGTCGCAGTTTGTAGTAAGACTGGTGGGTC
The DNA here is from genome assembly GCF_018320785.1 of Cheilinus undulatus. Lineage (NCBI taxonomy): Eukaryota > Metazoa > Chordata > Actinopteri > Labriformes > Labridae > Cheilinus > Cheilinus undulatus. The sequence continues at coordinate 7,008,489 of NC_054881.1, read as the reverse complement.
CTGAGGCCGGACCAGTTGAGAACCACTGGTCTAAAGTGCATCTCAATCATTAGTGAAGAGAACCAGGGAGGCATTTCAGCTGGGGTAATAGATGTGGAACTGAATATTTAGATCCATCTGAACAGGAAGTGTGATTGTTTGAACATCTAAATGCTAAACATGAGAAATAATCATGACTTACAAACCATCTTTTTACTTCTGTGTTCTCAGACAAACGTGGAGACGGTACCCAAAGAGATGCAGGAGGAGAAAATCAAAATCCCGGCAGAGAAGCAATCAGAGAGGGAATTCCTCAGAGATCTCTACTTTTTCATGAAAAAGAGAAATACGCCCATCGAGAGGATCCCAAATCTTGGCTTCAAACAAAGTAACTATAATACTACTCATTACATTTTAATGAGAAGTTTCTGGAAGCTGTTGTGAGATGAAGTTTGAGCATGCTTCTGCATGAAAACAAACAACTCCTCAGATAAAATATTAATTTATCTGAGTTTCAGCTCGGTCTCGTGAAACGCATTTTAAAAATGTTTATGCATGAAAAACACAAGGCCTCAAGTATGAGAAACAGCAACCTAGTGGTTTTATCTGCCATTAAACAATACTGAGATGAACAGGTAAATATGGGTTTAATGCTACAGTAAATCTAGTGACGTATGATCTCCCTGAGTATAATTTTGACTTTTGAGACAATTTTCTCCAACTTGTATTTCAACTCATTTGGATTGTTTTCTCAACAATTCAGCTAACTCTCAAAATGCAAAGCATTATTTTTCCCTCACTCCTGGCCCTAATGCTCTTCTGTAACTTTGTCCACAGACAAGAAAATAATGAGAATCTTAACATTGCTACCTCTTTTTAATGAACTCCATTTGTTTATGTACATTTGTCTTTGTTTTTCAGTTGATCTATATATGATGTACAAAACTGTCAAAGAATTGGGTGGCTACCACCAGGTAACTGTTTTCTATACTATTTTTTAAAATCTTATTTTTTTTAAATTATTTTTATAAAGGGATTGTGACAGACATGACCGGTTTATATCTTAATAAATCCTATTCTCTTCTCTCTTCCAGGTGACTGCACAGCAGATGTGGAAACAAGTCTACATCATGCTGGGAGGAAACCCTCAAAGCACGAGCGCCGCTACCTGCACCCGCAGACACTATGAGAAGTGAGTCACTGGCTCTGCAGGGAATTCTTAAGATGAGCGGGGTGATTTGATGCTGGTCTAATCCGATAATTGTGTTATTTTTACAGATTGCTTCTGCCATATGAATGCAACAAGAAAGGCATACCCATAACTCTATTGCCTCAGCATCAGCCAAAGCATTTCCCCTCCGCCAGCTTCTGCAAAGAAGACGGTGACGGCCAGAAACCGGCTAAACGGAGACTGTTATCAATGCCTCTGCAGCAGGTTGGTGTTGTTTTAAATGGGCTTATTTCTTAGGGACACTGTGATTTCATGTAGTGCCAAACCAGCTGTATTCAACATTAAACCAAAATAAGCAACAACAAAAAAAATCAGCTGCTTTGCAGATAATACATATTCCAGCTGAAGCAAAGAAAATTAAACACCTTTTTTTTTTGTTTGAACATGGAGTAGGTCCTACCAGTGATCTCTCCAGTGACCAACATAGCTGTCATGCATCTAAAGTTCTTCATTAGGATAGTTTATTACATATCAATCCTTTACTAGATATAAATAAGAATGTGCATTAAGTTTTCTTGCTGGGATTTGGATTAGAAGACTTACTTTGTTTGAACATAAGATTTTAGTTCAGGGGTTAGGGTTAGCAGCAGACAAACAGAAAAAATCTTTACAAAGAATGAGAAACAGTGCAAAAAATTATGAATGAACAAAAATTAAGGAGGTACAGTGGCCTCCATCATTTTCATATGGATATATGTGGATAAGCTTGGCACGACCAGGATTCTTCCAAGAGTTAGTTATCCGGCCAGATTGAGCAACTGGGGGAATGGCCCTAGTAAGAGAGGTGACCGAGAACCTGACTGAGCTCCAGAGATCCTGTGTGGAGATGGGACAAAGTTCCAGAAGTCTTTTAACCTTGCAAAGCAGATGGATTCGCCCGTTCCTGAGTTTCTCACCGGCGAATCCATCTTGCAAGGCTCCCGTCTGAACCGTCTGGGACCAGTTAGAAAGTTACAGGACCAATCAGCGTTGAGGGGCAGTACTTTTGGGCGCAGCAGAGTTGCAAGCAGCAACAAGAGACAGGTGCAATTATGACGGAAGAGATTAGCGTGGATGACAAAAGTCGTGTACTGACATGTCTACAGTCGCCATGGTTCGCGTTATGCAGCTCTCTATGGAGTTTATTCCTCTGTAGTGGTGAATGTCATTAACAGTTACATCATATGTTTTGTTGCTCTGATTGACCCGCGAAGTTGTGACAGACAGAACGTTCATCTAATCACCCTCCAATTTTTTTTTTTTGCAAGGGCTCTGCCCTTTCCCAAATGCCCTCTATGGAAGGTTTACACATCTGGCGTGCCAGGTTAGAAGGCTTTTGCACTGAAGAGAAGCTTTCTTGTAGTCCATATTAGTGGAGGTCTGCAGTTATGGTTGTCCCTCTGGAACTTTGTCCCATCTCCATACAGGATCTCTGCGCGGGTTCAGACAGTTTCTTGGTCACCTGTCTTACTACCTCTCCCCTGATTACTCAGTATGGCCTGGCGACCAGCTCTTGGAAGAATACTGGTTGTGCCAAACCTCATCCACATGAAAATGATGGAGGCCACTGTGCTCATGAAAACCTTCAGTGTAGTCTCTGAGCTCGGAGACAGGATCCTTTGACCTCATGGCTTGGTTTTTGCTCTGAAATTCATTGTCAGCTGTGAGGCCTTCTATAGAGAGATGTGTGCCAATTAAGGTGCAGTTTTTTTTATTTTTCATAACTTTGCAAAATGTTCTAAAATTCTGTCTTCACTTTGTCATGATGGGGTACTGAGTGTAGATTTATGAGAATAAAAATGCATTTTTTCAATTGTAGCATCAGGCTGGGACACAAAAAAAAAGACAATTGGGACGGGAGACCGAAAACTTTATGAATGCCCTGTATTTTCCCATCATGCCAGTGGAGGTTGAGCTAATTATTCACAGCTAGTAGCTGTTTTTGACAACTCACGTTTTTAAATGGCACAACCTCTAAGTAGCACAACAAGTTGCACGACAACAACGTCGATTTTTAAGTACTAAATTTGCTTTCTTTATTAAAGAAAGTTTGCCTGCCTTTGTTATATTAAAGCAGAAGAAATTATCCAATATCAGACACCTTGGAATTTATTTTTTGTTGCAGTAATATCTGATAATTTACTGTTTTCATTTTACTAGACTCATCTGAGTATTATATTCCAGGCAACCCCTGTTATTTTTTGATTGTCAGAATTAAGACTTAGAATGGTGAAAAAAAATCTTCTGATCAAACTCTTGGCATGAACCTTTTTCTAACAATCCGCTAACTGATGACTTTTCTTTCCAACAGAACAAACATAACCTTGAGTCAGATCCAAGCGGGAGGGTCTTCTCTATGATGGTCCACTACCCTCCATATTATCACTCCAGCCACATGGTCCAGGCCCCCCATGATTCCATCTACTCTACGATGTTGACACCATGTACACCCTTTACCCCCCAGCACCTGGTTGCTTTTCATCCATCTCCTCCAAACCCACCAGAGAGAGCCAAGGAGCCACTGGAAGAGTACAAGACCTCATCTGGATTGTCTGAGCCCCTGAACCTCAGTGGCAGAGTATCAAAAATACACACCAACAGCAACCCTGTCTCCTCATTCGCCCCACCTTCCTTAAGCAAGAATCCAAAGTTTCTGAACAAACCGTCCACACTGTACACTCCTCAAAGTCCACAAGTCAGAAAAGGAGGATCTGACCCATCACAAGAGAGTGAGGCTGGTTTGGAAAATCAACCATGTGCTTCAAAAGAATGGGAGGCATATGTCATAGATGTTGGAAACATCGCAACGTCAAGCAGTCCCAGATACGTTCAAACACCTACAACAAGCAAAGACATCGCCACTTTGGTGCAAAAACCCATCTCACCAGAAACAGACTTTATGGCCCATCCAAAGGAAGAAGGATATCTCGGTCAGATAATGCCCACCTGGGCCCTAGAGAATGGAGGCAAAATGGAGATTGAGGTACCACTATCTGCATTCCATAACTTGCTCAGGTTATGTGGGTCAAAAGCTGCAATGCAAGGATTGAAGCAGCTGACAACGCCTCCATTTGTGGAAGAACAAAGTCATAGATCTGACACAGACTTTCAGCCAACAAACTTGACATTTCAAACAAATACTCAATGCCAGACCCCTTTTGCAGAGGATCTAAGTATCAGGAAGAGGAGCTTGCCAAGTCCCACAGCACCAGCCATCCAGACGACCAGTCCTCCTCTCATTGCAAGCCAAAATCCCTTTACTAGCTACAAGCATTTGCCTTCAGATGGTTTTCTGAAAAACACAGCCAGTCTGGATGTATTTCCATTTAATCAGCAGGCGTTTCAAAAGGCGTACGCCTCCAATACCTTTAACTCCCTGGGGTCCTTTGGTGGCAGAGACACCCAGACTGGCCCCACTCATATGAAAACAGACTCTTACTACCCTGTCGGACTACAGCATGACTTCACTGACTCTGCACCCTTCGATGACGATGTAATCGTGGTGGGGAATAAAATGCAAGAGGAGGCTCCATCAACATTTGTCATGCTTGGTTCTGGCTCCACTCCTGTGCTGCAGCTTACCAGCGAAGAGTTGCTAAAGCTGAAGAAAATCATTTCAAACTTATAGTGAAGATCAGCTCACGTTTTTATAGTCATTCTGCAACCCTTTCCTCTAGGACTAAAAGAACTAAACTGCTGTCCATGCCGGTCAGTCTCAACCCATAAGGGCATCAACAAATTTACCAAAGATTCAAGAGTAGCCGACATTTTTTAATGTATATGATGAGCAGTGATGGGAATAACGGCGTTACTAACGGCGTCTTCTTTTTGCGTGTTAGAAACTAAAGCTACTCATTGAAGCTCTTGTCATCTGACTTGGCTCTCAGCCTCAGGCGCTGCAAAACTGTTTATTTTTTTCTTTGGTGCGGGAGGAGGGAGGGGCGAGACAACCGCATAAGTAATGATGATTGGCTAAAGTAGTGTAAGCTTTCATTGTAAGCCAATCAGAGGCAGTGTTCAGTCTGGTTTACACACGCACACACGCACAGCCCCACACACCCAAACTAGCAGAGGTAAACTGCAGCAATGGCGAGTCTGGAGGGAAAGTTGGTGTTTTCGAAGTGGAAGTACAGACACTACTTTATTCTCCTTGAGGTAAAAGGCAAGAACGTACATGTGAAGTGTACATTATGTCCCAGAGCGAAGTGTCCACGTCCGTTGTAAGCAACTCTCATCTAATGAAGCATCTCTCAACAGCACACGCTTCTACAAAACTAGTGGCCAAAAACACTGTTGTTGACACCCTTGATGATGATAGCAGTGTGGCTAACAAGAGCTCTGCTATCAAAGAAGGACATGGAGCCACGCTGTCCAAGCAGCTAAAGCTGGATTTTTCTGTTCCAGCTTCACAAAAACTTGTGACACAGACTGAACTGAATGGAATAGTTCTGTGTAAGTACCTGCCTGTGCACTTCTATTCAATGCCAGGGGTTCTCAACCTTTTAAGCCTACGGCCCCAAAATAAAGGTGCCAGAGACCGGGGACCCCCACTGTACCTGAAGGTGGTTGAACACAGCCATGCATATTCAGAGAATAGTCATGTGGAGACAAGGCCACCCATTAGGGGGGAAAAATGGGAGAGATTTCTGGGGGCCAGTAAAACCATGGTCCATTGTAAAGTTAAGCTGTGGTATTTTAGATTTATCCCGAATAATAACCACTCTTATCAAGGATACGAATTTTAATTCATTTGTGTAGTAAGTAGCCCTCTTAAAAATGTAAATCCTTTTGTTGAAAACAGAATTCAAATAGAATAAAAATAGCTAAATTAGTTAATAATGGCAAGACATGATGGGAAAGGTGGTGCAATTGGGTTTTAAAAGTAGAAGATATGATTAGAAATGCAAAAATAGGTAAATGTGGTAAAATAACCAAAAAAGGCCAAAATGGGCTTATTTAGTGGTAAAACTGGATTCAAAAATAGGTGGAAATTTTGTGAAATGGGATGAAAATTGATATAAACTGGCAAAAAAGCGTTAGCTGAGGTAGAAAAAGTCAGAAACTGGCATAAATGGGTATAAATGTGGCTTGAAAAGTGGCAAAAAGGGTTAATAGTGGCAATAATGTGTCAACAGAGCCAGCAATAGGCAGAGAGTTGCAAGATTTGGTGTAGAAGTGGCAAAAACAGGCAGGAAAAAAAAGTTGTGGAAAGGGTTAAAAATTGACAAAAAATGGGTTTTAAGTTGCAAAAATGTGTTAAAATTGGTGGGGAACAAGTGATGAAAATTGGTTAAAATTTGACAAAACTGATGTAAGTGGCAACAGTGTCACCTAAAATATGGTCTCAGTTTTTTAAGGCATCTGGAGACCCCCTATCAGTGTCTTGTGACCCCAAATGGGGTCCCGACCACAATGTTGAGACTAAACTTTAAAAAAGTAACGCAATAGTTACTTTCCCAGGTAACTAGTTACTTTTATAGTGGAGTAATTCAGTTACTACGTTTTGGGAGAAGTAACTAGTAACTATAACTAATTACGTTTTTAAAGTAACGTGCCCAACAATGATGATGAGTGAAACATGAACAAAAACTTTCTTTTCTTCCAATGCAGTCCATTCTTTTTTCCCTCATTGCATTCACTCTACCCTAAAGTTAAGTCAAGCTTTGGATTCACATCCACACTCTGCCCTCAGGTGAAGTTTAGGCAACAAAAGTAATTTAGGAAAGTAATGGGCAGATTTCTAATGTGATTGAAAAGTATTTCAAAAATCGTATGTCCATAATAAGATGGATTGTTTCTATACAAAGTGCAAAACTGTCACACCAAGTTCATGCCCCCCCCCCCGGTGTAGATAAAGGAAGCGTAGGTTAAGTTAGTTTGGTTAAAATTTTACTCAAAATATCAGATTTCTTAAACTTTTTCTGTAGTAAACAAAGACATACATCATTTAGAAAAAACAAGCATGACAGTTGCAAGACGACTAATGTCTGCTTTCCTTTTTTTTAGTTACATAAAAAGCAGATGTAATTATTTCTGCTGAATGCTTTTCTCAAACATGTTTTCACCACCAACATGCTTTTTCATGAACTTATTTTCTAAAAGACTGCTGTAGTCCAACCCATCTTCTCCATAAGCAGTATATTTTTAAGCCTTCTGTTAAGTATTAAGGCAAACTTATTTATGAAAACAATTTGATTAAAGGCTGGATAATGGGTCTCTATAATAAAGTTTTAAAGTGTGACTAATGTTTTTGTAGTCATCCTCCTTTCTTTTAGTAATTCCACTACTTGTTCTGTATTAACTCACTCAAAGTCACATTTTAAAAGCTTATTATATTTAATCCCCAGAAAAGGAAAAGGCTTTGCCTCGAAGTCATAGAGAGGCGAGATTGTTATTAAAGTTACGACTGCGGGAGTGTCTGTCATATCATGGTGTGGAAATTTTACAGTGCCTGTACAAAGTGTTTTACCATTTTATTGGTTTTATAAATCAATCACGGTCAAAATAATTTGGCTGTTTTGACCCAAAAATCTCTTAAAGGTCAAAGTAAAACCAGATTTTTACAAAGCAATTGTAGATAAATCTTTGTCTGCAATCACGGCGCTGAGTCTGTGTGGATCGATCTCAGTTAGGCTTGCACATCTGGACACTGCAACTTTACTTCTTTCTTTTTTGCAAAACTACTCATACTCATTCTCTCTTGGATCGAGGTCTGGGCTTTGACTCGGCCACTCCAGAACATTCACCTTGAAGTTTTTAAACCATTTCTGTGTTGCTTTGGCTGTATGCTTCAGCTCATTGTCCTTCTGGAAAATAAACCTTCCAAGCTGTAGTCCTCTTGCCTGAATTGTCCTCCAGGATTTCCCTATATTTTGTCACATTCGTTTTAACCTCTACCTTTACAAGCCTTCAAGGGCTGGCTGCCGAGAAGCATCCCCACAGCATGATGCTGCCACCACCTTGCTTCCAGGATGTTCATTACCTTGGAATTTTTTTTTGTATCCATCAACTGACTTATACTTTCCAATAACATTTTCTCAGAGTTGCTTGGAGTGTTCTTTTGTCTTCCTTGTGAAATGGTAGCCAGGAAGACACATTCACTGTACTTAGGTGATCCCCATTTCACTAAGTTTTCCACCAGAAGTCTTAAATGTTGCATCAAAGGTCTCTAAGGGGGACGTCAAAGTCAAGTCTAGAGCTTCATCCATGTACTTACTGAAGTGCAACTTGAGTCAGAGTTCCCATGTCTGACATTAAAGACACAATAAGAGAGATCAGACAGTTTATTTTAAAGTGTTCAGCATATCTTAAAGTTGTACTAATTACAATGGTTGCATTTGTCTTCCTTTATTTTAGTTCCGACATCAGTTTTTACAGAGAAAGCCTCAAAATTGAGCAGCACGCTGGTTTTACACTGTTTTTTTACAAAACATGAACATAAGATTCAGAGCTTTATAGAACCTGAACACCTTCTAAATAAGAAAATAGCTGGTAATAACATTGCGTTTGGATGCGTCCAAATCACACCATTAATCATTTCCACATTCACTTCTCTGACCAGGGGTGGTCGCCACAAATAAACAGAATAAGGCCTGTTTCTCATCCCTCCAGTGCAACTTCGGCAGGGTCATCAATAACTGTAAAAAAACAGAGAGAAACAGAGAACATGATTGAAAATGTAGGACAAATCAAGCCGGTACAGCATTCAAGCCTTACTCGTGTCGTTGTGAAGCTACCAGAGGTTTATCCAAATATAAAAGTGTTGATTTGAAACACCGCAGCAAACATTCCAGTCTGCTGACCTGGCACAGGTCACACCTTCCTGACAGTTGGGCTAGAGTTCATGCCAACCACATTCTGAGCTGTGAGGCTGCCAGCCTTTTATCTCTGTATCTGTTGGTATGAGGACATGATGCCTGTGTTTACGGGTAGACTCAAAACTCAACATGCAAACTCACTGTGACTAAGCTGAGTGCATATTTATACAGGGAGGTGGACTTCACCTCAGGTAGAGCCATGCAATATTTACTCCAGTCATTTTTTGTTGTATAATGTTCAAACAGCAACAAAAAACTAGAACATGCAACAGTCATATAGGAAGTTATTCAGCATTACTTAAAACTTTGACGTTGCATTATAATGCTGCTTGTTTTCTAAAATTGTCCAGATTTCAGTTTCTTGTATTTTGATAATTGTGTTTCATTTCAAGTGACAAAAGTGCCATACATGCAGGCGATATGTCGTGATAAAAATACATAAAACAGTCATTTATGTAGATTTATATCTAACCTCCATATAAATCCAGGCCCCACAGCTGGCAAAAACCAAGCCATCAGGTCAATGGAACTGCCTGCAGAGCTCACAGAAAAGATTGTTGCAAGGCAGCAAAAAGTTCTGATGGACTGAAGGTTCCCATGAGCACAGTGGCCTCCATAATTTTAAAAAGTAAGAAGTTTGGCACAACCAGAGTTCTTAGAAGAGCTGGTCTTGGAGTAAATTGAGCAATTGGAGGAGAATGGCCTCAGTAAGAGAGGAGACCTAGAACCTGATGGACACTGACTGAGCTCCAGAGATCCTGTATGGAGATGGGACAAAGTCCCAGAAGGACAACCATCACTGCAGCCCTCCACCGATCTGGGCTTCATGGCAGAGTGGCTAGAAGAAAGCCACATGAAAAAAAATCAAAATTAAAGTGTTTTCGTTTAAATTTGCTCTACAGGGACAGAGAAATGCTCTACACTCCTATACTCAAATAAAGTCTGAAACAGTATCGTGCTGTCTATATAGGCACTAAAAGAACTATTCAGTGCTGTTGCTAATATCTTATTTGCTTTTGTAGATCCCAGAAAGGCATCAGCATAATTTCAGCTGGTTTAATGAAGAATGATAGAAGAGAATAGATAGAATAGAATAGATAAGAATGGTCAGTAAGTCCCGTGGGTGTGGGCCTGGCCTTCCCACAGCCTTGGCAGGGCCCATGAGAAACCCACAGCATGGCCCTCCCCAGGGGGCATTTATTGATCGTTTCAAAGCAGGTTGGATCAGTAGCATTGGTGCTAGCATCCTGGCTAAAGTTTGCTTAATTTTTGAGCTAAAAAGTGTGTCATGCTATTAATATGGTTCAGATTTTGCCATTAAATATTTGTGTCTATTTTTAACCACATTTGACAACCGTCTGTCAAGTTTTGAGATCATGATTTGTCATTTTTCATCCATTCTCATCCAATTTTTGTTTTTCTACCTATTGTTGCCACTGTAAACCAATTTTTGACACATTTCAACCATTTGTCATCACTTTTTACACCCATCTATGCCACCTTAAACACACTTTTGCTATTTTTTTACAAACTTGCCACTTTTCAATCCCATTTCACCACCTTTTCTAACCATTTATATCACTTTAAACTCACTTTTTCCACTTCAACCCCTATTTTTTACAAACTTGAACACCCGTCTGAGTCATACGCAGAGGAGGGTGGAGACGCCTGATAATTCAATCACAGCTTTATTCAATATGTCATTGAATGATCTGGGTGTAAAGTCATTTCTATGCACAATTCAGCATTTATCGATCTGGACATGAGTGTAAGATATGCTTAAATCCAATGCCATGTCTCAGCTCATGTACTAAAAACATGTTCTAATTATCAGTCTTAATTATTGGCAAAAAGTGCATTAATGCGTCTTAGCCAATTTAAACTATTTACCCAGGCTTCTTTGCTTTTTTAAATCCCAGAAAGGCTTCAATATTATTTCAATTGGTATAATAACCAGTTCATTATGATCTCTCAGACCCATGGGTGTGGTTGACCACTTTGTTTTACACCTGCATGGTATTGTGCAGGTGGCTCAAAAATTTGCATACTCTAACGCTAAAAGTAGTTTAACCTGTCTGAGTCATACGCAGAGGAGGGTGGAGATGCCTGATAATTCAATCACAGCTTTATTCAATATATCACTGAATGGAGAGCTATGAACTGCTTTGCTAAACCAATGATATGTATCCAGTTTGCAACTCCAATTCCAAAAAAGTTGGGGAGTTTTGTTTAAAATAGAATGCAATGATTGTCAAATCTCATCAATCCATATTTTATTAACAATAGAGCATAAAAAACATATAAAACATTTCCAGTTTTCAAAAGGAATTTCAGATTTTCATTCTTCGGATCACAGAAGAGTTTTCCATTTTAGCTCAGTCTTGCAGCAGTGCAGGGGTTAGCACTGTTGTCCCACAGTAAGAAGTTCCCTGGCTCGAATTTTTGAATTCTTCCTGGTGAAGAATTTGTATGTTCTCCCTGTGCATGCTTGGTTCCTCTCTGGTTTTCCCCACATAGACCAAAAACAGGCTCATTAGAGTAACTGATTGTACCTAAACTCTGCATAGTTGTTTGTCTCTGTGACCAGTCCAGGGTGTTCCCAACCTCTCACCCAATGACAGCTGGGATAGGCTCAAGCCCCCAGTAAACTCAAATGGGATAAGCAGTGTAGAAAATGGATGGACGACCACAGAACAGTTTTACATTTTGCCTCAGTCCTTTGGCCCAGAGATGATGTCGCATTTCTTGATCGTATTCACATATGGCTTCTTCTTTGCATGATACAGCTTCAACTTACATTTGTTGATGGTGCTGTGAACTGTGTTGACAGACAGTGATTTCTGGAGGTGTTCCTGAGCCCATGCAGTGATTTCCGGTACAGAATCATGCCTGTTTTGATGCAGTGCTGTCTGAGGGCCTGAGGATCTTGGCCATCCTTCGTGTACAAAGATCTTCACAGATTCTCTGAATCTTTTGATGACACTCTCTACTGTATATCGCGGGATATTAGAAGTCTTTGTTGACACATTTTGCCTCTCTAAAAGGCTTCTTTTATGCCCAGTCATGTTACAGACCTGTTTCTAATTAACTGAATTGTTGCTGTTTTTCATTATTACCACTTACTTTTCCAGCCTTTTGTTGCCCTGTCCCTACTTTTTAGAGCCATCCAACTCAAAAAGAGCAAATATTTTTCATGAAATACAAAAAGTTTCAACATCTGATACATTTTTAGTTCGTCCCCTGACTAACACTTTTCAATAACCTTTCCTCAGAGTTGCTTGGAGTGTTTTTTTTTTCTACTTGGTGCAATGGTAGCCAGGAAGACACATTCACTGCACTTAGGTGATCCCAATTTCAGTGATTGTTGGACTACTAGCACCGCCTGGCTGGCTCAGTTGAATTAGGTCAGTCACTTTAGATGGGTTGAATATTTATGAAGTCATTTATTTTAATGTTCATTTTTTACATTACTTTTTAGAAATCTGTTTTCACTTTGACATGAACCTCCTGAGACCTGAGCCTTTGTTTGGAATGTGTTTTTATTTTCTCCCACTTATTTGGGATAAATATGGTCTGATAAACTAAAATATCAGTCTTGTCGCTGAACAGGAATTTCTTGGAAATTTTCCTTTCCAAACCCCCAAAAGTTCCATAATTTAAAAAAAAAGTCTTTGAAAATTCTTAAACATATTTTTAAAGTTTGTCATGACAAGTACCCAAATATTTCTTTAGATCGTCCTTAAATCCAGTGAGTATTTACTAAAGCCTGAGAATTCAAATAAAAATGTTCCCAAAAGTTCCATGATTTAAAAAAAAGTCTTTTAAAATGTTTACATATTTTTAAAGTATCTTGTGAAAAGTACACAATTATTTCCTTAGATAGTCTTCAGATCTTTCAGTGAAAATTCCTCATAAAGCCTGAAAATTCTAATAAAAATTCCCCAAAAAATTCCATGCAAATTCCTGAAAAATTTCAAGCAAATTCCCCAAATATTTAAGTAAATTCCCCCTTAAAGTTCTTGGCAAATTCTAGACATTTTCAAAAACATTCTCCAAAATTCCATGAAAATGATGGAAACATTCCAAACCCCCTTATTTGTTAATAATTTCCCCATATTCCTGTGATAATGCATTAAAAAAAAATAGAATAAATTTAAAGCTATGAAACCCTCCAAAATATACAAACATATCCTCTTAGTTTCCATAAAAATACTTGATTACTTCCAAGCAAATTCCCTAAAATATCCAAACTTATTATTATTACCAAATTATCCCAGTATTTCAAGCAAATACCTTAAACTTGAACAGACATTTTGGACAATATTGACATCAATTCTGATACCAAAAATGATTGCTATAATGTAGGAAAACCAAAAAAGTAATGTCATATGTGGATGCACGGTCTGAGGAGGTTAAAGAAGGTTTTTTTTGTATATTAAAAATAAATAAATAAATAAAAAAGAGCCAAATTCTGTTGGCCAGGATTGTCTTATAAAATTGATAAAAGAGTAAAACATCCAAGAGGATGAAAACTTTTTATAGGCACTGTAAATACAAGAATAATGCCCGGATGCATACAGCAGTGATTATATAAAATCTGCTCTTCCAGGTGCTATGATTTTGATTCCCTCTATTACCAATTTTCACTCCAACCAAAAACAGATATTTAATGTTTCTTAACAGTAGGTCAGTGATCTGTTATTCCTACAAACATTCAGAGGAAGATGATAGATAAAAGCATCTATTGTGACTATACTGGAATGCACAACCGGGTTACACATACATAAAGGTCTGACTCAGTGCTGGAAACAAAGTTATTTACATATGGCATTCAAAGCTGCACAATGAGAGCATTGTAAAAGCTGGATTTAGTCCCACATTTATCAGACTTTGGTCGAACCAGTTCTGTCTTTTGACCAAACTCTCAGCCTTTCTCTGCACACAACCATCACTCCTCTGAACAATCTGTGTAGCATCTGACAACCTCTGACATTGTTCCTCGACTTAAACTTGTAACATTGAATGTTTGCCCTTCTTAGAAGTAAACTAACTTTAAAACAGTGTTACTGACATAAAGCACAATGTATGGGAGCATAATAAAGTTTGGTATTTGTCTTGTTAAGCTGTGATGTCATGTTTTCAGGTCACTTCAGTAGAGAACATTTTGTACCCTCCTGTGCATCTATGCACTGAAAAGAACAAACAGGAAATTCAGCTATAATCTGTGATAACAACTTAATTAAATGCCTGATTAGCTCCACAGGATTAAACTGCATTTCTACAGTAATTTCACACTGACATAAGACTTTGTCGGCTCCCTGATTAGTCTACTTATCCAATCACAGAGCCCCGTCTTATACCAACTTTTGTTGGGCTACTTCCCCGAAGTGTGGCCACTGGTGATTTAGACCATTTATAAGTGAGCTAAAGAACCCTAATTTCATCCCAGCACCCCTAAAATGATCCGAAGGATATCACCCAACCACATTTTTTAAATCTGACAGGCTTTTTCTAAATACCTTTGTATTCCCAGCTTTTATTTTGAATAAAGCTCAGCACTGACCACCACTAACAGGGTCTCTGCAGATCCCTGAAAAGTCTTAAAAAGTTACAAATTGGACATTTAAAGCTAAGGCCATGGAAAGTCTGATTTTAATTAGTGAGAGGTCTTAAATCCTAGATGGCACTTTGCCAGACATGTCTTCATCCAGTCTTACTTTTCAAGCCAACTTTTGCATATAAGTTTGTTCATGTTACACCTAACAGCATTAACATTGCCTGTGCATTTAACAGTTGGCCGTGCTATCCACATATGTGAGTTAAAGCTGTATCCTGCAAAGAAGAAGCCATACAGAAACGTCAAAGCTCATTTAAAATGGATTGAGGCAAAATAGAAAACTGTTCTGTGGTCAGAGGAATCAAAATTTGAAATTCCTTTTGGAAACCATGGATGTCATGTCCTCTAGACCAGGGGTTCTCAACCTTTTCAGCCAAAATAAAGATGCCATAGACCGGGGACCCCCACTGTACCTGAAGGTGGTTGAACAGCCATGAACATTCGGGAATAGCCATGTGCAGACAAGGCTGCCCATAAGGGGGGAGGTTTTTGGGACCCAGCCAAACTGGGAGCCCATTGAGGTCAGAAAAATCATGGCGTATCCATCTGCTTTGCAAGGTTATCAACAGAGGCAACAATAGACAGAAAGTGGCAAGAATTGGTTTAGAAATGGAAAAACGGGCAGAAAAGTGGTGGAAATGGTTTAAAATGGACAAAAATGTGCCAAAATGGGCAAAAATTGGTGTAAAAATTGGTAAAATTGTGGCAACAGTGTAAGGCTTTCAGTGACCTCCTCTCAGTGTCTTGTGACCCCCAAGGGGGTCCCGACCCCAAGGTTGAGAACCACTGCTCTAGACTAAAGAAGAATGGGACCATCCAGCTTGTTATCCTACCACGGTTGAAAAGCCTGCATCTCTGATGGTATGGGGTTGCATGAGTGCCTAAGGCGTGGGCAGCTTACACATCTGGAAAGGAACTATTAATGCTGAAAAGTAGATAGAAGGTTTTAGAGCAACATACACTCCCATCCAGACAGTGCTAGAAGGCTTTACATATTTCAGCAAGACAGCGCTAATCCACATACTACATCCATCACAACAGCATGGCTTCACAGTAGAAGAGTCCACACCTTTCACCAATGGAAAACATTTGATGCATCATAAATCAAAAATTCCAGCAGAGAAGACCCAGAACAGTTGAGCAGCTAGAATCTTACATCAGGCAAGAATGGGACAACATTCTTCTCCCAAAACTCCAGCAGCTGCTCTCCTCACTCCCCAGACATTTACAGACTGTTGTTAAAAGGAGAGTGGATGCTACACAATAGTAAACATGGCCCTGTCCCAACTTTTATGAGATGTTTTTCTGCTATCAAATTCCTAATGAGCTAATATTTCTCATGAAAGATAACAGAAAAAATGTAAATGAATCAAATAAACACGCCTGTCTACAAGATATCCTGGTGACAAAAGCCATCTGGGAGAGCCTGACATAGACTCAGCTGTTATCTGAACAGTTAACGACTTCTTAAAAGTACAATAGCAGTTGAAAGCACTTTCAAGATTTACCACGTCTCACATGTCAAGAGGCTGTCACATGATACCAGGCCTTCACTTTTCACACGTTTTGCTGTGTTGATATGCACTGAAGGTCGTGAGGAAAGATATGCCTTATCTGTTGGCAGGAACCCACTCCATTCAGCGTGCTTTTATCTAATTCAGACATTTTTTTGTTCTTGTGATGGAAAAGTTGGTGTTCATTTTCATACCTCAGATTCAGTAGCATGCAGACTGCTTCAAGTTACAAAACGAGCCTTGTCACATTGTCACAGTAAAGACTGGCACAGTTAATCCTGTTTTTCTTTTACTCTGACAGTTTGTTTAGGAAGTTTAAATCAGGTCTGTCTTAAAAAAAAAAAGGACTTCCTAGGGTTCAGTCTTTGACCCTCTCTTTTTAAGCGTGCATCTTAATCCTGTTTTGGTGTTGTGATAGATATGTATAATAAAATGGCGAAGGAGTCTCTTGTGCCTC
Organism: Cheilinus undulatus; assembly: GCF_018320785.1. NCBI lineage: Eukaryota > Metazoa > Chordata > Actinopteri > Labriformes > Labridae > Cheilinus > Cheilinus undulatus. The sequence goes on along the minus strand of NC_054881.1, from coordinate 6,991,895 downwards.
AGCCCCTCCGCAGGGGGGAACTCGGTGCTCACAGAACAGACCAGTAACGTATAAAAGGTGTTTCATGGATTCTATCTTGCACCTGTGTCTAGATGGTCCAGTCACGCCACACAGAGAATTCATGGCTACCATTACACCATGAAGACAAAAGAACATTCCAAGAAACTCAGAGTAAAGGTTATTAGAAGGCATGAGTCAGGGGATGGATACAAAAACATTTACAAGGCTCTGAACATCCCCCAGAGTTCAGTAAAATCCATCATGGAGAAATGGAAGGAATATCTCCACTGTGAGTAAATCTGTCAAAAACAATGCATCTGTAGTTATTCTGCCTCTCAGCTGTAGAAAGCAGGGACCCCAGGTTTGGCAGGGTGCAGAGAACACACTACCATGATTTGGTACCAGATCTAGGCAAGAAAATAAAATTTTGGAGTAAAGTACAGACTAAAATGTGAGGACTTTTATGGACTAAAACTAGACTGAAATGTCTGAGTTTTTGTTGACTAAAACTGGACTAAAACTAAAAAGAGTGGGAATGACTAAAATGTGACTAAAACTCAAATGCATTTCATTTAACTAAAATCAAAAATAGCTGCCAGAATTAACACTGGACTAGAGTTCACCAAAAGGCATGTAGGAGACTCCATGGTCAAGTGGAGGAAAGTTCTTTGGTCTGATGAGACCAAAATGATGCTTTCTGGCCATGAGATAAGACGCTAAACACTGCACATCAACCCAAACACAACATCCCCACTTTGAAGCATGTCGGTGGCAGCATCATGCTGTTGGGATGCTTCTCAGCAGCCTGTACGGGGAGGCTTGTGAAGGAAGAGGGTAAAATCCATCCATCCATCCTTTTTCTAAACCGCTTATCCCGTTGGGGGTCGCGGGAGGGCTGAAGCCTATCCCAGCTGTCATTAGGTGAGAGGCGGGGTACACCCTGGACTGGCCCCAAGTCAATTGCAGGGCTGACATATAGAGACAGACAACCAGGCACGCTCACAGTCGCACCTACGGCCAATTTAGAGTCACCAGTTAACCTAAGGAGCATGTCTTTGGTGGTGGGAGGAAACCGGAGTACCTGTGAGGCAACAGTGAGGGTAAAATGAATGTGGCAAAATATAGGAAAATCCTGGAGGACAATCTTATTCAGTCTGCAAGAGATTCCCATGCAACCCTGGCAGAGCTTGCACAGTTTTGCAGAAAAGAATGGAGTAAAATTGCAGTGTCCAGATGAGCAATTGTGACTGAGACCGATCCACACAGACTGCACAGAATGCATCAATATATTTGCATTCACTAGTTTCACATCGCATATTTTTATTTGATATACATCACTTTGTAGAAACCTGTTTTCACCTTGGCATTGAAGAGTTTAAAAAAAAAAGCCAAATCATATTGATTATGATTGATTTATAAAATCAATAAAAGGATAAAACATCTTTATAGGCACTGTAGCTGGTCATTAATGGGTCAGTATTTTTAATTTTTCATTGCTTCACCCATGTATCCTTGTAGTTTTATTTGCTCTCTTTCCAGCTATGAAGTCATCTCTTCTGTACTGTGGGATCATTGTAGATGAAAGTCCTCCTTCAATGTTTATTCTGTGTTTTTTATATGAATAAATCAATGCAGTCGTTAAAATCCGAACAAAAGACAAGGAGGAGGCATACCTTTCCTTGTAGTAGGAATGGAGAAGAGTCCGGATCTCAGCGGACAGATCTGGAACCACAAACCCTTCTCTGGGTGAGGCTGGTGTGACTGAAAACAAAGAGAAACACAAAGAAAGGTTGTTTTAATTGCAGCCTTAGAAAAAGCAAACTATCTCAGACATCTTCCTTTAGTAACAAAAAATGTCCCCATGCTGGTGAGCGACTGATAACTGGGAATTCACAGACACATTCCTAACCTCATCATATCGTGCTTTCTTCCTCCAGAGATGCCTCTTGTCTTAAAGATTGGAATGCTCTCAGAGAATGAACACTCTGCTAGGTTGCAACATATCTCAGCACCTTGTGTTTCCACTATTCATATCTCAGCGCTTTCTGATAAACAAGACTGAAGTTTTTGTCAGCAGGTGTCGATGATAATGCTCCTATTCACGACAACAGTCTGGCTTGTCACCACATGTCTTTGTTGGTGCATTGCTGCTTTATTTATCTCTTTCACATCTTATTATTAACACAAACCGGTTCATGCGCTTTCAGGCCAGCGTCATCCTGCTTTTGGACACATGAACTCAGAGTCAATGAGGCATCACCAATGGCCTCCCTTTATATTAGATGAATGTGTGGCATGAGCAGACAGATGTGTATGCGTAATTAGAGCGTGACCATCTCATCCATCAATTGATGCATTTGTTTGCTTTAAGCTCCAATTTGATTGGAATTGTGCATTACACACGGTGTTGGTGAGTGTTTGTATCTCTCTGAAGCAAGCAGGATCAGACTTATTGTTTGCAGCAGGATGAAAAGTGTTTACCGCCTGCTAGGAAGCGTCACTTTTGTATGGTGAGACGGTGTTTTTTACCAGTTATGGGCTTTAATTAAGAGGTGTCTGAGTTTGTGTTCACCACACCTGGCATTCTGAGTGTTTGTCATGCGGTGATTCATTTGTGGTATCCATGACTCTCATGTTGACTTTTCACAACAAAGAGGACTGATTATTTTTAAAGAGGTAGTCTGGATTTCAGAATTCAGTATGAGCCAGGACAGACTCCAAAATAAACTTCTGGAGTACCAACCCAGATTGGATATGCTTACAGCAAACTAAGCTGGGGATGAATACCAAAGAGGAGAGGGGCAAGCCTGCTTGTTATCCTGGCACAGCTCGTTACACCTGCATCTCTGGTAGTATGAGGTTGCATTCATGTCTATGGCGTGGGCAGCTCACTCATTTCAAAATGCACTATCAATGCTGAGAAGACAACGTCTCTTTCAGGGAAGGCCTTGACTATTTCATCAAGACAATGTTAACCACATCATGACAGCATGACTTCACAGTAGAAGAGTCCAGGTGCTGAACTGCCCCGCCCACAGGTGTGCCTGCTGCCACTGAGTGAGGTGCTGCTGTTTTGCATAGTAACAAGAAGCTAATCCTGGTTATTAGAGCGATTTAGAGATTCGAATGTGTGGACGTCATCTGTTAGACCTCAAACAGGATAATGTGATTATTCCTCTGCCTCCGACTATTGAGGGATGACAGGTCCATGTGAAGAAACAGCCTCAGATACTGTACACAAATATATCTAACTGATTTTATCAGCTCTAAATTAGCTTTAAGCTTTGTCATGTGTTGGTAAAGCAGGTGGGTCATGACCTTTTAGAATTCAAAGCAGGCGCAGAGCCCAGCGAGAGCCTTAATATCTCATCTGTTTAAGTTTTGGCGTTATTTGCCTTGTTGTTAGCCGGTCACCAACTTTGCATTTTACTTTAAAATACATGTAGAGAACATAAAAACACATACAGCTACAACACTGCTGTTAGAGCCAAAACATTAGCTTAGGCTGGCTATTAGTTCAATCGTGAATAGAAAATCTCTTACAAAGGCCTAGTCAATCCTGGATAAACTAAACCATCCACTTTTCAAGTAGTTCTTGTTTCTCCTGTCTGGCTGCAGATATGTTCTTCCAGCATGTAAGAGAAACAGACTCAAAATTTCCTTTGTCTGAATGTCATTAGGTTTTTGAATGGCTCAATTTAACATTCATTTATCTGTGATATTAATTTACTGTCATTGCTGCTGTTTCTGACGTATCTTAATTTTATTCTACTGTTTCCTGGTTTTGTAAAATAGTTTGTGAGCCCCACAGGGATAATAAAGACAACCTTGATACTTGATCTTTGCAGGTGCTGGACTGGCCTGCATGCAGCCCAAACCTGACTCCCATAGAAAATGTATGGTTGCATTATAAAGTGCAAAATGGAAATCCTGCCCTGTTGAGCAACTTAAGATGTTCGTCAAGCAAGGATGGGAAAGAATTCATCTTTTAACCCTCAAGAGATCCTCAGGGATATTTTGTGCCACTCAGTTCTTAATTTTCAAGCCATTTGCCAGTGAAATTTGACTTTTGTCCCGCTTCCTTAAATTAGCCTTAAATGGCTTAGCTACACAAAAACCGACACATTTATTCCTAAGGACAAAAAATGTCCCTTTTAAAACCACTGAAAATGCAATTTTTGATTCCACGGGTAACTTCACATAAACTAATGCATTAAACTAATGTTAAAATTTTATTTTGGACTACTAGCTTCAATTTTTTAGTTTTTTTAATTTGTCCACCAGATTGCATTTCTATTCCCTTTCAAAGCTTGATGCAAAATGTAACAGTTTTATGGTTTTCTGCAAGGTGCCATGCTACTGAAACGATAAAGAGTGTGTCACTGTTGATGTTGGATAATAATGTGTAAACACAGTGTGTGTGTGTTTGGGTGTGTTTGTGTATTTTATTTCATTTTTGTTCTATTAAAGACAGCGGAGTTGTGTAAACATACTGGCCTTTTAAGGGTTAAAAACCCCAAAATACAATTTTTGTTTGATATGTTTGTTTCAGGTTTAAGTGGTTTTAAAAGATGGACCTCTGTAATGCAGAAAAAAAATAAGAATAAATAATATTTATATCACAGTTTTTAGGAAGCTGTCAATTTTGAACATTATGACTTCAATGAGTGAGTTTTTGTTTTAAATCTGACACTGTAGAAAAAATAATAATGCATCAAAATCAATGTTCCTAATAAACATTGACCTATCTCAAGCCCTGATAAAATAAGCAAATACTCTTTGAAATGTACTTTATGGGAATTATTATTATTATTATTATTTTTTAATCCAAGATGGTGGAGTTATGTAAATACACTGGCATTTAAATGGTTGCTATGATGCTTCAATTTCAGAATGTGTATTATTTTGGTTATCAAATATCTCTTCTCTCTGCTGTTTTAACTGAATGTAAGTCAGAAAAGGACATCCAAATCACAGCATTCTGGTTTCATGTTAAGTAACGTCCCAACTTTTTTGAAATCGGGACATTTAAGTTGAACAGTTCTAACAAATGAGGCGGTATAAAGGGGGGAAATATGTTTTTCTACTTCAGCTGTCACGTCTACAGTAGAAACCCCAGAAATCGTCTGTTTTTAATGTAAACATTTTTTTGCATGTGATTTGAGGGGAACCAGCAGAGGGGCCGATAAGCCCCCCGTATGTATCGCCTACCTATTTCGTGGTAGAGTGAGCCCTGCCTCGCTGTGGTGCCTTTTCTGGATCTGGGCGTCTCTATCTTCATGAGGTGATCGCAGCACTGTTTCCATTGACCTGGAACAAAGAGGATGTGTCATTATGGTTAAAGAAGCACTATGCAAATTTCCTCACCAGGAAGCTCTTAGTCACAACAAAAACACAACACGACGCCAATGAATGCAACGGTGTTATGTTAAGGAGGCGTCATCTCACCATCATATAGGTTGGGACACTGTTCATTGTGAGGCCTGATATTTTTAGCTTAGCTTCAGGTGTGTGAAAAACACAAATGCCCTTAGTAGAAGGTGGTCGCAGGTGGTAGTCCAGGCAGATGTTTCATTGAACAGATTGAATGTTTTAACCTCAGTGTTTGCAAATCTACAGCAGAGAGAGTGTCTGCAGAGACGTCAGAATCATAAAGAAAATGTGCGGGGTCACAGAGTTCAAAGCCATGAATACTTGGAGAGGAAATGCAGGTGGATTAGATGCCTCCACAGAAGAATGCAAAATGAGTTGACACACCCAGAAACACTTCTTCTTTTGGGTCAAATATTTTTGTCCAGGATTATTGCTGTTATGAACCTGATGAATTTAAGAATGTTTGGCCTTCCACTCAATCTGAAGCAGACACATTCAGTCTGAAGAACATGCTCAAACACAAATCAGAGCAGCAGGGCATGCTTGCTGCGTTGTCTTGTTATATGATCAGTGCTCACTCCTGTTTGATTTAACTGTTTAGGCATGCTCAGTCTACATGTCATGATTTTCTTTTTTTCTTTTTTTTTTTTTTTTCTTTTTTTTTGCTTATATGGGTTTGGGCAGCTTTAGTTTGGGAAAATAACACATTTTTGTCATGTTTGAACTGTTAATATTAACCCACCATGGTCCCCTAGAAAAACTCACACTCACACCCTTAGGACCCAAAATGGTCCCTTCAGAAAAATTGTTATAAAAGTCACATAAATTAATCTTTTTTTTTCCACTTTCAAAGCTTAAATCTTTTAATCGGTTTTACCCTAATCAGATCTATGAAGGTTTTTTTTTTTAGATATTTTTTTTTTTATTTTTATGCCATTGTCATAGTAGCACCCCAACTTTGACAAGAAAAACAAAGTGTAAATAATGAATTGCAGAGTGGAATGTTTGGGGGAAAGTCATTACAGCCTTGCACATGTCAGTAAGATTTAACAACATTGATTTTATTGCACTATTATTCTTTAAGCAGTATAGGTTTATATCAAAAACTCACCCTTAGGATCCTAGGGACCCAAACAGGTCCCTGCAGGAAAATATGAAGTTGTGATGAAAAGTGAGGTTGCAATTTTTGACCTTGGCCCAAACCATTAACTTTTGAAAAAATGTCATGCCATTAGCATTAACAAAGAAAAAACACTGACTATTAAAAATCATAAAGTGGCTTAAAGGTCACATATTATGCAAAATACATATTTTCAGGCTTTTCTAACAAAAATATGTTCCCCTTTCCTGTCCACAATCCCCCCAAGAATCACAAAAATCCATCCCCCCTCTCTTTCTCCACCTTTCAGAAAATGTCCGCTTAAACAAGCCATTCTCAGATTTTCCCCTCATGATGTCATGTGGGGAGTTAGCCCCTTTTAGCACACTTTGGTTGAGCGACTGTAGCGCCTGCAGCCCCGGTGATGCATAATATGTCCACTACTACTCCTTAAAGTCTGATGTCACCTCAGAAAAATCACAGCCAGCTCAGTGGACAAGTCTAAAGCAGGGCTGGACTGGGGAGAAGATATGGTCCAAGTTTTATATTGCTCAGACATAAGTCCAATAAACATATCTAATAATGTATATTTACTCAGTTTTGACTGACAGACTGGGGTCAGAGGTTAGTATGGTAGACACATCATCATTACTAAAGAGGACAAACAGAAAAAGATTTCACGTATTTTAAAAACTCTCTGCCAGGATGTATGCTATTTTTGAAATTAAATCTCTGTATAGATCCAAGATAGATCCTGCTCATAGTCCACTTTGGCGTGTATAGGGATCTTGGATAGGGTCTATATGGGTGTCATGTGGGCTGATTGAAACTTGCAGTTTACACAGGGCCAACGTGGAACCCACAGACAAACCCACATGGGACCTATACTGCAGCCTGCAGAAAACCCATGTGGGGCCCACATGGACATGCTGGTTGGGTAGAAGAATGAGTCTTTACTCTTGTTTCAGTTTTTAAAAATGCTGTCCAAAACTGCAGCTATAGCTACATCTGAGCTTCATAGTTTGCAGCCATTGTTTACCAGCTTGCAGTGCGCTGATCGGTGCACCAGTCTTCAGACTGGGTGTTCTGATGACGGACATTGAATCTGGCTAATCCACTGCCTTTGCTGAATTATAAAAGAAGCCCCCGGAACTGAAAGGTTCTGGGTTTTTTAGTAGAAAAGCACCATTTGGCGACTATTGGACTGCTAATCATCTGAGTGGTCATCTGAAAGGTTGGTGGCAGAGTCGCTGATCTGGTTACCAATCAGAAACATTCAGAATAGTTCCTATTGCCTTAGCATGGAGTCTTAAACAGGTATATTTGATGCCATGGAACTACATTAAGACCCTGCAGTCAGAAAGCTAGAGTTCCTGGAAGATCCCTAGTTCCTGGGGGAATCTCCTGAAGTCAAACAGAACCATTTGACTTGAAGAATTTCTCTGGCTTTGTAAACTTGTATCAATATTTTAGATAATGTATCTACTCCATAGTGTAATTCTTCTTATTGTGCCTTTTAAGACTTCAACAGTATGTAATTATCAACAATAGGTTTAATATCAGCATCTGCAGATGAAGGGCTGCCAGTTTTTCAGTGCCTGTGGGACGAACATATGCTAATGCATACCAATACAAATATGCCATAAGCGTAATACCACAAACCAGTTAGACAAGGATCCAACAGGAGCTTATCATGCACTCTATAGACTCACGTGTACTTGGTATTTAAACATCTTTATCACGTGGTGAGAGAATTCATTCTGTTTGATGATCTCATTTTCTTTTTTTATAAAGATTTATTTTTGGGCATTTATTAGATAGAGGAGGACAGTGGATAGAGTCAGAAACAGGGTCAAGAATGGGGGAGGGACATGCGGTAAAGGGCCTCAGGCCGGATTCAAACTCAGGCCGCCCACGTACATGGGGAGCGCCTTTAACCACTAGGCCACCTGCTCATTTTCTATTGCACAATTCCTACAATGGCATTGGTCAGTATGAGCTCCGTCCCTCCCTATCAGAATGTGTCTAAGTTAGTAAAAGGACAATGAGTTAAACCTCCAAATTCTACAGAAATATCAGGCATGAAAAGAGTGATGAAGCTGTAGATGCTAGAAAAAACGCCTGGAACATTCCACAGGTATGTAGGTTAGCTGGTAACAGGTGATAGTGGCATGATTATGAGTGAAAGTCTCACACTTTATCAGAGTCAAAAAGGGGGAAAACTGGAAACAATAGGTTACAGAGGCAAAAAAGTCACAAAAATGGGTGGCTTTAGTAGTGAAAAGGTGTTAAAAAGCAGCAAAAGATGGATTAAAATCGGGAAGGACGGGAAATTTAAAAACCTGGTAGAACCAAAGTGGTGAAAAGTGGTTACACAGTGGCAAAAATGGGTTCAAAGAGGCAAAAATGGGATAAAAGGGCAAAAATGCATTTAGTGAGGCAAAAAAGGGTGAAAAGTGATTCAAAATGGCAAAACAAAGGGACAAACATGTCAAAAATGGTTGAAAAGTGTCAACAATGGGTTACAGAGGAAAAAAAAAAAGGCCCAAAAAGGGTGACTTTAGTAGTGAAAAGGTGTTAAAAAGCAGTTAAAAAGCAGCAGCAAAAAAAGACAGGAACATTTTAAAAACCTGGTTGATCAAAAGTGGTGAAAAGTGGTTACACAGTGGCAAAAATGTGTTCAAAGAGGCAAAAATTGGAAGAAAAAAAGGCAAATATACATTTTGAAAGGCAAAACAGGGTGACAAGTGGTTTAAAAATGACAAAAAAAAGGTTCAACTTGTCAGAAATGGTTGAAAAGTGCCAAAAATGGGTTAAAAGAGGGAAGAAAGGAAAATTCAAAAACGTGGTAGCACCAAATTGGTGAAATTTGGTTACACAGTGGCAAAAAATTGGTTGAAAAGAGTCAAAACCTCTGAAAAATGGCAAAAAAATGAATTTAGAAAGGCAAAATAGGGTGATCAATAGTTTAAAAATGGCAAAAAAAAAAGGGTTAAACGTGTCAAAAAATGGTTGAAAAGTGCCAACAATGGGTAACAGAGGAAAAAACTGGCAAAAAAGTGGCAAATATGGGTGAGCTAAGCAGTGAAAAAGCATTGAAAAGAAGCAAAAATAAATAGGCTACAAGAGAGGGAAAAGGGCAAAAATTTGAAAAACTGATAGAACCAAAGTGGTGAAAAGTGGTTACAAAGCGGCAAAAATGGGTTCAAAGAGGCAAAAATGGGATAAAATGGTAAAAAGGCATTTAGAGAGGCAAAAAGGTCCCAAATGGTCTGAGTGAAGTGTGAAAAGTGGTTGGAAAGTGGCAACAATGGGTTTCAGAGGCATAAAAGTGGCAAATATGGGTGACTAAAGTAGTGAAAGGGTATAAAAAAGCAGCAAAAAGCGGTTAAAGAGGCAAAATATTAGTAAAATGTGGAAATAATTTTAAAGAAAAAAAGTGGCGTGAATAATTGACTTTAACACCAGAACCCAATAATAGCTTGACATATTTTTTAGCCTAAAAATGAGGTATTAGCCTGGACGTTAGCACTATTCCACTGATCAGAGATGCATGCATTGATACCATCATTAAATCACAGCTGGGGAGGGGCGTCTCTGAAACGTGCCATCTTTAAAAATCAGACAGTAATACAAGTATGAATGTCCTAAATCTTCATTTCCCGTATGCTGATGGTTTTTACTCTGCCTGACCATAGGGGGCGCTGCACCCCTGCTTTAAGCCTTATGAAACGCACCGTCAGCCCCAGTAGTTTCTGAAAGCTGTCCAAGTATCAGCGAGTCAGCGAGAGGAGGATGGCAAAACCAAAGCATACTACCACAAATACTTCCTTTCATCAAAAATAACTTTAAATTACAGAGCGCGGTAACAGGATGTTAAATCACTGTCATGCAAAACAATTAATTCAGACACACCTTTGCATACTTAGTGCGTACAGGAATTCTAATTGGCGGCTTCGGCACTTATTTATGCCAGAGCTGTGATGAGTCAGGCCAACTAACATTATGTTACTATATGCAAAACAGCACAACCCTACTCCAAAGAAAGACGCCCTTTATAACTCCAAGGTGTGGCTCACAACCACATCCATGTAAACAAACTATGATTACTAGAAACACTCCAGAGCTTGTTCTGTCAGAAAGAAGAGCAAATAATATTCTAGAAACACATTTTTAATCCTTTTTAAGAGCGAAAAAAAACCACAATAATCGCCCCGAGGTGCACAGTATCTGAATCATGTTGCATTAGCATACTTAGAAACACACTCTGGTGCTAACACCGCAGAGAACTGAGGAAATTAAGAGAGCTTAATGAAATAAATTCAAACTTTCTTTAAGAAAGATTACAAATAAAGTTGCAGCATAAAGCTGTCATCTCCAAATTAAGGTTTGAAGTGTGGCTCCTGTGAGATTTCAGGTAAATCTGATGAGATAATGCTAAATCAGAGGGAAGAGATATATATTTTGACAAGTTAACTGCTGCTCCATACCACAGCTACAGTATGTCCTTTTCTGACAGTCATTATTCATGCTTTCTTTTTGCACACATGCCATACAAACCCATTACATCAAGTCTACAGGAGGAACCTGGCTGGCTTTCTGAAACATATTTGCTTTACATATGACATAGAAACTTGTGAAACTGATGTGGATCACATTCTTTGTCCCGGTAATGAAGTTGTCTGTGCATACAAGAACAGAAGAACTCTGTAACCTCTAAACCTCCCACTGCCTTGCCCACGGGAACACAAAGAAAATGCTTTGACAAAACGATTTGAGAGAGCTGCAGTATTAAAAGATAACTTCTCTGATATGCATCAATAGAACTGCAATATAATATAATCAATATGAATCAATTGATGAATAAAATCCTGTCTTCTCAATGAAAAACAAAATGGAAGTGTTGGCATTTAATGAAGACTTTGAGTGTATCCAGAACCCAGACAGTTACCTTTCTGTGTTCAAAAACAAGCTGCTGTTCTGTTTATGACTTTATAATAAAGGTGGATGGATGGTTGGATGGATGGATGGATGGATGGATGGATGGATGGATGGATCCGTGCATGGATAGAGGGAGCCATGCATGGATGGATGGATGGATGGATGGATCCGTGCATGGATAGAGGGAGCCATGCATGGATGGATGGATGGATGGATGGATGGATGTTTGATGGATGGATAGATGGATATAGTGACTCATGGATGGATGGATGGATGGATGGATGGACCCATGGATGGTTGATGGATGTCTGATGGATGGATGGATGGATGGATGGATGCATGGATGGAGCCGTGCATGGAAAGAGGGAGCCATGCATGCATGGATGGATGGATGGTGGATGGATGGAGCCATGGATGTTGGATGGATGGATGGAGCCATGCATGGAGCGATGGATGGGTGGAGCCATGCATGGATGGATGGAGCCATGGATGGAGCCATGGATGGATGGTTGGATGGATGGATCCATGCATGGATGGAGTGATGGATGGTGGGATGGATGGATGGATTGAGCTTAGCATGGATGGATTCATGGATGGGGTAATTTTTTATGAAAAAGAAAAAATAGAAGACATTTGAAAAACATTGAATAAATCCAGCACCTACATGGTTAAATTTCTTCGTTCAGAGCTCAGGCTGCTGCTCTCATGGATGGCTTTACTTTGTGACATACGTGACATACGTAAGTAGGTTGTTTTATTCCTGCAGCATATCATTAACTATCATCTGACTGATGATAATTACGGTCAGCTGTCATTGTTGACCTAGGTACAAGACAAAACATACCAGCGTGCTGTGACTGAAACACCGCCCCATTTATTGGTCCACCATTATATAACACTACTCTAATTGTTAAGAAACAGGTGAATGTCAGTTTACTTTGTATTCTTTTTTCCAGCTTTAACAAACCTGCCGGTTTACAAGTGAGACTACGCACAGTGTCTTCGCTATTAATCATCGTATGCTGTCGCCACAGGTTTATAGGTTATCAGGGAGCGTCAATCATATTTATAACAGAACTCCTGTGTTTGATGTTAGTCTTGTGCTCTAAAAAGAAAAAGATAACGATGAAATGGCGTCCGTTTAATTAGAAATTAGAATGTAGTGTCATGAAAATTAGCCAGTTAGCCTTGTAAAATACTGCTATGCTTGATATCTTCACTGCATGTAAACAGAAGGCTCCTTAGGGAAAATGTTCTGCTGCTCAGTGTCAGGATGCATGTTGTTGAGATCAGGAGATAGAGGGAAAATTCAGACACGCCACTCTTGTGGGGCCTCTTGAACGCATGCTAGGAAAGTCTTCATTTATGGGCTTGATGTTGATGGTGAGGTGTGTCTGCCTTTTCTTTGCACTGTCCAAAATACAAAGCTCTGAGAGTTACTTATTCATGAATGGTCTAAAACCTAAAATATTGCAGTGGTGGATGTGTTAGGGTTGCCAATTTTGTCTGAAAAGCCTGGAAAAGAAGACGAAAAGAAGATGGTCTTTATTCTCTTCATGGAAATGACAACACCAGCAATGCCAAATGTTCCACATACTTGCCTTTGTCCTCTTCCTGTATACTACTTGAGCAGCTATTTTAATTCTGACATATTTATGGCTCTGTATGTGTTACTTGGTTCATTTCCAGAGCCCAGTTATTTCGATTTGCTGTTTTGATATTATCTTTAATATGCAAAGCAGGAGGCGTGGCTTTCTCGATCTGCAGAGAAGGAAATGAGACGACACATCTTAGTCACACCCGCGACATGGTTTTGTTTTGTTTTTTTTCAGTTGAACTAGTCATGGCTCTCATGTCAGTCAGCCAGCGGACAAATATTTTCCTTGTGACACTAAATACACCATTCGCATTTCCCCGATGCCATGAATGTGTCACGGAAGAATGTGGTTCTTCAGGTATCAGCAGGTATCGTTTGTGTCTTTACGATAAACATTCCCTCTAACCATTTCCAGGTGCACAGACTTGTCCGAGCTGGAATCAAGGCTGTCATTAAGTTTGCTTTGTACCTCCTGTTGTTTTACGTAAAGCCATTAGGCAAATAAAGCTCAATTATGTTTCATAGAAAGGAAAAACAGGCCTGTGAAGTCATGGAAAGAACTGGCATAACCTCCACTTACCAACCAGAGTATAATCCATCTTTTGACTGGTTGCTGGAGATCTTTTAAACAGAGGGAAACTTTGGCTGGAATTATTAAATATAAGAATGTATGAGATAGAAGTTGCCTGTTGAATTTTACTGGAGTAAAAGATAAACCAGAGACTGCCTCTGTTTGTACAGAAAAACATACAATACAAAGGGTAGTGCTGGCTAAAAGTAATCAGAGCTGTAATGATTTTTATATTTTACATTCCCAAAAGTTTATCAATGTATGGAATTTTTTATGTATTATTATATTGTAGCACATGAATCTCTTATCTCCATACTCATACAGTGTTGTGTTGTCAAAACAGATTGAAAGTCTGCTCATATTTCAGCAAGTTGTGGATAGACTTCTTTATTTCAGATGGAGCTGCTCCCCTCCCCAATGGTGCCTGTGTAGAAGCATCTCAGTAGCCCTTAAGTGGTATCTGTGAGTCCATTTTGATAAATCAATTAATCTTTATTTATGTAGCACTTTTATACAATGCAGTGTAGCACAAAGTGCTACAGAAATGTACCACACAATGGAAACACTATTTCTGCATTTACAAGTCACAGGATGTAACATATGGTGTCACATGACCAGTTTACTCTGAGACAACATGGCGCGGTACGTGTGGACAGAAGAGGAGATGAGACTTTTCCTTACCATCATACCGATACTCTTATACGTGGCCTTTGCCATACATACAGACTTTGCCTCTGAACTATCATCCGTTTCCTTTGTCTTTTGTTCAAAATTGTCAAGGCAACCCCTGTAAATGTAATCATAACTGTACCAACACGCACCAGGTTTTGAGCATCCAGCTTCCTTGCAGTGGAGTCTTGTGAGATGAGAATTTTGGGGCTCATGCCCAAAACTCCCTTCAATGGAAACATTCAAAATGCAATTGTACTTAGTCGGAATTTAAGAAATATTGCTTTTATTATGAGAAAAACTGGAAACCCAGCTTATGACTGCATACGTCTGAGATCTATGCAACCAGTCACCCACCAAACATCCATCAAACATCCATGACTCCGTCTACCATCCATCCATCCAGTCTCCATCCATCATCCATGACTCCATCAATCCATGACTCCATCAATCCACCATCCATCCATGACTCCATCCATCCATGACTCCATCAATCCACCATCCATCCATGACTCTATCCATCCATCCATCCATCCACCATCCATCCATCATCCATGACTCAATCAATCCACCATTCCTTCCATCCATGACTCCATCCATCCATGACTCCATCCATCCATCCATCCATCCATGACTCCATCCATCCACCATCCATCCACCCATCCATCCATAACTCCATCCATGCATCCATCACATCCATCCACCATCCATCCACCCATCCATGACGCCATCCATCGATCTAAAATCAATGACTCCATCCATCCTTCAAACATCCATGACTCCATCCATCCATGACTCCATCCATCCATCCATCCATCAAACATCCATGTCTCTATCCATCCATGATTCCATCCATCAGACCATCCAAATGTCCATCCATCCATCAGCCATCAAACATTCATGACTCCATCCATCTATCTATAAATCCATGACTCCATGACTCCATCCATCCCTTTAATCCATCCATCCATCCATCCATCCATCCATCCATCCATCCACCTATCTAGGCAGAATTTTTTTTCAATATTTATCTCTATTAGGGTCAAGTCTGAAGCAAGTGAACCATGTCCAACATGCAGTATTACCAGTATACCAGATCTAATTCATAATACCAGTCCATCCATCCATCCATGCATCCATCCATCAGACCATCCAAATGTCTATCTGCCCACTTTCCCATCAATAAACAAATAAATAAGTCCTTTAGAAACAATCCTAAAGCTGATTATATCATGTGATTTATTCTAGAATCATACTAAACTTCATAGTTTTAGTGCTGTGGCAGCCATTTGTTATTTTGCAGTAAAATATGAAGACATGTTTCACGTATTGCCTTGAAGCTCAAATATTGATGTATGGTTTTTGCTCCACATTGTTAACTCGTGATTGGCTTTGTGTGCAGGTGTTGATATGTATGGCCTATAAAGATGACTGCTCTGTGATTTGGCATGTGTACTTTGATACTGATCCATCACTGTGTAAACACCTAAAACAAATAAGTGAAACTACAATTGATTTATCAGAGCGTTCTGATTACTCTAATCTCCTTCTTCTTGGCCTACAGCCCAGATTAACACTTCATACCATCATGAGAAAAATAAAAGCTTATTATTGTTCTCACAGCTGTCCTCAGGGCGTCTAAGTATCTCTTGTTACAGCCTGGAAATCAGGTATGAGTTTCAGTGAAGTCTTACTCATGTTGAAGACATGCCGCCACAGGGCCTCGGTCCAGCGCTGAGTTTCTTCAGGTGTGTGCGTGACCAGCGTGTAGGTGATGTCTTCTCCGTCTTGCTCTGTGCTGATGAGTATACTCTGACAGGGCTCAGGATCGTTCTCTGATAGACACACCAAGGTATCCTGAAAGAAAAACAAACATGCCATTATTACATATCACTCATAATATCACCATTAGCTTGAATACACATGAGGAAGAACCAGGCGGGTGTTTCATGAGAAAGTTTCACAAAGATGACACTTAACAGTAAACCACAAAGCTGATGTTGGCACCGGCAGCGGCCTGATTCACAATCTGATGCTACGCTGTGGCATTTTTACACAAAAGCTCAAAGCAAATCTGTCATCTGTGGAAACTTCCTTATTCCAATGACTCAGTTTTAGAAGATTGTTTTACCATGACCCTCAAGAACACACCACCTAATCCCAGATAATACTGAGCAAAGGGTGCGGTACACCCATGGCTTGATGTTGCATCAGGTCCCTTAAGGCTTCACGTCTGGTCCCAAAAGATTAAAATATTAATTCAAAGATTTGCAGAGAAAAAACATGTTGTGTTATTAAGGGTTTATCTTTGTCATTAAACCCCTGCAGCTATTAAAACAACCCCAACACTATTCAGATTGATTATGAGTAATGACCTAACATGTCATCTATCCACCTGTCAGCCAATCCAAAGATCTACTTCCTGAATGTGTTTTTCTCCAGTCATGACGCAGCATATCAGCATCAAACCTAGTGACGGACAACATGAGAGCAGCAGAAACGCATAGCAACAAGAACTTGGCCTATCTACATCGTGGCTGTTGCAGTGTAGGGAATCTGAACTGACATTACTTATTGGCTGAAACTGGCATTTAAATCAAAATTTCTGTTTCATTTTTGGAGTACTGAGTGTAGATTTATGAGAATAAAAATCTAATTATATCACTGTAGCATCAGGCTGCAACATAACAAAAGTGAAGGGGGTCTGAATACCTCCTAAATTAACTGTATTTTTCATTTACACTGATGCAGTAATGCATATAAAAGAAGTTCATTGTTAGATATGTATTTTACATTGAAGCGTCAAACTTTGCATTTGTTTGGCAAGAATTAAAACCTTTAAAGCACTTAAGACATTTTGAAAAGTATGAGAAAAGGATTTACTCAAGTAAAATGCAGTTTTTTATTCTTCTTAGGTAGATGTGTATTTTGTACCTCCATTTTCTTTCTCTTCTAATGTTGCACTGTTAAAAGCATGTCAAATATTAACACATGTGTTTGATCATTGCTTTATTGAAATTAACTCAATTGATTGACTCATTTTTGTTTTCTTTTTAGTTATTATTTTACATGAGCTAATGCTAACAATATACATTTTTGGAGGGTGTTTTTTTTTCCAATGGAATGGAATAAAATAAATAATAAGCAGAACTTGTAATGGGTCAATAATATGCTCTACACACTTTTTGTATACACTCAGGGTGTTCATGGCTAAAAATGTCCCATTGAAACCCATTAAAAACATTAAAACCACATTTTTAATCCTCCAGTCATCACAGTTAAACACAAAACATGCATTTTTATGATTTTAGGCTTTTATTCTTGCGACATTGTTTCCAATTTGCTTTTTTTTCCTGTTTATCACTAAATGTCAGCCATTCCCTACTTGGCATCAGGGAAAATGGAATGCTTTCCCCCTAGTTTCTTAACCATGGTACACATTTATTAAAGTGTTGAAATAAAAATAAAAAATTAATAATATCCCATAAAATCAAAGTTTTTCATTAGTAACATAACCATATAGTATATGTGATGAATAAAATCAAAGTTATTGCTCATTATTAAAATAATCAAAGCTGTGATAGTAACTTTGCTGTGATAATAACTTTAAGGGAAATTCGATTTGTAGTTAGAAAAGAATATTTTGTTTTTGTGTGTGTTTTCTAAATTTGACACATCAGAGTTTTGCAATTAAACTGACATTTAACGGGTTAAATTTACCTAAAATAATTTATGTTTTTATTTATATTTATGATCAGGTGTGATACAGATTAAAAGATTTATGCAAAAAAAAAAAAAATGGAAAAAAATGTACAATTTTTTTTTTATTGTTATTTATTTAATATTTGCTTCCAATTTTGGTCATGGACACCCTGAGTGTAACCTTTTTTTTTTTTTTTAATAATCTGAAGGATAATATCACTAATGATATAATGATATCAAATCAAAATATTTTACATAACTTTGGTCAATGGATTAACAGTGCACAAATGCATCTTTTCATTTTTCATTCTTTATCTTTTAGATCTTTATTTTCGCTATTAAAAGTACATTTTGTTTGTTTTTTTCAAGACCTGGTTGTGTTTTTCTTGTTTCCTGTGTGCTGGCTTTCTCACAGAAATGTTTGTTCAGAAAAACCCATCTAGAAACCCCCATATGGATGGACACATTTATGACAACGCACATTGAATACAATGCCATTAGTTCAAAAGCTATTAATCCACAGTAGCATGAATTTGAATATGAGGGTTCAACATGCTTTATGCTATGAAAGAGGAGGCTGGGGTGGAGGAGGTGAAGCTTTTCCATCAGCAGCAGTGTGATGTATCAGCATTAATGCTAGCAGGGATAAATGAGAAGTACATCATATTTAAATGAGCCGCTGTGTTGAAAGAAAGAGCTGTGATTGGCTGTGGGAGCTGGGAGGCAGTAATTAGGATCAGCTGGCCATCAGCTGATCATAGCTGGGCAAATGAACTAACGCTAGACTTAGGATCACAAGGAAAACAGCCATTATCACTGTAAAACCATATTTTCATTAAAAAACGAGGGATTAGATCAAGAGAAGCACCCAAATGTGGTTTGTTATCACACCAAGAAAAGAGATAGATAAAATGTGTTGATGTTTGTCCACTTAGGGCTTCCATATTTTACTTTTTCTTTACATTACTGTGACAATAGTCTTCATATTTATGATGACAAAATGCATGAATAGTGATAGAAGCTTTAATCCCCTTAGTTAATTGATGAAGTGTGCTAAAGTGAGAACAGGAAGTCATAACTAATTATGAGCCCCGCTGATCAACCAATTAGATTTAATTAACCAAGAGCATCTGTGAGACACTTGAGTTTTTAATTCACTTAAGGCACATTTATTCACCCTGATCTACTTAAAAACATGACAAAATCATTTAATTATTCACTGACTAGTCTCATAATGGATCAGAGTTGTCTCATAAAAAGTGTGACTTAAAGATCAGGATGTTCTATCCACCACGTTTTTTGTTTTTATTATGAAAATGTATAGTTCCTAGCTGGTTTAAAAATGTCTCCACTGCAGTAGGATACATTTCATTTTGCTATAAATGAGCATTTTAGAATCATATACTGTATATTATCTGTAGCAGCGTCTGACAGAAATGCTAAAATTCATCAAATATCCCAATGTTGGGAGGTTGAGTCTACCCAAAGGTTTCCTCTCTCAGGAACTTTTTCATTAATTCATCAGTGCACTCCGGTGGCCTCGGCTTGTTATTGTAATCAACACGGACAAAAGCCTCCGATGAATCCATCTATTTATTCATGAGACCGGGTTCATTATCACCCACCTTTTTGACGGGAATTACAAGTAAAGGCTCGTCCTCAGACTCCAGGTCTTCTTCACTTTGATAGCACAGAAGAGTTTGGCCCCTGAGGACGCTGTAGACATTTTCCCAGCAATTAAGGTCCTCTTCAAGCTGAATGAGAGCGAGGAGGAGAGTGATTCAGTGAATAATAATGTGATATGATATTTGAAAAGTCACCAGGAGAGATTAGAGTTTTCTAAAACTGTCACCTTAACCCTGAGATGTCCGCTCATGACGGGCTGGATCATGCACAGAGGCTGAGCCATGAGGCGGCAGCACATGTTCCCGTACAGAGGCAGCCAGTAGGGGCAATCCTCTGGAGGAAAGAGAGGTTAAAAGGTTAGTTCAGTTTTGTGTCGTTGGGTTGTATCAGGTTCTTGGCAATAGTCATGGCACTACCCTCCAGAGATCTCAGTGTAGGTTTCCCTTTTCTGGAGACAATAAGGAGGCTAGACTATGCAGCACTTCAGATGGTGTCAGTTGCGCCTCATAATTTAGAGAGTTTTAGGTGAAAATACACTATTTGGACAAAAGTGTTTGGCCACACTAGTTGATTTTTCAATCAGACCCATTGAGAGGCACCTGGCTGCAGCCCTCTCTGGTGGGGTGTTTTGGGCTGTTACAGACCTCTACCTTGACCATGAGGCAGGAAGTGACGTACTAATCCACCCAAAACCTTGTGGTGTGTTTGATTTGATACCCCCCCACTATAACCCTAGCTTTTAGGATTCAGGTGCCCAACCCTAGCCCTTTTGCGATGATTTGTGGCTCTTCATGGAATGGGTTTCCATGGCCGAGCAGCTGCATGCAAGCCTCACTTCAACAAGTCCAGTGCCATGCATTGGATGAAGCGGTGTAAAGGACACCAACACTGGACTGTGGAGCAATCTAAATGTGTTCTGTGGAATGATGAATCATGCTTCTCTGTTTGACAATTGGATAGTGGATTTTGGGTTTGGCGGATGCCTTCCTGACTGCCAATTGTGAAGTTTTCTGGTGTAGAGACAATGGTATGGGGCTGTTTTTCAGAGTTTGGGCTAGGGCCCTTAAAGACATGGTTTCATGAGTTTAGTGTGGAAAAACTTGACTGGCCTGCACAGATTCCTAACCTCAACCCCATTGAGCACCTTTGGGATGAACTGGAATGGCGATTGTGAGCCAGGCCTTCTAGTCCAACATCAGTGCCTGACCTCATAAATGCTCTGAAGAATGAATGGGGAAGAAATTCTCCAAAAATATTCCAAAATCTTGTGGAAAGCCTTCCAAGAAGAGTGGAGAGTACATGTATTTGAGTACAATGTCATTAAAGTCCCTGTTGGTGTACTGGTCAGGAGACTGAATACTTTTGTCGATACAGTGCAGGTTAAAAATCAGCCCCAGTTCAAGTCCAGCCTGTGGCTCCTTTCCCATGTGTTTCTCCCCTAATCTCTCATCCCAGGACTTGAAATACTGAGTTTAAGGATATTCAGCAGGGGAAAGTAAAGAGAGACACAAAAGAAAGGTGAAGACTCACCTGTTGCTGCTACGAACAAATCATGGGTCTTAAATCCTTCCTTGACGTGATCAATTGTCAGAGTTGTGTAAGCCAGCAGGTTATACTTCGGCCCCCTGAAGACAGACATTGTGGAGAGACTTATTCCTACTTTCAAAGGGTTTAACATCTAAACTTGTATCTTAAGTTTCAGAGTGAATTGATGTCCTTACATTCGTGACATGTTTGGAGATAGAGGCGGCGAAACATTTCCAGGTCCTGCAAACCCTGCATTCAACACCGATCCACAAGCCGCTGCAGACTCTAATGCAGCACGGATCTTCTTCCCAGAGGTGCCTCCCAAAGAACCCCCCAGGTAGCTCCCTCTCCGGGCTCCAAGAGTCCCCGGGGGGAAGTCCTCGACTGCACTGCAGCTGTAGAGCTCGAAACGAAGCTGGAAGCCTGGACCGGCCTCCTTACTGCTCAAACACAGAGATGTGCATATAAGAATGCATGTAACGTTGTTGAGCAGAACAGAAACTTAAAAGTCAGAAGAGTGACTTGCAATATGACGGTGTCTTCAAAACAGATGTCAGTTAAAGTCCTGTCCACCATCACCATGTCAGTATCGTAGATTTCTGTGCCACACTGCAGCAGGCAGAACACAGCACAGCGATGGAGCTCTGCAAAAGGACAGAGAGAAACTGCACTTTATGTCATATTGCTCTAATTCTAGCCACTTTTGCATGGTAAGAACCCTATAGATGACATTACTTTCAGTCCTTTTCATGCATTGTTACAACCTTTATCTTCACAATTACAAAAAAAGAACAATGACGACGATGTTAAGAAGGTTTCCATATAATCTAATACAATCTTTTTATCCATATAATGTCAATTAAAACTACTCTGACTTACCCCCTTTGTTTTTGAAGTACTCTGAGTCTTTCCACATCAGAGGGATTCGCAGGTCTGCAGAGAGCAGATATTAGTGTTAGAATATATAAGGTGAAAATCATGCAATAGTTTAGTACCTTTTGAAGTGGAGTTGTATGAAGTACTTTTCAATTCTAAAGGCAATAACCAAAGAAGATGCACTGTGCCTACTGTTAAAGAGCAAAAACTAGGCTAGAATAGCAAACCTCTTAGCCTTAATGTGCTGTGTCCATTGTTAAGTCTTTAAAGTTTTATAGTGTAAAACTGTCTCAAAGTACAGCAGCACTTTGCTGCGTCAACCACAGCCCTTTACTGCTCCGGCCTCCTGATGGCCATCCTCCAGGCCTGCGCCCCATCTCTCCAGGTATTTTCCTCGCTGACCCATTTATGATGCATGCAACCACCAGGTCCTGAGCACCCAGTATGCAGTCAGTGAGCTGGATCAGGCCTGGGAAACTGCACCAGATACCTGTATCAAATTCTCTATTGGACTGAGGTCTGGGCTTTGGCCCGGCCTCTCCAGAAGGTTCACCTTTGTGTCTTCAAACCATTTCTGTGTAGCTTCTATTGTTTGCTTCGGGTCATTGTCTTGTTGGAAAATAAATCTTCTCCCAAGTAGTTCTCTTGCAGACTGACTAAGATTATCCTCCAGGATTATCCTATATTTTGCAACATTCATTTTACCCTCAACCCCAATGTTTATTTTGTCAACTAAAATTATGACTAAACATTTTCATCAACAGCTTTTTTTCCATGACAAAAACTAGACAAAGACTAACAAAATAGATCTGTGATGACTAAAACTGACAAAAACTAAGTTTAGTTTTCATCGAGATGACTATAACTAGAGTAAAATGTAACGTAGTTCTCGTCAGACATTCAAAATTCCTGATATTTCTCCACTGTGGGTAAATCTGTCAAAAACAATGCAGCTGTAGCTGTTCTGCCTCTCAGCTGTAGAAAGCAGGGACCCCAGGTTTTGCAGGTTACAGAGAACACAGCACCATGACTTGGTACCAGATTTAAGCGAGTAAATAAATAGACTAAAAGTTAAGACAAAAATGTGGGGACTTTTTATGGACTAAGACTAGACTAAAATATTTTTGAGTTTTTGTCAACAAAAATTAGACTAAAACTAAAAAGGGTAGAAATGACTTAAATGTGACTAAAACTAAAAGATATTTTGTCTAAAGACTAAGACTAAAATAAAAAAATAGCTGCCAAAATTAACACTGAGCAACCCTTACAAGCCATCCAGGGCTGGAAGCCAAGAAGCATCCCCACAGCATGATGCTGCCACTGCTGTGCTGCACAGTGGGGAAGGTGTGCGGTGTTTGCTGTCCGCCAAGCATAGTGTCTTTTCTGATCGCCAAAAAGCACCATTTTGGTCTCATCAGACCAAAGAACTTTCTTCCAGTTGGCCATGGCAACCTTCCACATGCCTCTTGGTGAACTCCTGTTGAAATTTAATCTGAGTTTTCTTCAACGGCGGCTTTTTCTTTGCCACTCTCCCATAAAGCTGGTGAAGTTTGGAACTCCTTCAGAGTAGTCATAGTGATCTTGGTGGTCTCTTTCACTAGTCTCCTTCTTGCACGTTCACTCAGTTTGTGAGGACGGTCTGATCTAGGCTGATTTACACATGTGCTATTCCTTTCATCTCTTAGTGATAGATTTTACTGAACTCTGGAGGATGTTCAGTGCCTTGGAAATTATTTTGTATGCATCCACTGACTGATACTTTTCAAAAACCTGTTCTCTGAGGTGCTTGGAGTGTTCTTTTGTCTTCATGGTGTAATGGTAGCCAGGAATACTATTTAATTAGAGACTAGTGACACAGGTGCCACTTGGGACACCAAGTGATTCTAGTATATTGACCATGATCAATTAATAAAATCAATAAAAGGGTAAAACATCCATTTTTATTGGCTCTGAACATGAAGCAAAAGTAGCCTAGCCTCTATATTGGCACTCCATCAGTCCCTCATTAGCAGGGCCACATTTGCATCTCCTGTTATTAGTATCCTGACCATTATCAAGTACTTTACCACCCTACTGAAAAAAATTAAAAACCATCAGTTTCAGACCTTTTTATGGAAGCTTACCTGAAAGCGCCAGTTTCCCCAGACATGGCACCACGTCTTCAGAAGACCTGCAGTGGAAGAAATAAATCAGCTGTTCAGCTCTGCATTCATACTGCTCAGGCATCCATACAGCAGAGTACAGAATGTACAGATGATAAAATTACACAGACATCTGGGCGAACTCGTTCAGAAACAGCGCAAATTACAGTCTCCAGAAGAGAAATAACATGCTTTAACATATCTGTTTCAGATATGAAGAAAACTGATTCTTAGTTGATATAAACCATCATCTCGATCATGTTTTCTAGCATATTGTATGTCTTTTGTGTCAACAAAGGCATAATTACCTGCTTCTCAAGTCGGCCAAATTAGTGCCTATTCTGTTACATGAACATCTGCTTTGAAACACAATACATAAAGCAAACCCACACATCATATCATAGCATTGTCTCTGGGTATTTAAGACTTCAAGGGTTGAGACAGTGGGCATGCCTGCCCTCTGGTGGCTGGCTGAAGGAATGTGAAAAATTCACCAATGCTTGCTTTCTAGGACTGTACTTATGGGGCTTTTTGGTTAGGGAGCTGTTTGAACTCTCTAAAATAAAGGAAAGGAGCTTCAGTGCTTCCTTTATCATCTCATTTAGCAGTTTGCACATTGAAGCATCCTTTACCAAAGGAAGAAGAGGAAAATGTGGCCCATAATTCCTTTCATCAGCTTAATTTAACCTCCTAAGACCCTGCTTGTACATGAGGAAAGAACATTTGCTGAGATAATTGCCCAGAATGTCCAGTGAAGTTGAAGTAATTACCTGACAATGTTGGGAGAATTTGCTAGGGAATTTGTTTGGGTGCTTTGGGAATTTTCTTGCAAATTTTCAAAGAAATGTTGAGGATATATTTGTATTTTTGGGGGAGTTTCATTTGAAATTTTGGGTATTTTTTTTCATAGGACTTTGTGTCCATTATTTTCATGGAATTTCAGGAAATGTATATTTATTTTGGAAATTTGATTCTAAAAAGCATAGGGAAATTGGCCTTGAAATCCTACGGGATTTGCTTTAAAATATTCTGGAATTTACATGATTTTGTTGGGGGAAATATTTATTGGAATGTTTCGGCTTTATAATAAAATTTCACTGAAAAGTTAGTTGAATATTTCAATAAACTGAGGGTAAATTTTGATGGGATGCTTTAAAAAAATGTTCAGGAATTGTCATCCAAATTTCTGACTATTCCTTTGAAATTTGAGGAAATTTGTGTGGATATTTGGGGAAATTTGGGGGAATTTTTTAAGTATTTATTGGAATTTTGGAGATAGGTTTGTATCTTGTCTTAGTAGTATTCCATTTGATATTTTGGCTGAATTATTTGTTCGTATGTTTGTTTGTTTGTTTGCTTGTTTTAACCTTTTTTTTTTTACTTTTGTTTTTTTCTATGTTAATCTGAATTACAGTAATTCTGCATTTTTAGGTATTCTAATGGAATTTTGATAAATTAACTTGTAAATTGTAGGGAATTTGATTGGCCATATGTGATGGGGGAGTAAAATTGCACCTTTTTTTATTTTTTAGGAAGGAATTTTAGGGGCAATTACTTCTGAAATTTGGGGAAATTGCTTTGATTTTTTTTATTATTATTATTTTGCATTTCAATATGAATTTTAAAAACTGATCGGATGTTTGGATGGATGTGTTTGAAGTTTTTTGGTATTTTTATGGAAATATGGCAATTTGGTAAGCTTAGTCAGAAATGTTTGAAAATTTGATAGGGAATTTTAGAGTTCATTTTCTTTGAAATCTTGGGGAATTTGCTTTTAAATATTATTTTGAATTTAAATGGAAAACTGGGGTAAATATTCATAGGAATGTTTAGGGTGTCTTGTGACATTTGGGAAATATCTGAAGTTTTGGGTCACTTTTTGTGGGATGCTTTAAATTCTTTTTTAAGAATTTCCACTGAAATTTGGGGTCATTTCTTTAAAATTCTAGGAAATTCATTTGCGTATTTTCAGATGTTTCCATGGAAATTCTGGGGATATGTCTGTATCTTTAAGGGAGTTTCATTTGAAATTGTGGTCATTTTTTTTTTTTTTTTTTTTCGTTTCCATAGGAAATGTTTGGGTAAATGTATGAGAAATTTTTAAGGCATTTTTCATTTCAGGTGTTTCCATAGAAATTTTGGGGGTATGTTTTTGTTTTTCAGAGATTCATTTTAAATTTTGGCAGAATGTGGGGGAGGAGGAGGGCAGATTCACATAGGAACTTAACGCTGCACTTAACATGAATCTCAGACCAGGTTTTAGCTGCTTTTGTAGTCCAGTATCAGTGGACTGTAGCATCCACCCAGTTTAAGTGCAGACAAATTCCTTTATCCCCTCAGTCGTCCTTCCCTCTTATTTACACTTTTCCTCAATGCTATGACGTCTTATTATGAGGTCAAGGAAAAGTGGAGAAGAAAAACCCTGAGGGTTCATTTTCTGGCCTTTCAAATGGACCCCCAGTCTCCTTTCCTTCCTTCGTCTGATAATAAAAGCATCTACTCACTACTAAAGACGCATATCCTTGCACTGCGTCTGACCTGTGCTCCACTCGGTGCAGGATCTGAGCCTTCCTCATCCTCTGGAGTTGGCTCAGCAAGGCCAGAATGCGGGTATTGCAGGTGAGCAAGCTCTTGGAAGCCTCCAGGGCCTGTTCTCTCCTGGAGCAGAATCCCAGCAGCTTACTGGCTCCTTCCCGCATTCTCACCTCCTTCTCAATCTGCTTCAGCACCACTTCATCCTGGAACAAAGAACATTCTTGTCATTAACTAATGGTGACAATATTCATAATCTTTGGACTAAAAGGAAAAAGATAAGCTGCTTAGAGCTGTGGGGGCTAGAAGAGAGAATTATAATGCTCTCAGAAACCAGAGAGTCAAAAGTCAAAGTGTGACTACACGGCATTCTTTGTCCACACAGAAATATTTCAACAACTATTGAAAAGACTGACAGGAAACTCTGAATATGTGCTCATAGTTCCCCGAGGAATCAATCCAGCAGACGGTGATGATCCTTTGACTTTACATCTAGCATAATAAAGAGGTTGGATCAAGGCCGCCCATAGATGGGGGGCTACCACATGGGGGGCCCATGTAGCTCAGCAAAAACCTGTAAACCATGCTCTAATTTTAACCTAAATTATCAGAATAGTTAGAGCCAATTATCAGTATGGTTGGAGCGACATATAAGACTTGTTTATTGTTGCCATGGAGCGCTTGATGTTACATAAAGACATCCACATAGTGACGTGGGAACCCACTCGGCATTTCAAGATTGAGATGAGGCCAAACATGCCACTCCGTTCACCCACCTCCATGAGCTCAACAAAAAACACACTCCATATGGTGCATTTACTATTCTATACTATACAGTCTACTGTCATTTTGGTTTCATGGATGAATTTCACTCAGTGAGGGAGAAAAGATGTTAAAAGTGCTGTTCCTATTTTGTGCCGTAAATGGAGCTCAGCGAAAGCTCAAGCAGGAAGACTGTTTCTACTCATTCATATCAGCCAGTCGTTCGAGTAAGGACACTGGAACTCTCCTCCACCCCAGCTACCTCCATTCAGTCAGTCAGCATCTAGTCCACATCCTCAGAGGTCTGCATACATCGGTCCCCTCCTCCAAGCCACCTCATTGTTCCTGGTCCAGCTTTTCATAAGTCTACTCCTCATCTGATCCTGCATCCCTCATCAATACCAACGGTGTCTAGATCATCCTGACGTTTGCCTCACTACCCCTTTATGGAATCATCATAATATAGTCTAACTGCCAAAGGCTTGGCACGTTTCTCTTTTATTAAATTTGTTAAATAAATTATTGTTAAATTCGTATGAAGTTTTACCTGATTTAAATGGTCCCAGAATGCTCTGGGAGTAACTTGCAGCATTAAACAGAAAGGTCACAACTCGTATGAGATTCATCCATGAAACCAAAACATCAGTTACTGTTTTGTAAATGCACCACCCCGGGCAGCAGAGTTAACGTACTGTGTTTTTAAGTGCTTCTGTCCAATAACAACTGTCTTTTTGCTGGCCTGGCAGCACTCAAGCCCTCCAACCATCCATCTTCTTCCACTTATCCAGGATCAGGTCCCAGAGGAAGCTGGCAGGGTAGGTCAACCCAGACGACCCTCTTTCCAGCAAGGTTTTCCACTTCCTCCTGGGGGATTCCAAGGCCAGATGGGATATATAATCCCTCCGGCAAGTTTTGGGTCTTCCTGCCGCCCAGTCTCCATTGTACCTGACCCTCGTGCTTATCCCTGCAGGTGGTGGGCCCACAGGGTGGAGGCCACATGTTGTCTTTTCAGACTGAGCCTGACCAGGCCCCAAGGAGTAAAGCCCTGCTTCAGGGGGCACCCCAGTTTCCCTATTCCAGGCAAAGTGACTCCAGACTGTAGGTTCCGACTCATAAGGGCAGTCACGAATCAGTCTTCATCTGGACCCTACCTGGGGACCAGTTTACCTTGGGAGACCCTACCAAAGGCAACATAGCTTGGGGGTTCACTGGAGCGAACAAACCCCTCCACCACAATAAGGTGGCGATTCTCTGAGTCCTCAACAGCATTCATTATGGCAGCTGTTTTGAATTCCGTCTTTTTTCTTTTGATCACAATGTTCTTAAGTTACGGTCACAATTTAGTCATCTTTAACCTTTAAAGTTTGGTTTATGTCAACGAAAAGTCCTTTGATTTTTTTACTTTTTGTCACAATGTTTAAATAAAATGCTAAACAATATAAAAGACTCCCGTCCTACCATTAGGGGGTCAGAGGGTTCATTCTTCTACCATAATAGCTCAACATCCACCAGATAAATTGGCCCTCAATTTGTCAAATTCATGGCTACTAGATAATCTCTCCTACTGACTGACTCTGTGACGACAACATGTTTGAATGAAATGCCTTAAAAACTGGAAGGATGACCTTCATATGTGTGGAGGCAGTAAATGAAGCTCCCAGTGCTCAGGTGAAAAAGCTGACTGTTGAGGGATTGATCAAGTGACGCCAAAAATACTTTGATATTTGGGGCAAATATGTCACTCAAAAACTGAACTCCATTGTGATTAATGTAGCAAACACCCAAATTTCCATACATCTAAGTTCTCATTCTCACAATAAAGTAGTTAAACATCCACCAGATGGTTTGGCACCACATTTGGCACATTCAGGTCTATAAGAAGCTTTGTCTTTCAGGTTTAATTAAAAAGTCTGTCGAAACCACGGCGGCTTCAAAAGTCCTCTTAAGTACTCGAATAGCTGCCGTTAGCATTTTCGACAGCATGGGTAGCACCTTCGCATCATTTTGCACAAAGCACCACTATGTCTAAGCACATCCCAGTAAAAGAATTAGCAGGTTTTAGACTCTGAGAATAAAATCCTCTACTCCCTCACTGCTCTAACTCATGTCTGAAGAGTTCTGTGTAGAAGACTAAATCCTGAGGCTGTAGCCAGGAGAACATTTCCAGGAAATCATTAAATGTTTTCCCTGCACTCTCAATGACGTCATTGCTGTTCTGTTTTTCATTTTTGTTCGGGGGATGACGGCCATCATATGGTATCATAATGTGGTGGCATACCATAGGTCAGGGCGTCAAACTCAATCACAGCAGGGGCTGGATTCTGGATTCAGGTCTAACCTGAGAGCCTAACAGGGTCAACATTTAACCATAACTGTCAAGCTCATTTTCACCAGTAATAAAATACGAAAAAACAAACAAAAAAACAAACAAACAAACAAACAAAAAACAGCACTGATGATAAATCATTTGGAAATTCAAAAAAGTAAAAATGATAAGTTTAAAGGCTCGAATATAAGATAAAAATTCAATTTGTTAGTTCAAAAGATCAGAACACAATATTATAAATAGAAAAATAATGTTTTAAAAAAACAAATATATGAGGAGAAAATTAAAATCAGTTTGAAAGGTCAAAAAATGAGATCAAATTTGAAAACATTAGTTTAAAGGTCAAAATATTACTTAAAACTTTCACTTGTGAGTCTGTTAGGTCAAAATATGGGATTAAAAAGACAAAATTAGGAGTCAAAAATGTCAAAATATATGCCAGAATTAAAACTGATGACTTACAAAGTTAAAAATATCACTTAAATTTAAAATTGGGAGTCTAAACGGTCAAAATATGATATAAAAAGTAAAAATTATTAATTTAAAATGTCAAAATATAAGAAAAAATTGAAATCATGAGTTTAAAAGTCAAGATATTGAATTAAAAAGCCAAAGTAAAGAGTTGAAAAGGTCAAAATATGACTTAAAATTTTAAATTGGGAATCTTAAAGAATAAAATGTGACATATAAAGTCCAAATTATGAGTTTAAAAGGTCAAAGTATGAAATAAGGATTCAAAATCATAAGTTTGAGTCTTAATCTTGAGATGCAAAATTGAAAATACTAAATAAAAGTACTTATTTCTTTCCCAACATTCTTGACTTTTTATGAAATATTTCTTACTCTTTACTCTTTCAAGTTTTTATGGCTTAACAAGAATTTGTTAAATAATCAAGTTGAAGTTTACATTTTTATACTGGAGGAAATCTGCAGACCTCATACTGGTGGGCCAGTTATAATCAAATATGATATGATCTTGCTGGCCAGATATAATCGTTCCACGGCCGGATTTGGCCCCCGGGCCTTGAGTTTGACACCCCTGCCATAAGTAATCAAATTGTACTATATCTAAACATTGTATTATATTGTATTGCATGGTAAACATGGTATCATACTGTACTGCATATCATATTGCACCACTGCATATCTTATCACGTTGCGTCATATTGCTTCATTTCCAGGGGAGGAAAGTAGCTAATAACATTTACTCAAAGTACTGTAACTGAGTAGCTTTTTGTGTACTTGTACTTTTTTGAGTAGTTTTTAAAACCACTACTTTTACTTTAATTTGGGTGTATTTTGAGTGATGTATTGTACTTTTATTCAGTCAGTCAGTACTGTATTTTTAAAAGCATCAAGAATTGAGTAAAAAATAAACACTGAAAGCCACAACAAGGAGGTCCAAGCTTTTCTGCCAACAAAATGAAAACGACCAGTCATTTGTAAATGGGGGAGCTTTGACCTGAAAAATAACAACTCTTACCAAAGAAGCAAGTATGTTTTTTATTAATTTGAGTGGTAGATAGCCCTCTGAAGAATGGGCTCCAATCCCTTTTGTTAAAAAACAGAAATAAACTGGGTTAAAAAATGGCTAGAATACGTTAAGTAGTAGAAATCGGTTAGAAATGGCAAATATTTGATAAAAAATGTCAAAAAAAAAAAGCAAAAAGTGGGAAAAATGGGTTTAAGTGGCAAAAACAGAAGTAAATAGTGGTAAGGGGAATTAAAAAGTGGCTGAAATTACTTTAAATTGGCATAAATGGGGGTAAAATGTGGTGAAATGGGATGAAAATTGATATAAACGGGTAAAAAAAGGTTGACCAAGGAAAAATGGGCAGACATTGGCAGAAATGGGCAGAAATTTGCAAAAATGAGCATATCACATAGTGAAATGTGGTTGAAATGGGCGTAAAATTTGGTACAAAGTGGTTAATAGAGGCAATAATGGGTCAAGAGAGGCCACATTAGGTGTAAAGTGGCAAAAACAGGCAGAAAAAAAGTGTTGGCAAGGGTCTGCAATGGGAAAAAATTGGTTTTAAGTGGCAAAAATGTGTTAAATTTGGCAAAATTTTCGGGAAAAAGTTACAAAAACTGGTCAAAATAGCAAAATTGGTTTAAAGTGGCAACAGTGTAATTTTAAAAAATATTCTTAGGTTTTTACGGCATCTTGTGACCCCCTCTTAGTGTCTCGTGACCCCTCATGGGGGGGTCGTTGAGAACCACTGGTACTCAGTACACAGTACTCTACCATATCCCATGGTATCCGATGGTAACACACACTATCAGATCGTATTGTATTGTATCATGTCCTCCTGTGTTGTGTGGTATGTTATTGTATCGTGTCATGCTGGACAGGATCATATTGCATCACATTGACTTGTTCATTAGCTACCATGCCACATTACTTGGAAACTTCTGCGTGGATTACAGAGGGAACCTCAGAGGACTCTCCATATCATATGTTCATGGTTTTGGTTCATATCAGTGATTGCTAAATGGCTGCAGCAGTGCATTGTTAGAAACTCTTAGTCAGTTACAAGCAGACATGTTGAAAGAAACATGCAGACCGCGCTAAAAACTCAAACTTACACTAACAAAGTGGAGGAGCACGATTGGTATTTCCCTTTCAGGTAGTTGTCACTGATGGTGATAATATATCTGACTGCCATTACATCATAGGTAAGCAGTCACCATCATGAGCCGTGTGACTTTGAAACACCGCTGATCCTTCAACTCAAAACACCCCAAACCAAACCTGTTACATAAGCGCCCCGTCCTCATGGGGTGACAATGCAAAGTTAGTGCATCAGACTAATCTCTGGATGCAGTCCAGCTGTCAGAGCTATACGACCTGCCGGGGCTCTGACACAGTTTCAGGTGAGTTTGTCAAAACAGAGAAAAGACACGGAGCGTGTGTGAACTTTGCCCTCTTTACTTCATACAATCTTACATTTTATTACATCTACAGCATTTCCTGTTCTTTGATAGAGTCTGCAAAGAAAAACATTATACAAAGTAGATGGAATTCATTGATGGAATTCTTCATTGATAATCTCTTTAGTAGCTTTTATTCTTAACCGGCTATAAATAGATCTAAATACTGATGGATTTGAGGGATCTGTTTGATTTTTTTTATGTCATTGTTTGGGCTGACTGATGACTTTTAATCACCCAGTACAAACCATGAAGAGACAAAAGCAATGTTTTTCCCATTAGCATCTTAAATGATTATCTAAATGTATGATTTTTACACATTTTCTTACATTATACTTCTTAAGATGAAAGCAGGGTCGTTTAACTTTGCGTTTCCTTTTTAATATATTTCTAAGTCATGGGTGTTTGTTATGTAAGACTTCAGCTATATGGTGACCATCAGAGTGGCTTACTTGCTTGTGTGTGGCATTATTAACATACCACACAAGTTTAGAGAAGTACAGCTTAGGAATCAGAGGTTCCTTTCATAATTCAGCCATGTTTTAAGGCTTAAGCTCTGTTGATATGCGGTTCTTTTGGTCTTAATTGCCCCATAAGAATTACATAAGGTTTAGTTCATTCAGCTGGTTTACTGAAATCCTCCATAGGTTTGTGACATCATGTTATATTATGAGGGATCACTGGTTGAAATCAGTCCAGAAACCAATATAAAACTCCTACGATTTCATGGAGAGTCCTGTTATTCTACACTTGTAATGAAGCTGAAGTTATGTTTTGTGCACTCCTTCAGCCTTCAGTCACTCCTAAAAGCTACTTCTGATCATGCAAGATGGACTCTAGACCTACACAGCTTAGAGTCAGCATCACCAATCCAATATGGTGACAGTTTCTACCAGAGGACACATCATCCTTCCATCAAAGGGCACGTCAGGTATGGGAGCATATGCCAGTTTGGCACTTCGCCACTTCACAATGGTCCTGTAATGCTCTGGACTCCTGATGACCATCCTCCAGACCTGTGCCAGGCCCATGCTCCACCTCTCCAGGTATCCTTCCAGCTGGCCCCTACAAGATGCACACAGTTGCCCCCAGTATCTAGACCAGCACACGGGGTCCTGGGCACCCAGCAGTGAGCTGGATCAGGCCCGGGGAAAGCGTGCCAGGTGCTTGTATAAGAATTTCTGGCAGCTGACGCTTCCCATCCCTGCTTTTCTGAGCATGCCATCATTATACACACGGTCCTGCCAACAGTACCTAAAAGTGCGCTGAAGAGAAGTCGTCCCAATGGAGTCTAGTTGGTGTCTCTGGTATTAGGCAACGACCAGGCCTCACAAGAGTAAAATAAGACTAGAAAGACCACGTACCAAAAGACTCTGGCTTTTGTCCACATGCCCAGATACCAGGAACGGCACATATCAAAGGGGAATAGTGGTTCTTAGAGTCTAACAATGATGTGACGGCCGGAGCATTTTCTTTATCCATTTTTACTGCTGAAGCATCGGACAAAGAGTGGAGTGTTTCTCAGCTAATCCTTCAGACTGAGGTACACAGATCCCATTGTTTTGCTATATCTTAAAGCCATTTATTCATTTTTAATCCAATTTTTAAAGTCATTGACAATCATGTTTTCCCACTGGCTTCATATGATTGCTCTTCACTGCCAGGTCCCAGCCTGGGGGGCAGGACCTCCTACAGGGGGCACCAGAGATCTCCAAGACAGTCTGGCTGCGAATCTCCACTGTCAGGCCTAAAGTGAAAGGCTATCCTTGGCACGGTACAATTTTATTAATTCTTAAAAGTTGGAAAAGGTATCTGTATGGTCCTACTGGGCATGTAGACAGTTCCAGTTGAAACAAAAAAAAATTACAAAATAGAATCTAGTAGACACTTCCAGTTTAAGTATTCGAGTATAAATTTCCCATCAGGCCTGGCAGTGTTTCAAATTCATGGCTAGACGTGGCCAGCTGGGTGATCTACTACTGTGTAGTTCCCTAGAGTCCCGTCTCTTTTTGCATTCTTTGTATGGGATGGAAATAAAGAACGTTGGCTCAGCACTTCAAAGGTTCATAGGTGTAAAGCAGGAAACCTTCCACAATAAGGGTGTGAGACTCCTCCTCCTTAGTCTCAGAGTTTGGGATGATCTTCCAGGGTGTTATTAACGCCATGAGATTCCTAAACTTCACCGGGTTCCCCAACCATGCGTAAATCACACTCATCATAGCGTCTATGTCCAGAGCACTGATGACTTGAAGAATCCTGATGGACCACTCAACAATTGGGCAGGCTTTTGATCAGTCAGTCACTGATGCCGATGATGTACTGCATGATTTCAAAGTGGTTAGAAAGTCACAGAGAGTTCAATGAAACCGTGAGTGCAGGGATGGTCGCTTCCACAGAGAGAGAACCATCTGCTCGCTGCTACTGCTGCATATACTTTAAGTTTTTGCTAAAGTAATTATTAAACACTTATAAAATGCTGTATAAAATGATCTTTTGGTAAGAAAAACACATGTAGACCTATTTTCTTCAGGGTTTAAACAATTAAACAGTTAAAATAAATGTTGATTTTTGACAGTGATGTTGGCGATGAGCTCAACTTTTGTTTGGTACAAAAAAAGCTCCAAGGAAAACATTTGGAAAACCATTCCTGCTTTGCAGGTGCTTTTAAAAACACCTCCTATTAAAGAAGTCCTTTGGGACATCAGTAAAGGACATCACATTCTGCCTTTATGCGTTTTTAAAGATGGCACTGCTATGAATGTTTCCCCTGAGTCCTTATTAAAAGTGTCAGAGAGTTTTCAGAGGATAGGAGTTTTCTCTAAGTCATTTCCAAGGGGATTTAAAGGAACGATGCAAATAAAAATATCATTTCTTTAAACAAAGCATTGCCTTTTTGATATGCAAATTACCTGCAACTATCTTTATGATAAAAATAACCTTTATCTATCAAGCACTTTATAAAATCAAAGTTGTGAAAGTGCTTTACAGATGCAGCAACAATAAGACAAGGTAGTTCATATAATCATAAGCAAAGGGAAAATTAAAAGAGCACACATTTTAAGAGAAATATAATTTAAAACAACTCTGAAGGATACAAAAGCTTTTGTGAGGAATTTGAAAAAGTAAATCAGAATAAAAATTGTAGTTCAAGTTAAATCAGGATAGATTTGCAGGTAAAAGAACATCTTTAGATGAGGTTTAAAAGGGATAACTGATTAAAACATCATTATTATCCTTAAAAAATGTTTTTGTCTTCTCCACATGTTTATGAAATATAAAGTCATGCTATCTAAGGATATAACAAAATATTCTGTCATGTGCTCCACTCTTGCACTGCAAATCTAATCTGAGCATACGTGGACATTTTTAAATCAAAATATCTCAGTGCATTTATTATAATCCTTATTCACCTTGCAAGCCCAAATAAACATATTATTCCAGCATCTAAGAAGCAAAATATAACGCCAGCATTGCCTGTGATAGGTGAAAATCCCTACTAATTTTAGCTTTAAGTTTTGAAATTGCATGTATCATCAAAGATGTATTTACTGGACTGAAACTGTGGCTTTTTGCTTTTTTTTATTATACTTTTTTTTTTTGCAGAAATGAGACAAATGCACCCGCTTGCATTTGGTTTGAAGTGCGCAGACTTCAAGGCACCAATAGGAAGTCCTTGTATCTAAAATACTTGATGTTTAGAAAAGTACTGCATATATTTACCAGGGTATCCACTGGTTAAGTACAAAGCTATCACTATTTAATGAGTAGTTTCTGTATTCTATTTGTAAAATGACAATAAAACATAAAACAATAAGCCTGAAGCATACAGAAACACTCCTGGACTGAGCAGTTATTCCAACACTCACTAACCTGTATGTTATCATTCATGTTCCCTCTCCTCTGCCCCGGTCTGCGTGCTGTCAGCAGGAAGTACAGTGAGCGGACTGACTAATCTCAACGCTGAGTGAAAGCGTGTTCCCAGGGGACACAGCAATTAGTTACTCAACAGAGAGATCAAAACAGTATTTAACGTCACTACAAGAGGTCGCAGCAGGAGAGATTAGAGGATTCTTAAACCTTTTGGCCCTTTATTCAGCCTGCTTTATCACGTAAGACAATCAACCGGTTGATATTTACAATATAAAAGACTTTTATCAAGGGAGAGGTGGGCATTTTAGAGAGAGGATGAACCTACTGTGGTCATGCTTATAATCTCACAACTCAACAAAGAGACACAGACTGAAAGTAATGAACCTTCAGCTCAGTTTGTTCTTCATGTGTCCATCACATTGTTGTGACATGACCAAGCACATCCTTTATAACAAGGTTCTTTCAGGAATGAACGATCATTCCTAAGACTACTTTTGTGTCAGCGGCTCATCATCTGACAGTGATCTATGTCTCTTTCTGAGGTTAATGAGCGGTTCATTCTGCAGACACACATCTCTGATGACCACTCCCAGACTTTCATCTGAGACGCCGGTTATCTCAGAGAGGAAGTGCTGTAATTTCTCAAGTTTAGATTTTTTTTTTTTCAATTCAACTATTCATAAACAAAGTCTGGCTCTAGAAACATGAGTTTTAGCAAATGTAGCTAGTGCTAACATGGCTACATAGATAACATATCTTTATAGGCTAGCTTATATAGCTGCTCTAAGAGCCTAGCTATAGCTAAAGCTAAGCTCACAAAGCAGCTACATTAGCAATCTATGTAACCAAGTTGGCTTTAGAAAAATGAGTTTTAGCAAATGTAGCTAGCATGAGTGTAGCTACATTGATAACATATCTACATAGGCTAGCTGACATAGCTGCATTGTGTGCAATAAGATATTTATTGTTTTCTATGTAGTGAGCCTAACTTTAGCTAAAGCTAAGCTCACAAAGCAGCTACACAAGCTACATTTGTTATTGACATGGCTAAGTTGGCTTTAGGCACAATAGTTATTTAGATATGTTAGCTACATAGCTTCGGTATTTACATAGCTGAACTGCTTTGGAAAGATCAGTCTTAGCAAATGTAGCTACATAGATATCGTATCCACGTAGGCTCCCTGATAGAGCTGGTTTGTGAGTATAGCTAAAGCTTATCTCAAAAAGGAGCTAAGTAAGCTACATATCATTCTCTATGTAGTAAAGTTGACTTAAGCAACATAAGTTTTACCAAACAAAGCTGACTTTAATGTAGCTACATAGATGAGAGAATGTAGGCTTGCTTACATAGCTGTTTTGTCAGCTTAGCTATCGCTAAAGCTGAGCTCACAAAGCAGCTAAATAAGCAACATTTGTTATCTACGTAGCTAAACTGGCTTTAGGTGCAATAGTTATGTAGATATGTTAGCAAGATAGCTTTGTTATGTACATAGCTTAAGCGGCTTTAGCAACAAGAGTTTTAGCAAACATAGCTAATTGAGTGTAGCTACATAGATAATGTATCTACATAGGCTAGCTTACATAGCTGCTTTGTGAGCCCGGCTATAGCTAAAACTAAGCTCACAAAGCAGCTATGTAAGCTACATTCATTATCTACGTAGCTATGTTGGCTTTAGGTACTATAATATGTAGATATGTTGGCTACAAGTTAAGCTATGTAGCTGAACTCGCATTAGCAACGTTAGCTTTAGCAACACTAGCTTTTACAGATATAAATGTCAGCTCTCCTCTGACTTGCTAGAGTTGAATATTCCTGGATATTTCCTGTTGCATTCACACATAGGCTCCCCCCCCAAATTACTGTAGAAATTTTACCAAGGGAGGATGGAAGAGGCAGAAAGATATAATTTCAAATTTGGATATCAATTGCAAGAGCAATTTTTTTCAGTTAATATCACAAAAAGGAAGTTGTGTATTTATGAGTAGAATTAATCTTAGTATTTAACATTGGAGAACTCCAATACATGAAGAGGAGCCTGTATATGGATTACTAGCTTGTGTTTGGGTATTGAAACTCTGTGACAAATATTTGGGTGCACAAAGTGAATGTATACAAATTGACACAGATCTGATAAATAGGATTTACTGCAGCTTAATGCTGCTCTTCTAATGCCTATTAAAGGTCCTAGACTCTGCAACGGGATGTGACAGGCAATTGTGTAAAGTGCCACACTAGAGATCCGGGAGGACACACCTAAGGCAGTCATCTGTCTCCAAGAGATCAGCTGTGAAGAACATGTGCAGTCTCCTCAGCCATTTCTACACGTGCACTCCCAAGAAAATTCCAGTTAATTTCAGACAGACTGCTTCTTGTTAAATCTTCCAGAGCTGGCATTTCACTTCCTTACAGTAGAAAGTTTTGCCTGCCAGATAAGGCACAGCAGACAGAGAAGAAGAGCAATGGTCTCTTAGCAGAGAACTGCATCCCAGTGAGAAGAAAACACGGCAAATCAGTTGCATTACATGCATGAAGATGCACCAGTTCCATGTCAGTTGAAAGACACAAATGCCCACCCCCCTCCTAATTTGCTAGTCTTGAATGTTCTCTGGTATTTCCTGTTGCATTCACATATCATCTTACCCCAAATTGTTGCAGATATTTTACCAAGGAAGGAAGGGACAGAAAGATATGATCCAGTTGGGGTGAAAAATTCAGCTAGTCGCCATAAAAAAAATTCTTGAAATATTCATGGTGTTTTATTCATCCTATGGTTACCAATCAGTCAAATTTGGAAACCCCTAAATACAGCTTAACACACCCTTTGAAAAAAAGAAAATGGGTTTGTTACACCAAAAACAGCAAAGGCATAAAAATATGAGCTTAAATAGCACAGTATCGTCTGCATAAATGAAAAACTGAATTGAACAGTGGCTGAAGAACACATTTTATTCATCTTACATACTTCCAGGTTTTACTGTCACAGGGGCTCTAGAGTTGTTTTAAATATTAAACATAAATCTGAATGCTGCACATGTGTACAAGACCTCCTTAAGCTCATCTTCGCAGTGAAATGAAACGGCTTAGTTGAAATTATTTAGCAAAGAATTGTAGGCATAGTTTAACCAATGCTCTGAATGTGAGACGATTCCTCACCTCTGTTTTCTACAAACAAGCTGATCTTAAGACATTTTTGTCAAATAAAAAAAAAAAAAAAATCATATTCCAGCGGATGTTTTCTAACAAGCACAGACGTAGACAAAACAGACATAGAAATGACACAATTGGACATACATGTCAAGTAATCAGCTTTCATTCCTGAGACGGGTGTCTTTGTTGGTGTAGAAACAGAAAAGGTATGAAAAAGAAAACATCACAAACTAGTTTATAGTTGTACAATATTTACAGGTTATTTTACAGAAGGTTAATGATGAAATTAGGGACACTGAAGCATCTGAAGAATACTAATTTACTGCGACTCTTAAGTCCACACACCACTGTTAAAATGCCACAATTTCTATGACGTAGAAAAATGAGGACAAGATACAGAATTTCAGAACTTTATCCACCTTAAATGTGACCTACAAGATAACATGTAATACAACATTCAATTCAACTGAAAAATAATTTTAGAGGAATTCACAATAACAGTGAAAACTAGGATGCATGAGTGTGCACAGCCCTAGACTAATCCTTCATTAAAGCACCCGCTGATTTCATTGCAGCTTATGTCATGAGGTCATTTCCTGGGCACATCACACAGACTTCCAGCAGGATTCAGGTCTGGACTCTGGCTTTGCTATCCCAAAACCTTATCTTCTTCTGATGAAGCTTTTCATTGGTAGATTTAGATCGGGCCACTGTCATGCTAATAAAGGGAAATTAATCTTCATCCTCATGTTCGCAGGCACCTGAAAGTTTGTGCCAGAATTGACTGCTATTTGGAAACATTTATAAATTTTCTCCACTTTAAGTAAAACTCCAGTTCCAGCTGGAAAAAAACAGCATGATGCTGTCTACACCATGCCTTCCCAAGGGTTTGCTGTTCTTTTCTCTTGTATTTTGCATATGTCTGGTTATAAGATGGCCTTTTTTTATAAACAAAAGTATCCAAGGGCAGCTTAATTTAGCAAAAACACACATCAAGTGTCCTGAAAGCATTTGCTAAAATCTTTTTTGTTCTGATGACACCTATGTTGATTTTTCTGACCATCATTTCAGGGGGTATGTTTGATACAAAAACAACACTGCACATCACCAAGAGAACACCATATTCCTGGTGAAGCATGGGGTGGCAGCATGATGCTTTGTGCCTGTTTTTCTTATACTAGAACCAGGGATTCTGCAGCAATGGAGGGTATTATTAACATTTCCAAACACCAGTCAGTCTGAGAGACATTAGAAATCTGTAAACACATGTGCACACACCAGCAGAATCATTTACCACCACTATAAGCCAGCCGTAGCTTTTGGATGAGGAAGGATAGCAAGGGAAGTTTTTAAAAGAAAGACACTAATGTAAACGGAGAGCAGGAGGTAGGCCTTGCTTGCAGTATATGTGCGATTTATGCATAAATGAAACTTCGCACAGTAAGTCAGAACCGTATTATTCTTGGTTTTGAGTATCTAAATTGATCCTAAACGTTTGAGTCCATATTCAGAAATTCTAAAAAGATGAATTTTGGAATTTTCAACTGATTTATGGGCTTTAAATATCTATCATAAATATAAATACCTCAAAAAAGTATTTTAGTGACTAAAGCTTGTTTCGTTTTTCATCCTTAAGCTTCAAAGTAAGTTTTAAGGAGTTATGTTTTGGATCTGAAATATATGTTTAAACATCAGCTGAAATGTATCTGTTCATATTTTCATATTAAATATTGCCAAAATCCAGAATTGTGCATCCCTATTTGAATTATAGGTGAAGAAAGTTTTGAAATGACACATCTTGAGCGCATATATAACACAAAAAAATATATATTGAACAAAAATGTGACATATTAACAGGAGTGTGTGAATGTTTTACAGCCACTTTAGGTACAGGGAAAAAAGCTGCCAACTCTTGTAAAATCAGAAATGTGTTTTTTTTCTGCTTCTAATTACAATTTAATACCAGCTATTCAAACTAATGGCTTTATAATAAAAATAATTTCAGAGTATTTCAGCTACTGTACATATTCAAAGTGCTCATAAAAGTAAAAATGAATTACTCACAGTTAATTTAGCTTCACATCGTCACATCAGACAGCAAAAACAAAAACTGAAGTTATAAATTAAACTTTACAAATGTAAAATAACTAAATATTTAAAAAGGCAAGCCACTGGCACGTCCATCTTCTCACCTCGGCTCTCTCATCTGTCATCCCTCCTCCACGTCTGTGAAAATGTCACTTATGAAATACTGAGACACACTGGTGGCTTCTTCTATCGTGCTGCTGTCCATATCCAGGCTTTGCTGGGAAGAAAAGAGCTAAAATGAAAGAGAAAAGCTGATTAGATTTACCAAACTTAAAGGGTGAGATGTAAAATTTTGAATGCAGAATGATGAATCCCTCCTCTAGAATCGTTTGTACCTCCATTGAAGCCTGAGACGAGGTGAGAGTCCTGAAGTCGAGCGTGTTGTCCATGCTCAGCTCTGTCCTTCTTGATAAAACAGCAGAAGGTGTTGAGAAGACTTGATCTGATGCTTGTGTAGAGCTGGACGATGGAGCAACGTCGTATGATGTTGAGGCTGCAGGCTCTGGTTGTTTTCTTGCTGCATGAGGAGTTCTGACCTTCTCACCTTTCTGAGCTGCTTTACCAGCAGTAGCCGTGTTTGTCTCAGGGAGGGAGTCACTGGGTTTTCTGTCAGGGAATAGAAATGAGAATTAACACAAAAACTAAAGAAATCAGATCCAAACTAAATACTTATTTTGTTTTTTTCCTCACCTATTCCGTGTTGCTCTCGTCTGTCTCACTTGTGTTCCCGAGCTGCTTCCTTCAGCTGGAGCTTTCTTTGCAGTGTTTTTACGACTGCCACCTTTCTTCTGCTGCTCAGTGACAACATCAGTGGTTTCTCTTGGCTGCACAGAAAACCCAGGGAGCTCTGACTCCTCAGTGGTCTTTGTTTCAAGGGGTGCTGACTCTTCCTCCTTGGCAGCGACGGTCTTGTTGGCTTGCTTCTTCCTGGAAATATTGGGCTTAACCTTCTGTTTGGCTGTTGGAGACAAAACACATTCATGAGGAAAGATCAGCCGAATACTTGGCCACGTTTTCTGACAGTTTAAGCCAGGGCTGTCAAACTCAAGGCCCGGGGGCCAGGTCTGGCCCATGGCACAGTTACACCCGGCCCACAAGATCATATAATAATATTACTATAACTGGCCCTAAAATATAAGATCTGCAGATTTCCTCCACTATAAAAAAAATAAACTTACCTTGATGATATCAAATATCCTTAAGTCACAAAAACGTGAAAAAAATTAGGAGTACAGATAATTCAATGAACGAAATGTTTGAAAAGAAATCCATTTGTGCTTTTATTTCATATTTTTAATTTTGCACTGCACAATTATGAGTCCAATCTATTAATTGGACTTAATATCCCATATTTTGACCATTTTCAACTTATAATTTTGACTTTATCTAATATTTTGGCTTTCTCAAATTTATCATTTTGACTTTTTATCTCATATTTTGAACTTTTCAATCTATTATTTTCACTTCTTGGCTCATATTTTGACCTTGTCAATTCATCATTTTGACTTTTTTGTTGTGTTTTCACTTTTCAATTTATAATTTTGACTTTTTATCTAATATTTTGACTTTTCAATTCATTACTTTGACCTTTATCACATATTTTGACCTTTAGGTGCACCATTTTAAATTTTAAATTATATTTTTTACCTTAAAAACATGATTATGGGTTTGAGTTTTCGATATTTGCCTTTGGAAAGCATTATTTTAACATTTTAATTTCTTGTTTTGACCTTTTGCACTAATAACTGACTTTTTATGTCATATTTTGACCTTTTAGGTTCAGAGTTTTAAATTTTAAGTCATATTTTTACCTTAAAAACATGATTATGGCTTTGTTTTTTAGATATTTGCCATTTAAAAGCTTTATTATAACATCTAATTTCTTGTTTTGACCTTTTGCACTAATAACTGACTTTTTATGTCATATTTTGACCTTGTAGGTTCACAGGTTCAAATTTTAAGTCATATTTTTACCTTAAAAACATGATTGTAACTTTCTTTTTAAAATATTTGCCATTTAAAAGCTTTAATATAACATCTAATTTCTTGTTTTGCCCTTTTGAAGAAATAGGATTTGACTTTTTATCTCAGATTTTGAGCCTTTTAACTCATCATTTTGACTTTTTAAATCTCAAAATCATTTACTGTCAGTGCTATTTTTTTCCTAATAATTTATTACTTTCAAAAATGATGGTGACAGTTTGGTTAAAGGTGGACCCTGTTAGGCCCTCGGGTTAGACCTTAAATAATCCAGAATCTGGCCCCTTCTGTGATTGAGTTTGACACCCCTGGTTTGAGCCATTAGTAAAAGAATGATATGATGGAAAGCAGGAACATTTCTTTGCAGTCACATAATGATCAAGGACTATTACAACTCTTATTCCAAAAAGTTGGGGCACAGGTAAAATTTAAATGAAACAGAATGCAATGATTTGCAAATCTTACAAACCCATAT
Organism: Cheilinus undulatus; assembly: GCF_018320785.1. NCBI lineage: Eukaryota > Metazoa > Chordata > Actinopteri > Labriformes > Labridae > Cheilinus > Cheilinus undulatus. The sequence continues at coordinate 6,947,658 of NC_054881.1, read as the reverse complement.
TTTGTATTCTATTTCTTAGTTTTGTTTAGACAGCGTATCAGTGTAAAGATTCAGATGTTGCATCAGAAATACCTGATTCAAACTCGATTTAAAAAGCTAATAAAGCTGTTTGCTTTCCTCATCTAGACATGAAACTTGAGAAAAATGTGAATTAACATTTTTTTAACACCATGATTTAGTTTTAGGACCCTTTTATAAAAAACAAGTTGTGATTTTGGGTCCAAACCACTCTGATAAACCACATTTTTGCTGATGTGTGACTTCCTTTTAACAGAAAAACTGCTGCTGACAGGAGGCAGATGGACACAAACTCAACAGCTGAATCTGAACACTGGTGGTTGGTGTCCATCTGGAAAAATCTTGGCACTTCTACTTGCAAAAGTGAGCCAAGCCGAGTCGAGATGCGCCAGACCTAGCTATCTTGGCTTCTTTTAGATTGTAGCGGCAGTGAAAGCTTATCAATCATTCCTCCTGGAGGAGATTCACCAGCTGTGTGCTACTCTTTATGATGTTATGAATTCAGAAATTAAAGCATTAGATTTTCCAGGCGTATCTGGTAGAATTTCTTCTTGCAGGCTGTGAAACGATCCCTCAGACCTACACATGGAGCACATGGTACGAATTCTGCTTCAGGTCTAAACACAGCTTATAGAGTATTGATTTAGTGTGTACCTCGTCTTGTTGTAGCCTGAAGTGTCTCCTTTGTAGTGGGAGTTTCAGACTCCTCAGTAACCTCTGCAGTGTCTGGTATTGAGAGTGGCTGTACTGCAGTACTTTCTGTTACATAAACACAAAGAATATTTACTATCTCTATAATAAGTCATTTTTAAATGAATGAGACAATAATGCAGACATCGTACCGTGTGGATCATCTTGCTTCTCCGTGACCGAACCCTGTTGTGAGGGAGAAAAACAGAATAATTAACATCGCTATTTTATCAAACTGCAGAAGCAAGTGGTTCATGAAACTTCGCTTACAGTATCTGTGTCAGGCTCTTGATCTTTTACAGTGATAAGGCTCGTCTCAACACTCTGCTCCACTGACACAGTGACAGCAGCATTAGAAAGAGCACTGTCTCCTGCTGCTAATGTCAGATTCTCTGCAATAACACTGCAGAAAGGAAGCAAGAATGTTAGAATCAGAAACCAAACTCTTAACTTCAGTATAGGACGACCCGTTTATAGCAGACATTTACCCCTGCTGCTGCTGTATTGATGTTCCTGCTACAGGAAGGTAAGAGAGGGGCTCAGCTGCACCGTCCAGCACCTCTCCTTGTTGGCACACTGGGATCTCAGTGAGATCGAGGATGAAAAACTCTTCATTTGGATCTGAGGGAATGTTCCCCGACAGCACTGAGAAGGCAAAAAAGAGAAGAGTTTTAGCCTTACATATAACTGCCAGTGCAAAGTTAACAAATGAAAGGGATCTGTTGTTGACTTACTGTCTGGAAATATTGAGAGACTGGGATGGCTCATGGATTCTTCTGCACTTGGCAAGGCTGCATCCTGGGGCTGTAAACAGAATCAGAGAATCCTTGATGAGGATTGATCAAAATGTAAAGATGTTACCTTCAGTTGGCAAAGCAGGAATCCCTATGCGGAGGCTATAAGATACATGCTGTTGTATTTTCCCCCGACTATGTTCCCCATATTTCCTCCCGTCAGCTGTCCTTTCCAATTAAGGCAAAAAATATCCTTTAAAAACTATAATAATTCACATAAAATGTGCTTTTTCTCATATGTAACTCTGCTTAAGACCACTGGTTTCCAACCCAGGGTCTGGGCACCCTTGGGGGTGCACCAAAGATCTCAGGGGGGTCACTGGACCCGGCCTGCTCCAAGGTTGTCAAAATTAGATGAATGTTTATCTTTTAAAAGTCCTGACTAGACACATAATGTGTTAGGGCCAACATAAAAGATTTTAAAAATGGAGAGAATCTGTTCCTTTCGAGCATAAAAAAAAAAAACACATTTTGGAGAATGTAAAGTCGTATAATTTCAAGAAAGCAAACTCAGAGTTTCAGAGTTTTAATAAGTCAGAAAATTACAATAAGGCTTTTAATTTCCAAATTTGAAAATTCTTACATTTTGAAAATAGAAATTCAAAAGTTTTAAGTTTTAAAAATCCTATATTTAAAACAGTGATAAGCAAAAAAAAGAAGCAAAATATATATATATACATACATATGCATATATATGTATATATATTAGCCACCCTAACCCTAACCAAAGTAAGGTTTATGCCAGAGCTGCCCTAAATTAACAGCACTGGTAATTACCAAAATCATTTTTATGTTTCTGCAATGGTTTCTACAGCAATATATAGAAGCTCTTTAACCAAGATGATATTTTTAATGCTAAAATATAATTATTATTGTTATCCATGAATTTTCAAATTTACTGATTTACAAAAAAACTGAAAAAAAAAATAGTAAAGCACATTAATATTTCTTGATTAATATGTCAAATTATAGTTATTTACTTGCATTCCTGAACAGAAAAAATTGTTTTAGTGGTTGAATGTTATGCTTGATTAATTTCTGACTTCTCAGAGAAGCCCGGTGAGCCGGCTCAAATTTGGGTGAATTAAGTTCCTCATTCCTGTTCAAAATGGTAAAACGTGGAGAGCTCACTGAAAATGAAAGAGTCCAAATTAAAGCATTTCATGATGCTGGATGGTCTCTGAGCCAGGTGGTCTAATAAATTTGTTAAGCACTGTATATAGATACCTCTACCACACATAAAACACTAACAAACACACCTCCTGCACACATTGTGTCTTGTCTTACCTGAGTAGAACTGTCGGGTGCTCCTGCTGCACATCCAAAATCAGATCCAGCAAAAGATGAAGGTAAATCTTGACTGGTGAGCTGGCTGAGAGCTCCCTCTACTTGTTTTTGAGTGTTATGCTGAAGCTCAGATGGAGGTTCATGTGAAAATGAAAAATCCACACCCTCTGAGGCAGCAACAGCATCTGCAAGGAAAAGAATAATCATATATTACCAAGTCCATCCTTCTTTAGGGCAGGGCAACTTAAAAAAAAAACAGATGAAGGGGTCAAACCTGCTTGTAGTTTGTTCTGGGCTTGTTGGGGCTGTGGAGCTTGGCGGCTTCGTCCAAGGTTAGGTTTGGGTTTTACAGAGCGGCCTCTTCGAGTCTGATGAGGTTTGACTGACTTTGAAGAGTCGCTGGGCTCTAATGGATCATCAGGAGCGCTGAAAGTGGAAAAGAGACATCTTAAGAAAAAGATCATTTAAAAAATACATTAAAATATCTTTTAAAAAATGGGTAAAAATTAGACAATAGCAGTATTTAGTCAAGGTGACAAAACAGTGCTAGGATATGATATTAATCTGGATATGCAACACATGACATCAATTGTATCACAGAAACACTGCAGGACAATAATATAATGAAATAGCATGCAACAGAAGAAGGTAAAAGCTGGATTTAAGCATTTATTGACTTCTATTTCATGTTATTCTCAACTTTTGCTATTCTCTGCAACAGTCAGGATTAAAGCGGAATGATGTGGGAAATTAATCTAACTGTGTTATTTTGCCCCAAAATTGCAGATGTAATGTTTCATGGGCGTTCCCCTTGATGCTGACTAAATCAATAAATAATCCCGCTATTTAGAAAGTCTTACAAATTTTGAGGACAAATCTTCAAGTTGGATAAACATCTCACCTATGAGAAGTCGATGGGGTAGCTTCAGAGCATTGTCGGACTTCTTGTGTTGGTGTTAGCTGGGTGGTTCCTTCTGACTCTGTTGTTTGCTGCTCATTAGTAGGTACACTAGATTTAACTTCTACCTCCTTGGGAACATTCTCCGAAGACTGGATGTGTGTACGTATGGTAAGATCCTCTGTTGGTTTGACATTTGTTTCTGTAGCTGCAACAGATGTGTCCTCTTTGTTGTCCCAACTTAAAGAAGGTCCAGCTTCCACCTCGTCTTTGGTTGACATTGTATCTCCTATTGATTTTCCTTCAGTGGTGCCTCTCTCAGTGTTTTTGTTTTCATGAACCAAGCCAGATGATGTGGACTGATCTTCAGTAGATGAGGGTATGTTCTTTGTATCTACAGACTTCTCGGACTCAGCTGGCCCTAACTCTGTTGAGCTGAGACGTTCTGCTTGTGATGAACTTTGTGTTGGCACTGAGACCATACTGTCCTTCTCTGTAGACTTCAGTTCTCCTTGTGAACCCTTATTTTCCAGACTGTCTTTGTTGCACTCTTCTGAAGGTTTATTGCTATTATCCAACTGCAGGTTTTTAGTCTGTCTACCTCTGGCCATTGACCCGATGTTTGGTTTGGCTTTGGGAAAGCGTCGCCTTCGTTGGGGAGTGTTTTGCTGTGAGCTCTCTGAGCTTGAGTCAAGCCCAACATCAGTCATTGGCTCCTTGGTTGAAGATAATTCCTCTGTGGGTTTTTGAGTAGAACATAATTCCACAGACGATTCTGAAACCACAGCAGTGCTAGTACTTTCAATTTGGACTAAACCACCAGCATGATCTTGAACATCTGTCCCTTTCTCCTCAGTCATAGGAACATTATCTGTTGGTGAAGGAGTAGAGCCCAAATACACTGATTGTTTATCATCAGGGACAGGACTGGTGATTTGATTTGTTTGTTCAGGGAAAGCTGAGCAGACTGGTTCTGCTGAAAACTCAACAATTGTTTCATCTTGTGCTATGGGGTCTGGAGTTGGACTGGAGTCTTTCTGGACAACAGTGATGGTAGCCTGGGGTTTAGGGCGTACACTTCTTGATGTCAGGGCTACATTGGGTTTTGGTTTGATTCTCTGGAATCTTCTTGTTTGAGTCAAAGATGTATTTTCACCCCCTGATTTTGGACTAGAAGGTAAATCTTGTTGTGCACATGAAGTTTGATGAATACTGCCTTCTTGGACAGACACTGAGTCTGTATTTGACACTTGTTTAACTGCCGATTCTGTAACCACTGAGTCAAATGTCTGCAAATTACTTAAGCTACTTTCGGTTGTCTCGACATAAGACATCAAATTTTCCACTGTGGGCTGAGGTGTTAGCCTCGTGTCTCTGGTGGCTTGTTCTTTTCGGGGTTCAACTTGGCCTTCAGAGAATATTTGGTCTTCAGAGGATCTCGGATCTATCTGACAATCAAACTCAAGTCTGGTATTTTTCCTTTCCAGCTCAGTTTTGCCACTTTCCACAGTAAGTGCAGGAGTAGAGCCTTCACTGACTGGTAGAATAGATTCTGACATAAGACTCTGATCGTCAGCAGAAGTGGCACAAGTTGGTTCCTCTGAAACATCTTCAGTTTGTTCACAGATGTCCTGGTCTGGAGTGAGGTTGGAGTCCTTCTCTGCAGTTTCTTTGGTGATTTGAGGTTTAGATCGTCCACTTCTGGATGCTAGTGCTACATTGGGTTTAGGTTTAACTTTCTGGAACCGACCCCTCTTGGTCTGGGGAGAGGATACAACTTCCTTTGGCTCTTGTCTGTCTTGTTTCTGACCAATAGGTACAACTTCAGCAGGCAATACTGGGGCTGAGTCTATGTTAGACTTTTGTTCAACAGGTGATTCTGTGACTACAGAGTCTGTTTTGGGTAGAGTAATTTCCCCACTAAAGTGTTTATCATCTGTGAACTCATAAGTCAGACTTGTGTCATCTGTGGTCTGTTCCTTATAGGGTTCAGAAAGGGTTTCAGAGATATTCTGTTTTTCTGAAGCCTTCTGGTCTGAAGTGGCCATCTCTAATTCTCCTTGACCACCAACAATTTTATCAATGGCATTTGTCTTCTCTGTTGTAGGTAGTTCCTGAGGTAAAGTAGGAGCAGAGCCTAATTCCAATGCTTGTGCTGGAACTGATCCAGATCGCAGGCTTTGACTTTCAGCAGAGGTGGATGGTTCTGCTGAAACTTCTTCCATTGTTTTATCATCAACTTTTGGGATTGGTCTTGAGTCTTTCTCTACAGTTTCTTTGGAGATTTGAGGTGCAGAGCGGACAGCTCTGGAAGTCTGTGCTAGATTGGGTTTGGGCTTGACTCTCTGGAATCGACTCTTCCGGGTCTGTGGAGAAGATGCAGCATCACTGATTGGTTTCTTACCATCTGATAAATCTTCTAGTGGTGCAACATCTGAAGCAGGAGGCTCGCTACTCTCTTGGACTAAGGCTGGGTCTACATGTGTTACCTGTCCAGTCTGTGGCTCTGTGACTACTGTGTTTGTTTTCTCCAGATTATCTGTGCAACTCTGAGTGGTCACAACACCACAATCTGTGGACTTTGAGTCTCCGCTGTCTTTGAGTCTTTGAGTCTCTGGATCTGATGTTGCTTCAGCAGACATCTCCTGTCTGACAGACTGCTCTTGTGCAAGACTGACTTCAGAACAACTCACATGGTCATCTTTTAGCAAGTATTCACAGATAGATTCAGGGATTTCTTGTGCTGATGACTGTGTTCTAGTGGTTTCAGAAAGTTCTGGTGCATCTTCACGGCTCTCTTCAGCTGTGGATGTCTCTTGTTGGGACTTTGACTGGGAAACCCTTGAGGCTCGGCCTAGGTTAGGTTTTGGTTTCACCTTGGGTAACCGTCCCTTCTTGGCTGGTGGAGGATCTTTCTTCGAACCCTCTGGACTTGCATGTAATTCAGTGGAAGGATCCATATCAGAGCCAGCCTGTTGGTTAATACTTCTCTCATTGTCTGCTGTGCTATTTTGAAGTTCCACAGTTATAAATGTTTCTGGTGTTTCTGCAACTCTGTGACCAGAAAGTTCTGGTGTGTCTTCATGGCTCTCTTCAGCTGTGAATGTCTCTTGTTGGGATTTTGACTGGGAAACCCTTGAGGCTCGGCCTAGGTTAGGTTTTGGTTCCACCTTGGGTAACCGTCCCTTCTTGGCTGGTGGAGAATCTTTCTTTGAACCCTCTGGACTTGCATGTAATTCAGTGGAAGGATCCATATCAGAGCCAGCCTGTTGGTTAACACTTCCCTCATTGTCTGCTGTGCTATTTTGAAGTTCTACAGTTATAACTGTTTCTGGTGTTTCTGCAACGCCATGACCAGAAGCAGCTGAGAAATAGGAAGTGGTGCCGTTTTCTTCTTGTGTCATTTCTTCTTCTAGATGTTGACTAGCTTCTGTCACAGTGACTGATATTGTCTCTGAAATTGACATAAAGATAATGCAAAATTTAGAAGAATTTCAGCTGAACCAATTAAACCCAGATGTAATAGAAGATTTAGACCTTTACGCCCTTACCTGTAGACTGTTCTTGTATGACTATTTGACAGTTTGCTGGTTGAGAAAGGTGAGCTAGATTGCCGATGGTTAACAGGGTTTGAGCAGCCTCATTGTAGCTCTCGTCTTCATTAACTAAGATAAAATAACCCACAAAAGCATACCCTCTGAGACCATGCAAATATACACAGTACATAAACATGCTCTACAGATTCTACAAAGTAGAAAAAAGGTCAGTTGGGTTTATTCGATGAAGCTTTTCAACATACCATCTGTGTGTTCTGAAGACAGGAAATCAATGACATCCTGCAAGGAAAACAAAAATATTCTAAGTCAAATGAAATCCCCAGTATAAGCAGGCCAAGTCATGAAAAGAGGTGATATGCATGGAAATGTGTTTTACAATAGCCCCAGTTACACTTCTTTCACTGCATTCCTAATTAATGAACCTAAAATTTTATTTCAGCCATGCTCTTATCATCTTTAGCTAATACGGTGGTGTCTGCAGCTGTGAGAAGCACCGTGTGTGGTGATGTGTATAAACACAGAGAAACTGAACTGTCCTGGAGCGATGTTTGGCAGAGATCACTGGAGAACTACAAGTTTACACCAAAATTGCGAAATCATTTAAAACCAAGTTGAACATGCCAGTAGCATGTAAACAACAGATTACTTTGTCTTTCTGCAGTTTATTTGTTGTGTATTTCACTATTATTCAGAGATCTTTTTTGCTTCTATCATGGGTCAGTACATTACCAAGTTAAAAGGTTTATGTTTTCTGGAAAGGATGTGTAGTGTCATATCAAATCAGGTAGTTGTCAGCCTCAAAAATTAGCTTTTCTTTGTCCAGCGCATCATGTTACCTCTGTGATGCTCTGACTGACTGATGACCTGTGCTTGCATTGTGTAAGTAAGCTTTGATCTTGGTGAAAAACCTAAAATCTACATAAAAACATATTTTTAAGCCTAATGTACTCTTTTGTCACTTTTTTAAGTCTTCATTTGTTGTTATTGTTTTATTTTATACTGCAAACAAATGCCATACCGTGGACTTGCTGCCGAGGAATTATTGTGCTGTGAGATATTAGACACTGTTACATTCTTATCAGATAACAAAAATCAGATATTAGAAGTTGTATTAAAATCTAAATAAAAGTGTAACTGGGAAAGAGGGTTTTAGGCATGAGTCACTTACAACTAGCAGGTCCAACTGATGTTCACAGGGTTCAGCTGTGCCTGTCTCATTTTGTGCCATCTCACAAGAGGCATCAGGGCACAAAGCATCTTGGGAGATGCCCAATACATCAGGCATATTGGCCAAGATATCAAGCTATGTGCAGGATGAGGGGAGTCAGAGGGAAGGGTTTGAATTATGGCATGAAAACCCATGCACAAAGAATAAAACATTCATGCAAAACTTATGCAATACAAAACACATCTTGTAGGAATTATGTGAAAATAAAATAATGGATGATGTAGGTTTTTGCCAGACATGATAGCTGGAAGCATCTCCTACCTCCTCCATGGTCTCTTCCACTTCTGAAATCATAGGATGTGGAGAGCGTAGGCTGGCAGGCACGAACGCTGGAGCAATGCCGTCATTACTGGAGCCACATGCAGGGGGCTGCTCCTCCTCTGCTTCATCTTCTGCCCACTGGTTTTCATCGTCTTCATCGCTGTAGTCTGACTGAGAGGCTCTGAGGGTGACCAGTTTAGGTTTTTTGGACTCTTGGGATGATGGGGCCTGTGATGATCTTCCTCTCTTGGCTGTGGCTTTTGGTTTTGGCTTGGCAGCAGAAGAGCTTTCAGATGCAGAAGAGTGTGTATCCTCTTTGGCGGGGTAATTCAAGGGCTTGGTGGGTTTGGGCATTCTCCCATATCTGCCAGACACAAGACCAGACTGATGAACAACTCCCATGTCTTTGTGTGTATTTACTTTGAGAAAAGAGGCTCATATGCCTCTGGATAAGATGTTAAAAAGGAAATGCTATACCTGGTGGGTCTAAGAGGTTGAACTGAGGTCTCTTCTTCTTCAGAGGAATCGCCATCATCATGGGATTTCTTTTTATTTGCTTGTTTTAATGGCAATGCATCCTTATTAGCCTAAAAAAGGTCAGCATAATCTTTTTCAGCGGGACAAAACAGTAATGCTTTGGGAACGAATGACTCAAAACTAATAATAACCTGCTCTTTAGACGCTCCATCTGTCACACTCTCATCCCCATCATCTGGTGCAGCATCCCCAGCCTTTGTGGAGGGTTTTGGAGGCTTTTTGCCCCACTTCCTGCCCAAAGGCAGCAGTGGTTTTGGTGCTCTCCCTCGAGACAGTTTAGCTGGCTTAATTGCAGCATCCTTGGCTGCATTTGCATCCCCAGCTTTTTCAGATCTGAATGTAAAAACAAAACCCAGAATTTTATTCCAGCTCACAATACAAAACCCTCAAACTTTAATACTTTTAATGATTCATTACATGTCTGAGTTTGTGCGGTCCTCTGGAAGCGCTGCCTCAGCATCCTCGGGTATGCCAGCCTCATCTAAAATAAAATCAAAATGATATTAAGCTGCAGGCAGTGATGGACTCATGACCTTGTAAAGTTTGAGATACTGCTTGCTGCAGAACTACATGGCCCCATTTCTTTAAATTTGAAAAAAACTGTTTTGGCAGAGTAAAACAAGCAATTTGTGCATACAACTTTACACATTTAATTTAAATAAAAGACAAAAATCAAGCAGCCAAAAGTTTTTTACCTTGTTCTCTGTCTTTTTCACCCATTTTGTTTTTCTTCTCTTTTGGTGCCTCCTTGGACACATTATTCTTTCTTTTACGTTTTTTCTTGGGTGAAGAGACAGGGGTCCCACCTTCATTACAGAGATCCTCATTTTCCTTCTCTCCTTCCCCCTCCAGGTCAGGAATATCATCCTCCCCTTCCTCATTTTCTTCCTCCACATCACTCAGCTTCTTCACAGCTTTTTTGCCTTTAGAACCAGCTTAGAACCAAGATGACAGCCAAAGTTAAGATATACGAAAGTTAAAACTGCACATAATGTTTACGAAATTTGATCACCAACATAAAATACTCAAAAACAAATATTTAAAATATAGAAATAGTTACTTTTTCTATTTTTCTTTTCCTTCTTTGGGGCGTTCTTGTCAGCGAGAGATTTGAGTTTCTTCCTGTTTTTCTGAACTTCTAGAATCTTCTCCAGCAGCTTGGAAAAATACTCTATATCCAGTTTTCTCCTCTCTCCTACAAAATGATCCCAATTGCATTAAAATTGCACAGGAATCCTTTATAACATCACATTAAGTTAACATGCTCTCATACTGAATACTTACTGAAAGCTTTGTCAATCCTCCAGGCATTTGCTCGCTCTTCTTTCTTAAATTTGTTCTGCACATAAAAGAAATGGGGTCTCAGTGAATTAATGTTGCTTTCTTGTGAACTTTCTTGTAAATACATTAACATGTGTATGCATTTTGCACCGACCTTTATTTCTGATCGTGCTCTGTGAGGAAACAGTTGACAGATCATAGAGAAGTCCGTCCCCACCATGCTAATCGCCAAGAAGAACATGTCGGTCTCTGATTTGAACCAGAAAACAAACAGCATAAAACATGAGGATAACATGTAAAAGAACATAAAAGTACTGTGTCAGGTTTCACTGAATTGTATTAGCTCTACCTTCACTAGACCAGGGCTTGGTGTAAGTAGCTTTCCTGAAGCTTGCGTATGTTGTAGTGGAGCCACGTTCAAAGATGGGGTCTCGATCCTGAACTGGATTTGGCCCTTTGGTTCGCTGGACTTCCACTGTCAAGCTGAAAGACAGGTTGCCAACAATAATATCAAATGTAAGAGCAGCATAGTAAAGTTTACACAAACAGGAAAAGCACTTTTTAATGATAATTTGGCTATTTGCTATTCGAACACAAATAAGTCAGTTACTGAAAAATAACAACAGAGGAAATAAACTGACCTTTCTTCATCAATGATCAGAGTGCCATCTTCTGCTACTTTGACCTGAGGAACCATGAGTGCCTCCTCTTCCTCCTCCTCCTGGTCCTCCTGTGCTTCCTCCTCTTCATCATCCCTGGGGTTAGGAGTTTTAGGGACAGCCACAGGTTCCTGTGCTCGCTCTGGTGACCTGCATGAATCATGGAGCAAACTTCAAGAGAAGAAAAAGGCGCGATTCATGCAACCTGTTTGTTTTGCCATTTCAAAACTAGGGCTGGCTGTTAAAGACGAGAAGAAAATTAGGTGTATGTTACCCTATTTGGCCTCATTGTATTTATTAGGGCCAGAGCACCAAACTTGGTCAGTGAGGACCCTATTCAAATTGAAGGATTTTTTTTTAATTATTCAGGCCAATAAATTGCTAATTTGGGGGCTTTGCATTTCCCAAAACTCCCCAAACTTTCTCATGGTGGTCCAAACATAAGAGGGGACAAGATAAAAGCTACATGCATGAAAACTGGTACACATATGTATTAGGACCAGGCAAAAAAATGTTTCTTGGGCAGCATGATCATTATGTTTGATGTAACCACAATCCTAGAAGATCTACGCATTCTCTCTGCAGAGCAGGAGGATATTGCTTGCATCTTGGTGCAAGGGTCCTTCAATGCTGCTTGCAGCTCTAGTTTCATCTCTATTTTTGATATACAAGTTTACTTACGAAATCTTTTCTTACACTGATTTCTCTTTTTCATTTTAGTTGATCAGGATATATATGCTCTACTGATTGATCCTACTACTGCAAACTGATCCTCTGGGCATAAAGCACAGCTTAGTTTAGTAAAGAAGGCTTTCAAAGAGTAATTTAACCCCCTGAATTTTAGTAGAAGTGGATCATGCTCAATCCTTCCTGCTGTCCCTTATCAGCCACAACATCATGCAGTCTGTGCTGCTTTTTAGATCTAATTATTGGCCAAACCGCCATAACATAAATTCTTACTTTCCCTTTACAACAAACATTCAGAATACATGGAATGACACTTGCCATGGTCAAATCTAGATGCACACTAGCAAGGAAAGTTAGAATAAAGTCCATAATGTGTGTTAACTCAAGTAAAATTTGACAATTTGGATAAAAACCAAAGGAAAAAAAATGAAAAACTTACTCTTCTCTTCCTGGTGAAGGTGGGACCACAGTCTCATTCTCATTGACACTTTCCTCCAAACTAGATCTGGTAAAACAGAGAAAAAATATCTCTATAATAGTACTTGAAATGGTACAGAAGCTATGGTAAGTCGAATGAAGGCACTTACGACATGGGGTTGGACTCTGGTAGATAACGAATAAGGTCCCTCATGGTCATTTTGGCAGGATCCAAAGAAAACTCCTTTTGCTTTTCCTTGGCTTTTTTCCTGTGCTGCAACATGAAACGACATAACACTCTTTTGAAGCACACATCAAGCTGCATCCAGCAATAAATGAATTCTAAACATTTAAGTGTAGAGCTTAAGAAAAGGTGCGCTTAAAAATAATCTTTTACCTTTTCTTTGTGCATTTCCTGTCTCAGTAACTCTCTGAGTTTTTGGGCCTTTGCGATCCTCATCATGTCTGAAGGGTCGTTCAGGAGTCTGCTTAAAGAGAACGCTGGTGTTGACAGTGAAAGGCCACTCTTAGATGAGATTAGAGTCTTTGCTTTCTCTGATATTTCACTAGCTTCTCTGTCCGGTAGAGAGGGGGGGACTTTATCTGGTAGTCCAGACGCTGAGTCTTTAACTGGACTGTCTGAAGTGCTTTCTAATTGCTTGCCAGCATCTTTTGACAGATGTTTTTGTTCTTGTAAATCCTCTGCTGGAAGAGTTGCTAAAGGTCCTGAACTGTCACAAGAAATGATTGTGGGTTTGGGCTGCAATTTGGGCTGCCTGCTGTCCTCTGAAGGCCTACGTCGCCTTGGGGATTGGAGTCCTCGAGGGGAAACTGTAGTCCCAGTTTGGCTGGATGTAGTTGGTTTGTAAAGGTCAGAGATGGAGGTTTCAACAGGAGTTTCAGAGGCTTTGACGGGTGACTTCGGCGTCCGAGAAAGGGTTGACAGTCGGCCTGGGGCCACTTTTGGCTTGATGGAAAACCGCTTCCTTCTCTGGACTGCTGCTGAGGTGCTGGTACCTTCCCCATTCTGGTCATTACCATCCCTAAACAGAAGCATAAGTTATTATTTAACACATGACAAAATACTCATCATGGCTTCTGAAAACAACTTAATGTTTGTGACTCACCCTGAAGGGGTAGGCTTTTCTGATGGGGTCACCACAGACTTGTTTTCTGTCTCAGCAGTGCTGTTCTCACTGACATCTTTGGGGGTCTCACCGGCCTCCTGACTCGCTGAAGGGGCTTCCTGTGGAGCCGCTGCTGTTCTCCCAGCTGTGCCAACATTTGGCCTGATGCTAAATCTTGAACGCCGAAACATTTTGACCTGGAAAACGCCAAAAGTCATAACTGAACTTGCATTTTTACACTAACACTGATTAAAAAAAATGAATTAAAACTTTTTATTAAATACATGACAATAATAAGGGTATATAAGAATTCCAATATTTTTCTTTTGTTACATTTCGCTTCTTAAAGGGTGTTGAAGACTGCTTTATAAGAAGACTTAAAATAATTTGTTCTAGATAATATAAGAACAAATCAAGCACATATTTACCCTTTATTCAGTTGCAATAAGCAAAATATTACGGATGCACAAGATTATCCCCATGACATCAGCTTAAAAAGTGAATTATCAGTATTGAAAGATATGAAAAATAACTGAAATGTGTTAATTTGTTCATCCTCAAAATTTAAATTGTGTGTTTTAAGGACTAAAGTTTTAGGTCTGAACAACATTTAAATACCAGTACTGACAGAAATGTACTTGTAAATAATGGCATATCATAAGTCAGCAAAAAAAAAGAACAGTATTGTGCCTCGCTTTACTGAATGACCGCTTGATAAGTAGCATGATAGCTATGAAATGTCTGTGTCTTTGATTAAAAGAAGAATTAAGCATGCATTTCCCGTTATTTCTAGTTGCAACTTGCAAAATATCCAGGAAAACATTTGTCTGGTCAGCAGTGAAAAATAGTTTTGCACACTCTACAGAAGTATTTTACAAAAGTAAATTTTGACACTACTCCCATGTAATGCCTCAGTATACTGGAAAAACTACAGCGATTCACTGGACTCTTATTCTACAAGTTCGGCTTCTTTTAACAAAAAAGTGAGATAATTCCCCAAAAGTATATTAAGTACGTTAGAATGTCTCGAAATTGGGGCTGAATGATTTGCAGCTAATCTGTTAACTTTACCCCCAATAGTGTGATTGTGATATAATATTCAATTATGTCATAAGTTCCTCATGTTGTGTTTTTCTCAACAAACAAGCAATATATCATTCTGTGCTCTAATAAACACAATATTTAATAGATTAAAGTAAAGTATATAAAATATGGAAGCAGAATTTCCACCAATTTAAAAAAGGAAAATATGTAAGTTTGACTTTTTATCTAATAATTTTGAGTTTTTTATCTCACAATTATGACTTTTTAACTTATAACTTAGACTTTTTATCTCATAATTATGACTTAGGATTTTACCAAGAATTACCTTACTCTCACATTTTTTTCTTTTTTATTTGGCAGAAATTGTCTTCCATACAAAAACTAGGAAAGCAGGCCCTTTTGAAAATTGCAGTAGTATATATTGAGAATAGATTAATCTAGATTTTGATTAACTGCCCAGCCCTACTCCAAAATAGAAATAAAAATCGTATAGGCTATTCTATCATGTTTTTGTCAGCTACCTATGCATACTGAGTTCATATCCTCAAATAAAACAGGACTAATACTGTAAAAGGGGTTAAGTTTGCACTTTAAGTCAGCTTTTAATAAAATCAACTAACACCACTTGTACTGTCATACACCTTTACTTTCCAGACTTTACAGGATACAAATGGTCTCCTGGTTGCTTGTTTCATTTCACAACAGACTTTATAACTTTCCTTTTTCTCTAAATAACCCTTTTTGACCAAAAAAGGGTAGGACCAACCATCTCTCTAAGCTGTTGTGTTCACACACTAGTAGGTATGTGATGTTTGTATGCCTGTGTCTTATGCAATTATTAACAGTGTGGTGAAAGCCAGCATAATGTCTCCGTAAATACTACCACTGTGAGACATGGGGTTAAGCCAGACCAGTCCCTGAGATTTAAACGTTAACTGTAAATAATATCAGTAAGTTCGGTAGCAATAGTAGGAATAATACCCGATTTTATGTAACTGAATGTCAGCAGTTCTGACAGGGTAGTACCAATGACAGATGTGGAGCCGTTAAGTTACCTTAAAAGCCGTTACGTTCAAGAAAATGACGTAAAAATAACCACGTTAGTTTTAGTAAGCTAAAACACAATGTAAAAAAAAACGTAAAGCAGAGAAAGAGTAACTACGACTTACAAAAAGATCGAAAAATGTACAAAGCTGGGCTAAAAACTCGAATGACAACACTTTGAGTCTTCCTGACTTGAACCGCCCTTCTGTTGATGTTAAGAAGCACAGACAGACATATTCACTATCGTTTACATGTCTACGGATATTATTTTGCTTCCCACAACGTACCTGTTCAAGAATGAGTCGTTAGCTTGGAGAAATTAACGTTCATTTCACGACGACGAGTGGCGAGTAGCGGACCCCCATGCACACACACTAATCCGCCATGTTTTTCTTGTCGCGATTTTCTCGACAGTGCAAGGCATGATGGGAAATGTAGTCAGACCGATAGAGTATCGTAGATGAAGCAAGAGTATGAAGTCGACATGTAACGCTGTCTTTGGTTTCGATAACAAAGAGTTATGCAACAGCATTTTTGCCGAAGTGTTAGTATTGTTGGTAGTATTCAGTAGGGAAATAAATATAAAGATGTTTAATTCAAGCTAAGGAAGAATATACCAAAGCCCAAAATACATACAACCTTAATTCCAAAAAAGTTGGGGCGCTTTGTCAAATGTAAATAAGATCATGATGCAAAGCTTATAAATCCAACTTATCAGAGGTATAAATGGAGACATTTTACCTTTTTAGGAAAAAAAATATTACCTCATTTTGACTTGTATGGCAGCAACACATCCCAAAAAAGTAGGGACAGGGCACCAGTTGGCTGGAAAAGTAAATGGAACATATGAAAAGCACTTATCAAAAGTAATATGCCTAAATGTCGTATTTCAGTTTTTCATTATTTTATTTTTTCCCATGAATCAGTTGTATTGGTCAGCCTTTACATCTGTCTGGGGGTTGTTATACATTAAAACAGTTAAGTGTCAAAAAAAGCTATCCCTTTCATTTTTCAGGTGGATTTGACAGCATATATACAACTGAAATCCAAAAATTTGAACATAGAATTAACATTTTAATTTTGTTTTAGTAGTGCTTAATTTTCAAGTTTACATCAACAGTTTGAATGATTTGAGCCATGGCAATGTTATAACCAAAAATAGTAAAAGCTTACCCCTTGATGTCACACCAATAAGAACATGCCATTTTCATTATTTGGTATCTCTTCTTGGTCTTATAAAACAAGGTTTTATTTAAATTCATCCGGTGAGGCAATACGCCATCTTTTGTTCAAGTGTCCCATGCAAACTTATGTCCCAGTCAGCATTAATTTACCCTATTAATTATAATGCATGCACTTAAATATACACATGTATTAATAAGTAATCAGACAAATCTCTTAAATTACTTTATTTTGCTAATGGTCCATAATGGTTTAATGAAATTTAGAGGTTAAGTTTAATCCAGTAGAATTACTTCTACACTACTTTTACTGTTGCTATAATGATGTAAATTTAAAGCTGCTTGAAGGCTAATATGTGCAGCTTTGACTTAGTTTCCCTCATGTAAGTCCTGAAATATACAGCAATATTACAATGCATATGCTTCTGTGTTTGGTGCAAAATTGTATGGCATGCAATTTAAGACAACAGACCTGCAGCATTATGATGATTGTATTTCTTTATTTCATAACACAGACAGCATCAGCAGTGAACCTCTTTGGATGTGCCTTCTCTTAAACACCACATTTCTTTCTTCAGCAGATCATGACATTTACATTTACTTCATAGATCGGTGGACGTTTGAAATAAGAGAACTACTGATTGGACAGGAAAAAAAAAACAACATATGAGGTGGAGGTGTAGAAGACGGGCGGGTCAGGGACAAGACTCAGTGGAGTTCATCGGTTGGATTGTCTTGCGCACTTCAATGTTAGTTCATGTGAAGAACTGCTTTCCCTCCAATAATGCCATTTCAACTGCAAAGACAGAGAGAACGAAGTTTGTAAAATGGGGTTTTATCCTTTCATAAATGTATTTAGTCAGGCAACAAAATTAACG
Source organism: Cheilinus undulatus (assembly GCF_018320785.1). Lineage (NCBI taxonomy): Eukaryota > Metazoa > Chordata > Actinopteri > Labriformes > Labridae > Cheilinus > Cheilinus undulatus. Next base: position 6,930,070 of record NC_054881.1, on the reverse strand, counting down.
GAGACTTACTTGAGTACAAATATGTGGTCAAGCGAAGGGATTTCCAAATGGATCTCCAAAATTTGCAGTCGAGGTCTGACCAACAGGAGCAGGCTGCTGTAAGATTTTAAAAAAGGCAAAAATTACTTTCAAAAATAACAGCTGTACGTTTAGATGAAAATGTCTGTGTACTTAATGCAATGACATTAAGCTCCAATGTAGATTTTTTACGTCATTGCCTATTTTGCCTTGTTAGTCGTGCTGCAGTTAAGCTATCACAGTGTGGCAGTAGCTGGATTACTACTCACTGTAGCATCTTCATACTCCTACAGTGGTGGAATAAAGACACATCCACACCTTTGAATGTCCAAATTTACTTTAAAAACTCAGATGGCTCTCCTATTGTAGCAAGTTCTTTTTCCTAGGTTAAACTAATATCAGTACCTTAAATCTGCCAGAGGTTCCTTATATCATATCAAAATTAAAGTAGGTTTTTATCCAAGCAGGAAGTTAAGTATCCTTGGCTTTAGATGGTAAAAATTACAAAATAAAAGTTCAACAAAAAACAGTTTCTAGAAAATATCTCTTAGTTTAGTTTTAGAAAGCAAAAACAACTAAACCGGAACTTCTACAAAATGTGAATATGCTGCCATATTAACTAGGAATCATTGGATGCTAGTGAGTCATTTTGTACATGCACTCCTGTATTTTTATTGATGTTATTAAAGTGTTAAATGCTGTAAGCCATTTCCTGCCTCTAACTCATGGCTTCAGACCTCACTGGTGAAGCAGTGCAGCACTTATTCAAATAATAAATCTAACTTTTAAATTCTGCTCCATGCCTATTTTATTTCAACTATGGATGGGTGAGTAAGTTAGAAAGTTAAGAGGTTTATTTTCAGCTGATGACCTTTGGTTGTGCCATCAGTTGCGACATAATGCTGACTGAGCAGAACACTTCTGGCATGTGCAGGATAGAGACTAGAAGGTTATGGTTTGATTAAACTGTAGCTACAACCAAGCTAATGGCTACCGCCCCCCTCCCTGTAATGACTGCAAACTAATGCCAAAGCAGATCAGCAGAGAAGCGAAAACATCTTTTCCGTCATGAAAGGCTTTCAATGCTGCTATACTATAGCTTCATACAAGCTAACCACTAAGCTTGCAGCATCCATTGCTATCAGCTCAAAGTTAAACTAAATCCCTTCTGTAGCTACTGCCTCGTTTTCCTCAAACAACGCTGACTATCAGAACCGCTTTTGTTTTGGCACAAACGATGTGGATGGGAGTTTCATGATAGATTTGCCTAAGGACAGACATGGCGTCTGGCCTATCCATCAGCTTTGCAGAGTTACCTTGGAAGCAGGTCATTGCAGAGTATGTGGAATTTGAGGGTAAAAATAAAGATGATACATACTTGATTTCTTTTGATTCACAAATCAAGAAACTGGTAAGAAATACTCAGTTGTGTCAATGTGGACTTTAGGAGTGCATATGGTCTAGTGGTTCAAGTTGCACCCCATGTACACAGGCGGACCTGGTTTAAGTCCGGCCTGTGGCTACTTTCCTGCATGTCTCTGCCCACTCTCTAATCCCTGTTTCCAACTCTATCCAGTGTCCTCCTCTCTGAATAAAGGCATAAAAAGTCCAAAAATATATCTTTAAGAAAGGTATTTTAAACATGCAGTTAAAAAAAATTAATTGCAATTTGCAATCAGAACTCTTTTAAAAAATGCACGTTTAACAGCTTGGTATTTATTAATCTTTATACCATAGCTACAGGTGGTGCTCCAAAAGGACTGGAATCTGGGGCTCCGAATGCTTGATCAAACATGTCCTGATTAAGTCCTTGTCCCTGGGCTGGTGCTGTATTGTTTGGGATGGGAGCTGAAGTGAAGGCAGCATCGAAGCTGGAGTTCAAGCTCGGAGCTGGAGCTGCTGCTGGGGCTGGTTTAGGAGCGTCTACAGAGGAACAGAGAGACAAAGGACAGGAATAACATGACAAATCTGATAGTTGTGAGTGGGTAAAATTAAGAATTTTGACCTCGGTTTACCATTAACTGCTGACAATTGTTTAATATCAAAGTCGTCATGATCTGCAGACTCCTGAGCGACGCCAACTTTGCTGGTAAAGTACTGATCAAACGCCCCGGATTCATTGCCGCTGGACGCCGAAGCAGAGTTGGATGCCAGCTCCCCTTTCCGTGCTGGGATGGCAGGAGGTTTGGCAATCTGGAAGTCCTTGAACATGTCCTTTCCAGTCTTCTTCTCTTTGTCTCCAAGTGGATCCAAAGCTGTGAAGGCACTGTTCTCTACCTTTGGAGTCTCCTTTACAGGTGGTCTGGGAGGCGGGCGTGCTGGACCATGCTGGTCGCCCATACCGGGGAAAGCGCCAGGCTGGAAAGGGTTCATGCCAGGCTGAACCCAAGCGGGTGGAGAATTTGGCGGGAAGATGTGCGGTGGAGATAAAGGTGGAACAAACTGGGGTTGCATGGACTGGCCCCAGGCTGTGGGAGGAATGGGCAGACCCCCGAAGGCAGACGGCTGCGGGTAAGCAGGTCTAGGGCCAGGAGCTGTCACTCCTGGCATGGGGAACATGGAAGGGGCAGCGGGGGAGGCTGCCCACATGCCTGCAGCAGGGATAGCTGTGGTGGCTGGAGGACCTAGCTGAAGATTTCCTGGATTTAAACAAAAGTGGCACAAGGGTCACACAACTACAAGGCCAAAACAACAATTTCACACAATAAAGTGCTCTTATGTCTTACCCAGAGCAGCTATGGAGGATGGAGTGGAGCTGGCAGGTGTACTGTTGAAAAGGTCACTTGAAGCAGAAGACCCCTCAGGTTGACTCGGAGCAGCAAACAGCTCTGCTCCAAACAGGTCACTTGCTGTGGACTAGTGCCAGAAATGATACAAAATTAGTATTTTGCGTCACATTTACATCTTCTTACACATGGAAAATGACTGACTGTATATAAGAAGCAGACTCAGCCTTTTTAATAGTCCTCACTGGCTCAAGAACAACTATTCTGAAGCATCTAGTTGCACATTTAAGTCGCTGCCATCTTGAATTTGGTACACAAACTGTCCTGATTGAGAGCTTAATGTGATCATTATAATACTTACTATATTGAAACCATTAATGTACTTTTAACTCAAATAATGTTGCAATTCTTGTTCCAATCATTGTGTGGGACAGCCACAGGGAATGAATGGGTTGATAAAAGTTAGTACTTTACTCCTCTAAATAGACCTGTACACTGGAATTATCTAAAGAAAATCTCAACATACATTGAGTATGATCCCTACACTTTTCAATAAAGGGATTTTTATCACAGTTTAACCGATTAACTTGGTGTGGGGGTGATCAATGTCGCAATTTACTCAGTCCAAAAGGCCTACTAGCATCGTCTAGCCAGATGAAGGGAGATAAGAGTCTTGAGGAGACTCGTACTGAGCTACGATGCTAGCTGAGCCCCTTTAACATATGAAAAATTCCTCATTTAGTCCTTGACATGCATTTAATTGAAATGGCACTGCACTATCAACCGAGTAAGCATTGTCGGGTAAGCAGCAGACTAAAGATGAGCCATGAGATGAGCCAGGAATGAGCCTGTGCTACAAAGTGACGCTTTAATGTGAGCTACTGTAGCTAGCTCCTGTTTGAGTGCCAGTTTCCTTTCCTCCATCCTTATTTAAATCTCCTACCTGCTGCTGAGCTGAACTAAAGTGGACTGTTTTGTGGAAACAGAACATATACAAGCATTGTGTGACACAGCTCGTCCATGCTTTAGACAGAGGCCTTTTTAATTTCTGCCTGCTGCTGTTTCACTGTGAGTTTTTTTTTTAAATGCCTGAATATTTTACTACTCTCAGGACACAAAAGTAGCTTAAGAATTAAGAAAGTTTTCATTTTTACACTTTGAATACTTGGCATTTGTGAACAGCTCAAAACATGCCCATTTTAGTAGGATTTCCTTATGCAGAAATCACTTCTTCCCACCAGGACTTTTCTCTCAGATAGTACTAAAAGAGCTACACAGATGCACAGAAACTTTGCATTGTGCGAACTGCTGCATGCAATTGAAACTGTTGTGCAGGACGACCTTTTTCAGCTTAGGGAGAGTCCTAAAACCAGCATGCAGCTTATACCTGTGCAACATACAATCTGGATTTTGTGGTAAAGGAAAACTGGCTTAGCAGGCACAAAAGCCACACAATTCCTTTGTGAATCAGGCCCTCAGACTACCTTTGCAACTAATGGAGTCTTCCCCTGGTGGCCACTAGAATTTTATTTAAGTTTGAAGCAATTCTATATTGGCTTTACCTTAAAAAACTTGAGGCAGCGTCCACTTCTTACATACAGTCTGATGCAATTTGTGAATTATATGAAAATTAAGATTAAACTGAACTTTTTCAGCAACATCATATTAACTTAAACAATTCAGCCAGAAATAAAAAACAAGAGGATTTAATTTGACAGTGATACATTTGCATGCTTTGACACTTACCAGCTCGTCCATCACAGAGGCATGAATGTTAGAGGACACAGTAAGAGCAGAATAAGAAAAGTACAGTTCATTTTGAGGAGCACACAGAAAGGACAGAGAAGCATGTGAACACCAGTGCATGCATGCAGACAGAATATACAGTAACAAGCCCTCTACTGCAATCTTTCATTACCAGTCTTGCATCTAGCCAAATGCACCTCTTGCAAGACACCAGTGCATAACCCAAACGCTTAAAATAAGACATGTTAACAAACGCCTCGTGCCCTGTAAATTGTGCATTAACCCCATGTTCAGGCATCACACATGCAACTCTACTGTGATTCGTCTAGCTACATAATTTCACCTTTGCACTTCTTCGACCTCGTCCAGCCTTAGAGCTCTGCGGGGGTGGGTTTATGACTACAGAGTCCTTGCTATGAGTCACTGGGGGCTGCGGATGATGACTTACGCCATTCGAGACGGCGGCAGTTTGCAAAGATGAGTCAAAAAATGGGTTTTTGGTTGAGAGAGCTGGAGCAGTTTCATTCCCGTCCATCATGGTTATCGAGTTGCCCTGAGATATTTGGCCCCCTAGTGGCCACTGTCCATTATTGAGAGCGAGGATCATGTTCTTACTGGATAACCCATTTATCTGCTGACTGAGGTGTTCAGAGTCTCCGTTCAAACCACCGTTAATAAATGTCTTACAAGTGTTGCCAGCGCTGCTGTTAAGGAGATTAGAGGTGGCGAGGTGGGGGAATTGTGAATTATTGGGCGGCGAATGAGAGGGCGCTTTGGAAAGGGGGTCATCTCTGAAAGGGTCAGTGTCTGGGGTTGGAAAGTAGCCAAATGCTGAGGAAAAGGGATTTACTGTGTGGGGAGATGCCCCGAGGTCAGGGGCACAGGAAGTGACAAAGGAGTTTCCCTTTATGCAATTCTGATTGCTGTCAACTTCAGCGGAAAAATCCAGCAAGAGAATATCATTAGCGTCCTGGTTAACATGAGAGAGACAGCGGGAGAGAAAAAATAAGAGACTTATGATCAGAGCTGCAGAGGGACAAAACACATGTGTTAACAAAATTACAAATGAATCATGTGGTGTGAACAGACATGACAGTTTAAAGCTGCTGCACGTAGAAAATCCTCCTTATAATGCCATTGTCATGTGAAAGAGACAGCTCTTTTCTTAAAGTGGGGTTATATGAGGTACTTCTATCAACTCAATCAACCAAATTGTGGGCACTGCCATCTTGTAGTAGCTGTGACTGGGCCAGCTGTGGGTGACTAGATAACTCTAGAAGTATTCAAATGGGCCATGCCAAGAACTTCCACATAGCATTGTGTTCACCCCCTCTTTCGAAATGTCTTAAATAATTTGTACATTACAATGGCAGTTATAAGTTACTAAGATTAAAACAGGGACACATCTTGTCCCAAAGCCCCCAAACTCTCTTGAGTTACTGTCAGTTCTTCGCACCCACCTAAAGACTCGAGGTGATGCAGACTTCCAAGCCATGCTCAAAAACTTTGAAATGCTCTGCCCCTGTCTTTTGTGCTCTGTAAGCTCTATAAGTGACTTTAAGAGCCAGTTAAAGACAACTTTCAGCCATTCAGAAAGTCTAAAGTGGAACACGCACATCAGTGAAGAGGGCGCTCGATCCAAAACAAAGTAGACAACAAGGAGAAAAAGTCTGCACACCAAGAGGCTCCCATATCAGGCCTTTATCAGCAATCAAGTGAGATCAGTGATCAGACTCTCAAGTCTGTACAGCACTTTGGTCAGCATTCTGTTGTTTTTAAATATGCTTTACAAATACATTTGGATTGGACTGGATTGTGCTGTGTGTCTGCACCTTGAGACGTTGTTCTGAAGCAGAAAAATACAAAGAAAAACTAAACAAAAACTCAAACATAGCTAGGCTGCCAATGTCTAGCAGGTCGTCTTTGACTGCCTTTGAGACCGACAGGAGGGTCCTCTCCTGACCCTGGGTTCAGGCAGAAAATCTAACCTCTAGACCAGTGATACTCAACCCGTGGCTCTCAAGCCGCATGTGGCTCTTTAGTGACCAGTTGTGGCTTTTTTAAGGTTTACTCAGAAAAAAAACTCCTAAAAAGAAGACAGGCTTTAACTACCAAATCTAAATGAAAACGTATTTTTTTCAAACCCATATATAAACCCACAAAAAAGCTGTAAAAGGGTGGGAAAATGGGGGGAAAGTTAACCTGACACGCCAGATGGATGTGTTTCACACATCCATCTGGGAAAGCTTCAATAGGAAACGTTTGAGAAAAGGCAGAGGCTTTGAAAAAAACTCAGAGTGTGATTGGATGAACGTTCTGTCTGTCACATCTCTACGGGCCAATCAGAGCAACAAAACACGGGATGTAGCCGCGAAACATGTCGACTATAGACATGTAAGTACTCGACTTTTGTCATTTTTTAAAAGAAAACAACTCACTGCTGTTCTTTGTTCTTTTAACAAAAAAATGTCATCAAGTTCTGATAAAACTGGCGCTTTAGCAGCATCCACACTAATCTCTTCCTCCATAACTGCACCAGCTCTTGCTGCTGCTTATTAACATCACGACTCTGCTGTGCCTGAAAGTACTGCCCCTCGTCGCTGATTGGTCCTGTCACTTTCTAACCGGGCCCAAATGGTTCAGATGGGAGCTTTGCAAGATGGATTCACCAGTGAGAAACAAGGAAACGGGTGTATCCATCTGCTTTGCAAGGTTAGGGGAGAGTGGCAATTTAATGGCAAAAGGCAGCTTAAAGTGTAGATAAGTGGCAAAAAAGGGAGAAAATGTTCAAAGAAGCAGGATAAAGGTGGCTAAAACCGATGAAAAGGGGCAAAATTTGGCAAAAAGTGGCTCAAAGACTTGGTAAAATGGTCTGAAAGCAACAGGAATGGATTAAAAGAGTAAAAGTGGCAAAATATAAAAAAGGCAAAAAAATGCAAATAATGGCAAAGGATATATAATAATAATATAATAATAGAAAAAATAAAGATTGCCCATTAAAACCTACTGTATAAGTGTGGGAAAAAAACTGATCAATGTGACCTGCAATAGGTAATTCAGTGGGTCAAAGTTTCCATTTTAAGGTTTTCTGGGGAATAATATTTCAAATTAAGACATACAAGAGCCTCGCGTTGAGTATCACTGTGCTAAAGTATTTTAAGACAATGTGGCTCTTGGTAGAAGAAGGTTGAGTACCACTGCGCTAGACTGACTTTTTTAATTTTCTCATTTCCCCCTCTTTCCCCTCCAAGTCTCTACAACCCCTCTGGTACACGTGGCGGCCTCGCTTGGGATCAGGACCTTCACCATGAGAAGCACTGGGGTTTAAAGTCCAGCTTTCAGAAGTAAGGTGTTACAAAACCTCACCTGGATTGGACAACAGCAAGCAATGAAAATATGCTTCAGTCAGCACTGACTCATTGACCTGAAACTCAGCCAAACCCATCCACAGTGATGGGATGCACTACCACAACTACACACCAGGTGTCGCCAAAGATGACAAAAAGAAAACATGTATATGCATGCATTGAGAATGTCTTTTGTAGTTTCTACCTGCAGCAGCTTTAAAAGTGTGATGAACAACAATGAGATTGATTCACATGAAGCTTTACTCAGTTCTGAAAAGGATCACCTTGATTTAATTCTTAAGCTACGATTTATAAAACCAATTATTGAGCTAGTATGGCAGCCTTTTCAGAGCTGAGTTCACACACGTATGGTCTGTGAGGCATTGCAGTTATTCAGGTGTGCTTTTTAAACATAAAATCTCATCTTAGAAACATAAAGCAGAATGTAGCAGAACTTACTTTTACAATTTCAACCTTCTGGTTTTCAAAAATACTATCTAAGACTCTTCTAAAGCCTGGAATACTTACCAAGATGTGCAAAAATATGACCTACAGCTATAATACAGCAACACTGCACTGAATTAGTGTATCTCTCCTATGTTGGCCTTATGAAGGGAACATTTCATGGCACCTCACTTACATTTGGAGCCCGGATGTCTGGAGGGGTCGTAATGTCTCCAAAAAGGTTGAGCTCCTCCACTGGCTGCACGTCACACAGAAACAAAAACATGCTGTATTTATTCAGCTCCAGAAAAAAAATCACTGCTAGTTTGTTTAATGTGAAGCTGCAAACACAACAGAGCAGGAACTCTTACTTGGGCAGTTTTGGCTCCATCCGCGCCTAGCGAGGCGTCACTTCCATTCTGGAAAACACACAGAGAAGGAGGGCGTTAAGGAAGTAGTTAGAGGAGCTATTAGGGGAAAAAGAAGTGCTTCCAAGAGCTTACCTCAACTACAGCGCTGCCATTTTCTCCCTGTAAACAGAGGCAGACTGAATAATTGTGCTCATTTTCTTATTTCAGCGAGGCGTGTGTCATTTCACATCATTTCAAAGGAATGATGTGATTCATTGAGAGAACACAGAGAGGCAGTGTTGACATTCAGCAGGTTGGTACACTGTGTATGCTGTTAATTCTCCCATAAGACCGCACCAGAAAGAAAATATTCACACGGTCCAACTTCTGCTAAAGATTTTATTTTCCACCTCACTGTCAGACGCATGAGAGCAGTTACCTTCTGAGAGGCCTCTGCCTCTTTCTTCCTCATGTTGAAGATGACCTGGAACAGATCCTTCAGATCGATGACCAGAGGCTCTGCCTGTGAGACGGAGAGATGGCACATTTTTATTGTTGTTTGATTGTCTTTATTATAGCGGTAAAAAAACATGAGACAATCCCACTGGTGTGTGAAGCACTGTTTGGAAACTTAAGTTCGCATCTAGCAATCACTCACTGTAACTGCACATGCACAGATTGCCTCTGCAACGTGCAATCTAAAAAGGAGGAGGCCCACTCTTTCTCCAGTATCAGGTTCATCTACTGGTACATTTCTTTGAAATGGCATGAGCTGTGTGCAACTGGAGGATATTTCACTTTTTCAATTCGTATGTCAAGACTTTTTCCCCAACAGCAGCAACACGTACGGGAGAGTGGGGTAAGATGAGACAGTTTTTTCTTATGCCACAAGTCCACATGTAATTCTAATCCCGTATGAATCGCCATCTCTGTCATTAAGGGTGGACATGCTTTCTGTGCAGCTTTCCCTGCTTCTTCTTCTGATAAAAAAGCAGAGGCTGAGTAGGAGATTTAAAAAGTTTTGACACATATAGTTTCTAAATAGTCCTCTTGGTCAGGAAAAATGAGACAGAAGTGAATTGAAAGCATGGACTCTTGGTTCAAGATCTCTGCAACCAACTTGAATTATCAGCATAAATCTAAAACAACTGTCTGAAAATATGACCTCACAAAAAAAGCGCTCCTGTGGCCCAACTTGCCCCAGGTAAAAAGGGGTGAGGTTATCCAAGTCAGGGGGCAAAATGAGCCACCAAAGGGTGAAAGATGAACACCTGAGTTTTAAGTTTACGCCAACAAAGTCATCAGCTAACAGATCTGAAATGTCTGATGCACTTCTGATTAAAGGAAAGATCATATAGTAAAAAAAAGATTTGTCTATGTTTGCTGCAAATATGTATTTCAGACCTAAAACTTAGGTACTTTGAACACATTTTAATGAACAAAGAAACTAACTTGAGTCCTTAAAGCCCACTATGATGTTTAAAGAATGAGCAGAGTCCTAGGTCTTTTAGTCCAGACTTATTAGTACAAATGGCAGAAATTCACAGTAGATCTTTACTGATATTCACAGCCTAAATATCAGTTTTAAATATCGGCAGAAATTTTAATATCTGCTGATACCGATTTCAGGCCGATGATATCAGCAAACCCTAAAATTTTGGAAGTGTTTTAGAAGAAGAAAGAAATAAATGCATGTAACACATGCCACATTCACCAGATAAGTCCAGAGAGGCATCGTCTTTAGATATAACAAGCTAAAAAAAAGCCTGATTTGCTCATAATAAAGATAAAATGCTGCAAATGTAGCAATAAAACATTTATTTGTTAAATATATTGAAACAGGCGATGCTCTTTGCTGAATACATATCAAACTTCAGAAACTTAACTGATCCTTTGCCCTTTTCGCACTAGATTAGCATTCCCGCGGGACGCCCAGTGATTTGTAATTACTGTGCAGGACGTCTGTATTTTTAATCCCGTGCAAATTGACTGTGTCTGCAATTTACAGAGTAAAAAAAATCCAGGGCAATTTACCAACCATATTTCAGCACACAGAAGTCCACAGGTAATACTAATCCAGTGTGAATTGGCATCTCTATAATTTAGGGTGGAAATCAGGTTTTTTTACTTTCTCCTGCAGCTTTTCCTGCTTCTCTTTCTGACCTCAAAAGAAAATAGAGGCTACATAGGAGATTGTTAACAAAGTTTTGACATAATTAGGTTCCAAATAGCTCTTCTCTTTCAGCTAATTTCATTTTACATGTAAAAATGGCTTTATTTTACTTCTTTGTTTCAACTCTGCTGTCCAAATGTGCATGCATTAACCACTGCTCTCTTCATATGCACAGATCTTTGCTCTGATTCCTACAGCTTCTCTTTGCAAGTGCCTGATCTCATATCAGTTTTTTAAAGCCGTACACTGCATGCAAAACACAGTTTACAAGGTGTTGCTGAACATTCAGTGGTAAAGCTGCAACAGCTGATCTACGAGAGGAGGGGTGTTTTGGATGCGTAATGATCCCAAATGTGTAGAGTGCAGAATAACATCCATAGCATCAACTACATAAAAACGGTTAAAATTAACAGGAGAGGTTCATATATAACAGTAGACGTCTCCCTTTCTCATACATCGACAGGAGGGCTGCTCGACTTCCTCTCTCTTCTTCTGTCTGATCAGCTGTAGATATACACAGGTGACTTATGCAATCTTGATGCATGATGGGAGAGTTAGGAGACATTTCACTACTTCATCAGTCGTAGACAGCTTGCTAGAGAGCTAAAAAATGTTTATATATAGAGAGAGAAAGGGAAAAACTTTGTGCACAACATTGCATTTTTGTATGAATTTCAGAAATAAAATTCCCTGTGCATTTTCATTGTTATAGCCTTGCAGCACCTCCATGTCATCCTTCAGAAAAGTCTGTAAATTTGAGTACATTACAGACTTCACCTATCCCGTGTAAATACACTGCAGCAAACACTGACATCAGGCAATAATTCATAAATTATCAGAGGTCCAAGGGTAATTCTAGTGACATTTCTTTGAATAAGGGGAACATGAAGTGCATGGAGCTATTTAAAAACAACGTTACTCTAACAAGCAAAGCAGAAGTCAACTTTCATAACCTTGAAAATAAATGCTGAAGCTGAGGTTGTTACACAGCCAGTGAAAAAATAACACATCTTTGGACACAGGCCCTTTCAGCGTAACTATGTTTGAGGCTATATCCACACCTTATATACAGTGAATATGCAAGTTTCTTCATGAGTGTTACCTGCTGTGCCGTCTTTATGGCAAAGAACTGATGCTGCCCCTCTGCTCCACACACATACCCAAACGCCCGGTTATCTGTGACGTCTCTGGCGATGAAGGAGATCTTATTCACCACATGCTCATGTTCAATCACCTGTAGGAGAGAAGGTTTCATTATTAGGCCAAACTTAAACTAATGAACATGATCATGTAATGTAGTTATAAACAGAGGAACTCACCCCCGATCTCTCATCGATGATCTTGATGCCCGACATGGAAATGTTGACCCAGATCCTCTGTTTGTGTTTGCCCTGAGACCGAGCGGCTACTGCCATTCCCTGGAGCAAAACAAATAATGAATAGTAGGGTATTTTTCTGGAAACAGCAAACACAACATGACCTTTGATTTGAGCTCATAGCTATAAGCCCTGTGCTAATGTTGCCCTCTGCAGTGAGGACACGCGCTATGACGGATGTTATGTACCTGCAAATTACTGGGACAGAAGAGAACAACACGACAAAAGCGCTGTCCATATTTGTCTAGTTTCTAGTCAATGATGTCTCATTAGATTTACCAACATTTATATGTTTGTGCTGCTTTTAATACAAGTTCAGCTCCACATTATGACACATTTATCAAGCCCAGTACTCAGTGTGTTTTATTGTATTTACTGTGCTATTTTTATGTGCTTTCACCATAGGTTTTATATCATGCTGTAAGCCTGTGCAGCCCTTTGGTTCATTGAGGTTGTTTTAAATGTGCTCTAAAAATAACTTTGACCTGATTTGACTTATCATAAGCCCCATTCACCTGATAGGGATAGGCAAACATCTCATTTGAAGGTATAAAAAGCATAAAATGAGGCTAAAACTGCTTGTAATTAGGAAAAATGTCCCCCAATGCAAATTACTAACAACTTTGATAGTCTATCTAATTTCAAGACACCCTTCAAGTAAACTTTTATAGATGCATGTGCAGATATTTTAAGGAATATATACCTTAATTGTTGCTTTCCATGTAGTAAAATGATTTATTTATCAAAAATGGCAGGTAAATGTGGCTTATATAAGGTGTAATGGAGATTACTGATTAAATTAGACAGTTATTCTTGCAAAGGTATGATGAGATTATGGCCAGAGAGTCCAGGGCTCTGTCAGTCAATTAGCACCTTTATAATAGAGAGGCATACCACAAAGAGAGGTCAGCATGCCCAGGATATCAGAGTAAGATGGCTTGACAAAGCCTAAGGTTGTAGTAAGGGAAAACACAAAGCTGGTTAGGAGCTTTATCGGTCAACTCGGGCTTTCTACTTCAATCTGTGTTCACATTTTCTTTAAACTTAAGCACTTTGTATTTCTGTATACATGAATGGTGTCATTAAATATAATTGTCTTGCCTATAGCACATGTGTCACTTTCAGAAACCATGAAAATTAACAAATCTGCATCATTGTGGGTCAACAATACAAGAAAAACAAACAAAAAGACATGTTGAATGTTGCACCTTCAGTTTCATCATGGAGTCCTGGCACATTTTGTCTCCCCGGGCCTCTGGGACATCATCGATGCCGATCAGCTTGGCTTTGTACCTCACGCCATCCCCCTTAAACCTGCCCAGCAGGTACTCGTCTGTCTTCTCTGGAACTGTAGAGAAATAAAATAAAAACTATGATTCATGCAAGAACAAAACAGGAAAGGCAAGAGCAGAAAACATCACTTTATGGTGGATTTGATTCTGTTTAAATAGTGTGCCAACATCACAAAGCTTTAATAAATAGCACATTCAAGGTGGTGCCATTTCCTTCCTTCCTGTGCATGTTAAAAGCCCAGTTCAGACCAAAAATTCAAGATGCAACAAGAACATTTTAGGACATGATGGGAGACAGCTGCAGCTGTGTGAACTGAGCCGTCGCAGCCCTAACCAGGTCAGACATCCAGGGACATCCTGCAATTCCAGTCCTATTGCCAACAGCTGTTTTTTGGATGCTGCAAGCTGATTAGTGTGAAATAGGAAATCTAATTCTAATAGGCTGAAAGTATGTGTCCAAAGTAGAATATTTTGTTAGATGAAACCACAGATTTTTTAAAATTATTACATTTATCTTTCTTTTTTAATAAACTTTTCACACAGAAACCTCAGCAAGGTAAACATTCATTTCCTCTACTAGGCTATATAAGCTAATACCTGAGAAATTAATGGCTGTAGCTAGACTTTCTTGTGGAGAAATACTGTTATCAGGAGATCCATCAATCTTCTTCAGCTTATTTGGGGTTGGGTCGCAGTCGCAGCAGACTTAGCATGTCAGCTCAGACATCCCTCCTTCCAGCGACACTTTCAAACTTCTTCTAGAGGAACCCGAGGCATTCTCAGACTACACGGAATATATAATCCCCCCAGCGCTTCTGGATCTTTCCTGCAGTCTCTTCCCAGCTGGGTACGCCTGGAAAACCTCCAAAGGGAGGTGCCTAGGAGGCATCCTGATCAGATACCCGAACCACCACAACGGACTCCTTTCAAGATGATGGAGCAGTTCCCTCTGGATACCTGAAATCCTCACCCCATCTACCCTAAGGCTGAGCCTAGACTCCCTCTGGAGAAAACTCATTCCTGCTGCTTGTATCTACGATCTCCTTCTTTTGGACATTCTCCAGAGTGCATGACCATAAATGAGGGTTGAGCAGACCAGTAAATCAAATTTTCCTTTCAGCTCAGCTCCATTTTCACCAGGACGGGCAGCACAATGCCTGCTGCACCAATCTGCCCTTTAACCCTCACTCATGAACAGGACACTGGAATACTTGAACTCCTTCACCTGAGGCAGAGACTTACTCTCCACCTAGAGGGAGCAATCCCCCCTTTTTCTGCAGAGAACCATGGCTTCAGACTTGGAGGAGCTGACCCTCATCCTAACTGCTTTGCACTCAGCTTCAAAGCCCTCTAATGCCTGTTGGAGGTCCCCAGATGAAAATTAAAGAGCAGCCGGTTGCAAACAGCTGTGAGTTTCAACTCGTCTTGTTGCAAATCTCTGGTCTGAACTGGATTTAAAAGACAGTTTAGGATGTTTGTAGTGAGTTTCCTCAGGATTAAACATATGCATGTAATAAGAAACACCCACTTTCCCAAACAATATACATCAGATTTAGTCTAATATTTGCCCCTTGAGCATGCACACCATTTCTGATTTACAAGTTTTTGGTACTTTGGTGCCCCCTATGGGTTAGGATCAAAATGCTTTGGTATGCTGAATTCCAGTCTCTCTCTGAAGATATGTGCATGGATTTATGATGATTGTAAAAACGGTCATTGAGTTAGGGCCATTTTCCTGCAAAACCCCACCCACTCAAAGTTTATTGGTCAATAACTTCAAAATTAAATAAGATACCAAAAAGCCTTGTGTAATGTTTAATAAGCTCCATTCAAAGAATAAATGTGGCAAATTTGACACCAATTGGACCTACAGGTTAGGGGGTATGGGTTCCAAAATGGTGGGAACCCATCATGGTGGACTTTATGGTCCAAGAGGCTTTTTGCAAAGCATGCTGAGCTGGACTTGGGTGTGTGTGGCCTTTTAAAAATGGATTTTTCTTTCCTCAATTACAGCACTAACATCTGGCTGATGGGATTCATATTTCCTGGGCAGGTAACGCAAAGAATTTCCAGTTAAACCACCAAGTTTCATGTTTATAGATCATTCCATCTCACTCTAATCTGAGCTTTTTTGGTAAAGTAATAACAGCAATCACAAAGACAACAGGGCTCTACCCCTAAGGTTTGGAACACTAAAAATTCCAAACTTGACTAGTCAGAACATTATTCTGATAAAACAGTCAGTCCTTTTTCCATCCCTTACCTTTCTTCTTCTCTCTCTTAAATGGGACTTTGGTTGCAGCTGTCGCAGGGGAAGGAGGAGGGGTGCCGGGCGCCGTTGCTGCAGTCGGGGATGCGACGCTCGGATCGGCAGGAGCGGGAGCGCTGACCTCCACCTCTGCAGACATGATGTGGAGTGAGCCTCACTGGACGAGTGGACGTTCAGAGCGGAAAAACAGACGGCAGCTCCGTGTTCAAGCGCGGGGGCAGCGAGGTCAACCGAACAGATGACTCTTAACACCCACACATGCTTTTCTTCTTATAGTCTGCAGCAGCAGAGAAAAGTGAAGTGGGAGAGAGCGTGTGAGGAGAGAAAAAGGAGAAGTTGAAACACTTATTCTAATAAAGCTGCAAACAAGATATTGGTCTGTAAAGACAGATGATTAAACACCACTTGAAAGTTATGCAAGAGGCAGTGAACAGATTTTTTGCACATCATAAACAATCATACTACTTTAACAATCTGCAGTAAAGATTTACAGCCATGGAGCAGCCTTCAGATAGGGAAGCATAACAAGACACATGACCTATAAAACATCATGGTCTCATAAGGACAAGAGCACAGAACACACACATACTTTAACCTGACTTCACACATGCTGTGTCAGATGTTCAGCCTTGTAAAGGAGTCAATTATCCATGACAAAGATGGACCCACATGCTGTCAACTTATAGGAAACAAGGTCAGAAAAAAAACATTTCCAGCATCTTAAATTCAAGGATTTCTTGACTTTCTTTATCAATAACAACAGAGAACCAAAAGTCTTCAAGGCTCATTTATGCATACAATACTGACTATGTTGTGCTCATTTTATCTTTTTTTCTGCACGCTCTCTGGAAGGTTACAGACTGAGACTTAATGTTACGCTACCATTGGAGGTTGCAGGTCTTTGTTAAGAAGTCAAGCCAACAGTTCAAGTCAGACCAGCAAAGCACAACCAAGACGAATACTTGGGAAAACTGTGGAACTTTTGCAAGATAGTGTAAGTTTTTTGGTTCATAAGCTCACCTGGGCATATAGACAGTAGCAAAGGAGTTCTGTTCTATGTTCTTCTTTTAATGAAGAAATGTCAAGTTCTGATAAAACTGGTGCTTTAGCAGCATCCAAACTGATTTCTTCCGCCATAAGTGAACCTACCTAAATGGTTCAGATGGGAGCTTTGCAAGATGGATTCGCCAGTGAGAAACAAGAAAGCTGGCAAATCCATCTGCTTTGCAAGGTTAGGTAATGGCAGCTGCATCATTTAAAAGAATCATATCTGCTTTCAGACAAAGATGCCATTTCCTGCCTGTACTCTGCATCCATTTCATCAAAATTTCTGTTTGTTGTCTTGAACTTGCAGACCAAAAATGTTGCGGTACCACTGCTAATCATGGGGCTAGTGTTGAGCAATGTAGCCAAAGAGAAGCAGTTGTTTCAATGCAGTAAAAATGAAGGCTTTAAAAAAACTATTAAATACATGACTCTCAGGTTTTAATTTCTATATTCATCAAAATAGGTTGTGAGTTAGTTTTTCTGCTTTTAATCTTACTACTATAATTCACAGCATGCTTGTCTGTCTGTCTGTGTTGATTTGCACACCACACTGTTGATCCTATTGTCCTTGACTCCTCTCAGAAGACCTCTGGGGTGTACTGGTTCCAAATTGGAACCATGAAACAATCATAAATATGTACAGATTTTAAATAAAATCCCTAAATGTTGGGGAACTTTTCTGCATTCCATTTATCTTGGAAGTTGGATGTCAGAGCTGTAATTTCTGTACTTTTTCAAAGGCTTTAGCTGCAATAATAACATGCATCAGTGCATCAAATATCTGAATCAAAGAATACTCTAAATTTCATATTTTAATATAGACAGTTCTGCTTTGTATTCTTTTATTTGATTTAAACGTATGCTGCTATAGTTTTTAGTTTTAACAACACCAGAAAATTGGTACTTCTAGATTGTGGTATAGCTACTTTAGGTTGTTTGATTAGAAAATCAGACCTTCCATCACCCCTTTTTTATGGCATAAAATTGTTTTTTTTTCCACTCAGTCTAATCTTAAGAGTAAATTTAAGTTGCAATGAAGTCTTAAAACGTGTTTAGTTTAATGTTGGATTTTCTGTATATACCCCAAAGAATCATGGTTTGAAAAACAGCATTACTTCACCTTAACTTTTTGCAGAAACACTCCCAAATATTGCGCATCTCTGTGCATAGAAAACTACAAGAGAACAGGTGAGTGGAGGACGGACCAAGCAACGATAGAGTTGTGTAGGTCTGTGGGACACTGCGCCCTCTAGTGGATGAGTTATTAGCATCCATCCCCACATAACAGAATTATGTAAGTATATAAATAGTAACAGTTACAGCACCTAAAATGTGCATAACTTTTTCTAAACGTAAAGGGTGAGAATAAATAAGCCTTTATACTCAAAAATCAAACAATATTGATGCCAGTTTTGATACCAGAGCTGCCAAATTCTTTATCAAATAAGCCATTTCTACTTTTTAACTACCAACATTCAGAAGCAAACCTCTGAACACATTTAAATCTCAACAAAATACATTAGCAACATTTTAAATGGTTAAAGTTGCTATTGCTCTCTCTCTCTCTGTCTTGCTCATACTATCTTTGGTAAAAAAAAATATCCCTAAAAAGTTCTGACTGATGATTGCCGATGAGCAAAAATGTTCTGCTAGTTGCAGCTGTAGTGCTGTCGCATCATGTGATGTCTCAGACTCATAAAAATCCTTCAGTATACCTGGCT
This sequence comes from Cheilinus undulatus, assembly GCF_018320785.1. Lineage (NCBI taxonomy): Eukaryota > Metazoa > Chordata > Actinopteri > Labriformes > Labridae > Cheilinus > Cheilinus undulatus. Next base: position 6,911,561 of record NC_054881.1, on the reverse strand, counting down.
AAGATGCAGCATGCTATTCAAATTTATATTCAAAATAACAATAAAATCCTGAACTATTTATCCAATAACCTACTGTGGATCTGCCAAAAATCCCTCTGCAGAAACGATAAGGCAGGATCAACGCTGAGAGCTGATGCAAAAGGCGCTCAGATCCACCTCAATCTTCAGCAAACTCACATTAAGATGATACAGCCAACACAAGTATATCAGTCACAACAAGATAAAAACAATCTTTACCAGACTAAAAGCCCGCTAAGCACTCCAGCTCTGCATAACCAAGTCAGACACAGCTCTGTGTGCCACATACATACCTTAAGGTCCACTTCCTGAAGCTACACTGCCTACAGCTCCAGCGTAAAGAGGCTGTGAAGGCTGAAAGATGGACCAAAGGTTGGAGGCGGGCAAAGGTTGAGCAATTACCTGGAGTTAATCTTACGCTAGCAGAGCAGAAGATCCCGTGATGCCCAGCTGAGCAACTATCGGCGGAAATTAGAGCCTTAAATTACACATAAGACTGATAAACTTTCAAACTTGCTGTAAAACATAAGTCAAATATCGTAATGATGCCAAATACGAGTGAAATATTCACGTTATATTCACTGATGGTTATCTAAATACATGTGTCAGCATGGATTCCAGTGTTTTTGCAAACACAATCTAGTTGAGGGTATAATTCATGATTAAATCTGATTGGTAATCTATAAACAGTTTGATTAGCGAAGGAAATGGCAGTCAAACAGGATGAGATAACAGCCGGGAACCTTCAGGTCAGTGAGGTTGTTTCAGGTCCGTGCCAAGAGCTGCCTGGTTTGGAAACACCGAAGACCACATCAGAGAGTAAATCTGACCTTAAATCTAAAACGAAACACCTTTTACTTCAAAGAAGTCCTTTAAATTACTCTCCAAATGAAGGTTTCATCACACGAGCTACTGTGCAGCTGTAAAACAATAAAAACTTCATTATGTCTGCCAGTACCTCGACTGAAGCCAAGGAGACAGGCAGGCTAAGCCTCTGAATGTTTGCTTTACCCCTGGTGACATGTAAATTCCTGCACACAGGGGACACACAGACAAACACGCTGTTTTTGTTGCTGTGCGAGGAAGCGTAGGAAAACTAGACATAACTCTAAACACTTGTTGATGCTAGGGCTGGGGAGTACATCCAGTTATATATCCCTATATTTTGAGGTGAGACAAAAGGAGGACGATACTGTTTATCCAGTTAAGTTGGTGTTGATTCTTTAAAATCACTGGTATGCACAAACCAAATCTTAATCATCCATACGTGCATGTAAACTCCTGAATATCGACATAAATGCACAAATACAGAAGGGTTCTCCCTGCATCTTTCCATGTTGCCAACATTTTTGTGCAATTTAGACAATGATCTCCTGACTGATGATCAACAAGTTTTGCACTTTTTGATACCATCAATTCAAATAATTGAGCTTGAAATTTAGGATCATAAAACATTATGACTATCTCTGTGTACGGAAATGTTGACAATGTATTTGTGCAATTCGGAATAAGTGTTGAAGTTTCAAAAACATCAAACCATACTGAAACCTAGTGGATACTACAGCTTTAAAGTCAAGGCAAACAGTCAAAGTTGCATAAACACCGGAGATTTTCACTCACTCCCTGCCAGCTCTATCCACTTTTCTGAGAGTTGCCAACACATTTGTGCAATCTCTACAGTGTTCTGTCTCTATATGACTAGAGGTTGTCAAATTTTTATACTTTTGATGCAACCGATGAATAAAATAAGAAGTAAAGATAATTTACAATTTATAAAAAAATGCTATACTAGACTATACAATATTATGACAATTTCACGGAAATGTTGCCAACATTTTTGTGCATCTTAGAAATTGCTCTCAGTGTACTTAAAGATTGCCAATGTTTTTGTAAAGTTTGAACATTGTGTGTGAATTCCTTGATGCCCAGTATTTACTAATTTACTGTTTAAAATTGCAAGAAAACTCCTGTCTGAATTGCCCAAAAGTGTGAGGGTTGCAAGTTTTTCCAAATGTTACCAACAAATCTGTGCAATTAAGACAGTGCCTTCTCTTTGGTTAAAATATCAATGAATATCATTAGTTTTCTAATTTTTTTTTAAACCACCAATCATTAAAATTAAGGACATTGTAGTTATATGAATATGATACAAAAAAATTTGACAATCCCAATGTACTGAAATGTTGCCAATGTTTTTAATTTCAACAGTGTGTAGAAGTTTCAAAACATTAAAAGATGTTGAAAAATCTTTGACATGCTCAACAAAACTGGAAGTAATAGAAACTCAATTCTGGTTATCTCATGACTTTTGATTATCCAAAAGCTCTAAACACTTTTCTAAATGTTGCCAACAAATTTGTGCATATGGACAGTATCCTCCCTTTTGGTTAAAACTATGAATGATATCATTAGGTTTCTGTATTATACTACCGATCATTAAAACTAAGTACATTTTATTTATTCTGACACAATACTTAAGATAAATAGAGAATTTTGACAATGTACTGAAATGTTGCCAATGTTTTTGTACAATTTGAAAAATGTGTAGAAGTTTCAAAACATCAAATGATGGTAAAACATCTTTTATATCCACAGAAAACTCGGAAGTAACAGACGCCCAGTTTTGGTTGATTTGTTTTTGATGATCAAAAAGCTCTAAACACTTTTCAATATGTTGTCAACGTATTTTTTGCAATCTAGACAGTGTTTTCTCTCTCATTTGGTAGTAAATATGAATGATGATCACGAAGCTCCTTTTTCATACAACTGATCATTATAATAATAAAGACTTTACCTGTTGTAAATTAAAGGGTGTTAAAAATTTATATATTTTTGACCATCTCTTTGTATGGAAAAGCAGGAAGTGTGTGGAATTTGTTTCCCAATATTTCATGTCTACGATTTATTAAAGACAGGGAGATCACTGTCTAAATTGCACAAATATGTTGGCAACATGTGTCTCTCCAAATATTACCAGACTATTTGTCAAATTTACACAATGCGAAAGACTTTGGAGCCAATTTTTGGCAATTAATAAACAAAAACTGACCAACTTGTTGTGTCTAGGATTTACAAGAGAGAGAGATAATTGCACAAATATGTTGGCAACATTTAGAAAAGTGCCTCTTTCATTTCACTATTTTAGACAAAGAAGTCTGAAGCCAATTTTCTATTTAAAAAAATTTAAAACCTAATATTTATCAAAACCTTATCAGAGAGGGCAGGAGCACTGTATAAATTGCACAATTATTATTAATTAAAATCAAAAATTGCCTAATATATGGTTTCTAGCAATTATTTAAGAGAGAGAGATTGCTGTCTAAATTGCACAAGTATGTTGACAACTATTAGAAAAGTTCCTCTTTCCAAATATATCTAGAGAATTTCACTTTTTTAGACTATTTGAAGGAGTTTGGAGACAATTTCTGATGAAACAAAAACTCCTAATATTTGGTGTGAGCACTGTTTAAATTGCACAACATGTTGGCAACATGTAGAAAAGTGCCTCTTTCCAAATAAAACCAGAGTGTTTGTCTAATTAACACAATGTTAAGTAGTGTAAGGCCAATTTTTAACAATGAAAAAATGAAAAACTGCCACATATTGGTGTTAAGGACTTTTTGAAAATAAAAAAATCCCTGTCTAAGTTGCACAAACATGTTGGCAACATTTAGAAAAATGCCTCCTTCCAAATATTACCAGAGTATTTGTCTAAATTATTTTGCCTCCAATTTTTGACTATTCAAATTAAAAATTGCCCTATATTTGGTTTCTAGGAAGTATTCAAGAGAGAGATCGCTGTCTAAATCGCACAAATATGTTGGCAGCATTTCCATAATGTGAAGGAAATTTCAGCCAGTTATTGGTCATCAAAAAACAAACTACCCAATATTCGGTGTCTAGTCCTTTGACTTTCCTTACCATCAAAACAAACAGATTTCAGTTGCTTTACTTGTGACAACCATTTGGCTCTATGCACCAAAATTTAAACATCATGATAAATGCATGTGAGTTGTCATTCAGCTGAAAAATATCCCCACATCATTTTTGGTCCATATTGCCCAGCCCTTGTTGATGCTCCATTTACAATAGTGTGACACATGACTGTGCTTGTCCAGTAAGCAAAGAGCAGTGTCAGAGTCCCACTTGGTGCAGGAGAGGCTAATAAAAAGGGTGAAATGTCAGCTGTTCATGGCAGATTTGAGTTAAAGGATTATATTGTAACAACTTACTTAAGACATATACTTCCAAATGGAGGATGAAGAAAAATCAGCATATTCGTCACACCACAAATAACAGAACAAAAGTGTAAATTCATATTTGTCAGCAGAATAACTGCAGAGCCAGGGCAGAAATGTCACAATCCTGGGCCGCCAGGAAACGTAAACTAGTGCACATCTGGAGGAAATCAGGGAATGACTCAGTCTGCAAGTGAATGAGATGGTGAAATACCACTGGCCCACTGTGAACACAAAGGGCATGCAAACACTTTTAGACAAAATGAATTTTTTTTGCACTAAAACCAGGATTCAGATAAGTAAATATGTGGACAGGAAATGCAACTCAAGTCATACATTTTTGCCAAGATTAAAAGGGATTTTGCACAAACAAAAACGTCGCAACAGGAGTGTTGTGTGGAAGGAAACTCTGTGGTAAATAAAGTAAGTTTGAGACAGTTTAGACATTAAAATGACCACCAAGTGAGTCACAAAAGACAAAGCTGACTAAAGTTTTCCTCCAAACATATTTGTGCCTTCTTAAAGTAAGTGGAAAAACTATTTTGTTTCACACTGAACAGTTACTCTCTCAAACCTCGCCTACCTCCATGAGTTTCACAAGCAAACTTCAATGACAACTCCTCTTTAGCACTAAAACGCTCACCTGAAAAGTCCTGGTAGAATCTTAATTAATGCATGGACGTAAAAACGTCAAACAAAACCGTGACCAACCTGTTTGAAAGCGCGCAGTAAGATGTTGGAATCCTGCTGGCGAAACACCGATTTTTGTTCCCGTGATGCCTCCGCGGCTCGGGCACAAAATGAGTAAAACCAAACACAGGCTCGAAAAAACGAGCAGGAGTCAGATGTTTTCCGCTAAATGCCGTGGACACAGAAAGGGGAGACTGCTGCAGACTCCCAATTTAACCCTTCAGTGGCTGACAGACCAAACTCAATGCAGATTTTCTACTGTTTGAGGGGCGGTCTCTCTTCACGTGAAAGAAAATAAAACCAACCTCCGTGGAGGTAAAGGCCGACAAACAGTAAGTAGGTCATGAAAATGTATTTTTGTCTTAACATACTCGACATTTTTAAGTATTTATTTTTTTTATCTAAAAGATAATCTGTGAGTGTTAGATTGTGTACCCTCCCTCATTTATTATTGTGCACTTTTAAAGACTTATTGAAAGGCCCTAAGTCCGAAAGGTGTCCCAAAATTAGCTTGTTTGCTACGTTTTTAAGCTAATTGTCTAGCCTAGCGCTAGCATTCTCTTCTTTTCGTTTTGTAAACTATTCCGATGTTTTTGTTTTTTTTTTTTTGCTTTATTTTCTGTATTTATTATTGCCAAACAGTTAAATCCTTGTTTTCAAGATGTAATTCTGTAATATGGAAGCACATTTCCACCACTTACGGAAGGAAAAAAAAATGAAGCTAAGATTATTGTTAACAAAAAAAAATTCAAATTAAGACACAAAGACAAAATAAAGGCATAAAAGTTGAAAACATCAGATGAGAAGTTAAAAATATGAGATAAAAAAATCCAAATTATCAGCTGGTAAGTCATTATAGTGACAATTTTATAACATTTTTATCTGTAATTTTCTTATCTCCTAATTATGACATGCAAGCTCATCATTTATTTCAACTTATATTAGTTTACTTTCTGTCTCAAAATTTTGATTTTTTTTTTTTTTGTTGGTGTTTTAGTGTTGCTGTAGTTTAATCTTCCAGTGTGATGGCTTTATGGGTAAGTGTTACTCCTTGGCCTATTTTTAATTCTTTAACCCTTGCCCTCCTCAAATTTACTACCCTCTTTACACCTCCGAGGCAAAAATATACAGGTACAGAAAAATTGCCATTAAATCACCATACGTCAATATTTTTTTCTACTTTTTTTTCATAAATCTCTTTAACAACTTCAGACCTGCTCGAATCTAACAAACGCTGAATAATTTTCAAGATTTTAACCCTTTAAATGCCAGTTTGATTATTTGAAATATTTTATTTTTTACTAAAAAACAGAAAAAGTGAATGGGCTCTACGCATGAACTGCTTCCGCATTTGGCATTAGACTGCTCCCACACTTCCAGTCAGGAGAAGAGAAAGGCGTAGCGGTTTGCTCGCTGTTTGCATGAGTTACCTGAGCTGACTGTCAGTGACGGGTTAAATTTAGCTGAAGATGTACATTGCAGCACGCAGCAACGATGTCCAGAGGTGCTTTTAACCTGTTTTTGAAACATCATTTTAGCATGTATGGATGACGAGCGATGCTGACAGAGTGAACACAAACAACAATCAACACCAAAAAAACAATGAAACGGACAAATTAAGGCAGTAAAGGAGGGTTGAGATTCCGTTTTGGCATAGCACGTAACGTTGGGCGGAAGTTGTGAAGCGGCCTTATTTTCCACCGGAAATACGCCACCCCCTGCCGTGCATAGAGCCCATTATTTTTCATATAATAAATATTAGGAAGAAGGGGCTTTGGTGCTGATAAGAGTCTTGGATGGGTCAAAGATTAGCAACAAAATTGATATCAGTGCACTTGTATTTTTTATGTAGTGCCAGCTTTAACATTAAGAACCCTCTTTACACCTTTGAGACAAAAATGTACATGCTAAAAAAACCTGCCATTAAATCACCATGCATCAATATTTTTTGTACCTTTTTTTTTTTATAAATCTTTTTAACAACTTCAGACCTGCTCAAAACATTCAATAATTCTCAGAATTTTAACCCTTTTAATGCCAGTTTGATTATTTGAAATATTTCATTTTTTACAGCAAAAAAACACAAAAAGTGAATTATTTTCCATATAATAGATAGTAGAAAGATGGGGCTTTGGGTGTGATAAGAGTCTTGGATGGGTCAAAGATTAGCAACAAAATTGATTTGACTGCATTAATATTTTTTACGTAATGTCAGAAATACCCTCCTGACATCTTAGAGGCCAAAATGCCCCCATTGACTTCCATTAAAACCACGTTTTTTAATCTCACTGTCATTGCAGTATAAAATCATGCATTCTTTAATGTCAGCATCCCAATGTGAAGAAGTCTAGTGAAATTTGACATTTTTACCGTATTCCACCAGATTCAACCATTTACTCATTGTAGGACCATGCACAGTATTCTTGTATTTTTGCCCGTTATATTATGAAGTATTATAATAAATACGAGGGCAATGAAATCAATTTTGTTGCAAATCTTTGACACATCCAAGACTCTCGTCAGCACCAAAGCCCCTTCTTTCCACTATTAATTTTATGGAAAATAATTCACGTTTTGTGTTTTTTTTTTGGTAAAAAATAAAATATTTAAAATAATCAAACTGGCATTTAAAGGGTTAAAATCTTGAAAATTATTGAATGTTTGGTAGCTCTGAGCAAGTCTGAAGTTGTTAAAGAGATTTATAAAAAAAAAAATAGAAAAAAATATTGATATATGCCGATTTAATAGCAGTTTTTTGTACATGTACATTTATTTGCCTCGAAGGCTTAAAGAGGGTACAAAATTCATTGAGAGCATGAATGACATTTAAGAGTAAAACATGTTGGAAAGTTCCTGTAAAAACTCATGCCACAAGCTGTAAAATTGGCAAAATGATCACAAATTTAAAAAAAAAAACTTGAGAAAAATGGCCAAAAATGCCCAAGGAGGCACAAGGGTTAAAATAGGTGGGGTTATGAGCTTTCATGTTGTAATTGATTATACAACAGTGTTGATTTTATATCTTAAACAAAAATGAACACTGGTCCTTTGTTTATTTTGGGTAAGTGGCAGAATAGTTGGGAACAGCACAGCTATAATTAGTTGAGATTAAGCAATGGTTTGCTCTTCATCTTGACAAAACCATATCCCTACTCAAACTGCTAACCCTATGTCTACAGCATTTCATGCATTTTTAATTAAAGTCCTTTCTGGTCTTTTAAACAATACATACACTGACTGTAATACTAAACACAGTGAGAGGAAAGAAAACAGAGAGTGAAGCTCCAGCTTTGCTTACACAGCAGAATTTTCGAAGGACCAGGCAAGCACTATGCTTCCTTTGCAATGTACTGGTGCTATTGCAATTACAGTAAACTGATGGCTGAAAACAGGTCATCAACTTCCTCAGAACAAATGTCTGTTTTGCCATACCATGTAATGATTCAGCCATGTAATGACCGTTTTCATATTTGCTGCTGTAAGCACTGGGTGCCAGTTATGACATTCCCAGGAGGAAAGCCACACAGGAACTGTTGTGTCTTGTGTTTGCAGAGGAATCAAACAATGTTTGGGATAATTAAGAGAAGAACTCTGTGGTTAGTGAAGCAGGTAAAGCCGTGGTTAAACAGATGAAGAAGTTTGGCTTTTTCAGTAAATCTAAAGAGGAGAGACAAATGATTTAAAAAGCACAGAGCTGAAAAACTAGAGTAAACACTCTGACATCAGAAGTGATGTCGGTGTGATGTTTGTCCAAGGGACTAATAAGTTTCACTTCTCTATTTTAATATGTTGTTATCATGGCATGCAGTCTCTTACCAATGTATTGTTTTGATATTTTAGAGAACTTGTAAACTCAATTCAACCTTAATTTAAGACTCAAGAGAGTCTTAAGGCACTTAAAGACCAGAGAATCACTGCTGTGTTTCACTACATTTAAGTGGAGGTTCAAGACCATGAAGCTTTACTGTTTTCTTATTATGTTGTTGGGAATATGATCATGCTTGGCCCTATAACCAAGTGGATCTCAACCTTTTCAGCCCGTGACCCCCTGAAATAAAGGTGCCAGAGACCGGGGACCCCCACTGTACCTGAAGGTGGCTGAACACAGCCATGCACACTCAAGAATAGTCAAGACAAGGCCATCCATTAAGGGGTTTAAATGGGAGAGCTTTCTGAGGCCCAGCCAAACTGGGGGCCAGCAAAATCATGGTTCATTGTAAAGTTAAGCTGTGGTGTTTTATATTTAACCTGAATAATAACCACTCTTACAAAAAAAACTTGAATTCATTTGGTTAGTAAGAAGCCCTCTTAAAAATGTAAATCCTTTGGTTAAAAACAATAAAAATATGTTAAAAATAGCTAAAATGGGTAATAACAGCAAAAATTGTGGGAAAGGTGGTGAAATAAAATTTTAAACGTTACAGAAATGGGTAAGAAATGCCAAAAGTTACATAAAAAATAGCCAAATATGGCAAAAAATGAGCAATAATGGGCATTTTGAGTGGTTAAAGGGCATTTAAAAGTGGTTGAAATGGCGTCAAAGTGGCAAAAATAGGTGGAAATGTGGTGAAATGGGATGAAAATTGATATAAACTGGCAATTAAAGGGTTAGCAGAGGTAGAAATAGTCCGAAACTGGCAAACTGGGCTTATCAAATTGTGAATTGTGGCTTAAAAAGTGGTATAAGGGGTTAATAGTAGCAATAATGTGTCAACAGAGCCAACAATAAGCGGAGAGTGGCAAGATTTGGTTTAGAAGTGGCAAAAACAGGCAGAAAAAAAGTGGAAAAGGGTTTAAAATTGACCAAAATGGGTTAAAATTTTCAAAATTGGTGGGAAAAAGTGATACAAAAAATGGTTAAAATTAGGTAATTTGGTGTAAAGTGGCAACAGTGTAATTCAAAAATGTTCTTTGTTTTTTAAAGGCATCTGGAGACCCCGTCTCAGTGTCTCGCGACCCCCCATGGGGTCCTGACCCCAACGTTGAGAACCCCTGCTATAACCATCGTGTTTCCTGTATTATCTGCATCTTATTAAAGTGTAGCATGTATCTCTATCTAACAAACCTTTAGAGTTCCTTTATCAGAATCCAAACCATTGACATATCATTGAAAAGGTGCTTTACCCCATTGAGCAACCCTTAAACTCTTCAATACATAATTTGTACAGGCCTAACTCTTGTAAGGGTTTTTTCTAACCCAAGGACTAGAGATGCAACAGTTATAAAAATCAGGGCTGATGCAGTGTTCATTTTGGCAGCTATTTTTCATTTATACTTAGTTTTAGTCTTTAAATGAAATGCATTTTAGTTTTAGTCACATTTTAGTCATTTCTATCCTTTTAGTTTTAGTCGATGAAAACTCAAAAAACATTTTAGTCTAGTTTAAGTCCATAAAAAGTCATCATATTCTAGTCTTTACTTTTAGTCCAAGTGTTTATTCTCTCGCCTACATCTGGAACCAAATCATGGTAGTGTGTTCTCTGCACCCTGCCAAACCTGGGGGTCCCTGTTTTCTACAGCTGAGAGGAAGAATAGCTACAGCTACATTGTTTTTTGACAGATTTACCCACAGTGGAGAAATATTATGGATTTGAATGTCCAACGAAAACTACACGTCATTTAGTCTAGTTTTAGTCATCTTGATGAAAACTAAAGTTACTTTTTGTCAGTTTTAGTCATCACAGATCTATTTTTGCTAGTCTTAGCCAAGTTTTTGTCATGGGAAAAAAGGCTATCGACAAACATTTTTAGTCATAGTTTTAGTCGACAAAATTCACACTGGTCTGGTGCCAGTTGATACAATCCAGCATGACATTGGTGCATTCCCACATCATTCCCTGATCACTGATAGCTCCATGGTCAAGTGAGAGAAAGTTTTTTGGTCTGATTAGACCAAAATTGTGCTTTTTGGCCACCAGACAAGATGCTACATTTAGTGGATGCCAAACGCTGCACCACAAATACACCATCCCTACTGTGAAGCATGGTGGTGGCAGCATCATGCTGTGGGGATGCCTCTCAGCAGCCTGTCCTGGGAGGCTTGTAAAGGTAGAGGGTAAAATGAATGCAGCAAAATTTCGGAAAATCCTGGAGGACAATCTTATTCAGTCTGTAAGAAAACTATGAATTGGGAGAAGATTTATTTTCCAGCGAGACATTGACCACAGTTTACAGCAAAAGTTAAAGAGAAATAGTTAAAATCCAATAGAGGATTTATGGCTGGATTTAAGACGGGCTGTTAATGCCCAATACCCAATCTGACAGAGCTTGAGCAGTTTTAGATTGAAGAAAAAGTAAAATTGCAGTGTCCAGATGTGCAAGCCTGATTGAGACCTATCCACACGATCAGTGCTGTGATTGCAGTCAAAGGTGACTCTGTGATTGATTTATAAATCAATAAATGGGCAAAACATTTAAGGGGGTGGATACTTTTTATAAGCACTGCATGCCTACACTAACTTGCTGACTTGTTGAAACTTTTAAATAGGTACTGATTATTGTCTTTTTGTTATTTCTAGTGGAAGCTGAGAATTTACCAAAGGAACCTTACTCCCTCTTTTAAAGACCTTAATCCAAATATGTTATGTCCCTGAGCAGATGAAAAACCCTGAACCATTCTACATTTTTTAATGCTGCCCTGCAACCCCAGACTTGACAATGTTCTCTCTGTTTCTGAGACCCATTTGCTCCAGGCCATTAAAAACTATGAACCCTATGTAAACAAACATGTTGACTCTTCTTGAGTGAGAATATATTGCCAGAGACCCCCTGAAACCCCCAACAAGGACACCTGGGCGCTCAGGAACACCACATTGAGAACCACTGGTTTTAACTGAACAGGAGCAGATTAAAAGGCATTGAACTGACCTCCCAAATGCACAGATTTATTTTTCATGTCATATCTGGGGTGAGTAAGAAAAATGTTGGAACAACTCACAGCTTTCCAAAACTGTGCGTTGATTGTGCCGAGTTTCCCACAAACAAGAAAAGTAACATCTGAACTTCTCACCCAACACTAAGCTAAATCTAAGCAATAATTAAATCCAACATTTCACTGGAAAACTAGGCTTTACCACATTTTTAAGCCAACACAGTTCTCTCTCAACAAAATGAAGCACTCAGACAGATGACCCAGTGGTTTGGTTGTGCCCAGTTTTAGAAGCTAGTCTATGGGGCAGGAGGCCAGGGTTTGAGTCCAACCCGTGGTCCCTTTCCTGCATGTCATTCCCCTTTTCTCTCTCATTGATTTTTGAAGCTATCCGACATTCTGTCCTCTTAAAGTTAAGGCAAAAAGGCCCAAATAAACCTTGAAAAAACATTATCTCTGCTGTTTAACAGAAGTTGGCAACAGGAGAATTTCAGCGAGAGCTGAAAAGAAGTTCAAGTATGACGCTAGCTAGGAGTAACCTTACACGCCAGATGGATTTGTTTCACACATCCATCTGGAAAAACCTTCAGTACTAACTGTTTGGGAAAGGCCAGAGGATTTGAAAAAAACTTGGAGTGTGATTGGATGAACGTTCTGTCTGTCACATCTTTATGAGCCAATCAGAGCAACAAAACACCTGACATAGCCGCGACCGAAGTGCACATGCACAGCTACCTGGGAATAACGCGAACCATTGCGACTAGACATGACACAACTCTTGTCATTTTTTAAAAGAAAACAACTCACTGCTGTTCTTTGTTCTTCTATTAACAAAGAAATGTCGTCAATTTCTGATAAAACTGGCGCTTTAGTAGTATCCACGCTAATGTCTTCCGCCATAATTGCACCGGCCCCTTGGTGATGCTTGCCTACGTCACGACTCCTCCGCACCCGAAAGTACTGCCCCTCCACGCTGATTGGTCCTGTCGCTTTCTAACCGGGCCCAAACGGTTCAGAGGGGAGCTTTGCAAGATGGATTCGCCAGTGAGAAACAAGGAAACGGGCGAATCCATCTGCTTTGCGAGGTTAAGCTAAGAAGCTACATTGACTCAAAATTTCAGTGATGCATTAATTCTGCACTTTATCTTTTAAGGGCATATTAAATACTTTAAGTTTATGTTATATCACAACACACTGATAAATAATAGTCTTAGAATAGATTTATTCCAGCAGAATCACTGACAGTATTTTATCAAGAAGATGATGTACTATTCTGATCCCTCAGAGGAAACTCAGTACATCAAACATGCTGCATTCAAGGGCCAACGGCACAAATGCACATACAAGACTGGATCATGCAGTCATAGAGAAATGTCACGGTGAAGGGTTGCACAACAAAAAGCATCCAAGCAATGAGATCGGTGCCTTGCCCAAAGTAGGGGTCTGTATTGTTTGATTTTTTTCATGATACCAGAGCAAAAGCGTTAAACATCTTACCTAAATGTTGCCTGGATCAATATTTTTAAGAGAAGAAAGCATGTTATTCTGCTGTCTAGCAACTCACTAATTGCTGATGTGCAGAACAGATGAAATGAGTCCAAAAGGATGGAAAGCTCCATTCATATCTAATTGAAACAACGAGCATAAATGAGCCTTTAAAATGCACAAACTTAATCTCAGCTGTACATTATTTGCAGAAATTTTAGATCTGCAGATATCCAATATTAACTTTATAAGATGCCAGAGCTGATATGCATGGTCAACCAAGAGATATTACTGGTTCTATATGATGTCAAAGAGATATACAGTAAACTGCATGTTCTGCAATGAAGTTTGAGAAACAGAAAAGATAGGGACAGAGGAAGGACGTCCTTCCTGCCTTTGTATCCTGTGTTCTGCTGACAGTAGCTGGTTTTTAGGAGATGAGCCCCTCACAAGCCAGATTACTGATGAGCTGAGAGTCTGTTTTCCACAACTGGAATGATCTTTTTTCCATATCCTCTTATTCAACATTTAATATCTTCTTTCTTTCGTCCATAAATGCAAAAATACACAATGAAGTGCATGCTTATGCAGCGTGGAAATATCAAATTTACAAGCTGCTGCAGCTGCATCATGTCACCACTTAAATGTCTTAAATCAGCTTTTTGTCTGATGTTAATGTCACCTTTGTGGATGCAGTATTTTTATGCTCTTAGGTTGAGAAAATACGGTTTCTGATGTAATATTTCATGACCTTTTCTCTTGCTGTGACGTGTCTCTTTTCCAGGATCACAGTGAGATGACGCTGCCTCACAATTGTGGTTCCCTGTTCTTCTGAATGTGATTCACTGTGCTCATCACTGTTACGCCCAGTTCAACCACATGCAGACAGGAGGACATGGATTCTTCTTATTCCTGTCACTTTCTGGTGATAGGAAAAGGAAAGTATGACAGCCTTCAGACATCACAAGTCAGCATGTAGACATTAGAGGATATATTTTTATGACAGAATGCTGACAGAGACAATCTAATGGGAAGTGTTCTTTTCCAGTTTATGACAGGAAGGCCGCAATCCAAACATGAAGTATTTAGGGCGTGAATCCTGGAACCGGCTGCCACCACAGCAAGAACCTAAGATAGCTACTTATCTCCAGTCCATAATTGAGGTAGTCTTTGATTGTATCTGTTAACTCTTTACTGCCCTCTTTGCTTTTGGCTGTTACAGTCCAGATATGCAGAATCAGCAATGCAGGAAGAAACGCCACTATATTAGGTCTCACATCATGACTAATTCTATAGGATAAAGGGTAAGAATGCACAAGCCACAGAATCTCAATCTGGTTTAAATCCAGACTTTGACTAAGTCACTCAGAGGTGGACTTGCTGGTGTGTTTAAGATCGTTGTCCTGCTGCATAACCCAAGTATGCTTGAGCTTGAGGTCACGAACTGATGGCTGGACTTTCTCCTTCAGGGTTTTCTGGTTTTCTGGAATTTTCATGGTTCCATCAATTACCACAAGTCGAACAGTTCCTAAAGCAGCAAAGCAGCCCCAGACCATCTCAATACCACCACCATGTTTGACTGTTGGTATCATGTTTTTTTATGAAATGCTGCCCCAGATGTAACGGGCTGCACACCTTCCAAAAAGTTCCGCTTTGTCTGGTCAGTCCAAAGGATATTTTCCCAAAAGCCTTTGGGATCATGAAGATGTTTTTTGTGAAGTGTGAGACGAGCCTTTGTGTTCTTTTTGGTCAGCAGTGGTTTTGGCCTTGCAACTCTCCCATGGATGCCATTTTTGCATCCATGAGTCTTATGCCTTTTTTTAAGAGAGGAGGAAAGTGGATGGAAACAGGGATGAGAAAGAGAGGAGAGACGAGCGGGAAAGGGCCACAGGCTAGACTTGAACCTGGGCCGCCCACGTACATGGCCGCACCACCTAACCACTAGAACATCCGCCCCCAGTCTCTTTCTTATGGTTGAGTCATGAACACTGACCTTAACTGCACCAAGTGAGCCCTGCAGGTCATTAGATGTTGTTCTGGGTTCTTCTGTGACCTCCTGGATGAGTCATCGTTGCACTCTTGGAGTCATTTTGGTAGGCTGGCCACCTCTGGGAGGGTTCACCACTGGTCCAAGTTTTCTCCATTTGTGGATTATGGCCCACAACATGGTAGGTTGACATCCGAAAGCCTTGGAAATGGCTTTTTTAACCCTTTCCAGGCAGATGTCAGTGACTTTGTTGCTCATCTGTTCTTGAATTTCTCTAGATTGCAGCATGATGTGTTGCTTTTTGAGATTTTTTAGCCTACTTCAGTTTGTCAGACAGGTTCTATTCAAGGGATTTCTAGATTCAACAGGTCTAGCAGGAGTCAGGCCTGAGCGTGGATAGTCAAATTGAACACAGCTTGCATTTCAGCCAAATCCTAGAGTTATTTCCACCTATTTCTCAGAAAGTTAAAGAACCTGACCTAATGACTGCTCCTGTTTATATGACCGAAATAGTGTTAGAATCAAGAGTTTTCATGTGTGTAGTTATCTCATTAGAAAGTAGAAAAGCACTCGGAGAGCGCAGACCTCCGCCATTAGCCCTATCTCCCAATAGTGAAGAACCCTTCAAAATATTACTGGAACCGTCCCCACTTGCCCCCCACCGCAGCATTCGCCCATTACTCCCTCCCCGGTGGGGTGGAAACACGGTGAGGCAAAGCATTGGCTCCGCTTCGGGTGCCAACAGATGCATCCATGGTCTCACCTGACGTCTGGAAGTTGTGGCAGAGGGTGAATATTCCTCTTTTCCTCCCAGCATTGTGAGTATTCTCACTACAATTCACTGTCTTTCTCTCTGCTACGCTCTGACTCGTCTCCTCGACCAGGCATGCGTATTTCAAACTCTGTAAACTCCAAAACTTTGAATAGAAACACACCCAAAAACTGCTGCTGGGATTGAAGTTACTCATGTCCGCCATCTCCTGGTGTAAAGTGGTAACAGTGCAGACCTCCACCATTAGCCCTATCTCCAAATAGTACAGAATCCTTAAAAAATTCCTGGATCCATCAGTGTTCTGGATCACTCCAAAAATCTAATCAGTTCTTCCTTATGCCATTTCTGACATTTCCTGTAAATTTCATGAAAATCCGTCCACAACTTTTTGAGTTATGTTGCTGACATACAAACAAACGAACAAACCCACCTGATCACATTACCTCCTTGGCAGAGGTAATGAGCGTTACGCAACAACCATTTCACAGGCATTCAAATCATGATTGCTTATAGAAATTCAACAAACTCAGATATCCTTTCAGCTTCCATCAAAAGCGTAAAGAGGCAAATGGATCAATGAGATGTGGAGAAACAGCTGGATACCCACCCTGACTAGAGGTTTATGCAGTTTCACATCCATTAACGATATGAAACCCATCAATATATGCTCCATATTGTCCAGCAATGATTCAAATTTATTTGATTGTGCAGGCCTGCTCTTTACTGCCTTCACTGCTTTAGGGTCTAAGCAGCATGCTGCAGGCTGCAGCCTCATGTTATGTTGCACATGGCAACATATTTTGAAGGATATAGGGTGTAAATTACAGTAAAAATGGGGTAAAAGGCTGCTCAGCAAGTGTTTCCACACAGTTTTACCCCCCCTCTGAAAAAAAAACAGGAAGTCTTTCTAGTCAGGAGAAATATTGGCCAAGCACCTTACCTAGCCTCTGGTTTCCTGAGAAAGCTGGGAGGAAACTGTCGAACCTCATAAAAGTGGTGACCTCAGCACATATTTGTGCTCTTTAACGGCCCATGACCACACAGCCCTGAGACTACCTCAGCTCAGCTCGCAGATACGGGGAAAGCAGCAGGACAGGGCAGCCCCCAGATCGTCTCTGGAGACATCGGGGAATAGTCCAACTGTGTTTGTTTAAGTCAGCAGAACCTACTCAGGAATTTAACATCACTTTTTACTCTCTCACATGGATAGAGGCAGCTTTGAAACACTGCTGAGCCTCCCCTGATCATGAAAAACAAACTAATTTGATCTTATTTCAGTCAGAAAAGACAACTTTTTGAGTTTCTACTCTCTGCATGGTTCTGTTTTCCTTCTTTTGTAATTTAAACTCTCTGCACTCCCTCCTTTTGAAGAACAAAGTACTGCAGACTCAGCAAAAGCCTCTCAGATCACATGACAGATCATTAGGTGCAAAACTTCCTCTGCATTGAGCAAGAGCTGCTTAACTATATTCATAAAAGAAAACAGTGTTTGACCTGAAATAGAAAGTGTATACATTGAAACTGGTATGTATTCTATATTCTAACAGCATTGACATAAAGAATATTTAAGCCCTGAACACTCAATACTAGACTGCTGTAATCTGTTTGATGTTGCCATCTTGTGGACAAAGAGCTGTACAGCAAACCCATGCAGTAAGAAGCTGATCACTGCATGTGACAGTTTTTCTAAAACATGTTAAATATTGTAGTTGTGTCAGGTCTACATGGTTAGATTTTCCTAGTATTTAGTCCCACCTTTCAATTTCCCAACCCCTGACGATGACCTAAACGTACCTTGGACGTTTCCTGGCAGTGGATTAGAACACGCAAAAGTAGGCCTATCTAAATATTTGCTGTTAACCAGACTGAATGGTTGCATAATCCTGGAAACACTGCATTTAACAAAACAAGATGACCACAGTAATTAAGATAATTCTTAATATAAAGAATATCAAAAAAATATGGCACATGATTTTGTCCACTGATACAAAAGCCAATTTTGACAAGGTATTATGAGAGCATTTGCCAGCTTTTATGGCCCTTTTTTATTCTTTTTTTTTTTGGGGGGGGGGGGGGTTGTTGTGAGTGAGGTGAGAGTGTGGAGGAAGACAAGCGCAAAATGTTATCAGGATTGGAATTTAAATCTGTGACCAGTAAGTTAAGGACTGTAGCCTTTGTCAACAGGTGCCCAATCTATCCTTTGGGCTTATCATGCCCCAGAGCACCTCATTTGAACCAAAACTTAAACTGACTACTCACTTTAGTATGATTACAGTAGGATGAACAATGCTCAGCGGGAATGTAAGAAGTCTGTTTTTATTCGGACAAAAACTTAACTGCATGAAAATGTACTAACAGTGTTACATTCGTTGACTAAAACTATGACTAATGTTCAGTGTCTGTCTCTTATTTTAATGAGGAAGACGAGGTTAAGACCAGCTAAAACAGTCAGATCTTCTGTAAAGACTCTGACCAAAAATAAGTTTAGCTTTTGTCAAGGACACTAAAATGAGACTATAATGTTAGTTCTGAACTGTTGGACTTTCAAAATCTGATATTTATCCTTTGTGCTTAAAATGGTAGGTATGTCAGTATTTTCATCAGTGTATTGAAGTCAATCTAAGTTTGGCTGATTAAATCAGTTCAAAGAGAATAATTGTGACTGAAAGTAAAGAATACACTATAAGGAATTTTGTGTTGACTTAACTGGACTAAAGAAAATTGTTTAAGGTTCTTGTTGACTAAAGTACACCAAAGCTATAAAGGTGTGGTTAAAACTAAAAAGCACTTCAGTCTAAAGACTAAAACTACATTCAAAATAAATGCCAAAATTAACACTGGAATGTAAGATCTATCTTTGGGGGCAGCTGTGGTTCAGTTGAAGCATTGATCATTGTTTTTAGTTCCCTGGTCCCAGAACAAGTGACTTGGGGGTGCATTTAAAGGTCACATATTTTACTGCCTTAAGACAAGTTTATATTGGTCTCAGAGGTCCCCAAAACATGCCTGTGAAGTTTGTTCCTGAAAAAACGCTCCAGTATTGGATTTTTGCGTGTCTAAAAAACGCTCTGTTTCCTCCCTGCTCAGAACAAGCTGTTTCTGTGTCTGTGGCTTTAAATGTTAATGAGCTGTCTGATTCCGCCCCTCTCAGGAAGTGGATGTGGCTCGCTTAATCCTCCTCTCAGCTGGTAGCTAAGAGTAGGATCAGGAGAGGAGGGCGGAACTTTCTTCCAAACGAGGAGGACCAACCTTGGGGTGGGACTAACTCCCCACGTGACATCATGAAGGGAAAATCTGAGAACAGCTTGTTTCAGCACACATTTTCTGAAAGGTGGAGAAAGAGAGGGGCAGAGGAAATGGATTTTTCTGATTTATGGGGGGATTGTCCAAAGGCCAGGGGCACATACTTTAGTTAGAAAATCCTGAAAAAGTGTATTCTGCATAATATGTCCCCAGTATGTCCCCCTGGCCTGTCCACAATCCCCTCAAATACCAGAAAAATCCATTCCCTTCCACTACATACATATGAGTCACTACATAGCCAAAAGAAAAGAGTATGGAAGGTAAAGGCTGAAAAAACAATTTTGCAGAGGTAATGCAAAGAGATGAGTCACTATTTTTATTTGTCATGTTTCTGAAAGATGCCATGTTCGCAATTTGAAGAACAAAATATTCAGACTGAATGAGTAAGATGTTTTTATTCAAACAGTGTAATCTCTGGTCTGGGAGTTTCCCAGCACTGACTCTAAAATCAAAACTATTGACTGATGATAACGACACGGCTCCTCTGCAGCTGGGTAATGATTGACAGAGAGGAGGCTTAAAGGTCTAAAGAGGGACGACAGACGTGCAGCACCATTTTTATCTTCAAAGATTCAGGATGAGGATTGAGGTCACTCTTCTGGGCTTCTTTGGCCTGTGTCTCACTGTGGCACTAATTGGACAGGGAATGTAAGTATTTCCATTCAGTGCAGACAACAAGGATGTAGTTATTGCTGCTGATTTTATACAAGGAAATTTTGTATGATTTTTTTTTTTAATTGCACGTACATACATTTATTTCAGGGGGGTGGAACTTCCTGATCCTCCAGCTGTGAACTGTGCCTGGAGCCGCTGGTCAGAGTGGAGCCCTTGTGATCCTTGCACAAGAACCAGAGTGAGTCGAATTAAAACTGAAATCAACACCGTAACTGCATAGCTTCATTTAAAATCCATGTACAGTACAATTAAGTGCGAGACAAGCCAAACATCCATGCAGAGATGGCATCTTTTCTAAAGGTTTATTTTGGGGCATTTTTGTGCCTTTATTAGAGGAGGACAGTGGATAGAGTCGGAAACAGGGATGAGAGTAGGGAAGAGACATGCAGTAAAGGGCCTCAGGCTTGATTCGAACCCGGGTGGTCCCCATACATGGGGCGCGCCTTAACCATTCGGCCACCTGCGCCCCCCAGAGACGGCATCTTTGGTTGAAGTTTAGATACTACTACCACTAGAGTTGCAAACATCTGACTGAAAGCATTATTTCTTTGAAAACAGGCAAAAAAAATTGTTTCATTTTGATTAATTAACAAAATGTCAAGAATAAACTGATGGGAATAAAAACAATTAGTAACAAATGATGAAAGGTCATGTATGTGAGCATATGCCAGTTCGGCACGTCACTGCATCACCCATGGCCTTGTACTGCTCTGGCCTCCTAATGGCAATCATCCAGGCCTTTGCCAGGCCAATGCCCACACACAGTCGCCCCCCAGATCTGGTCCAACCCACTAGGTCCTGGACACCCAGTATGCAAAGATCAGGGTCAGGCTGGGAAAGCCTGCCAAGTGTCCTTGGAGGTGCAGCTGCCGCTCCTGTATCCAGCAGTTGATCCTTTCCATCCCGGCTCTGCTGAGCACGTCAGTATTAGACACAGGGTCTTGCCAATGAGTCCCAAAGGTGCTCTGGAGGGAAGTCATCACAAAACATTCCAACCGAAG
The DNA here is from genome assembly GCF_018320785.1 of Cheilinus undulatus. NCBI lineage: Eukaryota > Metazoa > Chordata > Actinopteri > Labriformes > Labridae > Cheilinus > Cheilinus undulatus. Next base: position 6,890,524 of record NC_054881.1, on the reverse strand, counting down.
TCTCTGGCCATCAATCAGCGTCCAGTCCTCAAAAGAGTCTAGTAAGATTGGGAGGACGAAGGACTGGAAGACTCTCGCTCAGATACTGTGAGTACCATCGCTGCTTGCTCAGCACAACCATTGCTAAACACTCACTGAGCCTCCAGTAACAAGGGGACAAGTCAGCTTGCATTGGTTCAGCCGAACCAGTCCTGAGTGTATCTACCAACACTAGTCTTGCCAGAGCAAGGGCACCTCACCCCAGATAAGGTAGTGATGGCAGTCCCGGTCCCAGGCGCAGCAATGTTCAACCTACCTGACCAAATGCCAGAGCCATCTCCTCGATGACGCATTTAGCAGGGCAACCAGAGCAGTAATAGGTTTTTCCGCCCACACTGGTCTCGCCAGAGCCAGGGCGCCTCACCCTGGACAAGGCAGCGATGGCAAAAGTAAATGTGGAACTGGTCACCTATCTTGGCAGCAGATCAGTGGCCGAAATCAACAGCTGACTTGGTCTTGAGGGCAGAGCAATGGGCTTGCTGGGCAAGGCGTTGTGGCACTCTGGTGGTAATCTAAGCATGGGGATGAAAGTCAGGGTCTTTCAGTCCTCCCAGTCCTTCTATATTCTTGTCAGGTCTGGATGCTGATTGATGCCAAGAGACACTGGCCAGACTCCTTTGTAATGACCTCTCTATTGCAATTTTTGGTGTCGTTAGCAAGACTGTTTGTCTGGTGTTGTTATGCTCAGGAGCCCAAGGAGAGGAAGGATCAACTGCACAATATGGAGATCCTGGGCCTGATCTTGCTCACTGCATACTGGGATCTTAGAGCTCCCTGGTGAAATGGGGCACAGACCTGGACTTTTGCCCTAAGGAGGCCAGAGCAGCACAGAGTCACGGTTAACATGGTGAAGTGCAAAACTTGGATATACTTGCATACTTGACCTGACCTTTGCCCTTAAATGTGTTTATTAATGAAAAAATGACTTAGTCAATGTCATATGTATTTTTTGGTTGAGGTTCTACATTATCTCAAATATTTCTAACAACTTTCAAACCCAGAGAAATCTTTAATTTTTATCATTTCAATGGGACATGTCTTGTTAAGCTGGCTGTCATGATTGAGCCACCGTGACAGACATCTGATACCTGTGATTTACTTTAAAATGAGTTTACAGAATAGCTATAATTTTTTGAAGGTAAAGTTTTGTAGCATTTGCAAATGATTTTAATCTTTTTGTTCCATTTGTTATTTTCAGAGGCGTTCGCGAAGTGCAGAAGTGTTCGGTCAGTTTGGGGGTGACTCCTGTCAGGGATCAGTGGGGGACAAGGAGTTCTGTATAACAGAAGCTACGTGTGAGAGACCACCTCCACCTGTGTGCACCGACCAAGAGTTCCAGTGCGAGTCAGGTACTTCACTACCTTTAGCAATACATTTCCCTTTATCATTAGGACTCCATCACAATTAACCACCAATCTCTACACAGGTACTTGCATTAAAAAGAGATTAATGTGTAATGGAGACTATGACTGTGAGGATGGATCTGATGAAGACTGCGATCCTGTCCGTAGACCCTGTCAGTCAGCAATGGTAGAGAACAACGAGCAAGGCAGGACAGCGGGATACGGGTAAGAGTGGATATTTTTAGGGTTAGCTGCAGAGTTGCACATTATGGGCCGTGGACTAGTTGGCAGAGAAGCAGTAGAGTTGACACTATCAAAGGCAGATATACTGCAGGCTTCAAGCTCTATAACATCACCAGCATGTGTAATGAGTAATTAAAGGGGTTGGATTTTTAGTAACACAAAAAAAAATGTGATTATGACAGATTAACTTTACAATGGACCATGAATATGTTGACCTCCATGGGCCTCCAGTTTGGCTGGGCCCCAGAAAGCTCTCCCCTTTATCCCCCCTTTTGGGCGGCCTTGAATGATATCAATCTTCTTAACCAACCGATCAAGTATACTCTTTCAACCTCAAAGTTCCATCTAAATGAGATAAAATATTATGAAAAGTCTTAGAAGTGTTCTCTGTCTGTTCACCAGAATCAACATCTTGGGCGCAGACCCCAGAATGAACCCTTTCAACAATGATTATTTCAACGGGCATTGTGATCGAGTGAGGAATCCAAACACAGGGCGAGATGACAGACTTCCTTGGAATGTCGGTGTGCTAAACTATCAGGTATGGTGTGTTATTTTTAACTTTATTCCCTTCCCTCTTACCTAACCCTAACACTTAGACTTCGGTTGCCTAACCCTAACCCTCTTTGGGTTTTTTCTTGTATGTGATGTGCTCATTTTAGATTTTTCCACCTCAGTAAATGTAGTTCCAGCAACAGTTGAAGTTTAGAGAAGACCTTTTTTAGACCAGTGTATTTGGACTTTTGGACTTCATCAGAAAACCCATTGCAAATGTACTCTACCTTTATGAACATACATGGCTACTAGATAAGGTAAATGGGGCTCTCTTTTTATAATTTTCCTGTCTATTTTGGTAGAGACATGCACAGCTCCAAAGATAGGCATGCTCCCTATTCTTTAGTTTCCCTACCGTCTCTTCGGTGTGTATGAAGCATACAGTCTGAAAGCCCTGATTTGTTAAAATGCATGCCTAAATTTATATTATACTTGCAAAACTTCACTTCACAACAAGTTGGTTCCTGACTGAATCCTGGCTGGACAGAGCCTTTTCTCTGCAGATTTTGCATGTTCTTCCCATGCACGTCTTCTTTGCAAGCTTCACCCCATAAAGAAAAGACTTGCCCATCAGGTCAGCTGGAGATTCTAAATTGCCCGTAAGAGTGAGTGTGAGTATGAATGTTTGTCTCTTTATGTTGGCCCTGTGAATGACCAGTAACTAATCCAAAATTTACCTGTCTTCTCAGCTGATAACAGCTGGGGTTTTCTCCAGTTCCACAGTAATGGGTAGATGGATGGATGATTGTCTTAACTGCTTGGTTTTCTGCCTTTCCAGACTCTAGTAGAAGAAACTGTCTCCAGAGAGATCTATGAAGACACACACAGCCTCCTGAGGGAAATGCTGAAAGAGATGACGGTAAAAGTCGATGCTGGACTTTCCTTCAAATTCAACCCAAGTGAGCCATCCCTGGCCAACGTTTCAGTGAATGTTGGCCTCAGTAAGCAGTATGAGAAGAAAACAATCATAAAGGAGGTCTCAGAGTACACCAACATCCAGGTAATCATCACTAAGAGCCCAAAATTCACATTTATGAGTTGTAGATACCAAACTAAAAAGGCCATTATATGATTTATCTTCTCCTTTGCAAATTTAGAACAAGAGTTTCATGCGAGTGAAAGGAAAAGTTCAGCTGAGCACCTACAGGCTCCGCTCCCGTCTGCTCCAAGTGGCCGACGAGTTTGTGGAGCACGTTAGGTCTTTGCCTTTGGAGTATGAGAAGGGAATTTATTTTGCTTTCCTGGAGGACTACGGGACTCACTACACCAAAAACGGGAAGTCTGGTGGTGAATATGAGTTAATCTATGTGCTCAACCAGGACAGCATCAAGGCAAAAAGTATGAGTGCTGTTTTGATTTTTAAAAGTTTGATTCACATGATTGAGAAAAAATGATGGGAACTCATCATCTGCATTTTTTTTTTTTTTTTTTTCTTTTTTTTGCAGATCTGACAGAGCGAAAGATTCAAAAATGTGTCAAATTGGGTATTTCAGTCGACTTTGTTACCACGGAGATATCTGATGGGAAAGGACACTACAATAAAGACGACTGTGATGATGTGACCTCTAAAGTAGATGGTGTGCTTTCCTCATTTAATCACATTGATCAGTCATAGTGAGGATGAATAAAGCATAGGGGCAGATCTTAAAAATCTATCTTAATACCATTCTGTTGAAGCTCTGGAAGAAGAGTGGGATACTTCCAATGACTCAAGAAGAGGCAGAAAAATGCTGATAAAGAATGTCATAAATTGTCCTTTGTTAATGTCTATTTTTTTTTTTCAAAGTTTTTCTCTTTTTGCTTTGCAGGGGATGTTAAGGGTAAAGCTGTGGTTGACAAAGTGATGACTTCAGTTAAAGGAGGAACACTGGAGAGTGCCGTTACCATGAGGGCTAAATTAAATCAAGAAGGAGTGATGGACATCGAAACATATCAGAACTGGGCCCGGACCATTGCTGACGCACCTGCACTGATTCACAGTGAGGTAGGGCTGATAGAAGTCTAGCTGTTGCACCATTATTACCCTAATAACACCATTTTAAACAATCCTGGTAATAGGAATATATCAAAATGTTGGTGGATTGGTACGTTTATCGTTTTTGTAAAGGCTTCAATATCTTAACAAGAAGTGTATGGAGTCCTATGAATTTTATACGAACACCCACACCTGGGGGGTGCCTCAGGGGGGGTGCAGGACCCTATCAACCCTGCCCTCTGACGTTGAAGAGATGCACATATTTTTCTAAAAATCACGATTACAAACTTAATGTTTGACGGCATATTAGGGTAGGGATGAGTATCAAAACCACATCCAATACCTACGGAACCAAATTACAACACAGATTTCGATGCTTCATTTTGATATCCTGCTACCCCAAAGAAAAGAAATACCATGTGGAATTTATGTGATTTTCTACCCCATGTTCAATTGGCATCTTTTCAATATACAGTATTTCTATGAATTATTTACAATACCTAGACAGCTTTTATTCTCTTGCTGCTGCACACTATCCTGACACGCCAGATGTGTGTTTCACACATCCATCTGGAAACCCTTCGATATACAGCGTTTGTGAAAGGGCAGAGCCTTTGGAAAAAAAAAACTTGGAGGATGATTGGATGGACATTCTGTCTGTCAAATCTTTATTGGCCAATCAGAGCAACAAAACACGTGACGTCGTTGCGGCTACCGAGGAGTAAACTCCATAGAGAACTGCATAACGCGAACCATGGCGACTGAAGACATGTCAGTACACGACTTTTGTTGTTTTGGAAAGAAAACAACTCACTGCTGTTCTTTGTTCTTCTTTTAACAAAGAAATTTCGTCAAGTTTTAATAAAACTGGCGCTTTGGTAGCATCCACGCTAATCTCGTCCACCCTAACTGCACTGGTCTCTTGTTGCTGCTTGCATAGGTCACGACTCCGCCGCCCCCGAAAGTACTGCCCCTCGTCGCTGATTGGTCCTGTCACTTTCTTACCGGGCCCAAACAGTTCAGACGGGAGCTTTGCAAGATGGATTCGCCAGTAAGAAACGGGCCTATCCATCTGCTTTGCAGGGTTAGCTGCACACGTTTTCTCTCTAAAAAGTACAGATTCAGACAACGTTTAGGTGCCAGTACCATATAAAAAGTATCGATTCAGCACCAATATTGTAAAAAACCCAAACGACACCCAACCTTTTATTGGGGCCAACCTTGACGATTCTTAAAATGTTGACATTTTTGGGAAAATTTGAATTTCTTTGCGATTATAAAGTCATACTTACAAGAAAACAAACTCAGAATTTCAGAGTTTAAAAAGTCAGGAATGGACGAAAAAACACTCTAAACTCCAAGTTTATAAAGTCTTAAACTTTGGCATAACTTAGACACTGAAAAGTTTGAAAACACTTTCAAAACTTTTAAAATCGTAAAATTTACGGAAGTCTAAAAAAAATGAAGTAAAATTAGAAACCAAACTGAAAACAGGGGTTTTGGTGCTCATACACTAACAACTTTTAAAGTAAAATAATTCTTTTTTTTTTCCTTGTAAATTAACCTTAGAACTAGTTTAAACTGTCTTTTTCTTGACATTATCAGATTATTCTTATTTTCTAGTGTGCCTTTATACACTGTAATTACAGTTAATACATAAAGAAAAGAAAAAGTGTTTATAGGCCTATTTTGTTGGGATTTTGTCGATAAAAACAAGTGGGTCCTGGGGGGCTTAGCTTTTCTTAGATATGAGGTGGGGGCCCTAAGGTAATAAAGGTTGGGAACCACTGCTGGGAGATATCTCAAAGTGTACTCAATTACTGGGATAGAACAAAGACTGTCACATGATTTAGTACTTCTGATCCCGATTTTTCTGACTTCTCCTTTTCTTCCAATAAAAGTGTTGAAATTTATATTAAAGGGGACATATTTTACCCCTTTATGACAAGTTTAAATTGGTCTCAGAGGTCCCCAAAACATGCCTCTGAAGTCTGTTGCTGAAAAAACGCTCCAGTATTAGATTTTTACACGTCTACAAACTCCTCTGTTTCAGCCCTGCTCAGTACAAGCTGTTTCTGTGTCTGTGGCTTTAAATGTTAATGAGCTGTCTGACTCCGCCCCTCTCTGGAAGTGGATGTGGCTCTCCTGATCCTTCAGGAGGAGGAGGATCAGGAGAGGACTGCAGAACATTCTTCCAAGTAGGGAGGGCCAACCAAACCTGGGGGTGGGGCTAACTCCCCACATGACATCATGAGGTGGAGAGGGGGGGTTATTCTTGGGGGGCAGATATTTTGTTATATAAGCCTGAAAAATTATATTTGCATAGTATGTGACCTTTAAAGTTATTCCTTAAAAATCTATTGAATTGGTTTATGATAAAGCATATCAAATCCACCATATTCCTATTAACTTCAGCTTCTAGTACCATAAAATGTGGACTGTAAGGGCAGAGATAAGCTTGTGTTTGTATTCAAGACTGTTTACAGTTAAGTCATGATTGTCCTGGAGGATACCACTAGAGGGCACACCAGAAAGTTCAGACTGTTTACAGCTACCTGATGTTTGGGATGTAAACTACAAACATGGAAACACACAAGCAGGTTCCTAGAGTGTTCCCTCTAAAATCAGAGCTCAATTTATTGTATCATCAGTAATCAGTAGTAACACCAGATCAGCTCAGACTGATGGCTGGTGGTCAGAACAATCCATCAGACATCATTTATTTAATATTTCCTCCATGCATGGACATAATGCTGCTGGTGTGTTAGTGTAAGAATTGACCTAGTGACTTCAAGCTGACTGGGCCCTTTGATGTCACCTTTACAGCAGCTGATAAATTCAGAAAGGTGTGTAAAATCAAGCAACTAGCCATGCAGATATAAAATGTGTCGTTCTGAAAAGCTCTGTGACTTTAAGCAAGATCTCTTTGAAAAAGTTTCAACAATTAAAAAGGCTTTAATATTCCCTCGTGTTTCTTTCTGCAGCCTGATCCCATTTATAACTTAGTCCCAGACATGCCGGGCGCTAACACTAGGAGATCCAACCTGAAGCGAGCCACGGCGGAATACATGGCAGAGTACAACGTGTGCAAGTGTAAGCCGTGTCGCAACGGAGGCTCGTTAACCCTGCTGGATGGGAAGTGTATGTGCCTCTGCCCTCACCTGTTTGAAGGCTTGGCCTGCCAGAATTTTAAGGGTGACAAAGTAAATCCCCCAGGTGAGAAAACAATAATGGATAAATCTCAAAATAATAGCAAATCTATGACTACAAAATGCTTATTTTGGACCGTTTTATTTTGCAGCTCCGAGACCCGCTGTTATTGAGGAAGGTAACTGGGCATGTTGGACCCACTGGAACAGCTGTAGTGGAGGAACACGCACGAGGACACGCACATGTAACACAGACGGGCTGCCTGGAGCTGCATGCAGAGGAGACACTAGGAGTGATGAATACTGCTGAACAGATACAGGATCACTTTAAAAACAGAACCTCTCTCCATGTACTCACCAAAACAATACAATACTACAGAAGATACTAGTTAAAATCAAACAACACAGGCACTGATTGGCTCAGTCAGTAGACTCGGGGCTAGGTACAGCTCAAAAAAATAAATATACATCTTTTTGTTACCACAACAATGAAAACTGAAGTCCTAGGGTTTCAGTATTGGCAAAGTTTTAGTTCATAATGACAAGAAACTTCAAGCAAACTCCTGTTAAACACATTTCTTTTAAACAAATAGTGTTGAGAAGTTTCCAAAAAAGTATGACAAACTGAGTTCACACAGCCTTCTATGTTTTAAAAGTTAAAATCATGGTTTCAGAGCTGTGAGCAATTTGGCCTAAGATGCTTAGCTAGTAGGAGAAGAGCGCCTTCTTTGGGTTAGTAATGGATATAGCAGGCTATAAAAGTTTTATTGAATGTAGACGGATTTCTAAATCATCTTGTGATTTGAATTTGTTTATTTAGTGTGTAAAGTATGCACTGTAAATACATGCACATATTTGGTTGGAAAAAAATCCTGTGCACCCATCACACCACTGCTCTGGCACACAAGACCCCTTATGATTTTCTTTTTATTCCAAATGCAATATTCTAATGTCATATTGTTGTTGTTTTTTTTAATTTTTGAATAGATTTTTGGTGACTGTAAGTTCTTGACTGTATTCTGCACATTTTCATGTTTCCTTCTTTAAGTTTCAGCTCTTAAAGGGCTTCTATTTTGGAAACTCAGTTATAGCATGTAAACACTCATATCTTACCAAGTGTATTTGTCTCATTTTTATCTAAAAACACTTCAGTGTCATTAATATAAGCCGCACTCAGTTAAACAGTTCATTTCAGCAGTGTTAATTTCGTCAACTAAAACTATGACTAAATAGAGGGGAATTTTTTCTATGACAATAACTAGACTAAAGACCTTTGCACACTGGGTCTGATTATTTTGTCCAAATTTTTTGCTTGTTAAAAAATAAAATCAAGCTCACGTTGTTCTAATGATGTTTCCACACTTTCGCATCAGTTCAGGTCATTTAAAGGGGTGACTGATGATTCAAATCAGCTTCCTCCTCGCTTGCTCACACCTGCCAGACCCCTCCTCTTTCTCTCCCTCTCTCTCACGCACTGAAACCTCACTTCAAACACCAAAGTTTGCTCATTTATTATGTGGATATCAACCATGGAAATATGACAGATAAAGGCATAAGTTGTAACCTACTCACAGGTCATTACAGAGACTGAATTATAAAGTTGCTCTCTCTATATATCTCTATATATACATTGTACAAATGTATATATACATTGTACAGATTTTCGCAGTGAAGGCAGATAAAACTGCATCGGGTCAAGTGTGCAAGGTCCAAGTGCGTGACGTTTTTTCAGATTATGGATCAGAAAAAAACGCATCCGAGAATAATGGACCCAGTGTGTAAAGACCTTAAGGCTAACAAAAATATATCTGTGATGACTAAAACTCACAAAAAGTAAGTTTAGTTTTCATCAAGATGACTAAAACTAGACTAGAATATAATGTTTTCATCGGACATTCAAATTCCGTGATATTTCTCTACTGGTGGTAAATCTGTCAAAAAATAATGCATCTGTTTCTCTTCTGTCTCTCAGCTGTAGAAAGCAGGGACCCCAGGTTTGGCAGGGTGCAGAGAACACAGTACCATGACTTGGTACCTGATAAGGGCGAGAAAATAAATGCTTGGACTAAAAATAAAGACTAAAATGTGAGGACTTTTTTTGGACTAAAACTAGACTAAAATGTCTTCAGTTTTCGTCAACTAAAACTGAAAAGGTTAGAAATGACTAAAATGTGACTAAAAAGACATTTCATCTAAAGACTAAGACAAAAATAAAAAAAATAGCTGCCAAACTTAACACTGTGTTTCAGAATAGTGCAAGTGAAAAATAAGGCTAAGATTGTTTTATTTGTTTTAAAAATGTTTTCTAATACAGCAAGAAAAATATTTTGTTTTTAGAAATAAGATAAAGATTTCATGTTAAGACTAGAGCTGTGAAAAAATATTGATACGGCAATATATCCCAATACTTTGACATCTGATACAATATCGATACTTCAACTCTTAATATCGATATATATGTTTTTGTTAAAATTAAAAATTCATATTTTAGCCGAGTTGTTAGTAAAATATGACTTCAGCACCTCCAATGCGGTAGATGGCGCCGAAGAGCTACTCTGCTGTATGTCGTCATGGCATTTCCTGTAAAAGCAGTCAGAGTGCATAGGTGAAAGGAGCGAACATGGCTGACAAAATAACAACACCTGCACAATTCAAAGCAGACGTTTGGAAGCACTTTGGCTTCAAAGTTAAAACGGGGAGCACAAACAGAGAGTTAGAGAAAGGAAATGCAGTTTGCAAGCTCTGTCTTGTTGCCATGAAATATAGCGGGAACACCACCACCGCATTGTGTGATTTACATATACATCATCTCTATATTTTTCCTACTTAACTGTGTAGAGTATCGCATTATATCACAATATCATGATATCCTGATATATCGTGATACTATTATATTGTGACCCAAGTATCGTGATGCGTATCGTATCGTGAGGTTCTTGCCAATACTCACCCCTAGTTAAGACATAACAAAATACACTATTTGGGCCAAAAATATTTCACCATTCCAGTGAGTTAAAAATATTCAGGTGTTTCAATCAGACCTGTTTCCACAGGTGTATAGAATCAAGCACCTAGCCATGCAGTTTCCATTTGTGATCCTAAATGGGTTGTTCTGAGGAGCTCAGTGACTTCACTGAGCTACGAAGGCAGCTTCCACAGCCAATCACAGCTCTTTCTCTCAACCCATTAGTGTATTTAAAAATGACGTACTTTGCAATAATCCCTGCTTGCATTAATGCTGATGCACCATGCCGCTGCTGCTGCTGACAAAGCTTAACATCCTCCACCCCAGCCTCCTCCTTTATAGCATAAAGCGTGTTTCACCCTTATATTCAGATTATGCTACTATGGATTATTTGCTTTTGAACTAATTTTATTGTATACAGAATGCGTTGTCATTAATGTATCCATTTATACAGGGGTTTCTAGCTGTGCCTGAGCCTTCTCCGCCAAGTAAAACTGCATTTTGCAATAAAATGGTAAAATGTACAGCAAGAGTGTTCCTGACTGAAACATGTTTCTGTTTGTTTAGCTACATCTAAGGTCCAAACTGCAACAGTTTTTGTTAAATATACTGGAGTTGTTGAAAAATCTCTGAAATGTGGGTTATGATTTCTCATGAAGGAGGAAGGAGGTGATGGTGGGATCTGAGGTTAGTCCAGTTAAGAACTGCTGGCTTATATCAGTGTAACAAGATATTTTGACTAATTAGCCAAATAGAACTTGTTCCATCAAAATTTTGGCAGTGAATGTGACATCCAACATTTTTCTGAAGTCTGTGCAGCCTTTCACTGCCCACAGCGCCCTGCAAAGACAAAACAGCATGTTCAGTTCAATCATTAATCAGATTTATATTTAGATCCAAAAGAACTTTGGCTCTTTGACTGCAAACAGCCCAGTGTTTTTCCACTTTGGCTCTCTTAAAATAGTGTCCGGCTCAAGTATGTATTAATGGGCAAATAACTCATTTTTAAAAGCACAAACACATTCCAGCTGGCCGTGCTGGGCTAACGAGAACCAGATGAGTGAAAGCATGAGGAGAAAGACACAGGAGAGTTTAAGGTGTTGGACGTAAACACAACATAAAGACGGACATTATGTAGACGCTGTTTTTCTTACTGACCGTATAAAGTTAAAGAAACCTACCTGATGATACAGTTTCTCTGTACTGGTGCACTCTGGGAACAGGAAATAGAGCGAGTGGAAGGCACTTCAGTAAAATTGGAGCTCATTCTCTGGAGACACAACTAAAAACAAAAGGAGAACCATTATACAGGCTTCTTATTCATACTGGAAACCAGGCTGTAATGCCAAAGCAAATAATGGTTAAATAAATCTCATTCAGTATGCACTTTTATCTGCTCTGGAGGAGTTTTACATGTGTACTGGTTAAATTTGAGGAGGGGAATTTTTCAAATAACACTAACTGAGGTATAACAATTATTTTGAGTCCTATTATTCTGTGGTTGACAACTTTGAAAGCTTTCCACTGTTTGTGCAACTCGTTTCTGCTCCCCCTTGCTCATAGCTCTGGTTATATTTCATTCAGAAAGAATTCAGATCCCCTTCGCTTTTTGCAGTTTTGTTATATTGCAAAAATGAAGTATTGACATAAGTATCCAGATACTTTGCTAAAATACTTGAAATTTATCTCGGGTTCCTCCCATTTCTCTGGATCGTACCTTGGATGTTTCTACACCTTGATGAGAGTCCACCTGTCATGAGGTCAGAGCTGCCTGCAGAGGTCAGGGACGGGTTTGTTGCAAGGCACAGATCTGGCAAAGGCTTCAAAAAAGTTCTGCTGCACTGAAGGCTCCCAAGAGCAAAGTGGCTTCCAGAATTGTCAATGGAAGAAGTCTGACTCTTCTAAGAGCTCGTCGCCTGGCAAAAATGAGCAATCAGGAATGAAGGGCCTCAGTAAGAGAGGTGACCAAGAACCTGACGGTCATTCTGACTGAGCTCTGGATATCTGGTACGGAGAGACGACAGAGTTCCAGAACCACAACCATCACCACAGCCTTCCAGTGATCTTAATTTTATGGCAGAATTGCTGAAGCCTCTCCTTAGTGCAAAACACATGAAAGCCCACTTGGAGTTTGCGAAAAAAGCTCCTGAAGGATTTTCAGGCTGAGAGGAACAAGATTCTCTGGCTAACGAAACTAAGATTGAACTCTTTGGTCTCCATTCTAAACAAATGTGTGGAGGAAATCACTCATCACCTGACCTACCATTCTAACAGTGAAGCATGGGAGAGGCAGCGTCATGCTGTGGGGGTGTTTCTCAGCATCAGGGACTGGGAGACTGGTCAGGGTTGAAGGCAAGTTAAATGCACCAAAGTACAGAGATATCCTCAAAGACAAACAACGCTCAGGACCCCGAGCACACAGCCAAGACAACACAGTAGTGACTTAGGGACGACTGAGTGTCCTGGATTCACCCAGCCAGAGCGCTGGCTTTAATCCCATCAAACATCTGTGACCTGAAAATGACTGTCCTCTCACAGTCCCCATCCTACCTGACTGAGCTTGAGAGGATGAAAATCCCCTAGTCCAGGTGTGCAAAGCTTGTTGGGTCATAATCTAAAAAGGCTAAAGGCTGTATTTGCTGTCAAAGGAGCTTAAACTTTGAACTAATGTCAATGTGATATTTCAGTTTTTCTTATTAAAGATATGCAAAACTTTTCTAAAATTGTTTACTATTGTCAGTATGGGGTACTGAGAGTTACAGAAGAGTCTAAATTTTTCATTTTACCTGTGACAAAAAGAATTCTGAGATTAAAGGGAGAATTCTGAGATTAAAGACGGAATTCTGAGAAAAGAGTCAGAATTCTGAGATTAAAGACGGAATTCTGAGATGAAAGTCAGAATTTTGAGATTAAAGACAGAATTCTGAGGAAAAAGTCAGAATTCTGAGATTAAAGACGGAATTCTGAAAAAGAAGTCAGAATTCTGAGAAAATAGAATTCTGAGATTAAAGATAGAATTCTGGGAAAAAAGTCGGAATTCTGAGAAAATAGTCAGAAATCTGAGATTAAAGACAGAATTCTGAGATTAAAGTCAGAATTTTGTGATTAATGCCAGAATTCTGAGAGAAAAATTTGGAATTCTGAGATTAAAGACAGAATTCTCAGAAAAAAAGTTGGAATTCTGAGAGTAAAGTCAGAATTTTGAGATTAAAACCAGAATTCTGGGTTTAAAGTTGGAATTCTGAGAAAAAAAGTCAGAATTCTGAGATCACAGTCGGAATTCTGTGATTAAAGTCAGAAATCAGAGATTAAAGTCGGAATTCCGAGATTAAAGTTGGAATTATGAGATTAAAGTCAGAATTCTGATTTATATGAAGAATTCTGACTTTAAATTCAGAATTCTGCCTACAACCTCAGAATTGTCTTTATTTTCTTTGGCCCTAATCCTCTTCCATGGAGTAGAGTAATGAAATGAAAGGTCATTTTAACAACAGTCACTCCAGGCTGCAACATAACTGATGTCTGATTGGCTGTTTAACTGCCATGCTGTAGTTCTACTCTAATACCGTTTTTGTGGAGTGCATCTTTGACCTTTATCAACCAGGTATCATTTGTGTCATGTGTGTAGTCGCCCCCTGCTGGCCATGGTAAAGACTGCAGTTTAAGGCCCATGTCAGTGGGCCTCCCTCATGAAACCAGAGGTTTGTTTAATCCCTGTAGTAACCTTACAGCTGCAACAGTTTTCATCTCTGCTAAACATGCTTTAATGTTGTAAATGTTTCTAAAATTTCAGTACCTATGAATGGATTAACTCCATGGGTAAACTCTGAATAATAGACAATTTGCTCTCACACTGGGTGATCACTTTAGCTCAAAGCCTTTTCTTTCCATGTTTGCTCATGGATTTACACTCAGTCATTTTGCGCCAACACTGCAGGCTTGAGTGGAGCTCCTCGTGCCAGAGGCTCAGTTAAACAAACAGTACCAGTGAGTGTGCCGTTGCAGCCTTGCACAATATTTAGGAATGTGCACAGACCTGTAAAAAGGAAATTTGATTATCACAGGCATGCTTGTGGAAAGCGGGAATTCTTGACATGATTTATCCAAAGTATCATGATTAAATGAGTCATTAAAAGTTTTGTGTTGAGTACAGAATTCCTTTTTAAAATGACCGGAGCAGCTTTCGTCCCTCTGGCCCCTCTTTTATTACTTCTCCCTCCTCTCAGTAAGTTTTCTAAGAATATTGTCTCCCATAGATGCCAAAGATTATGTGTGTGTGTGTGCATGTATCAGTGTGTGTGTGCAGTGGGGGGTGATGAATGCATACTTGAGAGGTAACCACTGGGGGTGGGACCCCCTGGCCTTTAGGTTGTCAGCATAATGGAGTAAAACTTTGGGACCTTATTGAGCTCCAGGGAGACCCCATTCACCGCGGACAGCAACCCAGCCTGGGGCCATTATCTTAGGCTAAAATGTTTTGTTCTTCCTTCAGCCTTGGACAGAACAGTTAGCACCAAATAATGAACCCTTCTGCATCGATAGACTGCCCGATTCTCATATTTACTTAAAGTATAAACTGAAGAACAAGGAGATTTTTGAAGAGAGCATGAAGACTTTTTACATCTGTGGGAGGAAATTCATCAAACAGGCATCTAAAAGTTTCGATTTCCAGACAGATCTGTGAATATATTTATCCGCTGCACAAACACGAGTTTACAGAGAAAATAGAAGATTATGGACATACTTTTAAAACACCGCCTCACTTTGTAACAAACAAGTTTTTCAAGACAAGTTAACAAGTTGAAACTGGAATTAACTTCATGAAACTTGTTAACTCCAGTTGACAACCATGAATTTATTAGCTTGTTACTGTTTGAAGACTATTTAAAGGTTTTAAAGGGTTTTCCTTTTAGAGAGCAGCTGCTTTCAGAGTTTGACATAGAAGATACAGTAGCCCTAAAGGGTAAATGCAACAAAAGTTTTATTCAAATAAAAAAAAAATTCAGTTAGCACGAAATATTTAATGGAATGCAAAATTCTGTCACAAGACTCAAACATTTCACAAAAAAACTGAACACATTTCTTGCACAACAAAAAACATTTAACATTTATGTCTGTTTTATATGTATGTTTCACAGAGTTTTTCAGTTTCAAGGCATATTTTTATGTTTAGGAAATGTTTTTGCATTTCATGCTATGTTTGCATGTTTTACGTTTTTGAAATATCATTATGCTCCTTGCAATGGTTCTTGTTCTGTTGAGTGCTTTTGCATTTTATTAAACTGTGTTCGCATTTTTCTGAAATACTTTTAGATCTGTCATGTTTTTTGCATTTCTTGTGTTCATGTTTCCAGATGGGTTTTTGTTGTAATTGAAGTGTTTTTGCCTTTCAGTTTTTTGGTATCATTACCTAAAGCTTTTTTATATGTCTTGAAAATTATTTTCAGAGTCTAAGATGTTTTAGGGTGTCTTTAAATATATTTGAATTAACTATATGTTTTTTTCTGCTAATATGTTTTAAGTTTCATGAAATACTTTTTTCATTCTGTTTTAATCCTTTTTTAAATTTTTCATCAATACCATTATTTTTAATGATTTCTTCATCATATTTTTTAGATTAATTATTTTTAATTTTGTGATTTTTTTTTTCAAATTTTCCATTTATTTTGATAATTTTTAATATCTTTTTAATTTATTTTTTCTTTTTAAGTTTTTCATTATTATTATGATATGAAATTATCCTTTAATTTTTTTATTTATCTTTTAAATATTTATTATTTTGTATCTATTCTTCAATTTATTTTTTATCATTTTAATCGTCTTTATTTTCTAATTTATTATTATTATTGTTGTTGTTGTTGTTGTTGTTGTTGTTGTTGTTGTTATTATTGTTTTTTTTTGTAATATTGTTAGTAATGTTATTATTATTATTTTGGTGGTTTTTAGTTTTTATTTTGCTTGATATAATGTTCTTATTTAACTATTTTCTAAATTTCATGAAATATTTTTGTATATTTGAAATATTTCACCAGTTCTTGAATTTTTTTTTAATTTATTTATTTATTTATTTATTTATTTATTTTAGATTTGTGAAGTTGGTTTGGGTTTCCTGATATTCATGCATCCCCAATGTAATAAATAACTGATTTATTTATATTAGAGTTTTATGTTCAATTTATTATTTTGTGAAATCTTTTGTGTTCCTTGAAATTGTATTTTACTGAATTTGCCTGAATTTTGTGAATATTTCTGCATATGTAAAAAGTTTTTTGCAATTCTAAAATGCTTTTGTTGCTTGTGATGTTTTCATGTCCCTTTGTTTTTATTTTTAATCTTTTTTTGCCTCTCCCCAATTTTTTTTTTTTTTTATTGTCTTAAAAATATTATTACATTTTGTTAAATGTTTTTATGTTTGATGAAGCCTTTTTTATTTCATTATTTTTCCATGTTAAGTCAAATGAATTTGCAGTTGACCTTTAGGGCCACCATAGAAACTTTTTCAAGCCCTGATATAAGAAAATAGAAACACAAACATAACCCATTATGCCCAAAAACAGCAACAGTAGAGTCAGTATTGTTCATAAACAGATATTTAACAACAAAACTTAAAGTTTGTGGGAACAGTAGAAAGATTTTAGTTTCATTTTTGAATCTTGTGTTAAAATTCACAACCTTCTTCTGCTGTTAAAAACATCTGGATACTTTTTGAGACTTATCAGAGAAAATTATTTTAAGTTACTTCATTCAAAGTTAACTCAAATCATAGCGAGTAGTTTCTCACAGACTAGAAAATGAATGGGTTTGAAACAGGAGCCATTGTGGTCTCCTCTCATAAACATATAGTCCCTGCATTGAGAGAAAAAGAGGTAAGGGATATTTTTTACAACAAAAGCCTTTGGAGGGTCTGAAAGGAGCCCCCTCACTCTCCTAAACGCCTCGACACAGTTGGAGTTTGCCCCCTCCCCACTTCCCCGGGTCACTAAAGGCATTGAAGTTTTAAGGGGCTGCCACGGCAGATTACTCCACACAGCTGTCCCAGCACCGTGGAAATGAAGTTATGCCCCCTTGTCAGCTAGGTTTTGTGTTCCCCCTCCTCCAGGGCCCTCAAACTTCACACCCGCGCTCTCTGGCCGGGCTGCAGGAGGGACGAGGGGAGGTAACCGGAGGACAATTCCTACCCAGCCATGGCCGAGAGAGGGGGCCCGATTGGTTGATTAGATATTCCTAGTTTGCATCATTATTCAGAGAGGCTCGAAATCCCTGACATTCAACCCAGCGCAGCCCCTTCCCCCATGAACCCTCAATCATAAATCAACCCCTCCTCCACCTTTCCCACCTCTCTTAAAGCTCAGGGTGCTGTTTTCCTCAAGTCCACCCCCAAAAACCTCCAATTACTGAGGGTCACCGTGGTTTTACTGCTTTGCTTTGCTTCGAGTAAGTTTGTTTATTTTTGGTCAAGGCTGAACAGTAACACTCGAGCATGCAGCAACATCCTAAGAAGTTAAGTAACATTTGAGAAAGGAAATAAAACATGCTTATTATGAAAAGCTGGACTTTTAAATCCAACTGTGCACAGTTTCTAGTAGGACTTTTACTGATGCAGTTGGAAGACATGGCTAGTCTGATGTCACCTTCAAAAGACAGAAAACTGAACCCTGCACATGCATTTTTTTCTCTAAAAACCATATCAGCTACATTTGATGCTGCTAACGTCACAGATACACCAACGTGACTCTGTCCCCCTCCCCACTCACACTGCTCCCTCCCAGGTATTGCAATCTCCGTCTTAGTTCAGCCCAAAGGTGCTCAATGGGGTTGAAATCAGGGCCAGTCATGTTCTTCCCCATCAAACCCATCAAACCATGTCTTTATAGTCCTTGCTTTGTGGTCTGTCTCCAAACTGTTGCCACGAAGTTGGAAGCATAGCATTGCCCACAAGGTCTTGATATGCTGAAGCACTGGAGATAAGGGGCCTAAACCAAACCCTGTCAAACAGCTGTGTACCATTATCCCACCTCCACCAAACTCCACAGTCGGTGTGCTTTACTCCATCTTTTGGCTTTGGACTTGGTGATGTGAGGCTTGCAGGCAGCTACTTCCATGAGTAGCTCACATTAATGCCAGTTATGGATCAGCAGAGCATGGGCGACTTTCACACACCATGTACCTTTGAGGTCGTTGACCCTGCTCTATGAATTTATGTGATCTTCCACTTCACAGCTGAGTTGCTGTTGTTCCTCAACTCTTCCACTCCATAAAATTGTGGCGACTGACTGTGGAATATCCAGCAGATGAAATTTCACTGTCTCATTGCAAAGGTGGCATCTATCACAGTACCACACTTGAAGTGGCTGGCTTCTTCAGAATGACCGTGACAGTAGTTTTCCTCGTTGTGTGGCTTATTTGGAGTCATTTTGGTCATATTAGGCTCTCTAAAGCTGATTTCCTGTGATTGAGTTGGCCTGTTTCAGCACTCGGACATGTTTGAGGTGAGTATTGGCCATCGCCAGGGCTGCCCCTGGGTTTGCAGCGTGTGAAGCGGCTAGTATGAGAATAAGCACCTCCAAGTCTGAGGCCATGGTTCTCTGCTAGAAAACGATGGGTTGCCTTCTCCAGGTGGGGAGTGAGTCTTTGCCCCAAGTGAGTGAGTTCAAGTATCTCTGAGTCTAGTTCACGAGTAAGGGTAGAATGGAGTGAACATTTACATGAACACTACGACAGAGTACATTTACATGAACACTCCCACAGACAGTACATTTACATGAACGCTCCACAGTCAGAAAGTTTATATGATTGCTCTGACACTCAGTTCATTCACAATGCTCTGGCAGTCAGTGAAGAGGGAGATGAGCTGAAAGGCTAAGCTTTTGATTTACCGGTCAATCTATGTCCCAACGCTCATGAACTCTGGGTAATGACAGAAAGAAGGAGATTGCAGGTACAAGCAGTCAAAATGAGGAGGAGCTCGAAGTAGAGTCGCTGCTCCTTCATCTCAAAAGGAGCCAGTTAAGGTGGTTCAAGCGTCTGTTCAGGATGCCTCCTGGGCGCCTTCCTGTGGAGGTCTTCCGGGCGCATCCAGCTTGGAGGAGACCCCGAGGCAGACCCAGAATTCGCTGGAGGGATTATATATTCCATCTAGCCTGGGAGCACCTTGGAATACCTCAGGAGGAACTGGGAAACGTTGCTAGGGAGAAGGATGTCTGGGCTGACTTGCTTTGCCTGCTACCACTGCAACCCGACCCAGGATAAGCAGAAGAAGATGGATGGATGGTTCAGTACAGCTGGGTACAGTAAATCTGGATCTTGCTTGCATTTCCACCACCACCTACCCTTACATGGTGGGTCGGGTTGTAAGTTGGATGAAGATAGTTGCATTAGCTAACAATCAAAGACATCATAGCTGCATGATGCAGTGTAGCTTGCACATGAATTCAGTGAAGAACACTTCACAGTAAACAAAGGGCGACAATGGATGAGACCCAGCATTTTGTTTTTCCCATATGGACTACTCAATTAAGATTCTCTTATGGCAGTGGTTCTCAACCTTGGGGTCAGGACCCCATTTGAGGTCACGAGACACTGAAAGGGGGTCTCCAGATGCCCTAAAAAAAACTAAGAATATTTTTTGAATTACACTGTTGCCACCTTACACCAATTTTGTCAAATCTTTACCTGTTTTCATCATTTTTTTCTCACCAATTTTAACACATATTTGCCATGTTGCACCTATTTTTGTAAGGTTTAAACTCTTTCCACCACTTTTTTTCTGCCTGTTTTTTCCACTTCCAAACCAATTCTTGCGACTTAAGCTTAATGTTGCCCCTGTTGACCCATTACTGCCACAATTAACCCTTTATACACCCAATTTTCCCCATTTTAACCACATTTCACTATTTGATATGCTCAGTTTTGGTAGCTTAACCAATTTCTTCCAATATCTTCCTTTTTTTTTCTTTCTCAGTTAACCCTTTCATGCCAGTTTATAACAATTTTTTCATCCCATTTCACGATATTTCCACCCATTTTGCCAATTCAAAGCCATTTCAGCCACCTTTTAACTCTTTTTTACCACTACACATGCCCATTTTTGCCACTTAAACCCATTTTTTGCCATTTGTATGTAATTATTGCCACTTCCAACCCATTTCTGCTACTTTTAAAATTCAACTTCACCACTTTTCCAGCTTTCTTGCCATTATTAACCCATTTTAGCATTTTTAAAACCATTTTATTATTTTTTTAAGAAGGCTTTTTACTACACACATGAATAAATAAAGATACTTGCTTCTTTGATAAGTGTGGTTATTATTCAGGTTAAATATAAAACATGTTTATCACAGCTTAACTATGCATTGGATCATGGTTTTGCTGACCTCCATGGTCCCCCATATTGGTTGAGCACCATTAAGCTCTCCCATTTTCCCCCCTAATGTACGGCCTTGTCTGCACATGACTATTCTTGAATGTGCGTGGTTGTTCCACCTTCTGGTACAGCGGGGGTCCCCGGTCTCTGGCACCTTTATTTTGGGGGTCGCGGGTTGAAAAGGCTGAAAACCACTGTACTATGGTACCTCTAAGTCGAGGGTCAGGTACGTATAAAGTTTGAGAAAAAGTAAATAATGATGCAGGAATTCTCCATGGGAATTAAACCTACATAATCAAGTTAAAGTCAGCCTGTATGTTTGTTTTTAGTGTAACCTAGAGGACAGAGAGTTCAGGGCGGGGCAAAGGGGAGGTCGGCCAAGCAACACTTTGAGTTATGATGAAGCAATTTTAATGATGTTCTGCTCACCGCACCAAAAGCCCC
Source organism: Cheilinus undulatus (assembly GCF_018320785.1). Classification (NCBI taxonomy): domain Eukaryota; kingdom Metazoa; phylum Chordata; class Actinopteri; order Labriformes; family Labridae; genus Cheilinus; species Cheilinus undulatus. The sequence goes on along the minus strand of NC_054881.1, from coordinate 6,869,448 downwards.
CGCCGCCTTTTTTCTGTTTCAGCATGGGGAAAAAAAACACAACATTCCTATTTTCCTCTGGTGCCAAAAGTTAATTGAAAACATTTCAGGGCAAAGTATAGTCTGGGGCCCCCATATGATCCTCATCCCTTCATTATCCCCAACAATAATAAAAAGGCATTACAATTATTAATGGGTGCAGCAGGGGCCAGCTCTCTTAAAGTGACAGTGACAGGCTTTTGCTTCTCAGAACAAAGGCCCAGAAATGCTTCACCACATGGCTTTGTTGGTGTTTTTTAACAATCACAGCCATTGTTGGATTTATTATTGAGGTCTGGGGTTTTAAGGCTGTTTAAAGCAAAATGTTGGCTTATGATTTTCCAACTTTTATTGGATAATAGAGCTGAAAAGTATGAGAAAGAACCGAGAAGCGTCCTGTTTAAGAAAAGTGACCCGCACACATAAATGCAGCTGTGGACAGACTCTCAGCAGGACTTTAACCGAGCTATAAAAGCTAAACGTTCACACATAACTCCTCCGTCTTCCTCCAGGATAGCTGTCTCCTCCCCGCTCCCCCCCCCGCTCCTTGAAAAGAGGTGACAGCCAGGAAAAAGAGTGAATGAAGTGCCCCCACATTGTACCGCTGCACCATTGTGTGTTTTGGATCTCCATAACAGAGGTGCCACTCGACTTCTCCTCCAATCAATGAGCTGGAGGGCCCATCTCTTTCTCCCATAAAAAAGCAACATGGCTGCCTTCAATGGTTTCAAGACCCATTATCATGAGTGCAGGAGGAGACACTTAGCTTTTTGTTGATGCAGAGAGAGCTGACAGACTCATGACACAGGCATGTAAACTGACACATGCACCCAAAAACCATCCAGATCTTGAGAAAACAACCCAAAAGATGGATGTGCACTAAAGGCTTCCATAGTTTTTGTCACATTATCTAAAAAAGTGTGTAAATTTTCAGCACAGAAAAATGAATAAAAGTACAATTCCCTGGGCATCTACTGCACTATTAGAAATATAACATTAATATTCGGCTGTGACTGACACCGCATAACAGCCAGATAGAGTTTGGGTAAATGCCTTATGGCACATGCAGCTAATGAGTAATGAGTTGTGAAGGAAGTCTATTAGGCATGCATGATATTGACTTTTGGTCGATATCCAGTATGTTAATCCCCAATACATTTTAGCCGATACTGATACCAATATATAGAAATGTTCAGAGCTAAAACTTCAGTTCTTAAACACACCTTTAGGTTTTAGGACAGAGAATGAACAAAGAGAAAAACTTCAGCTGACATTTATCTGTTGGTCCTGTTTAAAAATCATTTCTTCAGACATATGACTGAATAACAGCTGTATAATTACAGCCAATAAAGACTGATATTTTAAGATGATATAGGCTGATATTTTCAGCCAATTTCAGCTTGAATTTACAGATGATAAAGTCTAGTATTTACAGCTGATAAAGGTAGATTTTTACAGCTGATATGGGCTGATATTTTCTGCCGATAAAGGGCTAATATTTACAGCTGATGTAGGCTGATATTTTCTGCCGATAAAAGGCTAATATTTACAGCTGATATGGGCTGATATTTTCTGCCGATAGAGGGCTAATATTTACAGCTGAAATTGGCTAATATTTTTAGCCAATAGAGGCTAATATTTATAGCTGATATAGGCTAATATTTTTAGCAGATAAAGGCTAATATTTACAGCTGATAAAGGCTGATATTTTTAGCCGATAAAGGCCAATATTTTTGGCTCACGTAGGTAAATATTTACAGCATATATAGGCTGATATTTTCAGCCAATAAAGGCTAATATTTACAGCTGAGATAGGCTGATATTTTCAGCTGATATAGGTATATATTTACAGCTAATATAGGCTGATATTTCTGCTGATAAAAGCTGTTATTTACAGCTAATATAGGCTGATATTTTCGGCAGATATAGGTAGATACTTACAGCTGATATACACTGATATCTTTGGCCGATATAGGTATATATTTACAACCCATATTGGCTGATATTTTAAGCCATTATAGGTAGATTTTTACACCTTATTTAGGCTAATATTGTCCCCCAATATAAGTTTATACTTACAGCTGATATAGACTGATATTCTTAGCCAATATAGGCTGATATTTACCAATATCAGTTGATATTTACAGATGATATAGGCTGATAAATACAGCCGACATTGGTTGATATTTATGGATAATAAAGGCTGATATTTACGGCTGAAATAGGCCAATATTCACATCTGTCAGGGCTGGTATATACAGCTAAGATCAGCTGATATTTTCAGCCAATGTATTTAATTTATAGATGATGTAGGCTGATATTTTCAGATCATAAAGGCCTATATTTACAGATGATATAGGCTGATACTTACATCTGATTTAGGCCAATATTTACAGCTGATGTTGGTCAATGTTAAGACAGTACAGGGGGATATTTACAGCATATATATGCTTATAAATTCAGTAAAAATAGGTTTATTTTTATAGCTGGTATAGGTCTACATTTAGAGAATAAGAGATTGAAATCCACATCAGATGTAAGCTTCCATTCATATCTGATATGGACTGAAATTTACAGCCAATATGGGTCTATATTTACAGATACAGGCCAATATCCACAGCTGATACAGGCTAACAATTGCCAACACTGGGTATATTTATTGGTGATACAGACCCATTTATCTAGTTTATACAGGTTTATATTTAAAGATTTTGGCAAATTTTCACAGCCAGTACAGGCCCTATAAAGGCAGATAATCATAGGTTATGCAGGCCTATATATACAGCCAATGTTCATTTTTGAAACTACTGGGACACAATTTACATCTCTAAAAATAGAAAAGACCCAGAAAAGTCAAAGCCACACAACTTCAAATATCATTAAAACTCTTCTTTATTTTTCTTATTCAATGGATGTACATGTACATTCAGAGGACTGTGTTCATTATGGGCACTTACATCTCCATTCAGCTGAAAATGCTGCCATCTTCCCTCTAAGTTAGTCTCTGTGAAGACTCTTAACACATGAGGTGAAGATAAACAAACTGACCAAACTCTTCTTGTGCTGCAAATCCCCTAAGAGGAGTTTACCCGTCTGTCGTGTTTGAGCAGTTTTACAGAATTAACACTCCATACTTTACACAAACATCCATGTTGACAGGGTCAAGTGTGTAACTCCTCTTGTTTCTCTAACATTACTCTCCTGCTCGGAGATTTAAACACATTTCAGAGGCTTACAACAACTTTGGTTTGTAATGACGGGCTTGTGGAGGAAGTCTGTGTACAGCTGGTGGAGGAAAATTGCTCTGCTTTCACAGCATGCCTCTGATATGGTCACATAACGGGGATAAAACCAGACTTTTAGGCACTTTGAACATTTTTCCTCTTCTGTGGTTTTCAGACTGTAAAAGAGGGTGACTCACCTCCGGGTACAGTGCAAATCTAGTCTCTTATAAACAAACATTTTTACAGAAACACTTTTATTAACAATATACTGTACAATTTGACTTTATATAGATGGTATATACAAAAATAGGCACATTAGCATAATCAGGTGGCTAACATTAGGAATGAAATATGACTAAAAGGCAACAAATTCAACTGATCTTAACCTAAAACCCATATTTGCAGGATTTTGGCATGACATTTGTTTGAATTTGAATAAGATATAAAAGACAACAGAGTTGCATGACAATGCATATGCATGATTTTGGGCAGGTAAGTAGAATATTAAAACATTTATAGTCTCAAAATTGAGTTTTAGACATAACATGACTGGGTATCTGTAGATTCAGAGAACAAATTAGTTAACTTCTGCTCTTAAAACCATCATTTTTGGAAAATATAAGTGCAACATGCACAATTAATCTGCAAGCACACCTAAGGCATGACAGCTAAGTGAGTTTATGCAGGTCAGAGGCAGAAAAAAGTCATCTAAGGGCTCAAAATTTTTGGTTTAAGACAGATTTGCATTTTCAAGGCAACAGCACATACAGACAGCTCACTCTTTCCCACTCATTTACTGTACCTATAGGTGGGACACTCATGCATTTTTAAATCCACCCAAGTATATTTGCTGACCTTTTTTTCTTTTTCAGTAATTTTCAAATTCATATATAGTTAACATCTGTGAATGTAAGAAAGATTTCTTCTTGTATGTCCCTCTGGTATTTGCACCACTTGAGCTGTGATGTCTTGTGTCAGAAGTGAAGTTTCGTACGCCATTGTTTCGACATTTTTCTGCAGCTTCCTGATACTAATACCAGCCCGTATTCCTGCACTCGAAGCCAACAGCTGTGATCTTTTGCCCCAGCAATGATAAATCTTCAAACATGCAGATCACCTGCTGTAATTCCAGAAAATAATTTCAAAGCCAGTGATGTTATCTAAATGTCTTTGAATACAGAACTAGGATGGGAGTCTTTACCACCAAAGTACAGCATCATTCTGCTACAGCCATTAATGGAAAGTAGAAGGAATTAGGCACATGTATAATTGAGGCTTGTTTAAAGGGATATTTCTGTATTTTTGAAGTTGAGTTTTATGGCGTACATAGCAGTAGTAGTGGCATTAGCCTCCAGTGATTTTAGTCAGCATTGCTCCTATAAGAGGGACTTGCTGGTTATCAGCCAGGAAGCTAAGCTATACAGTGTAACAGATGGGTACAGTTTCTCTCCAGGATTTTGGTGAATTTTCAGTAAAAATGAGCTACAAAACAATGTTGGCTTTAACGTACGCACTATTGAAAATTTTTGAAGCATTTTATTTTTTACTCAGAAAGCCTCTGTGTTTTTGTCACTATTTTGCAATGCATGTTTTGGCTACAAGTTGTATGCTCTTGCATTGCAAAATAGTAACAAAAAGGATATGTTAGAAGTCTGAGCCTAAAATTATGGACTTTACATGGCATTTGTGTGCATTTTTCACATAAGACAAGCAGACAATTAAAAAGATGTCCAAAAATCAGATTTATGGGGATTCTGATCTGAAATCTGAACTTCTGATACCCACTCTTGGCAAATATCATAATCAGCAACAAATGCTATTGATCTGATTCCAAATGCAGGACATTTTTGCAGTTCAGGGACAGAAAATTGAATCTAGCAGCTGTAAATTTAAATTAAAGGCAGGTTCAGATGCTGATTTAGAGAGACTATGACACTTGTAGCAGCACTTTTAACTTACCAGAAACATTTCTGATCCTAAAAACATACCTTGCATTATTCTGTCATGACATCTGTGTAAATCTGTGTGGATAAATGGGAGATAATCACATTCTATAGCCCTATTTTTGATAAGGAGTGAATCTGGTGTGATTTCTGTTCACTTAGAAGGAAACTGACCTTGATGCTGCATTAAGAGCAGACCTTTAAAACTATATAACTTCAGGGCAACATATCTGATCCTAAAAACCTAACTTGCATGATTCTGTTATGCAATCTGAGTAACTCTGATGCAGATAAAATGGAGAAATTTCAATTTTATATATATATTTATGTATTTTGTGTAGCTGCACTTTAGTGCATCTTCTTTCAGAGAATATAGCTTAGGGTTAAAATATCTGGTCCTAAAACATAAATTTGCATGATTTTGACATTGCATTTGGGTGAATTTGTGCAGGTGAATGGAAAATAATCACATTTTAAAGCCTTAAACCTTTGACAGAATTTATCCTGATGTGGTTTCTTCTCAGTCACAAAAACTGCCTTCACAGTGGCACTAAAAGCAGCCATGAAACTGAGTTGTAGCTGCTTTAATGCATCTTTTTTTATAAGATTTAACTAATGGGTATCATATTTGATCATAAAACTTAAACTTGCATGGTTCCGGCATAGTATATGAGTGAATTTGTGCAGATAAATTGGAGATAACCACATTTTATAGTCCTGAATTTCATTTAGGACTAGTTTTGACGTGATTTCTGCTCAGCCACATGTTAAGGGACTTTGTAGCTCCACTTTAAGGCATCAGCTTTCATATTAGTGTGGTTAAAACCAAAATGGAGGTAAGGACAGTCACAGTCTGACAGAATAAGGAGTCACTTGAGTCTTCCACATAATGATAATCATCCGGATCGATATAGTCATCCTCAGAATCCTCCTCTGAGTCTGAAAATCCACTCCCCGCGAACCCATCCCCGGAATCGGAGCAGAAAGTCTTCATGCTGACTTTAATGTACTCACAAATGATCCTGTCTGTGCCATCACAGACACACGTGTCCAGCTGCTGCGCTTTGGGTATGGAGCGCATGTTTGCGATCACTTTCCGGCACTCATCCGTGCACCTTTCCCCTCCGAAAAGTTTCCTGCAGTGGAAGAGATAATCCTTCATTGCGGAGCTGCAGGACGGGTCCGTCTCGCACTGCCTCCGGGCCTCCGTACAGCCCATAGTGCTGGTCCGAGGTAGGCACGGCTCGATGGCTTGTTTGGTGCTCCTGCAGACCGGGTCCTGGGCGCAGTCGCAGTCCTCCAGACCCGGGCCACTTTGGGTTAAATTGAGCTGGATCAGAGAGGAGATGCAGTGGCTGGGACACTTTTTACGCGCTCCGTTGATGACAGAAGCGCAGGCGTAGAGGTACTGATCGTAAGCGTAATGGCACTCCGGCTCTCCGTGGCACTTGAGGATGGCTTTCCAGCAGACCAGCCGGCGACTGTGGTTAGGAGAGCCCACACATGAGCCGATAATCAGGATCAACAGGCTGCATATCAGAACCACCAGCCGCTCCATCAATATGGCACGATTTGCCATTTCCAGGAAGAAAAAGTCTGGAAAGTGTTCGAATTCATCAGGACTTCTGCGAGGTTACTCCCTGGTGGTTTCATATCATGTCATAGTTTGTGATATGAAGTCTCTGAGGCGCCACAAAGTACGGAAAAAGTCCTCAATGATGTCCATAACAAGTCAATCATAGTAAGTTTCAATGCTGGTGACGTTTTAAGAGGCTCACGTGCTCCCGTATCTGCCGTTCAGCACGCTCTCAGGGGACAGACAGTTCTCCATACAGAGCCAACGACGGAGGAGTAAACTCCGGAAGGTTACCAAAAGTAACGCGATAAATCCTCCTTGTGCGTAAAAGTCACTCCACTGCCATCCCGCATCCTCGCGGACTGCTGCAGCTTTGTGATGAAGTCTGAAGTGATGGACTGATTAGAGTTCGGCCAGAACAACTTCTGATTGGCTCGTTAAACTGTTGTGATTATGTCGTCACACGCAGGCAGTGACGCAAGCTATCGTTTAGTACTGAAGTGAGGGAAACTTACTGCAAAAACAACGCGTAACTTCCAGCTTTAGATATTTTTTTTTACATATGCAGCAGTTTTATAGCATCATAAATATGAATTTATATTTGAGTGGTATCTATGAAATGTTTATTCTTTTTATTGCAAAGGAGAAACGTAGTAGAGAGTACTAGGGCATGAAAATATAAGAGGTGGAAGATTTTTTCATGATGCACAAAACGTCAAAAAGAGTCGAAATAAAATAAATCCTAAATTGTCTATTAAAGTTGTTCCTGAGCTTTTTTTTCACAACATTTTGACTTAATTCTTGTTATGTTTTTTTGTTTTTCTTGAGTTGCATCGTAAAAAGCAAACTTGTAATTTTTCTGCATCAGAAAAGGCCTTATATTTTTTTCCAACCCTTTGAGAATCAAGCAGTTATTCAGAATAAGTGTTGGATAAGCAAGTCAGTAATCAAATCCTTCAAATTCCAGTTTAAAAATGTGCAGAATTTTTGCACTGAAATGCCTTTACTAGCTAATTTTAAAGGCAGCTACTCCTTTGTTGTATGAAGGATTTTCCTGTCGAGCCATTACAATATTTCCCACCTTTTTAAGTCCAGAGAAATTCTTTATCATTATAATAACAGGTTTGTAATGCAGTGTGATCTGCTACTGGGAGCTGCCGCTATGTTGCTGTACCTCCCTGATGCTTTGCAGAGCTTGGACAACTATTATTCTCTTGCATCAGTTGCAAATTCAGTCATCCAATCTTGTAACAATGCAAACTGTAACAATGAATAGAAATTGTCTCAGTTCTGAAAAAAAATGGCTCTATGTTTAAGCTACATCCAAGCTAAACGCTACATCGGTGGCCGCCATTGATACCCTACAGTCTGGCTGCAGACCATGGCCCTCAGATGGCCCCTCTTTCTACTGTGAGACAGTCCTGTCCTTTATCAGGACAGAGATAGATGCCAAAACTTTCAAAATAAAATCTGGTTAAACTTCCTGTTAGCATTAGGGTAAGGGTTCGGATACCAGAAGTTGAAAGTCAAAAACCCTGACCTGCACAACCTGATAACAAAGCCTTTAATAAAGCAGAGGTTGCATGCAGGAAAAAAGCTTTTCCTACAGGAAAACACTATAGCCCAGCTAAAGCTAAAGCTACAGTAGCTAAAGCTAATCTTACTTAGTTAGCTTTAGCTACATTAGCTATCTAGCTGCATTCTCTACAAAGTTTGTATAAAACTAACTAAATAACAAATTCAAAAATCATTTTAGTTAACTGAAACTAAATAAAAACTAAGCTTTACCAAAAAAAGAAAGGAAACTAACTAAAACTGTTTAGTGAGCTGACAAAACTAAAATAAAATAAAATAAAAATGGAGACAAAATATCCTTAGTTTTAGTCTTTGACACACCCAAGTCTGGGGAGTGTGAAATTGCCTGCTCTGATTGGTTAAGACTTTACATAATAATGGTAGCTTAACTCTGGAGTTGTATTCAAACACCATCTTTAAATAAATAAGATGATAAGTGAGGAGTAGCCTGTGAAAATATGCTTTAAAAATGTATGATTCGGGGCATGCTGGTAATCGAGTGGTTAATGCGCGCACCATGTACGCGGGCAGCCCAGGTTCAAATCCGGCCTGAGGACCATGTCCCTATCGCCAAGTCTACCCACTGTCCTCCTCTATCAAATAAAGGCACGAAAAGTAAAAAAAAAAAAAAAAAGTATGATTCTCACTCAGCCACAACATCTAGCCGAAAAAAAATGAAAACTAACACTAAAACAAATAAAAACTAAACAAAACGAAGCATTTTTGCAAAATAAAAACTGAAAAATATAATTATAAAAACAATTATAAAAAATAATGAAAAATCCAAAACTATCATAACCATGGTTCCCTACATAGATACTTTTGCTATGTTAGCATTATCTACATTTGCTAAAGTCATGATGCTAAAGCTAAGGCTAATGTAGCTATGTAATAATGTAAACTACATAGCTAGCATAGCTAGGTTTGCTTCGGCTAAAGCTTACACGAGCCACTCTTATACAGGTCTAAACACACAAAGCCAGAAAATTATCATTTTTGGGACTGGAATTTTTAAACCCTCTTACAAAATTGAACAAAAAAAAAAAGGAAAATTGCCATTACATTTCTTGATACATGAGACATTTTTCGCAACCGGTAGGCATTTTTAAATCATTTTTTTAAATTAAATGCAACAGGTTTTTAAAGAATGTGTTGATCAAGTTGAATAGATAGAGGTCTCACAAATCACGTGTCAAATATGATAAACCTGGCTGTAATTCTAGATCTATTTAATTAATGAAATCTTTCTTGGTCTGTTATGTTTCATTAGTTATTTCATGACTTTGGTTATGAATAAAGTTGAATTAAAGAAAATCTAAAACAGGAAACACGTTGCACCAGCAAATAACATCACCTCCATGCTGTTAGAGCTGGCATCTCACAACAGTGGTCTGCAAGGTTGGGGGTCTGAGAACTGTGGTCTGCAGCCAGACCCCTCTCTAGTAACCAGCTTCCAGCAAAACTAAACCCCACCCATAATTATCACCTCATTCTCCTCAAAAGGCACTGATTGGTTCAGACCTGGCACAATCATTTCAGACTGGAGCTTTGCAGGATGGATTTTCCTGAGGACAGTCATGGATCCAGCAGATCCACCTGCTTTGTAAGGTTAGTTTCAGATGATGAAAAAGAACAAAAAACATACCAATAAAGACAAAATGCAAATGATGTGGAGTTAAGCATTGGACAACAGCATTTATGTTAACATTTGTGCTCAGTTTGGTAAATCCCCATGAATCGTTGGATTGTTTTCTGCTTGTACATGTTTATAATCGTAGATAGTGCATGAGGTATTTGCATCGTAGCCTTTTCATGGATATTCTCCTAATAATTCTGCTACAAAAGTTGTATTTCTTCACATTCTGTCTCGTTTAACGGCTTTTTCCTGCAGCAACAGCAGTCAGTAATGAGGCAAAGCTTTTTAAGGAAAACACTTGGATTGTGTTTCCTCCCCGCCGTCAGAAACAACAGCTGTTATAACACATGCAGAGCTGCTGTCTTACACTTTCTGACCGTGACACACAGTCAGCCATGGTTTTAGCTTTCATGTGACACACAGTGAACACTGTATTGACACATTTACACACCAATAAAGACATACTTTTATGATATGGACCCTTAAAGTAATCAAACTACCATTAAAAAGTGAGACAAAATCACATTTTTCTGAACTTCACCACCAATTCAGTTCCCTCTTAAGCTAACAATGGTTTGAAACTATTATGATCGACCACATTCCTGTATTTTAAGGGGTTTTCTCTTCCATAAAGATAAAACAGACAAGACAAAGGAAGCATAAAGAGGAATAACTCCTGTAAACAAACATCTACAGAATGGTTCTACCATGTCTTTAAACTTGAACAAGAAGAAAGTCGAGAAACCAAAACTACCCCCGCTCATTCGGTCAACTTTGTTCTTCTGACCCCGTCACTTCACCACACCATGACCACAGAGATCTGGCAGCTCTTAGGGGCCCCTCAAACCCCCCCGATTCCAATTAGAGAGATTAGAGAGGAGTCAAGACAAGAGCAGAGGAGTTTCTTAGCCAAACAACCCACACTTATACCTCCCCTCCTCCCTCCGTTCACCTCATCCAGCTGGCATACCAGAGCAACAGCACGACTGCAGACTCAATTTAAGGCAACATCAAAGAGGAGGTTAGAGAAAGCACAAATGGAGAGCCGCTCGAGGGTCTCCATTAACAACAAGAGACCTGACATGAGACCACAGCGCCAAGGCCAAAAACAGCATGGAAAACCAGTGGAAACCAACATCTACAGAAGGCCTCTGACTGTGTGATTAGGGTCAACAGTAAATATCAGCTAGCTTGTGTCAGGACAATCAAAAACTGCAGCTATTTTTATTTACTTTCTTTGGACTTTCTAGAAGAAAAATGGTTTGAATTTGGCATGGTAGATCCATCAAAACACACAAGCATGCTGTCTGTCAGTACAGTTGGTTATTATCGTGAGGATATATGTCCAAGTGTTTGTTTTTCAGAGTTCAATTCAGCCTTAAAAAAACACAGAGAATGCATCTTCTTAGACAAGGCACAGTTGTTTCAGATTGGAGATGGAGTCTGAACAATCCATCTGCTATCAAGGTTGCATTTCCTTGAGTTTTTTGGCTGTTTTCACTCTGCAGACTTGTAAGCTTGCTTCAAAAAGCAATTGTAATTAATAATATCCATATAAGGCTTAGAGCTGTCAAACTTTCATCAAAACAAACTGGCAAATTTCCATTTGTCCATCTATTTTCTTCCACGTATCCAGGACCAGGTCAGGGTGGTGGCAGGCCAAGCAAGTCAACCCAGACATCCCTCTCCCTGCAAGATTTCCCAGTTCTTCCCTGGGGATCTGAAGCGTTCCCAGGCCAGACTGGATATGTAATCCCTCTGGCGAGGGATCTCCTTCTAGTTGACGGTGCCTGGAGGACCTCCACAGGCAGGCAACCAGGAGGCATCTAATCAGATGTCTGAACCATCTCAACTGGCTTCTTTTGAGACGAAGGAGCAGCAGCTCTACTTCGAGCTCCCATTGGATGTCCAAGCTCCTCACCCTAGCTCTACCACCCTCCTGGGGAATCTCATTTGGACCACTTGAACCCTTACTCTTTCAGCTATAGTTCATGACCATAGGTGAGGGTTGGAATGGTAAATGGACTTGAGCTTCTTTAGCACTTTTCTAGTCATCTCAAAAAGCTTTTACACTGTAGGTCACACCTACCTATTCACACCCATTCATTCCATATTAACACACTGATGGCACTGAATGGAGACCAGGCCATCAGTATTAGCTAAACCCATTCAAATGCACCCATACACATTTACACATCACCGACGAAGCAGTGGGAGCAAATCAGTGTCTTACCCACGGACATGTCAAACATGTGACTGTGAATCGAACCCACAACCTTCCGAATGTGAGACGACTGACTCCACCTACTGGTCCAAACTCAACCACAGATCAGCTGGTGAATTGAGAGTGTAGTCTTCCTGCTCATCTCCCTCTTCACCACAACGTCACGGTACAACATCTACAAAACTGCCAATCCATTTGTTTACAATCTAAATAAAATTACTGGAATGCCTTAATATTTGCAAAGGTGAGACTGAAATTCATTCATCCTGCAAAGCTGAAACAGTCTGAAACAGTCTGAGAATGGACTGGACCAATCGGTGTTGTTTAAGGAAAATGTGGCGGTAGTGTTGTAGTACTCGAGAACAGTCTTGGTCTTGAGACTGGTCTCAAGACCACATTTTGAATGTCTTGGTCTCGTCTTGGACTCAAGAGTGTTTTTACTCGGTCTTGCCTCAGTCTCGGACTGGGCAGATTCTGGATTTTCCGTCAAGAGCAGTCAAGACCAGCACTGATCTGCTATTCTTCTTCTTAATGTGATAAAAAAGAGAAGCATTTGCTTAAACAACAAATAGCCACACCTGCAAAAACTCGGACATCAGTCCATCTTATTTCTAGTCAGAAACACCTCTGAACACTTACTTTAGGCCTCATTCACCCAACAAATCTAGATAAACAGATATTTAGAATAATTCTGGACTTTTTGAAATTTTTGCATGTTGTGCTTTGAAAGAGTTGCATACACCTTGTTTTTATTTGACAAATTTTTAAAAGAAAACTAAAATTAAAGAGAATCCTCTTTAGCTGTTCAAACTCAGTTGATTTTTATGGTCTTATCTTGGTCTCAGCTTGTCTTGGTCTCGACCTCCATAAGTCTTGGTCTTGTCTTGGTTTGAATGCTGTGGTCTTAAGTACAACACTATGTGGCAGTAACAAGTGGGGTTGACTTGTACTGGAAGCTGGTAGCAATGGCTGCCGGCGGTCAAGCAGTTGGCTCAGAGGTAGCTATAGTATAGCGGTAGCTTTATTAGATATGGGCAGCGTTTCTTTATTAAAAGGTGAGCAAATAACTTCACCAAAAGCCTTCTTGGTGGAGATGTTTTTGCATTTCTTCCTACTGGCCTCTGCATGAGTTTTATCCACCAACAAGCTCCACTATTCGTAAACTACAACAATACATGCCCCCAGGGATGTCAGGTTAGAAATGCACAGAGGACAGATACTTTGATTTTTAATGTTGCAGCACAACGCTGTGCAAATCAGTGCAATATCTGATGCTTGCACATAGATAAGCTGGTCTGGTTGTTGCAGTGAAGGTTTATTTTTTCACTGAGCTTTCATGGGTGCCTGATGAGACTCATGCATTTGAAAATTTTGAGATACATTTCCTTGGTAGTGGAAGTATATTTTGGTGCTTTTTCCCTCTTTTCTGCAGACTCTTGTCTTTTACTTTTGCTCAGTTTGGATACCTTTAATGTTTTCACTTCTAGAGGCTCATACTGATGCACAAGGCCTGTTTAAAACTTTCCTTTGAAGAACATATGGTGCCCACAGTTTTCACTCCACTTTCAAGAAGTCGTTCATAATGCATAGCAGAAATCCCATCAGGGTTGGATGTCAGCCAGATAAGAACAACGGCCAGATTCAGCTGAGCCAGCAGATCCGTACGATAGAGCCAGCAGCTGCTGCTCTCCCCTAAACTGTACCTCTGAAATGGCTCTAATACATCACTTCCATTCTTTACTCTGGTTGCAGACTTCCTAGCTTGTTCTGGGGGAATTATGAGGCCACTTTTTCTCTCCCAGTTTTGTCCTCCATTTATTTCAAACTGCTACCTCCGGATATGCATCCTGTAGACGCGGTTGTTCATGGCGACTTGCATATAATAGAGTTTCCAGAATTGGAATGCGGTTCCCCGGGAGTAGATTTGTAAATACTCATGCAGAGACAGACGCGCTCTTCAGTTTGTCTCCAGTGCTGTCAGAAGTCATTACAGAAGCGGCTACAATCCGCTGAACTCTGTATTCAAGTGCTTCCAAGCCCAGAGAGAGAGAGAGGGGAGGGAGTCGATTTTTTAAAAGCTGCCAAGAGTTTTCCTGCCTGCATTTTTCATTTCTCTGTGTCTCCTGGAAAATTCTCTGATGTCTGTCTTAGATATACTCACATTTCTCTGCATTCCTCTCACGCTGAAGAAAGAAGCTCTCCGGCTTTTGGTGGAAGCACTAAAATAACTTCAGCCTTTTTTCAAATGCATGACTCAAACATGCAGTTCACTGTCTTCTTTAATCAAGTCAGAAATACATCCCTGCAGGGTTTGGGATTTATGGTGCGCAACAGAAAGATCAAATGAGAAAGAAGTGATTGAATCAGTTGGAAAAGGTTTATTTTAGTAATACCAGTGGCATAAATTCAGTCTGTCGGTCAACGGCATAAAAGATAAAACTCTTACAGGCCCTGACACATCAGGCTGCAGGCAATCATTGGCTAACACTGAGCTGCTGAGAGCTCAGTATTTTCCGCCATTTGTTTGCAAATTCATAACTTTCAGTCATGTGACTATCGCAAACAGTGGCTGATTAAGGTGGTCATGGGCCCCTGGACTATTCTTTTTGTGGGGCCCACCGTAATCATCATGCTTTACATAGAAAATTTAACTGATAAGATCATGATACCCAATCCACAAAGTCTTGATTGTATCATATTGCATTAGATTGAATCAAACTGTCAAAAAGTATACTGCATTATCCCATCCTGTCCTGTACCTATGGTATCATACGGCATCGTCCTGTCTGTATCATATGTATCATTTCCCACCATGACGTCCCATTCAATCCTGTCTTGAAAGTAGAGCTTTGGAGAATGACAGAAAGAATAAGATCCCAGATTCAAGCAATCGAAATGAAATTCCTCAGGAGGGCAAATGGGTTCAGCCTTAGAGAGGTGAGGAGCTCAGACATCTCAAAATAAAGCCGCTGCCTCGAAAGTTGAGGCGGTTCGGGCATCTGATTACGATGCCTCTTGGTCGCCTCCCTGTGAAGGGCTTCAGGGTGCATCCAAGTAGAGTAGACCCAGGACTCACTGGAGGGATTATGTTTCTCATCTGGCCTGGGAATAACCTTGCAAAGCAAATGGATTTCCCCGCATTCGTGTTGCTCACTGGCGAATCCATCTTGCAAAGCTCCTGTCTGAACCATTTGGACCCAGTTAGGAAGTGACAGGACCAATCAGCATCAAGGGGCAGTACTTTCGGGCGCAACTGAGTCGTGACGTAAGCAAGCAGCGACAAGAGACCGGTGCAATTATGGCGGAAGAGATTTGTGTGGATGTTGCTAAGGTGCCAGCTTTATCAGAACTTGACAACATTTCTTCATTGGAAGAGCAAAGAACAGCAGTGAGTTGTTTTCTTTTCAACAACGAAAAAAGTCATGTACTGACATGTCTACAGTCACCATGGTTCGCGTTATGCAGTTCTCTATGGAGTTTTACACCTCGGTAGCAGCTGCATCACTTGTTTTGTTGCTCTGATTGGCCTGTAAAGATGTGACAGAACGTTCATCCAATCACCCTCTGAGATTTTTTTTAAAGGTTCTGCCCTTTCCCAAACGCCGTCTTTAAGTGGTTTACCACATCTATCTGGTGCGTCAGGTTAGCCTGGGAACCAGTTCCATTGAGTCTTGATTTTATCATAGGGTGTAATGTATCTTACTGTATTGCATCATATTGTATTGCATCGTACTGTACTGTATTTATCACATTGCATTGCACCACACTACATTGCATCGTATCATACAGTCCCATCCCATCGCATTCGGCTGAGTCTAAATTTCATTGTTTGGTGTCTGTAGTGGCGCAGACCTTGTGAAAGGTCTTTCTTGCTCAGTTTGCATGTCCTCCCTGTGCATGCATGGGTTCTCTCCCAATACTCCGGCTTCCTCCCCCAACCAGAGACATGCTCGTTAGATTAATTGGTGACCTTGAGTTGGCCAGGAGGGTGAGCGTGCCTGGCAGTTTGTCTCTCTACGTCAGTCCTGTAGGGACCAGTCCAGGATGTCCCCCACCTCTCGCCTAATGACAGCTGGGAAGGCTCCAGCCCCTGCTCCCTGAATGGGATAAGTGGTGGAGAAATGTCCTGTCCCATTCCATCAAGTCTTGATATTGTATTGCATCAACTCATACTGCACCATACTGTTACTGTCTGTCCTGTTCAGTGCAGAATTGCAGTGGTTCTCAACTTTTTCAGCTGGCAACCCCCAAAATAAAGGTGCCAGAGACCGGGGACCCCCACTGTACCTGAAGGTGTGTGAACACAGCCATGCATATTTAAGAATAGTCATGTGCAGACAAGGCTGCCCATGGGGGGGCCTTCTGGGGGCCAGCAAAATCATGGTCCATTGTGAAGTTAAGCTGTGGTATTTTATATTAAACCTGAATAATAACCACTCTTACAAAAAAAACTTTAATTCATTTGTTTAGTAAGAAGCCCTCTTAAAAATGTAAATCCTTTTGTTAAAAACAGTATTAAAACATCTTAAAAATAGCTAAAATGGGTTAATAGTGGCAAAAAAATGGTGGGAAAGGTGGTGAAATTAGATTTAAAAGTAGTAGAAATGGGTTAGAAATGCAAAAAATTTGAAAAGTGGCAAAAAATAACCAACAAGAAAAGCACTCAGAGAGCGCAGACCTCCGCCATTAGTCCTATCTCTCAATAGTGAACAATCCTTTTAAAAATTCCTGGATCCGTCCCCATGTGCCCCCCACCACAGCATTCAGCCATTACTCAGTGAGGCAAACCGACGGCTTCGCTACAGGTGGACTGTCAGGGTGGAAGCAATGCCTGCCAGTGCCAACAGATGCACTGACAGTCTCACCCATGGTCTCACTGGACAATTGAAGGAATGGCAGAGGGTGAATATTCCTCTATTTCTCCCAGCATTGTGAGTATTCTTGCTACGATTCGCTGTATTTCTCTCTGTTACGCTCCAACTCGTCTCCTCGACCGGGCGTCAGCTTTCAAACTCTATAAACTCCAAAACTTTGAATAGAAACACACCCAAAATGCTGCTGGGATTGAAGTTACTCATGTCCACCATCTCCTGGTGTAAAGTGGTAACAGCGCAGACCTCCACCATTAGCCCTATCTCCCAATAGTACAGAATCCTTAAAAAAATTCCTGGATCCAGACGGTGGTCCAGATCACTCCCAAACTCTAATCAGTTCTTCCTTCTGCCATTTCTGACATTTCCTGAAAATTTATTCAAAAATCCATCCACAACGTTTTGAGTTATGTTGCTAACAAACTAACAAACAAACAAACAAACCCACACAATCATATAACCTCCTTGGCAGAGATAAAAATGGGAAGAATTGGTTAAAGTGGCAAAAATTGCCATATTAAGTGCTAAATGGCATTAACAGGTGGAAGTTTAGCAAAATGGGATGACAATTGATATAAACTTGCAAAAACAGTGTTAGTCAAGGCACAAATAGTCAGAAACTGGTCAAAATGGGCATATCAAATTGGGAAATGTGGCTTAAAAAGTGGTAAAAGGGTTAATAGTGGCAATAATGTGTCAACAGAGCCAACAATAGGCAGAGAGTGGCAAGATTTGGTTTAGAAGTGGCAAAAGCAGGCAGAAAAAAATGGCAGAATGGGCTTAAAATTGACAAAATTGGTGTAAAGTGGTGTACAGTGTAATTCAAAAATGTTCTTAGTTTTTTATTAAGGCATCTGGAGACCACCGCTCAGTGTCTCTTCCATCCTTACTTGATTGTACAGTTTTAAATCATGACATAGTACAGTGTCATGTCATGTCATGAGGTATGTGTAATTTCATTTTGCATCATTTAGTATTGTATTTTAAGCAGTCCCAGCCTGTCCTATCCTATACTAATGTATAGTATAGTATCTTATTGAATCATATCCCATTGTTTTGTATTGCATCGTATCATCCAGTCCAATCCCATCCCACTCCTTTGGGTCTTGATTGATTCATCCAATCATATTGCATCATATCATATCCTATCATACCATCACTTAAAACAGAAAAATCCCAGCCAGAAGTTAGCTTTGCTGATGTTTACCAGTGTATCTGCCATAGTGGAGGATCTTTACACACATCAGGATAAAAGTCTACTTTATACAGATGACTGTGTGTATTCTTGCTGTGTTTGGGTCAATCATGTTGCCATTTGGGGAGTGAATTTCCAGAAACCCTTTATCATCAAAGCCTTGGTGAGCACTAATTAGCTAACATTAGCTAGTTCACGTTACGTAATGATAGCATCAAGATCACTGTCTGCTATTCATTACTATCAGTGAGTTCTGTGCAGCTGTCATGTTACTAAAGGCAGTCATATTTAGATCACTGTAGCCCCAGTATATACACACAATGCCAATAAGCCATGTCTAACTCTCAGTGTCAGCATGTTAGCATGTTTCTATCCCATGTTATGTTCAAGCGTGATACCACATGTTCTGAGACTTAAGTGCATCCCTCTAGAGGGATCTCTGCACCGGGACAGGAAAAGGATTTGACTTTGAACTCAGTAAAGAACAGAGACATGAGTTCAGACATGGGTCAATCTGGCTGTAAAACACCCAAATGTACTCAGGAAGTTGTAATCGTTTGGGACATGCTATGATGTGGAGATAGAGTGTTGTTCCTGTCTGTAAGGCCTTCAGATTTCTTTGGTTTGTTTCATGGAGCAGACTGACACCATAAAGTGGGGTAAAACAGGGTAACGTCTGGGTCTGGTTGTTGTTTTTTCACTTAAAGCGTTTGCAGGAAAGCAGATGGGGCTGGAAAAAAGATCGGGGCAGAGAGTTCAACTCCAGAGAAGGCATGGTCATCACAAAAGACGGTAATTAAAATTAGCACTGAGGTAGATCGAGAACACCTGCAGTAAATATGTATAATACAGAACAATAAGTGCTTTCAGGGCTTCTATGGCTCTCAGTGTAGAGACACTGAGTGGAACTGGTCAGGTAGAGATATGATAATAGAGTCACAAAGACACAAGCATAATCTAACCAGTCTAATAACCCCAAAGGCAAAACCTCTGAGGGTATCTCTGTCCAAAAAAGTGGCATTTAGATACAACAGAAGACAAAGAGTCTCCAGGACAGATGAGGACTTCAGCGTTTGAAATGGGATCTTTCCTCTGCTCTCCAAACTCTGATAACATTTCTCTTCAAGAGGACGTACATCCACAGAGATATGCCGCCATCATTGAAACATAGAGGACGCATTGTTCTTTAGATCAAGACTTTAAAAAGGAAGCCTGAAAGAGAGGAAATTAGAAGTAAACTACAGGAGCTAAAGAGAGGAAGAGCATTTGAAGCGGCTGACTTTAGGGCAAAACTCAATGGGCTCTGACAGTGATTTTTTTTTTGAGGCTACTATAGTATCTTATCGTGTCATATCCTACTATAACTGGCGTGACATATCCAACCGTATTGTCCTCCCCATGTCAAATCACATAGCAGTTACTCATTCTACTCATTCAAAGTGTTTCCAAACCATTTTTTTCTTGGAGCCCCCCCATACATGTACCTAAGAAAAGCGGAGCCCTCCAGGACCCAAGAGAGAAGAAAAAGTGACACACTGCTGCCAAAAATCAACATAGATTTTGATTGTTTCACTGATAAAACCCTAAAAAAGGCCTATGCATGCTTTTCTTATCAAAAGACTGTTGTATAAACTACTTAATAACTGCTTTATCATGGTTTTAGTCAATATTTTGCAAATCTAATTTTGGCAGATTCAGAGCTGACAAAGCCTCGCGCCCAACCTAAGATCTTTGGCGCCATCCCTGGGGGGTCCTAAACCCCAGGTTGGGAACCAATGTCTTAGTATATCCTAGTGAATCATATTGTGCTTATTGTATTGTTTTGAATTTTATATTATCATATTGTAAGGCATTTTATTGTATCATTATCTTAGTATATTGCATCAAATTATATGGTGCATATTGCACACATTGTATCATATTGTATCGCGTTGTGGTGTATCTGTGATGGTTTCTGACTAGGACCTGGAAGCAGAGCATGAGCAAAGGTAGTTGGAGAAAGAAGTTTATTCCCAACAGGTAACAAAGTAAATGGAGGTGAGTTGACTGGCGGGTGGCAGGTAGAAGCACTGACAGGATGCTGGAGGCACTGAAAGAAAAAACAAGACAAAGTATTAGACGGGTCAAAAATCCACAAAAGAGATCACTAGCAAATAGAGTATACTTCAGGCGGCCTCACACCTGAGCACTTTTCCTCCGATTTCTAAGTCGCAGACCAAATTCAAAAGTCGGAGTGAAATCATGGGAGTCTTGTTAAAGTTGCAGCTCGCTCCCATTGTCTCAGTCGCTAGGTCTACGGTGTTCCATTGCCCTTATTTGCAATTTTTGCCCCTTTTCTCCTTCTTCTGCCATTTTTAATCCATTTTTACTGCTTTTAGCCCATTTGTCTACTTATTTTTTGCCACTTTTATCCTGCATTTTGCCTTTTTTTTCCATTTTTCACACATTAAACTACTTTCGCCATTAAATTCATTTTTTTCCTATTTTGCCAATCTTTGCTGGGTTTTCATAGCCAATATTTCCAACTTTTTGCTAATTTTTGCCCGTTTTAGTCATCAGTCACTCAATTTTTTGCCACTTTCTGCCCTTTCTCACCACTTTTTCCTCCCCATTTTTGCCACTTTTGGACCAATTTTGCCACCTTAAACTTGTTTCTATTGCCCCTTAAACCCATTTTCACCCATTTTCGCCACTTTTTGAGCATTTTTGCCTCTTTAAACTTATTTTTTTTGTCACTTAAACCCATATTTGCCACTTCCCACCACTTAGATTGTGGCTCTTGCAGATGTATTTTTCAAAAGTGTGGCTCTTTGGTTGAGCAGGGTTGAGTAACACTGCTCTAGTTTATGGTACCATAGTGTCAGAACTAGTTTCAACAGAGGAGTGACATACCCCTATAATTCTAAACATACACAAAGCAACCATATCCAAGTCCTCCTTTTATGTTCTGTTCTTTGGTTGGAGGTCTGTAGTTGGTGGTTAAATTCCTCAAACATACAGTAGATCACATTCACTGTCAGTTTTTGTAGCCTCATTTCCTACAAGTCGAAGAAAAACTGACTCCGGTCTGGTGGTCGGATCTCGGATGAGGCTGTCCTCAGTGACAGTAACCACACGCATGCCTTTAATCCAAACACACCTCCCTTTGTAAGGCACAGCAGCGGTGGTGGTCTGGTCCAACTGTCCCCATCCTTGACACCACGTAATAAATCAGCATGAGCTGAGTGGACTATTTCCCACTTCTAAAGACAAATACCACAAAATACTGTGACTACTACTGTATATTAACACAGGACTGACGGATGAGCCCTCCTGCAGGATCATTTTGTTTAAATGCACTGAGATTTATTGTGTTCTGATGATTTGCCAGCTGTTTTGCTGAGGTAGACGCTTTCTTTAGAGTAGTTATCAGGGATGCCGGTAACAAAAGAAGAGAAGAAAGGCATCTTTATAAAATCTGCTGTCAAAGGTGAACTTAAAGAGGAGCTTTGTAAGCTTTAAAGTTGCCTGGTAACATAACTTTGGAGAAAACATTGTCTTCTTAGCTGCGGCCAAATGTTCTCCAACTTGGCATCAATGCACCCGCATTAGCTCAGGTTTCATTCTTGGTAATTTCACCAAAGTATTAAAGAAAAAACACTTTGTAACTCATACGTCTGTTTGGATTCCAGATTTTTGATGTGTAAGCGTGAAATCTGGCCTCGTAATTTGAAATCACCAAGGGAACCCTCGGCTGTTTTCACTGTTTCCTCCAAAATAAAAGTCCTTCATGAGGCAGGGGTTGGGCCTAAAGTATCAGGTACAAATATGGGTCCCTTCCACAGACGTCGAGGCAGTATTCGGTGGAGCAGTTAGCTCCAGTCAGGGTGGTCTGGGATTCAGAGTTTATGTTGAATTTAAACACAGTCTGCCTGCTGTCATTGTTCTGAGAAAAGCCATGCTGATCAGTTAAACAAGACATGAGATGGTGGGCCCAGCGTGGAGGCTGATGACAGCGTTTATAGAAGTGTTTAATGGTATACAACCTTCCACAGATAATCCTGTTTATAATAGAAGTCACTGGCTGAATATATATTCATAGATAGAAGACAGTTTCATCTTGTGCTTATGAGCAGGAGCACAATCAGCAGTTTTCAGTCTCTGTTTAGATATTTACCTCCAGCTCCAACCCATTTTCTGTTAGCCTGAACCGTGAAATGAAACTAAACAAGGATCTCTGTCATGGAAAATGGAAAATCATAATATTGATAAAGAAACCATGGAAGGAAAAACTGAGAATAAAGCAAATAACCAAATATAATTTAGCTTCATCATTTGGTGAAGAAATGGAGCTTGAATGACTTGAGTTGAGCATCACCCCTGGGCCCAGGCCGGGTCAGACTCGAGGGGACTCAGACATCCGGTCAGACATAGCGACATAAATATATTTTACCTAATTTTGAGTTTTCACCTCCTTTTTTGTTGCAATAACTTCAAAACATCCTCCCAGGATGCAAACTCATGGTACAAGTTATGACTAAAGATGCGGCGCCCAGCTCAAATTGTTTCCTGAATCAAGAAGCCTCTTTGAATAAAAAGGTAACATTTTCTTTTAGTGAGCCCAAATTACACAGTAATTTTAAAATAGTAAGATAATTGCCATGTAATACTTTGAGATTCTATCAGGTAATGACTCAGAAATATGGTTTATCATGGAAGTATTTACCTCGAAATAATTCATTTATTATCAAGTAATTCCTTGTAGTATTAAGGAAATTTTCTGGTTATTATGTCGTATTTTACCCCAATCCTAACCCCCTAACCCTAAAAATGACTTCAAAATTATTCAGGGAGGACTCACTTTAATTAAGTGGGCCAACCTGAAAAAAAATTACCTGGCAATTATAGAGCAGCTTGTACAGAAATGTATCATCTGACTACTTGGTAAAATGCCACCAGAGAATCGCCACAATATTACAAGGGTGAGGGTTAGGGTTTGAAGGTTATAGTTTGGGTACAATCTCACCTAAATAGCAGAGAACTGCCACAATATTACGATTGCTAAGGCTTAGAGTTAGGCTAAAATATTACTTAAATACCCAAAAACTGCCACTGTATTATAGGGGTTAGGGTTAGGGTAAAATCCCACCTAAATACCAGAGGATTGCCACAATAAGTACAAGAGTTCTGGTTAGGGTTAGAGGGTTAGGGTAAAATCCCACCTAAATACCAGAGGATTGCCACAATAATTACAAGAGTTCTGGTTAGGGTTAGTGGGTTAGGGCTAGGGTAAAATCCCACCTAAATACCAGAGGATTGCCACAATAATTACAAGAGTTCTGGTTAGGGTTTTGGGTTAGGGCTAGGGTAAAATCCCACCTAAATACCAGAGGATTGCCACAATAATTACAAGAGTTCTGGTTAGGGTTAGAGGGTTAGGGCTAGGGTAAAATCCCACCTAAATACCAGAGAATTGCCACAATAATTACAAGAGTTCTGGTTAGGGTTAGTGGGTTAGGGCTAGGGTAAAATCCCACCTAAATACCAGAGAATTGCCACAATAATTACAAGAGTTCTGGTTAGGGTTAGAGGGTTAGGGCTAGGGTAAAATCCCCTTTAAATAACAGAGAATTGCCACATTAATTACAAGAGTTCTGGTTAGGGTTAGAGGGTTAGGGCTAGGGTAAAATCCCACCTAAATTCTACAGGACTGACACAATATTACAAGGGTTGGGATTAAGTTTAGGGTTCGGGTTAGAGGGTTAGGGCTAGGGTAAAATCCCACCTAAATACTACAGAACTGACACAATATTACAAGGGTTGGGATTAGGTTCAGGGTTCGGGTTAGAGGATTAGGGTTAGGGTAAAATCCCACTGTTATACCAGAAGATTGCCACAATATTACATGGGTTCAGGTTAGAGGGTTAGGGATGGGGTAAAATCCCACTGAAACACCTGAGAATTGCTACAAAGTTAAAAGGTTAGGGTTAGGTTTAGAGGGTTATGGTTTGTGTCGGGGTAATATACCACCTAATTACCAGAAAATGGCCATGATATTGCAAGGAACTACTTGATAATTGATACATTATTACTAGATAAATACTTCCTTGATATAATCACTTATTTCTATAAAATTACTAGGTAATTAGGGCCCACCAAAACAAAGTTAAAAGTGGTGAAGATTGGTGGGTGAAAGTGAAAACTGGTAAAAATATGGCAAAATTGGTGTAAAGTGGTGAAAATGGTTAAAAAGAGGCACAAATTGCACAGAATTGATGAAAAGTGGCCGCCAAATCTGTAGGTGGGCCGCGTGCAGACTTATCATTTAAAACTTTAGTTTGATTTCAGCATAAGTCTCACTAAATGACCACATTTTCATTTTACATTTAATTAATTTTATGTCTATATTTTCATAAAAATTGGTGAAATATACAGTTTGAAATCATTTTAAAAATATTTATTTTTTAAGGCACCTGGGGACCACACCTCAGTGTCACACGACCTCCAAGGGGTCCCGACCCCCACATTGAGAACCACTGCGAGCACATGGCTCTTAACTTCCACCACATAGGTCTTTTTCATTGCTGTCAAAACTAATTAGACATCTCCAGCAGAGAAAAGGGAGGCACAGCATGAACAGTGCAACAAACACATTTGACAGAAATCCTCAGAGATTTTCCTCCCATTTTGGCCGTTTCCTCCAGCCGTATTATTTTGTGTTATAATAATAGAATGAACATTCTTCTGCCCTACATATGACACCTCATCTTTATACATGAGCACACATATGCATTCTGGTACATACACCACACAGTAGCGAGGGACGCAGGCTGGGTTCTGCTTTTCCTGCAGAATCTAAATATTGACTGTGTAACCTATAATCATACACAGTCTGAACACGATGGAAATAAACAAGTGTGCCTGTAATGTGTGAGCGTTTGTGTGTCTCACGGGCTCCGAGGCCCCCTGAATGCTGACACTAACAAAACACATATAAAACAAAGGAAGTGGTGGAGTTTTTTATTGAATACCAGACAATATGGATCCCATCCAGATCGCTGGAGCTGCATGAATTATTTTATTCTCCACATTTACAAAGAGGTGCTTTGAAAAGTGCTGAGAATCCTGTTTCTGATCGAACATCTGCTGTCAATTCATATAATCTAACTTTTATATGAGTCAGTATTGAAAAGGCCTTAAACTGCCAAGACTTATATTCTCTGAGGAACTTTTTCACCTCAATGCCAAGTTTCCACGGTGACGACAGCTGCCAGGGATCCACACAGCCCTGTTATTGCAATGATATTAAAACTTAATTTAGATCCATATCAGAGTTTTAATCCAGTTTTCTCCTTGCTTGGAGCTGCTTTACACTATTGTGAAAGTCTCAGGCTGTGTTTGAAGGCACTGTAGCTCTGCAGAGCTGTAATAACTGCTTTTCTAAATAAACCTGATTGATTGAATGAGGCTTTTGTGTAAGCAGGCTGTTGGATCTTTTTGTTTTTCTCTCGGAGCAGTCACGGCTCATTAGTAGTGTGGCAAAGCTGGAACATTTCTCGGTCTGCCAGGGCCCGTCAGGGTGGGCTTGCTGATGCTAGCAATCACATGAGGCTAACAAGTTAACACAGTCAAAACAAAGGGAAGTTTCTAATGGGCGTGAACCAAAGGTGTTATTATATTATTACGCTGGCTTGTGCTATACATTCTCAGAGGTCCATCCATTATCCGTTAGCTTATCCTGTTCTGGGGCTGGAGCCTCGGAAGGGCCGGGTATACACTGGAACCACTGGGCTGACATAGAGGGTTGCTTCAATGAGGCGTTATCAGAAATCAACAAAACGTTTAAGGCAGTGATACTCAACATGTGGCTCTGGAAACAAATGTGGCTCTTTTATGTCTTAATTCTAAGTATTATTCCCCCAGAAATCCTTAAAAAAGGCCATTTTTTTTGACACTTCTATTCCATTTTTGCCCCTTTTCACCATTTTTTCTCCCAATTTTCACCCATAAGCTACCTTTTGCCGTTAAATAGCACTTTTTTCCTACTTTTTTGCCCATTTTGATGATTTTTTGCAACTTTTACCCATGTATAATCCATTTTTGCCCCTTATTCTCCAGTTCTCCCAATTTTCACTCACTAAGCCACCTTTTTGTCATCAAATACCACTTTCTTCCTAGTTTTTTCCCAATTTTAGCTACTTCTTTTTGCCACTTCTATCCCATTTTTGCAACTTTTCACCCATTTAAGCTACCTTTTGCCATTAAATAGAACCTTTTTTACCTACTTTTTTGCCCATTTTGATGAATTTTTTGCAACTTTTCACCCATTTTTTTGTCACTTATATCCCATTTTTACCCCTTTTCACAATTTTTTTCTCACAATTTTCACCCATTTAAGCTACTTTTTGTCATTAAATACCACTTTTTTCCTTTTTTTTCCTATTTTTGCCATTTCTATCCCATTTTGCTACTTTTTCACGATTTTTTGCCATTTTCCACCCATTTAAGCCACCTTATGCCATTAAATACCACTTTTTGCCTACTTTTTTTTCCCATTTTCACAATTTTTGCAACTTTCTACCCATTTTTTGCCATTTTTATCCCATTTTTGCCACTTTTTCACCACTTTCCACCTATTTTAGCTACCTTTTTGCCATTAACTACCACTTGTTTCCCCCTTTTTGCCTGTTATTGCCACTTCTTTTTACCACTTTTATCACATTTTTTGCCACTTTTCACCCATAAGCTACCTTTCAACATTAAATTTTTTTCTTTCTTTGCCCATTTTTGCCACTTCTTTTTGCCACTATAATGTATTTTTGCCCCTTTCACCACTTTTCACCCATTTAGCCACCTTTTGCCACTAATTACCACTTGTTTCCAATTTTTTGCCCCTTTTTGCCACTCTTGACAGCTTTTTGCCCATTTTTTGTCACCATTCACCCATTTTTTGCTACTTTCTGTCCCCTTTTCCACTTTTCCTTTCCATTTTCAACCCTTTTTACCCATTTTTGGTGCTTTTTGACCATTTTTGTCACCTGTAACTTATTGTCATTGCTACTTCAAGCTGTTTTTGCTTCACTGCTTAAACTGTGGCTCTTGCAAAGGTATTTTTCAACAATATGGCTCTTTGGTTGAGCAGGGTAGGCATTCAAATACAAAGTTAACCCCACTTTAATACATGCATTCACTCTATGCATTAGCAATATGTCATCAGTGATGTCCTGATATCTAAACTCACATGGCTGCCTCTTACATGTAAGCATCAGACTATAAATCATTTCTGCAGCTCTCCTACGGTGGCTTTGCTGTTTGCAGTGAGGCAGCTTTGCAGCTTTAGCAGCTTTTCTCCCTCGTTTTATCATAATAATGCTTTAAAACAACACGGTTGGTGACAGAGCAAATCCATCTTATGTTAGGGGAGGATCTGAATATCTGTCACAGCGAGCAGTCCGAGGCAGACACAGAAGCCGAGGCTAAGCTAGGCTAAGTTGTGGTAGAAGAGGACTGGGAGGCTAAGAGAAAAGCGCCAAAACCACGAGGGTGCTTGTTGTTAAGTATACGTCTGTCCTCGTAAATGCACAACAGCTATGAAACTATAGTGATGACAAGTAGAAAGAGTAAAGAAAAATTAACTTCAGCGCGATACAGATGTAGGAAAACACAACTGCTTCTCTGTCTGCAGGTGTGTAATGGCGGTTGGCAAAGAGAGACAGGAAAAGAGCAGCTGTGCTAAGAAAATGACTCAATACGTTTACTGTATGTCAGCTGTATCGGTGGATGGGACCTGAGGGGTACCAACGTGAAGCAAAAAAAAACACAATTTTGGAGTTTTATACAAAATCGATACATTTTTATGATGTTGTCATGCTTCCAGTTTCAACCCATTATTTCCAAGAAGTCCTCTGAGAGGTATGAAAGACAATTTGAGTGACAGGGAGGTTTGCTAATCGAGACAGACATCCAGATATCCAGACATCTCTCCATTTATAGCAGTAAGATGAGCATGTCTTTGGGTGCCACGCATGCAGGGGGAAAATGCAACGTTTTTCACCATTTTCACCTGCTAATTGGCATGTTATGTATGTTCTTCAACTGTCTATAGCAGTGATACCCAACATGTGGCTCTGGAGCCACATGTTGGGTATCTTTTTTGATCATTTGTGGTTATTTCATGTCCTTATTTGAAATATTATTCCCCAAGAAAACCTTAAAAAAGAGAAACTGTTTTACCCTTTTTCACCATATTTTGCCACTTTTCATCCATTCAAGCAACGCATTGCCAAAAAATGCCACTTTTGTACTACTTTTTGCCCTTTTTTGCCACTTTTTTCCTATTTTTGCCACTTTCATCCCAATTGTGCCCATTTAAGCTACCTTTTGCCATTATACACCACTTTTTCCCTACTTTTTTGCCCATTTTACCGTTTTTTCTTTTTCATTTTTGCCACTTTTAACCCATTTTTGCCCATTTAACCCACACTTTGCCATTAAATTTTCCCCTTCCCATTTTCCCCTTCTTTATTTCCCATTTTTTACACTTTACCCATTTTTTTTTACCACTTTTATCCCATTTTGGCCATTTTCACAGTTTTTTCTCCTCATTTTCACCCACTTAATTTACCTTTTGTCATTAAATATCACTTTTCCCTCGAGTTTTTGCCAGTATTAGCCACTTCTTTTGGCCACTTTTATTTTTGCCCTTCACCCA
This sequence comes from Cheilinus undulatus, assembly GCF_018320785.1. NCBI lineage: Eukaryota > Metazoa > Chordata > Actinopteri > Labriformes > Labridae > Cheilinus > Cheilinus undulatus. The sequence goes on along the minus strand of NC_054881.1, from coordinate 6,840,496 downwards.
TTTAAGCTACCTTTTACCATTGCATACCACTTGTTTTCTATTTTTTGCCCATCTTTATCACTTATGACTGCTTTTTGCCCATTTTAGTCACTTTTTGCTCATTTTTTTTGCCACATTTTGACCATTTTATGTCACCCATAACTGATTTTTTGTCACTTCTCACCCATTTTGCAACTTCATGACCCTTTAACCACCTTTTCACCAATTTTCACACATTTTTGTTACTTCTTGGCCATTTTTGCCACCTTTAACTTTATTTATTTTTGCTACTTCAAGCAGTTTTTGCCATTTTTCACTAGTTAGATTGTGGCTCTTGCAAAAGTATTTTTCAACAATTTGGCGTTTTGGTTAAGCAGGGTTGAGTAAGACTGGTCTATAGCTAAAGAATGTCATCATACTAATGTCATCTTTTATGATACTTATGTCTAGTCTAATCCCACAGTGTCTGTGATGTTGCTGTAGACCAGTGGTTCAGCAGTGGTATTGCAGTTCAAGTCCAAGACAATTTCTGCATTTTGGATTTGAGTGGAAAATTGCTAGGCTTGAGAGCCCTGGCCACACTCTTTCCTTTTGCAACATTCTCCCAGTGTGAGAGGGTTTTTCTGCTGTTGCCTCAATTAAGACAAAAGCAAATCAAAGCTGGAGATTGAAAATGAGCAGAGATTAACAGTCTCACAGCTGCACCCAGGACTCACCAAGATCTGTAGCACCAAATAAGCCCTCAGTGGTCTTTATAATTATTGCATGACTGGTTATTTTCAGGGAATTGTTCATCTACAGAGAGTTAGATTTCTAGAACTTGTGGTAAATTCTAGCAAAAAGGAATTTGTTTGCAAAAAAATGTGAATGACTGTGTGTTAGTCGTGCATTTAGATATTTTTACATGGTGATATGTAAGGTAAGGGGGAGGGGGACTGAAAATATGTTTACCTGCCAAAGGGGGACCCCAACAGAAAAAGTCTGGGAACCACTGCTGTAGACATGCCAAACTTTTTTCAACACAATGAAGAACACTGTCATTTTTATGTGTTTATTTAAAAAATATACAGTTTGTTTCAACAAATAATACTTAGAGCACCAAGATGTGATCAGCATGGTGTAAGGCAGACGCAGTAGGTCCAGCTTGGTTCCTTCACAGAAGCAGTCAAGTGAATGAGAGGAGACATTCAGCAAGGAACATCCTGATTGAGCATCTTTACTTTGCTGTTGAAGACACAGAAGAAAAAAGATTTGTTATACCAGGAAGTTTACCGACATGTGCTCAAATCATGTCATTTCCTGTAGAACTGATAAGAAACTGAGTTCAGTACCTCATTTGTTATGTTTCTTCCAGATGTTCAGATACTCCTGCACATCATCAGGTGACCCCAGCACCACGGGGACTCTCTGGTGGATGGATGTGGGCTGGATGTCCAGAACATTCATGGCACCTGTCGTGGCCATGCCTCCCGCCTGCTCCATGATGAACGCCATGGGGTTGCATTCGTACAACAACCTCAGCTGAGGAAAAGGAACGCAAGAAAAAATTTAAAACATATGCACAATTCCTATATTTGTGGATTTCGGTTTGCACTCTGTTTTAATGAGACTGATCTGGCTCCATACACCCATGCCTACCTTTCCCTTTGGACTCTTGACATTAGCAGGATATAAAAAGATTCCTCCGTACACCAAAGTACGATGAACATCAGCTACCATAGAACCAACATATCGACTGCCATATGGAGCAGAACCGTCCTAGAGACACAAAAACATAAATGCATGGGTCAGCAATGTAGAGCCAAATATCATCATGCATCTTTGTGCTTTTATTTTGCATGTTACCTCTGGGTATTTCTTCTTCTGCAGATATTCTGTCACATCTGGGTAAAAATGCTGTGCATATCCTTCATTTAAACTGTAGATTTTTCCCTTTTTCTTAATCTTTACATCTCTGTCCACCAGGATGAACTCACCGATAGACTGAGAAGAAATGAAAGGAGCGAATTAAAACATACAGGAGCATCATATATACAAGGTGCATGCAATCTTAAATCATGATGACTGTGTATTTCTGGTCTTACAGGGTCGAGCATGAAGCAGTTGACTCCCTGACCCGTGGACAGAACCATCATGGTGGCGCTGCCGTACAGAGCGTAACCCGCTGCTACGATGTTTCTTCCTGGCTGCAGAGCGTCGGCCTCCACCGGCTCGTCATCTGAGGTCTGTGGAATGATATAAACCAAAAATATCATGAGAAACAGGCAACAAATGAGACTGCTGACACAGGTAAGCACGGTCCTTTAAGAGGATAAAGGCAGGAGGATGCAGTACTGAGGGGCACTGTAAATTATCACCCTTAATCTGTATAAATGCACATTCCATGAGCTTATATATAAAACGCTATACTTGACCCTTAGTCACATCATTGTAGGTCCCTTTTATCCTTCTGGGAGGTCTTTAAGTCTGCTTTAAGAGTCCTCTTACATGTGAAGCCTAAGACCCTGCACCACTCTAACACCCTACCCAGTCTGAAAGTGTTAGACTCTAAAGGTGAGCATTGCATTATAAAAAAGAAAAAATATAAAACTATTATCATCACAATGAAAAGGTGCTTGAACAGAAAAACATTAATATGCTGTTAAAACAGTAATGCCTAAGTAATGGTATTTAAAATAGTCATTACTCTGATTGATTAACCATGATGCCAATCTGCAATATAATCTACTCTCATACAGGAGTAGCTGAGTAAATGAGCAGCATTTTCCAGGAAATGTGGTGGAGTGATATTAAGAAGTAGGGAAGCCCTGCAAGGACATGCATCCATAATTTCTATTCTATTTTGTTTCCTGTTACATTGAGTGGATTTTTGTTGATTTTTCCAAGATCTTGACATATTTACCCTGAGACAACAACACTTGTTTTTCCATTACAACCAACTCATTTCTCAAGACCTCAAGACCTCACAGGGGGGCTGGAGCCTATCCCAGCTGTCATTGGGCGAGAGGTGGGGTACAACCTGGACTGGTCACCAGTCAATCGCAGGGCTCACATACAGAGACAGACAACCAGGCACACTCACATTCACACCTACAGCCAATTTAGAGTCACCATTTAACCTAATGAGCATGTTTTTGGTGGTGGGAGGAAGCCAGAGTACCTGGAGAGAACCCACACATGCACAGGGAGAACATGCAAACTCTGCAGAGTCTGCAAAGGCCCTGACTGGAAAGCGAACCAGGGACCTTCTTGCTGTGAGACAAGAGCACTAACCCCTGCACCACAGGCAGCTCGATAGCTATCAAGACCCACACAAATTAAGCTCCCTTTACTTGATAATCAAGTACTTAAACATAATATAAAAACAACACAGTTATCCTGTTCCAGTGTTAGGACCTTTTGTCTTTTCTCCGTTTCTGTGGGTGATGATTTTGTCCTACACCTGCATTTTGACCAGATGTCCATGCGGTATTTATCTCCTTTACCAGTGAGAGAAATGGGGCATTGATGAGCATACAGCTGCTGCAAAAGATGAACTTTTGTCTGACCGCTGAGGTCAGCCCTAAACTCTATTTCAGTACCCAGAACCTTAAAACATTTGACTTCACCGAAGGAGTTTAAATATAAACTTGAGGAAAATTCATCCAAAGTCTTTGTCAGAGCCATACGGACGAAAGTATTTATGATCAGCTTGCATTATCGTAGTTGCTAACCTTTTTGTAGATGGCAAAGATTGTTCCGATGGAGACGAGACAGTCGATGTTTGATGAGCCGTCCAGAGGGTCAAAGCACACGATGTATTTTCCCTGTCAGATGAAAACAAACCAACTTAATGATGATGCAATTAAATCAGTGGTTGTAAGAAATGTATAGTAAAGTTTTCTGTTCAAGCTAAAGGTGAATTTTCCTCAGGAGAACAATAAAGTGGTATTGTATCATATTGAATTTGCATTTAGGCTACTCTACGAAGAAAGTACCCTCTGATCTGGATCCACGATGATGGCCTTCTCATCTTCCTCTGACACCAGCACACAGGAGGTGAAGGATGACTTGATCATGTTGATGACCAGATCGTTGGACAGGACGTCCAGCTTCTTCACCTGGTCTCCTGTCACGTTGGTGCTTCCTGCGATGCCATAGCTTACAGGAGAAGAGAGAGGAGACTAAATAAGACCAAACTTGATTTAAAGCTTACATTATGATAGAATAACAGTCAAGTGAAGGCACTGATCCCTTATAACTGAGAGAATTCACAGTACATTGGTTAATATTTACATTTAAATACCTCTAGTGAAGATTGTTTGAAATTTTCATTATCTTCTCGGCCTTTGCCCTCAGCGAATGCACACAGCAAGCACAAAGTTTACCTTTGGACGCGGCCTGTTTCTTACAACTGATCCGCTTTGATGTTTAGATAACTTCCTGATCAGACTCCTAATATGTTAATATGCAACCCCACAACACTGAATCCATGCTTTTAGAATGCAAAGTGAATATTTGACAAGTTGCATGATTAAGAAAGAAGGATACTGAGAAGGAAACGGTTGCAAGGTATTCATCTCTGCAGACTTTTTGTGCTTTTTGTAACTGCACGGCAACTTTGTGATATTTTCTCTCAACCATCCTCTAGATCAGTGGTTCTCAAATGGTGTGCCAAGGCACACTAGTGCGCCTTAAGGCAAGTCAAGGTGTGCCGTGGGAAATGTGTACCATACGTTATTACTACAACTTTATGTTAAGTACTCTAACCAGACCTGCCCACAGATCTGGCTGGACCCCTGAAAAGTCCCGGAGAATGGGTTTGTGATTTATTGATGATATCAGTGTATGTGTGTTGGATCAGTAGCATTGGTGCTAGCATCCTGGCTATCAGTGACCTCATTAAGAGCTGAAAAGCATGGCAAGCTATTATTGGGTTAAAATAGATGTTGAAATTATTTAATGCTATTCTTAACCAAGTTAACCAGGTTTTCTACCCATTTTTGCCACTTTTGCTGCTTTATTTAGCATTTTTGCCACTTATTTGGAACTTTTTGCTAAGTTTAACCCATTTTTTACTACCTTTGTGGCACTTTTCGCCCAATTTTGCTGTTGTTTGGCCATTTCTTGCCATTTCTTCCCATCACTTTAAACCCCTTTTACCTCCCTTTAGCAACTTTAACCCTTTTGCCACTTTTCTGCCACTTGTGATCTATTTTGCCACCGTTTTGCCAATTTTCACCCACTTTTGCCTTTGTTTGACAACTTTATTGCCCAGTCATGCCCTTATTTATCACTTTTAACCCATTTTTACCATCTTTTTACAACATATAAACCTTATAGACCACCTGTGACCCATTTTTTTGCCACTATTTAGACACTTTCAAGAAGTTTTGCCAATTTTAACCCATTGTTTAGCCACTTTATTACCAATTTTCACCCATTTCTGACATTGTTTGCCACATTTTGCCCCAATTTTGCCATGTTTTTTCATCACTTCTAACCCATTTTTGCCACCTTTTGCTCACTTTTCCCATCTCTATGATCCCCCAGTTGGATGGGCCCCAGAAAGTTTTCCCCTTATAGGCCACCTTGACTGTAACATTATTTAAAAAGTTTATTTTGTATTGATTTAAGTATGGTGTGCCTTGAGATTGTGGCTTAACCTTAGGTGTGCCTTGGGGGAGAAAGTTTGAAAACCACTGGTATAGATAAAGATGCTTCAATATTCTTATGTCTGCACAAAGCCCAGGCATTGCTCCTTGTGTCAAACATATTTAAATACTTGAGAAGAGAAACTTCAGAAACTGAAACTTCTAATCCTAAACCTAAATAATAAGTCATGGATTTACACTGAAGAGGTATTTTTATCTTTACTCATTAGAATCCCTAATGATAGGTACAATGGCTGTTTTAGGCCCTACAGACGCTCACTGGATAAAAACAGAGTTGATCGAACTCACAGGTTAGCGATCCCAGCCTTCCTGACAGCGGTGGAGATAGCTTTGACAGCGGTGCAGATGGAGTTGAGCAGGTTGGTCAGCTCTCCCGTGCCGTGGGCCTTCCTGCCCTCCTCCAGAACAAACCTGGTGAGGGTCTGGACGTTGGTGTCAAAGGCTCCCCTGTCAGACATTTTGCTGTCAGCCGTGGGACTGGGAGCTGAGTGGAATAGGTGAGCGTAGTCCTCGAGTTCAAAAGTGGACTCTGGACTGTAGATAGGGGGGAAGCCACAGGGGTGTGAGACTCTTTAAACCAATCAAAGTGCCTTCAGCTCGGGGGTTGGTTTGATCGCTTCTGTGCCTGAGGGTTTAAAAGAGCAAAGTTCAAAGGTAGTGGACATTTTGTTTTGTTTTGAAGAGACAAAGGCCTGTGATTTAGACCTGTTCCTGAGTTCCTATCTGCACTGTAGACTATGGCTTAGTTTAAGTTGTAAGCAAAGATTCCTTATTTCAAATGTGTTTTAACCCTCGGAGCATCTTGGGGACCAAAAGTGACATTTTGGTTGTTTTTATTTGTTCGGCTCTCAATAAACTGGGCAGTTTAAATGCTAACTGTATGAAATTTTGCCATTTTTTTTATTATTATTTATTTCCTAATTCCAAAATCCTGTCTACTAGAAGTGCAAAGAATAGGAGATTTGCATCATACTGACACTCTTTCACCTCATGACCAAATTTGCCACACTGACTCAAATTATAACCACATATTTTTCATATTCTATAATCCTGACATATCATAGTGCTTTTGCCATTAATCTCTAATAAATCCAAGCCTCTACCTTCTAAATATGGGGAAAACATGTTTTAGGTGTAATAACCCCCTTTTTAGCCCACAATTAATAGAAATTTAACTGTGCAAATAGTGAATAGTATGATAGACGATATTACAGAAATAAAATAGTGTTGTTTAAGTCCTTGATAGCTGTTGATAATGTAGGCAGAGTACCATTGAAGAGAGAAACCAAAGAAATACCATGAAACTGTCATTTGTCTTTTTCCAGTTAAAGTGATGGAGGTCAGCAGAGTTTATATTAAACAAATACACATTCATCAATAATTAATCCCATCAGGTGAGAGGGACCTGGAGGCAGCCGAGGACCTCCGCTTCATACCCGAAGATGGACGAGTGCTACCATATCTCTTCTTCTTCGTTGTTTTCTTCATGCATCGCCACCATATTACTAGAGGCAAGTCTGCCACGTAGGGAAATACAAGTAGATGAAAAATACGAGAGTTTTCGAGAGGGACCCAGCTGCAGTCAAGATGGCCGACTTGGGTGCCGCTATACATCTAATCCATGCCGGAAGTCCCAAGCGGAAGTTTTTTCTTCGTGTTGGACTCAGCTGCCAGTGTTTGTCGGTCTTTTTCGCGCCTAAGCCTAACCCTTGGTGCTGGATCTCAAATATATCACCTTCCCTACTGCCTTTCCCTGAACCTAATCACTCGGGTTTTAATGCCTAAGCCTAACCTTAGACGTACGGACTTCCGGTATGGATTGGATGGATGTCGTCCATCTTGTCTGCAGCAAAGTACTCTTGGAGTTTTCAGACTAAAAAGCAATTACGTAAGTTTAATTTTAATAAATCGATTTATGACACAAATTCAAGTATCACTTTGCGCAGACATAATATGCGACCGGAGATTGGCTGGCCCGACGTCGGCATCGCCACCATGTTGCCAGAGGCAAGTCAGCTACGTCATTCAATACAGTAGACAAGGACTGTACAAGTTTCCGGAATAAAAAGCTAAAATGATCAGATTAACATATAGATATAAATATATAAATTCAAAATGAAAACTATCTATACGTATTCTGTTTGTGCTCAGTGATACATGAATTTGAATCATAGATCACTGAATTAAAATTAATATAATGTTATCGCTGTGCTTTTTAAGTGGAAAACTTGTCTATTTTTCGTCTACTTGTATTTTCTTATGTGGCAGACTTTCCTCTATTAATATGGTGGCGATGCACGAAGAAAACAATGAAGACAATGTCCAGTTCAAGTGACTTCCAGTATTGGAAGATGACATATGGCGGCGATTTTCTGACTTCCAGTGTAAAGTGGAGGTCCTCAGCTGCATTCAGGTGCGCTTGCATTAGGTGGCTTAATTGTGATGCAAAGATGTGTAATAATTAAAAAAGCTTTAACATTAACAGAGTTTATATAACCTGTATTAAATGTGCCAAATACAAATTCCACCACCAGGGGGCTCTCAATCAAAACAACAACAATAAGATGACAAGAAGAGACCAGTGCTGCTCAGCTCCACCCATCTCTGCTGCTTATATCTAAAGTTGAATTGAGGACTGTACACTACCTAAATTAATTTATTCATAGATATGTGATAATATAGGGAGTAAAGCTGGAGCATTCTGGGAGCACTAGTCATAGACACTTTTTTTTTCTTCTGAAAGCTGACGTTTGTTTGCTACTCCGATGTCTCGCCCTAAAGGACGCTGTCCTAACAATCCCGGGACTGCGGTGACTTTTTGGGGTCTTTAAAGATCGAATCCACGTCGTTAGATCAGATAAGAAGCATCTTGTTATCCATTTTCTATCATTTTCTCCAGCTTTCTTCCCAGGGTATTGCCATATTGTTTACCGCAATGCGTTGTGGGAAGGGCACAGTTGCGTCTCTACTGCTTTGAGGAGTCACACAAATGAATCTAACTGCAAAAAAGTGCACGGACTTTTTTGTATCTATGTATATATTTTGAAAACCGTTAGTCACAGAATGTTTATTTTTTTCACTGTTTTGTCCCCTAGAGATGGGAGAACAAGTCTGTGCAAAAAAGGCTTAGTCACTAACATTTTCTGTGTGTTAGAAATAAAAATCTCTGAATTTCAAATTCCGATTTGTTCTTTAGAGTCCTATAACCTTTTTGAATATCAAGTGACAGTGCTGTAGTAGATATATTCTTAAAGCCCAGGTTGTCCTGATAAAAGGATGTATAGAGCTTGACTGTGCACCACAGGGTTGATGTTTTGCAAGCCTTTAAAGACAAAAAGTCCAGACAAGACATGATGGTGAAAAAAAATAGCTGTGAGATCTAAGGGTTAAACAAGCTAGCCTGGACATCCCTCTCCTCAGTGACATTTTCCATCTCCTCCTGAGGGATCCTGAGGCCTGAAGGGGTATATAACTCCTCCAGCAAGTTCTGGGTCTATAGAGTCTCCTCCTAGTTGTACATGCCTTGAAGACCTCCAAAGGGAGGCAACCAGAGAGCATCCAAATGCCCCGAACTCCTCAACTGGGGCAGTGGCTGAGACCAGCCGCTCTTTAGAGGCAGATAGAGTTGGGTTTATATGTAGTAGTAAGAGTGCGTTTGCATCATTTAATGTTGCATTCCTTTGGCCAAGAAATGCAGTTCCTAAAACAGAGCCTATATTTTCTTTTTGCAGTAACTCAAGATCCAAAAATCCTTTTTTGTGATAAATTATTGAACATCTTGTACTGCTCGATACTAACTCAGCTCTTCTTCTAATTAATGAATTAACCTGCCTCATCACTCCCTCCCTGCATGATCCTGAGGAAGGTTAGGGTTCAGACTTGGTTTTATGTAACACCTGTGATGTACATGCACTAATAAAACAGAAAAAAAATCGTAGTGGTGGGTGGTGCTTGTTGCCTTTGTGTCGGCATGTCCATTGCTCATTTATGGCTGCTTCTGTCTGGGACACAGACATGAAGAGGTAAAGACTTCACAGTGTCCAGATAACTTACATCACAGGCTCACATGAAATGTTACAGAGACACTGTTTCACAACAGAGAGCTAAAGCTGAACTTTGAACTCAACAGGATGCAAAGCATGGTGGAAACCACCTCTATGAGGTAATGTGTGACGGTTAACTAAACGCCATTCATTGCTTTTACAGGTTAATGGTTAAAAAGTTGCACAGTTAATCAGGCTTGCATCTGCAAATACTAAAAGTCTGTGTTACATGGTGTGTATGCAATAACAAACCAGGTCAAGTCAAACCTTAAAGAGCACATTTCATACATAGAGCAACACCGTATGCTTCATATTATCAGTCATTCTTTGTGCAGCACCAATTCATAAAAAATGCTTTCTAGTTTGAAAAAAAGAGCAGGTCTAGACTAAACTCTTAAAATTGTAATTTACAAAATTGCAGCATAAATAAACAAATGAGGGATGCAAGAAACTTTTGTCATAATAAGATTGGCAGATAACTTTGAAAGTCAACTATAGGCATGAAAAAACAAAATCTTTGCAAATATTTACAGTCAATATATTGGCCAATGGCAGAATCTACCACAATGGTTTACCTTATAACAGGAAGCATTACGTTTTTAAGCAGACCATGTGCGGTTATATTGGCATGAGGACATTTGCAAGCTCCAGTGTTGTGCTTCCCTACCTTTAATCCACATGCAAGCAATATTTAGCAAAATTATACTGGCAAAGAAAACTTGAGCAGAACCAGACTCATGCTGAAAGGTTGCATCTATCACAGTACCATACTTGAAGTCACTGAGCTCTTCAGGACAACCCGCTTTGTATCACATGGTCAAGGCTAGGTGCTTGATTTTAACCACCTGTGGCAACAGGTCTGATTGAAACACCTGAATTCAATAATTAACAGGTGTGGCCAAATGTTTTTGTCCATAAAGTGAATCTTCTTTGTGGTATCTGCATTCTGCAAACTGTACCAACCTACCCAGATAATCTGTCTGCCTCTCTGCTCTCTCACCTGCCTGCCTGTCTGTCTAATATTGATTCTGCTGGTTTGAATACCCCATTACATAAACTTAGTGGCATCATACATAGTAAGATAAATTAACAGTTATATTTTTTCTGTGAAGAACATAGGTTACACCAAATTTTTTATCATTTTCCCTGCTTGTTCCTGTCAAACTGTGGAGCAACAATATCTTTCTAGGTTACTGTGTAAAATGTAGTTCTCTCAAGTGTCCACATGATGTCACTGTGCAGTCTACAAGCAGAGAGGAATAAATGACGTCTGGCCATGGAATCAGCAATTCCCAGTTTTCATGTGCCATGAATCAATCTAAACTCTGCAGCAAGAAAAAGCACTTTATTTTCATTTAAATATTCAGTTTCATCCAAAATGATCTACTGCAGGGTGTGAAAGTCAGTAATTCCTTTTAAAAATGTTAATTTGAGTAGAAAAGCTGAAACCAAGGGTTAAATCTACACAGAATAGGTCCTTTAAATATAAAGAAGTAACATAAAAATATTCATATCTGTTAGGCTGATCGTATGGAGGGTACCTTTATCCACACTAAAAATGAATGCCACAGACGAAAGTTATTGTCGATACAGTCTTATTATTTATCAAACCCTGGCGAATAAATATAATATACGTGTAAAGTTAAGGAAATTTTTCAGATATTTATTAGAAAAATGCCTTGCATACAAAACATACAGTAATCGTATGAGCATTACGCTGTGTAATCGATTCATTAAAAGAAAGACATCATTAATGTTTCACAGACCACTTTTCATCACCTGACCAGCTCCCAGGAGCACCTGCTGTGTATGTTGACAGCTCGCGGCGCATGCGCACTAGCTCTCCTACGCCTGAACCTGCTCTGAAACTTTTTCATCTTGCAGGAATGGCGTTGCAAGAAAAAAAGGTATAAAGAGGAGAAAAGGCGCAAACATGAACTTTTAACCATGTACACAAGTATTTATTAACCCTTTTAAATACTTGGAGCCAATTTGAGACTTTATTTAACCTTTACATCCCTCGAATTGTTTTGTTGTTGGCTCACATCTTCTCATACAGGTGAGTGGCATCCCATTATAGCAGCTAGCTAGCGTAAGCTAACGGTTGAACGGGCAGGTGTTTTTCTCCTAAAGTACTCCAAAAGTGAAATTATTCAATTAAGTAAAAGTAAGAAGTAGGGTAAGAGTTTTGCCATAGTATTTTTTTTCAGTTATAATTTATCTTGTATTGTCTCTGTTCGACCGCAAGGCGTCAGGATTACCTTCCTGCTGATAAAATGACACTTTATGGCTATTTTTTTGCTCTCAAGTTTTATATAACTGCATGTTTTGCAATTTTTCGGAAGTGTATGCCTTTTCTGATAGATATTGGGTTGATTTGGGAGTCAAAAATGTAGTATTTCGTCGTTAAATTGCATTAAACAAGTCAAATAGTAACGATGACGTCCAGTACCAGGTGCTCTGGTTTAAGTAGCGACCGTGTTAACTGGTGGCTTTCAGCCGAATGCTGTTGCTGTTGTCGTGATTATACCTGACATCGAAACCGGTGATTGTCCCAACGAATTCTTTTTTATTTAGTTCTTTTTTTTTAATTATGCCGAAAAATTCTCAACAGGTAATTAAAAGATTAAGAGGTATTCGTCAGGTCATTCACCGTTTTAAACATCTGTTGTAATTACGACAAACACAGCGGCGACTTACCAGTTAACACGGTTGCACATTCAACCGATACACCTGTGAAATAAGTTGGGAGGATTGGAAGAATCGAAAATACTTGCCCTATAGCACAAAACAACTTTTGAATAGTTTGTATTTTGACTCCCCAACACAAGTAACCTACAAAAACCTCAAACTACGTTTTTTAAACCATTAAAGGCAAGATTAACCATACAACACTATTATTTCCACCATATTTAAAGTAGGTCACTGATGATCAGGTGATGATAACCTCTCAAATATTTTTCTAGTCAAATTCTGCAAGTGAGATGGAACCAAATTTACATACATGAGTCATTTTAAGGCAGACAGATATAAAGTAGGCTCAGTTTAGTCTTTGAGCCCTCAGTAGCTTTGTAACAAATGATAACCATATTATCTGCACATAACACACCTAAAAACAGATATTTACAAAGTGTTTTTACTGACAATTAAATGGCAAAGGCAGGGACTAAGGAGTCTAGTAAAATATGTATGACATAGTCAGGCCAAACAGACATTTGTCCATGAAATTAAACAAAAAGTCAAAAGCAAATGCAAAGTATAATAAATCCTGATAGAATAAATAACAGTGATTCAACTGGCAGATCTCAAACAAGAAAACTGAATAACAAAGGAATACAAATAAGTTCATTAAAACAGTATATGATGATAAAAAAGATTAGAAAACAACATATCAGAGAAAATAAATGCAATAAATTAATAAGATATAGACATGAATAATGAAACAAAGTATTAAAATATGTGAAGAAATTGGAAACAGAACGTGACTCGGAGCAGACAGAGAGATTAAAAAATTAAAACATCTCATTAGGGCAAGTCTGTAAATATATTAAGAAATGATTTAAATCAACCAGTTCTGCATGTCTTCTCTCTTCATGTAGGTTGTTTCAAAGCCAAGAGTCCTTGACTGCAAAAGAATGGTCACCATTTGATTTGAGCCTCAACTTCAAAAGAAGAGAAGGGCCTCAACAAAGGATTTAAGGTTTCAAGATCAGTCACGAGGTGAGTGATGTGATGGCTTCTTTCTGTTAGAGTCAGAAAATAAGCTTTCCTTTTGTTGTTGGGAGTAATGTAAGTGAAAGGACAACGTTTTATCATATCCAAAGGTGGATGCTAAGATACACTCACATAAAGGAACAGACACTGAACTCATTACCACAAGCTGTATTTTATGTGAAGTTTATTAAAGAGAAATATAGACAGACAGTATCCTACCCTAGATGAGGATTCTCTCTCATTGCTGAGCGATTTAGATCAGACTATTTAGCATGTGTTAGATTTCACCCACTTTCAAAATACATCTGGTGGCCATCAAAAGGTCGCCAGGTCTTATGTCTCTTTGAAGCAGCATAATTTACGGGGGGGGGGGGGTCACCAAAAGTGGAGAATGACCAGTGGTAATATGTCTAAGTTAGAACATTTCCTTTAAAGCTCAACATTAATGAAGTGATGCATGATGATATGCAATCACAATTTAATATATATACAATAGATGCCTTCAAAATGTAAAAAATGCATCCTATCAGTAAGTATTTGAGACCTCACATATATGAAAATTCAAGCTCAACCTCCAAATGGCATTTTATTATTATTTTTTTGATTTTAATAATAGTAATTACATCACAAATGCAAACCATTTAGCTGAGCCAAGTTTTTAAGGCTGTTAAGGTGAATAAAGGGCTTTGCACACTAGGGCGAGGCAAAAAAAAAAAAAAAGCTAGAAAATTGTGAATAATACAGTGGCAAATTTCAACATGTATATTTACAGCAGCATTGCTTTTTCAGAAATATTTCCATTCTTAAAAAACTGTTGCGCCCTGGAATTCTGCTGTGTTGATTGTACTGTTCACTGGTAAACCAAGAGGTGGTCAGAAAGAAGATTTCAATCAAGTTTTTGTCTCTTTTACCATCCACGTGCAACTGCCCTGTCCGTGCCATTTAATTTGTGTGATGCTAAGCGCTGTTTCCTCTCTTCAGCCTGGTTGGCCATGGAGGAGCTACAACGTTCTTTATTCATGATTGATTGACCCAGAGCAGCTGTTACGTGTTTGTCTGAGGTAAAAGTAGACTTCGTTATCAAATGTGTCATTGGAGTAAAGTCCTGTTTGGTGTGTAAACAACTCCAGCTGTGCATAATTTGGATCATTCATTTTATCTGACATACAGTTGCAAGAAAAATTATGTGAACCCTTTGGGATTTCTTGGATTTCTGAATAAATTGGTCATAAAATGTGTTCTGATCTTCATCTAATTCACAACAATAGACAAACAGTCTGCTTAAACTAATACCGCACAAAAAATGATATGTTTTCATGCTTTTACTGAACAAAACATGTAAACATTCACAGTGCAGAGTGGTAAAGTATGGTAAAGGGTTCACATACTTTTTCTTGCAGCTGTATGTTGGGCTGCCTGTTGCCTGTTATATCTTTTGTTAGGCTTATTTGTTTCACAATTAGGACAAAAACAACCTAGCAACAGCTAGAACCAAACAATTAATTGCAAAGGAAAACTTGACATTATACTGATAAGTGCTATGGATGCTCCTGTGTTAGGTGTGCCTCAAAACTTGGCAACTTTTAAGTGTTTTGATCAAGTGAAAATTTTGTAATGCATGCTTAGTGGATCTGAAACTTTTGAAAAAAATCATCCATTGTCCAGAAAAATAAAGCAACAATTTTGCACAGTGAACCTCCATTGCAGGTGTGAATGTTTGCATTGACTGGCTGCAGGTTTGAAAAAATTAAATACGTGTGAATTAGTTGCATGAAAACATGTCTGTTGTGCAAGGCCTTAAACTGGACTTTTTAAATGCTTGCAAACATGTTAGTCAGAGGGCAATATGTCCAAATTGTATCTCTCAAAGTTGGACTAACTTACCTAGATGATGCAGTTGAGGGTTGATTTACTGTTGCATGTAAACGCCTCAATTAGACCCAAACTGGACGAGGGTTCTGCACATACTTTGCAGTTTTCAGGTTTCTACCCAAAAGCCAAGCATTGCTGAAGTTCTATCATCATCTGCCTTCAGATTTCGCCATAAGTTACAGAGGTAGCAGGCATCAAATTAGTACCAATAATAAAGGAGAGTGCATAGGCCTACTGTAAGGTGTAAAGTTTGTCTATGTTTTTACAGTTTGGCATACAACTATTCAACTTCTTTCAACTTGTTTGCAAAGTTAAGCAGAAAAGGGTTTAGTAGAATCTAGCTGAAGGGGCAGGGCTCACCACCCAGTGTAGTGGAGTCTGATGGAGTTGTATCAAGCTTAATCGTGCATTCAAATCCATTGAGTGATTGAATGTGGAGGCACAGGCTGCTTTGTGTCTTGAGAATTTGCTCTCTCTTCATTTGCTTTGTTTGGATGTAGATCATCTTACAAGGCTAAAGCATCCATAAATCTGTGTTTTAAAAGCTCTTTAGTTTCTTTCCCTCTCTGACATTTTTATTTCTTTCTCTCAGATTCTTTTTAGCAGCAAACTTGTTTCTGCTTCCCATCAAAAAGTTTTCCCCTGTCACTCTGTATAATTCATCTAAGAGTCACAGAAATAGTTCTTTGGGTCACTGTGGCTGAATCTTAAGTAAACTTGCCAAACTTTTGGATTTACTGCCTGAGGCCTGGTGTCATGTTCAGATGAGAAATGACTTTGATGCCAGTTTGGAGACTGCCTGGATGACTATAAACTCTCACTTCTATGAATAATCTTGCATATGTTAGATATGTTTGATTAATAATGTACAGTGTGGCAGACTGAAAAACAACTGGGTCTGACCGCTTAGCTTACTCTATTTCTAGATGGACAGACAGCCTTAATACCTTCTGATTTTTAGTGTTATTTAGTAACAAATTAATCAGTGCATTATCTCTCTTTGTAAAATGTGACACTGAGAAGTAGCATGAAACATAAAAATTAGACTGTCTTCTCTGCTTGTTGTATAAGGAACCTGGGGTAAATCAGAGGTTTTAAAATGGACCTAACAATGGGAAAAGTTGCTTGTTATGGATTGATAGTAAATAAGGTTAATGTGGGATTTCACAGGATTCAGATAATGATAAAGGTACTTCTACTAAAAGCAACAGTGGTCCTCAATCTAAAGTCTGGACAAGCAGGGTCAGACAATGCTAATGTATGATCCGTTTCCACAAAGTGGTCCGGTTTGGTTCAGTAAAATTTTATCATAGTTTAGCACATTAAACTCCAATCTTGCCCATGTTTCCTCAGCTGATGTCCGATCGGTCTTGCTTGTTGTGACGGGAAATCCGTAGAGCTGGCTCCCAAACAGCTTTTCATTTGGTTCCAGTTTAGCTTTTTAAATGTGGATTAGATAATGAGAAAGGATTGAGGAAAGGAAACTGGCACTCAAACAGGAGCTAGCTACCGTGGCTCACATTGAAGTGTCGTTCCATAGAACAGGCTTGTTCGTGATCAGTGCATCAATAGTCGGGCTCTCACCCTGAAAAGGTTTATTTGGTTGATAATGCATCACTGATTCATTTTAAAGTATGTTTGTGACAAAATGAGGATTTTTTAATATATTAAAAGGGTTGCTTAGCCTCTTTACTCAGAACAAGACCAGTCAAGACTAGATGCAAAAGAGGTCTAAAATACTGAGTAATTAGCAAAATTGATCACCTCCACGCCAGATCTGTTAAACTGTGGTAAAAAAGCACTTTTTTGTAAAGTGTAGGGATCAGACTCGCTGTGTGTAGAAATCTTCTTATGATAGGGTCTATTAAGAGCTGTAAGTGCTATCTTTTCTCCGTTGTCTTTCATTCCTAATGGTTGTCACCTGCTTCCTGCACCCCATCAGGCATTCGGGATCATGTGATTGCAAATGACCTTAACTTGCTGCTCTGTCTTCCACTACATATCCTAACCTTCTGCTTCCATCAAGCAAGAAAGCTGGCTGGCCAGATTGGCTAACTTTGGGCAAGCTTTTGATCCATGCGTCCTACAGAATGCAAAAGCTGCAACAAAGATGACAAAGCCCAAACATTGAAAGTAGCACTGTGATTGGTCAGTTTACTAGAGTGCACACCAATCGCAGAGCTGGAAGGAAATCATTATAGGAATAGGTTCTTTGTTTACATTGCGTTTAACAGGGTATCCACGGGGTCTTAAAAAGTCTTAAAACGTCTAAAATCCAATAATTTGAATTTAAGGCCATAAAATGTCTCTTAAAATCTCATAAAATGTCTTAAATATGATTTTTAAAGGTCTTAAATGTATTATTATAACAGAGTTGCGGACAGAATTGGCGGAATTGGCCAGTAAAACGGAATTTACAATTTAACACAGAAATTGAATGAATTTGACTGAAATGCTAGGGTTAGGGTTCACCCTACCCTAACCCTAAACATCAGTTAGGATGTGATTAGACACATGAATGTGTCTTGAAATGTTGGAAATATCTGACGGTTACACTGGCTATAATTATTTTATAGTCCGATGAGGTTCATTTGGTCCACTAGTAACTTATTCTGCTTAATTCTTTTAACAGACCAGAGTGTTTTCTTTTTTACCTGACAGTTTCGACTGCTCACTTGCAGTCTTCCTCAGAGTGGTCACGTGATGTTTCTGTGACGTGTCTCGTCAGGTAAGAAAAGTAAGCACTCTGGTCTGTTAAAAGAATTAAGCAGTATAATTATTTTATATCAGGGTTATCCAAACAACAGCTCCTGGGCCAACTGTGGCCCTTATTCAATACATTTAAGGTTATTTCTATTTGATTAGTGAACATTTGATTCAATTACATAAACAGGACATTTTTTTCTCTGGTAAAATTAGATTAGATTAGATTAGATTAGATTAGATTAGATTAGATTAGATTAGATTGTCCCCAAGGGGAAATTCATTTTCACAGCACTGTACATATTCAGACAACAAACACAGACAGCAACA
Organism: Cheilinus undulatus; assembly: GCF_018320785.1. Lineage (NCBI taxonomy): Eukaryota > Metazoa > Chordata > Actinopteri > Labriformes > Labridae > Cheilinus > Cheilinus undulatus. The sequence goes on along the minus strand of NC_054881.1, from coordinate 6,822,201 downwards.
AATCACACCACAAAGGTTAAACAACAGAATTCCAAAAAAACATTAAAATGGAAAAAAGGGAATTTGGCGAAAAATTAAACAGACTTCATAGGGCCCTACACATACTTTGCAAGTAATTCTGGGTGTCTGATTTCCCTTCATGTCTTTTTTACTTTCTTGCCAGTATGGATGTGAAATGGGTCTTAAATTGTATTTATTATGGTCTTAAAAAAGTCTTAAAAAGTCTTAAATTTGACTTGTTGAAACCTGCAGAGACCCTGGTTTAAGAACACAGTGAAACTTTGCAGCTTTCCTTTCAGAGCAGCCTTTTGTTAATACAAAAGAAACTGGTAGATGTGTAAGATTATGCTGCCCAGTGACAGCAGAGTTGGAAAAATCTGATTGGTTCTACTTCACTTTACCCTTCTATATGCAAACACAATAAAAAAATACATCTTTTAGGGTTTTATTTTCTTAGAATCATATTTTTTAGATGTTGACAGAAATTAAACGTTAAATATTGAACAAATAAATAAAACTTCTAAAAAATATAAAGATTAAGATTTAAATATGTACAAGCTCAAACACAAGTTGGTGTGCAATTATTGTATGGTTACAAGGTGTGTAAAGGGTGCCAGAATGCTCAATCAACTCAATCAAAATTTAATAAAATGCAATGATTATGGCACAGTGCTTCCTCACATGCTTCCCTCTATGCTTCCTTCCTTACCAAGATGCATCCTTACAGGGCGAAGCATGAAGTTAAAGTTGAACCAACAGACCTGCCTCAGCTGATGTTGCATATTCTTTTTTAATTCTCATTCCTTTGAAAGTGTGAGATCAACATAAAGGGCCTTTTGTACGAGGAGCCTGTACTGAGATAATGAATCCAGGTTGGGAGTTTATCTTTTCTGTCACCTCCCCTCAGTAGTGGCCCAACAGGCTCAATCCCCATGATGCAATATTGTTTTATACATAAACATTTTCCATACTTTGATAGCATGTTTTTCGCAAAACCCACTCTATAAAAGGGAAAAAAAGTTTTGCAAGAAACTTGCATACTCAGAGATTTTGTGCATTCTTTGCTAAAATAAAACTCCTCATAAGCTCCACATGCAGAAAAAAGAAGATGCTTACTGATGAGAAAGTGATACGGCATTGCAATGTGGTGAGTCACTCTTGTGCACCGGTGCTTAGCCTTTCTCTCACTGTACTTTTGCAGAACTAACTATAATATGTCATGGCCTGGTATTGCATTTCCTCTATGTAAGCAGCATGGTAACGTTAGCTGTTATTGACTTCTGGACTCTGGCTCGGAGAGAGAATGAAGGAGTGATGCTGCAGGATGATACGAGTACGGAAAAGCATATGCGCAAAGATGTGCAGCCGTATTTACACTCTAATTTTCTTTAATTTGCAGACACATTCAAAGATTCAACTGGATGTTGAGGAATTTACTCACTACTGAAACTTTGTGAATCATATCAATGGCTCAAGGCAGCTACATCCTAAGAAATGTGCCAGGTAACTTACTTTTCAAACTATTTCTAAGTGCTGTTTTTTGTTAGATTTGAATATGTAACTTGTCCAGCATATTGTGTAACGCAACAAAACATTGTCAGAATTTTGTGTTTGTGTTTTTATCGGAGCTTAAGCCTAAATTACTAAAAGAAAATAGTTATGACATCAGAATTACTATTAAATTACTTAAGTATTAGTAATTAAACTTGGTATTTGAAAAAGATTTCTATTACTGTTGTTGTTCTCTAACCCGCTCAAATACTCAGAGGATTTCTGTGGTTGGAAGAACCTGCCAAGACCATGGTCAGGCATTTAGAGGGAAAGTTGCTGGGTAATTATAGAGTGGGTTCAGTCTATGTAGAGAGACATACCATTTGGAGAGAAGTGACTACCGAGAACAGACTGGTACATCCTCCTCTGTCCCTCCTCTTCTTGTGGGAGTTTATAGTCTAAAGATTTTAAGCTGACAGAAGGAAAGGTCCAGAATTGAACTGAAACGTTTGCAGATGAGTGTATATCACTAAGGTAAGGAAAGATAAAGTTAACTCTGAGGGTAAAAAGTATGGCATAGAGACTGTTTTTGTTAAACAGGTTGTTCTTGTTTGATATTCATCATCATAAAGTTTCAGCACTGTGCTGTTTCATATTTTTAGTACTTTTAAAATGTATAGTTTTAGACTGAAACTCAGTGTGTATCTTATTCAGTGAAAGAGAAATTTGAAAAAATTCCTTTCTAGTGCATGTTTAAGATGTAACATTTTGCAGCCAAGTGTTTGGACTTTTCATGATTATTTCTGCAAGCATTGTAATAAACTATGTCTATACAATTATTGGTCAAACAGGGCAAAGCAGTGAAGACTGTATTCCAAACTACCTAGGGGTTGACTGCAGTTATCCATCGGAAGAGGACTACTTAAAGTGTGTGGACAGTTTCCAAAACAGCACCACCATTAAGCGTCTAAGCCTCAAGAGGAGGCCCAGAGTGGCCGTCAATAATGCGGAAAAAACACAGAGTGGCATCTCCTCTAATCAGTGGCATTCTGCAGAATCCTTGTCATCATCTAGCAGTGATGATACACGACTGTTGGGAATGTCTGCTACGACCAGAGGTCGACCTCCTCTTCCACCACCACATGGTTCCTCCATGGATTACAAACCCTCGAGGAATGAAGGACAATCCTCCCTGACACTCACTGATGTAAAGCCTCAGCCTGCCGCAAGATCTCTTAATTTGCAAAGGCAAAGCCCTGTAATGGAAAACACCATCATGGAGACCCATAATCCCTTGGACAAGGAAGTGGCAAACCAGTCTCCTCCACAGCCATACCCCCGAAGAAGACTTGCCAGCTTTGGAGGGGTAAGCTCGCCTGGGTCACTTTCCCCCTTCACTGGCCTGGGTGCATATAATCAGAACAACAATGGGAACAAGCCTGCTAGCACAGGAAGTGATATGCACATCCATCTGAGCTCGTCCTTGGCTGGTAGAGGAAGCACAGGATGCCTCAGGCTAAGCCCACAGAGCTCAGGAAGAAGCACTCCAGTCACAAGTCTTGGTAGTCAAGCACACCTGCAACATGTCCGTGACCAGATGGTGGTAGCTCTGCAGAGGCTGAAGGAGCTGGAGGAGCAGGTGAAACTCATTCCTATTCTGCAGGTTAAAATATCAGTCCTTCAAGAAGAAAAGAGGCAGCTGGTCTCTCAGCTGAAGAACCTTGGTGACAACGATGAGGAATTAACTGAAGACATCTGGAAGAAAGTCTATAGCATAGAAATGTCTGATATTGACAGCAAGTTGAACACTGAGGAAAAGTTGGAGGGAATAGCAAAAAGTGTCTGCACAGACCTCAGGGAGTTCAGGCAACTGACCAAAGAGATGAAGGCGTTAGAAACAACCATCAAGGGTGGAAAGCTGCAAGGACAGCATGGAATAGGCCATATTCCTGCACAAGACAAGACTACCAAGTCAGTCGCAGTTGGAACTGATAAAGACATGGAAACTACTTTGTCAGGGGCAACAAAGGAGAACAAGTATGCACACACAGATCAGGTGGAGATGAGGTCCATAGGAACCCAAGTTTCTGAAGCTAATCTTGGTGTTAACACGGAACGGGAAGCCGAGCTTGACACCCAACAGCTAATCATCAGTGCCTTGAAGGAGAGAATACATCACTTAGAAGCAGAGCTTGAAGAATCAGCTCTCCAGACAGAGATGAGCCGCTTGAAACTTGAGATTCAGGCTGCAGGAGCTAGGAACAGAGTTGATAGAGCTTCGCTTGCCAGGCCATCCACTGTAAGCACAGGCATTGAAGCAAGGCCCCACACTACCAGCCAAGGAGTAGGTAACCACATAGAGCTGAGAGATGCCAGCACAGGGGAGGCAAGAGAGCTGAAGAGTGTCGGAGTATCCACCAGTAGTCCTGCGATGAGGAATGTTGGTGCAGGACCAGATGTACCCATGAGCCACTGGGAGATCAGAGAGCGAGTTGAGACTATGGAAAAAGGCACTGGGATCCAGGTTTTTACAAAGACACAAGGAGTTGGTGTGGAGATAAAGTTCTGTGATGCAGAAACCAACACTGAGGTGTCAGTAGACAATCTTCAGTCCGAGAAAAGAAAGATAAAGCATCGTTCAGTTGCTTGTGGGGACTGTTCAGTTGATGTGATCATCTGTGAAGCAAAGAAAGTGGTTTCCCAAGGTGTCGCCACGGATAAAATCCGAGGAGTGGATCTAGGAATAATGGCATCACCTCAGACAACTTCTCAGCGTACCAACACTGTGTCCAGTTCAGTATCTCGCTTTACTAACACGAGACATGCCTTCAACGCAGACTCAAGCACTAATACCGTCCTGAGTACCCAAGACAAGCACACCAACACCACTCAGACTGTTACTAGGACAGTTTCAGTCGGCAGCAGGGTCAAAGATATCAAAAACAAACCAGACACACGCTCAATAGGTGTAGGAACTGGAAATCTACTAGATGGTGCCTTCAAGCTAATACCAGGTGGAGTAACTAAGGTTACCAAAGACACTGGTGTTGGATTGACCAACATTTACGATAATTTCCTTGTTGGGCTGAAAACACGAAATATGGCGTCTGGACCATCCCATCTACCTGACCCCATTAAGACAAGGAGTGTAGGTGTAGGGGAAGGGAGGATTCGAGAGTTTTCTGTCTCACCAAGTAAACTTAGCCAGCAGTCTTCTCAGTCCAAGTGGGAACCAGAGCTTAACCATTACATAGAGAAGATGCACTGGCTTCTCAGGGAGCATGGAGACCTCCTCACTGAAGACTACACTCCACAGGCTGAAGCGTTTGCCCAGACACAAATTAGCCAAGGAAATGCCACGTCCAAGCAATCTTGTGTCAACAAACCCACAGCACAAGGAGGTCCAGAAGTCCACACTTCAGATGCTCAGCCATCAGGTAAAAATGTAGAGATTTAATTAGCACTGAAAGCGCACAGTGGTTCAGAAATGCTAAGAGGTAAAAGAAATCATAAAAATTCTTCAACAAGTAGAAACAGCTCTTGGATCTGTTTTTTCTAAATTAATAGAAGTTATAGGAGTTTAGTTACTTCATTGTCTGATCCTTAAAAGAAAGAGGAAAAAGTGTTTGTAAGTGGACCAAAACTGTTTTGTCCTATCCTTTTTTTAGGAGGATGTTGTTATCCTCAAGTTGTCAACAAGAGTCACCAAGGACTAAAATTACCTAAATGCTGAATAAGACTGAACACAGCTCTTAATCCAAAGAGTTCCCAGCAAATGTTACATTTTCAAGCACCTCTAATTTAGTGTTGTCAAAATTGTTGATACTTCAAAACCAAATGAATATATCCTCTGTTACTTCCAGTAAAGTTCCTAAGCTTTAAAAACAAAATCTATTTCATAAAACAGGTGTAAGAAGGAAGGAGGAAGTAATCCACAAGGACTGTATATTTATGCAATTTAGTTGATGTGCAGGTGTTTGCCTACACTTTATTATTACCATCTGTTTTTTTTTTATTAGGGCTGTCAAAATATTTATATTTTTAATCATGATTAATCTCAGAAATTCTGTTGTTTATTGTGATTAATCACATCCTTTTATTAAATTTAAAATTATTCTATTTTGCATTTAAAACCGTTATTGTGTCTTTCTGGTTGTTCCTACTGTAAAACTAAGAGTAATTAACATACTGTTGGGATACAGACCTGCCAACCGGAGAAAAAGGAACTTGTTACAGATTGTGAAAAACAAGGAGACAGTAAAAGGGGAAAAGTTTGACAGCAGAAGGTACAGATGACTTTTCCACCGAGCTGTCTTTGAGTTTTTAAAATGGAAATGAGACATAAAGGAGCAGTGGTGGACTTTTTGGTGTGTTGATAAAGACAATTAAGCATGCAATCAATGTTTATTTAAAAGATATTTCACTAATTGCAAGTCTTGGTTAATTGCAATTAATGTGATTAATCTTGACAGCCCTTTTTCATGTTATATTTGCTACTTCGGAACAAAAAGAAAGCTATATGTAGTTGGTTCCTAGGATTTCTTTTCCTCTTGCCATAGTAAAAAACAGTTGTCTATTTTTTGTTTCTACCAATGTCATCTCTCAGTTTAAAACTGTACTACAGCGGCAACACTATGCCAGTAATCAGTCAAACATGAAGAAACACAAGTTTGAGTACTTAAACTTTGCAGTGCCCAGTGCAGTCAGCAGGAATCGTTTTTAAAATTTCATTTTAAAACCTCAAAAAGACATTAAGGTTTCCCTTTTCCCCCGTGCTGCTGAGATTTCAAACATATTAAAACAACACAGTAGAAATCAGTTAAAATGGTTACAGTCGGAAGCAAGGTGGCTAGAAATCAAAGCCCTTAACTCTGCAAGAGAGAGAAGAACTTCAATCTCATGAGTTTATTGGGCACTTCATGAGTTTGGTGCATTAAAGGGAAATGCAGTTTTACCAAGTTAAGCACAGCCTCAAGGGACTTTCAGAAGGAGCAAATCTGTAGAACAACTCAAATAGATCCTTGGTTCCCAACCTGGGGTCGGGGACACCCTTAGGGGGGCACAAGAGATCTCAGAGGGGGTGCGAGGCTCCATCTTTCCTGAGCTTGTTAAATTAGATTTGCGCATATTAACAGATATCATGGTATAACAATTATGAATTCATACAATGATTGCTGGGTTAAATAATTTGTGTTTAGGGCTACTTTCTTTGGATTTATTCAAAAAATAATTAAAATTTGTGTTGATTTTGGCCATAAAGTACCACTTTTTTTTTCGTATTGGTCCTCGGACGGCTCTAGTTTTCTTAAATACAAGTAGGGGGGCCTCAAAGGAAAAAAGGTTGGGAACCACTGATCTAGATGCCAAGTTTGAGATGTAATGTGGTATTTTCCAGTAAGTATCAAACTATTTGTAAGCTTGCAAACAGTACCCACTCACAGATTTCTCTGTGGTGCCATTAGTGGTTAAAAAAAAGAACTCTGTTAGGTGACTTAAAAATGTAGGGATATTTCTATGATGTATTTGGTATCTTAGTTATCATACCATAACTTGTCAGAGCTCTCCTAATAACCTGTTTTCTATCATAGTTAGCAGAGACCTTCCCTCTCAACGTACAGTGGAGTCCTCTGAGTGCGAGAAAGCAAACAAAGAAATCTGCCAACGTGATGGAGTCGAGGTGAAGAAAATGATACAGATGTTAGAACAGCAGGCATCCTCCGCTCTGCAAGGTAACATTCCTGTATCTGTGTATGTAAGAATAATGGGAAAGAATAATGTCTGACGGTTTAAAAATACTCCACTTCCAGGCTACTCCCTAGCCCCATTTTAGCTTGTGTGAGGTTCAGAGGAAGTGGCTGCCTTCAGCTTGGCAAGTTCACTTTTGTTAGGGATACACTTGCAATGTTTGGAATGAATTCTGGGTTTGGAAGGCGCTTCGTACCACATACCAGTTTGTGGCTGAGGGTCTAAAATTGAACGGATGTGTAGGAGGAGCTGGTGTCAGAAAGAGCTTTCTCTCTTGGAATGAGGCCTTCAGATTTTTAAAGAAGGCTGGGAATCACAGGGTAACAACCCATACAATACATGGTATGCAGCCCATAATAACAATGATATGATTCAGCAAATATTTTTCTATATTCACATTTTGTTCCACCCATATTTGCAAGTACCTGCAGAGTTTAATAGAACTATCCTCACCACATCCTATCCAGACTGACCAGGAAAACTGTGGATGACACAATGCCTAATTTATAGTAGATGCATTTTCTGCATTGTTGTACCTAGAAAGGTCAGCTCATACTGGTGTGCTGCGACCTGTAAGGAAGAAATCAAATGGGGACCAAGGCTGCAGCAGCAACAGGAAGAACATGAAGTTAATTGGGGTGACCACAGGGTAATTATCCAATGTTAAACCAATATCTAAAAGACAGCATAGATTTTAAATCTTGACATTTTCCAGTGTATTTACTCTCCTTTACTGGCCTTATAGATTGGACCCTGCCTCATCTTATGAGCTCTCTGCAAGCGAGAAAGCTAGCTCGGAGGAAGCTGAAAGGAGAGGACACAAAAAATTAAAGGAAACCTCTCAAGATGGAACACATTTAAGAAAGGGGAAAAGTGGTACCAGCAGGGGATCGAAAGGGTCTACAAGACTGCAAATACAACAGAGGTAATGGAAAGGCCTTTTTTACACGTACACTCTTGAAAATTTCTAGGAAACGAAAAAGGAAACAAGACATGAGGTTAAACATGACATAGCACAAGGTCTGTGCCATGGAACATTTTCATATCATGATGGCAATGGAAATGCAGTTAATTGGTCAGCCCTACTTGCATCAAGAATACGGTATGAAGCAGCCTTAATACATGAAAGATGGTGCAGGTTGCAAGATTAAAAAGGCATCAACCTCTTGCAATGACTTTTTTATCATTGCCCTTTTTTAAATCTTTAAAATCAGCTTTTTACAGCTTGCAGAAATATCTTCAGTGTGCTAGTTATGTTATGGATAAAGGCTGCATGTTGGCTTCGCACATGCAGCTTTTGTGAAAAATTTAAAGGGATTATCTAATTAGAATATATCATTACAATGTGACATCTAAAAATATGTCACATTCACCTGACAAGTCCAGATGAGCATCTTACTTTAATATTTCAAAAGTAAAAAAGAAGGCTTTAGCTGCCTGTAACAAGTAAAAGTGCCTGCTACTGCAATATTGAAGATGTAATGTCTAAATAAGACATAACATCTTATTTTGTGTCAGGGACACTGGATGCCAGTTTCAGCTAGGGATGCTGGAGAAGTCATTATGTAACAGGAATAATAATGACATAATAGGAATATGCCTTGTAAATTCATGCCCACTTCCCCTTCATACTGTCTCTTGTCAGCAACAGCATTACTCAGACATGATGCTTTTAAGATTAAAATAGTCGTGATGTTATAACCATTCAAGGTAAATTTATCACTAGATTCCTGAGTGTGAAATGACAATGACCATTTTTAAGACATTAGCTATTTTGTTATATGCTTAATTTTGAAAAAAGATATTGTTTATTGGCAATCTTCAGCATTACCCACAATCCTAGAGTGACACAGTGAAATTTCTGATTGGTTTAGCTCGCCTTTACCAGCAAAACTTCCGCGTCTGCTGTGACGAGTGCATTTAACTATTGTTTTTTTAACAGAAGTCGATTCACATAGGGAAAGAAGATACTTAATCAGCTGGTATATTTTTTATTTTGTTTTAAGAAAAAAAGTGTATTCTTACTCTTACTAAATTACCCACAATGCCAGAGTAACACAGTGACATCTCTGATTGGTGGCGCTGCATATTTCCAGTGTCAGCTGCTTCTAGTAAAGTTATCGTAATGGAGAGTGTGGGTGGTACATTTTGAGCTGACAGATGGCACCACATACATCATCTGAAACTGGATCAGCCAGTAGATATTTAAAAAGAAATCCAGCTTCAATCACATGCATACTCAAAGCATGTTGTAGCTTTTTGGACAACATTGTTCTGTTAACAGGGATTACAAACTGCAGTGTTGTTCACACACTTCATGGGAAAACTAAGTACCAATGAAACAGTTGATTAATTTTTGTATTCTTGTTGCTCCATGTAAGTGAGCAGTTGCATTTTCTCCTCTCTATGGAGCACAGTATCACAGTTTGCACGCAGAAGGGGCCTGGCTGGCTGTCCCACTTTTTAACAGCCTTTCTCCCTCACTGGCTCACTCCCTCACTTCATCTATTTTATGGCTTGGGTCTCTGGCTTCATCCTTTTCCTTGCGCCTTAGATCTACCCACCAGAGACTCATGGCAAGACTGAAGGAATCGAAGCAGAGTATTGAAGACAAAAGAGTGATTTTTAATGGTCCGTAAGATGTCTGTCGCTCTGCAGCGTGACTGATCATCAATCAGCTGTCAGGAGGCGTAAACAGCCGATTGTGTCAGCGTACATTTATGCTGTATTTATTCAAATGAAGTATCCACACACTGTTTGGTCTCAGTGTGGGATCACAAACACCTGGAAATGAAGAGAAACCTGCAGTCTTGTGAAACATACAGACTCTTTTTATGAAATGCTTCATTATGACATTTTTTATCAGCCTGATTATTCAATGTGAAGGCTAATGATCAAACCTGACAATCAGAGTGATATAAACTTTACTGAACCCATGATGGATGTAAATCATCTGATTCTTTTGATTTTAGTAACTTAGACATGTTTTAAATTTGATGGTGAATCAGAAAACAAATCAAATATTAAACAACATAATGATTCACTCTTATATATGCAGTTTAATTTCTTTTTAAATCCCACACCATCAGTTATGGAGTCTTTTAAAACTGCTGATCTTTATATTCTCAGAGTCCATTGTGTCGGTTTATCATCTCTTTATCATCAAGCTCAGTTTCTCCTCTATTATTTATTTATGCTGGTGTTGTCTGTCTTCAGACCAGCTAAGGGTCTTTGGGCTGGTCTTTAAGATGGCGGGCCAGAACTCGACCAAAGACTGAGGACTGACGAAATATACGACTTGGGATACAGCCACTGTGTCCAAAGGATACATTTCAAGAAAACATTTGTACACTTTTGGTAAATCTGCCAAATATGGTAAATAAATGAAGTGAGAACACCCTGCTAGGTGGTGCATCTCCATGAGAAATGGATTTGTGCAGTAGGTCTGCACAGTCAGAGGTAGTTCTGAAGTTATTACAATAAAAAGTGTACTAAAACTTGAATAATCCAGGGTAGCATCTAGTCATGCTGCTCTGTGTGGCAGGCTAATTCAAAGTCTTGGATTAAGTAGGAAAGACCTTGAGACCACTAAACGATGAAAAGCCATGACCTGCTATAAGTTATACCACTCTGCAAGAGGTAAAAGTACTTCATATCCCATATAACAGGGTAAACATAGTATTTGAGCTGATGGTTTTAATTGTGCCTGATTTTAGGAGATGCCCTTAGCATCCCTGAGTCCTTGATGCATATTTTATCTCTGATTTTGTGCTTGTAAAATCATGAAATTAAATGTTAATCTGAATTTGTCAGGTGAATCTAGCTTATTCAGTCTATAGAGATATTTTGAGTTTGGAGTTTGGCATCTTCACTTGATATTTGTTTTTGTGTAGATTTGAATAATTATATGAGGCATGTGTCAGTCCTGAAATTCTCTGTGTGAGTTTAGCATTTTAGGGTCTAGTCCATGTCTGATTTGCATTTTTTTAACCAGTAACATTTTAATCCTTTCAGGTCCAAGTTGAGTGAAAAGATGTTTTTTGCTTGTCAAGCCTTAAAAAAGCACCTGAGTGGTGAGACGACTCTATCCAGCACAGAATTGGTATGTTTTGGTTCACCATACTCAGTGAGAGAGCAATTCAGGGTCACTGTGTCTGCTTGTGTGTCTTTGTGTGTGTGTGTGCACATAATAGTATGTCAGTGGATGGGTGTGGAGAGATGGGTGTGCTCAAGCATGTTATTTAGACAGAAATGACTTGGCGTTGGATACGTTAAGCGCTGGAATGTGTTAGCTCTGTAATTTTCTCTCATTTTGTTTTGTCTTAAACTTGAAAACAATAGTTTATGTAAGCAGAAGAGGCTCCTCTATTCTCCGATAAGTTGGTAAACAGAGAGGCAAGAAAGTGCATTTTAAAGTCAACTCCAACATGATGTCTGAAATGCTAACAAAGCCTTTACTTTTATGGATTTATTGAAGATAGATTTCTAAGCTGCTTCCATAATGATGTTGTGAACATTATAAAAGCAGGCTGTTTTTTTGTTTTTCTCTCGTCTACGTTCTTTTATTCACATCCCTATAATTACAAAATGCTCCTCACTGTTTCAAAGCAGTAGTCTAAATCGCTCTGGCAGCTTTTAAAGCTTTTACTTGGATGTGTAAAAAGACATTGATGTTTTATCTCTCTGTACAAATACCTATGTTTTTCTTCTCTTTATCTCTCGCAGCATGATTGTCTACAAACCCTGCAGCAGGATTGGTTCTCAGTGTCCAGTCACAAATCGGCTGCTCCTGACACTGTGGAGGATTACTTATCTACATTTCGGGTCATTGCACCCTCAGTATTGCAGCATATATGTAACATGGCTGACGGCAATGGCAACACAGCTCTGCACTACAGTGTGTCCCACTCCAACTTTGGTGTCGTCAAGAAATTGCTTGATGCAGGTACAGTAACACAAGAAGTCTACGCCCAAAGATGGCAGTTGCCATATTGGTAAATCTGTGTATAATTCTTATAAATCTAGAAACAAGCAAAGAGGTTGAGCTGAGATGAGCCTGAAGCCCTCTGAAAAACATCCACAACACCCAAACTATCAGGCAACCCAGCCACATCCCTAATAATGCAGATTTATGGAGCACTGTAGCCTTTGTAAAAATCAAAACATATAGTATATTTTAAAAGACACTCCTGTAGTTAAAACTAATGTCGAGGTGAGCAGTAAAAACTAGAATCTCTTTGAGATCAGGCTGAAAATATCTATATTTCAGCTGTAAATATTCATATTTTAAAGGGGACATATTTTACCCCTTAAAGACAGGTTTGTATTGGTCCCCAAAACATGCCTGTGAAGTTTGTTGCTGAAAAAAAAACACTATTGGATTTTAGCATGTCTGAAAAACTCTTAATGAACTGTTTCTGTGTCTGTGGCTTTAAATCTTAATGAGCTGTCTGACTCCGCCCCTCTCAAGAAATGGATGTGGCTTAATGGATGTGTCTCTCCTATCTGAGAGGAAGATCAAGAGAGGAGGGCGGAACTTTCTGCCAAGCAGGGAGGGCCAATCAAACCTGGGGTCGGGGCTAACTCCCCACATGACATCATGAGGGGAAAATCTGAGAATGGCTTGTTGCAGTACACATTTTCTGAAAGATGGAGAAGGGGGAGGGGGGTGATGTGTTTTTCTGGTACTTGAGGGGATTGTGGACAGGCCAGGGGCACATGTTTTTGTTAGAAAAGCCTGAAAAAGTGATTTTTGCATTAAATGTCCCCTTTAATGTAGGAATTAATGGGTATTCTACACTTTGGTGCTGGTCTAAAGTGGACATTTGAGGAACTACAGGGACATAAGATTCCCCATTTACTTCCATTCTAACCAAATTTTTTTGATCATTTTAAGTACGTGGAGCAAAGATATTTTTTTGCTTTTTAAGATTGTCGTGATGGTGGTTTTAAGTTCCGAGATTGGCATTTCATATTATTTTTTTCCACTTTATTTTTCAAGAGGACTGAAGCTTGTGAAATATATATGTTTTAAATTAGAATGTACATTTTTATTTATTTATTTTCATTTTTAGAAGTGGACTTTTTTGCTCAACAAGTGAGGGTTTTATTTAATTTTGTTTTAGTTCTTGTTTTGATACTCAAAAAAAAGAAACATGCATTCAGATCAATTCAGCTGTTCATTAAGGGCATTACCCAGACTCTGCAGCATACTGTGCTGCATTTATTATGTGGAAATTTAGCCATTTTAGGGTTTGAACATTAACACCGTCAATCATAGTTTGAAGAAAATTCTAATTCATGTTGATTTTATGGTATGTTTTCCATGGTGACATTTTTGTGACTCAGTAGTTCAAAAAGAACTCTTTGATACCAAAGCCTGAGTTTTATAGTAATGGCTTATATTTTTATAAATTCTAATAAGTGAAGTTAGTGAGGTGACTACATTAACTTGCCTTTTTATAATCTTTGTTTATTGGTGTAAATATATCATGATGCAAAATCTAAAATCCTTTTAAACAAGTTTTTTTGTACATTTTCTTGAAATTGTTTTTGATTCCCATTTTTTTCAGTGTGAAGTGACTTCTGTCACATGACACCAAAACCTTAAGTGAACATGTGTTTAGCTTTATTTACAGTCTTCTATGTCACAATGAAGATTGAGTCAAAGCGCTTCGACAAATCTCTGTTTAATATTAGGATTTTTCTATCACATCAGAGTGCCTTGGATTTTTGTCATTCTGCCTTTTTTTAAATGTAAACTTTGGTTGCAGATAAACTAGACAGTCATTTATTTATTTGCTGTCTTGACCTCTGTCCCCTCACTGCTAAAGAGCAGCTGATCCTTGTCATGCCTTTTTCATTAATTTTCTGACCCTGTGCTGCTTGTGTTTTCTGTATCTAAATTTACATTCGGATTATCTTTATTGTCCCACAAGGGGAAATTAGTTTTGCAGGAGGAGCATGCTGTAAAAATGATAGCTAACATGGCATGCCAACTCCCAGATATAAAGTATATACTGGGCAAACAAGTTTAATAAATGTAAAGCTTTCATTTAGTGAAACTTATCTGTGTCCTCTTGTAATGATCCTGATGGAAAACACATTACTGCAGCGTTAATTTCTATGAAGGAAAGTTTGGTTGCATATCAAAAGAAGCTTTACTCCATCTAGAAACTGGGCTTTATATCTGAGAATTATGAAACAACAAAAATGTGCCTATCCTGGTTGGAAAAAAATGAGTCAAGGTAGTTTAATTCTCAACAGGAATGAATAATAATTGATTAAAGCTTAAATAGATTTTTATTTCACTGCCGCATTGACGCTACAGAAATTCAAGGGCACTAAGGCCTTAAATGTCTTTTCATTTAGTAGCTTTTCAGAGTGATGGTGTCTAATTATGTACAGCTGTGCAACTGAATCTATCAATTTAACATTTTTACAGTTAATATTCTATATTGTATATACATAAATAAATATTCTTTAAAATCATAATACAGTCGATATTAGTGGAAGAAGTTTGCATGTGAAGTGTCAACAATAAATATAATCATGTTTCTTAAGTCTCTCTGCTTTCCCTGTCTTGACCACAGAGGTGTGTAACGTGAATCAGCAGAACAAAGCAGGATACACCCCCATCATGCTGGCTGCACTCGCAGCTGTAGAGAGCCCAGAGGATATGAGAGTGGTGGAGCAGCTCTTCAGTAAAGGAGATGTCAACGCAAAGGCGAGCCAGGTCGGTCTGCTCTCAGGTGATGGTGGTGGTCGGGATGTCTTTCTGCTCCCCTAAACTGTGTTCATATTCTGCTGTGGACACTGAAAGTTACTGTAAATTGTTGTTTTTTATTCTTTTATATCACTTAATATGAAGCTCACATCTGATGCTGAGTCGTAAAAGTTTTTTTTTTTTTTTTTTTTTATTGATTAGCGTCCATGGAGGTAAATAAATAACCTGCACAGTAAAAAAAAATCCATTGCAATGACAAGTGGATCCTCCAGAGTAAAACAGTGTTTTATTTTATAGTGAATGCTTATGCTTTAAGTGCATCAAGGTTGTACTTTTCAGTTCTTCAGTACTTTATATTACATTTTTTAAATAATATAACCTCTTTTAATTTAATGATCTGTAGTATCAAACATACCTGAACTCATGTGGTCATATTTCAAACCAAAGCTGCAGCAAGAAAGAATGAGAGAGAGTAGCAGTGGTGTAGTCTGCAGGAGTTTGCTGAAATTTTGGGTCATTTAAAACCAGAAATAACGCAGTATTGAGTGTCTAGGACTTCCCCTTTATTGCCCTGTTATCAAGGCAGGTATCAATATTGTTTGATTTTCCTGCTATCCTAAGAAATGTACAAATTCTCATACAAATAACTGCTGTGAAGTTTGATCTGTTTGGTTATCATCCCTATTTTTAAAATGTGCAGCCTCAGCACCATTCCAGTGATTTTCTGTACTTGACCCTCACCTTTTCGTCGTCCAGGCAGGTCAGACGGCTCTAATGTTGGCAGTGAGTCACGGCAGGATGGACATGGTGCAGGCGCTGCTCACACAGGGGGCAGAGGTGAATCTGCAGGATGACGAGGGCTCAACGGCGCTGATGTGTGCCAGCGAGCACGGTCACGCCGAGATGGTCAAACTCCTGCTGGCACAGCCGGACTGTGATGCCACCCTGACTGACAGTGTATGTGAGTCAATGTTGACACTTAGAGCAGACTGTGAGCCAAGTTGTGAAGCAGAAGTACTCCGACTTTGTCTCACAGATTGTTATTTAAATCAGGAGAAGTTAGCATGTGTTTATGAATAACCATTGCACGGTAGAACTTCGCATAATGTTTATGAGTTTGTGTGTTTACAGGATGAAAGCACAGCCCTGTCCATCGCTCTGGAGGCAGGTCATCATGACATTGCTGTGCTGCTTTATGCTCACACAAACTTCTCCAAAGGACAGACCGGGGTATGTGGGTCATTTTTTTTATTAACATGAGTGATGGTATACCAGTTGCAGTAATCAGTACATTACCCTTTTTATGTAAGTTTTGTTATTCATTACAGTAATGCATCTTCTTATTTCCTTTTGCTTGAGTTACTGCATCACTCTAGCACAGTACTACCATGTCAGCAAACTAGTAACCAGTAGTTTTGGCTTCACTGTGAGTAGGAGCCAAGTCCTGCTGGAAAAGGAAATCAGCATCTTCATAATGCTTCTCTTCAGATGAAATAAGGAAGAGCTCTAAAAGCTCCTGGTAGAATGCTGGGTTGACTCTGGATTTGTTGAAACACAGCAGACTAACTCCAGTAGATGACATGGCAGCCGTCTGCTGCTCACTGATCCAAAGACCTCTTTTAAAATGGAAGTGAATTTTGCAATTGATTTGGAAATCAAGGTACCATAATATGGAGGAGAGAGGCACAGAATTCAAGTCACTTGAGGTCCAAGAGTAAAGTTTCCCATTTCCACTAGTTCTGGGTGTCATGTTTTTTTAATTAATTTTTTATTCATGTTTCTTAGAAACAGACAGAAAGCAGAAAATGACACGGTCTAAAGCAGTGGTTCTCAAATGGTGTGGGAGCCAGGTTTTGGTGTGCTGGAGCAATTTCTACAGCCATACATACTTACTGCAACTATACAATAACTTAAGTTCCATCAGAGCTACTTTGTCAAGAAACACACATGATTTGCAGTCATAAATAGTTTTTTCTTTATTGGCAGTTGTAAATTTGCATTTATTGTTGTTATTAATATGTGGCTGTACTGGGAAGGAGGAGCTGGGGTGGAGGAGGGTGAGCAGTAAAGCATAGCGAGGTTAGAGCAGTTTAAATATGGCAGTGTGAGTGCAGTTACCCAATAGCATGCTTTAAGGTAATTCAGATGGCCGTCAGCTGACAAGGACTTGCGTGACATCAGCTAGTCTCAATAATATAGTAGTGGCCTGCCTGAACTAACGCTATACGCTCGATTTAACATGTTTTAAATAGGCAGCTTTGCATAGATATGGATTTGGTGTGCCTCGAAGTTTTGGCTTGATCTTAGGTGTGCTTTGGGCAAAAAGGTTGAAAACCACTGATCTAAGGTGCACAAATAGATTGGAAACATGTCCATGTAGTTGTTTAATGTAAACAGTTTGCAGGAGTTTAATTGTAATTGAAGGTAATTAATACGACATCCATTTCGTATCTGTGTAACATGAATTTATCTCATGAACTCTTGGCAGTGGAGAGAAAATAATAGTTGAACAAGCCTCACTGCAGCCTGATTGGGCGCAATAATCTTGACTTCCTTTGCGACAGCAGCAATAATGGGCAAACACAAAACAGTGTTGTGCTTGTACAGAGCTGAACATCTTTTCGTACTCGTGTTTTTAATAAACATGCTGTGATATCATTCAACAAATAAACCTAGTGGGATCATTGCTAGAATAATATGGCATCTCAATGAGAGATGGCAAGTTTTGAGATGGTGAGATGGAGTGATGTGAGTAAGCTGAGCCAAATGATCCAAATATCTACAAAGAGACAGAATCCCCATCACTAGGATTAAGACTAGCCAGACATTGGGCATGGAAACACAGGCAAGATCAAGGCGTATGATACCAAACCTTACCACACTGCAGTGAGCCAAACTGGACTGCTTTGTGGATTTAGAAACACAAATCTGAGTGTTTACTGTTCCCTTTTCAGTCATCAGTGTCCTCTGTTTTTGTGTTTTTGTCTTCACAGGCTGCCGCTCGCCACAGGTCCCTCTCCTCCTCTGGTGGTAAAAATAACTCTGAATGAGGTGATGTCCACAGCCTGAATGGATGCTTCATGAATAATATTTAAGAGGTGATTCATCATACGTGCCCCAGTCACAAAAGAAGGGTCCCAGAAGACTTAAATTTCAAACTTTTACCCAGACGACTAGTTATTCAGATAGCTGGCATTACAGTGAAGCACTTGCATAAGATTGTATAGACTGTGCATGTAATGGCATGCTCAATTTCTATGTTCATAAGCTATGTATGCTTTATCTCTTCTAATCATTTTAATTTTTTATTATTTATAAGTTGATAATAATAGCAAGAACAGATACAAAAAGTAAAAATTAGCTGAATCGTATGTGATTTAATATGAAAAAATAAACCTTAATCACTAAAGAAATATTATTGATTATTAAAAACAACATTTAAAATCTCAAATGACTGTTGCTTTCTTGCAATACTTTTAATTTAAAGGCACAGTATGTTGAATTATGTAAGTATGTAGAATCAAAAACTGAAAGATAAAAAAGTGTGAAATAATGCTGGAAGCTGCCGTTCTGTTGCTGTATCACATTTATGTTGTGCTCTTTATCTGCGATGGATCACAAATATTCTCTGCCACTGGCTGCATGATCTCTCGGACCTTCTGACCCATGAGGCAGTGTGGCCCTACTAGACATTTCCAAGTCAATATACTGCTCTGTGTGTGAGTTTCAAGCATGTAGGGTGCTAAGGATTCATTACAGGGCCCTGGAAGGGAAAGGGAGGGCAGCCATAGTCAAGCTTGATACATGTCGACTAGGGCTGAACAATTTGCAAAAATAATCTAATTGTAATTTTTTTGTCCTAATATTGCAATGGCGATTACATATGCGATTATTTTTAGGTTCCTAATCTTATGTATCGTTAAACAAATAATAATAATAATTGATCGTTCTATATTTTAGCCAACACAATATTAGATAAATTAAACTAGGGGTGAACGATTTTGAAAGAAACCTCTTATTGGAATTTTGGCTCACATAGAAATTTTAATATTAATTGCCATGTTAAAGGGGATGACTGTTTTTTATTTGTTCTCGTTTTGATCAAGAAAAAACATATACAGTGCTTAACAAATTTATTAGACCACCTGTCATATTTGTCTCAGAGACCATCCAGCATCATGAAGTGCTTTAATGCGAACTTTTTCATTTTCAGTGAGCTCTCCACGTTTTACCATTTTGAACAGGAATGAGGAATTTCAAACTGAATTCACCCAAATTTGAGCCGGCTCACTGGGCTTTTTGAGAAGTCAGAAATGAATCAAGCATAACATTCAACCTCTAAAACTCGATTTTCTGTTCAGGAATGCAAGTAAATAACTATAATTTGACATATTACCAAGAAATAATGATATGCTTTACTATTTTTTCAGTTTTTTTTGTGAATCGGTAAATTTGAAAATTTATGGATAACAATAATAGTTATATTTTAGCATTAAAAATATCATTTGGGTTAAAGAGCTTCTACATATTGGTGTATTAACCATTGCAGAAAGATAAAAAATGATTTAGATAATTACCAGTGCTGTTAATTTAGGGTAGCTGTAGCATAAACCTTACTTTGATTAGGGTTAGGATGGTCTAATAAAATTGTTAAGCACTGTACATGAACGAGAAAATTATGATTTTTAGTAGACCATAATAAAAAAAGACATTTTAATAATTGCATAATGTGTAGAGAATAAAATCTTTGCTGCAAACAATTGTTGAAAAACTGTTTTTTGACACATTCTGGTCCAAAGAAATACTGCACTGTCTACTATTTGAAACTTGCAGCAGGTCATATTGCGATTTAATCTAATTTCAATTAATTGCCCAGCCCTAATGTTGACAAACACGATGTGTCGCGCGACAGCCAAGGTCAAGCTTGACAGCTTCCCTTTTGCCTTTTCACACCTGGTAATATGTCCGGAGACCACCTGCAGTTTTAGGACCCTTGGGACATCCACAGCATGACCAGGGGCTCTTGGCAACCCTAAGTACCTCCCTGGACAGTACCCAAAGGCATGCTCTTCACCAGATCCACATCTTACTCCTTCATAAAGGTGTGGACTATTTTTTTTAACAGATCATTTTCACATGTCCTTGGTAACATGCAAGGGCATCAAGAGCACAACAGAGGTTGTGTCATTCCTCCTTCCTGCCTGATGGTGCCCTCAGGCAGGTTAACTCCCCTTACTTAAGCCTTACTACACCTTACCTCAGCCTCATTTTTTCTGTCCAAACATGCTTTAAAGTTTTGTACATTCTGTGCAGTAAGTTAGATTTTTCATATGTCTTTCATTAAGCTGACATCCATCCTGACATCAAGGTAAACCAAGACTTACTTGTGATTGAAAAATATGTACATTTCTATATGTAACCTGGATACATTTCAGGCGGTTTCTCGAATGTTTTCTCACATTTCTCTGCAGTTCATCCACTAGCATCAAACCTGCGAATTAACCAGCAGGCTGTCAACACTTTCTCCATTTTTAGACCGTTTGAGTCATTCCTTGACACTCAGCTCTTCGTGACAGAAAGTGTTCCCCTGGTGCTCCTTGCATTTTCTTCTCTGTCCATCTTGTCCCCTCCTTTTCACTATACGATGATTGAAGAGGTTTAAATTTTAAATGTCTTCTCTGGCTTTTTGTTTCTTGGCTCTGTGTCCAGAGGCTCGATTTTGATCAAAGTAGCTCTGGCTCTGGCCATGCTTGCAGAAATGCAAATTTAAACTCAAATCAGTTTTTGAATAAGTCATAAATTATTTATCAAATGTTCAGAATAACCTGCACACTGGTTGAGTTCAAACCATATTTATGAATATTTCTTAAAAACCTTGAAAAATAACAGAGTTTGTGGGTAGATATTAGCATAAATCCTAGGAGTAGAATTAAATTCTGCTTAGCTCTGTTTCTAAGAGACCATCACTGATTAATATAAAATAGAAATATAGATAATGAAAGGATATTTGATACGGTGATATGATATATAGGAGGTCTGCATAATATGAGAGGAACATTGTTGAATAATGTTAACCTTACAACACTTAGAGGTTTTTCTACAGCCCCATTCACTGATAATCTTCAGTCCTGGGATCTTTTCTGACAGTCTGTTCTAAAGATTTGAAGTAAACTCAGGAAAAAGCATTTAAATAGAGCTTTACAGTGAGGTTTTGGAGGTAAAATTCCATTTGTTTTCTCTGTAGCAGATTTGATAATTAGCTAAATGTCAGGGGGTATCTAAGACTTATCACAGGCAAACTGAAGCTCCTGGGGGGACAGAAGCTCATAAGATATCAACCTCTTTAATAAGGACATTTTTCATCCACAATATCAGCCAAAAAATACTACATTACCCACAATCCTAGAGCATCATTGACTCTGTTGAACCTGTAAACAATGGATTTCACCTGTTAATGAGATGACGATATATGCCGCTGCAGTAACACTACAATAAAGACAAGTTTAGAAAAAAGTACATGCTAAACTTCTGCTTTAGCTTCATGCAAGCTAATGGCTTCAACAGTGGCAGCCTCAAACAACACTGAGGGTCTGGTAGTTTATCAGACCGGGCACAAACATTTCAGGTTGAAGCCTTGCAAGATGCCTGATGACAGACATTAAATCTGGTCTATCTGCTTTGCAAGGATATGAAAAAAATCTAAATAATTTTTGATTTTGGACTTATGATGTCTGTATGTATGTCAGTTGTTTCCCCAAAACTCAGTTAACTGCTAATGCCAGTCTTGACCAGGTCACTCTTTAAAAATATACTTTGAATCTTAACAAGGTTGTCCTGGTTAAATAAACGTTGCTTCTGCTTTCTTGCAGTAGGTGGTGCATTAGCAAAAACATGTAATACACATTCAGATCACATTCAAACATGTAGAGGGTCGGACCCTAATCTTGTGAGATTTGATGCAAATCAGAAGACTTACGGTGACTTCCTGTGAAACGGCGAGAAAACAAATAAGGAAATAGTCGAATTGTGTATCTTCCTGTTGTTAGTAGGGGTGCTGCATCAAAATGATAAGTAAACCTTTGAATATGTAAAGGGACAGACCCTGATCATACATTTAAAATTTGAAAGCAATCAGATGTTTGGTATGAGAGTTGCTTATACTTCCTGTCAAACTGGCGGGAGACTGAAATGCTCAACAAAGCCAGTGAGATCCCTTTCAATGACACATATCTGTGTTGTAGCCAATTATTGAGGCCTTTCTTTCAAAATCAGAGTCCAATACATTAAGCAAAATAAGAGGAATGAAGATGTGTCACATTTATGTCACTTCCTGTTGCCAGTAGGGGGCACTATGATGAGATCTGAGCATGTGAGCTTGTTCAGTACAATACGGTTGTCTTGCGAAAAAGAGATGAAGATCACAGAATATTGTTTACTAAAGTTATAATAGGTTAAAGTAATTTGGCACCATCCAAAATGCCTTATTTTGAAATTTAAATGAAGCTGGTGGACTTCCTGTTGGGATTCGTGCATGACTCCAAGAGGCTTTTTTATAGGCCTTGTGATGAGCATATTCAGACCATAAATCACAAGCCAAGGCTGAATGGTGTGCAGGGGCTGAATATTTGAAGTAAAAATTGAAAAAAAATCACAGATGGAAGTGTTCAATTGCCAGAAGGGGGCGCTGTAAAGTAATAATACTGATATATGAATGTATTTAGGTTCAATGTGTGATCATTTCTGTGAAGTTTGGTGATGATTGACATTAGCATTATCAAGTTATAAGGCATTACTGGTGTACTTTAACTGAAAAAAATGTTCAAAAAAGTAGTTTAAGTTTGGGCTCCAGCTAAGGCCCTGCCCTATGACGAAAACTCATAGTTTGCACAACTTTCAATCGCCAAGTTGTCAAGAATCAGCAAAGAAAATCTGGAGTTAATCAGATGAAATCCCTCAGAGAAGTCTGTTAAAATATGAAACTTGTGAATCAACCAAAAATGCCAAAATTTGACAATTAGCTGTTTGTTGTGCTCTTCCTGTTCATTTTAGAGGACGGTCCCAAGAGCCTTTTTCTTTCATCTTATTATGAAACATATGTGTACCAATTTTCATGCATGTAGCTCTTACCCAGTGGCCTATCACATGTTTGGGACTTGATGGACGAGGGCCCCCAAGTTAGCGATTCATTCAATAGATGCAATAGGGTCCTAGCCAAATGAGGTCCGTGCTTGGGCCCCAAATATGCTTCAAAGCCAGACACTGAACCAGAGCTTAGGGTGTCAGTGTCACAGCTGCATCCCAGACTGAAGAAGATCTGTAGCCTTGATCTTAAGTCTTCATTGCCAATTCTCATGTTGCAATGACGACATTGTGATAAACTGCGTAGTCCCAGTAAATGACAGAAAATCTTTAAAAGAAACAAAAGCATGATGTTAGAAGTAGAAACTTTTCTTCAGTTATCTTTGATAAATTTGCTTCATTTTCAGTCCCAAAGCTAGTGTTGACATTATAGGGTTATAGGGTTGTCTGTCTCTCTTCCTTCTCTCATCCCATCATTTTACATTTCACCTCTCATCAAATGTTTTTAAAAGCTTTGCCTCTTTAAAGGAACAGAAAGCTTTCATATAAACCACAGGGTAGATGTATAAATTATGCTGTCATTCTTCGCAGCGGCCTGCCGTCGTCGCCGCGGCCCCCCCTCCCTCCTTCTCCCTGCGTGTATCTGCGTCCCATCACTGAAAGCACTCTGAGTCATTTCCCAGCAACAGCAGTAAAATACAATCATATACAAGGTCCACCGTCAAAATTGCTGTTGCCATGGTAACAGCCGGAGCAAGTGAGTCTAGGGGAACAAAATACAGGAATGATCTCTCTTTTATATCGGGGTTATCTGATCCAGTCGCTTCGCATGGTCACACTAACAGAGCAGGACTTCTACTGCACTTCTTTACTGCTCATGTTTGTATCTAAAGAATCGTCAAAATGCAGCATTGAAGAGGCAGTGAGCCTTTTTATTTTAACTGTTTGGAAGGAATTCAATATTAATTTAATGCAGATTAAACCCTGCTGCATACTGAGCCAAGAAATACCACAAAAACAGAGCACAATACTCCTGAATCCAGTAGGCGGTGCAAGTTTATTACATCTACAAATGAGTTTTTCAATGTATGATGATGTTATTTCAAACATGCAAGTTGACTCCCCTGTCTTTGTGTAGGGATTCTTCAGCCCTTTTCATACATGTACTCCAGCAATTTCTGGAGGACAGCTTGCACAAAAAAAACCTCCAGAGTGCACCGCATGAGATGTCTTTTCATATTTATCTGTGGGTCATTAACACTTTTTGAACGTTTATGTCAAGGGGTAGACGTAGGTGGGGCAAAGGTTGGCAATTGCCAGGGGCTCCAAGGTGTCTAAAGATATATATATAAGATGCAAAGAGTGATGGAGAGGAGCTCTGGCTCAAAAGCTAGCTCCAAGTCCCTTCAAAACCTCAAAATGTCATGTAAATTACAGTTGGATACATCCATAGCTGTATTAAAACAATGACATTAATAGTGCATGAATGTGAAAAATATTTGCTTGTGGCAAAACAATGAGTATTACAATTGTCAGAATGCATAGATTTCTATTATCATAAGTTTCACCTGGGTTAAAGACTTGTTAGAATAAAACCCCAGTTCCATAAAAGCTGGGACACCATGCAAAATGTAAAAAAAACAATGCAATAATTTGCAAACCTCATATAAATCAAATCTTATACACAATAGAACGAAAACAACAGTTTAGATGTTGAAACTGAGCTATTTTACCACTTCGTTAAAAAAATTTAAGCTTATTTCAAACTTGTTAGCAGCAACATGTCTCAAAAAAGTAGGGACAGGGCAGCAAAAGGATGGAGAAATAAGTGGTACTAATAAGAAACAGCTAAGAGGAGCTTTTTGCAACTAATTTGGTGAATCGGCAACAAGTCAGTTACATGACTGGGTATAAAAGGAGCCTCTTAGGGAGACAGATGTTCACTTTTTTGCATAAAGCTGTTTAAAGATTTTGGAACAATTTTAGAAAAATGTTCCTCAATGCAAAATTGTGAAAACTTTGATTATCCCATCATCTACAGTCCATAATATCATCAAAGGATTCAGAAAATCTGTAGAAATATCTGTGAGAAAGTTAATATTGATTGATATACTTGGGATCTTGGGCCCTTACTACCTTAAAAACAGGCATGATTCTGGAAATCACCGCATGGACTCAGGAACATTTCCAAAAATAAATGTCTGTCAAAACAAATGCAAGTTAAAGCTGTATCATGCAAAGAAGTAGCCATATGTGAACCTAATCGTCTTCTCTGGGCCGAAGCTTATTTAAAATGGACTGAGGCAAAATGGAAAACTGTTCTGTGGTCACATTAATCAAAATTTGAAACTATTTTTGGAAACCACATATGCTGTGTCCTGTGGACTAAAGAGAAGAGGGACTATCCAGCGTGTTATCCTGGCACAGTTCTAAAGCCTGCATGTCTGATGGTATGGAGTTGCATTTGTGCCTATGGTGTGGGAGGCTTACACATCTGGAAAGACACTGTTAATGCTGAAAAGAATAAAGTGGTTTTAGAGCAACATATGTTCCCTTCTACACAATGTCACTTTCAGGGTAGCCTTGCAAATTGCACATGCATGAATCACAACAGCATGGCTTCACAGTAGAAGAGTTGAGGTCTTGAACTGGCCACCCTGCTGTCCAGACCTTTTACCAGCAGAAAGCATTTGGAGCATAATAAAATGAAAAATAGGACAACATTCCTCTCCCACAACTCCAGAAACTGGTCTCCTCACTTCCCAGACTGCTTCAAATTAAAAGGGGATGCTTCACAATGGTAAACATGGCCCCGTTCCTACTTTTTTGAGATGTGTTGCTGCCGTCAAATTCAAAATGGGCTAAAACTTTTTCATGAAATGTTAAAATGTCCCAGTTTCAACATCTGATATGATTTCGTTCTATTGTGAATAAAAATATAGGTTTATGAGGTTTGTAAATCATTTCATTCTGTTTTAATGAACATTTTACACAGTGTCCCAGCTTTTTTGGAATTGGGCAGGGGCCCTTCAAATAGATTTCAGAGAGTAATTAGGCCAATATTCTGTTGTCACATTTGATACAGGGCAATCAGAGCAACAGAGCATATGATGGTGTAGGTGTACATGACCACCGGGGAGTAAACTACAAACAAAATCAGTAGGCTATTGTTATCATCGTTCACTATCAGTGGAGCTAGTTGGTAAATCAAACTCTTGCAGAAGCCAGTCAGGAGAAGTGCTTTCAGTGCAGCTCTTTGCTCTTCTTTTAGTGAAGAAACGTCCCGTTCTGATCAAACTGCCGCTATAGCTACATCCAGGCTAGACTCTTCCCAGGCCACCATTGTTCACAGGCTTGCAGTTGCTTTAACTAAACCACACCCTTAGCTTTCTCCCCTTTGGCACTGGTTGGTTCTGCCATTCTCTGACTGAGATCAAGCATATCAGCTTGAAACTTTGCAGGATGACAGACATGGAATCTGGTCAATCTGCCTTGCAGGACTATCTTAAATCTTGTTTAATTGCTGTTTCAATGCATGCATTTAAAAAAAGTAGAAATGTCCAGCAAAGCTGTAATGTCTGAATAAAAGCCACTGATGATTCCTGATGCGAGGAACTTAAAAGGTCGTCCCATTTCCTCAGGTGGAGATTTAACTACCACCCGTTATAACTGCTTTGAAGGACGAGGAGGCACTCCAAACATGGGGTAGAGGTAAAAGTTAGAGCAGTGACTGAGCCTTTAAGTCATACCTTGACACTTTGCTCTGTGTTTTCCACAACAGAACTTACTCACTTCTCTTGCTTCTCTGTACTTTATTTTCCTCTATCCATTCTGTCCCCACTTATTTTATGGAAAGATGCAAGATTCAAAAGATGGCTGGCTTTTTGTCAGTTGGCTCTGTGGTGAGCTTGGATTTTGATCAAAGTAGGTTTGGCTCTCTTCATGCAAATTTTAACTGAATCACTGTTTTAATGAGTCCTAAATCTTTCATCAGACGCTCAGAATAACCTGCACACAGATGAAAGATACAGATAGGTAAAGCATAGCGGCCTTCAAAGACGTTCTTCCCTGGGTTTTGATTTAAACCTTCAAAACTAGAGAACTTGATTTTTCATGGTAAATGGACTTGTGTAGGATTTAGGCGGTTTAATTACAGAAATGTTAAGCTGTTAAAGTGTATTTCAAGTGTTTTCTCAACAAATGTGTTTAAGTTACCTTAGATCACCTTTAATTTTATCATAAAAGCCGAGATTAAAAAGCAGAGAGTTAAAACATCTGCAGGTTTCCTACATCCCCTACGGCACAAATTGGTCTTGTTAGATAACCATTATTTTAAAATCATAATAAGTAGTAGATGTAATAAATAGCTTTAAATTCTGAAATCCTGTATTGAGGACATACAAGAAGTTAATTAAAGCAAACAACATTTCTCCACCTTGATTGGAGTCCACCTAAAACGATTGGACATGGTTTGGAAAGGTAACATCTCTCTATAAAAGGCCTCACAGCTGACAGTGTTAGAGCAAAAATCAAGCTATGAGGTCAAAGGAACTGCCTGCAGAGCTCATAGACAGGATTGTTGACAGGTGCAGATCTGGGGAAGGTTACAAAAATATCTCCTGCACTGAAGGTTCCCAAGAGCACAGTCTAACGGAAGAAGTTTGGCACAACCGTGACTTCCAAGAGCTGGTTGCCCGGCCAAACTGAGCAAGGGGAGAACGGTCTTCATAAGAGAGGTGGCAAAGAACCTGAAGGTCATTCTTACTGAGCTCCAGAGATCCTGTGTCTGAGGGGATAGGCATCGCTTATCACCTGCCCAATAACATCCCAACAGTGAAGCATGGTGGTGGCAGCATCATGCTGTTGGGGGTGTTTTTCAGCAGCAGGGATTAGGAGACTGAAAAAGACTGGAGGCTGTGATATGTCAGTTTTTCATTTATAAAAAAAGTTTGCAAAATTTTCTAAAATTCTGCGTTCACTTTGTCATGATGGGATTCTGAGTGTAGATTAATGATTTTTTTTTCTACTGTAGCATCAGACTGTGACTTAACAAAATTGAAAAAGTGAGGTGGATCTGAATACTTTAGAAATGCACTGTAGATGGTGGTCAAAGTAGGTAAAGCAGTCAAACCTTCACAGTCGAATTATTTAACTCTGTTGAAAAAAAATGTAAATTTTCATTTTGTCTGAAATTGGGACATGCATACATAATTGGTTGGTCAGTTGGATAATTGGTGGGCCAGGCGAGGCCAAACATTTGGTAATCAATACCTTTCAATGATCCCCTTTAAGATACAGGACTGTATAAAATATGGACACAAACACAGAGGTTTCTTAAAGGGATATTTCAGTATTTTTCAGTTGAGTCGTATTAGGCACATAGCAGCAGTAGTGGCATTAGCCTCCAGTGATTTCAGTGAGCAGCACTCCTTCAAGAAGGACTTGCTGGTTGTACCAGCCAGGAAGCTGGGTTATACAGCATAACAGATAGTTACAATTTCTCTGTGGAAATTAGTGAGTTTTTTGGTAAAACTGGGCCATAAAACAATGTTGACTCAAATATATGCACAATCAAAAAATTTTTGAAGCATTTAATTTTATACCTAGAAAACCTCTGTGTTTTTGTAACTATTCTGCAATGCAATCTCCAGACCTAAACGCTCTAAAGCATGCATTTTACCAGTCTCCTCTTTGACTAAAGAGGAGACTGAAGGAAGTCACCCCCCAAAACAACAAAGAAGTTCATCAGGGGCAAGAAGTGGAAAGTTTTAAACTGGCTGAATCACTCTCCAGATATTTAAACCCCATAGAGCATGCCTTTTACCTGCTAAAGTGGAGAGTGAAGAAAATAACCCACAAAACAACAAAGGAGTTCATCAGGGGCAATAACTGGAAAGTTTTAAACTGGCTGAATCACTCTCCAGACTTAAACCCTATAGAGTATGCATTTCACCCATAAAGTGGAGAGTGAATGAAGTAACCCCAAAACAACAAAGAAGTTGAAGGAATCTGCAATTTTTCAAGTTATATGATCACAGTAGGTGGAGAGAGGATGATTAGGAGTAAGTTTTTAGCAGTTTGTTAGAGTAACGCTTGAATTCAGAAAGGTTGGTTTAAATTAAGTTATATTAAAGGTGATTACAACCGCTTTAATTCAATCATAAAGTACTTTTGTGTAGCCTCACTAAGGCCATGAGAGTAAAGACAAAGGCTTGAAGTTAAGAATGACAAATGACCTTGGCATGCTGCTTAAAGACAAACTCATCTGAGAGGCATCAAAGCAGAAATCTGCACACTTACATGTGCTTTTACATTTCCTACTACGTCCACCGAAGTCCAATTTCAGCCACAGCAGTGTCTGCATTAAACAACAAAGGATGTGTGTTGTCATAATGAGTTAAACATTAAATTAATAACACACACAACATGATATTTTAGTTCTATTCTGTTTCTGTTTCCCTGTAGACTTCATTTCCTGTGGTGTGTGAGTTTTGACATTGTGTGATGTTTTCCAGCACAGTTTTGCACATGATGGGGGAAAATAACAAATGGATTCCCAGAAAACAGATGTGTTTGAGTAAGAGCCCAAAAAAGCCCTGAGAAAATTAGATCCATCACCCTGTTGGAATTTAGATGCTTCATACAAAAGCAAAGCATTAGGGATCAGAGTTTCTGATGGAGAAGAGTGAACTGGGATGTTACTCTTACCACAGTGCTATCATAGGCCATAAAAACATCAGTATAGCTAATATGGGGTCACACATTGGTTTGTGGCCGTCTATTTTGAGGCTTCAAAGTCAGCATTGTGACTTTTGCTATGTTTGTTTTGTTGCCAGATTTGTGGAAAGTTGCAAAGACTCATTTAAGCCTTCTTTAAAACATAGATGTGCAAAAATAAAGAAGATGATACAACTCATGAGTATGAACAGAAGGCTTCCCATACCTGTATGTGTAAGGTAGGGCATAACTGAACCACAAGAGGTTGGCCAACCCTAAATTGCCACAGCCTTACAGTATGCTTATTTGACCCTACACTCTTGCACATATGGGTATAGAATGATCCACATAGATCCATATAATCATGTTTATGCCCTTGCAGCTTGCCTGTAAATAAATAGATGGATGTATGAAAATGAATATCACATGGCATTAGAATTAAACAGTCTATCTGGTGTATCAGGTTCATACAAAAGAACATACATTTTACCTGCTAAAGAGGAGGCTGAAGGGACTAACCCCCCAAAACAAAAAAGGAGTTCATCAGGGGCAAGATGTGGAAGGTTTTAGACTGGCCCGTTAAATCTCCAGACTTGAACACTAAAGAGCATGAATTTTACCTGCTAAAGTGGAAACTGAAGGGAGTAACTCCCCAAAAAACAACTAAGGAGTTCACCGGGGAAAAGACGTGGAAGAACTCAGAACAGCCAAGTCAATCTCCAGACTTAAAACTCTATAGAGCATGCATTTTACCCTCTACAGAGGGAACTGAAGAAAGTAATGCCTTAAAACAACAGGGGAGTTCATCATGGGCAAGAAGTGGAAGGTTTGAGACTGGCCAAGTCAATCTCCAGACTAAAACTCTACAGAGTATGCATTTTACTTGCATAAGAGGAGAGTGCAGGAAGTAACCCCCCAAAAACAACAACAGAGTTCATTATTCGCAAGAATAGGATGGTTTAAGACTGGCCATGTCAACCTCCAGGCTTAAACCCTACAGAGCATGCATTTTACCTGCTAAAGTGGAGAGTGAAGCACAAAACATCCAAAATAACAGTAGAGTTCATTAGGGCAAGGAATGGAAGGGTTTAGACTGGCCACGTCATCCTCCAGACTTAAACCCTACAGAGCATGAATTTTACCTGCGAAAGTGGAAACTGAAGGAAATAACTCCCCAAAAAACAACTAAGGAGTTCACCAGGGGAAAGACATGAAGGAATTTAAAATAGTCAAGCAAATCTCCAGACTTAAAACTCTATAGAGCATGGATTTTATCTGCTACAGAGGAGACTTAGGGAAGTAATGCCCCAAAACAACAAAGGAGTCCATCAGGGGCAAGAAGTAGAAGGTTTCAGACTGGCCGAGTTAGTCACCAGACTAAAACCCTACAGAGCCTGCATTTTACCTGCTAAAGAGGACAGTAAAGGATGTAACTCCCCAAAACAACAAAGGGGTTCATCAGGCACAAGAATTGGAAGGTTTTAGACTGGCCACGTTATCCTCCAGGCTTAAACCCTACAGAGTATACATTTTACCAACTAAAGAGGAGACTGAAGGAAGTATACCCCAAAACAACATAGGAGTCCATCAGGGGCATGAAGTAGAAGGTTTCAGACTGGCCAAGTTAGTCGCCAGACTTAAACCCTACAGAGCCTGCATTTTACCTGCTAAAGAGGACAGTAAAGGATGTAACTCCCCAAAACAACAAAGGGGTTCATCAGGCACAAGAATTGGAAGGGTTTAGACTGGCCACGTTATCCTCCAGACTTAAACCCTACAGAGTATACATTTTACCTCCTAAACAGGAGAATGAAGGAAGTATACCCCAAAACAACAAAGGAGTTCATCAGGGGCAAGAAGTGGACGGTTAATACTGGCCCAGCCAATGGAAAAGTTTGGTGATGTCAGTGGGTCACAGGCTTGATGCAGTTGTTGCAAGTAACAGATTTGTAACTGAATATGAAGTCTTTTTCACTTTTATCTGTTTTAGTTATGTTCCAATACTGTTGCTCAAATAAAAAAATGGCATTCTGTGTCTGAATATTGTTATTTCCTACATTGTGTATCATGTAGCTACCCAGAAATAAAAGCTGAAATGTTGATCTCTTGTCTAATAGTACTCTTTTGATGTCAGACCCCTTTTTTAAAAGAAATATGCAATAATTTTTTTGATGGGGTACTATGTGAAGGGGTCTGGATACTTCCTGAACATATGTTATATTGCTTTTTTATCCTAAAAATGACAATTTTAGATTTTAATTGCATCCAGCGTTTTGTCTTCATTGCCCTCCCCTAGAAGTAAGAGCTGAATTTATTTTTTAAGGACTTTTTTGGCAGGAACAAAGACAAACTTTGGCTGCCCAGCATGTTGCGTTCACTGTTTCTGGTTCATGCTCATGCCAACTTGAATGAGGAGGATTTTACAGTCGAACATAAAATTCAAGAGGTTTAGCGTTTTATTACAGGACATTAAATGTTAAAAAGACCGCTTTCTTTGAGCTCGAGGAGGATTGGATGACGTCTTCTCAGGAATATTTAATAAGGACATGACCCCGTTCCCTGGTGGACGCTCGTGCACAAACATGCCCACTGTGTATGACCCAGACATGACTGTCTTCATGCTGCAGGCTGGACTCATGTTCCTACCATCACTGCATTGGTTGACGTAAAATGGCACGTCCCCCTCTGAAATGCAACATTAAAAAAAAATCAAAAATGGACCCGATAACTTTAACAGCGGGGTAGGAAGAGAGAGAAAAAAGCGTGTGGCTGCGGT
This sequence comes from Cheilinus undulatus, assembly GCF_018320785.1. Lineage (NCBI taxonomy): Eukaryota > Metazoa > Chordata > Actinopteri > Labriformes > Labridae > Cheilinus > Cheilinus undulatus. The sequence continues at coordinate 6,789,667 of NC_054881.1, read as the reverse complement.
CGATATTAAAAACATGCAGAGGGAGACAAGCTCGGGGCCTTCCAGAGTCAGGAAAAAGACTTCGGAGAGCTGCAGACAGAGGATGGGTATGGCATTTCTATTTTCCCTCTGCCCATTGATTTGTATATGAAAACATAGCGCTTTTATTCTCCCCCCTTCTGGGCTCTGCTTCTGAGTGATCAGCTGATGAAGAGACTAGCAGCTCGCCGCTATGCTGGCTTGCTAATTCTCTCCCCCACAGCTGCAGCCGATCCTGATAACCAGCCTGCTGATTGCAACCAGGTAAATATCCTCCTCCATGTCCTGTTTCTTTTTTTTCTTCCAGGCTCAGGATTCAGCCAGGCTAGATCGCATGGGAAGAGAGGAAGAGATGGATAAAATGTGTGTGTAGGGGGGGGAAGAGAGTGTCTGTGAGCTTCTATGTGTGTGTGTGAGAGAGAGAGAGGGAGAGCAGAGGGGGGGGAGAGAGGAAGAGGGAGTGTGTAGGTGTGTGTTGTAACAGATGAGAGGGAATCTTTGCCAGATTAGTCAGGAGAAAGGCACAAGCATGGAGCATCACAGCCTTCCTCTCACACATGCACAGACAGCGAGGCAGGCTCTCAGCTGCGTCTTACATCTCTGAGGATTACCCTCTATCCCTCCAGTATTCCTCTGGAACGATTGCAGCCCCTCAGAGAGAGAGTAGCGGGGCTTTCAAAGCCCACATTTTGAGCCGAGCGATCATGAGCAGCCTATTGTTGCCTCCACTCAGTCAATAATCTGCCATGTCTTTTCCTTTGCAGCTGCAGCCATGCTTCATTTTTTGTGCATCTGCATCACATTCACCTTCATCTTTATAGCTTTATTAATATTTTGCACTTATAATGCTGCATGTTCATGCTCCTATTCCTTTCATAAGTGTGTGCAATATCGATAATCCAGCATGCTTTCATTCCTGTCCTTGAGAAATACATTTTTTACAAGCGCATGCCCAATTTATTATATGATATGAATGCTGCTGTGTGTACTGTATGAGCCTGTATGATTGATGCATCAATATTCTGCTCGGATTGGATAGCATGCTTTTTCTGTTTCCTCCCTCCCTCCTTTCTCCAGACGGGGATGCTGCTGCTGCTGCTAGAGCTGCTCTTGCTGCATGCATACTCATGTTTCTGGCCTCTAATTGCCTTTGTGGAGAACACAGTGGTTGCAGCAGACATTCAAAAATGAAGCGACGAAATTGTGGAAAAGACTGAAGATGCTGCAAGCACCGATGTCTGTGTAAAATCATCTTTTTATCTCCTTTTTTTGGTTTAAAATGGGCTAATGTGTTGCATTATTACCCTTAAAAGATACAGCTTCTCCAAATGTGTTCTCATCTCGCTGTGCATTTAAAATAATACACCCAACCATAATCATCCCGCATCAAAGCCTGCAGATAAAATAATCTGCCCTAAATTTGCAGAGACAGCACAGGCAGTGAGGTCGCTTCCGTTCATGCAAATTCAAACGCTACTGTGGCAGAAAAATAAACCACTCTTCTTTTATTTGACTGCAAAATCATACTCCTAAATTCTGAAAGCGTCAACTCCAAGCAATACTGCCACAGAGTGGCTTAATTTGAAGATTTTAGACGTAAAGCTTGCTGTCTGGAGTGCTTCAGGTTTCTGTCTTTGCAGCAAATGGATGTTAAAATTCTGCATGAGGCATCCAAACTAAAAAAAGCAAGTCAAACGCTAAGTTTAAAATCAAAATCAGCGACAGTTTGTTGTTAAACCCACTCCTTAGCTCTTATAATTGTGAGTTATTACAGGGCTAAGCCAGCATTATGTGCACCATACCTGCTTTTTCATCCACTCTGCTTCTGTAACTTTGAGATTTTTTCAGTTCTTTATTCTTATCATTGTCTCTCCTTGCAGCCTGAGGCTCTAGAGAACGGTTCCCTGGAGGAGATGGAAGAGGACATCAGTCTGAAAAAGCGTAAAAGTGATCAGCCTGGGGAGAAAGAGCTGCAGGGCACACAGGAGACGGGTGAAAAGGTCAAAAGGAAGCGAGGACGCCCGCCTGCTGAGAAGTTGCCTCCGAATCCACCTGAACTCACCAGGACGCTGAGCACGCTGGTAGATATGGTCATCAACTACAAGGATGGGTAAGTTCAACAGCAGGTCGACTGTGTTATGATACTAGGATGCAACAGCATTAGAGCTAAGGCATCAACGAGGAGAGGAAAAGAACTTCTACTTATTGTAAAGATATCACATTACTCTCTAGGAGCATTAATATTTAAATTGCCTTGAAATACTATGACAAATTATAGTGTCTTAATGCTCCTGTATTTTTTTTTTACTATTTAGCTTAGACAGAAAATGACTAAAATAATGACAGGTCTGTCGGCGACGATGCATTAATGGCCAGTAATTGAGTGCATGCATTTTCTCTAATTGCGATTAATTGCACAGCCTTCCCCTGTGGTCACAGTCGTGTAGCATAAGTCCACCATTGTCCTCAGTGTTGCTCTTGCTTTAAAAACTCAGCTCAGCGGACAAGTTAAAAGTGATCTGCACATGAAGTGCCTGTAAAAAGAATTCACCCCATTGGAGGTTTTACCCTTTCATTGATTTCATAAATCAAGCCATAGTTCTCTCGCAGATTGAATAAGACTGTCCTCCAGAATTTTCCTATATTTTGCTGCCTTCCAGGGCCAGCTACTGAGAAGCATCCCCATAGCATAATGCTACCACCATGCTTCACAGAGGGGATGGTATGTTTGTGTTGATGAACAGTGTTTAATGTCTTGTCCAATGGCAAAAAAACTCCATTCTGGTCTCAGCAGACCAAAGACAATTTTTTTCCACTTGACTGTGGATTTAATCTGAGTTTTCTTCAACAGTGGCTCTCTCTTTCCCACTCTCCCACAAAGCTTTGACTTATGAAGAGCCCAGGCAACAGTCGTTGACTATTCTCTTTCATTCACGCTTACTCAGTTTATGAGGACATCCTGATGCAGGCAGATTTACACGTCCAGTATTCCTTCCATTTCTTGATGACGCACTTAACTGAACTCTTGGGGATGTTCTGTGCCTTGCAATTTTTTTTTATCCATCCCCTGACTTGTACTTTCAACAACCTTTTCTCTGAGTTACTTGGAGTGTTCTTTTGTCTTCTTGGTGTAATGGTAGCCAGGAATGCTGATTAACCAGTGACTGGACCTTCCAGACACAGGTGTCTTCATAGTACAATCACTTGAGACACATTCACTGCACTCAGGTGATCTACATTTCACTAATTATGAGACCAATAGCACCAATTTTAATAATTGTGGTCAGTCTCTCAAGAAGAATATTATGAGAAATGGAGGTAAAGGCTGCACTAACATTTGGGGTTCAGCTGCTAGATTATCTAGATGGATCTACAGGAAGTCAGCATGCTAATGTGCAAATAAGTGCAAAAATGAATGGCTGAAAGACTGAATAATATTTATCATGCAGGTTTTGTTGACATGTTTGTTCAGTGTTTATTAGTGCTAAATATCTTATGTCCTGTCTGAAGAGATGCTAGCAGCATGCTAGCTGAGAACAGTCTGGGTACCACGTGATTGCACTTTATGATTCTCTGCGTTATTGACTGTATGCTATATAGATATGTGTCCACATATGAATTGGACTGAGGTTGTTTTTGCCTTTGCAATGTGAATGTAGCCCCACAGATTAAGAGTTTGTGGAAAATGACATTTTATCACTGCAGACAACAATTAGATAAATTCATTTTCTTAGGACAAGTCTAAAAAATTTCCACAAGACAACAGGGACATGTTCTGATTTCTCTCAAGATGATGAAATGAACCCTGACTGTTTTGCAAAATGCATTTTTACCAGTCATGACCACTCTAGGCCTCCATAAATGTCAACCATGCTCCTAAATAATGATCAAATACTTTCTTGATAAAATTATATTAAGTGAAATATGTCTCTGTTTTCCAGGTTGGGTCGTCAGATCAGTAAAGGCTTTGTGCAGCTTCCCTCTAAGAAGGAGGTACCTGAGTACTACGAGCTGATCCGGAAACCTGTGGACTTCAGGAGGATCAGGGTATGCGTCGTTAACAACACTCCAACTCACATACAGAATTAGCAGTGTCTTAAACTTACAGTATGAAAATTCCATCACCTAAGGCTCTCAATAAAAACCACAATGCTGTAAATCAGGGTATAAATTTTCAGATCTACAGGGAAAACAGGAATTATTTAAACATTAGCTTCATGAGCAATAAATCTTCTGTAAAAAGTTACGTTTACAATCCCCAATTCCAAAAAAGTTGGATTTTTAACATAAAAACAGAATACAGTTGGAAATCCTTACAGCACAAAGACAAGATAGTTAATGTTCAAACTGATCTAAATTATTTTTTGGAAATACAAACACATTCTGAATTTGATGCCTTGTCTTTTAAAACAGTTGGGACAGGGGCATGTTTGCCACTGTGTTTCATCACTTTTTCTTCTAACAACACTCTGTAAGCATCTGGGGACTGAAGACACTCACTGTTGAAGTGTTGAAAGTGGAGTTCTTTACCATTCTTGCTTGATGCTCATCTTAAGTTGCTCAACCATGCAAGGTCTCCATTGTCGCATTTTTTCTGCTTATAATACATAATCCATTTTCAATGGGAGACAGGCCCTGCCCTCTTTCACTGTGAAGCCATGCTGTTGTAACTAGTGCAGAATGTGGCTTGGCATTATCTTGCTGAAATAAGCAGAGATGTCCCTGAAAAGACGTCCCCTGGATGGATTAAAAATTGTATGCACCTCACAGTGTTGATAGTGCCTCCACAGATGTGCAAGTGACCCATACCATTGGCACTAATACAACCCCCCACATCATCACAGATGCTGGCATTTGAGCTTTACAGTCTGGATGGTCCTTTTCCTCTTTAGCCTGGAGGACTATTATTTCCAAAACAATCTAAAATGTGGACTTGACAGACCACAGCACACTTTTCCACTTTAGGCCACTCCATCTCAGATGAGCTCGGGCTCAGAGAAGTTGGCAGCGCTCCTGGATGTTGCTGATGTATGTCTTTCTCTTTGCATGGCAGAGTCTAAACTTACATTTGTAGATGCAGTGATGTGCTATGTTAGCTGACAGTGGTTTTCTGGAGTGATTTAGAGCTCATTTTATAATATCCATCACAGAATGATGCTGATTTTTGGAGATTTCTCCAGATTCTCTGAATCTTTTGATGATATTATGGACTGTGGATGGGGAAATCTCTAAATTCCTTGCAACTACACGCTGAGGAATGTTGCTCTAAAACTGTTGGACATTTTGCCTACAAAGAGGACAACCTCATGCCATCACTGACTGCAAAACTTTGTCTTTCAGGAGTGTCTCTGATAAACCCAATCATGGTACTATCACCTGTTACCAATTAACCTACTCACCTGTTGAATGTTCCAGGTGTTTCTTGAGCATTCCACAACTTTCCCAGGCTTTTCTTGCCCCTGTTCCAGCTTTTTTGGAACGTGTTGCAGGTATAAAATTTAGTGGGTGTGTGCATATCCAAAAAATAGTAAAGTTTACCAGGCATGAACATTTTTGCAAGTAAAAATAGGTTGAAAATTATTTGCAAATCACTGTATTCTGATTTTATCTACAATCTACAAAGCATCCCAAGTTTTTTGGAATGGTGGTTTGTGTATCAGACTGATAGCATGCCTTGGGAGCTCTTTTTTTAGAAGTCAACAAATCTATATTTTAAGAGAGTCAGGAGTTTGATTCTAGTGCCTCGGGCCTCAGTAACATGATGTAAATTGCTGTGGCACGGTCTTAAAGAGAGCTGTATGAAGATCAGACAAGAGTCTGCTGGAGTTACTGAACTTGAATTAGCAGAAATAAATTACAGAAGCTATCAGACTGAGGATTTGTTCTTTGTTGAAACTAACTTTTTGAAAAAAGCAATTCAGCTTTTTCCCAAAATGTTGAAATATCTCTGAGATGGGAGCCTCTGTAGTTATTAGGCTGGCTCGGTTTGTGTTTTGGGTATATATTTTCTTTTTTTCCTCTGTTTATCTTCTATTACTTGTAATTGTCACACTGAAGTTTTTGATATAAACCCTCTGCTGCACAGGAACGTGTCCGCAATCACAAGTACAGAAGTGTTGGGGATCTGGAGAAGGATATTTTCCTCCTGTGTCACAACGCTCAGACCTACAACCTGGAGGGATCCCAGGTGAACCCCGAGGAATTATTTCATTTGACAGCAGCGAAATTATTTTTCATAGCCTCTGTCACTTTATATTTATCTTGAATGTATTTGGATTCCAGTCTTGTTCTTGGTGGATGTTTGAGGGTGCATTTATGTGTCATTGTCTCTGTTTATCTCCACAGATCTATGAGGATTCAATTGTCATTAAGTCTGTTTTTGAGAGCGCCAGACGGAGAATCGTCACAGACGAGGAGCAGAAAGAAACCGTCAGCGCCGGGAACAGCGATAATGGCGGCAGAGCTGAAGACCAATTTGTTTCATCAGCAGGTGGGTTTTAAAAGTTAACATCAGGAAGGATTTTTATATAGGGGTAGAATTCGAATTGAGAGGAAACTTTTGTGATGTATGTCTATTTGCCTTTTTATAGCTTTTATTTATCCTTATTGTTTTAATCTCTTATCGTTTCGCTTTTATCTACTTTTTCATGCAGATTCACTCATATCGCTTCCTTGTTATTATTTATTCATATTTTACTTATTTTCTTCCACTACATATATATATTTTTAGTTCAGGTTCTTGGTCCCTTTTTGATAGCATAAAGCACACAGACATAGTGCAACAGGATTTTGGCTATGCTGGTATCCATTAAGGCTGTTTTTTGCAACTATAACAAGAAAAGCACCCGGAGAGCGCAGAACTCCACCATTTGCCCTATCTCCCAATAGTAAAGAATCCTTTTAGATGGAGATGGTGATCCAGATCACTCCCAAGATCTAAACAGTTCTTCCTTATGCCATTTCTGACATTTCCTGAAAATTTCATCAAAATCCATCCATAACTTTTTGAGTTATGCTGCTAACAAACTAACTAACAAACACTGCCGATCACATAACCCCCTTGGCAGAGGTAATAATAAACACTCTTGTTCCATGCTGGGATGTGTAATTAGATAAATAATGTCCTGATAACGTGCAGCGTTTACCTAGGAAGTGTTTTGTACTCATCATAGAACCATTTTTCTCCTTATATAAATAGATCTTTATTTTACTCTAAGTAGAAAGATTCCTTTTACTCTAAATAGTTCATTTTCTTTCTGCTGCCTTTCTATGAGGGAGGCTTGAGTTATCTATAAATATAAAACATAGTCTTCTGATACTAAAGAAAAAAATGTGACAAGTACCTAAGAGCAGAGCAGGATGAGAAAGTCAAGTTAAAGGAGTTTATTTCACAAGAACAATAGAGTCAACAATATATGCACAGAGAATAACATAAATGCTTCTTTTTTTTAGAATATTCCTAGGGCTTTTTGCCTTTATTTCGACAGGACAGCCGAATTAGTCGGATTAAAGCCACTTTAATCCGACTAATACTTAGACCCTAAGTGCACAATAGAGGACATCATTGCATTTTGACTTTCCTACAACACGGTAACAATTTCTGCATGCTATTCGAACTTTAGAGGTATTTGTCAAGGATTTTTATAAAAATTTCAAGTTATTTGCTTGGAATATCTGGAGAATTAATTTTGGGTACTTTGATGGGAATTTAAGGAACTCCTAAAATTTAGTGGATTTGATTGGAAATATGTAGAGGGGATTTTCTTTGAAATTTTCTTGAACTTTTAGGGAATTTGCTTGGATTATGGAGGAAACGTGTTTGAAATTTTTCCTTGGAAATGTGGGTGGAATTTAATTGTAAATTTCTGTTAATTTTCTTTGAAATTTTTAGGCAATTTTCTAGATTTTTTTCAGGAATTTTCTTGGGATTTTAGATGAAACTTTATGTAAATCTTTAGGCCTTTTCAGAAAAGCTAACTGAAGCATTTGGGGAATATTTGAGGAGATTTGGGGGAATTTTGAAAGAATTTTGAATTTTTACAGAAATTTATGGTGATTTATAGAAATTTTTTTATGTTTTGGGAATCCCTCATTATTTTAAAGGGAATTTTTTCCGAGATCTCCAGAACTTTTAGTCAAAATTTAGTTTATACTTGGCCTTAACTTGTTTACTTGATTCATTATAAGAAAAGGACTTTACTGTGTTTCTGAATGACTGATACCATTTCTTACTGTCTGAACAACCTCTTAAAAACTGGCCAAAACACACTTAAAATGTATACAAAATTTTAAAAATCTATATTTTGTGACTTAATACTAGTCTGACTGATAAATCAGAAATGAGTGAAACTAAAAATGAATTCCATATAAAGCTCAGGTCTCAGGAGGATATGAGCTCCCACTTCTCCTACTAAGTTAAACCGACGCACACATAAACATTTGACTGTGCAAAAAACTTTTGGGACAGTAAAGTGGGCACACACTACTCGATAATCCTGCTGATTGTCGGGCTGAATTCTCCCTTCTGACCAAAGTCAGCAAATGCCCGATTATCAGACGGTTTGCCTGATTATCAGACGGTTTGCCCGATTATCTGATGTTTTTTAAGATTATCTTGCCAGATTATTCTGTAGTGTGTGGTCTGTTAAGAGTGAAATTTTCCCTCTCTCACCTGATCTTGGGGGGTTCGACTCGAGATCGTAAATATTAAATATGTTTGATATTTACGACCAAAAATCCTGGAGTGTGTGGTGAGCACCAAGGACAGCCGAGCAGACATATGATGTGATATGGGGGAATAGACAATTGGGAAGTAGGCTGACTGAAGGAGGAAGTAAAATAACAAAACAGCAGATAGTAAACAGCAGCGCCAGTAAACTGGAAGCATAAAGTTTGATGGACAAAATTGAGGAGCAACTTGTTGATTTGTGGCAACAAAACGAGTGTTTGACAACATGTACTGTAAAATATACCAAGGACTAACAAGGGAGGGAGATAGACCAAGACGGCAACTGTAATGGACTTACCATGCTAACAACTAACTCCAGTGGCTTCTACACTCTAAAGCACTAATCATCAGCCCTGAGTCCACATCAGGCCCCCCCAAAGCTTCCTGGCCAGCCCCTGAAAGATCATTAAATTCAGAAAAGGAGGAAAGGACGATTTTAAGACTATCCTTTTGCTTTAAATTTCTGCAGCTGTTAAATCCATCCCACAAACAATTAACACTAAAATAGTTTTAGAATGACTAACCATCTGATCTGTTTGTACAGAAATTTACTGTCAAAATTAGTTGATATTTAAAAAATGGTTGCAAAAATTGGCAGAAAAAGTTGTGAAAAGAGGTTAAAATGTGTCCAAAAAAAATCATAAAGGAGGAAAAAAGGGGCAAAAGGTATCAAAAATTGGTTACAAATGACAAAAAATAGTGTAAGAAAGTAAAGAAAATGGGTTGAAGAGTTGCAAAAATTGAACAGTGGCAACAATTGATAATAGAGTGGCACAAGGGGGATAAAACATGCAGAAAAAGTGGTTTAAAGGGGGGTCAAAATCTTTCAAAATTTGTGTTAATGAGGCAAAAAGGGGCAACAAGTATCAACAATGGGTTTAAAGTGGGAAAAAATTGTTTTAAAGTTGCAAAAATTGTTGAAAAAAATGTAATAAAAGGGCTTAACAAGTGGCAGAAATAGAAGAAAAGGGGCAAAAATGGATAAAAGAGTGGCACAAAGGGAATAAAACATGCAGGAAAAGTGGTTCAAAAGTGGTTAAAATCACACAACATGTGGGTTAAAGAGGCAAAAAGTATCAAAAAGGGCTTAAAAGTGACAAATTAGTTAATATTGGTGCTAAATGACAATCAGGGAGGGCCCATTCTCTTGGGTTTTCAGGGGTCTGTCTCTTTGTGGCCTGCTGCATTATAGATAATAGGGATAGATCTCACTGGTAATGATTAAAAATGTCCTGTAGTTCAAGGTAAAATACAAATACTACTGCAATAATATTTCAGTCAGAACAAAATGTTAATTTAATGTTTGTGTATTTGAAAGTCTGGCCCCCAGAGTTTCTGTTGAGACTAAATCTGGCCCTTTTGCAAATGTCCTTGATGACCCCTGCTCTAAAGTCACAGGCCAAGACTTTGATAGTCGGTGAACAGAATCTGTTAGTGTGTGGTGAGCTGAGGTGATCCTCTCGTTCACACATTACACAAACAAAACTGTGTGTCATGTGTCACGTAGAAAAAAATTGTTTTGATTTTAAAATTCCTTGTGTGTGTGGCAGGTTTAAGGCTTGTAGGTTTCGCTTAATGTAAACTAGACTCCAAAATGTAAAGATTTTATGGGTGCATTTTATTATGAATTAAACTGATATTGTATTACAAATCAGATTGTGAAAAATCACCTCTCACTAACCTCTGGTGAAAGTATTACTCCAGCAGAATTTCATCAGTGTTTTTGATCCAACTCTGGCAGCTTTCGGTAATAAATAAAATCAAAAAAGAGAGTAAATTTGACCGTTTTGAGAAAAATATTTGTAACTGGGGAAAATTACTTCCAGATTTTCCTGAATATAAAAGCAACATGCTTGCATGACTTTGGACTTTTGACCAGGTTAGTCTGGCCACACTCTACATGTTTTGGACCCCGACTTTAGGCCAGATTTGCTCCCTCGAATGAGCAATTCGTGGTTTGTTACAAAAAATTCTTTGACAAAACAATCCTAAATTGTGTGGTGTCCACACTATTGTTTTACTGCTACCTAAGAGTCAAAGCCTTGAATACCACCAGATGCTACGTAGCTTTACGGCTCATAAACATAACTATGCCATCATCTCAGCCTGGAATTCAGCCTCATTCTTTCTCTCACTTCTTGATTTTTGCTGCAACTATAACACACTAGAACAGCCAGATGAGAATTTCTATCACCCTCCATATATCTGTTTTTCCTCTGAATGATAAGGCCTCTTATATGGTTGGGATTATTTTACTTAAGCACTTTATTTATTTTATTTTATTTTATTTTATTTTATTTTATTTTATTTTATTTTATTTTATTTTACTTCATTTTTTTTTTCATATTTATTTTATTTTAAATGTATTATTATTATTATTATTATTATTATTGTTATTATTATTTATTTGTTGGATAATTTCTTCCTGTTTTGTTTTCTTTAACTTGCATTTATTGCTTTTACCCTTTATCAGTCTCAGTTTCCTCTGTTGTGAGTCTAAGCTCTTACCTCTTTATTGTTCTTGGTCTTTAGAGTTCTGAGCTTCATATGTTCTTGTCTTTTTTGGGTTCTTTTACTTGTGCTTGTATTTCTGATACTCTATAAAGCCTTGTTTAAAAAAAAAGATTTTTAACATAGGTTTTATTGTATTTCTTACTGTTATTATTCATTTTATTCCCTTTCGAACCAGTGAAACCATCACCGGTCCAGCCAAAGAAGGACGAAAAGGAGGAAAGTAGCAAAAACACCAGTGAGAAGAGTCTCCACAGTAATTTAGACAGCGACGAGGATCTAGAGGATAAAACCACCAAAGATGAAGGCTGAACTCATAAACCTTCCCATGTTTTTTTTTGTTTTGTACTCTGGTTCGTATATGTTCTCCTCCGCTTCCATTTCAACTGATTTGCCATTTTCTAAAACAAAAATACAAAAATACACTCTGAGAAAGGTCCTAATGGATCCGTTTTTATACATGACTCATGTCTTGCTGCACATCGTGGTCTTTTACAATCATTTCTGTTTTTCTCTGCCTTAGTCTCTGTGATAGCTTCTGCAAATATTCTATAAATCCCCGATTTCACTGACTGTTTTTAACCCATACATTTGATTGTATGAATTGCCTTCATACCGTCTGTGTTGGAGCATGAATATTTCTCTTGAAGCTGATGTTGATAAGTTGGAGCTGGAGGTTTGAAGCACATGAGAAAGTCTTTTTGAAGAAAATATTAAGAAATGAAGACTAAAAAAAATCTCTAGTTTCATTTTAGAGATGATACTTTCTCGATAAATGTGGAAGTACGGCGTGAAAGACAAATTTTATTACACATGTAGTACATTTGTCTGTTTTTGATACTCGATGGAAAAGTTTGGGTTGAATCAAGGGTACTCTAGTTCAACATTTTTATCCCTTGTGCTACAGTATATTCACATATTGTACAGTTTGTGTGAAAAGTAAGTAAAAAAATAACCTTTTCATTTACTCTCCTGGTTGTTTGGGAGGTTGGAAGACGTCGTTGTTGAGACAATCCCTGGAAACATGTATCACTTAAACACTTGGGAAATAAATTTTACCAAAAGGTCACACTGGGTGGTTTTTGTTTTCATTATTACCTGTAATATTTAATTACAAATAACTACATGTACTCATCTTAGTAAATACATTGGAACATCTTTATTTGGATATGGCAATAGATGGATCAGATGCAGAGATTTAATCTCTCCATAAAGACAGGAAGTGTCTCTGTCTGTATAACTGCCCTTAAAAGGAAAGCTACATGTAGTTTTGACAAATTACCAGTAGGTGATGCAAGAGAGCTGTTTGACATGTTTCTATTTTCCACAGTTATCTTCAGTAGTAATCCTGCAGAGTGCTATCTTAAATACAGTGATTAAAAAAAACTTTATTTGGAACATAAAAAAGGCAAAATGCCAATGCAAACATCACACAGTAAAGAACATAAAACCACAAAGAAATTGTGAAATACTCAAAAACATTTAATTAGTCAAATCCCTCTATAAAAGTTATTGATTGTCAATTGCCAAGCTTAATCCCTGTCCTGCAAACATGAATTTATTACATATATGTACTGTATATATAGTGCCGTCAGCATTGGTGAATTTGTCTCAGTGAGATGAGTCAGTGTCTTTCTGCAGCCACACTGATGTACAATAAGTCTGCTGTTGCACCTTAATGTCTCATTTTACTTTGAAAGACTAGATACAGGTCAGTGGACAAGTCAAAGGTCATCTGCCCCTTGTGTAAGCAAACATTTATCTTTTTACTATTGCCTTATTTTCTCTTCAGTCTTTTACAAGTTTCATTTGGTCATAGTCAGGTCCATGTTCTAGTTTTGATGTATGTATAAAGCAGGTCTGTGTCCAAACAGGAAGTCAAGTACCCTGAGTTTAAAAGAGTAGAAAAGTCCATAATTAAGATGCAGTTGAACATGCATTAGACAGATTGAAAGGCAGGTAGGTAGGTAGGTATGTAGGTAGGTGATTGGTAGGCAGATTAATTTGTGAAAGGCAGGTAGGTAGGTTTGTAGGCGGATAAGTATAGAAAGTAGGTAGGTTGGTGTATAGTTTGAAAGGTAGGTAGGTAGGCAGGTAGGTTTCAAAATTGGTTGGTAGGTAGGAAGGTATTTAGGTAGGTAGGTAGGTAGGTAGTGGCTGGTAATGAAACCACTCCAAAAACAGTCAATTTTACTACTTTTGAGTAAACCATTTTTTTACCCTGGAAAAATTAATCCCCAAAAATTTCCAGTGTAGGAAGGTTGGTATATAGTTTGGTAGGTAGGTAGGTTTTAAAAGTGGTTGGTATATAGATAGGTAGGTAGGTAGATTAGTTCAGGAAAGGCAGGTTGGAAGGTTTGTAGGTTGGTATGTAATTGGGTAGGTAAGTAGGAAGGTTGGAAGGTTTATAAATGGGTAGGTTGGTTAATTGTTATATAGTTTGGTTGGTACGTGGGTAGGTTGGTGGGTAGATTAGTTTTGGAAAGGCAGGTAGGAAGGTTTATAGACAGGTTAGTATATTAGATAGGTATGTTGTAGTTTACAGTTTGGTAGGTAGACAGGCAGGTTTCAAAATTGGTTGGGTAGGGGTGCAGGTGGCCAAGTGGTGAATGCGCGCCCCATGTATGCGGGCGGGTTTGAATCTGGCCTGAGGCCCCTTACCGCATGTCTCTCCCCTGCTCTTGTCCCTGTTTCTGACTCTATCAGCTATCCTCCTCTATCAAATAAAAGCACAAAAATGCTCAAAATAAACCTTTAAAAAAAAGAAAAAAATTGGTTGAGTGGTATATTGGTTGGTTGGTAAGAAGCTAGGTTGGTCGGTATATAGGTAGGAAAGGAAGTAGGTAGATAGGTTGATATATTGGTTGGTTGGGGGGTCAGTAGGTAAGTTGATAGGTTGGTAGGTTTAAAGGTAGGTTAGTAAATAGGTAGATAAGCAGGTAGTTTGGTTTGTGGATTGGTAGATAGGTAGTTTGGTCGGAAGTTACCTACCTACTTATAAAACAATCTGGGTAGTTGGGTAGGTATATGTATGTAGGGAGGTACGTTGGTAGATGATTAGATAGATGGGTTGGTAGGTGGATAGGTAGGTGTGTTGAAAGGTAAATGGGTAGGTAGATACATATTTAGGTAGGCAGATGGGTTGGTAGCTAGGTAAGTAGGTAGTAGCATTCACATTCCTTTATCCAGTGGTTTCCAAGTGATGAGCCAAGATACAATGACGTTCCTTAAGTCCAGTCAAAGGTTATTGTAGATATTAGTGATACTAGAAATTATGGCTACATGTAGTCAACAGAATTTGACTCCATCTTAGGCGTGCCCTAGGCAAAAAAATTTGAAACTACTGCCTTAAGCCAAAAACATATGCATGCATCATTAGATTAGTCTGAATAGAAATAGAAAAATTGTCAGTGATATAGTCCTGTTTATGAACAAATGTAAATTCAAGAAAAGTATCCATCCATACATCAGTTTTCTACACTGCTTCTCCCTTGCTGGGTCACAGGGGGTTAGAGTCAATCCCACCTGTCACTTGGCAAGAGGCTGGGTACACCCTGGACTGATCGGCAGTAAATCACAGGGCTGATCTACAAGCTCAAAGCTCTGGTCAGAAAAGCCCTGACCTAATAGAATCCAAACAGGCTACAACACTGATCCCCGGGCTGCTGTCTAGGCCCAGTGACATGACAACACTAAATCAAGAGACAGCTACAAAAAATGCAAAGATTGTTGTGGCATCAGAAATGTTAGGCTACAAGTTGCCAAAATGACTTCAATCATCCAAATGCACAGCTGATTTTCATCATCTTGGTGATGGTTACCCTCACACCTCATCGTCAATCATCTCTCTCTTACGTCAAATCACAGCCTTCAAGGTAACAAGCCATCTGGGGAAATTACAGCCAATCTGGGCACACCCACCTTCCAATGCATCTGATACTGTCCATGCCCGTCAGGAGCATCTAGTCAGTCGTGGAGCATCTAGGCAACCAATCTACTGATGTTCATTAGAATGCATGAGGTTAAGATGGAAGTCTTCAAAATGTAAATGTATTGTTATTATGTTGGGTGCCAATGTGTTCTCCATTTACAGCATTGTCATCATTTAGTCACAAAAAACTCAAATCAATTAAGTCTTCTTGTCAAAATGTTTGTTTACATAAAAAAAGCATGGAAGCAACTGCCTTGCGCTGAAATGAAGAAGGATCACACAGTCAAGCTTCATCTTCAAATGTGGGCCATATTTCATTTAATGTTTAGAATTTGCTGAGGGCCAATTAAAAATGGACGGTGGGTCACATTTGGACCCCGGGCCATAGTTTGAACACGTCTGTTGTAGGGGATGGCAGGCAGAGGAAGGTAGGTTGCAGGTAGGTAAGTAAGAAGGTAGGTATGTTGATAGGTAGGTAGGTACGTAGGTAGGTAGGTAGATATGTTCGTAGGTAGGTAGGTAGGTTGGTAGGTAGGTAGGTAGATATGTAGGTAGGAAGGTAGGTAGGTAGGTAGATAGGTAGATATGTTGGTAGGTAGGTAGGTAGATATGTTCGTAGGTAGGTAGGTAGGTAGGTAGGTAGGTAGATATGTCCGTAGGTAGGTAGGTAGGTAGGTAGATATGTTGGTAGGTGGGTAGGTAGGTATGTAGGTAGATATGTTGGTAGGTAGGTAGGTGGTGGGTGGGTGGCAGACATGGTAAGTGGGTGGCAGTGGGTAGATATGTTCGTGCAGGCAGGTGGGTGGGCAGGCAGTAGGTGAGGCAGGCAGGCAGTGGGTGGGTGGGTGCAGTGACATGTGTTGGTGGGTGGGTGGGTGGGTATGTGGCAGGCAGATATGTTGGTGGGTAGTTAGATGGGTGGGTGGGTGGGTGGGTAGGTAGATATATTGGTGAAGTAGGTGTGTGCAGGAGGCATGTGTTCATGGGTAGGCAGGTGGGTGGGTGCAGGCAGGTAGATATGTTGGTAGGCAGGCAGGTGGGTGGGTATGTGGGTAGATATGTTGGTGGGTGGGCAGGCAGGATATGTTCGGCAGGCAGTGGGTAAGTGGGTGGCAGGCAGGCAGGTGCAGGCAGGCATATGTTGGTGGCAGGCGGTGGGTGGGTCGGTGGTTTGGCAGTGCAGGTGGGTGGGTGGGTGGTGGGTGGGTGCAGGCAGATGGGTGGGTGGCAGTGGGTGCAGTGCAGACATGTTGGCAGGCAGGCAGGCAGTGGCAGGCATGTGAGGCAGTGGCATATGTTGGTGGGTGGGTGGGTGGGTGGGTTATGTGGGTGTGCAGGCAGGCAGGCATGTTGGTGCAGGCAGGCAGGCAGTGGGTGTGCAGGCAGATGCATGTTGGTGGGTGCAGGTGGGTAGGTGGGTATGTGGGTAGATATGTTGGTGGGTGGCAGTGGGCAGGTGGGTATGTGGGTAGATGTGTTGCAGGCAGGTAGGTGGGTGGCAGGCAGGTGAGGCATGGATATGTTGGTGGCAGTGGGTGGGTAGTTAGGTGGGTGGGTATGTGGGTATGTGGGTGGGTTGGTGGGTGTAGGTCTTTAGTTTGGAGAGTAGGTAGGTAGGCCAGTTGATCGGTTGGTCGGTAAGTAGGTAAGAAGGTAGGTAGGTATATTGGTGGATTGGTGGGGAGGTAACTAGTTCAGCAAGTAAGTAGGTAGGTAAGAAGGTAAATAGGAACAGTATGTAGGTATACGCTAGGTTGGTGGGAATGTAGGTAGTTGTGTTTGGCGTCATACTGTAAAATGAAAAATCAGGCAAGGAAGACCCAAAACTGTTGAGCAGATGGATTCACATATCAGACACGAATAGGACAACATTCCTCTTCCAGAACTCTAGCAACCGTTTCCCCACTTCCTAGACATCTTCAGACTGTTGTTAAAGGAGAGGGGATGCTACACTTAACATGGCCCTGTCCCTACTTTTTGAGGTGTACTGTGCCATTGAATTGAAAATGAGCTGATATTTTCAATGAAATGGTAAAATGTCCCTGGGCTGTTCATGGGCCCAGCAGACATTGATGTTGATGGCGTCAGTAGATTCAGGAGGTGTTCACAGGGAAACGAAATTAGTTGTTTTTTTAGTAAAATGCATGAAAAGACAAGTCATTTTGTAGGTTCTGGCTCCCACATGGTCCATTGATTACTAAGAATACACACTTTATTCGATGACATCCCTACTACCAGATGAAAAACACAGCCAAAGCCATTTTTAACCCAGTTACTCAAATAACCAATAAACAGCCTTTGCCCTCCCCTTATTGCCCAGATGTTCTCTGTACATTAACACCCAAATCCCTAATCAATCTCCAGACAGCCCATGAGAATCTGGTGCAACATGCCTCTCTGTTCCACATTTATTAGAAAGTGTCTATCATCCTTTTCTGCCAGATCACATTTTCAGCAGTATTCCCTCAGTAGAATAAAATAATTAGACTAAATCAATCAATTTCCAGTACTGAGATGTCCTCCTTAATATCAAACAAAAGCTAATCAGCGGTATGAAGCTCGACACATATACTGGGTTAAGTGTTGGGAAGCCAAAAGGTGTGAGCTTTTACAGTAAATAGCTCTGGGAAACAAAGAGGCACGTCCATGTTCTTGATGAAAATCTCATAAAATGACACATAAAGCTAATGGAAGAGCACAGACGGAGATATTGCTGGAGGTAGACACACTAATGGCTCTGGAAGATTAGTGGAAACAGGAGGTGACTTCAATCTGCTGAAAAGACGATCCATTTTCTCTTTTCCCCAAAGGACACAGATGTAATAGACAATTAGTTCAGTCGGCATTTATCATGACCTTCAATAATCAACTGTACTATCGGCTAATCACATTTGAACCCATTCTTCTTTCACTGGCTTTCCTGGTAAGAAAGTATCAACACTTTCACACCTTTGATTATACGCTTCACTATCAGAGAAGGCTTTTGTTTCATTTATCATCATTTGTATGATATTATATTTTATTCTGCCCTTTTCCAAGACAGTAGCATCTTTTATAATAACCATGCACAAGGTCAGTCAGTGCTTTCCATATCAAGTAAGTCCTATAGAGTCAGAGGAATACGATGAAAAAGATCATTAATCTGCTCAAGTATAAAAACTAGAGCTGCCGCCTGGTGATTTCTGTAAATGCCTCTGCAAAGGCATACAGACAGTGGTGGTGTTGGGTGAAGGGAAAGTGATTGTCGTTAACCTTGGACAAAAAATATCTGCTTCACTGAAGGTTCCCAAGAGCACAGTGGGCTCCATAATTCTTAGTAGTTAATCAGTATTCCTGGCTACCATTGTACCATAAAGACAAAAGAACACTCCAAGCAACTCAGAGAAAAAGTCTTTGAAGAGTTTAAGTGAGGGGATGGATACCCAAATATGTCCAAGGCACTGAACATCCCACAGAGTTCAATTAAATCCATCATCAAGAAATGGAAGGAATATGGAACATGTGTAAATCTGCCTAGATCAGACCGTCCTCACAAACTGAGTGAGCGTGCAAGAAGGAGACTAGTGAGAGAGGCCACCAAGAAATCTATGGCTACCCTGAAGGAGTTGCAAGCTTCAGCAGCTGAGATGGGAGAGACTCTGCATACAACAACTGTTGGTGAGGTTCTTCACCAGTCAAAGCTTTATGGGAGAGTGGCAAAGAGAAAGAAACTGTTGAAGAAAACTCATTAAATCTGGACTTGAGTTCACCAAAAGGCATGTGGAGACTCCACGGTGAAGTGGGAGAGAGTTCATGGGCCTGATGAGACTAAAATGATGCTTTTTGGCCATGAGACAAGACACCAAACACTGCACGTCACCACAAACACACCATCCCCACTGTGAAGCTCGGTGGTGGCAGCATCATGCTGTGGGGATGCTTCTTGGCCACCGGCCCTGTAAGGCTCGTAAAGGTAGAGGGTAAAATGAATGCAGCAAATATACAAAATACTAAAGGACAATCATATTCAGTCACCTGAAGCATACAGAGAAAGGTAGACAAAAATACTTCAAGGCCAACAAGGTGAGTAACCGAGTCAAAGCCCAGATCTTAATCCTAAAGGGCTGTTCATGCCTGTTCCCATTCTGCTTTGCAGGTTTGCAAAGCAGAATGGAGTAAAATTGCAAGAACCCAATTGCCAGTCTGACTGAGGTCCAGAGATCCTGTGTGGAGATGGGACAAAGTTCCTGGTAGAGTGGCTACATGGGAGCCTCCCCTTAGTGCGAAACACATGAAAGCTTGGGGTTTGTGAATTAGCAAAAAGAAGGACTCTCAGACTGTGAGAAACTGAAATCTGTGATCTGATAAAACCAAGATTGAACTGTTTGGCCTCAATTCTAAATGTTATGTCTGGAGGAAACCAGCTCATCACCCGCTCAATACCATCCCAACAGTGCAGGTGGTGGCAGCATCATGCTGTGGGGATGTGTTTCAGCAGCAGAGTCGAGGGGAAGCTGAATGTAGGAAAGTACAGAGATATCCTCAATAAAACCTGCTCTACAGCACTCAGGACCACAGACTGGGCTGACGGATCACCTTCCAACATGACGATGACCTGAGGCACACAGCCACGACAACACTGGAGTGGTTTAGGGACACCTCTGTGAATGTCCTAGTGGCCCAGCCAGAGCCCTGACTTGACCCCTTTGGAACATCCCTGGAGAGACCTGACAAAGGCTGACAGTCCCCATCCAACCTGACTGAGCTCAAGAGGATTTGCAAAGTAGCATGGCAGAAAATCCCCCAATCAAGGTGTGCAGAGTATGTTGCATCATATTAAAATGATTGTTACAAAGGTGCTTCAACTAAGAGCTGAGTAAAGGGTCTAATACTTATGTCACTGTGATATTTCAGTTTTTCCCTTGTAATACATTTACAAATATTTCACAAATTCAGTTTTCACTTTGTCACCATGGGGTACTGAATGTATTAATGAGAGAAAACATGTATTTAAACAATTGTAGCATCATGCTTTTTGTTCCTCGCAAATTTTCTTCAACAGCATCATACAATCAACACCAGACAAGCTGGAACTTGAGGGCAACAGAGACGGGGCCCCAGCTCCCTTCAGAGTCGGTGTGCCAGCTGAAGAAAGGATGTAGTTTTATTCATTCACTAGATAAGAGACATTGTATGTCTGAGGAGGCTACTTTCTTATTTACTGACTCAGCGTGTTTGTCTGTTTCTCTGAAACTGTTAACAAACCACATTTACAGTGCCTTTAATAGTACCCCCCTTGGATGTTTTACCTTTTAATTGATTTGTAAATCAATCATGGTCAATATAATTTGGCTTATACAATGTACAATAAAACTTGTTAATGTCAAAGTGAGAACAGATTTCTACAAATCAGTGTCAATGCACAAATATATTAACCCTGTTGAAAGCAACTAACCTAAGTCAACAGAGGTCCAACCAACGGGTGCTAGTAGTCTCATAACTGGTGGAATGGGGATCACCTGACTGCAGTGAATGTGTCTCAGTGATTGTAGTATAAAGATACCTGTGTCTGGAAACTCCAGTCATTAGTTAATCAGTATTCCTGGCTACCATTACACCATGAAGAGAAAAGAACACTCCAAGCAACTTAGAGAAAAGGTGATTGAAAAGTATAAATCAGGGCGTGGATACCAAAAAATTTCACTTATGACTACTCTGAAGGAGTTCCAAGCTTCAGCAGCTGAGATGGGAGAGACAGCCCAGACCTTATCCTAAAGGGCTTTTCATGCCTGTTCCCATTCTGCTTTGCACTTTTACAAAGAAGAATGGAGCGCACAGTCCAGATGTGAAAGCCTGATTTAGACCTATCCTCACAGACCCAGAACGCAGCCAAAGGTGACTCTGCTGCTGCCTTGAAGGGGGGAATATTTATGCAATCACTTTTTTTAAAAATTTAATTGACATTACTTTGTTTTTATCAACAAAAGGGCTTATAGTTTTTACAGTCACAATCTAAAGACGAGATTAATACCATGCAAGACCGTGCCGTCTATAAGGGAGTTTTTACCTCTGTTTCACACACAGGTAGCTCCTGGTAAATACACTCAACATTATAGCTAAGAACAATACATCTTAAATAATGCTGTAAAAAGACCAAGGTTGAGCCATTTTCATTCAATAGTGCCCCTAAGAGTGCATTTATGAAGAAACCAGTGTGAATGCTGTCATTATGTCTATATTTAAGCCTGTCTCTCATGCATCTATTGAAGGAAAGGTTGCTTCCATAGCTACCAAGGTCTGCTAAGAGCCACTGAACCTTAGCATTGAATTATAGAACATATAATTCAGACAATTATTAAACCATGTACCAGACAGCCACTCTGAAATGCAGATTGTCTTCTGCGTAAATTTTCATGTCTTGATATTCAGCCTATAATATTCCCCTTATTTTGGATTCCCACCAGTCTTTGAGGTAGAAGTTATCATTGTGATTATTGCTATCAGGTGTCAAATGATGTTCAGAATGAATAAAAGTTGTTCATGCTAAGATCCAATATATAATAACAGCAACCTCTAGAGCATGGGTCTCAAACATGCGGCTCACGGGCCAATTGCGGCCCGCAGGATGATATTTTGTGGCCCCCTACTTGACATCAAAGTGTAGTGTTAGTGCAGATTCACACAACTCTCCATCTTGGTTCTGTTTTTTTTATTTAGCAACTGTCTGAAAATCACTTTTCCACTTGGTAACAAGCAGCAAGAACACTGGCAGTACAGAACATTTAACCAAATACAGTAGTACAAATATATTTTATGATCAGCCATCATGTTCATTAATAAGGTCAAACATACATAAACTACACATATTAAACATTTATTTGTGCTTATGAAAACACGTGAGGTACAGTCAGTGTGCCTCCATGGAACTTGCCAAGTATCCTGATTCGTGTGTTAACATGTAAACATGACATCCTGGTTTCAGAAACCAGGATAGGCCCTTATCCAGATTTTTAGAAACCTGATTTTGCTAACGGGGAACTCAACAGAAACAGACTGAAAAGAAAAACCTGTAACCTCGGACTTCGTGTTTATCTTATAAACAGGAATAAGAATAACCAGGTGTCTCTAATACAATCAAAACCTCATTGAGGTTCACGACTGGAACACTCGACTCCATGTAAACACACTAAATGACATAGCGGTTAAACATCTTTTAATATTTTTTGTATTTCCCATCATTTCTGTGGCGACATTTTACCAAGCTGTTCAATGAGATAAATCTAATAAGATCAGCTATGATGGAAAAAATCAGTTAAAGTATATAAAAGCAGCATTGAAGTGTTCTGTATTAACTCAGTGGGGTATTCTTCTTTCCATCAATTCCTGAGGCTTTTCTCAAGTGTCATTGAGAGTACTTCCATCACCGTTACCCAAGTAGGACAACATGTTCTACTGATTAAAGAATGACTTCAAGTTTAAATGAGATACATTCACTTAACGCTGAGATGATGGGGAACATGCACAAGCACTGGTGCAGCATATAATAAGGAGTAAAAACAGCACCATGACTCACACTTCACACATTCATGTATGTACTGACTGAGAGCTCTTAAAAAAAAGGTTCTTAGTGAAAGTAGGTGCTGTGTTAAGTTTTTTCATATTAAAACGGATATATATGTCAAGAAATTACTTTGCTAAAATAAAACTTAAAGTCCCTGTATAGTGAAAATAAGTCTATGTTTTATGTTTGTTGTATGACAGGCCACTGTGTTCTCAACCAAATTTGACTTACGACAAACATCTTAAAATTTTTAAAATCAAGCTTTAAAATCGTGAAAAACAAGGCAGTACTATCGGCTCAGGATGTTGTGGGCGTGCCAGCCTAATGAGCTGTAGCCACGCCCACCCAGGAGAAAAATGAACTTCTCAAATTTAAAGAAAATGCTTCTGATCAGAGCACAGCGGCCTAGCTCTGTGCCAGGGCAGAGAGACAGAGGATGAGGGTTAAATTTACATTGAATTTACTGTTTTCTGGCACAAATCTCTCTGTTAAGATACTTTAATGACCCATAGGCCAACGTCACTAGACCTAGATAGATTTGAATAATTTACCTCACAATGAATTAACATAGCACATGACATGGGGGGGTAATAATTCCCCATTAGGACCAGTGATATCATGGGCTCAGATTTTTGTCCCGCCCAACTGAAACCAAGCCAGAAAAGCGGTAAACAACTTTCTAACGGTGTATATAAAAAACTTGGTGTTTGCACATGTTTATTATTCCAACACAATGAGTGTGTTAAGACAAAGATTGGATTTCGCTTTACAGGGACTTTAATGCCAACTTTTAGTCAAGCATGAAACTACACTGGGGGTTGAGTCATACCCTTCTAACCTGTTGGCTCCCAGTCTGAGGTCCAGGCTCCCATAGGGGAGAGCCAATTAGAAACATAATGTTTGAAGGCTTATCGGGGCCACCTGATCCATTAATAGATCCATTAATTCTCAAGAAGATTTTCAAATTTTTGAGATAATAAAGTTGTGTAAACTTAAATTTCCAAGTTTAAAAAGTTATAAATTTCAACATTATAAACTCAAACATTTCAAGGCTTTTTTTAAAAGATTTTTTTGGGGCTTTTAGTCCTTTCAATGATAGAGGAGGACAGTGGAGAATCAGAAACAGGAGCAGCCATCTTCCTTGCAGCAATGTCTAGTGTACCGTCTGCTTACATTGAGTTGGCACAGCAGGTCCAAACTCAGCAGCGCCGATCTAAAAATAGCTTGCACCAACAACTGAAGGTAATGAACCTATTGCTAAGACTATAGGAATTATGGCCATGGGCGAATTTGCCATAATGTTGAAGTATCCCTTTAAACCACTAGGCCATCTGCGCCTCTCATTTCAAGTTTTTAAAATCATAACTTTACAACTTTTTAACTTGGAAGTTTATGGGAAACCAAACTGAAAACAGTGATTTGAAAGCCCCAGTTTACAAAAATGTCTCTTCTAAGTCCTTATAATGCGATGATTCTGGCCTAAAATCATAAATAGCTCCTGACTGCTTAGTCCCAGTAAGAAGTATCATTTGATTAGGCTCTCAACTGCAGAACTGCAAGGTGAATGGCTTAATATTGCACACAATCTGCTATTTTTAACTTTATGATCTTAAAAATTCAAAGTTTTGGTCTGCATAGATTTACAACTTTTAAAGTAAAACAATTCAAATTTTTTCTTGCAAATTTACAACTTTTCAAATTTGAAAATTCATATTTCCGTCTTGAATATTAACACACACTCTTTATGTTTCTTTATGTTTGGAGTGGCCCCAATGTGCTAGTTTGGACAGTTTATACATTGGCAAGATAGCATACATACCTGTTATGTTAGGATGTTGCCAATGAAAACAGTTAAAAGTTAATGTTAATTTTTCCCAACTGGCTCCTGAGAGGGCTTAGCTTCTCTTCAATATGAGTAGGAGGTTCGGAACCACACTCTAACACACTCATAGTAGACTGTTAAAGAGACACCACTCTGGGAGCCGGCAAAACAAGTTGACAGGAATGATTCAGCTACTGACATACGAATAATAAGACTTGCAGCTTTACAAGGGGGACCATGTATTCTATCTACCAAAGTTGGACACTCAGATTTTTTCACCAGTGTGACTTTTTTTTTTTTTTTTTTTTTTTTATTTGTTAGCACACTTTTTGACACCATAGAAAGTGCCTAAGCAGATGGTATAGCATCCTTCAAAATAACCAGTACTTAAAAATAATAGTTTTTATTATTTACAAAAAAGAAGGTGGACCTAAAAATACACAGAGGCCTAATATCTGAATAAAAACACAAAAAAGCACGGTCTTCACTTAAAAAAAAAAATATCAGTTTTACACGGGTATATCTTTCACTACTGTACAGCTGCAAAACATTAGGTTTCTTTGCAAAACTGCTCTCCTGATCAGCTCATTAAAGTTACATCACCTTTTTTGCCTCACTTACGTGGGTTGTAACAGAACGTTTTCCAATTTAAACCCATCATTTGTATGTGCTTGTTATCATGACATCATATGTTAGAATATACTGAAAATGAACAGGTGAAGTGTGGACAAAATGCAGCATCTTCATCACCTGACATTTGGCAGCAGACCCAGTCAGTACTCTGAGATTGACTGACACGTACTGACAATTAAGGAGTGAGCACTGACTTTCAATATGTAAGTTACATTTTTCTATTGGTCCAAAGCAGCCCTCTTGGCAAGGACAATGGCAGACATATATACAGACAAATACAGCGAAATTGTTGCAGGTATGGTGCATGTTGCAATGTCAATGTAATTGCATGCAGACACAAGGCAATGCCTGATTGATTGCAAAAATACTGACTTTGTGAAAATAGTTCAATAATACTGCGGTTGTGAGAAAGCATGTCCTACAAGCTAAGCTAACCACATGAGATTCTCCAAACAGACACTATCATGAATCAATAACCATATATAACACCTTGAGTGTATCATTTAGGTTCAAGTGGTTATGAAAAAAAAAGTGCTTCCTATAGAGCAAGGATGTTTAGCATACTGCTTGAATACGCCTCCCTTTGTCATGTCAATTTTTAAAGCGTTAAAATGTCAAAATGTTGAAATTCTCACGAGGAAACAGTCGCAGTTATTGTTACACATCACAGCCGATGCTGCAACAGCTTTAGGGCACTCAAACATGCGTGCATACTGACAGGATTTCATCACAAAGTCTTACACCTCACCCATGAGAGGTGTGCCATAGTAATTATATACAGTATCGGTGCTATTTATGAACCTCACAGGAAAAACGTCACCATCAAGTGCCCTTTAGAAAGCAATCTACATTGGCTAAGTCTAAGCATATGCAAGTTAATGTTAAGAAAATATACCAAGATTTCCAGCCCTTAAATTCTCACTCATGCTTCTTCACATGGTTAACATTTTTAAAAAAGTATATTATTTGTGATCAAGTCTACTCTTAAATTGTGAGCCCTTCACTGAATATGAGCTCTTTCATATTTTTAACCATTAGGAATGCATATGTGAAATAACCCTTACCCTCATTTATCCTTATTTACATTAGGTTATAATGACATTTGGGTGTTTTTACACAGATAGCTTGTTTTCTTCGCTCTGATTCAGATGATAATGCATTTTTCTCTTGGGTTGTTTAGCGTGTTTTATTCTACAGCTAACCCAAAGACCTGTTGCTCTTATTTCTCTACATAGCAGTCTGCTGCATGAGTTCCCATGTGCCATGTCTAGCCTGTAAGCTACATTTTGCATCCAATTCGCTACAGGGGTTTACTTGGTGCAGCAGGGAGATCAAATCCCTCATAAACTTTTGGGCGGATGAGCATATTTACCAAGCGTTTGACATCACTCCTAACAGTTAACACGCCCAGGTCATGAACGAGAGGGCTTTCAAAGCTCTGGCGGTGTTATGGTTTCATTTGTGACCATGCTAACTGGCATCTTTGTGAATGTTGCTTGTTTGTTTTTAATTACAGAAAAAAATCTGACATGCCAGTGTTGTGGAATATCACAACACAAGAGCATATTTTTTGTTCCTGACATCCGGCAGCATTTGACGACTACGAGGTCAAAATCAGTCCAAATTCATAGTCTGATCCATCTGTTAGCTGCAGAACTGGGACACATCTTCTGGCAAGGGGTGCCAACCTTGCACATGAAGGTTGTTTGCAGTCACGTTGTCCTGATGATACGCAAATTCCAGATGGGGCACAGGAAGTGAAGAATTCCAGTTAGGAATGAATGGGAATTCATTGCATTTTTTTTTTGTTATTTAATCCACATTTAAAAGCCAAACTGTTACTGAATGAAGAGCCAACTGGGGGCCAAACAAGCAGCTCTACTGAGAGAAAACCTGATGATACAAATCTCTTAAAAAGAGACAGATTTACCGTCACAACAAGGGAGACTGGACGGACATTGGCAGAGGAAAGACAGGCAAGATCAGAATAACTGTACTGAACCAATCCTGACTACTGTGTGGAAACAGACCATACACAAGCGTTGTTTCTCCCTGAGCTTTTTAAACCTTTTTATCCAGAACGTATCACAACTTCAGTGACTCAAAAATAACCAAAGAATGATATTTTCGCAATTTGAACAGTGGGCACAGTCGTAAACTGCACATAGCGTTGGCATTTTGATTGTGTTTCTCAATACAGAAATGACTTCTTGCCCCTCGTCTGGAGGGGTGATGTCATCTGCAAACAACCTTTATTTAGGTTGAACAAACATGCATAAAATATGATCATGAATTTCTCCTTCTCCGTGCCTCAGTTTGCAAAGCATTCTGTCAAGTTTCATCTCCCACCACATTTACAATCTGTGTTGGAAAAACTTTTATGAGGACTTTTTAAGAGCTAGATTACCTCTAGTCTGTCCACAAAAGAGGTGGGTCACACTATCCTCCATGGGAGCACCAAAAATGAAGGGTAGGTGGTGAAACTGTGGAGTATAGATGGGGAATACAGTTGAACTTATACAAATGATGCTGAGTTTAGAACATTTGCTTGGGGCAAATCTGAAGCGTTTCACTGTGTATTTTTTTCCTTAAGAAGGGGATGTATGACTCGCAAATCCCTTGAAAGCTCATGAAAGGTCTCATCCCTTTCAAATCTGGGATACCTGCTCCAGATCCTCCATGATCAGGTCCTGTTCTTTGACATCACTCCTACTGTGCAAGCTGCCTCTCTCTTGACTTCCACATTTCCCATTCCTCACTAATGCTGATCCGCCTCTTGAGCCTGATCGACTTAACACTGGAGGCTGAAAAGGAAGAACAGCGTTCCCACGGATCTGTTGGGAGTAGGACCTTTGACGCTCAATGCCAACGGAGCAGAGCTGGAATTTGAAAGCAGCCTGGAAACCTCGGCGGAAATTCTCGTTGAAGAACCCGTAGATGATGGGGTTGACGCTGCTGTTGAAGAACGCCAACCAGTGAGCGAAGGGATACACATAGATGTTAATGATGCGGTACTGGTGCTCTGTCAAGCTGGCGTAGTCGCTCAGCATCATCAGCGTCCACAGAGGAAGCCAGGACAGGATGAAGAGCAGAGCCACGACAAGCAGCATCATGATCACCCGAGTCTTCTTCCTTGAAATCGTCTGACGACCCTCCATACTCGGTTTGTTGTTGCTACCACCCTTTTCCAACACAGTGCCACTTCCGCTCATGACAGGAATTGTAGTCTTGAAAAGGGTGAAGCCAATGCGAGCATACATGATGACAATAAGGCTGAGAGGAGCGAGGTAGATGTTAGCAAAGAGGACAGTGGTGTAGACTTTCCTCATCTCCTGATTGGGCCAATTTTCCCTGCACCAGTAGAAAGGCTGGGTGTCATTGCGACCGAGGATTATCCTGACACTGTGTTCTTTTGTGACCTGCAGCATCACTCCAGAGGGACACATGATGGACACAGCCAGGACCCATATGACCACAATAATAAGCTTTGAAGTGGGGATGGTCAGCTTCTGCTTGAAAGGGTAGACGATGCAGCGAAACCTGGCATACAGAGGATTAAATGGTAATAAGTCTAAGTAGGTCTCTCTGGATGAAACACACTCACACTAAAGCACATAATAGCCAGTCACAATATTATACCATCACCTGTCAACGGCGATAGCAACCAGAGTGAACACAGACGCCGACACTGAGATCCCTTGAACCATCCCGCTCAGCTTGCACAGTACACTGCCAAATGGCCATCCTAATGGGAGGAGAGAAAAGCTGTTATAAAACATAAAAGAGAGCAAAACTGCAGGAATAATGTTCAAACTGTTTTCAGAATGAAAGCAAAGTTAAGTTTGGCTTTGGATAACTGGCATGCTTGTCAATGGGATCATTTCTGCTTGTTTTTAGAAAGACACATATACAGTCTTGCCTTTTTCTCCGTTTTCAAGCGCCATTTCTAATCTGATATAACCTGACATGCCAGATGGATTTGTTTCACACATCCATCTGGAAAACCTTCAATAGACAGTTTTTGGGAAAGATTGGATGAACGTTCTGTCTGTCACATCTTTACGGGCCAATCAGAGCTACAAAACACGTGACGTAACCGCCCCCGTTGCGCCACTACAAAGGAGTAAAGGCCATAGAGAACTGCATAACACAGACCATGGCAACTTTAGACTTTTGTCATTTTTGAAAAGAAAACAACTCACTGCTGTTCTTTGTTCTTCTTTTAACAATGAAATGTCATCAAGTTCTGATAAAACTGGTGCTTTGGTAGCATCCACGCTAATGTCTTCTGCCATAATTGCACCGGCCTCTTCTTGCTGCTTGCTTACATCACAACTTCGCCGCACCCGAAAGTACTGCCCCTTGACACTGATCGGTCCTGTCGCTTTCTAACTGGGCCCAAACTGTTCAGATGGGAGCTTTGTCAGTGAGAAACACAGAAACAGGCAAATCCATCTGCTTTGCAAGATTTGTGTAGTCAGGATTTTACAAAATGTCTATGAGGGATTTGAATGGCAAAATTCACTTCAAGAAAACAACGCTGCCAAAAAGTGGGCCGTTACCGTTACAGTATTACTGTATTACCGCTCATTCTTTGATCCCACCAAAATCAGCAACTGCCTCTTTGCCTCATCAGCTTACTGGCAACTTAGAGTTGATCTTGAAAAGCAGCTGAGGTTTCCAGAGATTATTTTTCGACAACTAACAATGCATCAGTGCCCTTAAACAGCATGTCTATGTGGCCAATGGCCAGTGCATTGACAGGCAATGGGACAAGGTGCTGCTGATTAACCTGACACGCCAGATGGACACATCCATCTGGAAAAGCTTCTATAGAAAACATTTGGGAAAAGGCAGAGGCTTTGAAAAAAACTCGGAGTGTGATTGGATGAACGTTCTGTCTATCACATCTCTACAGGCCAATCAGAGCAACAAAACACATGATGTTGAGCTGCATGTGTGCAGCTACCGAGGAGTAACACGAAACAATGCGACTGTAGACATGTAAGTACTCAGCTTTTGTCATTTTTGAAAAGAAAACAACTCACTGCTGTTCTTTGTTCTTCTTTTAACAAAGAAATGTTGTCAAGTTCTGATAAAACTGGCGCTTTAGCAGCATCCATGCTAAGCACTTCCACCATAATTGCACTGGCCACTTCTTGCTGCCTGTTTACGTCACGACTCTGCTGCACTTGAAAGTACTGCCCCTCATCACTGATTGGTCCTGTCACTTTCTAACCGGGCCCAAACTGTTCAGACAGGAGCTTTGCAAGATGGCTTCGCCAGTGAGAGACAAGGAAATGGACGTATCCATCTGCTTTGCGAGGTTAGCTACTGATAGCGTGAATACACTCACCTAAGATCCACCTTGCATACTCAGTGTTTACATGGAGCATCATGCCGGGGTATCATTAATGTCACCTGTAGCCTTTTTACGTGCCAGGGGAAACATAGATTCTGTGTGCACAGTGCTCATTTCTATCAGGTGGATTTTTTTTTATAGCATCTACCAGAAAACGAAGAAGATTGCACCATCTGTTTCCATCATTAAAACAGATGCAACAGCGTCTTAGTGAATGATTATTCATGGTTCACCCTAGTCCAGTTTTTTTAATTTTGGTCCAAACAAACTTTAAAAAGATCTCCAATACGCTGGAAGGTTGAGTCACTTCTGTTCCTCGAAACAAGATTCACATTAATCAGTTCTGACTAAATACCTGCATAATGGACCCAATAAAGGAACCTTCTTGATTCATGCCAGTTTCAGAGAACAAATCCAGCACCAGCCAAAAATGATATAATCTAACCTGTTATAATGTTGTCCACCAGCGTTGTTGGCATGCAGAAGATGCCGACCAGCAGGTCGCTGATGGCGAGGTTGAGGATAAACAGGTTGGTGACAGTGCGCATGTTTTTGCTCCTCAGCACGATGAAACAGACCACCCCGTTTCCCACCATGCAAACCATGAAGATGAGCAGGTAGGAGACGGTGAAGACGACAGCCACCGAAGCCTTGTGGAGGTAGAAATCAACATAAGTGATGTTCTCGTGGAACAGAGGGTCTTCCTGAAGTTTGGAGGAATTGGGCAGAGTCAGTCCCTCCCAGGTCGAGTTCATAGTCGGGGTCATGGTTTTATCTGGAATAAGAGAGACGAGGAGAGATTTAATACACAGAGAACCTATTATGTTTGTGTGTTAGCTTTCCAATAACATCCTCAGACTAAATCAACCCATGACAGAGCCGAGCACCATCACAAACACCTTCCCTGTAGGAGTGCAATCCTGCAGAACACAAGATGGAATCAATTGGTAATTACATAACACAGTATAACCTGTCCCAAAAATCAATAGCCCAATTCTTGTGTCTTCTCATTTGAGTGGGATGGTTGATTCAGTGGAGTGCATGCTCTCTCATACTCTCTTACAGAGAACAGGGTGTCTGGAATGATCAATCTGTTCTGTAGAAATGTGGGCAAGTACGTGGGGGTTAACGGTGCAGTTTCATCAGTCAGCTTTATCCAGCTTTCATGAGGAAAATTAGGTTTTTATTGATATGTAAGGATTATTAAACTTGCTTGTATCATGGATTTATAGCTATTATTCTTACATTTCTTTCAGATTATAATTTCTTTTTGTCAGTCATAATTCTATGGAAGCCCATTTCTGCCACTTAAAAAAGAGAAATGTGAAAGTTAGGCAATTAAAAAAAAAGAATCGTGAGTCATAACTAAAAGATAAAAAGTCTTAATTATGAGATAAAAGTCAAAATCATTGAGATAAAGAGTCATAATTGTGAGGTAAAAAGTCATAATTATAAGGTAAAAATTTTGAGATGAAAAGTCATTATTTTGACTTTTTATCTCATAATTCTGACTTCTTATGTAATAGTTACAGCTTTTTATGTCATAATTATGACTTTTTCACTTATGATTATTATTTTTTATTCTATAATTGACTTCTTATAATAACAATAATAAGAAGAGAAAGAATCATAATATATTTTATCTATAAGCGCCTTTCTGAACACTCAAGGTCACTTTACAGATAAAAACAAATACAATAAAACAGTCATAATAGTAATAATATGTCATAATTACAGCTTTTATGTCATAATTATGACTTTTTTACCCATGGTTTTAACTTTTAATTTTCATAATTTTGACTTTTTAACTCACGACCAAGACTATTAACTCATTTTTTTCACCATTTATCTCATAATTTTGATTTCTTTAATTCATAATTTTGACTTTTATCACAATTTTAACTATTTTTGTCTCATATTTTTGACTCTTTATCTCATAATTTTGACTTTTTGACTCATGATTTCAACTTTTCATCTCCCAATTTTGACTGACACAATGTTAACTTTCGAGAACATTTAGCCTAAGAATTATGCATAAAACCACAGATCCTTGAGGCAAACACTAAGCGTTTAACTTCCTAATGTACTCACCCAGTGGTGGAAGCAATAATATCATGGACATACAGTGCTTAACAAATGTATTAGACCACCACCCAAAGTAAGGTTTATGCCACAAGTGCCCAAAATTAACATCATTGGTAATTACCAAAATCATTTTTAATGTTTCTGAAATGGTTAATACACTAATATGTAGAAGCTCTTTAACCCAAATGATAGTTTTAATGCTAAAATATAATTATTGTTGTTATCCATGAATTTTCAAATTTTCAAAAAAAACTGAAAATAGTAAAGCACATTATTATTTCTTGATTAATATGTCAAGTTATAGTTATTTACTTGCGTTCCTGAACAGAAAAATGAGTTTTAGTGGTTGAATGTTATTCTTGATTAATTTCTGACTACTCAGAAAAGCCCAGTGAGCCGGCTCAAATTTGGATATAAAAAGGTGAATTCAGTTTGAAATTCCTCATTCCTGTTCAAAATGGTAAAATGTGGAGAGCTCACTGAAAATGAAAGAGTCAGCATTAAAGCACTTCATGATGCTGGATGGTCTCTGAGACAAATATGACAGGTGGTCTAATAAATCCCATGCAGCGTTTGTATGAAACCCGTCTATCTGGCATCTCAGGTTAGGTACATCCTGGACTGGACACCAGTCACACCCAGATTCACACCTACGGGCAATTTAGACTAACCAATTAACCTAACTAGCATTTGATTTGTCCGTGGACAGATGCTGGTGAGAACTCCGGTGCAAACTGCGCATAGAAAGGCTCTGTGCAACAGAGATTCAAACCAGGGACTGTCCTGTTGTGCAGGAACAGCGCTTACAACTGTTCCCACATGTATCCCATTAAAGATTATCCTCAGAAGTAACAATAGACCAAAGTAGGCCAGGTTTCCTTATTGATGTATAAATAATGCCATACACTATGTATAATGAATCTAATTTTTCAACATTGAAAAATTGATTCCATGCAGTCTAACTGACTCCATATGAGAATATTTTAGTATTTATTTAGTATATATTTAGTTACCACATTCTTAATTGGCATACAGTGATTTTTTCTGTGCGTTAGTTTCACGTAGATTCACTCTGCAACCTTTGTGTTTCTCTGTCTTCAAACATAAAGAAAGAGAATATCTGATCATAGCTGCAGTCGTTCATTGCTCATTGCTCACATTGCTGCAATCAAACCCCAACAGGCACAAAAGAGGAACTGAATAAATAATCAAAGTCTTCAACAAACCTGAAACTCCAGACAATCAGTCCCTGCTTCAGAGCTCTAGAAGAAATTATGAGAAAAAAGGCTGTTTCAATGATATTGAAGATAGCGGTGTTAAATCCTATCCTATCAGATTAACCGTCAAAAGCACTGGCTCAGTTATAATTCTTAAAATGTCAAGTATTTTTTAGTTTCCTCTTAAAAGAATGAGCATTTATACAACTTTTACGAGAGTTTTACCACAAAAATTCATCCTAATTGGTTGGTGTAATGTGCTGCAATGTGGCAGTTTGTCCAAAAAGATGAAAAATCAACAGGTTTCCAATCAAACTCTCCACTCAGCTGTTGCTTTCTTACCTTACAGGAGGTAGTATCCTAGTTGCATTCCCTTTTTTCTTGGATTAGAGACAGTATACATCCATTTGAGCCAAATTCCCTTCATTCAATTCAACACAGGACACTCTTATCCCTATGTGAGACCTTTCACGTCTGCTCCGTCCACAGACTGCTGCACAGCACTTATAGAGACAAGGAGAGATCCACTCTGGGGAGCTTTATGCTGGGCGGTGCTATAAATATATGGAGGTGTTGTGTGAACTGAATGTAATCCTGTCACTATAAAATTAATTGTTAGCAAAGACATGAGTCACGGATGTGCATTTGATTAGATTTTAACACTTTTTTCTTGGAAAAAATCTGAGAAATAGGGCTCGATCTCCAGTAGGCGCCCCCTTACTGCTCTTAGGTCTCAGCTTTTTGAGCTCATTTTCACACCTGTGCTGTTATGAAATAGGTAGGAAAGGGTGATAAATGATAGGTCAGGGGCAGAATCCCTCAAATCAAACTGGGGAGATCTGAAAGATAGTCAACACATTCACTCATCAACCATTTTCCTTATACAGTGCCTATAAAAAGTATTTGCCCCCTTGGGCTTTTTACCCTTTTATTAATTTCATAAATCAATCATGGGCAAAATAATTTAGCTTCTTTAACAAAAAAGAGGTCCATCCAACTGGTGTTAGTAGTCTCACAATTAGTGAAATGGGGGTCACCTGAATATCTCCCAAGTGATTGTAGTATAAAGACACCTGTGTCTGGAAGGTCCAGTCATTGGTTTATCAGTGTTCCTGGCAACCATTACACCATAAAGACAAAAGAACACTCCAAGCAACTAGGAGAAAAAGTCTTTTCAGAGTTTAAGTGAGGGGATGGATACCCAAATATGTCCAAGGCACTGAACATCCCCCAGAGTTCAGTTAAATCCATCATCAACAAATGGAACGTGTAAATCTGCCTAGATCAGACCGTCCTCACAAACTGAGTGAGCGTGCGAGAAGGAGACTAGTGAGAGAGGCCACCAAGACACCTATGACTACTCTGAAGGAGTTACAAGCTTCAGCAGCTGAGATGGGAGAGACTCTGCAGACAACAACTGTTGGTGAGGTTCTTCACCAGTCAAAGCTTTATGGGAGAGTGGCAAAGAGAAAGAAACTGTTGAAGAAAACTCATTAAATCTGGACTAGAGTTCACCAAAAGGCATGTGGAGACTCCATGGTCAAGTGGGAGAAAGTTCTTTGGTTTGGTGAGACTAAAATGATGCTTTTTGACCATCTGAGAAGACACCAAACACTGCACATCACCACAAACACACCATCAACACTATGAAGCACGGTGGTGGCAGCATCATGCTGTGGGGTTGCTTCTTGGCAGGCTCATAAAGGTGGAAGGTAAAATGAATGTGGCAAAATATACAACATACTGGAGGACAATCATATTCAGTCATCCGAAGCATTCAGAGAAAAGTAGACAGAAATTCTCTAAGGACAACAAGGTGAATTCTTGGCTCTGCAAGACCTGGAGGTCTAGAGAGTAAAATCAATGCGTCAAAATATAGAAAAACAAAAAAGCACTCAGAGAGCACAGACCTCCGCCATTAGCCCTATCTCCCAATAGTACAGAATCCTTTTTAAAAAAAATTCCTGGATCCAGACAGTGATCTGGATCACTCCCAAAATCTAATCAGTTCTTCCTCATGCCATTTGTGACATTTCCTAAAAGTTTCATCAAAATCCATCCATAACTTTTTGAGTTATGTTGCTAACAAACAAACGAACAAACCCACCCGATCTCATAACCTCCTTGGCGGAGGCATGGAGGACAATCTCTTTAATCTGCAAGAGAACTACAGCTTCAGAGAAGATTTATTTTCCGGCAGACATTGACCCAATGTATACAGCGAAAGGTACACAGAAATGGTTTAAAGACATCAAGGAGAATGTTCTGGATAAGACAGTAAGATATGATATTTCTTTTAGTCCCACAGGGAATTTACAGCAGCAGAAAGTACTGTACTGTAGTACTGGAGGTGCTCAAAGCCCAGACCTCAGTCCAAAAGAGAATGTGCGCCCATTTGAGGCAAAAAAAAAAAAAAAAGATGAAGAAATAAAGTCTGTCTGCACACAGGCCTGCCAACAAATTTGACTGGGCCCTGATAAAGTCTAAAGATTATGAGCCTTCCCAATTGCATGAGTGTTTCATCACGCTTTTGCTACTTTAAACCCATTTCTGACACTTCTTAATCCCGTTTCCCCTGCCATTTTTGTCACTTTTTAAACCCTTTCCACTTCTATTTCTACCTGTTTTTGCTACTTCTAGACCAATTCTTGCCACTTTCCACCTATTGTTTCCTTTGTTGACCCATTATTGCCACTTTCAAACCCTTTTCACCATTGTTTAAGCACATTTTAACCAAATTTCAGTATTTGTTGTGCCCAATTTAGCCCATTTGACTCATTTCTTCTTTTAAGGAGCCTATATACAGCACAAATACGTAAAAACAAATATTTGTTGGGTTGATAATAGTTATTTTTATTAAGGTAGAAGATATAATATGGATATCACAGCTTTACGTTACCGTTGATCATGATTTTGCTGACCTCCACGGGCCCCCAGTTTGCCCGGGCTCTCCCCTTTATCTCCCCCTGTGGACGGCTTTTTCTGCACGACTATTCTTGAATGTGCATGGCTGTTCAACCAGCTTCAGGTACAGTGGGGGCCCCCGGGGGTCCCCGGCACCTTTATCTTGGGGGTCGCGGGCTGAAAAGTAAAATTGAGGTCATAGGGCTCATCTGCATCCTTTGCCTGAGTCATTATTGCTGCAAAACTTAACAGTCTAGTTATTTTTGAGAATATGACATTGTTTTTTGACTCAAATGAAAGCAATTTCAAACCTGCTTTGCTTATACTGTTCCACTCTCCTTCAGGTAATATCTGCTTTTATATATAGCACCCTTGTATATTCCAGGGTTGTCAAGGGTTAACATGCTAATCCCTTGAAACAGTGCAGCTTTTAATGCTTCTCAGTGGTAGAGACTTAATAAGCTCCACAGCTCAGACTTATTAGCATTCTCTTCATCTAATTTCTGCACAAACTTTTACAGCAGATATTAAAAAAGTTGAGCAACTGTCATCGCGGTGAAATGAGAAAAGAGTTCACGACCCTGCTGCTGATTAAAAAAAGAATATGCATTAGCTTTTTAGTGTCATCCAAAGAGAGGCATGTGCTACCTTTTCTGTTTTTTTTCCAGAGTTGAAATGAGACGTTTTCCTACCATTATAATGGCTTTTTTCAAAACTAATGTCGGAGTCAAAGTTCCAAGCCCTCTAACGACAGTCATTGTCTGCCTACACAATGGCATTGAAGTGAAAAGGCTGTCTGAAATGAGTTGTATTTGTATTGTATAACATGTGGCTTTGTATCACAGCTCTGAAAACAGCAGCGATGTGCAGAGCAAGTCGAGCATTAGTCAGAAAACATGCACTGTGTATGTGAACAGTGCAGAAAAATCTGCTCTACTAATGGCCCTCTTCAGACTGATGAAATGTGTTGACAGCAGCACAGGAGTAAAGTCATTCTCACGAACAATGCGTCCAACTGGGATCTTTATGTGCAAGATTGAACCCTTTGTGCTATTTCTGCCAGGGCTTTAGATCACACTGTGACCTCTTGTGTGGAAAAAATGGCCAACAGAGAAGTCTGACAAAGTGTGATTCCTTGAATTTCCAAAAGCAAAGGAACCCCCATTGGTGCTTATATTAAAGGTCACATATTTTACCCCTTTAAGACAAGTTTATATTGGTCTCAGAAGTCCCCAAAACATGCCTGTAAAGTTTGTTGCTCAAAAACACTCTAGTATTGAGTCTAAAACCCCCTCTGATTCAACCCTGTTCAGAATGAGCTGTTTCTGTGTCTGTGGCTTTAAATGTTAATGAGCTGTCTGACTCCGCCCCTCTCCATAAATGGTTGTGGCTTAATGGATGTGGTTCTCCTGATCCTCCTTGCAGCGATCAGGAGAGGAGGGCGGGACTTTCTTCCAAGCAGGGAGGGCCAACCGAACCTGCGGGCGGAGCTAACTCCCCTCATGACATCATGAGGGGAAAATCTGAGAACAGCTTGTTTTAGCACACATTTTCCGGAAGGTGGAGAAAGAGAGAGGGGAGGGGCTTTTTTTCTGATTCTTGGGGGGATTGTGGACAGGCCGGGGCAAATGTTGTTGCTAGAAAAGCCTGAAAAAAATGTTTTTGCACAATATGTGACCTTTAAATCCTGCTTGAACAGCAAAAATATGTTTAAAGGGTCAGACTATTCATGTCAGTTACATAAATAGTTAAAGGCTGCAGCATCAACAGTGGCTGTCTTTGTGATTTTATGTTGTGAAACCTTTTTTTTCTGAAATTGTTCCAAAATTTGTAGACTCCGTTTTTCGCATGTTGGTGACATCTGTCCATCTTTACTTCTGAGAGACTCCGCCTCTCTAAAATGCTCCTTTTTATACCCAGTCTTGTTACTGACCTGTTGCTAGTTCACCTAAATAGTTGCGAATGCTTTTCAAACTGTTTTTCAGTAGTACCACTTACTTTTTCAGCCTTTTATTGCCCTCTCACAACTTTTTTGACTTGTGCTGCTGCCTTAAAATTCAAGATGAGCTCATATTTTCATGAAATGGTAAAAAGTCTCAGTTTCAACATCTGATATGTTCAACTGGAGAATATTATGAGAATTATATTATGAGAATTAAAATCCCTGGATTCTGTTTTTATTTTCATTTTACACAGTGTCCCAAGTTTTTTGGTATCAGGGTTGTTAATAAATACAATGCCAGTGGGTGGAGGTGAGTAACACAATAACAATGCCA
Organism: Cheilinus undulatus; assembly: GCF_018320785.1. Classification (NCBI taxonomy): domain Eukaryota; kingdom Metazoa; phylum Chordata; class Actinopteri; order Labriformes; family Labridae; genus Cheilinus; species Cheilinus undulatus. The sequence continues at coordinate 6,750,640 of NC_054881.1, read as the reverse complement.
GTCATGTGAAGAGTTCATTTTGATTGACTTGGTGTTTGGGTGCAATAAAATAATAGAAAAATAAAAACAGTAGGAGGCTATAAAACAGCAGCACCTCTGCTGACAGTGAATCTAGATTATTATGAAAAATAACAATATATACTATATTGCCAGAAAGTATCCGCTCACCTGCCTTAAATCGCATATGAACTTAAGCAACATCCCATTCTTAATCCATAGGGTTTAATATGACGTCGGTCCACCCTTTGCAGCTATAACAGTTTCAACTCTTCAGGGAAGGCTTTCCACAAGGTTTAGGAGTGTGTTTATGGGTATTTTTGACCATTCTTCCAGAAGCGCATTTGTGAGGTCACATGAGAAGGCCTGGCTCTCAGTCTCCGCTCTAATTCATCCCAAAGGTGTTCTGTCGGGTTGAGCTCAGGACTCTGTGCAGGCCAGTCAAGTTCATCCACACCAAACTCTCTCCTCCATGTCTTTATGGACCTTGCTTTGTGCTCTGGTGCACAGTCATGTTGGAACACAAGGGGCCATCCCCAAACTGTTCCCACAAAGTTGGGAGCATGGAATTGTCCAAAATCTCTTGGTATGCTGAAGCATTCAGAGTTCCTTTCACTGGAACTAAGGGGCCAAGCCCAGCTCCTGAAAAATAAGCCCGCACCATAATCCACCCTCCACCAAACTTTACACTTGGCACAATGCAGTCAGACAAGTACCGTTCTCCGGGCAATGGCCAAACCTAGACTCGTCAATCAGATTGCCAGATGGAAAAGCACAATTCGTCACTCCAGAGAACGCGTCTCCACTGCTCTAGAGTCCAGTGGTGGAGTGCTTTACACCACTGCATCTGACGTTTTGCATTGCACTTGGTGATGTATGGCTTGGATGCAGCTGCTCAGCCATGGAAACCCATTCCATGAAGCTCTCTACGCACTGTTCTTGAGCTAATCTGAAGGCCACATGAAGTTTGGAGGTCTGTAGCGAGTGATTCTACAGAAAGTCGGCGACCTCTATGCGCCTCAGCATCTGCTGACCCCACTCCGTCATTTTACATGGCCTACCACTTGGTGGCGGAGTTGCTGTCATTCCCAATTGCTTCCACTTTGTTATAATACAACTGACAGTTGATTGTGGAATATTTAGGAGCGAGGAAATTTCACCGCTGGACTTGTTGCACAGGTGGCATCCTATCACAGTACCACGCTGGAATTCACTGAGCTCCTGAGAGCGAGCCATTCTTTCACAAATGTTTGTAGAAACAGTCTGCATGCCTAGGTGCTTGATTTTATACACCTGTGGCCATGGAAGTGATTGGAACACCTGATTTCAATTATTTGGATGGGTGAGTGAATACTTTTGGCATATAGTGTATATGAAGACACAAAGTAACTACAAAGTGCACCTGAGGAGCTATACAGGTGTGCAGGACTGTATGTGATAAAGTTACTGTGCAGTTAACTAAAGGAATATATATAACAGCCTGTGTGCAGATGTATTAATGTGTGCATTAATGTAGCACATTAAGTCTGTGTAAACATGCATTATTCTATCTTCATGCTCAGAATAATAATTACATGCCTCATGAGACGTTAAGATGTTTGTCACTGTGGTTTCCTGCACCATTTACCTTATTTATTTGTCTTGCAAAAGTCTAACTCCTATAAGATCTAACTATAACATTTTTCCATTGATTTTCCACTGTTCATTACCAGGCATTGCAAAGTTACACATTAACATCTGTTATCGCCTTGTCCATCATTGAGATCTTCTCTGCTCTAAAACTTTGTATTAAACTGTCAAAAACTCCTACATAGAAACACATAAATAGCTGCCCTCCTCTGAACGCTGACAAGTAGAGCAGACAGACAATCAGTGGTCATTGTTATGAAGCTCAGAGGCCGCGTCATTGCAGACGTCAATGTGAGTCCAAAGTCAGCGGGTGTGCTGTCAGTTCATCATGAGTGTCAAGCTACTAGGAGAAGCAGAAAATCTGTTTTAACCTCCAAGCTGAGGTGATTATTTCTTCAGATCTGCTGTTGGTAGCAGACCTTTTATGGTTCATTTTATGCCAAGACCGATCAGGACAAAGCATACAGCACTTTGAACTAGACCTAGAAAAGTTCTACATTTACATTGATATGTGTATGTCATTTTAAAATAAACACAAGATACCTAGATAGAGAAATACTTTACCATTCTAGGGAGAAACAGTATGATAACTGTAACTATAATCTCCTCTCAGTTAGTAATACAGTTCAGATTTTTTTTTAAACCATATGTGATAACTGTGCTGTGACCAAACATCCACAGGTTGACTGTGGACTTAAAGAAAAACTTCAGGGATGAGGAGACACTGCTCTCTCTCTCTCTCCTCTGCTCTCTGGTCTGCACCATAGCACTGAACTGTCTGAGCAAAGAGCAGAGAGGCAGACTAAGTAACAGTTAATCAGTAGGCTAATCATAAACTTAAATCACATCAGCATTGTGAATCAAATTAAACCTTAAAGTTCACAGCTATTTTTTTCACCATCATGTCTTGTATGGACTTTATGTCTTAAAAAGGTTGTAAAACATCAACCCTGTGGTGCACAGTCAAGCTCTAGACATCTTTTTATTCCGTACAACCTGGGCATTAAGAATATATCTACTACAGTAATGTCACTTGAACTTTTAAAAAGTTATAGGACTCTACAGACAAAAGGAAAAAAATTGGAATTTGAAACTCAGAGATTTTTACTTATAAGACACAGAAAACATTAGTGACTACGGATTTTCTTTGCACAGACTTATCTTCCCATCTCTTGGGGACAAAACAGTGAGAAAAATAAACATTTTGTGACTAAAGGTTTTCAAAATATCTACATACAAAGAAAAGTCCATGCGCTTTTTTTGCAGTTAGATTCATTTGTGCCATACCCAAAGCAGTAGCGAAGCAACTGGTTGACTACAACTCCCACAATGCATTGCAGTAAATATCATGGCAATTACTTCGTATTTTCATTAAACAACTCTGTTCAATAAAAACAGCGCCTCAGTTTATTTAATAAAATAATTTATAGATTTCTCCTATTGAGGGAGGAATGCACTGAAAAAGATATTTCCATGTTCCTGCTGAAAGCAGTCCCTGAATGCTCATGTGTGCCGGAAGCAATGCAAGAGTGCACATGTGCTTTGGGTGACTAGATCCCAACTCACCAGATGTGGGACAAACACTAGGTTTGTGTGGGACAATGTGGGACAATGTGGGATACCAGTGCACCGAGGTAGTCTAAAACAACTCTCCACAGATCCAGGTGCAAGCACATCTGTAATTATGGATGCTGCCTTTGTATGACCACGACATGTTCTTTGCAATCTGGCTGACAATATCTTATTACCACAGTCTTCTGCCCTGTAAGAATGGGAGCATTGCACAATGCGGTAAATGCAAGTTAGTTCAGTTGCTGTTACCTTATCTGAATTTTAATCTTGTTTTGGTTTAGCAGGAACGCATCCATAGACAGGAAAGCCTCCTTTTGATGGGGTGGTGGGAGCGCCCTCAACCTGCAGTGTCCCGATTTGATTGACGTGATCACATGACCCACCCTACCCCCCTGACGACAGGCAGCCCTGGGTCTCAGTGTGAAATGTAATGAAAATATGGGACTATCCCACATAAAGCTGGACATCTGGTCGCCCTACATGTGCATCCTGGGATGTCTCTCAGGGAGAGTTCAAAACAAGAAGTATTCAGGAGGAGGCCGCTGAGGTCTGCATTGCTGAGCAGTGCTGGGTTGGGCTTAACTCACCAAGTGTTGGAGGTTCGATGTTACAGAGGTGAGTTTGGGCAATTGAATTTAAAATGTATGGTAGCCTCCATCACAAGACAAGTCCTATCATAATGATACAATTAGGAATTTATCTGCCTTAAACATTTTAGGAAATATCCAAGACCTCAATTTAAGAAATGAAGCTCAAGTTGGAAGACTGTTTCATTTCTACCCATCCTTAAACTCCTAAATAATCACTCACACGTCTCCCTTTTCCCGCTCTTTTTTCTGCTTTGGTAATCAGCTGGTATGGGCGTCTACTCACTTTAGCTCAGAGTCAATCCCTTTAAGCCACAACTTCTAAATCACCCTGCATCATATTTTAAAATCTGGCTCCTCTCCTCTAAAGTCGGTAGTTTCATTGCAACCGCTGTAACTCTCCTCCATCCCAGCTACCTCTAAACCATCTCATCTTATGCCCCGTTGACACGACAATGTTTTCGAGTGAAAATGCAAACGTTTTGTAGCATTTTGGCTGTCCGTTTACACGGCAACAGTGTGTTGGTGCCTGAAAACAGAACTTTTCAGAAACGGGCTCAATAGTGGAAGTTTTTCAAAACTCCCTGTCTGTGTCTCTGTGTAAACAGGGAAACCGGCACTTTCTGAAAACGGACATGCGCACTGTGGCTGCAGTAAACATCCATGCGCGCGTAGGCTTATAACGTATGCCTGGATGGGAAGCCCAAAGCAGAGATGGCCGACACCAGTGTACTGTTCGTGCTCCTCACTCTTTTTAATTTAACTGTACTTCTCCAACAAAGTTTTGATTTATTTCACCATCACTTGGATCAGCGGAGACGTATTTTGTGCCAGCACCAGATTCTGACTCGACCCATACACCGTAGAAGAGCGTATGGCTCGAGTCAGAATGTGGTGCAGACACAAAAATCACACCGCCATCTACTGGCCTGTGATGTGTACTACATCATTTTTTGGCGTTTTCGCAGTCTCGTGTGAATGGAGATCCCTTTGAAAACGTTGCCGTCCGAACGTTGGACTTTTTGGAAACGAAAACGGAAAACAAAGCAAAACGTCCTATAAATGAGGCCTTAGTCCAGGTCCAGCTCCTCTGTCCTGTATTCCTTAATCTCTCCTTCCAAGTCATCTCATCAGTGTCTGGGTCGAGCTCCTCAGAAGTAATATGGATAGTGCTATAGATATGTCAGTGCAGAAAAGCTGTGTACTGTATCTTTAAGAAAAAGAGAACTCAGTTTAAGACAAGAAAGCTGTGTTTTTTTAGCAATATAGAATAGATACATTAGATTGAATCATGACCTTTTTTATTCCACTTATAGCAGAAATGCTTTGTTATTTTGACTTTTACAATAAAAATTAGAAAATATCTAAAGTATTATTAATGACTTTGATTGTTTAAAGCCTGCATACATAAAAACTGGACTTAAGATGTAGTGACCGCTGAGCTTGACCAAGATTTGAAGAATACAACATCGTTGCAGGGACTTGCAGTGCTTTTGTATCTGTTGCATCATAACTTCCTTTATATCTCTTAGACGTTTTTGATCCTTTAACTTCAAATGCATAAACAACTGCTCTGAGCTAATATTGTATTTTTAGGTTTTAATTTTTAAATAAGGTCATGATAGTTGTATGTGGAGCAGTGCCTAGTCTAACAAAGCTGTCTAAACTGTTCCTTCACCTCCTTAAATAGGACTAATAATCCACCAAACTTGTGCAAAACACCACAGACAAAAGGATGAGCATCCTCTCATCAGATGTTAACATGGTGGGAACATTATCATTGCTCAAGTAGAAATGCATAAAAAGAAAGCTATTATTTACAGCATAAACCATACTGGCTCCAAAGTGAGTCAGCCCACCAGGAAAATGTTGTATATGCCAGATTATCAGTCCAGCTCTGATGCAGAGCTTTAAATGTGTATGTTCCTTTATAAAACCAGGCACTATACTGCCCTCTAGAGCTGAAATCAAACACTGCACATTTAGAGGACACTCAAACATACATACTCCTGTACATGATAAGTTTGATTTGTCTATGTTGTGAAATATTGAATTATACTGCTTAAAACTGCAGGATAAACAGAAAATTTCCTGACAAATGAAAGGATTTGTGACACTTCTGACAATAAATAGGTACAGCATGTTTAGGGTGTTTTGAGGACACTATCATAAGTTAGTCCAGTAATCTCATGACAGTTACTCATATTTACTCTCTCGGGAAACACAAGTAATATACCTGCAACATGCACTAAAATTAACCCGTCCTTCATCACTGGAGAGGTTCATTATGTGGATTATTTCCCTCTTGGCAAAAGCAAGAACACAGTGACTTATCGTAATGAGCCAATTAGTCTCATTAAAGTCCTGTGATCCTGGAAAGTATTCAGGCTTCCCTTCATCTCTGCTGTGACAGACACTCGTGATGACCGGGCCAAAGGTTGAAGCTCGAATTCAACCCAGATCCTCTCCTTAAAAACACATGTGTATGGTTAACACCCCCATTTAAGATAGGCTACATGTTGATTTTTTTGCTCTAAAATATTTACATCATTTTAAAAAGTGGTCATTCCCATGTTAGCTTTTAAATGGTTTATGTTTAATGTGTGTGGGGTTGAATGTTGCCTTTAAACATATATTCACATTGTATTTATTGAAGTTTTTTAACAAAAACTAAATTTTCCCTTTTTATGTGACATTTGAACACATACCATATAGAATACAGTTGTCTAATTTACTGAACACATATTTTCCGTCTTCAGCTTGTAAAGTTTGCTAATTAACTTCAGTTTTTGCCAATTCCACTGCGGATTTCTACACTGGACTAAAATTAACAAACAGGACTGTCTTAAAGTTTTGGAGCACTTTTCATCATTTTTCAGCAATGTCCTGTAGCAGCTGAAGAAGAAAACTGTCCCGAAGCAGCGGAAGAGAGCGGCATGACCATGGCTTGATCCCGTGTTGTTGTTAGCGTCTTTGCTAACGTTAGCAAAGATGTGCTTTGCCTGAAGGTGGAACTTCAGACTCTTTGTGCTGCGGTATAAAGACACTTCATCACTGCAGCATGTACACACAGTTTTGGTTTTATCTTAACATTTGCCAGCTTTTTAAAAAGAAAATTGCCATGAACACTAGAACTGCCAATGGGTAAAATTTGCCCAAGGCTGTTCTTTAACCGTGTCTTGATGTGTATACAGTTTAAAGACTGTCAGTCTTTGACTTCTCCTAAAAGTTTGTTAAATAGCTACGGAGCCCCAGACATGACATGGTCAAAAAAATTTAAATTGTGGCCACAATATAGCTATAACATGCACACAAAATACCAATTTGTGGCCACGAATTCAGTACAACGTGCACACAAAATACTAATTCATGGCCACAAAATACCAATTTGTGGCCATGAAATCAGTATAACGTGCACATGTTGCTGGGTAAGCAAATCGAGCGCACCTTCTCTAAGGTCTAAGGTAGAGGCAGTAGAGGGGCTAAAACTACAGGATGGACAGGGATATTGGACATGGACATTCTGAAAAGCCTGGCATTGCAAGGAACCATTAATACTGAGAGGCATTTAAACAGAATATTGACAGCAAGGTTGCTTTACAGGCGGCAGTACAGCTTGGACGCCGGGATAGGAAAGTGTGCTCGATTTGCTTACCCAGCTGTCCAGGAATGAGAGTAATATTATTAATTAGTATTTCGTGCATTACACCTACTTCGTGGCCACAAATTAGTATTTCGTGCGCATATTACAGCTATACTGTGGCCACAATTGAAGTTTTTTTTTTTTTAAACCATGTCATGTCTGGGGCTCCGTAAATAGCACCTTGTGTCATAAAAAAAAATCATTGCCTAAACCTAAATTCTTTTAACATTTATATCTGGAACCACCATGCAGGTCAAATTTACCCCATAAGAGAGCCTTGATTTTCCCACTGTTTTCTTTCACACCAGCAATAAATAGATGCCAAAATGGAAATACCATCTCTTTTCTTGCAGCAATGCCTAATCAGAAGTCGATAGATCAACCTTCAACATGGAACCAATAGAGGGAAAAAAAGACATTTACCATCGATAAATGTTGAAAGGTAATCTCAGTGCTTCTAATGAAGAGAATACAGTAATGAGGAAGTTTTAGGATTAGCAATCAGTCCAAAGATGATTTTCTAGGTGATGGATCATCTTCCAACAGTGATCTAGTTGGCTATCTTTGGTCAATAAGCTGTTCAATGTCAGTGTTTAACTAACAATCCTAGATCAGTGCTATTTATGAAAATCGAGGCACTTTAATGACAGGTAAATCTGACCCATTGGCTGTTTTAGGTATGTAAATATCCACGGCGGTGGGCCTGACTCATCACTGCCTAGCACCTCTTCACCCTCAGGCACATAAATAACCGCGCTTGAGGACTATGGGAGCAAGTTGTGGTCAAACTTAGTCATATGGTTAAATTACGTTATTACTGTTTAATGCTTTATGGTTTCAAGATTAATCACAAGCGTTAACACGTTAATGTGAACAGCCCTACTTTTTATGGCTGCTACATGGGTGAAGCGCAAAATTTCAATAAAGATTGCCTACTTCCATACATCTTATTTCACTCGCTTTTCCCATGAAAATTAGTAAAATTAAGCTAAGTAGGTCAAGCTCATGAGAAAACTGAATTTTTGTTGTCAGAGAGAAAAATAAAATGGACAGATGACAATAATTCCAGATTTTTACATTTTCAATATCAAATCAATTCAAGATCTGTTCCTCTTATTCAACGCTCTGTGGTGTTAACTCCTCACAAAATTATTAAAAAAGCACACAACAAACATATTTAAGAATCATTTGGACTGTTTTATTGCTCTCATTGAAAACACTAGTCCATAAAAAACAGACATCTGCTTCCTTCAGAGTAACCTATGGTTATTGAGCTAATGATATATTGGTATAAAATCGATTTCAGAGTTACAAACATCAAAAATATTACATTTATTGTGGAATCAAAAGTCAAGATATACAGATCGCATGAAGTGGAAGACGATGTGGTTTGTGATTTTTGGTTAACAGTCTTAAGCTTCACATTCTGAGAATAAATGAGAATCTATTTTTAAGAAAGCAATGATCGAAGCCCTATGAATCAGAACGGCAGTGATTGTGAACATCATTTTCCATCATAGTAAGATATATATACACATGTACATTAAAATGATTGAGATGTTACATTCAGATAAATATCCTAAAAATCGACTGAATTAGTTAAACAATTCAATCAGCATCAGACGTGATCAAGTCATTGCAGTTACATGAAAATTTAAGACATCGCTAATCAAACTGTCGCTAAATGGATTACAGCTCATGATGTGTCCAAGGAAATCTTCAGCTTTAAAGGGAAAACCCTACACAGTCACAATATTGCATAGCCTCACAGTGATTGTTTGTTGATTTGCATAATAAAAAAAACACACACACAACATACTTTCTTAAAAAATGAGCTCAAAGCTTGAGAATTTATCACATTAAAAGTTTTAAATATGATCACATTTTAAAGGAAAATTTTACTCAAGACTTCGAGGGTCTACGGTCAAGCGTGTGAGGATATCAGACACCCAACTTCATTACAAAAAACAAACAGAAAATACAATGTCTCGTTACCAAATGGCAATTTTAGGGTTAAATATCCTTCATGCTGGAGTGGGAATAATTTAAAATTGGATTTAGCCTCAGCTAACATACATCTACACATTATCTTACTCCTTTTCCTTTCTATAACGAGTTATTTCTATCTGTGTTCTTGAGAGCTTTAACTGGATACCTCGTTAACTTTACAGCCAATGACATTTATGTGACTTCATTTCTAGCAATCTTGAAAAAATGACTGAAATATTCTAAAACAACCAAGAACATTACGAGACAGGATAAGCGGCCACTTCATTAGGTACGCCTGTTCAACTGCCTGTTAACAAAAAAAATCTTATCAGCCAATCACATGGCAGCACCCAGTGCATTTAGGCATGCAGACATGGTCGAGACAATGAGCACAAGTCAAAGGTGAATTAAGCGACTTGTCATTAGTTGCTGCAATGTAATTGACTGATGAAATATTTGCATTAAAAGTACCTGAACAGGTGTACCTAATAAAGTGGTCAGTGAGTGTAAGATGACCTAAAGAAAACAGACAGAAGGACCTCGTCATCGTAGGAAAAGGAGTAAATAAAATGTAAATATGCATGTCCTTTTTGAGGCTTCCGTATAAAATAAATTGTACATAACTATCTCATACTGATTAACAAAAAATAGAATATAATATCTTAAGTGTCAAAGAGCATAAAAAGGACTCAGCGTGAGGATTCAAAGATCTTACACAGTGCCAGTTAAGGAAAAATAAATCAGTGTTTGATCACATAAAAACTGCACAAAAGATGCTGAAAATGCCTGGCACCTACAGAGAAACAGAAGAGGTAGAGCTATATAAAGTATAATACATCTAAATCTCCCTTAAACGGGGAAAAATACAGCCAAGTGGATACAGACCAAGGAGAAAAAATATACTTCAGATTCAATTTGTTCCACAGAGCGTTTAAATAAAATAAATATGGAAGATAAGGAAACAAAAACAGAATTTCCAGTCTCGATGCTAAAATAAGCTTGATTCTATCGCTGTGAATATGCAGCCTTTGATCGATGCTTGATTAATGATCACTATGCCCATTTGTTGATTCAAAATTGATGTCCTTTTGTTCTCTAATATAAAAGCAAATGCACTCTTTTAATCTCATCGTACAAGTACTTTTGACTTAAATGATTAAAAACATGAAAAAAATGCAAAACTCCTCTGCTAAAAGCTGTTGTGTTTACTTAAGAAAATCATACAGTAAAAGAGAGGCTTCTTATTGCTGGTGTTATAGACCTTATTCCTGCAGAGGACATGCTCTTATGAAGGGACAATAAACACTATCATGACATTCTGACAGGCATTTTCATGTTATCATTTCCTGATTGGAAAGCGACTATGAAGATGAAGAACACTGAAAATCCTGAGAGCGATTGGAGCAAATGTCATATGAAAAAACATGCTTGCTAACCAAACTATTAGTCAAATGACGTCAGATGCTCTTAACATTTCCATAAGCATAAAAACGATTGTAGTAGCAAGCCATTTAGAAGAGGGTTTTAAGTGTAAATATCTTAGCTTCGCATTAACAGTGCAGGGCAGTCATCATAACCTCATCATGGATGTACGCTTCAATTCAGATTTCTTTTTTTTATTTCTGATTCTTTTTAGGGTAATGACAAAGTCATTAAACGGCCTCTCAGTGGGAAATATGAGCGCCAAATTACATTGATGATGCAGCAATTCAATGTGAATAATGGAGCTTAAACAGAGGCAACAGTGTTTCTTTTTCGATTATTTTTCCATCTGAATCTTAAAGAAATAAAAATTTTAAAACTGTAAATTTTTCATATAGTTATATAACATAAGAAGGGTGAGACTTGTCTGAAAAAATCTGATTGGCATAAAGGTAAAATATGTGCTTCAAGGTGTGGAATTATTTATGAAAATGCAGAAAATGTCTCCTAAGAAAGAGCACAAACTGTCTGATGCATCTTTAATATAGTTATATAACATAGGAAGGGGCTGTACTTTTATTTTGAAAAATTATGATTTCTTTTAAACCAACATGAAAGGCAAAATGTGTGCTTCACAATGTGGAATAATTGCAGAAAATGTCAACACTAGGACAGTTTTCAATGCTACTTTTGCACTGTGGCGTGTATGACATCTCAAAAGTTGGAAAAAATGTTTTAATTTTGTCCATTTTGGTGACAAATGTGAAAATTCCATGTAAATAATTTGCGCATTATAATGCATTTCCTTTTGCATTTATCAATCATAACTTTCAGCACCACTGTATCGCTGGCAGGCCAAAACCTTGTATCTCCAGAACTACCATGCACAAGGACTGACAAAAATGATGGTTTTTCAGATAAACTGTCATAGTCAGCATCTTTTTTACACTTTTTATCTTGTCAAAACACACCAACAGATGTAAAGGATGACCAATAGCACTGATTTATGCAAAAAAAAAAAAATAGAAAAATGGCTGCGTCATTTCTGTCTGAGGGCAATATTGCATATTCAGATAAACACCGGTGCGATTGAACGCACTCTGCATTTATTTCTGCACATGTTAAGAAGAGCTGGTGCACAAATGATCCTGGTATTTCTCGTACTGACGAGGTGTTTCCAACCAGTTTGTCCGTACTGAAATAAAAAGCCACAAGGAAAGTGGCAGATCAGGTTTAGAAGAATATGTAGGTTTTTGCCCAGGCTTGAATAAATATGTTTAAAATGAGCCATAAGCTTGGGTTGCTGCATGTTTTCCCAAAAGCCCTAAATCTTTCAAATTGAAAAGAGGTAAGTTGCTGCTGAATGAACAAATGGATCCCACAACAGGGAAATTCCATTCTTGTAGCCAAAATGACAAAGACTCAACATAATATTTAAACATTGTATCAAATATTGAAATTTTCTGCATTTTTATAAAGAAAAAAATCAAAATAATTCAATATATACGTATCTGAAATGACACTTTTGCTTTTTATGTCCTTTTAAAAAAATAATAGCTTCAACTGGGAACTTCCACTCCAAATTCCTGGATAGTTTTTTGACCTTTTAAAGAGAAAGAAGTAAACTTATTGATCTTCAATGCAATAGTTATGATTACAGAGTGATTAAGACATTTTGAGAACAAATGGAAAATGATGTTGGTGCCAAAGGAGGCTTTTTGCAGGTCAAACTACATCATTTTATTTTTGTCAGCATTTCAAATATAAAATGTATTTAAAATTCCTTGAAAATTATGCATATGACAGCCTAATGAGCAAAAGTAGGGGAAGCATGGCCCTTGACCCTCTTAAGTTTGGGCAGATTTTGATCACCTCTGGCTCCATCTCTGAACCATAATATCTTATTTCTTCCACTTAGATTATGTTTGTAATTATCAAAAGGTATCTCGGACGTGGCTCAGTGCTGGCATTAGCTTTGAACAGGGAGTAGCTTAAGCTCTGTCAAAAATGTTTTCTAACAGGAAATGTGGTCTGATTTCTTCCCGGATTTTAAGCATGCATCGTCTTTGTAGTCGCTTTTCAATTGGAATTAATCAAATAAAAACAGCTGCCAAAACTGCAGTGTTTAAATGGAAAACAACCTAGAATATAAGAGTAAATTAGAGCATGGCCGCAGTGGGAATACAGTCTATCAGGTAGCTAATCTCTTATAAATACAAGCAGGAAACTCCTGATATGTACACAGTGAAATTAAAACATCTGTGGTCTAAAAATGTCTTTAAATGGGCATGTTTCATGCTTTTACATCTTTGGTTGGATGCTTATTATAAGTTATTAAAGTGTACACAATAATAAATGTTAATATTGCATAAAAACTGCATATATATGACCTCAAGTAGCCCTTTTGTCTGTCAGGATAAATAAAGAATACTCAAAAGTATCCCGTTTCAGCCCTGATTATAAATCAGTACCACCGGAGTGTTTGCATCTTAAGACAGAATCTTTCCAGCCATTTTGATTCAATCCTCACAAGAGAAGTATTAAAAATGCTATAATACAAAAAAAAAGAGGACGGTTATTGTTTGCGACGCAGCTGCATCTTCAGATATTTCATTCACAGATCGGTTTCAGAGTTCTTCCTCCAGACGAAACCGTTCTCTCCAGCGTCCCTCCCTATTCGAATCTGAGGCGAACCTTTAGTGTAGCCTCCTTTTTCAAGACTGAGAGAAAGAGATGGAAAAGAGTAATAAATAAGTGTCTGAGGGACTGAAAAATCCTGCTGCATGAATCACGTTGCGCAAAGAAAATATGTGAAACAAATGCCAGCTGGTACTCACTCACTCGGCCACAGTGGGAGACTCAAAGTAGTGCTCAGCACGGGGAATGCGTGTTAAGGAAAGTCTTGGATTCATCTCCTAGAAGGGGGGAAAAAATCTTTTGAAACATATTTCATAAACACTGAGGGAGAGGAAGGAGAGACAGAAGAGAAAGCAAGCGTGGAAAAAGCTGCTTTTAAAGCTAATCTTTAAAAAAAAAAAGGCACACAGAGCAGAGGGGGGAGAAAAATCAGACAAATATGGATCATTAAAGTGCCAAATTTGTTTGTGCAAGCAAGAAAACTAGTACAACAGGAGAGAAAATGAAGCATGAAGGCTTTAGAAGCTTAGTTTGAGCAGGGCGTGGAGCTCGAAGCTTGCCAGTACTCACTATCCAAAGATTTATCCCCCAACATGGGCTCCTGCTCCATCATATCCATAGAGATTTTTATACTGGGGATATTGTCATGGTAGGGGTAGTCGGACTGTTGGAGGAGGGAGGGAGAACATTAACACAACCTCTACATCTACAGGAAGCTGTAGACAATCCCAGCAATAGAGAATATTCCCACAGGTGCCACGTTTCTGTAGTGTCACACTCAGGGTGGGAAGCTCTAATGATATGTTGACACGTCTTAATTCATTTCCCAATAAAGGCAACTACAACGACGATGTATATAGACGTCAGTCAATATAACATTTGAGCTTCCTACCCTAGATGTGACGTCATAGGAACACAGCCACCGTGGGACGGCGGTCAATGGATTTTGGTTTCTAAATATTATACTAGAGTACTTACAAATTCCATTTCACTGTCGATGCTTCCCTTCTTCTTTCCTTTCTTCTTCTTCTCATCCTCCTTCTTCTTCTTGTCCTTCTCCGGGATGACGTCGTCCAGGTAGCTCAGGTCGTGTTGGGAGAACACGTAGTCCATCGCTTTACGAACGGCAACGAGAGCCAAGATCTGTGCATGAAGAAATCAAAAGTGTCATGAGTTTTTCAGTCAGCTGGGATGAAGCTCTGTGCGTTGTGCAAGGCAATGATTTCTCACCATGACAGGGAAAATGATGGCAGCCACTGTCGACTTGAGGATCCACAGGAGGGCCAGACAGAGACCCTGGATGAAGGTGAAGAGGTGGATGCGCCTCTGGGGGACGTGTCGCAGGTAGATCAGGTCCGGTTGGTGCTTGGCTGGCATTAGGAGCAGCTGCAGGCGGTCCATGAACTGACAGAAACAACAGTCTTCTGTTAATACAAGCTCGTTACCTCGCTAGTTTATGGCAGAAAAAAATGATAGTGGTAACATGTCTATTAACTAGAAACCTGGTTATGAAGTGGGCTATAACAACATATTTGGGTAAGGGTTGGTTAGTTTTATTGTATAACTACACGGTTCACCTTAGCAACTCCTAGCGTCAATTTTTATTGAAGTTTCCGACTATTCTAGCTTAACTTTAGTCTCCAAGTTACTAGCGTAGTGGTAGCCAGGAAACCACTAGCTTACCTACAACCTTGTGTCTTAGCTGCTGCTGATTTAGCTGCTAATAGTATGGATACTCATTGTGTAGCTCTTACAGAATTTGTAGCATTAATTATTTATATGCTAGCCAGCCACCAAAAACAATTTTTACTACATAGTTCTTACTAAAAAGTCACCAGAAGCTACATGTTGGGCCTTATCGTCTGCCTAGCCAGTTACACCTTTGATATGTGATCCATGTTAGCTGCTTGTCAGCCGCTGGTGAGTATATTTAGGTGTAGAAGTAGCTAGCAAACCTCTAGTAGCTTATCTATATCTTGTGTCTTAGCTGCTAACTATTTAGCTATAACTTAATACTACTTGTAGAGTAGCTCTTTCTCACCTGTAGTATTTACTGTCTTAGATGCTAGCTTGCCACCTGTTGTTGCACAGTTTGTCTAATCTTCCAAATAGCCACTTGTAGCTTTGATTATATCATCTGTTTTAGCTGCTAGCTGTTAGCTACAAGTGAGTATGCTTAGGTGTAGTCGAAGTCAGCAAGCCAGTAGTAGCTTATCTACACTTGTATCTTAGCTGCTGTATAGCTAGCTGCTAACTAGCTACCTGTAGGAATGAACACATCTTGGTTCTTACAGGTACCTATAGTATTATTTATTTTTTATATCCAAGATGCTAGCTAGCCACCGGAAGCAGTGATAACTACGTATGCCCAACTAGCTAGCCACCAGGAGCTGCATGATTTGCCCTCCCACCAAGCTAGCCAATTATAGCTTTTGTTATGGTTTAGCTGCAGGATAGCTGCTGGCAAATGTAACTTAAAGCGCGACCGTTGTATCTTTGATTATGATCCGTTTTAGCTTCTAGTTACCCCTCGACAAGTATACTTTGCTGTAGCATAGACCCCAACCGGCACTTTATAGGGCTTGTGTTTTAGCTGCTAACCATTTAGCCGCTAACTAGCCTCAAGTAGTGGTTAAAAACTTGTGCAACTGTTTGTTACCAGTAGATTATTTATTTCGATCTTTTTTTAGCTGCTATTTAGCCACTGGCAGATATATATTGAGTATAGTAGATGTCAGCAAGCCACTAGTAGCCTATTTACTTCTGTCATAGCTGCTCATGATCATTTAGCTGCTCAGAAGCAGCAATTCATACTTATTGTGTATCTTTAAGTTACTATTAGCATTATTTACTTGTTTTGTTTTAGAGCCATAGCTTAGAATCACCAGCTAGCATAAATACATCTTACAGAGGTGCTAACATTGCCTGATTTTGCTGCCAGCAAGCAAAAAAATAATTATTGTGTGTTGTATGAAGGAAACAGCAACTTTATGAGACAGACATTTTTAAGCTTGTAGCCTCCATCGGGGTAATGAGGCTGAAACAACAGGCTAATCATGTGCTATACACCAAAGCTGTCGCTGGAGCTTTCCATTTCCTTCAAGACTTTTTTCATCCCCCATGTACTTTGGAAATTGGTAAAGTTGCGCCAAAAATACCCACACAAGTCCAGTTTTGTAGCAGTTAGCAAGCCACAACTAGCACTGATCATTCTTAGGTCTTAGCCATTAGAATTTTTTTTTTACTTTTATATTATAGCCAGCAAGGGCTTTTCTTACATCTTGTGCCCACATGTATGTAAAACTACAGCTTTACATGATCTGTTTTAGCTGCTGGCTGGTTAACAGTTAGTATGCTTACATAACAACAAACCACCAGTAACCTTATTTACTGTAAATGTCTTAATCACTGGGCAGTAGCTTCCTCAAATGTCGCATCATTAACTAGTCACTTGTAGGCTATGTAGTTGTGCAAAGCTCATTATGCTGTTGGAGTGCAGTAAATCCTGTCTTCCAGTGAATCAGAATTGTGTTTTCTATTACTTCCTGTTAAATAAAAGGGTGTGCATGGATACAGAGGCTTTAACTTATGGGCCTTAATTAATAATTGCTAAGTTTGGTATGCTGGAGAATAGTTAGTTTCACTGTTGAGTAATTAGTTAGATAACCATTTTACATGAGTAATGTAATGATAAGTGATTATATTTTTCAGCCTAACAATAGTAAGAAGGCAATGAACTCTCTCACCTGCACGCCATTGAGTGAAGCCACACCCATGTAGAGGAACACGCCATAGAGCACAGGCATGGGAATGAACTGAAAGACACAAAGAAAACAGTTATTACTGTAATGTTTGAATGGCTGTTTGTTTACTTAGAGTTTGTCTAAATATAAGAGCAATTCCAGGTATTCCAGGAGCCAAAGGCTATCTTCATACATGTATTCAGAAAGTTTATTTTAAGCATCATCGCTTGGTTTAAAAATACCAGTACTCCCCAAGCAGCTTATCTAAGAATGTACTTTTAGTCAGCACATCGCTGTTGACAGTCACTTGGCTGACTTTTGTGAAGGTTTTTGCTCAGGAAGTTTAAGCAGAGGGGAGAAATATTGCAAAACACAAAAGAGCAAGCATATAAATTTGCATCAAAATAATAAAAAAGAAGATTTTAAGCCCAAAAATCAATTGATATATTTGAAAATTCACAACTTAAAATATTCAATGTTCCAAAAATCAATTATTTTCCAGTATATTAAAAAGGAGTATTTTCAAGGAAAATCCAGGTACTTCAGCACAACATTTAAAAAAAATGTCCACAAGTGGGAGCTCAAGCTCCAATAATCTCCTCCCAGTGCCTTCACATTTTTCCTGTTTGGCAGCTTAATGTGGGAAAGGAAACTGGAGAAGGCACTCAGCTGCAATCGGAGCTTAAGCCATGATGAACATGCTTATTTCACATCGCATTACTTCAGCTATTCAACTTTATAATCGGATGAATCAAAGGCTGGAATTTATTTCAAATCTAAAAGGTGAGACAAGAGTTTGTCCTGAAAGAGGTGGACAGTAATCCTGATTTTTTTTGTAGAGGAATTAAAAGGTTGGAGTTTTACCTTGAGGATGGGGGCCATAAAGACAGATAGTCCAGTGAGGAGGAACACGAAGATACCTGTGACTCTTTGCTCCCTGGATTGGTGGATAAAACAGACATGCATCATTTAATTCCACAGTTTGGATCATGTTTTATTTAAGACTATTTGCTTGTACAATAAAATCTGACCAACTCTGAACTTCCCAGTCTTAGAGCTTTACTTTTAATGACTGTGCATCCACAAAAATGGGGCCTTAAAAGACTCAAGATCAAGATTTTTATTTCTCACATGCTCAGAAAGGTAAGCTGTTCTTGAAGGTCATGCAATAAAAACACTCAAACTACACACCAAGATACTTAAATGCAGGAAAATGTAGTCCTAAGATAAAAAATAAAAGCTTACAAACTTGGTTTTTAACAGGACACAAGAAAAAAAAAGTAACGCTTACACCACAAATTTAGTGTGCCATAATCGTTTTCATCAACATATCTGAGCTTTGCAAAGGTTTCTTTTGCTTTTCCTTCCTTTTCTGACACTTTTTTCAGTCTTTCTTTGTTGTTTTGTTCCTATTTTCCATTCCTGATCAGACAAAACCCCATTATCTTTATATTAAATCACAAAATCCTTGTTTGATTAGAAAAAAAAAAACTTAAAGTGCCTCTGTACTGATCATTTACGCATACTAATGGGATAAAAGCATGATAAGAATCTAGCAAATGCACATATTATTAAGTAAATGATTTACAGAAGGAAAAAGTAAGACTTTATAAGGATTTTTACACCTGCAATTGAAGTGTGCAGTCTTAAAAAGCTTCCTAGCCTGCCTGTTAGCTGGTTTTTAAAAGATCTGTCAACCGAGGAATCTAAATTAATTCAACCTAAAGCCTGAAAATCTATCCAAATCTTCATCAAGGGAGCAACAGTACCTAATTTAGCTTCTTGAAGGCGTTTCGCCTTTTTTCCAAAAGGTTTCTTCGGTTCTAAAAGTAAAGAAACCTTCAGGAGAAGAGGCGAAACGTCTTCAAGAACCTCAATCAAGTCCAGTTGGATAACCATGACCTGGATGAATGAAAACCTATACAGACGGCCTGAAACTAGATGCATTTTCTTTGGATTGCCACACAAGAATGTGTGTATTGCTTAGCCCCTCCATTGTGTTTTTCTGGACCTCTAACCAATAAGCACTAGTGCAAATATGATGCACTGACAGTAGTAAGGTAAAATGTGACCAACTTGTGCACCACAAGCTGCATTAACTCACCTCACTCCCAGGAATTTGGGCTGCTCCCCGGGGGCCGACGTCTCCGTCTCCATTTTCAGAGAGTCGATGTGGGCGATGGAGATGACAGTGGCAGCCACGTACCACGGCAGACCCATGAACGAGCAGATGATCATCAGGATGGCCACCCAGAACAGGTCCAGGTGATAGCCTGCCCCTTTCTGTGAGGAGAGGAAGACGAGCAGAGGCATGAATTATCAGAGCAATACTCAGAGGCATCTTATTTGTCTATTTAAAGATCTTAAGGCTCATTATAAATCACAAATGTGAATTTAGAGGGAACATGTGGAAAAAGTACACATTAATGGTATTAAAGTAAAAGTACAGTTAATCTGTGTAAAATTTACTTAAGTAGAAGTAAAAGTACTGGTCTATAAATCTACTCAAGCAAAAGTAAAAACATATTTAATTTAAAGTTTATTTTAAGAACTTAGTACTAAGTGAAGGAACAAAGCAGAGAGTCAACCTCATTGCAAGGCAATTCATACTACAAAAGCAGAGGTGTCCAAACTCTCCCTGGCCCGCGGTCTATTTTTGATTGGCCCGCAGTAATTTCTGAACATTTAATTAAATATGGCCCACATTTGAACATGAAGCTTGTGATGACTGTATAGTACTTATTAGTGTCAGCACAAGGCAGTGCTACCATGCTAATTCAGTAAACAAACATTTTGGCAAGAAGAATTTATTGATTTGAGTTTTTTGTGACTGAATTAAGACAGCGCTGTCAATGGAAAACATATTGGCAACCAAAATAATAATATTTATAAGATTTATAATGCCCTGACGGATTACAAAGGCTAAAAGCAGTACTGTTTGTGTTTTAGGGGAAACACTAGTAGTAGCCAGGGCCGACCAGGACCCCTGAAATCTGATTGGCCTCCCTAAAATCCTTTAAATGACTGGCTATTTGCCTTGTCAGCCATTAACTAGCCGTTTAAGTGTACCCAGTCACTGACTGGCATACTTTAATCACCTTAAGATTGGTTTTTATAAACTGTACTTTGCTCAAGGTGAGACATATGAAAGTGGCCCCACCATCCTTACATATTTTCTTATGTGGCCCTCAGTGGAAAAAGTTTGGACACCCCTGTCCTTAAGTGTCCTTTAGGAGCACACAAAGTCACATGCCGGATCTCTAACTCAGTGGATAACTTCACTCATGGTGCAAATGTATCTCACATCAAAAACAACAATAATCCATTAAAAGTATTGCACTCAGGTAGAAGTACAGTAGAAATAAAAGTACTGATGTCAAAATGCACATGAAAAAGTACAATTACCTCCCCCTCTCCCCAAAAAAACAACATTACAGCAATTTGAGTAAATGCTATTAGCTACTTTCCACCCCTGGGGAACAGGTCCATCATAGAAGTCATCGTCACTTATCACCTTATCGCTCTCATGCTTTAAAACAGTAGAACCAGACTGGGTCTAATTCAACCCACATGGCAAATAATGCATATTCCAAACAAATAAAACAGAAAAGTTAACTGCACTGTTATACATCTTAACATTATTGCAATGGGGATTATACTCAGTGAGTTTTGGAGCTTCAGTAAAGGTTTGAAGTATTGCACCAACCCTCAGCTTGTGCTCCTTCCTGTTAACAATCACTGCAGTGATCTGCTGATCCATGAAGATGAGGATGGTGACCAGCAGAGCAGGGAGCGAAGCAGCCAGGTACACCCACCACGGGTTTCCCCCAAACGGAGGAACAAACCATCCCCTTAGTGGACTCGTGGGCTGGAAGAGAAGAACAACAACACTGATAAAGCAACACCTGACTTCGAGATCTCCTGACATGAATACCTTTTCATATAAAACACACAAAAACTAATTTGAAGCAGTTACTCGACACTCTCAGAGAGTCTGAACACTGCACAGAGGCTGAAATTACAGGTGCATCATTACAAGACAGAAATCAGCGAGTTAAGATGCAAACAAAGCTGCCTCTGTAGTCGCAGATTTAAGATCCTGTGTGTTCTCACATCTCCTATAATCAAGATGTTATTTGATGCAGGGACCCACTCCTCTGCCCCATCATTCCCTTCCTTCATGTCAGGACCGGGGGGGGGGTTAAGTTTGAGCCTGACTGTGCTTGTGTTTCAGGTTATGTGTATTACTCACTGAGCAGACCATAAAGGAAGCATTATACTGGGGTTTAGAGCTCTTTTACAAGAAACATGGTTCATTATCAGCGTAATCAGAGGAAACAGCAGCTGGCTGACTTTTTCATTCAGCTTAGGACAAGTCAGAGCATTGATTTCTAACACACAATGAAGTGTATACAAGTTTTATGTAGATTTTTTTTAATAGTGTCTTCCATGTTACCTTGAATTCACTTGGCACTAT
The DNA here is from genome assembly GCF_018320785.1 of Cheilinus undulatus. Classification (NCBI taxonomy): domain Eukaryota; kingdom Metazoa; phylum Chordata; class Actinopteri; order Labriformes; family Labridae; genus Cheilinus; species Cheilinus undulatus. The sequence goes on along the minus strand of NC_054881.1, from coordinate 6,728,944 downwards.
GAGCTTTGGAGTGTTCACACCGACGAAGGCGTCCACGCCGCAGAAGACAAGGATGGTCAGGATGATTGCAAAGTCACTGATGAGCTTCCTCACCTGGAAAGGAGACACATTTTTAACAGGATGAACTCTCAGCAATCCCTGCTGTATCCAAGCAGGTTTGACCCCCAAGGGCCAGATAGTTGATGACTCAGTATCTTGCTCAAGCACTGCACAAGAGATTGGCTTCGGCACAATATGGTTGTACACACCGTGGGCGTAACATTATCAATACTAGCAGACAGGCTCTCAGAGCATTGTAGAGCCAACTGTTGCAAGCATTTGCAAGTTTCAATTCAACTCGAACTGGGCTTAAATAGCACAAATTTCTGATTTAACATCAATTGATGCACCATGGGTATTACCCACTTATTATTCTCTCTCTCTATACCAGCATTTCCCAAACTTTTTTTAAGGTGACCCACTTTTTACACATGCCATTGCAATCCAACAGCTTTCTTTTCCTTGCGTTATTGCTCATTAAGTCTGCCTTCTGCAACATCCTCAGCTGATTCGTTGAGATGATAGCTGGTGCTATACCTTGGATAACGTCAACTCTGGACTCAGTCTGATCCTAAAACGGAGCTTTCTGTTTTACATGCCTGAAAGAAGCCACTGCACCAAATGGGCTTTTCTTTGCATGCTCAACCCCTTGGCACTTCAGTAGCTGTCTGCATTGGAACAATGCATTTACTTTTTATAAGCCGAGCATCCATGACTTTGACTTGAGCTCTTTCACCACTCATTGGCTGGTGGAGCCTTGTTTTGTCTTTAAATATGGTGGAGAGGGTGAGTGTTATAGGGTGGGCTTACCCTCATGTGTAGACAAAGATGTCACTGTAAATACTGTTCTGAAAACTTACTTGGAGACCTGAAAAAAAGCCCACATGAAACCAACCATGGAAATGACTTTGGGAGTGAGTGCTATAGAGCAGTGGTTCTCAAATGGTGTGAAATTTAAAAAAAAATTGGACAGCCTTTTTGAAAATGAACATTTTCTGGAGTATATCTGTTATTTTCTTACTGTGCTTTTGTTACATATACATGTTTTTATAATTTGGTGTAGAAATGAGTAATAACAGGTGCAAAATTTCATGGATCTGCTCCAGCATAGTGCTTTAATCAACACAAGGCTGATATAGCTAAAATGCATGCTGCAAAAATGTTAATTTTAGCATGTTTTGTATGACTCAGTTGTTCTCAAATGGTGCAATATTGTAAATTTGAGCAACCACACATTGTTACTACAACCAAAAGTACTGTAAGACAATTTAAACTGGCAATTTTGCATGGATTTTAAGATGATATGCCTTGACATTCAGTGCACCTTGTACAAAAAAATGCTTGAAAATCACTGCTATAAAACAGTGGTTCTCAACCTTGGGATCAGGACCCCCTTTGGGATCGTGAGACACTGAGTAGGGATCTCCAGATGCCCTAAAAAACTAAGAATATTTTTAAATTAGACTGTTGCCAGTTTACACCGATTTTGTCACATTTTTTTACCCATTTTCATCATTTTTTCCCACCAATTTAACATATTTTTGCCATTTAACACCTATTCTGGTCAGTTTTAAACTCTTTCCACCACTTTTTTCTGCCTGTTTTTGCCACTTCTAAACCAATTCTTGCCACTTAAGCTTAATGTTGACTCTGTTGACCCATTAATGCCACTATTAAACCCTTTATACACCCAATTTTTCCCATTCTAACCACATTTCACTCTTTGATAGCCCAGTTTTGGTAGTTTAACCAATTTTTGCCAATATGTTCTTTCTCAGTTAAGCCTTTTTTGCCAGTTTATATCAATTTTCCATCACATTTTTGACAATCTAAAGACATTTCAGCCCCGTTTTAAGTCCCTTTTACTGCTATTTTTGCCCATTTTTGCTAAGTTTAAAATCCAATTTCACCACCTTTTCCATCATTTTTTGTTGCCATTGGTTGTGGTTGAACAAACATCGCTAGGTTTTATGGCCAAGCAGAAGGGAAAACATTGATATAGTGGAAGTGTTTCACCAAAAGATGTTGTGAAAAACACCTGTGTTGGAATTTGCATTGGCTAAATCAGAAACATCTGTATTGATGCATCTCTAACAAACATCCATTTTCAGGCGCTTTCACTCACCTTTGTGGGGAAGAAGCGGCTCGTCTTGAACTTCTTCAGAGCCATGGAGCAGGTGTACGTCCCAAAGAACAAGATGAAGGACATCAGGGTGATGTCAGGCACGTATCCACAGGATTCTCCGACCAGATGACCTCCAAACATCTTACACTGCTTTTTAGTCAGGGTCTCCCAGGTGGAGTTCATCGACTGGGCGACACAAAGACAGGAAGTTTCAACAAGGACCAAACTCCAAACTGGATTATTTCTGTGTAATCATATGAGTCATAAATGTCCTGAGAACAAGGACACAACATACCAGATCAGAACTGTTCGTCAACGCCGCAGCTTCGAAGAGATCTGTTGTGTTGCCTAATAAAAGGAAACAATAATATCTTATCAGAAAATAAGAGCACTTACAGCACTTTGCCTTTGGTGTCAAAATCTCTCTGTGAAACAAATCTGCCAGGTCAATCGAGACCCAGAACTGATAAGGCTGTTGAGAAAGTAAACAGTGGTATCTACAGGGCGACACATATGAGTATCATTTGTTATCTTCACTGTAAACACCGCAAGAAAAGTAGAAAGCTTTGTTTAATGTACAATGGGCACATCAATGCCAAAAAGGACAAAACAGAAAGAGAGTTCAGTTTCCACTGGTATCAGTGGTGACACTGAGATTCAGACGGCGCCTGAAACCTTCAACAATAAGCTCTACAAGGAATGATGGCTCTGTGTTTGGAGTATCAATCCTTCGTCAAGTTACATGAAAAATAAAGCAACTACCACTTCACATCCACAACTTTCTGCAAAAGTTAAGACTACATACCAGGTACGCATCTGCAGTCATATTGCGTGACTAAGTTGGGGTCATAACCAGCATTGATGGGGTTGTAGTGGCCCAGTTTGATCATCTTCTTGAAAGCATCGTAGATGAAGATGAAGCTGATGAGCGCAGAGAAGCCTTCCTCCGTGAAACGAGTGAAGTACTGGACCAGGAAGCTGGCGTCTGTGGCGACCAGCAAAAGACATAACGCGCCCGACCACAGGCCGATCCACAGCCGGAACTCGAGGTAGTCGAAGCCGTTGTCTCTGCAGAGAAAGTAAGATAGACGTGGTTAATTGTGATCAAACGTAGTGTTTTATTTCTGTAAAGTTCAAGTCTTTACTGCTAAGACTTTTAATAAATATAAATATTTTTGTAGGTAAACAGTGTAAACAGTGATTGTGGTAAACACCAACTCAGCAGCCTTTTAACTTCAGCCACGGAAACATTCAGAGGCCACAGTCGCCGCAACATTCTTCACTCACAGTGTAAAATTAAATGAGAGTGAATAATTGATGGTGGAACATAAGCAGCATGCTGTTTGGTAACGCTAGAAGACTCTCTGGGAGAGTACAGTCGACGAGGAGGAGGAGGGAGAAGTCAGCATTAGCAACCTTTGATACTCAGCACAAATTACACACTTGATCTGCAACATGGCTGCAGAGAGAGAGACTGGATCTGATACTGCCAAAGAGGCTTATCAACAAGACTTTTCTCCAAAAAATGACCTGTAAATGTCTTTCTAACAACAGAATTGACATGCAAAACCGTTTGATGGCTCATCGGTATAGAAAGACCTACACTGAAAGTGTTGAATCTATTAAGACATCTACATACTTATTAATGCTCCAAATGGCCTTCTGCCTATCTTGAGCCTCATGCAAAGAGCCAGTAGTCAAGGCTGTCCATACAAGGGAAAGGGAGGGTAAAATAATGGTCCATCCAACTTGACTACAAAATGTCATTTTCACCTAATGAAAGCAACAAAAATACTATTTTATCTACTGTTGATTTAGTCAAGTCTTAATCTAATCAGACCCAGGCCAAATAGACAAAAGTTAGCCATAAGGCTGGCACCAACATTTCTGATCTGATGCACTCGAGTTGATATTTATTAAGATTTAGCTAGGGAATGATTCACTGGGCTTTTCAGGGCCCAAACCATTTATTTTGTCTGGCCTTGCAGAAGCCCTCCAAGCAGACCAAAGTATCTTAAATCCAGCCGGTGGCTCCTTACCTGCATGTCATTCCCTAATTTCTCCAAATTTCCTGCTCTATCTATGGTCTCATCTCCATAAAGGCAAAAAGATTCCTAATAAATCTTTAAATGTGGATACCTTTTGTATTACTGTTTAAGTTGCCCTACTTTTCTCTGCAACCTAAGCATGTAGTACTGCAAAACTGTTCACAATTCCTAAACAGAACGAAAAGAAAGCGGCAATATGAAATTTGAAGGAATTTGCCATTTCAAATAGAAACCATGAAAAATCAATATTTAAAGAAACTCTCCAAGACATTCAACAGAGCCTGACTGCAGACATCAGACATCCATGAATGCAAGGCCATATGAATGCATGCACGTTACCTTCAATGTTTTTATAAAACTGAGGAGTCTTTTCACTAAAACTTAACTCCAAAGCTGAGTATTTAAACTGACATTTTATTTTCATTGTACATTTTACATTTTTAGGGAGAAAATAATTCTAAAATATTGACAGAATCTGGCTTCATGCTGCACCCGGGTTCCCAAAATGCTTTGCATGTGGCTCCAGGTTCACCGGAAGAACAAGTCAGAATATGTCGGTAATTTTAAAGCATGTTTTCTCTATCAACACATGAAATTCATCCCTACAGTGTTTATTGTGAAATTTCAGTTTCTAATAATAATAAAAAAAAGATGCTTCAATAAAAATAAATAGGTGGCAGGCAACTTATGTGGGTGGGGGCGGAGCTCAATACCCCTTAAGAGAGCCCAGCACCACTGAAAGAGATATTAACTGCTCTGGGATCGCCTCTTGTACATCTTCACTTGAGCATGTTCAGGCCTTAAATTCTGTATTTGAATTTTTTTTTTTTTTTTTTTTAATTATGGCTGTCTGATATCTGCCTCTAAAGACATCTGCCTCTTGGATTCCTACAAGCGGCAGCTGCTTACATGTGGGTTGCAAAGTCATTTTAGTGGGTTGCAGATGTGTGCCTGGAAAATATATGTGGCAAATAGTCTACTATATTTTTCCTTAAAAAAATATTTGGCAATGATATAAAAATGTGGGTCGCATTTGGGTTGCAAAGTGGTGATGATGGATCCTGACACTAAACGAGTTGAGTAAAATCTGCTCTAATGTTCCAGCTTTTCTTGCACATGCACTCTGAAAATGTCAGGACAATTTCAGGCAGTCTTCTCCTGGTATTTTCTGAAAGTGTCCTTCCTTCAAGCTGTATGATGTTAACAATGAAGACATACTAGATTTTGATATTTCATTAGTTTTGGTTTTTTAATAGTTTTATGTTTTTGTTTCAAAGTTTAATTCTATTTTTTTTGTATGATGGGATACTGTCTAAGACAAGACCCAGAAGGACCAGAAAATCTAAACATCATCTTTAAATTATATTAAAATGCATTTGCCATTATTGGATTTGGAAATTGCCGATTTTAATTTGACCTGTTGTGCATGCTTCATATTCTGTAAAGCACTTTGTAACGTCTGTTTTAAAAAGTGCTTTATAAATAAAGTTTATTATTTTTATTATTATTATTATTATTTGTGACCACACGATACGGCTTTAGTTATTTCTTTTTTAGTTTTAGTTGACAAATTTATTTTGCCATTTTAGTTTTTTCTAGATATGTTTTAAGATATTTTATTTGCCTTTTAATGGAGAGGAAAGGACGGTGGATTGCATCTGAAATCAAAGAGTTGGGAATGACATTCAGGAAAGAGGCACAGGTCCAGCTTGAGCCCGGGCCACCTGCTTAGAAGACCATATTTTTCACATGGGTGCACGTCCAAAAAACACAGTTGGTTGTCTAAATGGTATCAAGAGTGAGTAAAAAATGAAACAGCGCTGATGAGAAAAGGGCATGAAGCTGTTTCATTAGTAGCAGGAGACAGCAGTTGCTACACTTGGTTGGAGAATCTGAATTTATCTGAATATTTCCAGCTGCTGTCATACAGTCACTTGCCCTTCGTGCAGAAAATTTACCCTATTTTAGGCTTGATGAAATGTGTTTTCAGTTTGTGTAAGAAATCTGTCTGTTTTCATTCACACGGGAAAAATCTGTTTTCTTTGAATCCCCCGGCACTTAGCGCCTTATCTCGACTCTGGTCACGCCAGAACAGGGAGTTAAGGGCAGAGAATACATGAGAACTTTTCACCCAGCTGGTAAGAGGCAGAGAGATAGAAAAATCTTCTTTCACACATAATAAACTACCAACTTACTATGAGTGTGGTCATATGCCTGTATCCCTAAGCCTTTGTTTTTATTTTATGTGGAGGGGTCAAAAGGGGAGCCTTTCTGTATACACACAAACAACATCAGTCCTCTGGGGATGGACCTTAATCTATAAATAAATATCTCCCAGGCCCCTCAGGCCGTCTCTGAACCCTGATTCACCCCGTCAGGAAGCACTCACTTGCTGAAGTTGAAGAGGAGCCGTTCAAAGACGAGCACCGGGCCCGTGCTGCTCAGGATGGTCAGCGGCTGTCCGGCCAGCAGACAGAACACTGCCCCCGTCAACGCCGTACCCAGGAAACTCTCCAGCACTCCCTGCAAGACAGCACACAGGGAAAAGAAAAATACACAATCAGCTCCTGTAGCATAGATAGAAAAATAACCATTATGGCAGAATAAAATTAGCAGGTTTTGTATTTTTTATGCATTTGCATGTTTGGAGTTGAGAAATGCACACTTCAGAACCATAATTGTTCTTTGCATTTTCCTTGATAACCAAGCAAGAAAACTCAGTATACCATTTATGGATTATATCAGAATTGCAATACCCTCTCATACTTTTTCTAGTGTATTTTTGTGCATGTTTATTTATGTAAAATAACCACAGAGTTATCCAGCTATGATTATTAACTACCTGGGAAAGAAACAGTTCAACTTTCAGCGCCGTGTTCTCAGCTTTCAAACATATAAACGCTATTTCTGCTAACTCAGCTAGAAGTGTTGTTTCCCCTCTAAACAATACACAATAATTGCTCAGCCGGCCAATCAGGACAAGCCTGTTTCCTCCCCTGTCATGTCAGTTGTTCTCAGCGTGTGTATTTTAAACTCTAACGCCGCACAGATTCAGCAGATAAGTGAAGTTTAATTTCTGTATCCCGGCTGAGAAGGGGGTCAAGTGAGGGCGGGGAAGCCCTCCGCTGTGCTCTGAGTGGGAGTGATGACAGACTTTGAGAAGGCCAGAGGGCTGTGCATGTGTTTGCAGGTGGGGGGGTTAGGTCATTATGCAGCCATGACGAGGCTGCACTGGAGTAATCTGGATCTGGGGTTATTTACAGCCCCGGTAAATCCCTCAGGTCGGTGCAGTGCAGGCCAGCAGTGATCGCGCTCTTCAACCAGGAGAGAAGCCAAAGCATCTTTGATGACTGGACAACCTCGCTGTATGCACAAAGGTGTGAGCTGCATGAGGAAGCATGCAGCAATGTGTGGTGTTCGACCAGAACGGAGCAGCTCTTCCGTACGCAGCTCGGTCAACAGCAGGTGCAACAGATGGATGCAGTATGAGCCTTTGAGCTCCATATTAGCATGGCTTATCAGCTGGAGTGAACTCTATTGGTGTTGATTAGTTTGTGACTTAACACACAGAGAGCTACGATGGAGTAAAAACCACAAATATATTCAATATTAACCCCAGATGCACGTAAAAATGTAACCCCTTAATCAAATAGCGAAGGTTTTGTACTGCAGCAGTGACATGGACATGTGCATTAGAGCTAATTCACCAGGGCTTAATCATCATTATCATCAATCTTATTTACTTAAGGGATCATTGAGGAGCAATTGCCATTTACCGTGATATTAAATCTTTTGGGTGTCCAGCCTCATTGCCCTGCAGGAAACCCAGACTATCATATCGTCTCGTCTCTTCAGAGGCGATCAAAGACAACAAAGTTTTAAAGAACCAGATGACAGAGGGGTAAAGAGACACTAAAAATCACCACTGAGGTACCTGAATATTAAAAATGTGGAAATTTCACACAGAAATCCAAAACTTGATTTAAAAATTTCTATAAAAACTGCACTCCATAAAGGTGTATTTGCCAAACCGCTAAACTATGTTTTCAAAGCATGGTTGAATTTCACATAAGGAGGGAGAAAAGCTGTTTAAAGTGGCATTCCTGGTTTGCACTGCAGACAATCCCAGAATGCTTTGTGTGAACCACAAGGCCACTTTTTGTGCAATGACTGGATAGCTTGATCCATCAGTCAACTTAACTTTAAAGCCAAATTTCCTCATATTTATTATTCCACATATGGGCCAATCAGGGCAGAAGTGCTCCTGAATCTGAGCGCCTATAATCTGAGTTCAATCTGGATCATTCTGCCTGCTGTTAGCTTTTTTATAAGTGGCCATATGTGGGTCAGGGTGCATCTTTTACTTAACAAGTTAAATTTTGTCAGTATCACATCTCAGGCAGATTAACTGGTCCAAGGTTTACAGGACTTATTTTGTCTGGAACGCGCTGTTGAAAACAGCCGTGTGATAAGACACTACATCTTGTAAAAACCAAATAACACCCATAAAAAGGACTGCATATTTTACCTGCATGTTTTCTGTTGCATCCCCAAGTAATCCTCCAAACGTGATCGCATTGGTGACCGTGCCCAGGTAAATAAACAAGATGGCCGACAGAGACTGGATATGTAGCGCGTCGTAGAAGTCGCTCGCAAAAAACGGCAGCTTCCGCTTGATGTCTAGGATGAGACCTCCACAAAACCTGCAAAAACACACATTTTAGAAGCTTGTTTTATTGCATAACTTTGGAAAGCTTGACAACATGTGGTGTCAGCTGAAATAAGCAAAGAAAGGATAACTTGTTCCAGAAGCATGATGGAGAAAATTATCTAATATTGAAGTGCTGTGATTGTTTGGAGTCATGCATGGAATATTTCCTTGTAGGAAACTGGAAGATTTAAGAGATTAAGACTAAAATATTTCTCCAGGTTTCCACTTTTCCTCCAAGATTTTAATGAGAACATGAAGGCAGTGGAGATAATTCTAAGACAGCATTTTGGAGGGAGATGATGTTAAGGAAACTGAGTTCTCATTACTTTCTTGTTCGCTGAAGCTCCTCTCCAACCTCGTGTCCTCCTCCCCCTCCGTGTCCCGCGTCGTGGGGAGTGTCTCCGTTCATCTGAGGCAGGTCCAATCCAGCGTACATGTTCTTCCTTTAGGAGGAGATAATTGAGATTTAGCTTGAGCGTGAAAACTCTCACTGAACAGTAAACATAAATGAACAAAGCTAAGGTAGGAGTTTGGTTTGTATAGAGTCTGATCATGTTTTATCTAGTAATAGTAATGGGGTTCTGCATTGTGATTAATGTAGTTTGAGTGTATTTGAGCTGACCTCTTGTCTGAGGAGGGCAGAGACTTGGGCGGCTCTATCCTGATCTCAGGGTCCCACTCTCCTGGAGGCAGGACGATAACCTCGTCCAGGAACTCCTCGATACCTGCCAGCAGGTCCTGTCTGTCCTTCGCCTTGTAGGCAATATCATGGAAAACCTGACGGGAAAACAGACCATATCACGATAATGAATATCCAAAATAACAGCACCTCTCATAGTACTTCAGATTTGAATGTTTCGTCCTTTTCATTTCCATTTTATTTTGACTTTTATTCTAACACAGTGGTCCAGTGACACCTCCTTATAAAAACTTCACACCCAAATCTTAAAAAATATTCTACCGCTCATATTTATTTAAAGAAAAATGTTTCAGTCTGGACCCTAAATGGAACAAAACATGAATGAACAAAGAGACAAGGTAAAACACACATTTAAAAAGCATGTTATTACAGAGGGACATGCAGTCATACATTTTGTTTTATGTTTTCCTAGACAGTATGGAAATTTGGTGATTTCTAGAGGAATTTCCTCCTGCCTTTATTTGGGGTAAAGTAAATAAATATGTTGAAATCCTAAAGAAAAAGACCAAAATTGGTTTTCCTTTAAAGAAAAAGCTAAAAAGTGGATGTCTTTACCGTATGTGACTTTGGTACACTTTGGTACATCAAAGACTACTTAATCCATTTTTTGTCCGAGGCCAAATTCTTGACCCCCTAGAACACTGATCATCAACTGGCAGCCCAGGGGCCAAATCAGGCCCCCCAAAGCTTCCTGTCTGGCCCCCAGAAGATTATTAAATTCAGAAAAACAGGAAAAGAAAATGTTGTGGTTTAAAGAGTATCTTTTGGCTTTAAATGTCTGCAACTGTTAAATCCACCCCAAAAGCAATTATTGGTCGAATAGTTTTAGAATGACTGCACATTTGATGTTATTACAGCAGTTCACTTGTAAAAATTGCCATGAAAATGGCAGGAAAAAGTGGTGAAAAGGGTTTAAAGAGTGGCAAAAATGGGCAATAAGTGGCCAAATGGGTTGTGGAGTGGCATAAAAGGACAAAAACTTGTAGGAAAAGGAGGTTGAAATGTGGCAAACCATCAGTATGAAAGGAAAAAAGGTCAGAAAGTATATCAAAAATGGGTTCAAAGTGGCAAAAATGGTGGAAAAAGTAATGAAAAGTGGCTGAAATAGACAAAAAGGCTCTGCTTTTCTTGGGTACACGTAAGGGGGGCTCCAAGAAAAAATGGTTGGGAAAGACTGATCTAGAAACAGGTACATGACCCACTTTGTGTCCTGACCCACGCACTGAGGACTGCCTGTTTTAATGTCAACTTTCTTTAATTTAGTCTGGCTTCTTACCTTGTTTTTAAATGCTTAGTTCTACTTTGGTCTTGAACACTATAATATATTTTTGTATTGGGAGAAAACTGGGGCAAAGAACCATAAAAAAATGAGGTAGTAGAAAACTCACAACATCGTACTTCTTTAAAAAGTGTTCAAGTCCAACAGATGAACCTCAAACAGCAGAAACTAAAAGATTTATTTGATATTCATAGAGTATTCTGCATTTTGATGTTCATAACTGAGTGTCTTAAGTCCCAAGTATTTTGGAAAAGCTGTGACTTTCACTTTAGTTAGTTGTAATATGCAAGGGTTTTGATGCTTACATGGATGAATACGGCTTCAGTTACTTATGTTACCCTGAAAAAGCTGAAACTGTAAAAAGAGGCACATTTAATTCTTATCTTTTATGCAGCCGTAGGTCTTAATGGGCTAAAGCAGGGGTGTCCAAACTATGGCCCGAGGGCCAAATGTGGCCTGAAGGCCCATTTTTGATTGGCTACCCAAAAATTCTTTAAATTAAACACAACCCTCACTAGAGCATGAAGCTTGTGCTACACTGTATTATTCTTCTTAGTTTCAGCACAAGGCAGTGCTACCATGCTAATACTGTGATTTTTTTTTAAAGATAAAGAAAACAGATAAATATTAATAGTCATCCCAGGAAAACAGTAAAAAAAAATTCATTCAGTTTGTCCTGTGATAATAACCTCGATATGTTTGTTAATTATTCATACAGGGTTAGAGAGAAAAACACAAAATGTTCAATTACTGTCCTTGATAACAGACCATGTAATTACGACAAACCTACCCCCATAATATTGACAGCCAGCACGACTGTTCTGAACACTTTCACAATACAAACACATAATGAGTCACGATCTCTGATATCTGCTGATATGAGCAGGTATTTTACAACCGAGCAACACACAACAGCGTCCGATAAACTTCTGACAAAATCGCACACGTGACGGCCAGGAGGGTAAAGTTTAACCTGAGGAAATCCTGGAAAAACACTTCCTACTCTGCTTTGTTGACACATGAGATATACCGGGAAGAGTTAGGGCCTGTGGGAATCTGTGAGTAAGGTGCTCTCAGGGTTAAGGACCCTGTGAAATGTGTGTTAACATTCCTGACAACACTGAGAGGTTGAGTCAGGGCGAGAGGAGACAGACACCAGAGGCACAGAGCAGACGGAGCTGTAATATTTGAAAACAGGAGCCGATAATGAAAGACTGAAAGATGGTTTGTCTTCATTCTGCTGACATGTTCCTAAACTTCAACACCAAGCTCAACTGGCAGCAAGAGGAGGTAGAAAAACTGCTGGAATGGATACCAAAGCAGAAAAGCTGCAAAACCAGGGAGTCAATATTGGGTCATATTTTTGTTTTTAAGTGGCAAAATTGCAGGAAAACCCAGCCACAGTGTCAAAATTGCACAGAAACATGTAAAACTGTGCAAAAAAGTCTGTGCAGTTTACTCCCCCTTTTCCAATTCTCTATTGGCCTGAGCTCCCATTGACTTAACCCCAACCAGGCCTGAGTATGTACACATCTTCACTTTGTAATACAACATGTGCAGTTTACAGAACGGAGTTAGGAAAACTGAGAAATACACAGAAAATGTGACAGTACTTCAGCTCTCTAACATGCCGTCATTAACGATCAAGAGGAACAGTTCTATTGATTATATGTCATGTCCACGCTGCACACCGGTACAGTGCCAGAGCACACTTCTTCTAAACATGCTGGGGTTAGGGAAGTCTGTCATGCTTGAGGGAAGAATGGAGCGTCAACACCGGTCAAACAAACTGGACTTTGGAGGTCAAACATGACACAGAATGGATTTCCCTGTGTGAGTGCACCCATAGACTTCCTCATGGATGTAGTGCATGAGAATAATGCTCAACAGTGAGATTTTAAAACATGAGGCATGAACTCTGGCTTAGTAAGTGGACATGGGACCTGGTTATAAGGAACGTTAGAGGGAAATAATGGTTGGAATGAGGAGCTGAAGTCATGGCCTGACATTTCACAATGGACCGGAACCTAAACAAGATTTTAGTGACAGATTTGAATCCAGTCTTGCATCTTTATGAGACACCAAATGGACTTAAGAACCATGGATATTTCCAACCTATAAATCTACCGTGGATGGCAGTCCCTCTCTCTTGCTTGCAGCAGTTTTATGACCGAAGATCTGCAGAGTTTTGAAGCTTTTATACTTTGGTAGTACCAAAATAACAGTTACAATGAAATTCATCAGTTTAAGGAAGTCTGCACTGATAGCTCTATTTTCAGGCCAAGTACAACAACTTCAGAGATGTGAGTGTATTAAAATGTCATGGGGGGGGGCAAAGTCTCTAGCTACACCCCCTGCTTCAATATCATGGTCTTTAAATCAGCGGTTCCCAATCTTTTTTTACCTTTGGCCCCCCTGACTCGCATCTTAGAAAAGCAAAGTCCTCAGGACCAGAGGGGGAAAAAGTACCAGACTATTGTACTCAAGTAAAAGTACAGACACTTAGGTTAAAATGTGTTTAAGTAGGAGTAAAAGTGCAGCTCTATAGATCTACTCAAGTAAAAGTAAGTCATGTAAAAATTACTCTGAGCACTGAGTAGCTACTTGAGATCCACACAGAGCTTTCAAGGTGAAAATCTTTTTTACATGCAATATTAACAGAGAATATGGATCTCCAACAGGGCTGGTTATTGAAAGGCGCAACTTAAGCTAAAGTGAGAGACACCAGGATGAAATGTTGGATTGTTCCTCTGCTATTTGCTACCAAGCGTCATGTGTTGTAGAAGTCAAACTTGTAGCCATTCTCATGCTGTTGGAAGAAAGCTTAGTCCTCCTTTTTTGGCTTTTAGAGTTTAGATCCAGTTATAAAAATTCACCTCTTTATTTAAGGTTTTTATTTTGGGCCCTTTTTATGCCTTTATTGACAGAGGAGGACAGTGGATAGAATTGGAAAAAGGGATGAGAGAGCAGGGGAGAGACACTGGGAAAGTGCCACAGGACAGATTTGAATGCATACATGGGGCTAGCCTTAAACCACTAGGCCACCTGCGCCTCAAAATTACACAATTTTAATTATCATTGACGTAATCTCAACATACCAGACCTACTAACTTAGTAGGTTTTTCCTAAAGATATATAAACTATATTTTGATGGCGTACTGGGCCATTCTATAAAAGTTCTAAGCCTTGCACAAGTCCTGCAGTAAAAATCCTGATAAAATGATATTTGTTACCGGGACAGATCAAGCAGGAAATAGGGATTTGAAGGGATTTGTCCCAGAATCATTTAGCCTTAGAAGAGACATTTCTGTAAACTTGGGGTATCCAACATATGTTTTCAGTTTGGTTTCTTATAAATATACAACTTTACAATGTTTAAATGTATGACTTTGAAAACTTGAAATTTTTGCATTTTTAATATCAGAATTTAAGACTTTAACTTGAATATTTATACGTTTTTTGAACTCGGAAATTCTGGGTTTTGTTTCTTGTAATTACATGAGTTTATACTTTCCTGAAAGTTGTGTTTTTTTTCTAAAAAATAATCAGACCCTTTTATTTTTTTAAACTCTTAGAGTGGCTCTACTATGCTGTCATATAATGTTTATAATCATGATTTCAAACAACCCCCCCCCCCGGGGGGGCCCTGGACCCCAGGGTGGGAACCAATGCTTTAAATGATACATTTGCCTGTTTTTACATTTGATAGTAGAAAAAACTACTAAAGGAAAAAAAAATAGTCTTAATTTCAACCTTAAGCTGCAGAAAGAAAAAGAAAGTAACATCAGTGGGTGATAAATATTGTGTTAAGTAGAGAAAGGAAGTGTTTTGACATAAATATGTATGCATTTGTGCATTTGATGCATTTGATGATGCATTTGTGCACATCATCCTGCAATATCTCTCCCTAAATTCCCTCTTTCTCTACATCTGTCTTATCCAAACAAAGGCATAAAGCTCAGCTGTAATCCTAAAATACCTGTGCACAAAAACTTTACCCCATACCTGCATAAGTCAGCACCCCAGTTAGGCCACCCAAGTCAAAAAAATCTGAATTATCCTCTGGTTGAATTTAGAATCTAGCTTTAAGTACATTTTTAGAAGTAATAAATGTTGTCCTGAATTGAAAGCCCAGCAACTTCCACAACCTCGATGCAATACGGCCATGTTGTTCCAGGAGAGCTCTCCAGATGCCATTAACTTAGGTTCACAACCACTTATAGCCTAATTAGTCCAATCAGAGCTTTAAAGGATGAGCTTTATTGCTTCAGGATAGCAACAGTCTCTCTCTACTGCCCTGCAGTCTGCAGATGCTTGAAAGTTTGCAACAAACCAGGATTATGTCGTTAATTGTTGAGCTAAAAGTCAAACACAAGCAAAGTTTAAAGTCAAGGTTAACATGGTCCTTTAAGTCTGCTACAGCTTTAGAACCCACACCAGGGAGGTCAGTTTGAAGATTTAATACTTAAGATAATTAAATAAAAAGTTAGGAGATAAACAAAGTACCTCGTCTGACATCAGTGTTGCAATGGCTCTTCCAATTTCATGATAGGATTTTGCTTTTCCTTTGGGGCCCAGCAGGACGAAGAGGAACCTAAGAAACGGCAAGAAAATGGGGTAAGATGGCATACGTTGTATTTTAAAAGCACTAAAAGTTCAAAAACAGATGATAGTGATTATTTTTATTGTGGTTTGGGTACCTTGTGGGCACAGGGACTTCAGTCAGAGCCCCCAACATGACGGCCTGCTGCAGACGAACAAACGCCACAAAGGGAGTTTCCAGGAAATCTACCTCTCCAACCAGAACGTTTGACGCCTCTGCATCTCTGGGAAGCTTCTTCATGAATTTATTCTTTAACTGTTGGAACAAAGACGCCAAAAAGGAGGAGAGTAGCAATGTTAGTAATGCAGAATTACTTGCCACACTGCACACAAACTCTTGCTTCAGTTTCTGTCAGAGTGACTGATGATTGATGTGATTAAGTGTGGAGATGCAATTAAAATAAAGCTGGCAGAGACTGATGTGGTGTTGGAGAACAGGTTGTGCCCGCCCTTTCCTTGAATTATGTGCAAAGAGGACGTTTGACTTTATGCCACCTAATAAAGAAACTTTACAGCCGCCCAGGAAATCACTCCAACACTGACATAGAAGGTAAAATCTGCACGCTTTGGATCTTGGACTATGAATTGTGGTGTAAGAAAAGAATCCTTTTTTTCAGGGAGATGATTAACCAGCGTCTTGATGTTTTATCAAAGGCCAGACCATTCTGACACACATACAGATTCATTAACTACTGCTGCAGCATAACTCATGTTGTTACACTTTAACTGCTGCTGTGATCTTTACTCCATGTCCAGTTTGAGGTTCGCTACTCGATCATGAGTCACAGGAGCTGCTCGTGAAGATGAAAGAAACTCACAGAAAGCTTTTTGTAGTGGAGAGAGGACAGCCGGGGGTCTTATTTATTTCTATGTGAGGCTAACAGGCTTATGCACAAACTCATGACCGTGCACAGTGAAGCTTTGTGAATGGAGTCCTTAAATATCCCCGAATGCAGACAGGAGGGCAAATTAACCACAAATCATATTTCAATATCTTTTAACTGATGGCAGCATATCACAATGTTTTTAGGAAAATTCCCACTCACTGGGGAATAATGAGACCTGATTAGTTTAAAAGCTCTGCCTCATCTTTCAACAGGAAGTAGTTTTGACCAAAAATGATGGCCAAAAGTCTCCTGAAGGTCTTGTTTCTGCAGAAAACGCAGCACTAGATCCGTTTTAGAATCCTGTCTCAGCTAGCTGGTCTGTTGTTAGGGGTTCACTGAGAGAGGGATGTTGGAGTCATTTTGACAAACGGACCACAAGGACTTGTTAAGGCCAAGCAGCAACAAAATTTACACTAAAAGTTCTCAATCTCTTGGAAAATCTCCATTTCAAAATCCACCTAAATTCGGTAAAATTTCAAAGAAATTACCTGCAATATCTGTAAAAGTATCCAGGAAAAAGTATCCCAAAATTTCTTCAAATATTACCAGATTGATTCAGTGAAATTTAAAATAAAGCTTAAAACATTCTGATAAAAAATTTCTCCAAAAATTCCTTGTAAATTCCTGAAAATTTCTTCTCAAATTCCCCTAAAAATGTATGACAAAATTCCCCAAAATTAACAAATATATTCCCCTGCAAATTCAATGAGAATGATGGAAATAACCCCAAACATCCAAACAAATTCACTGAAATATCCCTGAAAATTTCAAAGGACACTCTCGCCCAAAATTTCCCAGTCAAATTCCCAAAAATGTACAATTAAACTTCCCAAAATTCTATGAAAACGTTTAAAATTTCAAAGCAAATTCTCCCCAAAAAATTCATATGAAATAAAAAAAAACAATACATATGTGTTCCTAAATTCCCATGAATATGCGTGGGAATTTCCAAATGAGTCCTCCTTAAACATCCAAAGAAAATTCCCAAACTCCCATGAAAAGACAAAAAAAGTAGATTCTGCCCAAAATATACAAACACATTCCCCAAATTTCCGAAAAAACATTTGAAAATTTCTTATCAAATTCCCCAAAAATGTATGATAAAATTCCCAGAAATTTATAAACACATTCCCATAAATTAAATAAGAATGATGGAATTTTTCCCACAACATCCAAACAAATTCACTGAAATTTCCCTGTAAAGACCCTTGTCCCAAATTCCCAATTAAATTCCCCCAAAATTTACAAATAATTTTGATTAATTTCCATGAAAACTCAAGATTTTAAAGCAAATCCACCCCAAAATTCAAACTGATTCCTGGGAGTTTCAACTGCATTTCCCAAACTTACTTCAGATGCATGAAAATGTCCAAAACAATTCCCCCAAGTATCCAAAGACAATTCCCAAATTCCCATGAAAATACACAAAAAATAAAAATAAACATCTCCCCCCAAAATTGTAATGTTAGTACTTGAAATTTCCAAACAATTCCTCCCAAAATTCCTTATCAAATTTCCCCAAAATGACAAATGCATTCCCCAAAGTTAAATGAAATGATTGAAATTTCATCACACATCCAAAGAAATTCACTGAAATTTCCATAAAAATTCTTTTAAATTTCAAAGAACCCCCCCGCCCTAAACTCCCAATTAAATTCCCAAAAATGAGCAAATAAACCTCCCAAATTTCTAGAGAAATGTGTAAACATTTTAAGCAAATGCTCCCATACATCTAAACATATTTTGTAAAATTGAACCCCAAAATTCAAGCAAATTCTACCCAAAAACTTCCAATGAAATTTTCAAGCACATTCCCCAAAACCTCCATGAAAATTTCTGGAATATACATATTAAATTGTCTCAACATTTCAAGCAAATTTCCAAAAACTTCGAGACAAGTATCTCAAATACTTCAACAGCAGAAATTATTAGCCTTCTATGTTTTTAAGGAGGCTAAGCTGTACTGATCTCATATGTGCATGCACGGTCTAAAAAAGGTTAATATACTAGTAAAATCAAACCAGAAACCTCTTTGATACCACAACATAACAAATATGATCTCACACCTCCTAATATCAGCTCTGTGGAACTTCGCTGATGGATTTTAAACTCCTGATATATTGCCTAGATTCAGCAGAGGACATGAAACTTTTACCTGATCCTTCTCCGGTTTGTCAGAGAAGTCACTCAGGCTGTTGGAGGTGAGGTTTCTGTGGGTAGTAGTCGGACTACCTGCAGAGAGGGAAGACACATTGGGATCAACACTTTGGGGCTTCAAATCAGACACTTTTGGACCATGTGGGGAAGAAAAACAGAACAAGTCCCAGAAAAGCAAAGAAGCCAGAGGAAAAGTACATGAAGAGAGCCAGAAAACGTCTAAATGTGGAGCGGCTTAAAGCTTTCGGAGTAATGCCAGATGGCCTTTCATTCAGAGCGAGAGCAGAGTGAGGATACGTGGCCGTCTTAGGTCAGCTGCTTAGGAGCGTCAGCAGAAACACACGGAGGAAACTTTTGGTAAATGAGGAGAATGTAAACTTGGAGCACAGTTTGAAATGCTCCTCTGACTTTATCACTGTAAATAGATTATTTAGGAACAGGATCTACAACATGTGAGCTTTCTGGAGCCACATAAATACTCTATAGTCCAATCTGATTGGTCCTTTTCCTCATTGATCCAGATTCTTATTTGCAATATAAGAACCTGAATTTGTCAAGTCTGCTTTGATGCCCTTTAACAATACAGAAGGCTAACAGATTAATGAGCCTGGAGACGATTTGCCTGTTGTCGAGTGTTTTGGGTCATCTTTAACTTGTTAAAATGCTCACACACTTTTGATTTTTTTTTTCCCCTTGACATTGTGAGCAACTTTGCAACTAAAAAGATTTAAAGGCCAGCTGAGAAGTCGCTGCTCCAGTTCTGACTGCCAATAAAATTAGCTAATTAAAAGTGCAATACTTTGGCTCTGCTGCAAGGTGCATCTTCCGCTCTGGCTCCATTTTCATTCTCCAAAGTCTCGATCTGAATCAACCTAGATCATTATTCTGAAATTATGCAGTTTTTTTCCAATTGGGTGTATTTCTATAACCAATATTTAAAATTCATGACTTCAGAGAATTTTTACACAGTAGCATTGCTACTTTTGCTTAAGTGAAAGCACTTGCATGATGGGTAAAAGCATTTACTGTAACTTGTGCACAGCTATCATAGGCAAAAACTCACCTTTATTGCTGTCGTGCGTATTCATCCATACTAATAGTCTGGCTTTTTTGAATGGTAACTTCCTGTCTGTATGATCAAGTTCGCTGGCCTTCATTGCCAAATTGTACACAAAATCATAGACATATCTTTATTCATAAGGCTATACTGAACCAGCTTCCCTCATTATCGTGTGATTTTATTTGTAAGAAGTGCAGGAATCTACAGTCTTTGCTCTGTGACTCAATCACAAGACTTGTTTTTGCTGTCTGTCCCTAAAGTTTCAGGTGTGCTGCTTCTGCAGCCTCGACTCTGCAGGAATTGGAGAAAGATGCATAAGGTTGTAGACACCTTGAAAGAAAGAGACTTGACTGATAACTTTCTGCTCTTTGACCCAGGATTGGTGGATCTGTGTTTTTGTTTCATTTCTGTAACTCACTTGTCTTGGCCAGGGCAGTCTTGTAAATGAGATTCTTGATCTCAGTGAGATTTTCCTAATTTAACAAGTTTAAATGAATAAATAAATGTCCTATCACACATTGTAAATCTCAGACCTACAATTAGGGACATTTCTGGGTTTTTGAAGCTGGGTTGCATAAGCTACTTGGACTTTCAGAGAGCGTTGTGAATTTCGGCTCCACAAGCTCTTCCACCTTGGCATAAGTGAACAGCTGTTTGGGTCAACAGAGACAACAACAACAAAATAAGCTAAAACTGAACTAAAATAAGCGATTTCAACTCGAGTGACGATGACATGCCGTGTACTGTGGATACGAGGGGATACTTTAATAAGCCGGAGTACACAGAGCAACAACTTCTACAGATGGAGACTCAGTGGGAAGAAGGAGAGAGGAGAGAAACTTTAGTGGAGACTGGGTAGCAGGTGAGATCCTGCTAATGGTATAGGTGCGTTAACTGTGAGCCCATGTCCACCAGAGCTACTGCTGTCATGAGTGGGCCTTCACACATGCCTGCAGCCTGCATCACTCCCCATCCAGAGTTCCCTGCCTAACTTAATGCTGGTGTTTTACCGACCCTCATCAACTTTGTGAAGATAAATTGGACAGGCTATGCTCAACATGACAGTTTTACTTCATGGCAACAATATTTTACCTGCTGAAGTAGAAAACTGAGCTAAAATGACCACTTTTAGATTAGTTATGAAGGCCCAAACAGCTGATTAGATGCACTGAGGTGGAAGAACAGCTGGTAGCTGAAGCTTGCTTGGCAAAATAGTGCCAAACACAGAGGCTTTCTGGGTAAATGAAAACAATTAGAAAAAATTCCATGGGCCAATATTGCCTTTCAAGTCACAGAAATTTAGTAAAGGCTCATTTTATCAGTTGGTTACAAGTCTTATAACCTATGAATTGGGCCTGAAAAATAATATTTGTCAACCCCTTGTAAAAGGACTCTTCTTGTATGATCATAAAAAAAAAAAACTGGAGAGGAAGCAAATATTTACATTTAAGAAGTGGAACTGACACTTTTTGAGTAAGAGTTTGCAAAATGACTGAAACTATTTATTCGTCATGAACTTTTGATGATTTGACAATACTAAAAAAAGAAAACATCATTTTCAGTACCTATGAATTATCATATTTTGGGAAAAATCAGTGCACAAAAGTCCTATTTCATTTTGGTTCTCTCATAATTCAATATTTTGGCAGTCACTTTAGGTATCAGTGATTTTTTTTCTTATAAATCAGTACTGCATTGGTGCAAAGATGCTTTTAAGTAGGGGCTGAATTCTGCTAGTTTTCTAAATTTTTGGCTCTTAATATGCATAAATCCAGCTGTTTAAAACCTATGCAGCAACTTCAGCATTGGTCAGCAGCTTTGATGCTTATTCTGCATGTAAATGTACTGTGATTACACCGCTTTCAGAGCTGTAGTGCTGTGACCGCACTTACAGAGGTATCCCATGCTGGAGCTCCTCATGACCTCAGATGGTTCCTCTAATTCTTGCGGGCTTAAACAAGGCACGGGGTGCGGCTCGAGAGGGTTGCGTGCTTTAACAGCCAACGTGCAGGAAGATCAGAGAGCCGAAGAGAAGTGAAGAACAAGAGAAGATGGAAAAGAAGAAAGAAAAGGCATAAAAGTTGTAAGAGGAGTGTTAGGAAAAGGAAGTGGTTAGTTAAAGATGTGAAAAACAGAAGAGAATAAAGTTAGTTCTTGGATGAGCTTTACCATTCTCCTGGTTGGAGAAGAGCCTACTTGCACTTGAAACGCTCTTGCCAATGTCGGCAAGAGAGCGCAAATTGGACTTCTTGGTCTGGTGGCGATGCTTTCGTAGCAGTGTGTACATGACTTTCTCCTTCAGGTCCAGCTTCAGCTGACCGTTCTCGATCTGACTGTCTGTGATCACCTCTGCCAGAGGAAAAACATTAAAATGATCAGTTACACCACTGAATTTTTCAGAGGAGTAAATGTGCATCTCTTCAAGCCTTGCTTACCAACTATTTGTGGCAACGTGGTGGCCTCCAGGTCCAACATGATGGTGCCCTTCTCGATGCAGGTTTTGAGTTCCATCAGGCTGTGTAGGGACAGCGTGGCCACATGAGGCTTACTCCAGCGCTCGCCGCCCTTCTCCACCTTCTCCTCAAACTTGATCCACCTGGACACGAGGAGTGCAATGAGACAAAGGTACATAAGTTTGGAGATTGGATGATGCAGGCCTCATTGTGTTTGCAAAAGCCAAGAGTGCAATTAGGAGTTTGTGAGCCATTTGCATTACTTCAAAGGAAGTTCCATCCACAGTCATAGTAGGAACAATACTCATATTTGCACATGGTTAACAGCAATTGTTTAAAATTTAACTTAAGGCTATAACCAGTAGATTTCTGAAGGGAGTTACATCAAGGGAGGTGTACAAATGAAAAATGCCACTGAAAATATACACACGAGTACAGAACAGTGGCTTTATACACTCTTCAATAAATATGGGCTCCAACAAAAGGAGACAAGACGGGTCCTCTTTTCTTTACTAAACATCCCCACAGTGTTTTGAAACGGTCACAGTACAGGAGCCGAGAATACGGGACACCAGACAGCGTAGGAATTAAAAAATAAATCACCAGACTGGAGCGAACACGCCGCACAGCACGGCGACAGCGTTTCTGGCCGTTCTTAGATCACACATGGCTCCACACGAGAGAAACCAGACTTTGTTGCTACCACGGGTGCCTTCAAGGTAAGACCCAGGACAAGGACTCGTTTTAACAATAATGCCTCACATGTCAGCGCTACAAAGAGCCTTTCTCCTGAAGCCTGAGGATGGGGTTTCCTCGGGGGGATAGAGTGTCCCTCTGGCTGCCGTCCACACGCCTGTGACCAGACGTCTTCTTTTAACCCGAGTATGAAGACAGTCGACCTGGAGGAGTGCATTTATCCTCAATATGAGATAAGCTCCTCTTCCCTTTCTTAAACTAAGACAAAGACTTCAAAGTAGTGGTAGTAAAGACAGGAATGCTAATCACAGGTGGGGTTTTCCTCATTTTCTGTCACTGTTTTTCTGCGAAACCTGCAAACGCTGCAAAACATTTAGGTAAAAGCATGGCAATTCCAACAAACAAAACCCAACAGAGCCTTAATTGGTAGAAAATTATGTTGTTTTATTTTTTTAGCCTAATTAGAATAGGGTTAAAATGAGGCTACAGATAAGAATAAACGTATTCATTGTTACAAATTTAGTTCCAGAATCAATGCATAATTATTTTATTGCAACTAACAAAATGCTTGATCCCTCTCAGCACTTTGGTTAAGCCACATCCGCATCTCCCTGCAGCCACAGTGATGTAAACTAAGTCCACCACTGCTCCCTAATGTCTCGTTTTATTTTCAAAGACTCTGACAGCTTAGTTGACAAGTCAAAGTCATCTGCAAATTTTGTCTTTACAGTCCCCTTATTTCCATTTCAATCCATAACAAGTTCCTTTTTCCATGATTAAGTTCATGCCGTAATCTTTGATCTACCTGCAGTTCCTCGTTCTCTTTCACAATAAAAGCACGTCTGCATCCAAGAGGAAGTCAATAACCCTTAGTTAAAGACAGCAGAAAAATCCAAAATGATGCAAAAAGAGTTTTGCATGCAAAAAAGTGTAAATTTAAATATGCTAAAAGCATGCAACTAATGTAATTCACCCCAGAAAATCCTGAAATTGCCATGGTTAAAAGGCATCATGCAAAGACTTTCACAATCTGCCTGCATTTTCTATTGTATTACCAGTTCTCCTTGCAAAGATAGACCCTTGCTATGCCCATCTGTCTGCACAGATGTGGATTTATGATGTGTTTAAACTTGGTCATGTGCATTGGTAGAGTGCTGAAGTATCTTGACTGAAAGTCCATAAAGCACATCACAGATATGTGTCTTTTTACTGTGGGTTTTTCACATTTAACTGACAAATCTCACAGCATCCTGGAGCACAGATTTCTGCTCGATTTTGCATGGCTCTTAAGTTTTACTTTATATACTTTGTGATATTTTTTTTAGCACTAATATTTGGTCTGATGGTTAAAATCCCATGGTGCAAATTCCACTGCAAAAGGCTCTCAGGCAAACATCAAAAAGATCAGCACAATAACAGATGCTGTTAAGGATAGTGGGGAATGATGGGAAGTTCCTTGTTCCAGTGAAAGAAACAATGTCATGTTGCAGTATGAGTCAGTGCACCAAGATACTGCAACACCATCCATACTAAGGTTAGCTAATGTTTGCTCTTAGCTTGAGCCATCACAGGCCCTGGTGTGCAAATTTATTTGGTGTTGGATTAAGTAGTGACAGCCAAGCAGCAACCACAGTTCCTCATGTGTCCACTAGAGGCTGGCTGCAGAAGCGTAAAAGCCGCATATACACCGTTTGATTTTTACAGCAGAAATAAACATGTTTACAGCCTGGTTCAAAAGATATTTTTGGTCAGAATAGTTCATGCTTTTATGGGCACACACTGTTCTAGAGTTGAAATTTCTATAGCCCTTTATCAGGAGGCTTAAGACCTGCCTCAACTCAAAATCTTTGTCTTTTCCTAGGTTGACATTCTCAAGTTAGCTTGAGACTGTTTTCAGTATGGTGGACACTAAGAATTGACTCACAAGGCCCCTTAAGTAATAGTCATTGTCCAACTTTTCCACAGTCAGTGGGCACGTGTTTGGGGGACGTGGCTTCTAAGGCCTCCTGTTCACCCTCAAAATAACTAGAACATGCAATTTCACTTGCTTTCTCTCTTCCCTATCATAAGAACTGATGAGTCCCTGCGGAGACATTCATGTCTTGAGGCAAGTTTTGCAGAATTGCAAAGCTTAGAGCAATAAAAAGTGGTAAAATATGGGTGACGGTGCAGATGTCTGTTCAAATCAGAGCAAACAGCAATGGCACGCTGAGAAAAACTTCTAGTTTAAAGTCCAAATTGTAGGCCAGTGTTATTGTTGTTATAAATTTGATGGATTTAGGAATGTTCGTTATAAAATGTTTGAAATATCTGAGGTAATGTAAATACTTGAGTACTGCTGTTATACAAAAAACTTTAGACTTTACCTTTACCATTTTTGGACAAATTTGACTTCAACCTTTGTCTTTTGAATGCACTTTTCTGCACTTACATGCACAGAGAAAAGGCATTTCTCTAGTGTATTTATGCCTGTGTATCATAAAAGATAAACAGAAGTGCAAAAAAAATAGATAAATGTCATTACCAAGATGAAACATAAATCTAGAATGTAGAAATACATTTTTTGTTGGGTATTTATATCTTGATTGAGAGAAGAAAAATTTCAATATAACCTTCTCCTAATTGTGATGTGAGGTTTGGTTATCTTAGCATCAATACAGACTGTGGAAAAGTCTTAATGGCTATTTAAAATATTATGCAATGCAAGTTCATTTTACAAGCTGCACTTTTGCCACCTCTGCCTGCTTATGCAATCAGTTAATTATGAATCTTATGGACAAAAAGAGCCTTTCATTGACAGAACATTGACTTCTGTAACTAAAAACACAAAAACCTCAGTTTTATTGCAGTTTCTTTCATAAGAACACATAAAGGACATGTCAAATATGGGATTTCAATATGCCCCAGTGCGCATTAGGTCTTGTTGAGACCATGTGGGAGTTTGCGTCATTTCCCGGTCCCACAGAGCAGGTACTCCAGATCCCAGTCCGATAAGAGCAGACGGGGAGTTGACTGGCCTATTTCCCTCGACGATTATTCATAAAGGGATTGTGTTCCACTGACTGCACCGGGATTGTTCAGCAGGAAATTTATGGCTGCACTGCCGACGGCTCTTAATATATAAAAGAAAGGGTGGGGGGATGTTTGACGGGAAAGCACGCTTGGCTTTAAAAGGAAAAACAGGTTTGAGCGAGTGGCTCACCTGGCTGTCTCCTTCCACTCCATCTCCTGTCCGTCAACGGCCAGGAGCTCATCCAGCTCGGTGAAGAGCTGAGGAGGAGGGGGGCCATCGTCTTCCTCTCCAAGAATGAAGCGGATCCTCTCAGCTGGAGAAACTACAGGAGGGAGAAAAAGGTTAGGGACCAGAAACTACACATGTCTGATTAAATACTGCAACACAAGAATGCTAACTATACAGGATACCCATTTGAATTACACCAAGGCTTAAATATCAGAAGCTCTAGTGGTACTTTTTAATTATTTCTGCATTTTTTTACTCAAGATAAGCAGCTTAAATAGTACAAACATTGAAAATCATTGTACAGGCTTGCAGACTAAAGCAGAGTTTGCAAGGATCTACACTGGAGGAATAGAAAGTACTAACAAATGCTTTGTGTGCAGACTGTAAAAATGACATTTTAAACCAAAGTAGACACACTTTAGGACCAGCAGAATCATGCACACACTCCCTGTTTTAATAATTGCTCTGACACAACAACAAGATGAACAAGGTGCTTTTCTAAAACCTGAAACTGGTTTCACATTCAGCAGTAAAGACCTCGTCTTAATGAGCGTTGCACCACAGTACACTTGTCTCTTTGCAGAGCAACAAGGATGGTGATGTGATGAGGAACCGGCACCTCTTCATGTTTGCTTCCAGCTTTTCTGATGAGCGGAGCAGATTAAAACAGCTCTACTGTGACCGAATGAAGAATGACTGGTGTTTAATTAAAGAGGAAAGACTTATCAAACACACCCCTATGAGGAAGAACTTTCCCTCAGCTAACTTTAACTTCCTTCTCAGTAAGGTGTGATCTGTATCGCTGAACTGACCCATACATACATACAGTAGAAGTTCCTCCTCTCTCTCAACACCTAAACTTATCACCCTTATGTTTAGTTTTCCTGATATTTATGGGTAATCCACGCTGGTATTCTTGTTCACATTTCTAGGAAAGTTGTGCAACTGTGCAGCAGTGCGACAAAAAGGTGAGTTGGCGAGTCTTAAGAGGCTACTTACGCACCTTTGTGCTCAAACACTGTGCCAGGTAGGATTGATACCTGGACAACGCTGCAGGGCTGGTAACCTTTTAATCCTGACACAGCACACCCAGGCTTAATTTAGGACGCTTGATTTTAAAATAGTACACATGGGCCTGTTCTACTGTAGCGAGGGAATCTAAAGCTAAGCTACATGAAGGTCGAGATCAAAGTCTTAGAAAAGCATCGCTATATGTGACTTTTGGAGCATCCTCAAACATAATCTCCTGTCATATTTTTAACCAAAAGAGAGCGTACTGTCTAAACGTCATCACTAGTTCCTCCTGCGTTTCCCAGTGCTGCCAGTGTATTTCTTGTGTATTATTTGGAAGCCCCAGGAAAGGAGATACATGAGACCCGTCTCCATTTAGCTAAAAGTAATCGTAGCAATTAAATTAAGCATTTTTAGGCCTCTCTTTTCAGGTAGCAAAGCCAGAAAATTCAGGACAAATGTGTATTCAGAACATTGTAATATTTCAACATGTCCATAAGATGTGTAGAACTTACAAAGGTAAGGATATACATCAGGGGTGTCCAAACTTTTTCCACTGAGGGCCACATGCATAAGGATGGTGGGGCCACTTGAGGATATTTGAAACCAGTAGAACCAATCTGATATAGGTTAAGATATGCAAAGTTACTTAGTCGGCCTTAAGTTAGTTAACTGCTAACAAGGCCAATTGACAATCATTTTTAGGATTTTGGGGAGGCCAATCAGATTTCAGAGGACCCCGTTTGGCCTCGGCTACCACTTGCTCTGTCCCTTAAATATTACTGGTTCTTCTATTCGTTGCTGTAATCCATCAGAAAGTTATAAATAAAAGATTATTATTTTGGTTGCAAATATGTTCACTATTTACAGTGCTGTCCCAATTTAGTCATTAAAAAACATACATTTCGTCGAAATATTTGTTTACCGATTTGACATTGTAGCACAGCCTTGTGCTGAAACTACGAAGTTCAAGCACATGGTAATATTCAATGTGGGCCATATTTAATTCTATACCAAGAATTTGCTGGGGGCCAATCAAAAATAGACTGCAGGCCGCATTCGGCCTACATGCTCACTATTGGTGCAATATCCACCATTCTGCCATACGTTCTTATTTACTGTATGCCACTGTATGAAATATCGATCAACCACTGCATTGTCCTAAAATGTCTACAGGGATATACGGAGCTATAATTTGCTTGAAAGTTATTCTGAGGAACTGAGGGGCCCAGGGGTCCTCCCCATGGACTTTCTTTGGGAAATGTAAATGTACTTTGATGCCACTTCATTCACTCCTTGCCCCGTATCTTCATCTGACATGCATGTTTTAATCATTTGAAGTGAAGTATCTGCAGTCATGTGCGTAAGTTTTAGGGTGTTTCATCCCCAGTAATATGTCTGGAGACTGCTGGCGTTTTTCAGGCCCTTGGGAATTCCACAGCATGACTGGGGACTCCTAGAAACCTTATTACCTGCCTGGACAGTATACTTACTCTCCATATACTTCTTCCTCCATCCTAAAGGTGTGGACTATTTTTTCAGATTATTCTTCCATGCCCGTGCTACTATGCAAGGACATCCAGAGCACAACCATGGTTTCGCCAATTCTCCTTCACCCTTAATGGTGCCCACAGACGGGCTAGTCTCACTTCAGCCTCACTTTTAGCCCAAATGCACCTTAAAGTTCTACACCATGCTGTTTATCTCATATTAGATACAGAACTACTGTATCTTGAGAGCCCCGGGAAACTGGCTATACCTTTGCCTCATGGTAAAACAGCCCAAGTGTGCAGAATGTTGTCTGCAAATTTTGATGACTGAAAACTAAAAATGCTAAATATTAGATGTTATTGACTTCTATTGTTGTTCTTTTGTTTTCAAACCAAATTAAAAAGGTAAAACCTCTATTATTTTAATGATTGTGGTGTCAAAGGCATAATAAACTTGTGATCTCCGGCCATATTACTAAGAAGGAGAATCCACTCACTCTTTACTGAGTATCAGGCCTCACTCCTGCTTTTTGTTTAACAATCAGCATCAACTAGATTGATTTAAGACTAAACTGCCTCACCTTTATTTTCATTACAAACTATAAACCTTCGTATATTTCCCTGATGTACTAGTCAAACGTGACAGACACACAAAGATCTGTCACGTTTCCGTCACGCCCTCGGGGCCTGTCTGCTGTCAGGACTGTGACTTTTAAAGCGTATGGTGTACACAAACAGCGCTCACCTCTCAAGTGTACGCGCGGTGTTATCAATGAAAACCAGCCATTTGTTGTGGTTACACACAACTTTTAAGTGGACAGCTCTGCAGGGTTTGCCAGAATCAACAGGATTACAGGGATTTAGATTGAGGGCAAAACAGCGGAAAATCCAACAAGTGGAGGCTTCTGTCTCTGTGAGCAAGTGTTTGTTTTGCTTTTGTCGTCTGGCACACGTCAGCCTGAAAGCTGCCCGTATATCAAAGTCTGAGACAAATGTTTAATTTATGTGTTTATGGCTGCTGTTACAAACTACCTGTCTACTATTTTCTCTGTACTCCTCTTTCATGGAGGTTGACTGCTTGAAACCAGAGCCGAATCATGAATACTCGCTCTATTAGGCTGATAAAATACAGAACTTTGAGAGGAAAATAATCGGTTTGATTGATGATATGGTGACATTTTTGATTTGGAATAGAAGTAGTCATTTTCTTACAGAATCAGGGAATTAATTTTAGTCTCATATGACCTTGCAGAATATATATTGATATCAAAAAGTTTTTATGTTTTTCTCTGCCACTACTCTAAGATTGGACAAAAAGTGATTTAATGGCTGCAGAAGCACAGATCTGGTGAAGGATACGACAAAGTTCTGCTGCAGTGAAAGTTCCCAAGAGAACAGCAGCCTCCAAAATTCTCAATAGAAGAAGTTTGGCACAACCAGGGCTTGTTCAAGAGCTGGCAACCTGGTCAAACTGAGCAAAAGGGGGAAAAAGAGAGAACCTAATCGCACTGACTGAGCTGG
Organism: Cheilinus undulatus; assembly: GCF_018320785.1. NCBI lineage: Eukaryota > Metazoa > Chordata > Actinopteri > Labriformes > Labridae > Cheilinus > Cheilinus undulatus. The sequence goes on along the minus strand of NC_054881.1, from coordinate 6,698,924 downwards.
GACAAAGTTTCAACCATCACTTCAGCCCTCCACTGATCCGGTCTATGGCCGAGTGGCTCACCAGAAGGACTCTCAGACTGTGAGGAACAAGATTCTCTGGTCTGATGAAACCGGGATCAAACTGTTTGGCCTCAATTCTAAACATTTTGTCAGGAGGAAACCAGTCACTGCTCATCACCTGCCCAGTACCATCCCAACAGTGAAGCATGGTGGTGGCAGCATCATGCTGTGGGGGTGTTTTCACCAGCAGAGGCTAGGAGACTGGTCCTGGTTGAGGGAAAGCTGAACGGAGCAAAGTACAGACATGTCCTCAATGAAAACCTGCTCTGCAAAGCCCAGGATCTCAGACTGGACCTTCCAACACGACGATGACCCCAAGCACACAGCCATGACAATACAGGAGTGGCTTAGGGACGGCCCAGCTAGAGCCCTGACTTAAACCCATCCAACCTGACTGAGCTTGAGATTTGCAAAGACAAATGGAAGAAGTTTCCCCAATCCAGCTGTGCAAAGCTTGTTGCATCATATTAAAAAGACTCGAGGCTGTGATTGCTGCTAAAGTTGTTTCAACTGAGCACTGAGTAAAGGCTTTGAATACTGATGTCTATGTGATTTTTCAGTTTTTTTATTTGTAATAAATTTGCAAATTATCTAAAACTGTTTTCATTTTGTCATGATGGGGTACTGAGTGTAGATTAATAAGAGAAAAGTAATTTAAATCATTAGCTGGGTTTCCATTACACTTGGAAATGCGCAAAATTGAAATAGCACAATAAAAAACTGGTAATGGAAACACCTGAATTTCAAAAAAACCCTAAAATATCACTGAAAAGCTTTTACCCTTTCATGAGGAGGTTTTCAGTCATGTCAATATAGAAATATATCGCAAAAGTGTAATGGAAACACTTTTGCGCATTTACAAGTCACGGGACGTGACGTACGGTGTCACATGACCAGTCACCCCGAGTCAACATGGCGCGGTACTTGTAGAACGACGAAGAGACAAAAGTTTTCTTAACATCATACTCACACCCTTATACGTGGCTTTTGCCATACATACGGACTTTAACTCTGAACTATCATCCGTTGCCTTTGTCTTTTGTTCAAAATTATCAAGGCAACCGCCATAGATGTAACCAAAACCGTACCAACACGCAACAGGTTTTGAGCGTCAAGCTTCCCTGCAGCAGATTCACGCGAGATGAGATTTTACGAGAACTGCAAGGCCTATGCCCAAAACTCCCTTAAATGGAAACACATTCAAAACGCAATTGAACTTAATCGAAATGTAAGAAATATCACTTTTATTTTGCGAAAAACTGTATTGGAAACCCAGCTAGTGTGCATGAGGCTGCAACAAAAAACTGATTACTTTCTGAATGCACACTGTCATCTGCAAAGAAGCGACTGCACTTTTTTGTCTTTGGTATAGAATTTGAAACAAAGAAGAGTGCAGCACATCATTCACCATTACAGTTGTTCAGCACCTACATGTTTTCAGCTACAAGTGTCAGTACACTAAAGTACTTCTGCACTAACGTGCACCAAACTTTGACATTTGGGGGGCTATTTCCACAGATGTTCCCTGGTAAGACTGTACAAACAGAGCTTAAGATGCATGCCAGCCCAGATCTCATAATGCACTTCAATAACTTCCCAGTAAGCTAACAGTAAAAGGAGAGGGGCTGACAGGCTTCCTTTTGAGACAAAAAGGACAAGAATGTAATAAGTGGTCATTGCAGGGGGGGACTGACGTAGTTTTCTGCTCCACGGGAGAAAAATGTTTATCCCAACAGAAGCTGCAGCCTCTTCGTACAGTCTGCTCTGCCCTCTCACTCAACCATACGAGACCGTTTACCCTCCCGATCCTCTGCAGAGATACGGTGGCATGAGAAAGCAGTCATTCGGAGGGAGCGTTTAAAGCGAACCACCGTCCAGTTTCAGTGTTTAGTTTGGTTCCCCTCGTGCTGATGTAAAGTCTGATTCTATGGATGAACAAGCGGCGACAATGTTTGCATTTACACAAACGTCTCCATGTTTGAATCGTACACACGTCCAAACGCCGCAGGGTAATTAAGGGCGTCGCTGAATGGCGCAGAGATTTGGAAAAGGTCTTACATGAACAGCTGGCATCTGTTTTGTAGATTTTTGCTGACATTTATAGGGAAAATGTGTGCATTTCACAGGTAGCAGGGAATAATTCTAGAATTTTAGGACAATTTTCTATCTCTCTGGAGGAAAATTATGCAGATGTACAAAGTGCAATTCCAAAATATCTTGAAAAACCATCAAGAAATTATTTTGGGTCAGCCCTACTCCATGCTTAACTGAGGACTAAAGCTGCTATCAGATCAACAGACTCTTAATCCTGTTTTCTTTCAGAGTTTTGGCCTTTCTAAAAGTTCAAACAACTTTATAAACTTTTAAAAGAACTACTTAAATACATTTTTGTGATACATAAGTGCTAAACTCTGACTGACTCATAATAATGGGACATTTCGACAATCATCAAACTGGTGTGATGACAAAGCCTTCAGGTGACTGAGTGCATACACTGGCATGAGGCCGAACAAAAGCAGGATTAGAGCATTAGAGGAGCTCGAGGTGTGTGTGTGTGTGGGGGGGGGTTACACAAGTGCTGGTCTGTGTGGACTGACAGCTTGATGTGATGCCAGCATGATGAAGTAAGGTGTGATCGTAGGTGTAAACACATGCAGGTGATGGAGGAAGAGGTCAAAATGTCAGCCAGTTCGTCCAGACTCTGCTTTGCTACTCACATTAGGAGCGGTGTTTACAGTAAGCCTCGTTTTTGGATTATTAAATGACTCAAAGATGAATAAAACAGTTGTTAAAGGTGATGCAGAGAGGACATTTAACGTCTTCTTATAAAACAATAGCCTGATTATCTCAAGGCCTTGTTCTCTAAATGCATGCCTTCTGCAAGTCTGCATTGTTCACTTTGCATGTAGACCTTGTGAAGGATAAATGCATGATTTTTCACTATTAGTGAATAAGTTTCAGAATAAACCCCAAACAGAGCCTTGTCTTTACATGGTTTTTCCCATTCTACCTTATTTGCTGAATTCCTTCTGGCATTCCTATAGAAGAAGAGTTTATATAAATAAAAGGGGAAACTTTATACTCAATATTGATAGAATACTGCAACAAATTAAAGTATTATTCCTCATGCTGTTCCTAATACTTAATACTCCCCTGAAACTATGCAGTGCACTTGTAAAGACAAGTGCATGCCTTAAACTTTAACCACAGAAGGAAAATTCAGTTTAGCTCTGTTAAATGTTGTTGGATTTTTATCTGATATCAATGTATCGAATACAGGTATATCACCTTATTCGGTCCCTCAAAAATACTTTAAAATTCAAGGACATTCATAATCAATATTTAAAGCTGATAAAGGTATTAGTTACAGTAGATATGGGATAAGATTTACAGCTGTTATGAGATAATGTCTAAAGCAGATATAGGTGATAAATACAGCTGATACAGAACAGCTATTACAGATGATATCGGCCTATATTTAGAGTTGAAATAATCCCATATTTCCTGCTTATATAGCCCCATATTTACAGCTGATATTGAATGGTATTCACAGCTGACACAGGCTATTTACAGCTTATATAGGTCGATATTTAAAGCTGTTATAGGCTGATACAGCTGATATAGGACAATGCTTAAAGCTAATATAGGCTGAAATAGGATGATATTTACATACAATATGGGCTGATTAATACAGCTGATAAAGGCTGATACAGGCCAATTATTACAGATTATACAGACCTTCATTTAGTGTTGATTATAAGCCCATATTTCCTGCGTATATAGGCCCATATCTCAGGTTGATATAGGTGATATTTACAGTCAATATGGGCCAATATTTACAGCCGATAATGGCCCATATTTACAGTTGGCATACAAAAATATTTACAACTGATATGGACTGATTAATACAGCTGATATAGGCTGATACAGGACGATATTTACAGACAATATAGCCCCATTTTTAGAGTTGGTAAAAGCACATATTTTTTGCTTATATAGGCCAATATTTACATCTGATATTGAGCAATCTTTACAGTTGGCATAGGACAATATTTACAACTGATACAGGCCAATGCTTACAGCTAAGAAAGGCCAATATAGGTCATCAAATAACCAGTAATAACAACCATCATATAATCAAACAGTCATTAACAGACGCCCATAACTCTGATCCCATCCCAGTCAGTACTACACACTTTCACAGCCCTGTGTCTAATCTGTGATGCTGAATTCCTCTAAATTCCTCTCAGTTCACCCCGAGGTTAGACCTTTTCACAGCCAAGGAAACAAAAATAGTTTTACAGCAAAGTCTATGAACTTTCTGGCTACTTCAGTTCCTTCAGCTGTTAGATATCAGTCATACGGTCGTCATGGGACAAACCGGTTCCTCCTCACTCTGATTCTCTCTGCCTTTCTACGAGTTATCTGAGGATGTCACACTAAACCTTTTCTACTGCAGTCAGATTCACATTTTATGACTGCACTTTTGCTACATTCCAGCTCACCTACACAACCTGAACTCTCATTATTGTCTCTGAATTTTTATTTGAAGAATCAGTAACTGCTGTGACTCCATTCTTCTATCACCTTATTTCACCTCAGGCTTTAGCTTCAAATTGGAGCTTTAGCTCAACTCGTCTGACATTCCTCTAAAATTATAAGTTTGGAGGTGTCTTATAACTGGTTAAGCCTCAGTTATCTCCATGTTCTCTGAGGGAAATGTCTGTGTTTCCCACCGTTTTCAGACCTTAATGGATACTTTCCTCTCCACTCCATGTTGGTAAACACTCCTCCATTATGCCTGCTTCCAGGATAAGATCATTTAAGGTGAATTCCAGCTCTGTGATAATTATATGTCTTACCAATAGGTTGTTATGTCTTCAGCTTTAAAGAAATTACAGCCCTTTAAAACTTAACAAGGAGATTTCTATTGAAATAAATGCTGCATTTACTTTACATGTTATTAAATTATCATGTCAGCTCAAAAAGCTCTTACTCACTGGGTTCCAAGTCAAATCAATTAAAAAGTCTCTTCTCTCATGAGACATTGGGTTAAAGCTGACTTAAAGATAACTATTATTCCTGCTGCTTTGGAGAATGATCTTGGGATTAATGATTATACCATGCTACATTCCTAATCTCCCATATAAGGGCGGACATCTGGAGGAGCTTCCTGGAGAAGACTCATGAGACAGTTGACAATCTTAATGTGCATTTGGCTTCTCTTTGTGGTCGAACCCTGCAGCTATGAGGTTATCACAAATAAATACGGTTTCAAAGTGGAGAAACTCAGCCAGACAGCCATTCAGCATGCTAGTTTTGAGAAAAGTCTGATGAGCTTGATGGGACATTTTGCAGAAAAATAATTCTACATCTACACTCTTCATCTCTCGCTACAACAGAGATTCTCAACATGGGGGTCGGGACCCCGTTTGGGGTTTCAAGAAACATAGAGGGGGTCTCCAGATGCCTTAAAAAAAACCTAGGGTTATATTTCAAATGACACTTTTGTCCCTATACACCAATTTTGCCAAACTTGAATCTGTTTCATCATGTTTTCCAAACAATTTGTCAATTTCAAAATATTTTTGCCACCTAAAATCCATTTTTGTGTGGCACGCCGGTAGACGAGTGGTCAAGGCTTGCACCATATACGCGGGCAGCCCGGGTTCAAGTCCGGCCTGTGGCACCATTTCCCGCATGTCTGTCCCCCCTCTGTTCCTTGTTTCCGAGTCTATCCACTGTTCCCCTCTATCTAATAAAGGCACGAATATATAGGCCCAAAAATAAATCTAAAAAAAAAAAAAAAACATCCATTTTTGTCCATTTAAAACCTTTTCCACTACATTTTTATGCATGTTTTAGCCACTTCTAAACCATTTCTTGCCATTTTCCACCTATTGCTGTCTCTGCTGACCCATAACTGCCACTATTAACCACTTTTTATGCCCATTTTAACCACATTTCATTATTTGTTATACCCATTGTTGCTAGTTTAACCCATTTTTCCATTTTCTGCCTATTTTCCTGCCTCAGTTAGCCAATTTCTGCCCCTTTAACCCCATTTGAGCCACTTTCTAATCCCCTTTAACTATTTTTAATGCCCATTTTTGCCACTTTAACACATTTTCTGCTTATTTTTTGCCACGGTTATCTAATTTTTGGCATCTTAATTTCTTCCAATTTCTGCCTATTTTCTTACCTCAGTTAACCATTTTTGACCCATTTTGGCCCCTTTTAACACTTTTATGCCCATTTTAACCACATTTCACTATTTGTTATGCCCATTTTTGTCACTTTAACACATGTTTTGCTTATTTAAGCCACGGTTATCCAATTTCTGCCATCTTAATCCATTTCTGCCAATTTATGCCTTTATTCCTTCCTCAGTTAACCCATTTTTCCAGTTTCAACCAATTTCCTTCCCATTTCCCCAAATTTTTCCATCCATTTTTGTCCATTTCAAGCCCATTCCACCACTTTGCCTCTTTTAACCACTTTTTTACGTCTGAAAAAGTTGAGAACCCCTGCTCTACAACCCCAACACAGCTTTATCAGAAGGCTGCTCAGCATGAATCTGGTTCTGTTCAGGGTGTCTGCCTGTTAAAGGGAAGTCGCTCTTGCCACTGAAACTATAAATGATACTAAAGGGGGAAACACAAGCTAACTGTTGATACCTTGCAAAAATGCTGGTGAGAAGCTCTCTGAGACTGACAAGTTGCTTCTGCCAGTGCAAAAAAAACAAAAACAAAACAAAAAAAAAACAGCGGCTGTGGATACATGCTCTTAGGCTGGAAGCTTGGTCCAGACCAGTGTACTCCCTGAGGTACAGAACCCTCAAACGGCTCCTGGCATATCTTGGTTGATGCCTTGGACACGTGTTCTTTTTAGGATGGGGGAATTTGTGCTCTACTGACACTATCCATGCAGGGTGACTTGCATAACTTCCCAGAAAGGCCTTATATCTCCTTTATAACCTCTATGCTGTCTCCATATTGTGCCTGCAGCTCATAAACAAACTACAGAACAATGTTCAGCCTCTTAAATGGGACCATGTGAGGTTTATGTGAAACAAATTTGATGCTTTAATGTTTCTTTATTGCTTTTCTTGGTACTGAGGAGGTTAAGTAAGGTCTGCTGGCAGCAGTAAAACTCTGATATATTGTGTTTAATCTTTATGCATTTCATCTTCCAAGAATCCTTTCTCACTAATCAGACGACAAAGCATTGTTCTGAGAAAATATACCTGTCCTGTGTTTACATTTAAACACTTAAAGCCAGCTCAGAGTCATTTTCAGATTAGCATTCAACGTGTTCCCATTCATTTCTGCATCAAGGTTGTTGTGTGTGTAGGTTTTTGCCTTTTTATGACCTTCTTAGCTGCAGCATGCCTCATGAGTTTAATAACCCCAAGCAATGAGACTCCAGTGGTTTGAATTTTCCACACTGGATGCTTTCAACACTTCCTTTCATCTGAACTCACTCAGAGGTTTGAGGATGTTGGTGCTGGACTCGTCCCCGTCCGATTTGTACCCCTCGGTGCCGTGGTCCGACCGGTCCCTCTTCTCCTTGTGGCTGGACTTGCGTCGGTGGCGTCTCCTCCGGTGGTAGCTCTTGGGAACGTGCACGCCGATGTACACGGTGTGGTGACCTGCCGTGACACGATGCAACAGAGGAGGAGGAAGGCAGATCAGATTACACTCACACAAAAGGAAATCACATTAATCCTCAATGCTGCTAATCCGTATCGCCACTGGAAGGAAAAAATAAAAAGAAGAAAAACAACCAGGACTGGTTTGGCTTGTGTGATGAAATGTTTGCTCGTCATAAGGCTACATTATTTTTAAGACCTTCCTTGACATTTATGGCCTATTTCCCAATCAGGAAGAGTATGAGAGCGAAATTTCAACACGGGATAAATGCCAGCTTCTTCCTCGACATCATCTCTTGCAGGAAATTCTCACTTCTTGTCTCCAGGAAGTTATCAGAGAGACAGAAAGAAACCAAAACAAATACAGGAATTAGCAAAAGAAGTGAGCAAAATACTGTGTCTGTGGGGTTTAATGACATCTCTCATGCTTCAAAATAGTCATTCATGCTTTCTTTAGGGAAGCCAAAACCCTGGGGCTTACACCAAATGATATACTACCTCCACACTCCCATGCAGGGAAGCCCTAACTGGAATTTAAACGCTGATATTGGTGTGGAATGAGGTATAAAGACCTCCTTTTAACCTGCTACAGTAGGAAAAGGCATCAGTTTGTCAAATAACACCGCTTTACTGCATTTTGATAACTTTGAATGTTAAAGGGGAAAACGAAAGGTGATTTCAGCTACATTGATGGTTAATATTAATGCACTCTAACCATCATGCTTTGCTTTTTGTGCAGTGTGCACTTGCAGCTGCAGAAGCTCCAGAAGTCACTTAAGCCTGTTGTACTTTAGTAAACATTTTCTCAACTGCTGCCTTCTCATGTTTTGCATATTGGAAGGAAACCCTGGAGGGAATTCTAGCACTTACTGTCCACTGGGCTATTCACCAGGCATTGTCCTTAAAGGAGATTTTGTCTATCTCTAGGGCACTACACTGGGCATTTTGTCAAATTTCGCCCACATTGAGGGCACTTAGTCAAACTTTGCCAACTCAGGAGAAACTAAAATAAAGAGGACACTTTGCCAAATTTGGTCAACGTCTAGGACCCTAATAAGGGCACTTGGTCAAATTTTGTCAACTCGGAGGGAACTACAGAGGACATTTTGCCAAATTTGATCAACATCTAGGACACTATAGAGGACACTTTGCCAAATTTGTCAACTTCTAGGACACTAAAGAGAACTCTTTGCAAAATTTTTTTAACATTTAGGACCCTAATAATGGTAGTTGTTCGAATTTGTCCACTCTGAGGGAACTAAAGAGGACACTTTGCCAAATTGTGTCAACTTCTAGGCCACTAAAGAGTACACTCTGACAGATTTGTCCTCCAAGAGGAAACTAAAAAGGACACTTTGCCAAATTTTGTTAACATTTAGGACCCTAATAAGGGCACATTGTCAAATTTTGTCCACTAAAAGGCAACTATAAAGGACACTTTGCAAGATTTTGTCAACATCTAGGCCACTAAAGAGGACACTTTGACAGATTTGTCCTCCAAGAAGAAATTAAAAAGGACATTTCGCCAGATTTTGTCAACATCCAAGACACAATAAAGACACTTGCCAAATTTTGTTGATATCTAGGAAACAAAAGAGGACACTTTGTCAACTTTTGTCCACTCAAAGTAAACTCAAAAGAACACTTGCAGGTTTTGGCAACATCTTGGACACTAAAGAGGACACTTTGCCAAATTTTGTCAACATCCAGGGCACTCAAGAGGGCACCTTACCAAATTTTGTCCACTGAGAGGGAACTTTATCATGTTTGTCTGTTTGTCTACCTAGAGGAGTATCATGAGACCACTTTGTGGCAGTTATTAAACATTAGGGCACAAAGGTGGGATGACTTTCCCCATTTCCCCCTGAGTCCAGCTGTGCTACAGTCGATGAAACAGCATTTTTCAGAGCTGACAGGCCCCTCCCTATGACTGTCAGGTTGGGCTGTAATTGTGCTTTAAGTACACATTGTCTTGGATATTGGCATGTGTTCACTTACAAAGCCATTTGAAAAAAATTCAGGATTATCTCTCCTCTTTGTTTAATCTTGAAGGTTGGATTACACAGCCTGTGATCACTGAACTTGGTGCAGTTTGTTTCAAGAGTCAGAACTGATTTGGGAAAGAAAGCTTTTAGCTTTTCGGCACCTTTTGCTTGGAACAACCTGCAGACTGAATTTAGGTTAAGTGAATAAAAGTTAACACTTAAGAATGTGCAGAAATGTTGGAACAGGAGCAGATTTCCCAGTGAGATCTGGTCTGCATAAACATTTCATCACTGAAAAAACTCACTTTTGGAAATCTTCTCTAAAGAAAAATGCATACTAGCTTCCAGCTGTGCATGCATAGAGGAAAACACTGCCAAATTCATAATGTTGGTTTGTGAAGCATGCATGTGTCAATAAGTTCAAGTGGGCGTCTCCAGATAAATTCTCCTGTGGCTTCAGCTTGACAGCCAGCACTGGTCAGGCTTACACCAGCTGCAGAGATGTCTTCCTGTGTTTATCTTATGTAATGCTTTCAATTTTCCGATGATACTGGAGGGGAAACTGCAGGTTTCAGCGGGTAGATGAAGGGATAAGTGTGCTGGATTTCATCACCCATCTTACCTTCCACTTCCTCCTCATCGCAGACGTGTTTGAGAAAGGACGCTCCTCTGTCCAACACCGCCTCATCTTCCATTCTGCAGGGAAAAGAGAGATCAATTTTAGCATGCAACACAACAACACTGCATAGTCCATGATGCTTGCAACACATGTATAAAAGTACTTTTCACATTATCCACAGACTGGAAACCCCTGAAAGTACAAAGGCCAAAGGCCAATTGCTTCAACTGATAATATCAGCGACTGCAGACGGAAATTAGCTAGAAAGCTATAATCTGGTGCAGAGCATCTCTACTCTGATGAGTTTAATGTTTTTTTCTGTACATGGTCCCAAACAAATAAAAGTAAAAATAAAATAAGATAAGCTTAGAGGACACCTGAAGAGATCGGGCATGGAGCCTGGACCAAAGTTGATGTGGAAAAATTCCAATCCAGCACATGCTGCCATACCCGACCTGTTTTGTAATCTGTTCATCATAATGAATGCCACCAACTGTCTGAAAAAAGTTCAACTATTGGGACAACACTCCACTCATTAATGCCACTTCCCTCCTACTGGCCAATCAAATTCAAGAACAGGCTGGACTTCTGTTAAAGAAGACAAGAAACTGACTTGACTCCTCCTTTCTGCCTATGTCAGGACTGGATTTCTGTACATTATTTCAATTTTTCTTTGTGATTAGTTGGCCTTGATAAAAGGAAATTTAAAGCACACACCGGCTCTATAAGACGGCATTCCATCACCCTAACTTTAGCATCTTCACACTGGCTTCCTGTAAGTTTTGGAATAGATTTTATTAATCACTTTTAAAGGGTCTGGCTTCATGCTATAGAAAAGAATTATTGTTCCCCTATGAGCAGGACAGAAACCTGAGATCCTCAGGTGGGGGCTTCCTGGTTGTTCCAAAGTCAAGACTTAAAACTAAAGGTGACCAGGCCTTTTCCGTCAGGGCCCCTCGACTTTGGAACGACCTACCCGAGTCACTTCTTAACTAACTTCTTTAGACTTGCTGTTATGTGACGTCTTTGTATTTAATTTCATTTTCTCACTTCCTGATAAGATGTTAGAATATTAAATTCCCTCCTATTCGATGACTTGCTTTTATTCCTTATAGCCTCGATTTGTTATTGCCCTTTTTTCTGTTTCTAATTTTTATTTCACTGACTCTATATTTACTGATTTTACCCTTTATGTCATTTTTATCTGCTGTGGTATTCATCCACCTAGGCTCTCTCTTTTTAACCGCTCACAAAGATATCAAAAAGCAACTTTACTGATACAGCAGAGGAAAGTTAACTTTTGTAGCCTTGCATAAAGTAGGGCTCTAAAACCACTGGAGTGCCAGCTGTGGACACAGGTCCTGATTTTTAAGATGGTCTAAAGCCATAAAACAGCAGCAGGACCCTGATGTAAACTTTGGAGCTGTCTCCTACTGGAAAAGAACTGCTGAAACTGAACATTTCTCAAAATCAGCTAAAGACACATCTGCTCAGCCTTGCTTTGTTTGACCCATCTCCTCCTGCTCTGCTCTTATGTAATTGTGTTTATTGTCTGTTGTGATCTGTTTTATTGTTTAAATGTGAAGCACTTTGTGACGTCTGTTCTTAAAAGGTGCTACATAAATAAACTTTCACTTCACTCTGTCTTTTTTACGACCAAAACATCAGATTTCCTTCCAACATCAATGCCGCAAACATGAGCGATCTTAGGAAACAGCTATTTTTAATTTAAATGCCAGTGAATGGAAACATTTCACAACACTTTCACCACAGTCAGATCTTTAAATGAGTTACACTGGGACAGCTATTGCAAAATAAGAGGCCTGGTGTTGACTTCAAGGTCAGACACATCTTTGTGACCTGGAGTTTCCTTTGATTCCTGCAAGTTCCTGGAAGGTCAGGAATGCGGCTTTGCTGATGCAGAAAAGTGTGGGCTAACCAAGGCCAGGGAGAGGGGGCTTTAGGCGAAAACATATGCAGTCAAGTCGAAATAACGACAACAGGAAAACTGAAGCCAGTTATAACTGGAAAGATAAGTTTGGGAGCACTTTATCTCAAACCACAGTGTTAAAATAGCTTATGCCTCCTGGTTTGTTCTGGGATTACATAAATTGTGACTATCAAATCAAGAATTCATCTGCCAGGGCTAATCAGACCAATTTTAGAGAATCCTTCAGCTAAACAATGAAGAATAAATATTGATTTTTGGGAATGCATACCAAGAATGTCAATAAGCAGCAGAACTGAGGATGACACACTTTGCAAAATGAAAGGATGGGAGCAACTTTGTACACAAACTCCTAAATAAACAAAGTCAGGAAGGACACAACTTGTTCCACCGATAGCACCGGGAGCTAATCTGACTCATATCCCAGAGGGCTCCATATCTGGCCTTGAGAGAAAGAGATAGAGGAGCAGCGCTGATAGCAGAACGGACCGCTGAGCTGCAAGTGAGATCAAAAAAAGGTGGGGAATGGCAGAGCTTCAAGCCAAGTTATCAAGCAATATTAACGCAGTGATTAGCCTCTGTAGCCTCCTTTAGTTGCAAGCAGAAGTGGAGGTCAGGTTTGAAGGTAGCTGAAGACTTCTGAGCATGTTCTGTCCTGTTTGTACTCTCTCCAGGACAGAGCAAACTGAAAGTACCCCTAGCTTCAGGGAGTTTCATCTTTATGCTCTCCTACTTACAGTTAAGAAAGCTTAAAGTTCAACTGAGAACGTGGTCGACTTTAAAAAACAAAAACAAAAGGGTGGATCTGAATGATTCCATTCTTGCACAACTGTTGACCAAATTCAAACAAGGGCTATTTTCCCTGACGTCACACTAAGTTTGGGAAGCTTAAATGTTATTACCAAAACAATAGCATGTCAATGTTTTCAAAGGCTGCCAATGAAGAACCAAAGCACATCTCTTTATTATTAGATGACTGGAGAGATCATGCATACTGAAAATACGGACAAATTTCCAGCCATATCTGAAGGTCAGTTGTGGAAAAGTAGCCTAGCAACTCAAAAACAGCTAGCTTTAACATTTAGCTATCTATGTGCTAGCATTATCTGACAAATTCCTTGTAGTCATACCCAGCAAGTAGCTGCTAACTGATCAAATCACCATTCGACTATTCGCTGGTCAAAGATAATTTTATAGCTATGCATGATATTACATGAGAGTAATGTAAACCACAAGTTAGCCAAATGCTAACCAGCGCTGTTGTGGTGTGATATGGTAACAGCTAACTTGAGCATTCCAGTTTAAGCTAACCGTCTAAAGCTCTAAAAAATATAATCTGTGAATAAAACAGCATACTACTAGACTCAAACATGCACTGTATGCTTCATACTAGGCCACTGGTTAGCATCATTTCACTTTATTGTTGATATATTATCAGTCTTAGCTTTGTTGGCAAAGCTAATAAGCTAGCACAATAACCAGTCAGCTTGAATAAAATTTGACAATAATCAGCTAATTACAAGTACAGTTACATAGGCTAGTATTTTGAATGTTATCTAACAGCATTTAAGACGTATATCAGTGCAGCTGCTATTATTTTTAACACCAAATTTTTTGCTGCTAGCTTAGCGAATGAATAGTTTGAAAGGCACAATGCATTGTAGGGTTTCACATCCCATACTTGAAATTGCTAGCCAATCTAGTCAACATTCAGGGATTTCTCCAAAAGCATACAAATGCTACACATGCCAAATGTGACGGCACACACTGAGTGTTAGTTTGCAGTTTTGGATACAGCCTTAAACTCAATGCTAAACAAAGCTAGGAACTGGTTTGATGCTAACGACTGTTATCTATAGTAGCTAATGGGTCACTAACAGTAACATTTGGTCAATTTTAGCTCACAAAGCAGTAGCAGTAGAAGTAGGATACAAATTGCTTGATTTAAGTACACATACCATGTTTTTTCATGATAGCTAACTGTTAAAAAGCTACTATAAGCTTTTAGCTAGCTCCTGCTAACACTACCTTTAGTAAGGGATTTTATCAAGAGTATAGCAGCCAACGGGTCATTAACTATTAACATTAGCATACATTTTTTTGTCTTTACAACACTTTTAGAAAATAAATGGTCCAACAACCTTTCTATAAACTCTCCTTTAAAAGGAATTTGTTCAATACTGGTGGTCTTTGTCTTCAAAAAGCCACAGCAGAGTCAAGACTAGGACTAGATCGACTCATCTATGTCTCCTACACGAAAAAAAACACTACTTATTTTGCTGTGATGTTTTTTTATGAGGTCTGTAACAGACTGTACTAATTTACTGTGCACCTGATCAAAATGATCCAGTATTTAAAGCTAACATTTTGGGATTTTTACCCTTTAAGTGCCAGTTTGACTAAATGTCATTGTTTTTTTCTTATGAAAGAACAATAAAAATGTACTTATTTTTAAGGACGAGTATTGAAATCCAGTTCCAACAAATCTGATAACTACCGTCCTGAATTACAAGACAGATTTAGGCGCTTCATTTTGGGACCTCACCACCCTAATGTGTTCCCAGTCATTTTGAAAGAAAGGTACAAAATATAATATTTGAAGAAGTAACACCTATTCTTTACTTTTAAGGTCTTTTAAGACGCTTTAATTCAACTGCCACCTTTGCTGTTCAAGCACCAGTACCTTTTAAAAAGTACTGATTTAGCACCAGTGTCGAGAAGAACCCAAAAAATACCCAACTTTTTTCCATTTAAGAAATAATGGGGTTCTGTTTTCTTTTCATTAAAAATGTTGAATATAAAGTGGTTTGAAGATTATTGAAAAATTTTACCCAAATCAGTTGACACTGATAATATTCTATAATGCTTTAAAAGCTGTTTTTGGAAGGACATTTTTGGGCCAGAACAGCCTTAATGTGTAAATTTTGTATTTGAAAAAAAAAAAAAAAATCCTGGAAATGTTTTAATATTTGTAGTTTTCACAAAAGCTGAAGTTGACTAAAAAATACTCATGTAAAATGTTTTCTGATTGTATTTTGGAGTGGACATTTTTGGTCCTTAACGGCACTGATGTCAGGAATTTGAAGGGATTTGTCAAAGATGATCCTTAGACAGTGAGCCCCGAGTAAACTCTCTAACTTCTTACTGTTGTTGCTTTCAAAGACCTTGCCTTAAAGAAAAATAACAACTTTAAGGTCTTAAATTTGTCTCAAAATGGAGATAGAGTCCCAAGTTCTTTGAGTTTTCTCAATTTTAGATACCACCTTAGAAAATGATGAATAAAGATGGAAAGCAGGAATTGAAATCAGCTGTTTAACAGTACAAAAGTAGGCCAATCAAACATTGTTTCACTTTGAAATAGGCTCGCTGACCTCCTTAATTTCTCCACTTTTATGTTGCTGTTGGCTGCAATGGCAATGATTAAACAGCTTTATTATGTTTACATGATGTCTGACAGCCATCTAACAATGTAAGAGCATTTCATGTGCCCATGTTGAGCAAACGTCAGAGAAAAACACCGTAGTATGGTATGATCTTTCCAGGAACACACCTCAGCTTTGTAGTGTTTACCTCTAAGTGTTGATAATGGAGGAAGGTCATGTAACACAGCGAGAAAACCATTAACTAAACAGGAGAGCTGAAGGAAGCTCATGTTGCAGGTTTACTGCCGTCTATAGCGGCTCAGCGGAGCCATGCTAATGTCTCACTGAGGCTCAGACAGGGAAGCCCTTGTGATGAAAAACATAACACAGGTGGTGCACAGGCATGCAGGAAGAGGAAGAGCGCGGCATTCCTGATCTGAGAGGGCTGCTTGGTCAAAATGAGCTATGCAAAGCTAAATTATGGATATATGTAAAAAAGGCAGGAGGATCATTGGAAGCTGTGAGGTAGAGAGCACCAGGAACTTTATTTTTTAGCTCAAGTTAGGCAGCAGAAAGCAGACACTACATGCATATCATGACTAAGCCTGATAAGATCCTGTGTCTGCTCTGGAATCTTCTCTATCTTCTTTATCATTTCCTGCTGATTAATAAAGGAATAAAAATCAAAAGCTGGGTGAGGGGTCAGAGAGCAGCCAGCTGCATCCATCTCCCAACTTCTCCCTTTGCTGCTGCTGCTTGTCGTCTTAGTGACCTCATGGGTCGGGATAAACCTGTCGGTGCGTGAGGAGCTGGGATCAGCTGCTCGGGATCAGGGATCATCTCCATCTCTTTAACAGAATGACGCACCAGATCCCACCAGTGGCTAGGTTCAGCAGGAGGGTAGCCTGAACCCCCCAACACTGCCGGCAAAACCAGACATATAGGGATGACACGGGTGTGATACTACACCTAGATATGATCATTTAGCATCAAAACATTACAAATTTAAGTTTTTGAGGGATGATTTGAGCCATTTTTTAAGTTCATATCTTGCAGAATGATCAAAGGGAGGGATTTGAATTAGATCAGCCAAGTAAACTAATTCAGATTCATTAAAAGTCAAACTTAAAGTGTTTAAATCTCTGCAGAAATATCTCAAACCAACATCACAGTGTAATCCGATTTCGAGGTAACTGTTTATAGCGACCTTTAAAGCTGCCAGCAGTGAGTGATACTTAAAGCAGAGTTATTCTAGAGCACAATGGCTTTAATTAGCCTTCATTTAGCACTTTTTCATGCATGCAGCAAGGGTAAAAAGCACTGTTTCACATAGCCAAAGTTGAAGAATATTGCAAAACTAAATGCATAAACCACAACTGCAATGATGAGTCGACCTTTTGATAATGGATTACTCATTTAAGAGAATTTTCAGGCAGAAATGTCAAACATTTGTGGGCAGCAGCTCCTTAAAACTGTTGTTTATCTGCTTTTCTTTGCCATTTAAGATGAGGAGCGTTTGGAATTTTGACCGCATGGATAAAAGGAGCAACTTGGGAAAGCTTTTGTTGCAACATTTTGCCATATTGAGGCACAAAAATGTTCTCATTTATTTCTTAAAAGATTTGAAATCATCCATTACATCACTAAAAGTCTGTTTTTAACCAGTGGTTCTCAACTAGTCAAGCTTCAGGACCTGTCACCCCCAAACAAACATTTTTGACCCCTCAAATTTGTTTTTAAAGCAGTGAATTTGCAAAAAATGTCTCAAAACATAACATAACATGTGCTTACATGCAATAGTGATGGTGCAGTGAAGACTATTACAGTGCTAACAGGCTGCAGCAATGTGGGATGAGGTCCAGCAGGGCCACCACACCAAGCTGCCTCTGTTTGCACAGCTAGAAACCTAATCATAGAGACTGGGCATCGTTGCTCTGTTAGCGACAGTTCAAAATTTTGTCCCCTCAAATTTCAGAAAAAGGTTTAAGTTCAGACCCCAAATGGACAAAACATGAGTCCAAACTTAACAAAAATGTTTAAAAAGCATACATTATAAAAGCTAGAAGGGACATGCATGCATACATTTAATTTTACCTCATTTTTCCATTGATAATGTCTAAGTTTTGATCTGTTTTTTTTTTTTGCTTGGTTTTCCCAAGAAATAGAGATAAATATATCACGTTCTCATGAAAACAACTAAAATTTACGTGCTTTTGGTGCAAATGGAGTTAAATAAAATCTAGACTTTGCCACAATGTTTCTGGGATCCACTGAAAACCACTACCTGACCAGCTTGGGTCCTGACCAACCAGTGTAGAACCACTACTTTAAGGGATAAAAGTTGCAAAGTGGGGGGAAGCTGGGATAAAACAAATGTTTAAAGTAGGGTTGCACAGAATAAACTTAACCTATACCAAACATAATCAAATGGTCACAAGTTGCACTGTGGAGATGCAATGTATGAAGGCAAAAGAAGCCTGTTATCCATGCAGGAGGTCTGCACTTTTGATGCAAAGAGATAGCAAAAGAACAGATGAAGCCACAGCTTCTGCTGCCTCTCTTGCACAAAAACATAGGCCAGTCCAGATCCATGCTGTCCCTCTACTTATGTACCCCTCTAAATCACCACAGGTGCCTACAGTGATACCCAATCATCTAATAGAACAAAATATTAATAGTACAAAATAAAATATACTCAGAAAAAGAAAATGCAATAAGTAACACAGATTGCATAAAATTATCAATAAGGGTTATATCAGTATTTTTAAAGTTGGGCCATATCAGGTACATAGCAATAATAGTGGCATTAGCCTCCAGTGATTTTACTGGGCATTGCTCCTTTAAAGAGTCACTGGTTGTACTGGCCTAGAAGCTAGGCTATACAGTGTCACAGATGGGTACAGTATCCCTGCAGAATTTAGACAATTTTGTGTAAAAATGGGCCACAAATCAATGTTGGCTGTAAAGTACGCACTACTGAAAACTTTTATTGCTTACCCAGAAGGACTCTGTGTTTTTGTCACTATTTTGCAATGCAGGCTTTGGCTACTGGTTACGTGCTCTTGCATTGCAAAATAGTGACAAAAAAACAGAGGCTCTCTGGGAATAAAATACAACACTTACAAAAATTTTGATAGCATCTACAGTAGAGCCAACATTGTTTAGTGGCTCTTTTTTCCCCAAAACTTACTAAATTCTGGGGAGAAAACTGTTCCCATCTGTTACACTGTATAGCCTAGCTTCCTGGCCAGTACAACCAGTGACTACTCAAAGGAGCAATGCTCACTAAAATCACTGGAGGCAAATGTTACTTCTACTGACATGTACCCCAAATGACTCAACTTCAAAAATGCTGAACTATCCCTTTAATAGCATAAATACAATAGCAACATTTCAAAGCAATGCAAACATATTTACAAAATTAAGACATTGTGCGGACCTTTGCTTGTAGTTTTTGTAAATTTAAAGGTGCCTAGGACTTCAGTTTTTGTTGCATGATTTGTAGTAGCATTTTAACACAGCCAGAATCCTGACGCTGTGATAACCCCAGTTTGAAGTCTGAATGTAGTTGGCACTGGTTGTAGTTTCGAGGTTGTCTAACCAAAGGTTTAACAAAGAAAGTTAAACTCTCCTCTGAGGGCTTTTGGACTTTCCAGTGACAGCACTCAGCTGGATGAGGAAATGAATATCTAATTTCTGCCATCATCACTCAGCACAAAGAGCACAAAGGAGCATTCAAGACTCAGGTAAGAACCATGAGGAAGATTCACAGAGGAAAAAAATCAGTGACACACAAAGAAAACTTGACAGCATTTCCCCGTTGCAGCTACATTTCACAACCGGACACAAAAGACAGAAGAATGAGGAATCAAGTTTGGATTTTACGGTTTATACAGCCATTGTAGAGAGAGGGTAGGGCATACATGTGAGTTAATCTACACTAGGTGACTCTCAGAATCATTCACTGTAGAACAGACAGTTACAGTGACACCAGAGAAGCTGCAAGCTAATGTAATGTCATCTACTGGTTTCTGATGCATTATGAAACCCAAAGACAGCAGTCCCCATTTTAGAAATACTGCAGCAGTATCAATTTTAATCTATCCAGTGCACAGCAAGCTATATTTCCTTGAGTGTAAAAACATTTCCTTTGAAAGCAGGTCCAGAATGAAAAGAGGGAGGGAAACGGTTCAGTTTCATACAAAACATGGCCGTTTTTGTGTCTATTCCTTATCACCACTGTTGCACAGGAAGTAAAGATTCTTCTAACCAATCAACAGGCAGCAGTGAGTCTAGCTACTCTCTCAGAAACTGATCTGAAGACAGCTTGGTGGCAATGCAACTTAGGGTGTCTCCAAGGGCTGAAAAAACTTAACCAAAACAAGAGCTCAAAATGTACAAAGTTTGAAATGACAGTAGAAAACCCCCCTAAGGGGGCCCCCATCACTCTTGTTGCCCTGCTCAGTGTCACATACATTATTCCTGTGACCAAGGCTGCTCATAAGGGGGTGCAGGGGCTTTCTGGGGCCTATTGAGGTCTGTAAAAACATGGTTCACCCTACCTAGAAAAAAAATGAAACAATTCTGTTAATTTGAGGAAAGAACTTGAAGTTAAATCTTGAAATTTTCTGCTTTATAAAGCTGTAAAATTTGATTTTAATTAATATAAATGTTAGTTTAAAAAATTAACAGATCCTTTTAGGATGGCACTAATGCGCCCTCACTGATCTTTGGCATTTAACAATCAGCTTACTCTGCTAGCAGAGCAGCTTAGGCCAAAGAAAACCCTCCAGTTTTACACTGACACAGTATTTTATGCCTTTTATGCCATTTTTAAAGATATTTACAACAGGGCTGCACACCGGTGCAGTGGCTACTGTTGCTGCCTCACAGCAGGAAGGTTCCTAGTTCGATTAAGTTATGCTGGGGAACAAAACTGATAGAAAGTAGCACTGCCAGCTCTGTTTGCACCATAAGATAACCTCCAGAACTACAAAGTTGGGTAAAGTTAAGTACCCCTATAGGATAAGAAATAGAATATACTGCTAAACAACAAGCATCAGAAGGGATTTTATGAATGGATATATGGCAGGGGTGTTCCAAAATCTTCCACCAAGGGCCACATACAATTCTATATCTAAGGATGCTGGGGCCACTTACACCTCGCCTTGTAGAGATTCAAGTAAGTAAAAGCAATGTAATGTAGACCAAAATATGCTTAGTGACTGAGTATGCCTTATTAACGGCTCACATGGAAAACAGACAGTCATTTTCAGGATTTTGTGGAAGCCACTGAGACTTCAGAGAACCCTGTTTGGCCCTGGCTACCACTGGCTCCGCCCCTTACCAGTACTGCTATTTGCTGCTGCAATCCATCAGGGAGATAGAAATCAAGACATTTATTTTAGCTTCCAATTTATTTACCATTTACAGTGTCCTCTCAATTTAGTCGCCAAATGAATAAATACTTTGTGTCAAAATGTTTGTTTACAGAATTAGCAAGGCAGCACCGCCCTTGTGCTAAAGCTACAAAGCAGAATACAATCAAGCTTCATGTTTTAATGTGGGTCACATTTCATCACATTTCTAGAATTTGCTGTGGGCCAATCAAAATGGACCTCAGGCCACGTTTTGCCCTCGAGCCATAGTTTGGACAACCCTGCTCTATGGACTCTAGATAGACCAATAACTCTGCACAGTGGTGCAATCTCATTGGCTGCTCTGGCTTCCACTGAGTCAAAAAAAATGCTCTTTTGGTTAATTGGTGGCTCTAAATTGCCCATAGATGTGAGTGCGCCTGCTTATTTGCCTCCATGTCAGCCCAGTGACAGCTGGAATCTGCTTCAGCCCCCTGCAACCCCTGAACTGGACGATTGGCAAAAAAATGGTTCTGTAAAAACACTCCAAACACTCCAGAAGCTTAAATGCACAGTTGTCGAGGCTACAGACATGACTGGTGAAATGTTGTAAGTACAGTCCAGAGGTAAATTACTTTGTCACTGCCAAATACAGTTATAGGGAGTTTTACTTTTAGGCAAAAGCAGGCAAATGTCTGGAGTGTCGTGCACCAAAGGTCCTCAATGTTAGGCATGTTTTGCATCAAATGTTAGGTATGCATCAGAATTAGATCCAGTGATTACAATGAGGATACAGAATGCAACAGGGGGCCACCAGGGGTAGACGAATAGCATTAAAATGGAGCTTGACGTTAGGCCTCTGAGACCTGATTTTGTGAACATTGCACAGTGAGAGAGCGCTGATTTCAGCAATTTTACAGTGACTATGTCTATTTTCTCCTCTTCTCAATACATGAATGTTGTCATTTGCAAATTGGAAGATGAAAACTGCCACTTTTGTTAGGATGGATTATTATCATTATTATCATTTATTCCTTTGTCTTTTCATTATCATTACTTATTTTCCTTTTCTTCTTCTGTATCACTTTCTCTCTGGATGTAAATAGTTGCCTTTTCCTGGCTCCATTGAGTAGCCAAAAAAAAAAAAATGTCCAGAAAATGCATGTCAACAAAGACCTGGAATTTGGAGTTAGGTACACAAAGATCTGTTGGAATGTTTGATTTTGCATAATCTTGTGAAAATGTACCATTCCACTTTCTTACATGTAAATGTAAGGACTGTATTACTGGACAATAAAAAAAACAAATCAGGAAAAAAATGGAGCTTGAAACCAGTAAGGGTTCCAGGAAATTCTGGACTGATTTCAAGCCCCCAAAATGTCTTCAAAGTGAGGAAATTGTGTCACAGTAGATCTGTAAGGACATCTAAAACCTATAAAATTGAAGATTTGTGTGGCAAAGTGGCATGAAATGGTTAATATTAATGATTTTTGCCAAATCAAATCTAACAATACATCATGCAGTGCCAATGTATTCTTATTTTTGCATGTTGTATCATGCCTCAACACTAAATATGTTCAAAAGTGACTTTTGGTCTCTCAAATACAAAGTGATAGGTGATGTGGTGTAGTTCTTTGGCTTTACATGGAAAGAGAAACTTTAAAATGTTTTTTTACACACCCTATGATTGCTTTCAACTCAACAGAGAAGGGACTAATGGTGCCTTCTGTCTAAAGCCTCCAAATCAGTGAAACCACCCCTGAACACTGAATAATGGTGATGAAACCCTCATTGGAGGGGGCCTACAGACCCTAAAATCACCTCTGAGTGAGACAACAGAGATCTGTGCCAAAGCTACAATGAGACTCAGATGCGTATTTTGACCTATCAAATATTTCACCATATTCAAGTATGTAAACGTCAGTAATTCTGGCTGCAGATGAGGTTTCAGAACCAGCAGATGAATTCCAGGTGCTTGTCAGAAAGGGTCATGCACTGCGTTTCCGTGTTTCATAGTAACCGCGGAGTCTGCCGCGTCATTGCGCAACGTGGACGCACAGGCTGATCCGGTGTGGAGTTTTCCACATGGCTTTGTGAAGCGAACACACTCCGCTTATTCTGAAAAGTTTCGCCAGAGATAGCTCTCCTTCTCTTGGCCCGCGCTCCCTGCCTGCACGTCTCACTAATCACCGGTGACAGCTTCTTGGAAAATAGATTACCTGGCCGAGCATAGCCACAGCGGTGCGGCAGCAGTGGCTTAAGCAGAGAAGGGTGGTTGGAACACGAATGAATGAGGTTGTTTCTAAACTTGCTTGAAGCTTAATCTAGAGTCTATTTTAATTAGCTGAAGGTTTGGCGTAAGTGAAGAGATAAACCATGTACTAAAGCTGGAATGGGAAGTTTTACGCACAGAAAAGCAGCAGAAATGCGCACTGAATGCGCCTGAAACTCACAGTTGGTGCTTGAATCTCACCTGATACCTCATTTACATTTTCTCACCTGGGCTGGAAATGCCCTCCTGCAGGCGAAAGTTCACCTTGCTGTAAACTGTTAACAAGGAAAGACGAGAGATCATAAACTTACTTTGACTTATCGGAACTCATGGTGTCCAATTTCGCCTTTTAAAGCTGATCAATCCGGCGTCCTTCTGCTCTCTGGTCGTCTTTGCCTGCAGATCTTCACCTACTCTATAGTCGGAGTCAGATAAAAAAGTCAAAAAGAAAAGTCTCTATCTCGCTGGAATGATTTCTTCCACTCTGAAAATCAGATGTAAAAGCAGACACGCGCTCCTCATATCGTGCTGGGCTCGCTCAGCTCGTGTCTCGGTGACATGGTGGAGATGAAAAGACTCGTTTTGGCGTCTCGGTTGAAGCGTGTGGAGAGACTCTGGGAGCGCAGCGTGTCTTTTTCCATATTTAAAGTGCCATCCCTCCTCCTGAGTGACGACACCAGGGGGCGGAGGTCATGGAGTTGTGCTCTTGGGCGGCGCAGCAGCACTTTTACTTGACTAATGGTGTCTTTATTGGTCGCTTTACAACTAAAGGGGAAGAGTGAAACTTTGATTTCACTCAATTTAGGGAATTCAAACATGTTGCTGCTTCTTTAAGTAAGTTTGGAGAGATTTCCAACAGCTTGGACTTTAATGTCAGTCTTTTTTTTGATGAATGATTGCAAAGCAGGAGTGCGTCTGGGACCTTTGGCACAAAATATTTAAATTTTAACTTAATTCAGCTGTAGAGTAAGGGTTGGAAGACCAAAACCAGATTTGAGTTTTATTTCTTATGTTAAGAAATAAAAAAAAGTGTTTTACAATAACAAGATACAAACTTTGATATGATTCTAGTGAAATCAAACCACATTGAACCCTTTTGGATACCATAGTAACTAAAACAGAAGTCCAAAAACTGCAATACTGGGCATTTTTCAATAATGATGATCAAAAATTGCAAGCAAACCCCTACAAACTGTCTAAATTGGACAAAAACATTGGCAACATTTCTTTAGTTGAGGTTGTCAAACTTGGCTGGCTCTTTTGTTTGTCAAAATGATCAAATCTCTATAATTTTAATGAACAGTGTCATCAGAAATATCCAGACTTCTTATTAACCAAAAGAAAGAGCACACACTCTGAATTGCACAAATATGTTGTCAACATTTGGTAAAGTGGTCGTAACTGGCAGGGACAGAGGAAAAGCCTTGCTTCTGGCAAGTTCTACCCACTTAGCCAAAAGTTGCCAACAAAGTTGGGAAATTACAGAAGTTTGCAGGAGTTACTTTGCAGTTTATGATACACGAAAACAGCAAAATACCCAAAATGAGGACACTAAAACTTTTGCTTTTGAAGCGTTGGTCTCAAAAAGGTATGCAAATAATTTGAAGCATGCTCTCATTCCCTGTTTCATCCATTCTTCACAAAGTTGCCAACATATTAATGCAATCCAGATTGCATTCTCTCTCTTTAGTTAAAAACATGACTGGCAACCTTTAAGTTTCTGTATTTTTTTCATCTCTCTGATAAAAAATGATGGAGATGTCATCAATTTGAAACACATTTATGATTAAAGACTATAGAACACTCTGGCAACCTCAATATATCAAAATGTTGAAAATGTTTTTGTGCAATTTAGGCATTGTGCAGGAGTTTGTCTGCAATTTTTTTCAGTCAGAATAGAAAATTACCAAACACTGGGTGACAAAGACTTCTAATTTTGCTGTTGTGGTATCAACCCTCTATCTTTCCCACTAATCACTTTTCACAATGTTGCCAACATATTAATGCAAGCCAGATTGCATTCTCTCTCTTTTAGTTAAAAACTTGACTGGCAACCTTTAGGTTTCTGTAATTTGTTCATCCTTTTGATAAAAAATGATGGAGAAGTCATCAATTTGAAACACATTTATTATTAAACACTACAGAACACTCTGGTAACCTCAATATATCAAAATGTTGACAATGTTTTTGTGCAATTTAGGCAGTGTGCTGAAGTTTGTCTGCAATTTTTGTTGATCAAAATTATAAACTACCAAACATCGGGTGACAAAGACCTAATTTTGCTGTTGGGGTATTTAACAAGTATCGGGCCTTTATCTTTACCACTTCTGATCATTTTTCACAATGTTGCCAACATATTAATGCAATTCAAATTGCATTCCCTCTCTTTAGTTAAAAATATGACAACCTTTAAGTTTTTGTACTTTTAGATACCTCGGATATGCAAATAAAGGATCACTCATCTTTTGAGTGTAGAACAATGACAACCTCAATGTATCAAAATGTTACTGATGTTTTTGCGCAATTTAGACACTGCAGGAGTTTGCCTACAATTTGTGATCATTTCAAACAACAAATGACAAAACACTCAGTGACAAGGACTTCTATTTTTTGTTGCTATGGTATGAAAAGGAACCAGTGTATGTAGAAGCCCTCGCTTTCCCACTTCTGATCATTTTTCACAATGTTGCCAACATATTAATGCAATTTAAATTTGCATTCTTTCTCTTTTGGTTAAAACATGACCGACAACCTTTAGCTTTCTTTTTTTCATCCCTCTGATAGAAAATAATACAGATCTCATCATTTTGAAACACATGGTAAAGAAGACTATAGAGCAGTCTGGCAACCTCCATGTATTGAAATGTTGCCAATGTTTTTGTGCAATTTACAGTGTGCAGGACTTTTCCTGTTAGATTTGATAATAAACAACAATAAATTAGCCAACATATGGAGTCAAGGACTTCTAATTTGATTCTTGTTATATCAAAAAGATATGAATTTCTTTATGAACCCTCCCTCTTTCCCAATTCAGGTCATTTTTCACAATGTTGCCAACATATTAATGCAATTCAGATTGCACTCTCTCTCTTTGGTTAAAAAAAAATGATGGACAACGTTTACGTTTTGGTATCTTTGATACCTCTGAAAATTAGAATAAGAATCATCATGATTCTGATGAGTACAGATCCTTGTTATTGGTGTTTTTGTGCAATTTAGACAATTTGCAAGAGTTAGTCTGCAATATTTGATACTGAAAACAATAAATTACCCAATGATGAGCTCTATTTTTATCGCTGTGTCAAAGATATATCTATATTATTGTAATTTTACCAACAAATGCCTTTAAATTCTCGTTAAAAGTACCTGACCACCATTCTTGAATCTCAAATTAGTAGAATTCTTAATCAAAACCAGCACTAAGACTATAGACATTGCTCTAAAATAAAACTCTTACCCAACCCTTCTGCAGACTTTCATTTTAAATCTATTTCATCTTAAAAAGCCTTGGAGGTAACTTTACAGTGCTCTCTGGTGGCTTTAATCCACTTCTACCACAAAATGAATGTAACTACATTCAAACATTTACACAATTAAAAAGTGAAACCAAGAATAGAAGTGCAAGTCTTTCCAGGACTTTATCCTACTTGTATTTATTTTTTTCAGTGTTTTTACTATTTTTTCTACAATCTAGTTTTAAATCAGGATTGCACTTCGGTCAACCATGGTTGCTTAACAATTCTATTTAAATGAACTTTGACTTGATCCTAGCAAATTAGAGCACAAGGTAAATGAACATTTAAAGTCAGGAAAATATTCAAGGTTAAATATGTAAACACATAAGAAATTGCAGTAATTAATACTAGAAACAAACTGAATCCTTCAAACGTGCTCTGATTTTAAAATTGTTAAGATGAATTGGGGTCTGAATGTTGAGGAGAGTCAGAAAAAAGGCTGACTGGGTCGTGTTACGGAGACTGGCGCCCTCTTCTGGACAACTGCAGTAAGACCCAGTTACAAAACCAAAGTTAGTAAAACTGCATTGAGTTCTTCAAAATTAAATACTCTTTGAGACGTTATTTCTTTGTCATCATGGTGCATAAAAGTCTTTCAAGTTTATTGTCGTTTGTGAATTCAAAATTGACATATATATTCATGTGCACATAAAAAAACATAAATACACAACTGAGGTAAAAAAAACAAAAACAGCAATAAAAAGATTAAAACGCTACAGGCTAGTTCATTTTAAAAAATCATTGTCATGCTTCTATGTCCTCACGTTTGCATGGATTATTTCTCCCATCGCTGAAATTTTCAAACATCACAACGTGCTCAGGAACTCCTTCACCTGGAACGACAACATTAAAGATGTTAGTAGGGATGTACAGATGCATTGGTGTTCAATATCAGAATAATGTGGCATGAATAGATGTCAGTAGCTGATCAAATCAACTTAATGCATATATTGAGAATACATGACCAAACTGATGTGTTTTCATGGTCAAATATGAGAGAAAACTCTGCCATAGTGGGAGTCTTACATCAAAAGTAGTACTGGAAACAGCAGCGGTATCGGTATCAGTCCTAACTTTCCAAAACGGTTCATCTCTAGCTCTTAGCATCACAAGTGAGCGTTAAAGCTTTCCCTTTAGTCTCCACTTCAGTCCTTGGGGACATTCATGCAGAGCTTTGTGATTAATATCAGGCCGTTTCCCTTTTAATGACTTCTGATTGGGGTGGAAAATCTCCAGGTAAGGTTTCTGTGTTTGCCACCAACATGAAACAGTAGACGACCCTCAGGCTGCTCTTCTATGGAGAAAATCTGACTGTTTGATTTACTATCAACAGGATCAAACCCTGAAGGACGCAGCTCAACCATCAGTCTAAAACATTTTAAATACTTTTCGGCCTTTAGGCTTGCTGCAGTTTTTACTAGGCTTGTGCAAAAGAAGCAAAGGTTACAAAAAGATGATCATTGAATGCATAACTAAAAACTAACATGCATATTGATATTTTCCTCATCATATTTCATATTTGTAAGCAGAAGAGAGTCAGGTCTGAATTGCACAAATATGATGTCAACATTTGTTAAAGAGGGAGCTGGTGAGGAGTTCACCACAATAAATCTCTCTACAAGTGGCTCAACTCAAACTTCAGAATAAAAGCATTCTGTAAAAATGAGGGGAATCTTGCAACAGAAATGCTAAACCAGGCTTTTACTTTGAAAGCACAAACCAGGAGTGTAACAGTGCCGTGCAACTTGCCATGACACATTCCACCATTCTCGTCTGTTTTGGCCAAGCGGCTTGATTCATGAACATGCATGCAGGAATGAAAATCAAGCCATGCTGCAGACGTTACGCAGCCACCACACACCAATCTGACATGGCCGTTAAGGGTGAGCCTTTCTCTCTGACTTTTAACTCACCTTTTCAATCATGTCGGCGCTCTTTGAGTTGCTCGCCTTAAAGTCTTCACTCACGTCTATGGTCAGGACAGGGACGTCACTGAGATACTCAAAATCCATGCTGTGGGTCAGAGAAGAGAGTCAGTAAAGCCTGGCACATCCTTTATTTTGTTCAGACAGATTTTTGCCATAAAACAACAGTGCTAGGATTGTGTATTTTGGTGTAAGGATGACATGTCCCCTCCCATCAAAAATAGGAGAAAAACTGAATTTGTTGCAGTAAATGAGACAGTGACCCAGTTGTGACTCTTTGGACAAAAGTGGATTTTTATGGTGAAGTTTGTTTTCTCAGACTTTTGCTCTTCATGTTTTGTGTTCATCTGACTATCATGCAAAATCTAATAAGGGTCAGGAATGATGAAGACATGAGGGTTTTTTTCTCCGTTATGCACTTTAAGTGTCAAAGGTCAAGAAGAAAAGGTAGAATGATGTTGAAATTCTATTTCAGTTCACTTTTTCTTAAATTCTTTAACTTGTTTAAATGTTTGACGTTTTAAAGTTTTTTCTTTTCTTTTTCCTCCTGACACACGGCTGCGCTCTGATAGGATCATAGTTCTCCTGAGTGGGTGTGGCTTCAGCTCAATCAACAGACACGCCCGAACCATCCTGGAGAAGATTTTACGACCTAAATTTTCATTAATTTGAAACCTAATTTTATGGACTTATAGATGTGTTTCATGACTGAAATTTGGCCTGGTGGTTCATAACAAAGTGGCCTGTCATACAAAAAACCTAAAATAAACTTTTCACCTTACAGGATCTTTAAGCAAACATTTCCCCCTTAAACATTTCATGTGATCTTATCATCATTTCAGCTTTACTTTTTCAATTCAATTCAACTAACTTAACATTTAAAAAACATGACTTTTGGCGCGCCGGTAGTCGAGTGGTTAAGGCGCATGCCATATACGCAGGCGACCCGGGTTCAAATCTGGCCC
Organism: Cheilinus undulatus; assembly: GCF_018320785.1. Lineage (NCBI taxonomy): Eukaryota > Metazoa > Chordata > Actinopteri > Labriformes > Labridae > Cheilinus > Cheilinus undulatus. Next base: position 6,669,265 of record NC_054881.1, on the reverse strand, counting down.
GTGGCACTATTTCCTGCATGTCTCTCCCCGCTCTCTCCCCTGTTTCCGACTCTATCCACTGTCCTATCAAATAAAGGCAAAAAGGCCAAAAATAAATCTGAAAAAAAAAAAAAAAAAACCATGACTTTTTTAACCTTTTTCCTTAGAAATACTGAAAAAAATCATTCGAATTTTGTTCCTTTTACCCCCCACCAACAAGTATTTCACACTTTTCTTGATAAGATTTCACCATTATTTTTAACAAATTTCTTTCAATATATTAAACATGAAATGGTTTTAAGAAATCCCTTTAAATTTTAATTTCTTCTTTACACATGTATTTCGAGTTACTACCTAAACATCATGACTAATCTATAAAATAAATCCTGATATTTTGACTTTTTCCTGGGTTTATTTTTTTCTTTTTTGACCTCCTTGTCAATTTTTCCTCAATATTTCATCTTTTTGCCTGACATTTAAAGATTTCTCCCTCAATATTTGAACATTTTTCCCCCTTGACATCTGACTATAATCCCCATCCTTACCATTCAGACCTTTCCCCTTTAAGTTTTATTATTTCCCTTATAAATGACTTTCTTCCATCGGTGTCTCAACATTTCCACTTATCTCTTGACATGCAACTTATTGAAACAGTTACTTAACTTTTTAACTTCATTCCTCTCAGCAACTGTTTAACCAATATTTCAACTTTTCCCTTCAGGTGCTCAGTAAAAAAATCTTCCACTGAGTTTCTCTTTGTCATGCCTGACCCCATTACTCTTCTGTAAAGTCTGACTAGATAAAAGCATTTAAAAAGGACAGTAATGAGGCAGATGTCTATCATGTAGACAGGAAGCCTTCTCTTAGCACCCCTCTAGGTCTTTCTCTAATCACCCACATCAGTCAGATTACCAACATCCTTTTTTTCCAGTAATGCATCCATTGTCTGCACTAATGGGCATATTTGGAGATACATAAAGACTTTAAAGGAGAGTCTTTTCAACCAAATGTCTCAACCTACGTCATGGTTTTATGCTGCAGCCAGCTCTCGTGTTTAAAATGCAGCTTCTCCAGATACTCCAGAGGGATGTCCTGCTCTTCTTCTCTGCCCCTCAGGTGCAACCGCTCCAAGCATTTCTGCATAAAGACACGCAACAAAAGGAGTTTTAACATTTAAAAGTAAAAGCACCCCAGCAATACACAACTCTGATATCCCTGCATGATAAAGCCGTAAAACAATTAAAGGGGGTTAAGGGCGGTACCTCAGGCGAAGCTCGGAGGTAGATGATACCGTCCAGCTCGATGTTCTTGCCAAACTGGCTGTGCAGCCAGCCGTGCCAGTCCTGATAGACGGACCACTCCGTCTCACTCAGGCACTCACTTTCATACAGGTTTGCTGCAAAAATGTACCTGAGACAGAACAGGAGTCATTGGAGAAAAATGGATTAAAAACTGAGGTTTAGGGTGCTTTTAATAATCTCCTGCAACTTATTCAATACAAACCACTACATACAACCACCACACTACGGTAAAACAACGGATGTAAAGTCAAATGACTAAAATATACATACATTATAGTTTTTTAGACATGATTGGATACCTGTCGCTGTATATGGATCGCTCAAAGAACTGCACAGGATTCTCAGCCTCTTGGAGCTTCCCATTGGCTGATCTGATCTGTGCTCGCACTCGGCTGATGCAGGCATAGCTCTGGAAGGTGTAGGCCCACCTCTCCGGTTTCTCATACATCATCTGCAATATGTTCCCTCCACTCCTCTGAGATGTGGTCAGCTCCTACGGGACAAAGAGACAGGCTGAGACAAAGTGCAGAAAAATCACAGAGTACCTCTTTGGCTTTATTTGTTTTTCTGCTAATACACTTCAGTCAAATGTCCAAGTATTTGTAGTCTTTAAAAGTCTTTTTTTTTTTCCTCTTAGCTGAAACATGGCTTTTCTGTGACGGGCTTGCATGTTCTTCCCTTGCATGCTTAGCTCTTCTTCGGGTGATTTGTTTTATTCCCATGGACCAGAGATATTCCTGACAGACTTGAAGGCCTGGATCCAGTCTCCATTCTAAAGCCTGAGCATTGAACCCAGGGTGGCTGCACACTTTTTAATCAAATGTAAGGCCTTTTAATAAAAGATAATTAAATGCATGTAAGTAAGTGCAGATTTGATGGTTTTTAGACACGTCTCAATCTTTTTCTTCTCTTTTTTTTGTCCTTTTGGGGGTTGGGGAGAGGGTAAGGGGTGAGTGTCACCCAAATCCAATTCCTTAGTACGTTTCAATTTAACTTTTTCACTAAGTTGTAAGACTTTTATCTTTTGTTATTGCTGCATTTCATGTTGAATTTACCCTTCTGTTGTTTGGAAAGGCTCCTCTTTGCAAGGAGTCTTTATAAGAAACTTCAAAAACTTAAAATTAACCATCAAACTGAAGCTTTTTAGACATTTTAAGGATCTGCAGGAATGCTGTGAGCCCTTAAAAGCTTTAATGGGGTCAGATATGCAGGTTATGAGGCCTTGAAGGCTTGAGGGATAAAAAGCATAAGCGAAGTAAAGCTTGATATGACCCTTATTTTGAAGCATTATGAGCCCTAATTTACCTAATGCACACATTTGTATTTCTGTCATTACAGTCTTTATCTAACCAGATAAACAGAAGTAGGGCTGTCAAACATTAAGATGTTTAAAACTACCATTAATCACATCGTTTTTATTGCATTTCAAAATTAAATTGTCTTGTATTAAAAACAGTCTGCGTCTCATTTTGGATTTTTACAGGGTAGTTATTTCCTGTTTGGACACAGACCTGCTTTTAAAGTTAGATCAAAGATTTTAACATGAAATAAACCACAGAAAAATTAACTTGTTATGGATCTTAAAGACATTAATGACTAGTGGTGGAATTATCATACATCACTGTGGCTGCAGGGACAGACTGAGCAAATTATCTAAGTTTTATTCAGAGCTCAAAATAATTCCTCAAAGGCGTGGTTCTGATAACTTTAGTAAATTTAACCTCCAAAAGCAGCCAGTGTCCTCTAATACTTTCCAGTTCTTTATAGTGAAATGCATTAGGAGGGTTGTTTAACTGTTAACCCCACAGCCCTGCAGATGTACTGTGGCCAGCAGAGGGTGCTTCATCAAACTCCTGTGTACAGTATGGAGTAGAGAATAGCATTGGAGCCAGGAGCCTCAGCGGAGGACTTCAACAGCTGCTCATACTGATAATACCCTCATGCTATCATTTTACACTGTGGTAAAGAAAGGAGGAAGAAATGAGCTGTGCTGAGGAGATGTGGTTTTAGAAGAGACATTTTACCTTTACAATTCAACACAGAGGCAAGTACCCAGCTGTGTTCACATCTCTTGCATACCAAGTCTAAGTCCTCCTGAATTGTGAACAAGACCAGCTCTAAAAGCTGACTCGAGTCTAGAGCCTGAGTATAGTACGCTTGTGTTCACACTGACCAAACGGAACTGGACTTAGGGCACAAGAGTATCCAGATCCAGAAACCACCTTAATAGGTCTATTTCTATAGGTCTCACTCCAGTACTTCAAGTATTTTCTCTAGTGTTGACCGATATTTATGGAAGCCCATTTCTGTCTCTTAAAAAAGTTTAACATGGAAGTTAGGCAATAAAAATAAAAGAATTCCAAGTCATAATCATGAGATACAAAGTCATTATTATGATAGAAAGTCAAAACTATAAGATAAAAAGACAAAATTATGAGAAAGAAAGTCATAATTATGATATAAAAGGACAAAATTATGATGTAAAGAGTCGAAATTTTAAGAATAAAAGTCAAAATTCTGACATAAAAGAAGAAATTATGAGATCAAAAGTAATAATTATGACATAAAGTATAATTATGACATAAAAGTCAAAATTATGAGATTAAAAAGTCGAAATTATGACACAAAAGACAAAATTATTAGGCCTACATAAAGAGTCTTAATTATGAAATAAAGTAAAAATAATGACATAAAGTCAAAATTATGTGATAAAAAGTTAAAATTATGACATTAAAGACAAAATTATTGGATAAGGAATAATAATTATGACATAAAGTTAAAGTTATGACATAAGACAAAACTACGAGATAAAATATCAAAATTATGACATAAAGGCAAAATTATGATATAAAAACACAAATTATGATATAGAATCTCATAATTATGATTTAAAGAGTCGAATTGTTAAGATAAAAAGTCAAAATTATGAGATATAAGACAAAATTATAAGAAAGAGTTATAATTTCGACTTTATCTCATGCTTTCAAATTTTTATGTTATAATTATGACATAGGATTTTCTTTTTTCAAGAATTGCCTCATGTTTACATTTTTTTATTTGGTGGTAATGGCCTTCCATAGATAGTGAGACTGAATATAGGACATTTGGTGAGACTGTGGAGAGTGAGAAAAGCAGGAGGGGAGGCAAACTTAGCAGTGGAACCGAAGTAGTGCAATTTAAGATTGATTGATTTTATTGATTATCAGTAAAATAATGCAGATCATCTGTCTTCCCCTAGTTTGTTTTGACTAGTGAAGGCCATTGAGCTATATTTGACATTCAGTTAATTTCATATTTGTTATGTTAAAGGTTAAATAATAAAGTTTTAAATATGCAATGTTGTCTGGGAATATGTTGCTAAAAAAAAGGACAGTTTTATAACATTATTGTTGCATAATGGACATTATTTTAGCTTTGGTAATTAATATTAGGCCTATTCATGAGCCCTAAATATTGTTAGTATGTTTAAAACATTTAAGCAGAGGACATTTTACAGTGCCGTCAGAAAATATGATGCTGAGCAAAAGAAGCTTTGAGTAGAAAAAAAATGCATTTGTGTCAAAATTTTCATGTTTTTAAACTATAATTAACCAGGCATTACGATATCCATCTGATTATGCACTGTATGTGTTCAGGTTAAGCCACTGAAAATAAGCAAGGGTTGAGGGTGAAGTCAGGTCTACAGTTGTGTGGGAGGTTGGAGATGTTTGCCCTGACGATGGCATGTTCATCTGTCCAGAGTGCGACCATCTGTTGCTCTGGTGGTGACCAGTCAGTGCAGATATATGGGCAGATGGCAGCTGCACTCTAAATACAGATGAAGACCCTCCTAGTTATCATACTGTGTGCTGTGCATGTTAAACCAGAGGGGCCAGAGGAGCAGAGGATCATATTCCTCATGCATAATGAAATGCATCCTTGGTTTTGCTAAGCAAGATGTAGGCCTCAAGATACTTAGCATTTTCTACATACTACTGCGTAATATATGAATTTAGCTCAGTGCATTAAATAACTAATATTAATGTTAATGCACGAGTAGTGTAATGAGTCAATTTACCTCAAAGTCACTTCCTTTTGTTTGGACATTGCACCACCTTGCGATCGGCTCTGGTACCACCTCCCAGTCCGCGCTTTCTTGCTCCAAAAGGCGCACAAATGTGGATTTACCCGCCGCTGCGCACAAAGGATGCAGAAAACACAAGCTCAGCAATAACAAAAACATCACCTAGTAATCACACTAAATGTGTTGAAGCTTTCAGGTGCATTCTGTATTGCTAAAAACAAAATACAGAGCTGATAAAAGGCAAGAAAAGCCCAAAGGCGGTTTGGGGTGTTATGGTTTATAAAGTGACCGTGTTAGCTTGCGACACCCAGTTGAAACTGCTTGTGAAAGTTGCAGTCAGGCTACAGCAGATGTTGACAGCTGAAGGACTCAAATCGCATGGCTAATTATTTATTTTCGGGTATAGCATCAGGCATGTATTTAATGACAAACTAAACGAACTGGGTTTCCAGTTTTTAACGTCTTTTTGCGAATAGAACTAAGGACGAACGTGACGTACAGTCACCAGTTAATATGGTCACTCCTTAAACCGCAACACCACTAACGTTTTGACAAAAAAGAAAAGAAAACAGCGTTACCGCCGTCTAAAATCGACGGGAAACGTTACTTAGCCTTATTTCCATCACGACGCAGATACCTTAGCGTATGTTGTACCTCTTCAGTTTGTATTTTATTTATTTTTTCACTCACCGATGTTTCCCTCCACTGATATCCGCTTTATCCTCTTCTCCATCGAGTCGTTTAATGACACGTTCATCGAGTCGTCCACTGAATGAGGGCAGGGCCGCTTTGGAGTGGTGGAAGGCATTTTTAAGGCGAATAAATAAATTCTCCTTCTTGATTAAAGACGCTGTAGCAGCTGTGGATGTTGAAGGCGTCTTCTTGTTTTTAAGTTTGGCGGTAACAGACGTCAGGAAGTGGCGGTTTGCACAGATGTGACTCCGCCCAGGAAGCAGCTGCAGCTGCAGCCATGTGCACAACAAGTCTCCTCCTGCTCCGTTTGCATGGGTTTGTAGCTACTTAGTTTAGAGGAGGCATTTAAACTTATGTGACCTAAAATGGTAACAAAAATTTAAACCTTTGTACCATACAGTAACATACTCAATAATACCATTAGAGAGGCTGATTTGAAAACATATGAAACAATGGCAACAGCAATCAGGACTAGGGAGGGGGTTTTAAGTGGTTCTTGAAAAAAAAAAACAGAAAATATCCATAGATAGAAATGCAGTAATGATCTAGAAATTATCCAGACCATCGGCTTGGTTTTGATAGTTTATGGGTTATTACAGAATTGGAGGAAATTTATGCTACAAAATCTTTTGGAAAATAACCTATTTGACTTGATCAGCAAAATTCTGATATTAACTTTAAACATATAGGTAATTAACTATCAAATAATGTATGTGGTCCAGCTCGGGCATCAAAGACATATTTTTATTTTAAAGTTGTTGTATCCTGACCTTGGTCCAACCCTGTTACTGAGACTCAAGCACCTGAAACACAGGCATTTTGAAATGCTCTTTATTAAAACCTTTCTCATTAAACAAAGAAAGTCACATTTAAATTGAATTCTAAAATAAAACAGCCTAGACTTTAATTTCTAAGAATTTAAGTACCTTTGGAAATCTATCTTGGTCAACATTTCATTATTCAAAAACTGTTATTCCTTATTTCAGCATTTATTTCTAAGTATTTGCTCAAATACATCATACACATGTCAATTTTTTCTATTGTTGAAAGATCTGGACTGCAGGTCAGTTTGGCACCTGGACTCGTCTATTGTGAAGCCATGCTGTTGTGATGGATGTGGTTTAATGTTGTCTTGCTGAAATAGCCGAGGCCCTCCATGAGAGAGACGTTGCCTGGAAAATCTCTACCTACTTCTCAGCATTGACAGTTCTTTTCCAGATGTGTAAGCTGCCCATGCCAAAGGCACTAATACAACCCCATACCATCAGAGATGCAGGCTTTAGAACTGTCCGCTGATAACAAGCTGGATGGTCCCTTTCCTCTTCAGTCCACAGGACACAACATCCGGGATTCATATGACCACTGAACAGTTTTCCATTTTGCCGCAGTCCGTTTTAAATGAGCTTTCGCCCTGAGAAGATGACGTTTCTGGATCGTTCTCACGTATGGATTCTCTGCATGGTAAAGCTTTAACTTGCATTTATGGATGGCACGGCCAACTGTGTTGACAGACAAGGATTTCTGGAAGTGCTCCTGAACCCATGCAGATATCCAGGACAGACTCATGTCTGTTTTTAAAGGGGGACTTATTATGCAAAATCACCTTTTCAGGCTTTTCTAACAAAAATATGTGCTCCCGGCCTGTCCACAATCCCCTAAAGTACCAGAAAAATCCATCCCTTCCCCCTCTCTTTCTCCACCAGCTTTTTTTAGATGTACAAAAATCCTAGTGTTTTTCCAACAACAGACTTCACAGGCATGTTCTGGGGACCTCTGAGACCGATATAAACTTGTCTGCAAAGGGTAAAATATATCCCCTCTAATGCAGTGTCACCTGAAGATCTTGTGCCACCTATTACCTTGGATTTGCACAGAAATTACTCCTGAAGTTGTGCAATTTCTAGCCATCTTTACTTCTAACTCCGCCTCTCTAAAATGCTCCTTCTATACCCAGACGTGTTACCAACCTGTTGCCAGTAAACCTAATTAGTTGCAAAATGCCCCTCCAGCTGTTTATAATTAGTACTACCTACTTTTCCAGCCTCTAGTTGCTCTGTCCCAACTTTTTTGAGACATGTTGCTGCCATCAAATCCAAAATGAGAATAGTATTTTACATGAAATGGTAAAATGTCTCAGTCTCAACATCTGGGTTTATGAGATAAGCAAATCATTGCATTCTGTTTTTGTTTACATTGTTCACAATATCCTAACTTCTGAAATTGGGGTTGTTTTTTTTTTTGTAAAATCTTACTTAGAAAGAAGCTGTGGTTGTGGAGTATGCACAATAAATAAAATATTCCTCTAAATTCTTGGTAATGCTGTGTAAAGTGGAATAAAAAATAGCATTCAACAAATAAATATATTTCCGACATGAGCTGCAGTCTTCAGGCTAAACAATAACCACACGTTTCATTCAAAGAGTCAAGACCACCTTTATTTGCCTTGTAAACAGCATAAATCAATTCAGTAGCATTGAAAACCCCTACCAAGCCATTATTTACAAACATTTCATCAGTTATTACAGTAGAGGAGGAAAAACCGTAGGCAATAGGCTATGTAACGGGCATTTCATGAGGATGAGACGCTTTCAGGATGACCGATTTTCTATTACATTGTCAGATATCTGGTGAGCAGTAACATTCATAATAATAGTCAGCTAAGGAAGAGGGGGAAATACTCAACATTTAAAACAAACAATATTTTTAATATCCAAATAAGGGAGGGGAAGCAGCCTCTAAAAAGACTCAATGCATTCTCTTCACCAAAAGCTACCACTCCATGCGCGCTGAAAATTATTCTCACCCCTCAGTATTTACATGTGTGCATTAAAGTATAACACCTCTCTGACAAATTCAGATAAGAAGATATATAAAATGTTCACTGATCCGATATCTATCATACACCAGCACTATAAAGGAAATTCATATTAAAGTATGAGCCAACTGGTAAACTTTAGTGTCGTGTCAATTATTGCATAGTAAACTACACTTTGAGATCGGGGGAGGGGGCATGCATCTGCACATGTCGTACAAAAAAAGCAGAGCTCTCACTTACGCCTTGTAGCCAATTGTAGCAGAGGTTAAGCATTTCAACATTCATTTGGGGAAATTATACAACGGAGGGAACAAACCAATAATCACGGCTTCTCACAAAGCACAGCCTATGTAGAATAAAACATTCAGGCGAGAGAGGTCAGGAACAATTGTTCAAAGTGCTTTATGGCTTGTGAGATAAGCAAGGGATGCAGCAGAATCCAATTCAAAATGCTTGTTTATTCAAACAACACAGTTTTCTACGTCTATTAGCGGACATTTATGTACAATTTAAGGTTTTAGCTCCCTTGAAGATGCTTCCTAAATTTGTTTCTACTTCAAAGTTTTGGAGGAAAACTAGTACACAGGAACATGTCACTAGAAAACGCTAAGTTAAATTTAGGTCCCTGCTACTAATGTGACAATATTCTAGCCTCACTTCTATGTCCTTTAACACATTCATTTATCAATATCTGCACAGAACACTTTGCAAAAAGACTACCAGTTATGGTAGGTGGGGGGTAATAATGTTTGAACCAAGTTACAGTACGAGTTGACCCTTTGTTGGCTCGCTGATGTACTAATCAGAGAGCCCCCTCACTTAGCATGCATTGCCAGGCTACTTCTGGTTAGAAAAACTATATTAGGCTGAGTATTTTCAGTGCATCGTGTTGAAATCGTGATCTCAATTTGGTTTAATCATCATAGTTGAAAGCAGTGAAGTTCTGACTTACTTCACATCTGATTAAATGCTAAATTATAACTGCATTTAGTACACTAAAGTTCAGAAAAATATCAGTAAACGGTCCCAATTAAGATGGCACATGGCAAAACCTGGTTAATACAAGCAGTGCTAGCATCCCCAGGCTTACCGTCCACATTTTTAAGCTGAATGTCATGAACTCAGTGCTCTGCTTATGTGTCAGTACATCCTGACACAGTCTATGTACAACTTATTCCCCTTTTTTTGATCAAAACTGAGCCGGAATGTGCTGTTCCTATGAGTTGCTATCAGTGCTATCAGTTATGGAGCTATTATTGTTGCAAAACTAATTGCAAACACATACACAGATCTGCAAGTGTGCAAGGATGTGCAAATCTGTAAACTGATTAGCAAATCTGTACAAGATTCACAAATTTGTGCACAAATCTGCAAATGTGTAGACCATTTTGTTAATTATGTACTTTATGTTGACTTTAGCAACACTTCTGTCATGCACCATTGGCAAAAGCATACTCAGCACTGGGTTTTGTTGCCCTCAGCGCAGGCTTACAGGCAAGGCTGCCTGCCTCACAGCACGTGGACCAGTATTCAATACCGAGCCAAGCAGCAGTTTACACCAAATTAAATCTTTTTACATATTTGCAAATCTTTGCACACATTGGTAGAGCTTTGCATGCATTTGCAAATCTTTGCACACATTAGTAGATGCATACATGAATTTTTGGATTTTTATATGCATTTGCAGAACTTTGCATGCATTTGGAAATCATTGCACACATTTGTAGAACTTTACGCTCATTTGCAAATCTATCTACACATTGCAGATTTGTGTACACATTATCTGTAATAGTTCTGCAGCAGTAATAACTCCATATCAGTTCACTGTTGTTTACATCAGGTTAAAGAGCTTTATAGTGGGATGGCAGTAGCCATTAACTGGAGCTCTACAGGCTGCTAGCAGCAGGCAGCTTGTTTACACCATTGATAGAGCATTACACCAATATGAGGTTCTGCTCATGTAAGGTAGCTGTAGTATTACTTAAAAGCAAACTTAATAGTAAAGTTAGCATATTGCAATGCTGGCGTTACCATTCTGCAACATTAGCTATCTCGTTAGCATCAACTTGCATCTTAAAATAATGCTGCTCCAGGCAGATCTGAAAGTATAACACATCTCATTTATCTCTTATTTTACAGAACAAGCACTTGGGAGGACAGCTTACATTAGCAGACATCACTAGCATCAGATATCAGTAATATTTTAATCAATTTCAAAAAGTATTCAGAGGTTTTGTGTCATCTTCAAACACCCTATTATGTTTTTATCGTTTTTCTTTCACTGAGGCCAAGTTTATTAAGAATCAAGTCTATCAGATATGAATGTATGTAGGTCAAATCAGGGTTATTTTCAGTGCTTTCAAACAGGAAGTAGCCCATGGATAAGAGATTCTAACGAAGTAACCATAGAGGATGGGGTTTAACAAAGGGTCAACTGGGCACAAGGTCCACAAACCAAAAGGGATACGGGTTGTAAAATTTGTTAATCAAGTCTGGTGTATATGGCCATTATGTTGGTACAGTTGTCACTGTTGATATAGGGCGATTATGAGCCATGCTAGGCACTTAGGATTATTCTGTATTTAAAACATGTGGGTGATTACAGATAGAAGATGTCATCCCAGCTCCTCTCATATACAGTAATGGTGAAAATAACTAGCTAATGCTGTGAAACTAGCTTAAGTGATGGCCTTAACACCAAAGAAATCCCTCCTATTATGATACAGCAACTTCGCTTAAACACTATTCTTCCCTGCGGGTGAGAGTGAAACCTAAAGAGCAAAGAAATGTGTCCAGAAATCCAAGTGAAAACAAAAACATCTGTGCGGTATAATATAAAACTAAAGAACATATGTGTATATTCTCCTAACTTAAGCCATGACTGAATACTGGGGCTCTTTCCATAAAGCTAAAACTATTTACTCTATTATGTTAATCTGTGGTTTTGATCAATTAAGTGTGTAATCCCTGATTGCATTAGTCCTGGTGCCTTAAACCTATCAAGACCCTTCCTTCTTCCTGGCCTTATTAAAAACATTTCCCCAAATGGAAATATAGTATATACTGCATACATACAGCCAGGGTGGGGGTGGGTATCTGTGCAAAAAACTAGAAGACCAATAAAATAAAGGATTACATCGCCGTTTATCTGTCCTTGGTTGTCAGTTTTTCAATCAGCTCCTGAAGTGGGACGAGCTCTTTCCTGTCGATGAGGTTGAACTCCTGAAAAAGACAAAGGACAATTATAAATAAATAACACTCTGTATGCTAGATTTGAATGCTAAAATATAGTTTGAAAAAAAAAATACCAATTATATGGTGTAGAACATAATTTTAACAATTTTTTCATCTAGAGGCTCCTTTATGCTCTACATTTGAGATCATACTAGAGCTTTCTGTCGCACCCTTCTCTCAGACCTTACAGATACAGACCAAGAGTTGCAATACCAACTTCAATCAAAGGGGCAATGATAAGCTAGAGCAGCAAAACACAATGAGAACAATAGTATGAATAATGGCTGAACTTTACTCAGAGGAAATATTGCTGAACATTGTGAGTGACTGAGTCCTCACAACCAATAAACCAGTCTAAAGTTCTGAGGCATGCACCATTATGACTAAAAGCATAGCTCCCACCACAACTTTCACACAACCTGATGTTACTCAAAAATGTGCAATTCATTGTGCATTCATACAGCTTCTTCATGGCCAAAAACATGCAGAGATACCCAGACATGCAGGCCATTTTTTAAGAATCTTTTCTCCCTTATTAGGTCTTGATCAGACTATTTAGGAAAAAATCAGCCTTGTAGACTGATTGAAAGGACTCCTTTATTAATGACAACAAGAGACCAGCAGAGGTGGGCAGCAGAAAGTCAGTTAAAAAATTTTATCCCCTAAGGTCCTCCAAAAGAGTCAGTGTCTCATATATGGGTGCAATTCGAGAATATGATAATGCTTTCTGTATCAGTGCTGGATAAAACTAGTTCATAGGATTTTTTAAAATTTGTTTTGCATTTTGATAATAAAATACAAACAATAAGAATAAACCCCCACATGTCAAGAAAATAAACTCAGAGTTGTCATTTTATACTGGCTTTAGGTTTAGGCTTCAAAACTCACATATGCAAAATGCCTCGTCATATTTTTTCATCCACACTGGACGCTGTTTGAGGATTAACAGCAGTTAGCATGAGTTATTTTTAGCCATTAGCATCTGTAGCAAACACGGGGTTAAAAAATGCATGTCACTGATTGGTTAAATTAAGAGAAAACATCATATCTGCGACAATATTTTGGTTAGTCTGGATGTAAATCTTTACTAGTTTAGATTAATCTTATTTCCCTGTGGTGCAACTAAACAATGACACAACTTAAGTTAAAACGTAACTAGTTTCAATGCAGGGTTTAGTGTGGACTTTACAATATAACATAAAGGTTGCTGGTGCAACAGGCTACACAACTCCAGGTTTGACTTTATCCTTTCACCTTTTTTTGTCCGAAAAAGGCTGGCCAAAAACTACACAATTTTAAGCCCAATTCGAGGATAGATTTACCCCCACTGATGACTGGGGAGATGTGTCCGAGTCAGGGTCACTGCAGACTATTATCCGTCAAAAAATCCTGAAGTGTATGGTGTCAGAATGCGCTTGAGCCTCCCCTTCCTCAAATCGTAAATATCAAACATGTTTGATATTCATGACTCTAGGTTTGAGTGCCTCCAACATAAACACCCACAACCACCTATGAGGACAAGCTGACTAATATCAGTGAAAATCCGAAAACTATCTAGTGTGAGGCCTGCCTAAAAGTAAGATAAAAATTTATTTCAAATCTTATTTTTTGAATTCCTGTCCCTGAAATTGTTCTGTAAGTGTTTTTGAATCTGTACCTGAACGAAAAAGATGAAGTGTTTGAAGGATGTGTTGAGGTGAGCCTCCTCCTGAAGCTGCATGACAGAGTCAAAGTGCTGGTGGTAGATGTGAGCGTAGACCCTGAATAGGCGCTTCAGGATTGTCTTTGCCACGGACATGAAGTTTCGCTTGAAGGGAACACCTTAGAAACAAGAGGGGAAAAATGTTGATAAGATCCATTACAACAACCAAATACAAGCCAACAATAAATCATTATAGCAGTGGTCAGCCGGGAATTTTAAGACTTTGTTTGACACCTGAATAGACTGGGTTTCTTGCAATCACAATTTTATAAAAGGAATGCTTTTCAGGGTTTTAATGTCTTTATGGAGGGCACAGGACAGTGGGTAGAGCCTTTAGCAGGTATAAAAGGAGTGAGAGAAGACCTGCAGTAAATGTCCCAGGGTGAGAGTCATTCCCTTCAAGGCCTTTACCCTCTGAACTTGAAATGCTTAATTTAACCACGGAGCCAAACCAGCGCCCCAAGGGTCGCCATTTTTAAGACTGCTGTTAAGATGAATTCTAATCCTGTGAACCAAACGCATAGAACAGAAAAAAAGGGGCAGTTTTAGTCCACAGCTGACCTGGCATGTGCAGTTGGTTTGCATCATCTAAGTGTTTAAGCTACAGTGTTTACTGGCTTACCATTACAAGTTATCAGGATGCTTTTAAAACTCACAGCTTTCACTGGTGCAGCAGGTTAACAGACACTTTTCCAGGTGTGTGATGTCTGTAAACAGGCTTTTAACGGTCACATCACGTTTAGTACAGCCACAGGGACAGCAGCTGCTCTGTGCATTAGCTTTCAAATCCCACAAGTCCCCTTTATGTTTATCATCCTACCAGTTTGTGCTTCCTGTTTGTTGTTTTGGAGAGCAACACAGCTGGTTGTTGACAAGGGTTTCCTAATTTTGTAGAGGAAGATTTCACCATTTCCCCTTGTAACTCCTTGTTCCAAGGAGCAAAGGGACAAAAACAAGGGGTAGGAGACAGAATAACAAAAATCTTGAACCCTCCTTCATCTCTCTGCAGAGGTGTTGGCATAATAGCTGTAAAATAATCAGAAAATGCTGTCTTATTCCTCCATATCAACGTTTCATTTGTCTTCAGCTGCATTAGCACTCTTTTGATTGCCCACCACCTCTCTCTCTCTCTGCTTGCAGCTGATTTGTCATTTATATTTATTTTTCTCCCAAAAATATAATACTTTGGTGCTACTGAATGCAAAAATAACAGATTTTGTATTATCTTAAGCATGTGTTGTTGAAAAAACGTCAGCATATCAAAAGATTTTGTCAACCTTCCTACAGATGGCTGAGACAAAGATGTATGATCACCTTAAAGTCAACAACTAAGGTGATAAAATCATGCCTCAAAAGCAGCAGAACTGAAAAGATTTCATTTCAACATCCAATATGTTTCCTGAAAGTGAAATCTCTTGAAAAAGCACTTGGTGCTGAACCTGCACAAAGGGATCCTCAAGGTTTATGGAGGGTTGCCACTTCTTCAGAACAGACTAAAATAAAATGGAAAGAACAAAAAGTTCATCCAATAAATCACTAAAGCTGAGCATGACTTTCCTCTCTCTCTTCTTCATCTCAATAAGCCTAAAAAATCTCAGAGCAAATGAAGGCAGCTGCAGCGGCAGCATGTTCTCTGGATTTCAAAAGTCTTAGCAGGCAGGCCACGGCACGATTTCAGGGAAGTGCAAACAATCTTGACTGAAGCACAGAACAACCCCATGGTAACAGTGTTTTCAGCTGTTGTTAGGAAGGTCTGAAGGCGCTCCAACAACACTGTGCCTTTCTGCACTCTGTAGTTATGATGAGCAGTGATTCAGAGCTTAGTAATGGAGCACAGACACCTGGAGGACAGCTTCTTGCTACAGATTACAGAACGATGCATCACAATTCAGTATAAATTATTCAAAAGTAAGATGGTGTCTTACAAGATGAGGATCCGCGGTTAAAGCCAAACCCAGAAGCAAGTTATTCAAAGTACTTACGATTGAAGTCATCTGATTGGATCAAATCTTAAAAGCAGCTTGACAAAAAACTAGAGAAATGGGGCAAGTTCAGGTAATCAGATCTTGATTTTTCTTGGGTAAAACTCCAGTTTGTTTGGTTAAAACTTCAGCGTAGGATTGGGGCAACTTTGACTTGCAAAATCAAAATTATGTTAATCACAGCAGAGAGTCTAATTTAGGATGGATTATGAACAAACTGTATTTTTTAATCTAACTTCTAAGGAGGGCAAATTATAAAATGACAGCAATTTAGATGACAAAGACTAAGTAGAAATTAGTGTTGAGAAAAAGCAAAGGATTTGGCCCCAACAATAAGCTCTAATCATATAGAATGAGATGATTCATTAAAGAAGCCGTTTAGATCTTTTCGTTTAGGTTGATTTTATGTGGTGTTAATTCCCAGTTTAAGCTTTCGTAAAAAGGCCACAAAGTCCAGTGTATAAGCCACACTTTTAATACCTATTTCTTCATCTATAAAGTTGTCTGAGGCTTATATACCACGGCAACTTATATACCAATTTAAAGTGCTGAGAAACGCAACATCATAACTATGAGTGTGTGCAGCTGCCAACATCCTACACCGCATGAGAGCACACTATTAAAAATTCAAAACATGCAGGGATGCAAAATGCAGACCACAACGGCAGGGGTTGACGTGACTTTTTAACAGCTTTTCCCCATTTTGGGTTATAATCCTGCCTTCTAAGAAAACAAGAAGTATACTATTAAGTTTATAAAACTTTTGAAGTACTGGTTTGACAGAGATCACTCTTCAGCAAGGGCACAAGGGGGGTGAGCAACTTGCAGGCTGTGAGTGAGTCTGTCTCACAACAATCACCACAGGCTGAGATCTTAGTTACCGTACAACAACTAATAGATGGGCAGCATCTATACAACAACCTAAAACCTTATAGTTATACCTTAATTTCACATCAGATTGAACTCCGTTGTGATTGCGCTTCATCTATCAAAGTTAAGAAACACCCAGAAAACAGCCAAAACCCTTGCGGCACTGGTTGAAGAAGATGAAGCTGCTTTGCAGAACTTGGCTAACATTAGCAGTGCTAGCACAGCTAACCTTCGGTCCTCTTTAAGGTTAACTTTCACGTGTCAGTGCCGAATATCATGACTGAGAGCTTCAGTTATATGGAGTGGAAGTATGAAACAGTCTACATACAACTTTATATCCCCATCTTCAGGATCAGGATGGTACTAAACCATGCTGTTCCTACAGGATGTGATCATTATTGGTTTATCATTGTTTACATCTGGTTAAAGAGCATTGTGACAGCATGGCAGTAGACACTAACCACTGCTGCAGTGACTACTAGAGGCAGGTGGCTATTTAAAACAGAGCAGTCCACCTGAATTCTGGGCCTAAACTGACAGAAAATATAAAGAATAAGGTTATTTGATGAGTAATTTTGGTGCAGATAACCAAAACTGGATATTTGTATGTGTATTAAATCTTCTAAACATCTATGATTCAACTATCTATGAAGGTTGAGTCTGTCAAGCTTTTTTATTTTGAATAACCAGGACAAAGAAGGCAGATTATCTTATTCTAATAGGGGAAAATGGATTTCCTAGTCCAGGTTTCAGACACTTCAGCCTAGGCTAAACCCTGTAAACAGCTCGGTCAAGAGGCAGGAATAAATCCTGCTGTGTTTAAAATAATAAAAGCACCCGGTGGAATTTCTAATTGCTTTAAATGACATCAAGTGGGATGTTTTGTACCAGATGCTACAAAGAAAATACCCCTAACACATTGATTAATTGTGGAAAACATGCTAATAGAATTTTTGTCCTTGCAGAGCAGCATCTTCATTCATTAGCTCCCTCCATGGAGATGTACTGAGGCACAAATGAGACAAGTATTTGAGCTGGCCGCCTCCCAGCTCTATTAAAGGCTCCACCCGTGACAACACAAGCCTCTACTGGCCGGGAGGGTGAGCTCTATTCTGGTATGCAAATGCTAACTCTTTGTAATGGCCCTCTGAATTGTTAAAAAGGAAATTTGGAGTATTATCATGTAGATATGTCTGTAAAATGTGCTGTCACTGGTTATGAAATATAAAGGCAATGATTTTATGTGCTTTTCTGCTGAACTCTCAGAGTATCTCTCCTAAAGGCTTTCACAATAATTCATCCATTTTTCCACCCACGCTGCACTAATTGAACATAACAAGTGAAGTTGTATGATAAAACGAGTTTATACACCTGAATGTTGAGAAGCATTTTGCATGGCAGTTTAATCTCCAACAAAGACAAAAGAAGAGGTTTTATTCTTGGTAATAAAACAAAAACCTTATAATTTTGAGCACTGACAAAAGCTGAGAGTATCCCACTGACATATTTCTGATAAATCAGAGACAAACAGACACAGCACTTACCGATCTTTGAAGGGAAAAGTGTCTCGTCATCCAGCTGGTCCTGCACCCAGGTCATGAGGTAATCAATATACTTGGGAGCCGAGCATTTGATGGGTTTCTTGATGTTGGTTCCATCGGCCCAGTGGTACTCGTACCTACAGGAAACACAATTTACAAACATAAGATCCTGAAAGTTTGAATCTGGGTTCAGTCAGTGCAAATAAAATGCAAATGGGAATTTCAGAATTTTAGCCTAGCAACTACTTTTTAAACTAAGACCGGGGTTAATGATAGTGGTATAAGCTGACAGTGAGGTATTTCTTATCTCCGCAACATCTATTTTGATTTTGTTTTTAATGAAAAAGGATTAATTCAAGATAGATGCAGTGTATTGAGTCTTTAAGCCATTGTCAGATTCCAAATCTAAACCTCCTTTTACTTTGATCACATCAGAGGGCTGGGAATGTTAGAAGAGAGAAAAAAGTGAAGCGATCCATTTCTCATGACTCAAACTTCAAATGCAACAAAAGCTCATCTGCTGCAGCCCTGTAGAACTGCAGCGCAAACCTGCAGCTTTAAAATACACTATCAGTGGCACAGCCACAGCACTGATAAGCACTAGGACGAAGTGCTGCTGATAGCATGAATACACATGCTTGAGATCCGCCTGTCACCGTTTAGTGTGTGCTTTGAGCATCATGCTGGTTTGCACGGGACAGAAGCAGCTTCCTCAGTAGCAGCGTTGCCAGGTCTGAGTGACAAACCAGCCCAAGGGCTGATAAAACTAGCCAAAAACCAAACCCAATGCTGAAATTCAAAATAAGCCAGTAAAACCTCTGCCACTCCACATATACTGCTTGTGGCATGCTGCTTCTGTGTTAGTAGTGTATGTCTGTGTACCACAGCGGATGTTTGACTGTGCCATGTTCTATGTTTTCCTGCCTCTCTGCTGGTTGATTTAGTCAACATGTGGACAAAAAAATCCACCTGTGGAGGTATGTAAAAAGTTGCCCAATCCTACAGGAAAACTGCAGACCTGGCAACCCCACTCAGTAATCTAAAAATCAGCTGTATAACCTGCACTTCTTATACTTATTTTTAATTTTTTAAAAATTGTTGCGGCTTATACAACAGGCTTGTATACCAGTAAGTGCTACGACACATGAATGAATACAGCTGCCACCATCTCACGCTGCATGAGAGCTAATGGGAATTAAAATTCATCCACATTCATTTTGTCCTGCAAGCTGATGCTCTGGCTTCACTGCTCAGAAAGAGCTTTTACACATACCAACACAAACCCCACCAGACAGAGGTCATGTCATAACCATGCATTTAAAGAAAACAGGAAGCATACTCTTAAGTACATAAAGCTTTTGGAGCACTGGTTTGATGGAGAACACTCCTCCTTGAGGACAACAGGTGATGGGTGGAGGGCACAGCAACTCACAGGGTGAGTCTGTCTCATCATTTCAGCCAAGAGTTAAGCTTCCATATCATAGCTAGTAGATGCACAGACTCCATATCCCATAAAACAGATGGTACTGAAGAGTGATGCAGCTGCACAGGACTGTGGACTTGGCTTAACAAAATTTAAATGGGCCATTATACTGGAAATTACAGTAATTTTGTGAGTCAGGCAGGCTCTGCCTGCAGAGAACTGCCTACCCCAATCATCAGAGGGAGCAAATCTGCCTTAAAGCCGGGCTTAAAATTAAGCAGAGTGTGGCCAAATTCTGGACTTTGGTTGGCATAAAAAAAAAAAAACAACACAGAAGTGATAGAATGATGTGCTCCAGGTCACAAGACGACGTCACATTGCACGTCCTGCAATGTGACTACTGTGCGTGAGCAAATTGCCATCATGATTGGAAATAATAAAGGTACCCCACTTAATTCCAGCTTGCGCCAAATCGATGTATGTCTACTGAAAGTGTTGTTTGTGCCACTGAATATCTATGAGTGTAACAGAAATTTTGATGGGGCTTTTTAATCAAAACAACTTTCTTTAGGCCACCCGCTTTCCTTGACAAAACGGGGTTTAACGTTATAAGATGTGGGAATTTTCACCTTACTTCTTCTACAGTTGACTGATTTGTTTGTGTTCTTTTGTGCCACTGGTGTTTGGATGGGTAACTAGAGATTTAAATCATCAAACGAAGTCTTTGGGACAGATTTAGACCAAAAACTCCCATGTTCTTGCAAGGTAAACCCCAGTTCTTTTAGTTTAATGAAGGCTTGTGGTATTGGATCAAAAAGACGCAACAGCTGCTTCTGATTTAAAAAGAAAAACTTTCTATTAGTTCCTTTTCCGTAGTACTGCCATACAGTTTTAATTACAATCAGAGCTAGTTAGTGGCCAAATAATCACTTTTTGTAAACGTACTTTGATCAATAGTCTTTGCCAAGAAAAGATTAAGCAGCAGCAAACACAGCCTGTTTAGCAGCTGCCAGCTGAAGAAATCCTTTTGTCCATTTAGGATCCAAAATATCTAAAAATAGGGCCACTTCCTACAAATACTGGAATCTCCCTCTCTATGCTCAACTAAATACAATCTGAATTTTATGAGCAAAGTCTTCCTTATGACACACTATAGGAAAACATCCGGTGAGAAACTCGAGCACTGAGAAGCAGAGGGACAGACTACTTTCTGAGGGGTCTGTGGTTGTTATTTTGCCCCACTTACACCAGCCTGACCCCACACCCTTTTCCTTGACAGATGAAGTGATAAACTTACTTGGGACCAGCAGACATGACTGGACAACTCTCCTCTGTGCAAAAGTCTGTGATGGTGCCATACAGCATGTTGATCTGGTTGAAGAAATCCACAGCTGAGGGGGAAAAGGAAAAACAAGATTTCAGTCAAGTGTAGATGAGACCAAATACCATATGTGCCGGGACAAATATCTGGCATCAAGTTTCCACAGTCCCCACTGTAGATCAGACCAGGGCACACTCAACTTATCGGCTAATTGTGTTATCACTCTTTCCTGAGGGCATACAGCCAAGTTTTGCGTCCATGTGTTTGACAGATCCATTTACAGTGTGAGCTGAGTTATGGAGGGCGTTTCATTTGCTAATGTCACAGAGAAATATTCCCCTTTATGCTTGGCGACGTTTGTTAGGTTCCTGGATATGTTTGTCTCAATATTTATTACACCTAAATTTGATTAGGCTTAAATACAGAGCTGGAGAAGATAAGCAAGGCAGAATTGGAAGTGCCTTTATGTAAAGGAGAATGCTTTTTCATATTACACACTGCACTCCTGGAAACTTCCTAACATTTTCCAGTAACCTTATGCAGACATTTTAAAAGTCTACACACAAAGTCAGAGAAACAATTAAAGCAGAAATGTATGCATATTAAGAAGTCAATACTTGTGATCCTTCAGTGCTTTTAAATCTCACATATTTTTAAATCACTCTTAGTAAAAAGTGCCAAAATTAGGGGTGTAAAGGTACGTGTACTCATGCTGTACCGATCCGGTACGGGCCTCGTACGGTACAGATGTGTACTGAACGAATACACGTGGAACGAAGTTCATACACAAATGGAAAACCAAAGAACAACTCACTGTCACTCTGTCCTGGCAACCACACAACCACAACAAATGACAGCAACAGCCTGAATATTTCCAGATAAAAGTGTCCTGTTTAGGAACACTTTGTTTCCTGGTAAAATACAGCAGTGGACAAAAACAACTCAAACCTCTTTATCCGCCAAGATGGGCTGTGAAAAGTTCTCCCAGACTTTACAGAAGATCCCACTGGTTAAAAAAGTAATCCAGTGCTGAAGTTCGTGTTAAAGTCAGCAGGATAGATGCTAATTAGCATACTTAACAAGCTAACTTATGGTTGTATGATGATGTGTTCGAGTTGGCTGGGAAATTTTAGAATTTAAAGAATGGGTATGAACATGTAAATATATTGGTTGAAATAATCCTGTAATTCAAAAATGTATTTATTTATTAACATTTTTAATTGTTGAAGATCCTTTGGAAGGAGGTTGCAGCATTATTAATAATTTAAATGTAATTTATTCAGCCTATTTATTTTAGTACAATTACATTTTTTAAAAAGTTATTTATTTGCTTTAATTACGCACCGAAAACGTACCAAACCATGACTTAAAAACTGAGATACGTACCGAACTGAAATCTTTTCGTACCATTACACCCCCAACCAAAATATTAAAAGAAAACAACAGATCCTAAGTTTTCTTTAACCAGAATTTGATGTGAGTGAGAGAAAAAGCAGCACTGACGAACATGGCATTTCAAACAAATCCATTTTGCAGAGTCGTAACAACACAAAAATACAGTTTAGGAGCTGAAAAAGTCAACGTAGCACAAATAGATTAAATAACTTCTTGGTGTTCAAACATTATAAATTTATCTGTGCAATGAGTGCAGGTGTTTACCTATGATTTTTGGTAATTGCTAAGGATACCTCACTGATACCTTGACTTACTGGCAGCGGCTCAAAATTGGACGGTACCTTTAAAATGCATGACTGAAAATATTGGAAATAGTGCTGAGAATCACCAGCTCCATCACCTGGTCACACTACTTGAAACTTGGGCTAAAGATAATCTAATTGTGATCATGTGTGATATTAAAACAAGTTATCAAATATGTCTGAATTTTACACATAATATATCCAAATTTAAAACTCTCATGACTTGTAGACCAAGTCTGGAACATTCACTCTGTGCCCGTTAGCCGGGTCATGCTGTTTTTCTCCTCATCTCTCATTATCCCTACCAAAACAACTGTTTATGTAACTTCTTTGTGCTTGGCTTACTTTTGCACTTTAGCATATTTCTATTGTTATTTCACTGAATACCTCTACCCATTTTGCACTAATACTATTCACTTTAACTTTGATATTTCACTTTTATTTGATGCTCTGATGTGCAACCTTTGCTGTACTGTAGTTTTGGAGCAAAGCTGCACTAGAACTTCCTCTGTGATTAATAAACTCTTTATCTCAGTATTCACAGTGCTTCACCTCCAGCACCCTCTGCACTGACATCATCCCATAATTCAGTGTCCTGAATATAAGAGGGCAGTTCATTTAAATAAAGTAAGCCAATATCAGTCTAGAGGTTAAGTGACATTCTCTGCACATCACAAGTGCCTTTACTGTCAGTATTTATTACAATCAACACTGCCAACAGCAGAGTCTTAAAATAATTAAGGGAACTTCCCCTCATGACCAAACACTGCGAGGAATGTTGTAAAAACTTGCTGGTAAGTAGAAGTTACTCTAACTTCCCTGTCCAACACAAGTTAACACAGCTAATGCAGTGCTGACTCCTCAATCTTTTACCACAAACTTTTTAGGAAAACAGACTCATAAAGGAAGATTGAAATAATGATGGGCTATCCAGAAAGCTAGAACGCGTGTAAACTTGCTGAAGAAACATCTGGTGATTCTGTGGAAATATTGTAGATGAATAATGTCACATTTCTTGAATTGAAGTAGGGATGCTCTGATCACATTTTCTGCTGCCAAACCAGATCATCTATGTGTAAGATTTTCAAATCCTCTGCTGATACAGATCATATTTTTAGTTTTGATATAGCAGCTGGTTTGGTGTTTGGTCTGTCTAACCTGAAAAAGGAACACGGAAGTCATCATTCCAACAACATGCTTTTACTGACGCTATTTAACAGAGCAGGACAAAAACCTCCTAAGGAGAAATGCAACAAGGATCCTAAAGTAAGGACTACTGAATCACATGATCATTTAGCAGATTAAAAATAAATATGAAGCCTATTCAGAGGGCTACATAGTTCAAATAGTCAAATAAAAAAGGGCAACAAATCTCAGAAGATTAACTAAGCTGCATTATGCAACTGATGCATCCTTGCATCCATTTATGCTCTAAACTGCTTACCCTGTTTGGGGTTGCGTGGGGCCAAAGCCACTCCTAGTTATCACTGAGTAAGAGGAGGGGTACACCCCTGACTTGTTTGCCTCTACAGTCAGTTTAGAGCCACAAAAGAACAGGAGTGTGATGAGCCAAGAATGTGGCTGATGTTTCAATTTGTTCAACACATATCCAATCAATTCAATAAAAAATAAAAACATCGATCTGCATTATCATCAAGTTATGCTTTTATTTTGAAATTCCTCCCACATGCCTGTTTGACAGTTTTTGTCCAGCTGTTTGTTGTCCTAAACTTGCAAACAGGCTAAAAGTTAGCGGCTGAGATAGAGGATAAAGATGATATCCTCTCTTGACATTGTGGAAATAATTCAGACATAGACTACACCACAGCGAGTCTTCCACTTTTTTTTGACAACCAAAATATATGATAGTTTACAGATTTAAATAAAACATCATTGTCCAAAGAATCATTATTGTATCGTATTGTGATAAAAATGCCAATTTGCACCTCTACCATTTTACCAACCTGACCTTAAACACACCATGATGAACGTCACGTCACCTCATTTAGCTAGCTAACTAACTTTTCTGCTGATAGTTTCAACACATATTTTACAGTGGATTACTAATTTAAACTAACAGGAGTTACAGCTAAGTTTGGGGGATTTTACCATGACTGCTTAAGTGGAGGATGATGACTAATCCACAGTAGCAACAGTAACAAAACAGTTGCTAATGGAGGGGTTTTTAAAGCTGACAGTCAAAGATGCTGCATTTCAGTTTAATCTGATTTCTGGAAATTCAAAGAGCCTCTAATATTGCATCTTTCAGCCCAAGAAGCCAGAGTATTAGCCACAGGTGAATGGTTTTGG
Organism: Cheilinus undulatus; assembly: GCF_018320785.1. Classification (NCBI taxonomy): domain Eukaryota; kingdom Metazoa; phylum Chordata; class Actinopteri; order Labriformes; family Labridae; genus Cheilinus; species Cheilinus undulatus. Next base: position 6,644,334 of record NC_054881.1, on the reverse strand, counting down.
TGATCTGCAACTAGAGGGACTAAATCTGATCTACTTCTCACATATTTTCTAATGAAAATCCAACCATAATGATCAGCTTCCAATCAATAAAGACATCTCTAGTCCTAAGGTATAAAAACAAGGGTCATAAATCTAAATCAGCTACATTAACTTTTAATTGTCTCGACTTATTAAAAGTAAAAAACAAAGAAAAGCTACGTACACTAAATTTATATCCTTACCAAAATCTGCAAGGGTTTTGAACTAAAGCTTAATTCAATTGTTAATATGCAGAGTCACTGCACATCTCGAACCCCAAGGACGCTCTGACTTGAGAGGAAATCAAGTTTCTACTGACCGGCCATTTGTCTCAATTCAGAGGAAGGCAAACAAGGCTCCGGCAGCACACACAATAAGGTCTATTTAACATTCACAGAGGTTTCCAGCATGAATGAACACTGCTTTTAGAGGGGATGCCAGTATCTACCACCCTGATGTTCTGCCTCAGTTGATTTTTGATGTCTGAAGCTTGCAAATATGAAAGGCTAGGATATAAACATAAAAAGGTGTGCTAAGGTGAGGTTAGTCCACCAGGAATCTGAATCTAGGAGGGTGTGTAGTAATAAGGGGGCAAAAAAGGTAAAGTTGGAGCTTACTGTTGACAGCAACCCATTCATTTAAGTCTTCCCCCTCAGGCAACATGACAGCCATGCGCAGGTTTCCACTCCCCAGCGTAGCCTCTGCATGTTTCAACAGCTCGTACTGATGAGAACCCTCCGGGATATTCTTCTTGGGCTTGAACGTCCTGGCTGCACGGTTTCCACTGTGAGTCATGTTTCAAAGAGGAAGACAAAGAGTACACAAATATAGAGATAGTCAGATATGGTGATGATGAATCCTGCGTTCACCGCTCTTGAATTTGAGGGAGTTTTTCTAAGAAAAGGACAAAATCTTTTTTTTTTTTTTTTTTTAAAGAACAGGCTGACAAAAGAGCTGAGCTCTTGTTGAGTTGATGGGTTTGGCAGAATCACAGTGGAGGACCAGAACACTGTGTCTCTCTGTGTCGATAATGAGGCCATTTGGAGAGGTGCTGTACACAATCCCACATCGCCCCATTAAACAGGAATTTTAGAGAGGCTGCATGACATGCTAGTGCGATCAGTCTCCCTTCATTAACAGCATTTACTTCTACAAACCCTGATGTATATCAATCAAAATGCAACATAATTCAGTTAAAGATATGACTTGTTTTCCACTGCAAAGTAGGGCTGTCATGATGAAAGAATTTAAACATCAATGTTACTTGTTAAATTCAACTTGCAGATACCATGGCAACCAAACCTGAAGACTTACACACCAAATATTTTGCTATTTCTTATTTTTAATTATCCAGTGTGGTATTAAAAGCATTTTTCATGCATGGTTTGAAACCACTGGGTTTCCAAAACTATCAAACACCCTCGTTAGGAAGGAGTATGGCTGGGAAATAAATCAAGTTTACAAGATATTTCAATGTGCATTTAAAATAGATATTGGGTAAGACAATAGCACTTATTTCAATAGTTTTGTTGCTTTCAAATTGCATCATATGCTTCCTCTGACTTCACCTGACCATTGGTGATTTCAATGTTGAATAAACTGCTTGATATCAGGTGAACAATCACTTAATAGATTGGTAACAGTAAGAGCCACTTATGGTCATATGCTTGCTGACAGCAGGATATTCCATTTGATATGTTTAGCCTAAATGAGGAACCGTCATTCGTCATTTCTCTTGTTCCATTTAACTAGCACTGTTTTTCACAAACAGGTTAAATAACAAGGCTGTTGGGTTTTCTTTCTGTCATTCTCCATGTGCATGTTGACACTGTGCAACTGGCTGTTCCTAAAAGTGACTGGGTGACATTTACCACTTCTTTTCCACACGTTTGACCAAGAAGTAACAATATTTTTGTTATTTTGCTGCAGAAAAACAGATATACATCATGTATCACCAGTCAATAGGGATGCACAATATCGGTAGTGGCAGACATGAAAATTCTTTGGTAGTATAGATCATATCGACCTTAAATACTTGCAAAATGTACAACTATACCCTTATCTATAGGTAAGGGATCCACAATATGGGATTTTTGCTTATACCCTTATAGCAACATTTCCGCAACACATTTTAGCCAATACCAATATATTTACTTGCTTTCCAGGAGAAACTTGGCATAACTTAAAAAAGGTGTGCATCTATGGGAATTGGAAATATCTGCAAAAACCCAATATTGTGCATCCCCACTTAGATGTACCATTCTGTTATTTTGCTACTGAAGAAAACTGACCCACCATGCAGCTATAATACACCTACATATAATTTCATATCCACCTGCCCCTGGCTGAGGGTAAAGAGGACATCCACAGTTTTGTAGCAGAACAGACAAACACCCGGGCCTTACAGTATAATGTTCTCCATAACCTTTTCTTCAGCTTTTAATCAACTTAGCATTAAACTATTAAGGGTCAGCTGTAGCTAATCAGATGCATCTGCATCCTCCATGGCTAATAGACACAAAGTTAAATATATAACATGAAGGCTTTGTACATTTGATGCTAGTTACAATGATGTAGATTCAGGAAGTTGAATTAGTTAGGAAAAAGGTTGTTGATATGACACTGGTAAAAAAAACAAACGATACAGATGTCAGTTTAAATATAACACCAATTAAAACAGAAGTCCTAGGCACCCAGTATTGACTAATTTCTTGAACTTGCAGGGAAACTCCTACACACTCTTTTAACTGTGCAAAAACATTGGCAACGTTTCGGTTCCGAATTTTTAATGGATTAAATCATTACCTATCACCTAACTCTTCACCTATCTTATGATATAAAATCATTACTAAGGCTTTAAGACTTTTTTTAATAACATGCCAATAGAATAACGACGATTCTATAGTTTAAAGCATGAAAAATCAAACTAGAAATAGATTTTTGGACAACTAGAGGTGGGGATGCTCAGAACGTCGTATTGCATAAATAAAATAGCCTCATAGTGTTGGGTGTTGGTTAGTTATCAAATTTACTGCTTTCCTTTAATTTATTAACATGTAATCTTTTCATTCAGCTTTGTAAATTTCACATGAACCAACTATAAAAATTGTGTAAGAGATTAACCGTCAAACCGGGGGTGGATTAGCTTATAGCAACAAAGTGTTCATACCAGTAAATATCCATAACCGTTTGATAACACCTCCCAGTTACAATTAGCTCCTCTATTCATATAATAGAAACTAAAGTTAAACACCAGATGCTTACTGATATTACGTTAGATTAAAACAATAATATGCGATAGATAAAATGTTTCTTTTCTCAAAATTCTGGACAAAAACGTAAATTACCCAACGCTAACCACATCAGTCATTCGGAGGTGAGCTCAGGAAATAGTCTTATCCCTAATATGCTATCGCTAGCCGCCTAACCAGCCGTGTAAAGCTAGCCCCTCTCATGTTTGCCGAGTAAAATACTGCGTGTAAAGAACAAATTACAGACATGTGAAACAGATATAACTTACAAAAGAAAGCTCATGTTTCCTCAGGCCGCAGAAAAAAAACTCTCTTGGCGAAAAGCTAACAAGCAGAGTGAACGCAGGCAGCAGGAGAGATGGATAAAAGTCCTCTGGCTCTTCTTCGCCTTCTTTTACTGTCCTTATAGAAAAAAGCTAAAATTAAAGATTATTTTGGGATAAATAATGTGCGTTAAGAGGAAGAAAGAACATATGTTTTAAAGGTAGTCTGGTCCACTGAAGGCTGCTCTGTACGCTGAGAGGCAGCAGCGTACTGAATGTAGTGCTTACTTCTTCATTTGAAGTCCAGGGCAAATCAGACGCATTTCTGTCGCGTGCTGCCATCTAGCGGCAACATCACTGTACATCACTTCACAAATCAAGAAAATACATAAAAGACAAAGACAGCAGCACGTTGACACGGCTAGAATCTAAACAATGGACAATTTCCCACTAATTGGCAGGTCTATGTGCTTATTATATTTCTTATATGTACCCAGAAACAATACATTGTGTCACTTAGTGTGCACATAGAGCCACTTTAATTAGGCCTATGGATAACAAAATTCAATGCTTGGCTTCAGCACTGAATGGCCACTTTAATAGGTACACTTGTTAAGATGCTTGCAAATGTAAATATCTAATCAACTAATTACATGCAAGTAACCAATACATTTAAGCATATAGTCATATTCAAGACTATGTGCTTTAGTTCTTTTCCTGGAGATCACAACAGAATTGTGATTAGGACAGTGAGAATTGGTTAGTTACTATGGCTACTGTGAGCATTTGCTTTTCAGATATATGTTTTGATTTGGTTCTAATAGTGCTTAGAATAAAGTTTTAATAATCATATGTTACTGGGGTGAAGTCCAGTCAATTAAAATGTACAAGTAGGATTTTACCTGGCATATTTTTGCCTATTAGCAGCAGGTAATATGACAAAATCCAGGATATCCACCATATTTTTTGTGTTTTTTAGGGTTCTGCACACATTTGTAATTTTTTAGAAATACTTATTTGGAGCATTAAGGTCACACACAAATGTTTTCTGTTGCAATGCTGATCATTTTCTTCTGTTTTCCTTTGTTTTCACTGATCCAGTGTACTTGACTTTGCCATTCCCCTCATCCAAATCATACTGGGTTGGATGGGAATGCATAAAACAGCCGTATTACAAAATAAGTTACACTATTGAAGTCTTTTTAACTGTTTTGTTGCAGTACACTAATTTCAATCTGCATAAAATTACAGCTTTCTTACACTCAGGTATCTCAGCTGGGGTGCTGAAAAAAGTTTTTACTTTCATTCACTGAAAGGGGAAAAAGGTTGTTTTTGTTTACTGTTCCATTCAACCTTATGTCCCACTCACCTCTTTATGCTTCAAAAGCCTAAATAGATTTTTAAAAATCTTTGGATAAGAATAAATCTGAGTAAACAGCAACTAACTAATGGCTAACATACTTTTAATTTATTGCTTGCTAAATTAAATGTATAGTAACTAGAAGAATTTGTTTAGCAAAACAGAGATTTGGATGAAAAAATGATAAATAACTTAATAATACCAACATTTTGTTTCTGTTCCAAAGTTCTAACATTGCAATAAGATAAACACTGTACAAATGTATAGACTGTATATTCACAAATGCACTTGTCCAGTTCATTCCAGCCTATTTTACCCAGAATGCCTTTAGGCATTAGACACTTTTGCACCATGAGTGAAGTTGCTGACTCAGTTAGAGAAAGCCCACCTGTAGGGGCTCTTCATAATAACCAGTAGATCATATAATGGTCACAGTGGTAAACCAGAACTTAGTAAATATGAAAGTAAAGTTAATAATATGAGATTAATGTATGTGATTTCTGAATGGCGCATGTGGAACTCTGTAATAATGTTGTAACTATTCAATTTTGAATGTTGTCAAGCCATTTATGCTTGCTTTGGATTGGCAGTTAAATCAGCTATTAGACTTTCTGCAGTCATCTTCTGAATTGAATCGTCTGTTTATATGAAAATAAGATAATGTCAATAAACTAATCAAAATCAGATCAGATCAGAATCTTTATTGTCATTGTACACAAGTACAATGAAATTGTGCACAGTTCCGTTTAGTGCAATTATCATTTATTATTGCAACTGCTCTGGGACATGTGCTGTTTTTCAGTCTGCTAGTTGTGGCTCTTATTGTCCTGGACCGTCTTCCTGAGGGTAGCAGTTGGAACAGGTGATGTGCTGGGTGGGATGAGTCCTTCAGCATGCCCAGGGCCTTCCTGTGGCAGAGGGACCTGAACAGCTCCTCTAGGGAGAGGAGAGGACTGCCAGTGATTTTCTGTGCTGTGTCGATGACCCTCTGGAGAGCTGTCTTCTCCTGAGCAGTGCAAAATCAAAGCAAAATCAAGCTTTAGCATTTTTTATATGCCTATCTTTGATTTTCTATCGTCTTAATTATTGTTTTTGTTTCTCTTCAAGTAAATTAAGCCAACACGAGCAGCCGCTTTGCATCCTTACTAAACTATAAACCAACTGTCATGAACATAACGATGACATCACGAATCCTTCTCCTGAGCGGTGCCGCCTTTACGTGCTGTCGGAAATATGCCTTTGAATAGGTTACGGTCCAAACCTGTTCTATCCTAAACCCCTCTCTCCCTCATATCGACATTGTTTTCACCTCAAAGTGGTCTTGGGTTGTGTATTTATCAAACAATAAGTTTGAGTTGATAATACAAAAGGTATGCTGCTGAGTTTACATGTTTGAGTAAGATTCGTCTCGCACTAGGACCGCTCGGCCGCATGTCAGATGGTGGGGCAGCTCCATAAATGCGACGCGACTCTGTATGGCCCGCAGCTTTCCAGCTTGTTGCGAAAACGGATGTTCCTGCTGTAACAGGCCCATGTCTGAAAACCCAGACAGACGGTCACATTTCAACAGAAAGTCAGCTACACTCGAGTACGTCGGCGAAGTCAGAGCAGGTAAACGCCTCCCCGCATCTGCAGCTACCTATGCGTCTATATCGTGTAACGGTTACTTGTCTTTTTGGGGATACGGTTGAGCTTATGTTGTTTCTTTATCCGCAGCAGCAAGATGGAGTGTGAGTGGAAGCCAGACGAGCAAGGACTTCAACAGATATTACAGCTGCTCAAAGAGTCTCAGTCGCCAGATACGTCCACACAAAGATCCGTCCAGCAAGTATCCTTTTAAAGCCAGCTGTTTATAATGATAATTCACGTTTATTTACTTGTTATAGCTGGATAATGTCACATAGACTCAACAGGCTAGCCAAAGCTAACACTAGCCGAGGTGGTTACCGTTAGGAGCAGGTACGCAGGTGTTGACCGGTGTTACGGGTGAAAGAGTGACCGTGATAACTGACGACTTTGAGCCAAATTCGTCTGCGGTTGTCGTTGTTATAACGTATCTTGAATACTTAAAGCGTCCTCACGAAATGCTCTTTGTTTGAGTTTGCTTTATAGTTCTATATGATGATTATTTCTGGCAGTATGATAAATTATTAAAAGGACATTAATTAGGGCCCTTTATGTCTCCAACATCTTTTGTAACTACGACAACCACAGACGCATTCAACCGAAAGTCACCAGTTAACATGGTCACGCACTTAACCACAACACTGTGTCGTGCTTTTGTCTCATACAAGCAAAACAAGCCACAAAACAGGCTTCAACCGGCTTAATTACTATTTTAACCATTTAAAACACCAGAATTACGTGAGAAATTAGTGCGTTTTTACAAATTATCATTACAGCTAGCTACTGTATCCATACTTTGTATGAATAGAAATAGTTTAGTTTATTCGTGCAACAACTCTTGAATATATTATCTATTACTAATCTCCTCACAAAGCCGGCCTGTCCAGTTGACAATAAGCTTACAGCTCAATATGCTATTATTTTTACACCATAATGGCAGATACAGTCATGTATAATTGCGTGTATTTTAATGCAAAGGCAGTTGCTATTATAATGTTATAATGCTGCAGATGAAGTGATAGTACAAAAGGCACTTGTCTTGGCATATTATTAACAATACACGTCTATTTTACTTTTTTATACAGTATATTATAAATCTGTAAAATCTTCATTATTTTATGATTATATCAGTCTGTCCCAAACCTTTAAAATACAACTCCTGTTTTCTTGAAACAGATGCATAGGAAAGGAAGAAATCCTGTCATTTTTATAGTCAAAACAAAAAAAAAAAATCACCCAGCACTGGGTGCTAAACATTTATTATTTTGTTTTCATGGCACTGAAAATGGTGTCAGTGTCACCTACTAGTTCTCTATTAATGTTTGAATTCATTTATCATTTTATTATAAATACTGTAAATTAAGTCAACCTCTTTTAAATTAATCTGCTTTTAACATGATCACATACACTATTCTCTTCTTCTGTAGACTATATGTTAGATAGCAGTTAAATTCCTTTAATTCCTTGTATGCACAAACATACCAGGCTGATTCTTATCCAGAGGTGTCATGCCTATATGTAGTGATTCACATACAAAATAGGAAAGGCTCTCATGTATCTTATCAGTATTTGTCTTTTGGAATTACAAAACAAACATAATGCCAGTATCTGAATTACATTTAAATGCATCATGATTTTGTGTAAAGGTGGTATTTAAGCAGTAAGACAGAGGTTGTTATAAATGCACCAGCATCAAAAACATCAGTTAGCTTATGGCATTGTTAGACTGAAAGCTAATTTGTTTTTGGTTGTTGTACAGAGAGGAGGGTAAGTGCTACACGGGGTCAATAAATGTAACCAGGATTAGGTGCTCTTCGGGATGAGGGGTCAGGGATAAAAACAGCAAAAAATGAATGACTTACCAGATTATTAGCAAATAAAGTCCATGGTAGAGATTGCAGTCAGAACTGAAGATTGAAGCACTCTGATCTGGTTAAAACTCCTTTATTAAACTGGGATTACCACGTATTTCAACTCCAAAAAGTTTTTATTAGGTATCAAGGCTGCCCATAAGAGGGGATAAAGGGGACACCTTTCTGGGGCCCAGCCAGATTGGTGGCCCATGGATTTCAGTAAAATCAAGGTCCATTTTTAAATTAAGCTGTGATAACCATATAACCTGAATAATAATAACAATAACCACTGCTAACAAAGTGGCCCAAAATTTTATTTATGCAGTAGTGTGTGTAGTCTTTTTAAGACTTTATACCTTTTTATAAAACATAACTAAAATGGGTTAAAAGTTACAAAAATGGGCAGACAGTGATATGAAATGGGATTTTAAAAGTAGCAGATATGGAGTAAAAGTGTCAAAAACCAGCAGAAAAGAAGGTGAAATGGCAAAAACAGGTTTGAAGTTGCAAAAAATGGGCATAGCACATAGTGAATTGCATAAAATGAAAGAAAAATGGGTTTTTAAAATTTCTGAGAAGGGATTAATTGTGGCAACAATGGGTTAATAGAGAAACCAACAGAGAGAAAGTGGCAAAAACAGGCAGAAGGGTGGTGGAAAGCACTTGAAAGTAGCAGAAATAGGCAGAAAGGTGGGAAAAGGGGATTTTTGAAGTGGCCAAAATAAGTAAAATGGGCAAAAATTGCTCCAAATTGATGAAAATTGGCAAATGATACTGACAAAAATGGGTGGAAAAAATGGTTAAAAGGGGTTATAAATGTGTCATAAAGAAAATAAGTTCAACATGAGAACTTGATAATATTGGGGAGGACCAAGGTTATTATTGTTTACTAAATCTAACTAAATAACAAAAACTAAAATTCAAAAATCATTTTAGTTAACTGAAACTAAATAAAAACTAAGCTTTACCAAAAAAACGAAAATTAACTTTGTCCAAAAAACAGTATAGTGTGCTTAGAAAACTAACTAAAATAAAATAAAAACAGAGACAAAATATCCTTAGTTTTAGTCTTTGACACAACCATACTGACTTGCACAGACACCCAAGTCTGGGGGTGTAAAATTGCCTGATCTGATTGGTTAAGACTTCACATAGTGTTAGTTTTATGTCTGGAGTTGTATTCAAACATCATCATTAAATAAATAAATGATAGGTGAAGAGTAGCCTGTTTTAATATGTTTTTAAAAATGTATGACGTTCACACAGCCCCGACATCTATCTGTAAAAAACTGAAACTAAAACTAAAACTAACACTTATAAAAACTAAACTAAAACGATGCATTTTTGCAAAATATAAACTAAACTGAAATCAAACACAGAAAGTGAAAACGAAAGAAATAAAAACTAATGAAAAATCCAAAACTATTTTAACCTTGGGGAGGACCCATTCTCTGGGTTTGTCAGGGGTCCAGCAAAATCTGTGGATGGGCCTGCCAGGTTTTGATAGATGGATAAGGAACAGGTGTTTAAATACAAGTAGGGTGTCGTGATGAGTTGTGTGATAAATGTTACACCAACACTAGCAAAAATCAGACTTTTAAACATAAATCACAACATTAGTAGAAAAATGCATTCTTATTGCACAGCATGATTGTACTTACTGATGCAAATTAAAAAAAAAGGTAGTGAGAGTAGTCACCACAAAAGCCATCAGCATAGACTGGAAAAAGAGACATTATCTGACTGAAAGATCAATTAAGAGTGGAATCAAATTCATGATAATTTGGGGTCCAGTAGAAATGGGTAGCACAGGCAGCCTCACTGCAAATATATGCATGCATAATTCTGCACATTCTTTATCTGTCTATGACACACTGATGAGACTCAGAGCTAAAACATGTAGACATCCCTGTTTAATACAGCACTTTTAATCACATCAGAGTGGCTCAGATCTTCAGTTTTGACTGCCACCTCTACCATGGACCCTATTTGCCAATAAACGGGCAAGTCATTTGTTCATTCATTCTTTTTGATTGAATGGAAATTTTTATTTTGAGCATGTAAAAAAAAAAAAAAAAAGCCAATAGTGATGCAGGGAATAACGATGTTTGAAAAAAGAAAGCGTAAAAGAAGAACAAGATTGTCAAACACTCTGTGGTTTGGTGAAGATATCTGAAAAGAAATGGGAGGAAGTACTTACTTATCTAACCTAAATCACTGATTGCTTATTATTCAGCTTCCTTATAGATACAAATCTCAACAGTAATGTTCTTTAACTTGTCAAAATATGTAGATTTAATTATTGTTTAACTATGTTTTAAAAGAATCAGATGAGCAAATAATACTTTTTAATGCCTCATTAAATCTACAATCATATAAAGGTTTAAATCCGTTGACAACTATGTAGCTTCACAGCCCACTTTGCATTAGAGAACCATTATGATCCAGTACTCCCTGCTGCTGGTCCTTATGTTTCCTAGCTGGTTTCAGTCTGATCCAAAATGATTTGCTTATGTAATGCCTCATATGCACTGCATCATTAACTCATAGACAGGCTCGTAAATACACCATCTGGCTGGAGACATAGTATAGTAGGTCTCATCGTATGGCATATTTACGACCTTCCCCTATAAACACATACCCACTCCTCTTTCACACACATGCTATTATACTGTTACACTCCTGCATGCAGGCTTCTGTTTGATCTGCATCAACTCACATGAAAGTTTTTGCAGCAACACTTTAGAAGAGATTGCAGCATACATATTCTATCAATGTTTTTATCATGCAATGTGCACAGTTGTCTTCCTCAACCACTTTTCACAGAGACTCGAGCAGCTGAACCAGTACCCAGACTTCAACAACTACTTGATATTTGTTCTGACAAAGTTAAAATCAGAAGGTAAGCTGTCCTCCTGTCTGTTTCAGTATGTCTCTCTGTCATACCTGCTCTGTGTTTGAACAGCACCCGATGGTGGTGGACAGCATTAGCGTCAGCCGTGTCATTTTTTTTTTTATGTAACTGTTCACTGACAGGTCTGCTTGGCCGTGACTCGGCTGACCCCATGGCGTCTTCACCGCAGATGATGTGGCCCTCAGAATATGGGTCACTCTAATTTTAAACCTAATTCTTGGCAACACTCAACTCTGGGCTTGCTGAACAGTACATGACATAAATTCTGGGGGATGTTAAGACATTTTAGGAAACAGATTAAGGCTGCATGGAGGGGAAGAAATCATGTGATGTGAACTGAAATCATGCAGTATTGTTATAACACAATAGTTGGGCAAATTAGCAAAAAAGTGAGCTGTCACATTTTGCAAGTCTTTCTACTGTATTTCATTTTTAATCAGTATCTCTCCTTCTAACATCTCCCTCCTTTGTCCATACTAAATCCTTAAAGCATGGCCATTATATCCAAGGCTCAATCCTGTAGCCCAATCCTGTTGTCAATTTGTGGGTGCTACCATCTTCTGGTGGTTGCCATAACTGTGGTGGCCACTCAGCATCTGCTGCTGCCTGCTGACTGTGACAGCAGTGGAGATAGTTGAAATCAAAATGTCAGACAACTGCTTATAAAGACACCTTTATCAGATGATCCTAACTTCAGTTAGATTTTACAAGCTAGACTTAAGCCTGGTTTGGGCCATCATGTATGCCATGTTTCTGCATCGCTCTGCAATATTTTAGTCAAACGCCACTTGGCAGTGGGATTTTTAAGCCAGTTCCTGGTCTTGTCAGCATGTTCCTGCTTGTTTGTGTACAGAAAACCATTACAACTGACAGGATAGTATTTTATAGGAGTTGGAGCTGATAAATATTGAGCAGTGGCTGATTATGCTGCAGAAACATTGGAGAAGATGGAAAGTGTTGCAGTTGAATTTGCAAGGCGGAGAACTGGGGATTTTTTTGCACTTGTTCGGATTCTAAAAGAGACATGAATGAGGAAACGCATGTCTGATTATTTCAGATACTGGCAAGTAAATTTGATGAGTTCTTCATCTGCAGACATTTATCATACTCTAAAGCAGGGGTTCCCAAACTTTTCAGCCCGTGACCCCCAAAATAACTGCGTCAGAGATCGGGGACTCCTGCTTTCCCTGGAGGGCGGATAAAGGGCACGATGTTGCGTAAAGCATCATGTATAAAACTTACATTTTAGGTAGTTTTTTAACATTTACTTACATTTAAGCACACATATTTCTTGATAATTATGTTTTTATTTCAAATTAAATTGTTTTTACAATAATAGATCAAATGTATAATTAGAAATCATATTAAAGTTCTCTTTGTTTTTTGGAAAGCATCCCGCGACCCCTCTTCACTGTCTCGCGACCCCCACTTTGGGAACCACTGCTTTAAAGGAGTGTTGCCCAACCATTTTTCTTTAGTGCCCCCTACATGTACCTAAGAAAGGTTGAGCCCCCCCAGGACCCTAGAGAGAAGAAAAAGTTACATGTGCTGACATAAATTAACATAATTATAATTGTTTCACTGATAAAATCCTACAAAAAAGACCTATGCATGCTTTTCTTATCAAAAGACCTTTGTATAAACTACTTAATAACTGCCTTATCAGGGTTTTAATCAATATTTGCTAATCTAATTTTGGCAGCCTCAGTGAAGACAAAGTCTCTCCCCCTAAGATCTTTGTCAAGAAACTACAGGAAAAAACTTGCCTTGAGAATCACCGACAATACGGCTGTTCAACAAGTGTATGGATGTCAGTGGTTTCTTTGTTAGTAAGATCTGAAATCTATGAAAACAATGTAGTCTTAAGTCTAAACTACTTTTTTATGGGTATAAATACGGTAGGATGCATGATATTGGATTTTTGCCGATAACCGATATGCCTATATCTACAGATTCATTTTAGTGGATACCGATATCAATACCGATATTTAAATATGCTTTACACACAGTAACCAAGCGGCAACCTCCGGTCCTAAAAATGAAGCCAATGCAGAAGTGCAAAAAATTGCTATACCAGGACTGTCCACTAGAGGCTGGCTGCAGGAAAACCGGAAGTTCTGTCTGCACACATGTTAAACAGCCGGTTTTGACACACAAACTGGTTTACAGCCTGGTTGAAAACACCAAACGTGTCTCATTAGCTAGTGTCTTATTGCGCTCCCACTGTACGGGGGGTGAATTTTTTTGTACCACAATCATTTGGATTATATTTAGGATAAACCTCACTTCACAATGATTGGCGCGGCTCATTTGATTGACAGATAGCTCGGCATGCAGAGGCTCCGTTCCTGTAAACCGGAATGCCAGCTAGCAGGCTGACAGGAAGTCGTGCTTATTGGGCGGGCTGTTAGGTTGATCCAAAGTTCGGTTGAGACCGCGATTTCAATACGGAAGCATCCACGGATTGGCTTCAAAAGCCGTTTTACTCCACCTATTGTAAGCAGACGACTGATGTCACACAGGGTTTGTCCAATTCTTTCTACAGTCTATGACAGTAACTAAAAATTGACGATGATAAAAGGAACAAACCTTTTTTTCTTTAAAACATACTTTAAAGTTTAAAGAATGAGTAATGAATAAAGAAAAAGATCTCAACTGACATACGTCTGGTGGTCCAGCCTAAAACTCCACTCATGTATTATATCCAAATTTTACAGTTGGTGTGCTGATAGTCACAGCAAAATATTGGATCTAAATATTGGAAGAAATTTCGATATCTGCTGATACTGATAACAGGCCGATAATATCGTGCATCCCTAAAATAAAGTTGTAAATGCCAGCATATTGGATATCAGCAAAAATCCAGTGTCGTCAACCCCTAGCTACAACATTTAATTGCCACAGATGAGTAGCATTTTGAAATACATTTTCCAACTAAATGTTCATCGTAGAGCTATTTACCCTTTTTTACTATGTATGGGATGATTCTGCTAATTGCCTGGTGATGAACAATAAAATGCCATCTGACAATCTCTAACAAAGGCCATAATTCATGATGCTATTGTTGAGTCTTTTCCAAAGAATTTCTCACATCCTCTGTGTGGTCAATGAGTCTGTGTTTGCTCTTACGCAGGAGGATTCTTCATGAAATGAAAGCTTGTGTTTGCGTACTTCCTGTTTATTTCTGTTTCCAAAGTTATGAGTCCATCATAACTGTTAGAGCAGCGTTAGACTCAACATGTACTTACTGATGTTCTTTACATTATTGTTAAAGATAAAGTTACAAAGAAAGTGATGTTAAAGGAAGAGAAATGTTCACTTCTCCGTCAGTTTGCATCCAGACATGCTAATGTTGTAAGGAGATGGCACTGCAGTAATGGCGGCTTGTCAACTTTTAGTTTCCCTCTGATTGATCTTTAATTAGTCATATGGACTCATGATGAATGAGAGGCATCACTTTGTTGTTCATCATTTCAAATGTTTGGGATGTGGTCATTTCGAAATTTAATATCTGAAAGTGTACACTGTACAAAATGTTTAATGTTTTTGCTTCGTCATTTTAGTCTGAGCTACATGTTTGTCTTAAACTTGAGTGTTGTATTAATTTAGGAGATTTTAAAGCTAGAATTAGGGAACATTTCACCAGTGTATGCACAGATTTTTCTTCTGAAAGCTGCTGACTAGCTGATTGATGTAACATTGTTCTCATGTTCTGTTTTTTGTCACATGTGGAAGTTATCATGCCCACTTCCATAATCCTTTTAAAAAGGTTTTTAAAACATATTTTTCTCCTAACTTTTTGGGTTAAATATTTCAATCGCCTTCTATCCTGATAAGAACTACCAAATATTAAAGCAGTTTCAGGATTTTAACCTTTTAAATACCAGTTTATTGCATGATATCACTGTTGTTTTTAATCAAAATAAAAAAATTAAACCCAAAATGTTCTTTTCTTTAAAATCAGCGATGAAGGGTAAGGATTTTTGAATAATCCCAGTCATGGATATGTCAAAAATGAGCTACAACACTGATTTTTTTGTATTATTAGTTTTTGTGCAGTGTCTGATTTAAGTTTACTGCCTTAATAACCCATCTAGTCTTATTATGAACACTTATTTTGACCTCACAGCCATTAAAGAACAGAATTATGCATTCTGTAATGTTATGGTTTAATTTTGGAGAAATACAGTTATAGTTTTGATAAGGACTGTTGTTGATTAAAGAATGTAATCCATAGAGTTGTGAAAGGAAGTGGACTTTTTGTCCTTAATGGTCTTAAAAGATTAGAAATTAGTAAACAGTGTATTACAGACCAATTATAACAATTAGACTGAAATTTCAGGATTTACTGAGAAAAAAAGTCTTATCAAACATCCTGCTGTGTGCAGTAACACAGCCAAAATGACTGCCAAATAAAAGTGGAAAATGACTAATTTGGACAAAAATGTCCTTAATGATGCCAGAGGGATAATGAAGCAGAAATGTCTCCATTTACTTGTAACCCTGTCAAAAAGAAACAAGTATTATTCATGTCTGAATGAAAACTCAGCGTGTATTGTCTATTTATTCAATTCCTATTGTCATAGTTTAAGTAAAATTAGTTGTATTTAGTTTTGCCAAACCTTTTCTGTGAATTTGTTCTCAGCTTCAAAGTCATTCAAAAATTCATGACTATTTTCTTTGTCTCCACCCTGGTAGATGAACCGACACGCTCCCTGAGTGGATTGATCCTGAAGAACAATGTGAAAGCCCACTATCAGAACTTCCCTAACGGCGTGTCTGATTTCATCAAAAGTGAGTGCCTCCAAAACATCGGAGACTCGTCGCCCCTCATCCGGGCCACTGTGGGTAAGTTTGATCCTCTGGGTCTGCTGGATGTGATGCACGTCTTAAGATTTGTTTACTTGTGGTAGCTCTGCAATAAAACAAAGCAGATTAAAAACTGTGAATACACCAAGGAAATTAAAAGAATGTATAGTTCCAGAAAACGTCTGGCTGTTATTGAGCATTGAATTTAGTGTTTATTAAACTTGGGATGGAGACTCTGGTGGTAGATTAAATTACATTTTTGTTTAACGGTAATAAACTTTTGTAGTATATGCGTCATTGTTCACTATGGAGGGCATGAAATGCAACACACCCATGATACATGCTCATATTTCTTATTATCAGTCCTTCTGAGGTTATCACAGATCCATATTGGTTTTGTTTTTATGAGATGTGGCAGTATGTAAACTTTTCTGTATGCAGAGTGCAGCTCTTTGAGTGATTAGGTAATGATGGAATCAAGCTGTTTGCTAACTGTGATAGTTTGCAATACTCTCAGTGCTCCACTGTCAGGAGCACACAGCTGAGCAGACGCCCGTGTTTTTAATTGTTTAACAATGTGAAGAGATTGTAACTTTGTAGGAGCGGTGTAGTTGTTTTTGTTGTCTAACTAGTCCAGTAATATTAAGAAGTATTGTTCGACTGATTACTCTAGACCCCGGGTCTTCAACCTTTTTTTTTTTTTTTTTTTTTTTTACTGTGAGCTGCTTTAAAACTAAAACTTCCAGGTTGTAAGCCTCTGTAAAATTTGCAGTTGCCAGGCAATGAAGGTAAAGTGGAGGGGGCAAGAGGAAGGGCTGGGGTGTTTGTTGTGGTACAAATGTTATGAGAAAGGGCCATGTGACCTTTACCTTTGACCTAAGCAGATCATCTTGAGTGACAGTGACTGTGCAAACTTTGGAGAAAATCCCTCAAAGCATAGCTGAAATATCACATCTAAAGCAAGAAATGTGCAGAAGCTCCCTGACCTTGAGCTTTGACCTAGGACTTCAATAATGTTACCCGATCATTCTGGGGCCAAGGTGAATAATATTTTTGCAAAGTTTGGTGGAAAGCCGTCAAAGCATTCTTGAGGTATCAAGTTCACAAGAGCCTGGACAGACATATAGACAAAAAACTCCAAAAAACACAATGCACTGTGCTCTGCTATCACTGGTTTGAAAAGCAATGGAGGTGGTTGTAGCATGCACATATATAAGATGCCAATGTTTCTATGTTGAGTGCAATCAGTATAAAGCTTGCATCTACTGCTGATTCAAAGACAGGGTTTTTAAGTAGGCAGAAAAAGTTATGGATGTTCCAGTACCATTTTTTCCCTTAAATTCCAATACCAGAGTGTTGGGTACCAGCTGGTGCCGAGTACTGATCTGATACTGGTGTGAATTTTCTGAACCAACTGTGCTGTATTGGACTAGGAAATTATTTAGGCCCTACATTTGACTCAGAACATGGCTCAACAAATACAGCCATAATGTACAGCCTCTCTGTGGCACTGAAAGTTGTTTTTCTGCCGATTATTGTGGGTTTTAAAGCTAAATATTAAAATAATAACACAGGGGGCTGCATCACAGGCTCTCTCCTTCTTTCTCCATTATGCCCGATTCTGGCAGCCTGCCATTGGCTGACAAACCCTCACAAAGGGGAAACAATATGATGGTTAGCATTCAAGCTAGCAGTAATAAACAATCGAAAATAGATGAAATTTTTTTTAAAAGACACTCAATATTTGGTTTACTGGTGTGGATTTAATCTTCAAGTCTCGAAAAGTCACCCAAGTTCCAGCCTAGCAAGAAATGCTGCCCTAAAAGCATTCAAAGGCATAGATAGTGTCAATGGGACGGTACAACGGCTAGCTTTAAGAGAGAAAGAAAAGTATTAGTACGACAACGATGGTCTGGAAGGTTTTTCTACAAACACCTACAGATAATTGTCATGCAGCCACCATTCTTTGCTGCTGCAGGGACCTTTGGTTCTTCTTTGATGCTCAGTAAACAGTAGCTTATGCATGCAGTGTTTTCCAGCACGCTAACATTTAGCTTGGCTTAACAAAGTAAATAAAAAGTTAAAACAGTATCAGATCGGTGCATAAACACATGTACTCGCTGATACCAATACCTGCATTGTAAACCGTATCACCGTATTTCCACTACTGGCATCAGAACCAGAAAAAGTCACCAGAAGAACTTTTTTCAAGGTAAAATAGGACAGAAAATGTTGCCTCAGTGGGAATGTTACTCCGAAAGAAGTAACAAAAAAAAAAAAAAAAACATCAGTGTTGGCATCAACCATATTGCTATTTGAACAAAAAGGTATCATCCCCAATTTTAATATCTGCTGCATCTCCAAGGCTGGAGTGTATTCTGTTGTACAAATGTTTTAAGCAAGAGCAGACAAAGAGATCTGAGGACATTTACCTGTGGCATTTGACCTCCAAAATCTAATCAGTTTGTCCTCGAGTGACGGGGAAAAAAACTCAAAGCATTCTCGAGATGTTGCAATCACAAGCAAGGGATGTATATGAAACATATGACCTTGACCTTTGACCTCCAAGGTCTGTGAAGTGCAGCGACTTTGCAACACAACAATGTACATCAGCAATATCAGACATTATTTCAGTTTTACATTTATAGTCTCTATTTGTAGGGATGGACATTGAAAGTTCAGTAAGGACCTGATTCTATGTTGTACACCTGGGAAGAACATACACTCCTTACTCTGCCTCATTTACTCAGATCAGCACTTAAAAGACCTTTGAGTTTTGTAAAGACACTTTAGTTGAAAAAATAATCCATTGTTAAACTCCACCTTTAAAATGAGAGAGAAAAAAAAAGTTAATCAGCTCACTTATGGGTGCAGACAGAGCTAACATTATGATGCGTTCAAGGTCAGCTCCGTAAAAGTGATTATTAGGGGAATGTAAATATAAGGTCCTGATGTGCTCAGTTGTCACATCAAGAAAAAGCAAGTTTAGTTTCTGATGTGAAACTTAGATAAATACAAGATAAAGATTGTTTGTTATTCCAGCAATATGAAATAGATTTAACAAATAATCATGAACCCCATTAACTCAGCTTATACCACTCTGTTAAAATGCATTGTGGTTTGTCGTTCTACCAAACAACAGAAAATGACTGATACTGCTAGTGAAAAGGACTTGGATTGATAAGGGTATCAATTTTGATCTCCACCATCCTGCTGTTTGGTGAATGGCTTTGTTGCTAAGTGCCTCTTTTGCTGCACTGGCCCTCTTCATCACTTGGGTGAATAGAAATTGCTGTATTGCTTTCAGCCTGTATTCCCTGTAGGAAAGTTTCATGCAATGCTACCATGGACTTTAGTGTTGTAGCATTCTTTATCAGCTGCCATTAAATAAGTTGTGTCAGTGCATTCTTAGTCGTTTTGTCACCCCATTGTGACTCACAGTGAATTCTTCTCATATCAGGTATTCTCATCACCACCATTGCCTCCAAAGGAGAGCTGCAGAACTGGCCGGAGCTTCTGCCTAAACTCTGCCTGCTGCTGGATTCAGAGGACTACAACACATGTGAGGTAAGGATGACTGAAGGATGTTGGCAGGTTTTTATTTTCCTGCAGGGGGATGGAAGTATCTTGGTCATGTTGTACAGTGTACTGCTGCTGAGGAGGACAAAAAGATTTCCTAATGCAGCATATGTGCTTTTCACTGACAAAGACGACCTAAAAAATCTGTTTACATGCTAAATTAAATTCTGTAGTGATCATGAAAACAAGAGGAAACAATTCCTTACATCCATGTTTTTGCAACAAGAAAAGGTAAGACATGGCATTCAAAATCTGCATATATCCTGGTAAAACAAGTGTAGCATTAAAAATGTGTTCTGTATCATAACTTGATACTGGTGCATTGAAAAGTATTCTTAAGGTCTAAAAAGAAGCTAATATGAGCCTCTCCAACCAGCTTAATAAATAGATATAAATCAGTATGCATGCTGTATCCTTTTGGCTTTTCTGGGATCTGATGTTGATTTAAATAGTTGAATTGTTGAGAGCAGGCAGTTCAGTTGATTTCCAGACTATCATTTTTTTATTTGAAATTCCCATGCTGATCTTTATTGCACAATAAGCTCATAAGAAATCAGATTTTGTAACAGCTTTTGTGCTGCTGTGAGAGAGACAGAGAGGGATTATGTGTGCAGATTTGTGATCATATGTCATTCCACACTTGTGCTGTAAGTAAGCATGTCTGGGAACACACGGTGCTGCATGCCAGCTGGTTTATTTGTTTGTTTATTTGTTTATTTATTTACTTCTTGTGTGAAAAGGGGAGAGAGAGAGAGAGACAGAGAGAGAGGGAGAGCTAGGTCAGCCATAAAGCAGCAGCTGGACGGCGTCCTGCTGGCCAGATGAACTGAAGGCTGCTTCACAGCTGGAGAGGCAGCAAAACCCTCAGATTATTCAACGTGGAGTCAGTTATTCTCTCTATCCTTTTTGCCAAAACACCATTATGACCTCATTTTCTGACTCGGCTCATATCATCTCCGAGAATAGCTTTTATAACATGCAAATCAGCAAGAACATCAGTGTTACCCGGCCTTATACTGCTGGGTGTCTAAATGACAAATGATAAGAGAGTGTCAGTATTTTCTGCTACTTTTCAATACCACATGTTTTGAATGTAATGTTGTCAGCTTTTTTGATGCATGTGTTTGGATGAGATCTGATATTAAGGTGGTATTTTTGGCTCCTGGGGTTAGCCCAGCTTAGAAATGCTGCTTTAGAGGAAGGAGAAAAAAAAATGCAATTAAAAAAAAATTTAACTTATTGGAGAAAACACCTCAAAGTATTAAATATTTACTTGAAGTGGATCATTTAGATAAACCTGTATATAGTAAAATTATAATCATGTTAATTTCATCTGTAAAAATGCGTAAATCAAAAAGTCAGATGTTTACTAAGCAAAAACTTACAAAAAAAGCTCAGCCACTTCATCAGCTGGATCAGGGCTACGCTGCATTGCACAGCGCCATAGACACACTTCATGTGTGCAAGGTTGCTTTTCTTCGGTCTGAGCAAAACCGCACCGCTACAGAGCTTGGCCCAGTCGTTATAGGTGGAAATTACAGGTTACAGGTGCTTTAAGGCCTTCAGGAGTGCATAGTGGCAGAATGTTTTCACATTTCATCTAAAATTGCAGTTGCAATAAAATTTACCATGAACACGTGACTTTGATTTAATAATATGGTTGCAAATTCAAATTATTATTTTTTTTTCACATGAAGGAAAAATCTTTTGGAATTTTACTTTCCAAACCACTTTTAATAACAAAAGTAACTACCAAGTACTCAGTATTTAACATTAAAAAAGTAACCTCCTACTTTTACTTGAGTCGATTTATAAACAAGTAATCTTACCTCCACTTAAGTAATTTGTAATCAAAGTAACTGTTTTTTATGGGACAATTATCGGCCTGACTGATTATTGAGGCTAAAATTTGCCATTCTACCGAATATCGGTATCTGTTTTTTTTTTTTTTTAATTATTTTTCTTTATAGAAAATTGATGAAGTTAATTAACCAACTACTTTGCTTCCACTGCAAATGATGTCTTCCCCCTCTGGCTGTATTTTCATTTTTCAGTCTCACAGAATATCTTGTATACAACACAATCTGACTGGCTATATGTCACGAGTATTAGCCAATCAGCACTTGAGCCTGAATGTCACAGACACAGTGAGCCATTGGTATAACTTCCTGTCTCCCTGCTTCTACTGTGTTGCTTTGTGCAACACTGGAGAACACACTTTCTTATGCTAAAAGAGCTAGTGCTAAATTGTTTCATTGCATTTTCAGGTTTTTATCATGCAGTTTTACTTTTGCCATAATAAGTAAATATTGCACATCATAAAAAATGCATATTGGTTTCAAATATTGCTTCTCGGTCTTGTGAACTGCTAATCAATATTGGTTGACCCCTAGTACTTTTACTTGAGTGAAAGTTCAGTTAAACACAAGGGCTGTAAAGGCACTCATATTTAAACTGAAATATTTTGGTAGTTTAACAGAAGACTTGTGTGATGTCTCAAACTAAGGGAAACTGACTTTCTACAGACCTGCTTTTATTCTGAAAGATAGTAAGCAACTTCAGGTAGATTGAAGATTATGACATGAATTTAACCACAGAAATAGGAGCTTGCTATGGATTGAAAAGGAATTAGGAAGATGTTAAAAGGTAAATGTTTGATAACACAAGGTGCAGACGAAATTTGTCTTGTGGTTGATAAGATGTTAAGCAGCACTGTTGGACTTATTTTACATCAGTATGGCTGCAGGGAGATGCTGCAGTGGTTTAACAAAAGTGTGCTGAAAAAGGGCAATTAAGCTTGCCATTAATGGTGATTAACAAATGCATGCATGCATCATAAACTTACTTTATTGGGATTAATACATTCATGTGGGTAGTCCTAGTTTAGACCTGAAACTTCTTTCCTTAAAACAAAATTCAAAATTGAGAGCAACAGGATGAGAAAGAATAAAAACACCAAGCTCTGTTGGTTACACTCTGCTGATACATACATTACATACAGTATTTTCAATACTTAAATACTTTTCCATTCCATGATTTTGTCACCATGGTTTGGATTTTTACTATAATCCTATCTAAGTTTAAAATCTCAGTATCGTGATAGCCCTGGAAGCTTTCAGTGGATTGAGGATGGATCATAGATGCTGGCACCAGAATCACATGAAGCCTCATGTTGACTCCGTGGTCTTTATTATTCTGTCAGTTGCATGTGCCTATGACATCAGCCTGTATAGCAAAGGCAGATACATTTCATCATACTGCACACTCAAATTAAACAGCATGTTAAATCCAGTCATGCTGAAGGGCATGTGAAATGTATCCCCCTAGGATTACTCGTTACTGCTTCTCACAGCAGGAGTGATCATATGATTATTTTCTTCTTCACTCGCTGAAATGTGAAGGAAAAGTTGTGACAGAGATATGGCTCTCCCTGTAGCCCACCCCTCTCTGCCTCTCATAAAGCTCATTCAGAAGCTGAGATTTAGGTCAGCTATTTACTGCAGAGGATCTTGAAGTTCATGTGTGTACAAGGCTTAACAGCAAGCAGCCACCAAACTCCTCATAAGACGCGCTATGATTTTGTAAAGCAGCTTGAGAGGCTGGAAAAGCTTCTTAGTGCCTGATGTTGAAGATGGTAATGCTGGTGCTGGATGAAAAAAAACAAGTGTCTAATCTTTTGCAAAAGGTGTAACAAAACATCTTTAAAAACTTTTGTATTTTTGGCTGTTATTTTACAGATTATATTAACAAACACTCTGGCTTTTATCTGCATTGAATCTTTAAAAATACCTATTGGTTTTAGGTTTTTATTCTGCATGCTATGTTTGAAAACTTTCTGTTAATTTGTATAATAATTGTAAGGCATGGAAGGCATTTTGTGCTGTATAATAAAGTCTATAAAGTTATTTCCACCCTAGAAAAACTTGTTTCTGCATGTGAGATTGTGCTGCCAGAGGAAATGGACAGTGTTAGACCTCAGATTTTTAGAGCTTAAATCACATAAGGTTGTGATTTATTGGAAAGGAAAGCTCTTTCATGTGAGTTTTCTGCAGCTGCACCTGCAGCCTTGTGGCGTTTGTGTCAGGTGAAACATGGGACCGATTGTTGCGGCTCTCTTTGATCTGTGATGGCTTGCATTATAACTCCTTTGTGAATCATTTGGACCATTGCTCTTGTGTTTCAAATACATCAGCCAGACATGGCCATCAAACAGGCCAGGGGGTCTGGCACTTTGTAGTTCCTCGACCTCATTTCCATAATTTGTGCAGGATTGCAGTGAAGTTATATTGGTTCAGCATGTCGATCTAAAGGAAAAATATCTTTCCTTAGTACGGAAGTGAGTCAGAATCTGAACCATCTTCCTGAGACTCCTGTGTATGCCTGCACATTATAAGGAAAATAAGCAAAGTATATGATTCAGCTGAGTCAGACAAACAACATGGAAGTGGCAAGCCAAGAATCAGTCTGCTATTCAATGCTGTAATGAAAGGATTTCCCTTTATATGAGGAGTGCATGATATTGAATTTTTGCAGGTGTGGATGTTTATCAGTGCATATTAGTTGATACAAATATTGATTTGGATGTATAAATGTAGCTCAGACCCAAAACTTCAGCCCTTAGACACCTTAAAGTTTAAGAAATGATGATGAACAAATAAAAAGACTTCTGCTGGCACTGCCTGAAACTTATTCGCACATATGGCAAATATTTTTGAGCAGATTTTTCAGTTGAAAATACCGGCTGAAATTTCTGAAATATCTGCTGATATTAATGATTAACTTTGTAAGCTAATATCTACTGATACAAATATCATATCAATAAGGCTGGGCAGTAATAGATATGTAAAAATAGTATTGCTTTAATTATCATCACAAAAAGGTGTTATGTAGTCTGTGCATTTTAATATAAATGCCTTAAGAGTGTGTGTCTGTTTCCAGCAGCAGCACCGTAATCTTTGACTGAAGCGTGATAACAGAACTCCTGTAAATGATGCAGACCTCAAGAAAAGAACCTGTCAAAGAAGGACCTACAATTTAGATGTGCTCACAGCTGCCCTGGTCTACTCGAAGGTCAAACTGTGAAACATACACTGCTGGATCTAATGTGGGTAATGCAAGTTTGGGAAATACTTTCATTTTTCTTTCTGGGTTGAACCAGTGATGAGAAATTGTGAGGTTTGTTGTCATTGAGCATACATGCTGTGTGCTGCAGCAGCAAAATCAGGCACAATTAAAACCATCAATGTTTTTTCAAATGTTTAAACTTAAATTGACCCTTAATAGGTGCTTGCTGGTTATCTGGGACTCTAAAGTGGTCTGTCTGTATCACACAAACATTACTTCACATTCCCAGATCCTGTCTGATCATAATTTGGGAATATTATTTCTCAAATAACCTGTATAGACTACAGGTACATCTCAGAAAATTAGAATATCATGAAAAACTTCAATATTTTTTGTCACTCATTTCAGAAAGTGAAACCCATATATTATATAGACTCATTACACATAGAGTGAAATATTTCAAGCCTTTATTTCTTGAAATGTTGATGATTATGGCTTACAGATAATGAAAACCCAAAATTCAGTGTCTCAGAAAATTAGAATATTGCATAAGATCGATTAAAAAAGGATATTTTCAACAGAAATGTCAGGCTTCTGAAAAATATGTTCATTTTGATGAACTCAATACTTGGTTGGGCCTCCTTTTGCATGAATTACTGCATCAATGCGGCGTGGCATGGAGGCGATCAGCCTGTGGTACTGCTCAGGTGTAATGGAAGCCCAGGTTGCTTTGATAGCGGCCTTCAGGTCATCTGCATTGTTGGGTCTGATATCTCTCATCTTCCTCTTGACAATACCCCATAGATACTCTATGGGGTTCAGGTCAGGCCAGTGTGCTGGCCAGTCAAGCACAGTAACACCATGGTCATTGAACCAGCTTTTGGTACCTTTGGCAGTCTGGGCAAGTCCTGCTGGAAAATGAAGTCAGCATCTCCATAAAGCTTGTCAGCAGAAGGAAGCATGAAGTGCTGGGGCCTTGATTTCCAAATGACATGCAAAATGTACTTTCACCTGCAAAGAGGACTTTGGACCACTGAGGAACAGTCCAGTTCTTTTTCTCCACAGCCCAGGGAAGACACTTCTGACGTTGTCTCTGGTTCAGGAGTGGCTGACAGGAGGAATGCCACATTTGTAGCCCATGTCTAGGATTCGTCTGTGCGTAGTGGCTCTTGATGTGCTGACTCCAGCCTCAGTCCACTCCTTGTGAAGCTCCCCAAATTCTTGAATGGATTTTGCTTGACAATCCTCTCAAGGCTGCGGTTATCCCTTTTGCTGATGCACCTTTTCCTACCACACTTTTTCCTTCCACTCAACTTTCTATGAATACGCTTGGATACAGCACTCTGTGAACAAGCAACTTCTTTAGCAATGACCTTTTGTGGTTTACCCTCCTTGTGGAGGGTGGAAATGACTGTCCTCTGGACATCTGTCAAGTCTGCAGTCTTCCCCATGATTGTGTAGCTACTGACCCAGACTGAGAGACCATTTAAAGGCTCAGGGAACCTTTGCAGGTGTTTTGAGTGAATTAGCTTCTAAGACACTGAATTTTGGGTTTTCATTATCTGTAAGCCATAATCATCAACATTTCAAGAAATAAAGGCTTGAAATATTTCACTCTATGTGTAATGAGTCTATATAATATATGTGTTTCACTTTCTGAAATGAGTGAAAAAAAATATTGAAGTTTTTCATGATATTCTAATTTTTTGAGACGTACCTGTAATCTATAGTGGCTTCAGCTGCTAATTTAAAAGTTACCACACCTTCCGACTTGCTTATGGTTAATCTTCCTAGATGTTTGCTGCTGTGTTGTAACATTAGCTCACCTTGACTGAAGAGAAAATTTGCATTTGTTTGCATTTATTAGTCTACATGTGTGCAAAAGCCTTTAGCTGCTTTTGACAGCAGACAGAGACATCCATGACATGCTGTAGAAATGTATGAAGATGTAGACTGTTACCAGAAACCCTTAAACAACAGATACCATTACCTATGGCTGTATTTTGATCCCTATTTTGGGAGTATTTGGTGTAAAGTTTCTGAGCTGTATGCACTTTGTAATTGAAGCGATGACAAACATGTGAATACATGTTGGTCTGCCTGTCTCCTGTGTATCTGTGCAAAATGATGCTCATTGGGTAAATTTGTCTCTCACTGAGCTTATGCCTGCAGCAACCATGTAAACCAGAAGGTTTCAATCATATATGTGCTATCTTAAAAGGATTGTGACATTTCCTTCTCTTTGAATTACCATTTTCATGGTTTCCTGTCCATAAAACAGTGTAAATGCATTTCTTTAAACAGAAAACCATCTACATCAGTTCTTTGGCTTGCTAACATCAGGATTTGCAGCAGTAGTAGAAATAGTCCCCTGTGCACCACACTGTATCCCTCTCTACACGCACTATAAAAAGACACGAGCAGGTGTGTTGGATGCCAAGTATAATGTTAGTGGATAGCTTTATATAGATTTTGCCTGAGAGCAGTTTTACTGTTCTGATAGATAGCTGTTGGAAAGTGCTTGTGAGGGTCAAGTTCAGGTCAAATAATCATGTCTGAAACTGCTTTGTCACCTCGCTGATCTTTTGTAGAGAGACATTATTCAAGCTCCAGCAGCAGGAGTGGGTACAGTTGGATAAATACGCTCTCCTCTCCCTTCTCCTCGGCTCGCTGTCGTCTGCATGACTTACATTCTCAAGTTTAATGTCCTCCACAGCACGACTTGAAGGGAGGATTACACTTCAGATGCTTCAGCGTCACTGGAATGCTCCAAGGCCACGCCCATTGCTGTGCCCTTCTCTGTTCAGACACAGACACGCCACAGCAGGAGAGGTCTGATGTTTGGCTTTAGGCACTTCCATGTGAAGTAGATTATAACAGAGCTAATATTTAAGTGTTTACAGAGCTTGAATCTAATGCTGCATGATTCATTCATTTATAAGGAGGAAAACTGTAGGGTAACTAGGCCAAATCATACCATTTAATATGGTGCGATATGATGCATGGCCCACAATAATGATGATGCAGTGATATAGTGATTCCATGCTTATTTATTCATTGCATGACAAATGAATACAGTAATAATAAATCACTATAAGAAAGAATGTAAAATGTCCCTTAAACAGTGAATTGGATGCCAGCTTCTTCTCCATCATGCATATTTTCACTACTGTGTATCAGTGACAAGATGCAAAAAGTTGAATTTTTAAATGTTTAATATTAGAATTTTTTTAAACAAATCTATATTCCATGTTTGTTGTTGAGCACATATATCACCTCAAAAGTTTCCATCAGTTTTTAAAGCTGGAGAAATCCTTAATTTTTATTGGTTCTTTGCTGATGACATCACACAGAAGCAGAGAGCTCCACTTGGGGGGCAAGAGGAGATTTCTGCATACAGTAATGCTACCAAAAAGGCCATGTTTTTAGCTGTTTAAACTATGCCATATATTCAGAAAAGTGCAAAAATAAAACATTCTTGCTTCTTAAAGGGATATTTCTGATTTTTTTTAAGTTGGGTTGTAAGAAACAGCTGATCGGATAGTGGCATAGGCGGAAGAACATGATAGCCGAACCTCGTACTACAAAATAGTGCCAAACAGCAGCTTTCTGGGGGAAAAATGAAATGCTACAAAATCGCTTGATAAAGCAAACAGTTGAACCAGCATTGTTTTTTGGCCAATTTTTACCTTGAACATGCTAAATTACGCTGGGAAATTATACCTATGAATGGAGCTATATAGCCTAGCTTCTCAAAGTGATTCCTTATTAAAGGTGGAATGCAAACTAAAATCTCTGGAGGCTAATAGCACTACCATCACCAAATACCTCATACAACCCAACTTCAAATAATCCAAAGTATCCCTTTAAACTTCTATTGTCCCAAAAGTAGTGAAATATTCAGGCAAAAATAAAAAGTCTCCACAAACTCGAGGTGAAATTGCAGCAGGCAGAAATTTAAAAATTAAACAATCAGGCTAAAGCCTGGATAAGTTACACAACACTTATGTATGGCCTGTTTTCACAAAACAGTCTGGTTTGGTTCAGCAGGGTTTTGCCATGGTTTAGCACTGTAAACTCTGATCAACTGATGTCTGTCCAGTCTTGCTCATTGTGACGGGAAATCTTTCTCTTTTAAGAGATCCAGATCTTTTGGCTCAGTTTGGTAGAGCTTGTTGTTTGGAGCCAGATGGCTCTTCATTTGGTTTTGCTTTTTAAATGTGGATTGTAAAACAAAAAAAATGGAGGAAAGGAAACTGGCACTCAAACAGAGCTAGCTACTGCAGCTAACATAAAAGAGTTGTTTTGTAGCAGGGCCTCGTTTGTGAACCACACATCATTACTTGGTCTCTTACCCCACAAAGTTTTAGGTCTGAACTACATCTAAATATCACTATCAACATTGAAAGCAGCTTAAATAAATTTGTAAATGCTGGTTTGACTCGGTGAGTAGAGCAGGCATCCATGTGTGGAGGCTGTAGTCCTCCTAAATGCACAGGTCCCAGGATCCATTCCATGTCTTGGCACTGTTTGGTGAATTTCTTTCCCCCACTCTCACTCCTTGTGTTTCCTGTCTCTCTACAGCTAACCTATCTAAATAAAGGCAAGAAAGGCCAAAAATAATCATTAAAACAATATGTAAATTTTGGCAACTCAGGCAAAAGTGTCAATATATGTTGATAAACCTGTTCAAATGCTATCAAAATTTCCCAGACTTCCCAGATATATTATTTGTGTACCTTACAATCCATTGTATTTATAAAACAGTGATTTTAAATGGGAAAATGCAGAAGATCCTCACTTTTTTGAGATGATGCAGCATTTTTTTGTTTTTCTGCCTGAAATATGAGCAAACAAAATCATGTCTAATTTATTTGACACCAGAAAGCTCATAAATTTATCATTTTCTCTTAAATTCCTCCATAATTACACAAACAGCTGAAATCAGAGCCAAATCTGGGATAATTCATGTTCAATGTTCATCTCATCTGAATCTGTTTCTTTTGTTTCAAAGATTCACCAGCAGAGAGCCTCATAGCTGAAGTGTCTTTAAATGCCTTTTTCAGTGCTCGTATGTTGATATTCCTCCCTTTCCTCGTTCGTTTTTACCTCTAAGGTAAAACAGTTTGTGTTTTAATAATGAAACTGACTTTCCTAACCTTGGCGGTTCTTTGTCTCCTCCTGTTTCTGACCTTGACACTGTCTCATCCCTCTCCCTCCTCTTCTTCCTCCTCGCCTTATTTCCCCCCCTCTGGCTTTACCATATTTTTCTGAGACCGTTCTCTATCCGTCATCTCAGAGGAATGCCTACACGGGAACGGTTTCCATGGTAATGGGTTTCAGACAGCGTCCATGTCAGTGCTGTAGTAATCTGCTTCCCAGACTGCGTTTTTTTTTCTTCTTTTTTTTTTTGTGAGAGACAGCGAAGTCTGCAGCGTATTGTGAAGATGCATACTAACCATCACTAGAGCAGCCAGTACTAAGACACCGTGTGTTTGTCTGAGTGTCTGCGTGCCAAACGTTTGAAGGTTATTGGAGCAGAAGTGGATGAATCTCATTGTAGATCATGGATGAACACGATTCTGAGAGCTCACACAAAACGGGAGCAAGGTCTTCTAGAAAGCCATCTTTATTTATTTACATAGATGTGTTTCATTAAAAAAATAAACCAACAGAAGCTGGATCTGTTCTTCCTCCTTATCCTTGCCATGGAAACGGAACCCCCTCAGGTTGGATGGGGCCAGATGTGCAAAAAGAGCAGTTCCCTTACAAGTCTAAAAATACCTTTTTCTGCATTTTCTGCCTTGGTTATTAATCTTTCTTGGTGCCAGTTTTAGCGAGTAACTCATATAACCCTTGAAGATGAATGACCTGACACCACCGTCTCTAGCTGTACAACTTTTAAACCAAAATGCCTCCAAAATCTGCGCTGATGTTGTTGTTCCAGGTAGAGTTTAAGCTGACTGCGCCTCCTCTTTGATGCCATGCCCCTTCTGCTCACCAAAACACATTTAACTCTACGCTAAAACATCAAAGATCCCTAGGGTGGGTACAGTTGACATCAGAAGAGAGATTTTGTGGGTTTGAGGCAGACACTAAGGGTTATTAAAAGTTCAGTGACTCTAGTATTAGTGTACACCATGTTTTCAGCATTTTTCCTCTTCTCTTATAATCCAAATTGCACAGCACAGTAGAGACTAATTCATCAGCGGTGTTATTACTAATGGCATAATACTGTGTATTGTTGCATTAGATAACTTATTTCAATTAAACTCGTGAAAAAATGAACACTAGGCATAAATCTAAGCTATAAAAGCTAACTTTAGACACAAAAACTGTCTTTTAGATGAAATTATTTCACATATTTTTGAATGTATGTTGTTTGACCCATGTCCTATCTGTTAACATGGATCAAGTAGCGCTTTTAACCTGCAGCCAGTTATGTTAGTTTTCAATTTTGTTGCCATCCATGTATTTATATAGTCTATGATTGCAGCAAGTGCTGTGTACAATACCTTGCAATTTTGTAATTATCGCTAGGTGAGCTATGACACTAAACAAAATGGAAAAGTTTGAATTTTACCATAACAACAATTTACAGAGAGTTGTGTATTTTTTAAAAATGGAATTATGCAATGCTTTTCACTCATAGCATGCATGCATTTTACATGCTCTCATGCTTAGCTAGGTGTGAGCCTCTAGGGCTGAACCATTTTGCAAAATTTTCCAATCCCCCCCCCCCCCCCCCCAAGTTTGCAATTGCGATATGATATGCAATTGTTTTTTTAGTTCCTGATATTACATTTTTTTGCAACAAACACAAGCAATAAATAGTTCTATATTACAACCAACACAATATTAGATAAAACTAGGGCTGAACAATTCTGAAAAATATCTAATTGTGATGATATTGACTTATATTGCAAATTGTATAGGAATTGTCGTATTGATGGGAGTCATAATTTTTATGTAATTCTCTTATTGAGTAAGAAAAATGTACAAAAAAGTAGGATTTTTGTTGACTATTCTAAAAAACTGCCACTTGAATGATTGCCGGACATGTAATTTAAAACATCTCTGCTGCAAAAAAAGTTTTAAAATAGTGTTTTTACACAAATTTCAGGTACAAAACATATTGCACCTTCTGCGATTTGAAAATTTCACCAGGCCATATTGCGATTTAATCTAATTTTCGATCAGCCCTATTAGCTTCCTCAAAGTAATTGTTGTAAATGTAAAAACATCCTGATTTAACTTGAATCAAAACAAAAATGTGGCCAATAGCCTCATAGTCAAAGCTAATATAAGGTACTTTCATAAGAACTTCCTGTGCATTTTCACAGTCATTTCTTTGCAGATGCCACACAGCCGTCGAAAACTCCCTTTGGGGGGCAAATAGTGATTTCTGCATAGTTTTGCATTTCTGAACCAGTGTAATGTAAGTAATAATTAAATTATGAGTGTGAAATGTAAATGGTAATTGCCTTCATTAAAGCCTATAGAAACTATGTATCTATTTGGAATGACTTCCTGTTTTTTTTCACAGCATCACAGCATGAAGAGATACTGCAGTGTCATGTTTTCTGTCTTTCAACCCTAATTGTAACAGAATTACATCATTAAATTATAAAACTATAGCATTTTTTATTTGTTCCTAATATGGAATAGTAATCCGATATTCTCATTAAAATGTTTGTGTTTAAGCTTCACACATATATATACTTTATATTTTCCTTGTAAAGTCATATGTGAAATGAGATATTTGCTCTTTCTGCTGCTTTGCACTGAATGCTTTATTTTGGTCTTTTTCCAAATAATAAGCCGTCTGGATGTGTTTGAGTGCAGCATCCTCAGGGGTAGGATGTGCTGCTCAGAGCTGTTTCTATGTCTAGACAGCCTTAATCCACTGGGCAGTATGATCAGCCAAATGAAAATCCTCAATGTTGTTTTTAATTCTAATTCTTCTTTGAATTTTCTCTGCCTCACTCCTGCCAATCAAATGTGAAGCTCTTGAATCCCTGCTGTAAAAAGCTGGAGCCAGTGCAGAGCTTGTATATGAGAAGGTCTTGATTTTTTTGTCCTGCTGCATCTTGTCTGGTTTAAACATTGAAATGATGCACATTTTATCACTTAGCCAAAGTAACTTAATAGTTATTTTGTTTGTTACATGGTTATCATGGTTACTTCTCATTAATTACCTGTTATATTTTGAATGGCTAAAGTTGTAATTTTTTATCTTCTGTTGTGTTCTTGTCCTTCAGGGAGCGTTTGGAGCCCTACAGAAGATCTGCGAGGACTCTGCAGAGATCCTGGACAGCGACATGCTGGATCGACCTCTCAACATCATGATCCCCAAGTTCTTACAGTTCTTCAAACACAGCAGCCCCAAGATCAGGTACCAAGTTCTCTTCCTTTACTCTTTTAGATTATGCTTACCTTAAATTCCTGAATCATATCAAGATTTTTGATGCATTGCTAGTGCTCTTGAGCACTAATTGTTATATAAGCTTTAATATCTGTCTGCAGAAACCTACAGTGACAAACAGGTCATTTACATTACAGCCCCTCCTCCCCTCTCTATAATTTAAGCATTTCTATCTGGAACATGCCCTCACTCATAAAATAATCATAGACTAGTCTGTATGCTCAGTATATAACATGTATAGTGGATTTGAATCAGAGTCAGGGTGGGTTAACGGTGTAGACCTGGGCCCTTATTTAAGTAGACCACCTTAAAGGTTCATTTGATCAATGTGTACACAAGTCTATCAGAGTCTGCTTTAAGTACCGTGTCCTTATTAAAAGCAAGCATCACATATGATGCATTGTGCAGCACTGCACAATCGCTGTCCACACTACATCTGTAAAAAATTTAATTCTCTGTGCGGTAGGTTTTGGGTTTCACATCGAACATGAGCGATAGGAAAATAGGAAAGGAGGGACGGTATAAACAAGAGTCACATAAGCTAGTTTCTTTTTATTATCATTGTCATTAGCTGTGAATGTTTAAATTAGTGAAATGTATACATTTAACATTAAGCAAGCTGTTATTCTGAAGAAATCTAGACTGTACTCTCTGTAAAAATGTCTTTGTGTTGTGTATCTGTAATTTGTTGAGCTGTGTTTTGTGTTATGCTTGTATTTGTTGTTTTGACTGTTATTAAAATATAAATTTAAAAAAAGAAAACGGGCAGGGGTTGGAACATATTGCTCTGTCAGACTCTCAGGATACTACAGTAGGAATCAATGTAATGTGGCTGATTTGTCGCTGTTGCATGCTCCTGTCGCGTGCAGTTGTGAGATGCTGTCAGGTGTGATTCATGTACAGGAGCATAGTCCACAAGAGATGTGAACACAGCTCTGTTTGTCAGCGAGTAGACTTGTAAAGGAAATTCTGAAAGCCTGTTATCTCTTTAAAAACTTCTTGTATCCTTGCATCACATGCACATTTTATAGATAGATATGGAAGCTGGAAGAGGGTTGTCGTTGGCCTTCTAAAAAATGATAAAATCATCCATAGCAGCTTGCATGATGACTTTATTTTCCAGAAGGAGCATAGATAAATTTAGATGCAAGTGGCTGCCATGGCTGCTTCTTCTTTTTTCTTCTCCTTGGTGGATTTGCAGACTATCTGATTACTGCAACCCCAGTCTGTGTGGGCGCAAAACTGTCCCCGAGCACAGAATTAAGTAACTAATGTGAGCAGACCACCAAAGAGGGGGGAGAAATTATGTTCCAGCGCTGCATTACCTAATGATAATACACCCTGAACCCTTTTTCCAGACTACTGGGACATGTATCACATGTTGCTCACAGCTGCCTCAGTTTTCCAGACTATTTCCTGATGGGTTTATACATCAAGTTCTTCCAATTTCACAAGGAGGCTGTCAGGAAAAAGCCCTGAGAAAACTGGGATAAAAAGTTTGCTAGTTTGTGCTCAAACATGCAGCTCAGCTCAAAAAATTCAGGGAATTTTCAGTATGTGGAGCATGTGTGAAAAGGCTGTAAGAGTCACAGAATTGCATTGCTAAAGTCTGAGTTTTTCATTATGCAGGGGTGTTCACAAAAGACTCCAGTTTGTCACGTTTGCCTGTGAAATCACTTAAGACAGTGCTTGCATTTATAGCCTGTGGCATGTGAGAACAACATACTTGTGGATGTTAAGTTGTGGTTATTGTGTTTCAGATCTCATGCCATTGCCTGCGTCAATCAGTTCATCATCAGCAGGACTCAGGCTCTCATGCTGCACATTGACCCCTTCATCGAGGCAAGTCTAAACTTCCACTGACATAAAACGACTCAGACACGTGTAATGTCAGGAGGTTAGTCTGTCAGAGCAGTAACTAGCTTTACTGAGGTGAGAGATAATGACCTGAGGAGGGTTTTTCTTAATAAAGACAGACAGTCTGTTGACGGTTTACCTCACAGCTTTTCTTTATCTGGCCACTTAGTCACTCCGCTTGGACAATTGGATGAACTTCAAATGCTGAAGTACCGTTTAGGTTTTACTCTTGGTTTCCAGCCTTATGTCTCATTCTTAGATCAGTTTAATGAATCTTAATCTGTTGTTTTTAATTCCTAAATATTTTTGGGAATTAATATTTTTTAACACCTTTGTAAAGGTTTGCACTTAGTCAGGCCTGTCTGACAGTGAGGGGACAACTGGGTCAGTAGGGCCGGGAAATTAATCGAAAATTAGATTAAATCACAATTTTCAAATTGCAGAAGGTGCAATATTTTTTTAATCTGAAATTTGTGTCAAAATACCATTTAAATTTTTTTTTTTTTTTGCAGCAAAGATGTTATGCATTACGTATCATGCAATCATTAAAGTGGATTTTTTAGAATAGTCTACAAAGATCCTACTTTCTTAATTTTTGTACTTTTTTCTTATTAGATATGAGAATGACATAACATTTATCACTCCCTTCAATGCAACAATTCATATCCAATTTGCAATATGGGTCAAAATCATCACAGTTAAATTTTTTTCAAAACTGTTTAGCCTTTATTTAATCTAATATTGTCCTGGTTGTATTATAAAATGATTCATTGCTTGTGTTTAATGGAAAATACACAGGATGAGGAAGTCAAGGAAGACTTTCATATAAAATTGCAATCAAAATGTTGGAGAAGAAAACTGCAATAACATTATTTTACCAAATTGTTCAGCCATAGTCCAGAGTTGGACCGTCTGACTCCTTCCTCTCTTCTCTCTAGAACCTGTTTGCTCTGGCGACAGACGAGGAACCAGAGGTGAGGAAGAACGTGTGCAGAGCTCTCGTCATGCTGCTGGAAGTTCGCCTGGATCGTCTGCTGCCGCACATGCACAACATCATAGAGGTAAGAGAGTTTGGGGGGGGGGACAGAAATGTGTTTGTTGGATAATTCTGATGATTCTCTGAGTTTATGAACAACTTCTTCAAAAATCAGAATTTCCTGCACTACAACAAACCAGGTATATATCTTGAACTTGGCAGCGCAGTAACAAAAATAAATAATACAGTCAGTGGTTTTAATGTAATTATTTAATCTTCCTTTGGGTTTAAATCTGTATTAATGCTTTTAAAGACACATCTTCAGTTGGCACAACAAGTTTTGTGTGAAGTATCACGGACAAGAAAAGAAAAAATGAGACAAACTCTGTTTTGTCTGGCCTACTTCAATATTATTATTTCCTCAAAGGAAATTAGATCTGCAGCAGACATCCAGACACAACAGAAATATAAAAGGCATTGCTGGAGATATAAAAACAGATGTACAGAAAATCCAGAGCTTAAAAACACAGATAATGGTTCAGCTCAGTGGGAAGAGGAGTTGAACCAGATATATATGCTTTAGTTGTTGCACTGGTCCGAGGTTTGACTCCTAATCCTGATGCTTTTTTGGTGCTTGTATTTCCTCTCTCTCTCTCTCCTTATATTCCCTGTCTCTCTTAAGCTATACACTGAAAAATCAAGACCAAAAAGCCCCCAAAATAATCCTAAGAACAAGATACTCCCACCACTCTGAGTCAGAGGCTGAAACAGTTTAAAAACGGCACAGTAGAGAAGTGTAAGGACATAGTTTTTTAAAAGACTCTTGGATGACTCCCTATGGATGGACTAAGGTACTTTTCAATAATTTGATACCTTCTCAATTCCATGTGTAAACACTATGCGGGTTGAGTGGTACCTATTTTTTAATACCGTTAAACCTTCTCAAATGGTACAGCATTACCGCCATGAGTTTAAAAGCCTCATAATGTAAGAAGCAGCTGGATCAAGCACTTGCCAGCATGCAGGCAAACTCATAATAGGCTACTGGTTCATGCCACGTTGTTTACAATTGGCTGATGTTTGTCAACAACCCGATATTGGCCAATACCAATGTAAAAGCCAAGCATCTCCCTGGGACAGAGCAGTGCAAAAGTGAAATAAATGCACTGAATTTTTTTTTACAAAAGTATTGGACTTGTAAACAACAAAATGATAGAATGTGTCTTCATTTCCCCTCAGTACATGCTGCAGAGGACTCAGGACCAGGATGAGAATGTGGCCTTGGAGGCCTGCGAGTTCTGGCTCACTCTGGCGGAGCAGCCGGTGTGTAAGGAAGTGCTGTGTGGACACCTCTCCCAGTAAGAGCCCTCTCACACAAACACACGTGCATACAGTACACTGAAAGGCACCTCAGCTCTAATATTACAAGCTGTTGATTCATAGCAACCTTGGCCATGACTTGTTGAAGACCTTGTACTTTAGGACGATATTCTTCTCCCTCACCTCAGGACGTCTGATTAAGAACCGTGGCTGCTGACCTCAGCTGTAACATCTGTCACCAAACTGTCACATTACACTGCACCCACAGCAGGAATCACATGAGTGATGGCTGCAGGGCTTCAACCTCTCCTTGCCCTTTGTTCTCATCATTCTTCCTCTGGCTTCCTCTGCAGGCTCACTCCGGTGCTCGTCAACGGGATGAAGTACTCTGAGATTGACATTATCCTGCTCAAGGTCAGTTTATATAGCTTAATATTTGTACTTCAGGGTAAGGGGACAAATTGGCCCATGACTCAGGCTGACATGTGGTTCGATTAAGTGGTTTATGTTACTTTTTTTGTGTGCTTACATGACCCATACACATCCTGGAAACCAAAATCCGTAAAAGTTTTCTAACCATTGAATTGAAGGTTCAAGAGCACAGCACAAAAAATATTGTTTTAATTTTTTACAAGAAAAAATAAAGTGAACTTGCTTGTTAAAATGTGAAACCTGACAATCGACCAATGGGCAAGACGTTTAATTATAAATGCTCTCATCCCTGTTTCCGACTCTATCCACTATCCTCCTCTATCAAATAAAGGCACAAAAATGCCCAAAATAAACCTTAAAAAAATCACTTCTTGTGTATTTTAGACCATACCCATATTGGACTCTTTGTGTTGTCATGATGCATATGTAGAATGGTTTTCATGCATGTAGTTCTTACACAGTCCCTTGCCATGGAGCTACAGTGCCTGTAGAAAAATATTCACTCCCTCGGATATTGTGCATACAACAACTGTTGCCAGGGTTTTTTACCAGCCAAAGATTTATGATAGTGTGGCAAAGAGAACGCCACTGTTGAAGAAAACTCAGATTCAATCTGGACTAGAGTTCTCCAAAAGGCATGTGGAAGACTCTATGGTCAAGAGGTGGTAAGTCCATTGGTTTGATGAGACCAAAGAGATGCTTTTTGGCCATCAGACAAGATGCACAATCACAGCACATCACCATAAACACCATCCCCACTGTGAAGCAGGATGGTGGCAGCATCGTCCTGTGGGGGTGCTTCTCAGCAGCCAATCCTGGAAGGCTTGTAAAGGTAGAGAGTAAAACTAATGTGGCAAAATCATGGAGGACAATCTTGTTAAGTCAGCAAGAAAACTACAGCTTGGGAGAAGATTTATTTTCCAGTAAGACAATGACCTAAAGCTGGAGTTGGAGCTTGAGCAGATTTGCAAAAGAAAAATAGAGTAAAACTACAGGGAAGGTGCATTTAAAGCTCCCAAATTAGCATTTGAAGAGCCAAGAAAACAATAAGATCTTACATTCCTATAGGACTAACCTTATAACACACCTAATAATTTGCAGATGGCAGGGCTTCTGATTATGACACGTAAATATAAAAAATTCAACATGTTCATTGTCACATTCAGCATTTCTGTGAGTAGAGTCAGCTAGATGTTAATCAGATGTGATCAGCCCACAGTCTGGAGACTTTGCTTAAAAACTGGATGGATTGGGCAGATTCTGTCATGGTCTATCATCAGGCAGTTCTGTCTTGCATAGCTTCAGGCTGAAACATTTGTGCCCAGTCTCTTAATGAACCAGTCAGCGTCAGTCGAGCAGAGCAGGGTGGTAGCTACAACTGTGGGTTAGCTGAAGAGATGGAAAGCCTTTTAACAATGGCGGCTGGTGAAGAGATTAGCAGAGATGCAGCTATAGCAGAAGTTTTATCAGAACTGGACCACATTTCTTTTTTTGTTTGTAAAGATACTTTTTGCCTTTAAAAAAGAGAGGACAGTTATAGGGTTGGAAACAGAGATGAGAGAGCGAAGCTGGGACATGTGGGAAAGGAGCTGCAGGCTGGAACTGAACCCAGGCATGGAGCACAGCCTAACTTCTAGGCCATCTTGCCCCAGAATTGGACAACATTTCTAAAAGAAGAGTAAATAACCACACTGAAAGCTCTTCTTGGTGGAGAAAAGTTTGTTTTTGGCAAGAGTTGCATTTACCAACTGGCTCCACTGATAGTGAAGAATAATAACGGCTGCATGTCAACCTCATGTTATGTATTTTAGTCCTTAGTGGCTATGCAGGCTTACTAAATCCGGCTTTGTTGCTCTGATTGGCCCATGATAGATGTGACAGACAGAATATTTGTCCAGTAACCCTTCAGGATTTTTCAGAAAAGTTCTGCCTGACCCAAACATCATCCATATGGTGTTGCCCAGATGGATAGAAGTATTTCCAATGCAGTGGATATATGAAACAGTCTTTCTAGCACATCAGGTTATCTCATGCATCCTTGATCCTTGATAAGGTTGTTAAATTTTATAAATATGAATAAAACATTTTAAAGCGATAAAATCTCAGTGAATTTTATTATTGATTGTATTGATTAACACAGAAGCTTAATGAAAAATTCAGCTCTTCCATCATATATTCAACCAAAAGCTGCCCTAAGCCACAAAGAGAGCACACCGCCTAAATTGCACAACTGTTATCTCACTGATTTGCCATCAGGGTGACATTGAGGAAGATGAAGCCATCCCTGACAACGAGCAAGACATCAGACCACGCTTCCATCGCTCCCGTACAGTCGCCCAGCAGCATGAAGGCGATGGGATAGAGGAAGATGATGATGATGATGATGAGCTGGACGATGTTGATGATACGATCTCAGACTGGAACCTGCGTGAGTTCAGTGCCTGTCTTCAGAGCTGTGCAGCCTCTGTTTTATTATAAAACCCTTCATTTCCTTCTTTTCTGACGTTCCAATCTCCAAACTAAGATCCAGGAAACAAAGTGTAGTGATGACTTGTCTTGTGTCTTTGTTTACTGTACCTGTCATGTCTGTATGATGTTTGTCTGCACACTCCTCTATGTGTCTGCATGTCTCTCTACTTCTCACCAAACATTAGGAAAGTGTTCCGCTGCAGCGTTGGACGTCTTGGCGAACGTGTTCAGGGACGATCTGTTGCTGCACATTCTGCCGCTCCTCAAAGAGCTGCTCTTCCATCCAGAGTGGGTGGTCAAGGAGTCTGGCATCCTGGTGCTGGGGGCGATTGCTGAAGGTGAGAGGATCAGACTGTTACTAGATTTTGGGCAGAGGGTGGAACATTATATTACAGGGTTGGTCACGGCAATAATGAAAGAATAAGCAGAACTAAGTATGAGGCATGTTGAGGAAAATACCTCCTAGAAATGACGCTGTTCTTATTGATCTCTCCAGGCTGCATGCAGGGTATGATCCCGTACCTACCTGAGCTCATCCCCCATCTTGTCCAGTGTCTGTCTGATAAGAAAGCTCTAGTGCGCTCCATCACCTGCTGGACACTGAGCCGCTATGCACACTGGGTTGTCAGCCAGCCTCCGGACACTTACCTGAAACCTCTGATGACGGAGCTGCTCAAACGTATTCTGGACAGCAACAAGCGCGTGCAGGAGGCTGCTTGCAGGTGAGCATGAAGCACTGAATTTACAGCATGTTGGTAGACTTGGTCTGAATTTTAATCTTTACTTGAGGCCCGAGTAGGCGGTATATCAAGATTTTGATACATATAGATATATTTTTAAAAAGATGTAAGGCAAGATGATATTGTTTCTATTGATATAGTTTATGTTGATTTAAAAAGAATAGATGCCAGGTTTACTGCTCTATAAAAAGATTGTTTACAGTACGAATGCTACAGTAAAATGCTTATTGACCACAACAGGCTGTATTAAAATATTTAGTCCGAATGGGGCATTATCTCTAGTTTAAATCTAGTTGCATTGGAATTATTAGTGGTAGGGCTGAACGATTTTAGGAAATAATGTAATTGCCATTTTTTTCCCCCATATTGCAATTGCGATTTGATATTCAAGTATTCCTTTACTTTCTTTTATTCCTAAACAAGGGCTGAACAATTCTTTAAAAGTGTCAAATTCTGATGATTTTGACTTGTATTGCAAATTGGATATGATTTGTTGCATTGAAGGTTTTTTTGTGATTCTTATATTTAATAAAAAAGTACAAAAATTAGGATTTTTTTGTAAGCAATTCTAAAAAAAAGGCACCCGAATGATTGCATGGTATGTCATGCATAACATCTCTGCCGCAAAAAAAAGGTTTAAAACTGGTATTTTGACACAATTTCGAGTCAAAGAAATTTTGCGATTTGAAAATTGCAGCAGGCCATGTTGCGATGTAATCTAATTTTCGATTATTTTCCCAGCCCTAATTAGTAGAGATTAAATAACTTTGAAACCTGTTTGACATGACAGTTACAAAAAAAGAGGCCCTAAATGCCCAGGTATTTTTTACTTTTAATCATCTATCAGTTGCATGAAGACTCCTACACACTCTTTGGATTGCAAAAAACTCAAGTGGGTAGAACTGCAAGGAGGAAGAGAAACCTTCATTCCTCACCAGTTTTACTTGCTATTTTTTCCAGATGTTCTGTCTTTGTTTGAGGTGCACGATTTTGGAATTCTAATATGCTGATATTTCAACTCTTTTAGGCCGTTTACATTTGTCAGTATGGATAATAAACACACAGTTAAACAGTTTTCGATATATAGTAAATAGTTTTGACTTTTACTTAAATCAAATCCAATTTTCTGAACCTTGGTAACTATGGCAACTATTTTCTATTTGCATAAAAAAACAGAGAGATCGATCTTGTGTTTTACCAAAGAATATATGATTTTTGGTCCAAACTGCTCTCTACTCTCTTCCCTTCTGCATTAAAATGTCTTAATATTGCACACCCCTTCTCCTCTGTATAATCTCTCAAACCACCAGTGCCTTTGCCACTCTGGAGGAGGAGGCGTGCACAGAGCTGGTGCCCTACCTGGCCTTCATCCTGGACACACTCGTGTTTGCTTTCAGCAAGTACCAGCACAAAAACCTGCTCATCCTGTACGACGCCATCGGGACACTCGCTGACTCAGTGGGGCATCATCTCAATAAACCGGTATGTGGAACAAAAGCATGGGCATTTCAGTGAGAATAAGATGATTATACCCTTTTTTCATCTAACTTTTGTAGTTTTTTAAAGATTCAAGCCCTGTTTCTGAAGCTCTGTAGATAAATGATTACACCCAGAAGGTGAAAACAAGCATTCATTAACCCCCCATGCTTGTTTTTATTTGTTTAAATGTAAGGATGAAGGCGTTTATGTCTGTATTAGTCACACTCACTCATTAGTTGCACACTGTGATTATAAAGACTAATTTAATGAATGTTGTTTTACAGGAGTACATCCAGATGTTGATGCCTCCGCTGATCCAGAAGTGGAACCAGTTAAAAGATGAGGACAAAGATCTCTTCCCTTTATTAGAAGTGAGTTTTCTTGTGGGAATTTTATATACAAGTCACTTGTGTCAGTCCTTGTTCTTATATAAACAGACCTCTGACTGTTTCTGACTCCTGTCTGCCTTCCTCAGTGTCTGTCTTCTGTAGCCACTGCCCTGCAGAGCGGCTTCCTGCCATACTGTGAGCCTGTGTACCAACGCTGTGTCAACCTGGTCCAGAAGACTCTAGCTCAGGCTATGGTGAGTAAAGAAACCTTGATTTTTAAAGATATATGCATTCTTTTTTAGTATGGTTTCTTCATGTGCAGAAGGGGAAACTCTGAGCTGCAGGATTGTCAAATTATAGAGGAGAAAACCACACAGTTAGGAGAAGGAGCAGAAAAAGGTCAACTTGGACATGATGCAAGAGCATCTGACAATTAACCTGACATCGAGATAGTTCAGGGAGTCCTCAGCCTTTTTCCTCACTTCTCTAGCTCCATCAGTCCCAGCCAGACCAGTACGAGGCCCCTGATAAAGACTTCATGATCGTGGCGTTGGATCTCCTCAGCGGTTTAGCAGAAGGTTTAGGAGGCACCATTGAGCAGCTGGTCGCTCGTAGCAACATCCTCACCCTCATGTACCAGTGCATGCAGGTGAGCAGCTCTTTAAGAGTTCAAAACGACACATATCTGATAAGCTGATAACATCACCACTGTTGTTCATGTTTTTGTTTTTTACTCCACACTTTCAGGACAAAATGCCAGAAGTGCGTCAGAGTTCTTTTGCTCTGCTGGGAGATCTGACCAAAGCTTGTTTCCAGCATGTCAAACCATGCATCGGTGCGTACTGTGAAGTCCACTCTTAAAAATTGTTCACAGTAAGATTTTCCTCAAATGATAAGCTGACTCTTTCTCCTCCCTGCAGCTGATTTTATGCCCATACTGGGTACAAATTTAAACCCAGAGTTAATATCAGTGTGCAACAATGCAACATGGGCGATTGGAGAGATATCTATACAGATGGGTGAGTGCTTTTCTTTCCAGAAATATCCACAATATGTCCCTGCTTACAATACAGTTAGATACCAAGGCCAGCTAGCTGCATTGTACTTTTATATGTTGGTCACCAGTTTTAAAGGTGTCATACTAATCCAAAATTATCAGCAGAGGTTAAAGTCAGAGGTCATAATATCCTAATGCTTGTAAGCAAACTCAAATAGTAATCTGAATAACCCTTTCCATTGAGCATTTTTATTTAGCACCAGGTTTTCTAAGTTAATCTCAGTCAGTCTGCATGTATGGAAGCCCTTTTTGGACATGCATTCATACATTTTATATAGTTTTCCATCATAATGAGCAATTCCTGGTTGTTTTCTTGGTATTTTGACATAATCATCTCTATGACAGTGAAAAGAATATTTATTTATGTGACAGACCACCAGATATTTATCCTGTTATCAGGAGATAACCAGCTTTGTTACCTGGTGTAAAAACCCTGTTGTAGCCATTTTATCTTGAGATACTGAAACAAGTTGAGCTCAAGTTAAGCATAAATATTTTAAAAAGAAGTATTGATAAGAGCAGTCAAACAACACTTCCTGCTCTCTCATGAGAGAGGTGTTAACTTACACAGAAAAAAAGTATTTTAGGATTGGCATTTCATGTTAAAAACTATGTATGTGATTTCAGTTTATGACGTGTGGTCACAAGATGGGTTCGTTTGTCCAGTTTGATAGAGAAAGTCTGACGAGACACTCATTCAGTATACACCTATAAATTTGTACTAAAAACCCAGCCTTTCCTGTTTACCTCCATTCATTAAAGGGGGATATTTTTGACTCAGAAAGGGACATCGATTGGGCATAAAACCCAAATGGCTCGAGTCGATTGATACATGTCTACTGAATATTGATTTGCATAAATAAAATGAATAGGGATGCATGATATTGGATTGTTTGCCGATATCCGATATGCTGATATTTATGGATTAATTTTAGCCGA
The DNA here is from genome assembly GCF_018320785.1 of Cheilinus undulatus. Lineage (NCBI taxonomy): Eukaryota > Metazoa > Chordata > Actinopteri > Labriformes > Labridae > Cheilinus > Cheilinus undulatus. The sequence continues at coordinate 6,599,574 of NC_054881.1, read as the reverse complement.
TACAAATATTGATACTGGTGTTCAATTATGTCTTTCAGACTTAAAACTTCAGTCCTTTTAATGCATTTTAATGTATATGGATGAATAAAGAAACGAACTTAAGTAATTAAAACAAACTTTGAAGTTTAAAAATTGAGAATGAAGAAGAAAACACCTCAACTGGTATAGATCTGTTGTTCTAGCCTAAAACTTTACAAACTTATTAGTACAAATAACATAAATTTACACTGGATATGTGCTGATATTCACAGCCAAATTATTGGTTTTAAATACTGGCAGAATTGTAATATCAGCCGATAGAGGTAATTGTCTTTTTTAGCTCATATCTGCCGATACCGGTGTTAGGCTTACAATATTGTGCTTCCCTAAAAATCTAAATTTTATTTTTGTCATGTATTCTATCGTATCTAGATAGGGTTTGAGAACTGATACATGCTTAATCATTTACAGCTGTTATTTATGTTTTTTTATGCCTGTCTTGCTCTTTAATCAAATCAACACTAAGTCATGAATTTAAAAATATTCAGGTATGGGATGGGTATAGAAAATATGATATGATAACACAACATACACTCCTCAACATGATAGGATAGGATACTCTATAACCATTAAGTATTTGGATCACCTCTAGTTTTCACTGTTTATTTTATGAGTGAATCTCAGTCCACAGATTTGTCTCTATCCTCTCTCTCTCCCCCCTACAGGGCCTGAGATGCAGCCGTACATTGCCATGGTGCTGCACCAGCTGGTGGAGATCATAAACAGGCCAAATACCCCAAAGACTCTTCTGGAAAACACAGGTACCACTCGGTGGCAGTGCTGAGCCAGCCAGCCAGCTCGCCCGCCCGCCACACACAGGGAGGTGCTCACACACTCAGGTCCACTCAGTCAGGATCCACCACATCCACCAGGATGCCTGTCCCACCCCGTTTTTAATCTCTATCCCAGAAACCCCTCCCAAGTCTGGAGCCTTACGGGTTTTCGCTGAAAGCATGTGAAGTATTTCTGCTGCTGATTTGCAGATTTGCAGTGTCAATAAACATAAAAGGAAACCCGGTGCACGCCGGGGTGTGAAATTCTTGAACGGAGCGAGCTGTGTAAGAGCCCAGGCTTGGGATTCACTAATGCAGAGTGAACGTGCAGCAGAATAAAATCATGGATAGGTGAGCTCACATAGCCAGATTTTCACACTGAAAGAACAACACTTCTTTAAAGATTAAGAGAATACCTAAACTGTAAATGTAGGGATCCTAGATTAGTGAATTTTAAGGAAAAGGTTACACTCTTGCTCTTGTTTTGAGTAATTGGAGTGATCAAAAACACTCAAGAGGGAAGTGTAACCAGCCTAAATCGGATAAATGTAAGGACTCTTGTAGATGTGTTCCTGTTTGTTTGCTGTCGGTTTATTTGTTGCTTTTATTTACTGTTCTTTAAATGTGGATGCATATCTGCCAATAGATGTTAAATGTTGTTAAGAATGGCCGATGTTTGATGCAGGATACATGATAATGATTATAAGCAATTAGAGTTTGGTGCAAACAGTAATCTTTTACCATTTTTGCATGTTTTTAACTTTGTAATCTGAAACAAAATTACAGAAAAAAGTGCAAAAACAAACATTAAGATGCAACCATTCGGCATTTTCCAAGGGAGCCAGGTTATTACTGGTGCAAAATGTAAATTTGGCAGTCATAAACGTTGGTTTAAAGGTGTTGTGATGAGTCTATCCTGCACTGAACTGTATTCTAATGAGCATACCATCTGCTTTCTGCATGTGTCATTGGACTGTTCATAAATGCCTGTTTGTTAATGAGAATGTTGCATAGTTTTGTGTCTCTTAAACTTAGGTCCTCCCTCCTCCTCTGCCTCATAAGAACCTGCTGTGCTGGATACTAGTCTCCCTCCATGTAGTTGGCTTGGAGTAATCTTGTCATTTCTTTTTGAAAAAGAACAAAAAAATTTCTGTTTCTTATGAAAAAAATTAACATTTGTGAGTTTAAGGGAGAAATGTGTCCATTTCAAATCAAGCTAATGACTCTCAATCCAATAGCTGTTTTGATTTCTGAACGCAGATGCCATTGTTTGCCTTTTTTCTATGAATGTCCTGTCAAAGTTGTCAATGTGTTCTCCCTTAAACGTGTTGTATGTTTTATTTTAGAGTGTCATATTTTACATTCCTCCCCTCCTGACTGACAGACGGGGGCGTTAATAATCAACACTAGTGAAATTTCTCTTTATTATTATTATCATACACAGATTCTGTTGATTTATGTCTCTGAGTTGTTTGTTTTTTCTTTATTTTTTCTCCTCCCCCTCCTCATTGCTCATGTCTTGGTTGGCGTTTGGTGGTGTGTAACCGTGATTGCGTTACCTTAGCAATAACAATTGGTCGTCTTGGTTACGTTTGTCCTCAAGAGGTGGCACCCATGCTACAGCAGTTTATAAGACCCTGGTGTGTATTATTCAATCTTTTATTTAATTCATCTTCTCTCTGCTTTCCTCCTTCTTCTCGTCTGTTGCTCCTTTCTTCTCCCACTGTCGCTCTCCTCCTCCTCCTCCTCACTTTCCTTCTCAGAAAAAGTCTTTTCAGTTGTTTCTTTTTATTTCTTATCAGTTTGTAATCATTGCCAACCATGTTACTAACCCTGTCCTCTTTTAGGTCCTACCTGTGACTTTTTTTTTGCCTCAGTAGCACCTTCATGTATTACACATTGATTTGTTTACTTTCTAGTTTTTCGTCATTGTTAATTGTCGCTAACCTAAAAGATGCATGGGATCAGATCTGTCACATGCCTTGCTGGTTCAACAACAGAGAAAGGGTGCAGTTTTATTTGCTGCAACAAAAGCATTTCCTAAATCCCTTTCTCGTTTAGTAGTCACCCAGCTGCATGTGCCTGTCCCAAAAAAGACCCCAAACCTTCTCTAGTCGATCTTAAGAAAGAGTAATGTTATATTCAAGGTGCTGCAGATGAGGTTTTGCTGAACACATCGATCATAGACAGCAGTGAAGTTATAAAAACTCAGAGTTTAAAGTTTAATGTTTTTTTGAATCTGTTTTGTGTGCATGCTTACTTGTTGTGATTAAAGCTCAGGAGCCGAGTGCACCAACAGGGCGTAAATAAAGTCAGCCTTATCTCCTAGCTTGGTAATGTATGAAAAAAATCACAGTTATAGTGTCACAGTTATATTTATGATTTAAATGAGCTGAAAATGTTAGTGAAGTACATTGCACTGGAATCATTTCACCACATTTCATATTTTTAAAAACAAAAATAAAATGAGCAGAATTGAGCATGGTGCTTTTTCTGTTTGCATAAAAAATTAAAATATCTGCATTTTAAAAGACAGACAATCTGAAAAAACCTTTGAATTATTATCTCCAGTCAATCAGGAACACTCATCTTACACTTTACCATTTCATTCAAAATGGGTATAGCCTACAGTTTTACTTGGCAGAGAAGGCTCTGCACAAAAGATGCTCCCTGGGTTAGTCAAGCAGCATGCTTTGACTTTCTAGGGAGTTCATGGCCAGAAAACCCCATATGGAAGGACCCATAAATGACAATGTGTATTTAAAAAAATGAAATTATTACATAGTTGCATAAATCTGAATATGAGGATGCAACAAGCTTTAAGCTATAAAGGAGGTGGCTGGGGTGGAGGAGGCAAAGCTTGTAAAGCTGCTACAAAAAAATTAAAAGTATTAAATTGCTGTTTTGACATATTTCAGAAATATTGCAACTTCTGGGATTTGTAAGTTGCAGCTGGCTATATTGCGATTGAATCTAATTTGTGATTAGTTGCCCAGTCCTACTTAACACACGAGTTGTTAAGGAAACTACTTTGTTTATAAGATTGCCAAAGATTTCCAGAATCTTTTATTTTTACATTTTAAAGCTCTAAATGCACGTGTGCTGAAGTTATCATCAGAAAATTTCTATGTACATTGAGAACAATCCTTAAACTTAGCAAAAAAAATTGATGTACAGTTAAACTGATTTACCTGGCATGGAGGTGATCAGTATCACAAATACACTGTGTGTAGCATTGTCCAGCCAGAGGCTAGCTGAGCCCCTTTAACATGCAAATAATTCCTCATTTTGTCATAAATGTGGCTTTTAATTGAAACAGGAATATACTATCAACCAAGTAAACCTTGTGGGGCGAACAACTGAGAAACTATTGTCTTTTCATGAACAAGCCTGCATTGCAAAATGGCTCTTTAATGTTAGCTGCTGTAGCTAGCTCCTGCTTGAGTGCCAGTTTCCTTTCCTCCAGCATTTGTCATTATTTAATCCACATTTAAAAAGCCAACCTTACGGACCCATGTTGGCTAAGTTTTGCTAGTTGTTTTTGCTGAAACCACTGTTAGCATAGCAGCTAGTTAGTTTGTCGGTAACTAGTTTCACTACCTTAATCACTCCATTGTCCAAAATTTAAAAATGTAAACCAGGTGTGGGTCATATTGAATGTATCAGCATTCAGTCCAAAGTCCTAAATCCAAAACCAGTAGCTGGAAAGTCCAGAAAACAAAAGCCAAACAAACAACTGATTGACAGAATACAGAAAGGACTGAAAGGAAGCATGTATGTTTTTTTAGAAATAAGATCATCAAGGTCAACTTGTGAATTGAGTTTAAAAAAACATTTTGGAGCCAAACAACCAGCTAGACTGAGCGGAGCAAAATGATCTGGATCTCTTAGAAGAGACAGATTTCCTGTCACGAGTGAGAGTGGCTGGACAGCTGAGGAAGCACAGACCAGATCAGGGCTAAAACTGTTCTGAACCAAACCTTTGTGAAAAGGGATCTGCAGATTCTTGCTCTAAGTTAAATGTAACATTACAGTGTGGCGTACGCCCTGTTGGTGTATACGGCTCCAGGATGTTATAGGCACATTTTCTCCTCACATAGATGAAAACATGTTTTTACTGGTAAGAAAGATGATAAAACCACACATAAGTTTACATTCATATCCAGGACTTTCACAGATGTATTGTTAGTAGTAGACTCAGACCTGTTTTTTAAAGAGTAAATGTTGGTACACCTGATGTTAAATGTGGTCGTTACTCCTGTTAGGTGCACTTCTCTACGAAATATAAGAGACAACGAGGAGAAAGACTCAGCATTCAGAGGAATTTGCACAATGATCAGTGTAAACCCAGGAGGTGTAGTTCAGGTGAGGTCCACTAACACGGCAGAACTGTGGGTTTTTTTTTCTTTGTTAGATACAGTACAAGTTAACCTCTTCTTCTCTGGAACAGGATTTTATATTCTTCTGTGACGCTGTGGCCTCCTGGGTAAATCCAAAGGATGATCTCAGAGACATGTTCTACAAGGTAAAACCTGAACAGAAAAGATCAAATTTGATGGATTAAATCATAAAAAGTACTAAGGAAATGATGATGATTAAAATATTTTCATTCACTGAGAAATCTTGTCTGCCTCCCAGTGGCCAAACACAGGAATGTCAGCGTCTGGATTTGACTCACTCACTCTATAGAGGATCTGTTTTAGAGGCAGCGCTCTTTTACGGCTCAGTTTGACCTTTGTCTGGCATTTGATTTCAGATCCTTCACGGGTTTAAGAACCAGGTGGGAGAGGAGAACTGGAGGCGTTTCTCAGATCAGTTCCCGATGCCGCTGAAGGAACGACTGGCAACCTTTTACGGGGTGTAACTGTTCCTCAGCAGTGTGCCTCTTCACTGGGGTCAGTTCTCCTTTTTTTTTTTCATTTTACTAAATATATGTTAAGAAATGTTGCAGCAGATTTTTTTCTCTCTTATCCAAGACTCTCTATAGACTAAGAATAACATCAAAAATCAACATATTAACAGGAGAGTCAATACATGCAGTGAATTTTGATGAAAATGCATTCCAGTTTCTTCAGATTTTACCATTACTTCTGTGCTGAAATATCTATGTTGACTTTAAAAAGATCCCATTCTTACGTTAAATATTTTTGTAATCAAGGTCTTACAGAATCTTGAATATTTCCTTAAGTTTTCAAAGACTGAGACAGTCTTTATTTTTATAATTGTAACAGGAAATGTCTTTTAATGTAGGCTACCATAGTTTGCGAGATTAATGACCCAAACTGACCTCAGTATCATGACTCCCCCATTTGCAGCGTGTTCAGACCAGACGCTACTCAGCTCTGCCCACCTCCGTCTTAATTCTACATCTAGTTTTGAATTCAGGACTCTGTTTATTAAAAAAACTATTAAAGCACTTCCTGGTCCCTGTAGAAGCAACCGTAGTGTGTGCTGAAAGTGATGCTAGAGCGCATCCTTATTAATTACTTCCTCATTATAGGAAATTTATGAATAAAAACAGAACATCAGCTGTCTGTTGATTAAATACGCCTAATGAGGCACCATTTTTATTGGACAGAACCCTAAATTCAAAACTAGATGTAAACAGTGGAGCAAGGCAGCACTGGTCTGACATCATATAGCAGGGGTCATCAACTTCATTTTTCCAAGGGCCAGTTTTTTCTTGCTGTGGGGGCTGGACATTAAAATAAACTGAAATAAAATCAACATTTTTGACTATTTAACACACTCATAAAAACATTAATTCCTTCCAAAACTGATGGACTTTAAGCCTCTAATAGTGAAATCAGTCCTTATCACCTATACTGCAGCCAGCAACACGGGGGCGATTGAGATATTTTAGCTACGTATTCCGTGATTGGCCAAAAACACATGCAGGAAACAGATTTTCTGTGAAGACTGCCCTCAATTTTAATTAAGAGAAGAATAAGTATGTGTTTACCATGCCAAATTACAGAAATACTAGTGTGCTTCATGTCTGATAAGGTGGTAAGTTGAAGGTTTTATTTAAACTTAAAGAAAGAAAGCGTAACAATCTCATACCATAGTTTTCCCTCTCAAATTGTCTGAATTTAATAATCCTCTGGGGGCCGGGTGGGAAGCCATGGGGGACCTGGTGTGGCCTCCAAACCTCCAGTTGATTAACACTGTCATATAGTGTTATTGGTTAAGAGCCCCCTGGTGGCAGAATTTACATAATGTGCATTTGAATATTTTATAAAATTAGAACTGATGTTGAATTTGCCAACAATCCATCACTTTTTAAATTGTGTGTACTTGTAGAGGTGTTGGCTTTTCCTAGATAAAAGTGTGTGTGTATGTGTTTGGGATGCTCCAGGTCAAAAATGGTTGAAAACCACAGGGTTAAAGGGAAGGTAACGAGGCTAAATACTGTTAATGCTGAGCTCATGGTGATTAGCATTGGGTCTTTATAATATTCATCTTTGTACTGTGTTCTCAGATAACTTCAGTTATTAATTGGTGCTATACAATATAACAACTGATTGATTGACTGCAGATATTGACTGCCGTTTATTAGTTGTAAATCTGCACCGATAACATGCCATAACAATCTAATTTCTAGATGACTTTGTACATTAATATACAAACAACATAAATGCAAAATCCAACTTGAATATTTCTGCTTTCATAAGAATGAAAACAGTTGAGTTTATCAACCAATGTATGGTCAGTTTTGCTTTTCATCCATCAGAAATCATGAAAATAACCAGTTTCACTAATGCTCTTGGAGTTAGGCTCTTGTCAGAACAACTGGCTCTGCACTTGTATTTCTCGCTGTCCCATTAATTGATGCAGGCCAAACAAAGACGTCGTTTTCATTACCTAAAAACTGATCTTTGCTTGTAAAGTCCACCTAACTCAAGTGTATTAATACTTTCTGACTCTCCTGTGTCTCTCTGTCTGTATAGGTGATTGACTTCGGGAGACTACATGGGGAACCTCTTTTACCCAGGGAACATGTTACCCTTTACTGGGGGGAAGGGTCTGCCTGCTGAGGGGAGGGGAGGGGTGCCGACCCCTCCCCGACCTGACGGACGGGGTGGGAGGGAGGTGGTAGCTGCAGTGCTCAGCGCCCCCATGCACAGGCAAAGGTGGGGGGGACGGGACTGGCAGAACAACCTTATCATGGGAGGAAAATTCACGTTATCACATCTAAGTCGGAAATAATGAACTTCATCACCTTTTCTCTCTCCATTTATCCCCACAAACATCTTATCTTCTGTTTCCTGAGCTACTGAGAAGAAATGTATGGAAATATGGGGGGAAAGTTGCAAAACTCTGTAAAGCATTTGCTCTTTGATTTTTGTTTAGAAGAGGAGTTTGCACGTATTGAAAGGTTAGGCAGAAAGCGGATTTATAATGATGTCAGTAAGGTTAATAGGACTGACTCTAACAGAGGAGGAGAATCCTTTAGAAATAAAGTAAAGTTCAAGGTGAATCGAGAGATTTTTTTCTCTAAATAGCTTCAAACTAGCAGCTGATGCCAAGAAAATATCAAACTGGAGGATTTAATCTGCAAAATATGATTTAATAATGCTGCATATCACCAAGAATACGTTATCGTTTTGTAGTTATCAGCTTTACTTTGGTGATCTTGATCTTTAGCAGGGCAAAGGCTGTCTAAAAAGTCACTGAAGAGCACAAGAGCAGCTTCTTTTGGGATAGGTAGCATGCTTGTATCATTGTGAAAAGCTGTGGAGCATTAGTGATGTGTGTTGCAGCCGCCTTCGGCCCTGTGATAAGGTTCTTCTTTGACCTTGTATTTTATCTTTTTGCAGATGTTCTTTTGTTTGTTTTACCAGAGAATTACAGCGATCAGCTGTAATGTAGCATGACTGGGGTTTACACACGGAAATGTAGGAAAAAACGTGTCAAATCTTGGCTGTGATGTAACGTTGGAGTTTGGTCTTGTGGTGTGAATGTGTCCTGGACATTGCAAAGCTTTACAATCCTTTATATCACATGAAGGAGAAATGAAGGAGAAGCACCACAAATCCTGTCTTAGTGATTTTTTGGCTGTCAGAACCTCACAGTCCATTGTATGAATGTCTGACGTGTTTATTTCTCGATGTGTTTTTTTTTTCTAGGATGTTTGGCTTCTTGTGCTTAAAGCATGATCTCCAGGATGACTGTGTAATATTTTGGGTGGTTGTGTTTTTGTGGGGTACTTGAATGCTTTCATCTCTTGCATGTTGGTGGCCCCTCATACCCTAACATATTGATAAGAGCAGTCTAACCTGGCTTCCTGCTCTTCAGAGTGACCCCCGTCCTTATCTGGGTAAGAGCAAGTCCTGAAAATAAAATGGCGGTAGATTAGAACACACTGGCTATCATTATTAACTATGTTTTTCTTAAATGGGTGAGGGTTAGGCTCAGTTAGTGAAGAAGACAGCCATATAAAGAGGCTGCAGATCTTGACACTGTGGTTACATGATCAGGTCTTTCTGGTGCATGCCTTCCCTACCCTCCCCAAAAAAGTTTTTCCTAAATTTATTCCTTAGGCTTCTCTTCATAGCTTTCTATGTCAGATTCATGATAGTGATTAAAGCCATGTCCTCATATGCTGTAAGCGTGTGCTGTTCATAAATAGAATAGAAATATACCCCTTTTATGCCCAAACAGAGCATGGGACTGCAGGGCTGTGTGCAAACACAGAAGGCACACAGGACTGAGAAAAGAAGTTAGAAGATGTCAGTGATGTCCACGTTAAAATTAACAGTAAAAACAATCACACACTGAATGCAATGACACCAAAAAGGCACATTTGATTAAATATATATCAAGTATTAGATATTAAATATGTGCTAATAAATCATAAATTGTATAATATAACTATTTTAAATAAGGCTGTCACCAGATAAGACATTGTTCCATAATAGTGTACTGTAGAAAAGATGCATGAAAACTGAAGTTAAGTGAATATTCTTTGATGTTAACCAACACTTATTACAAAAACTGGCATTTTAAATATTGGAACATCATTTAAACATTTAAATGTCCCTGTACAGGCGTGTTTTAAAAGCATGCACGTGCAGGGCTGTGTGCAAACACCGAAGCACACAGGACTGAGAGGAGAGTAACAAAATGTCAGTCCAAATTGTCAGTTCCAATTGATGTCCAAATCAAAATTAACAGTAAAAACAGTCTTGTACTGAAAGCAAGGAAACCAAAATGGGAAAGATTAAATTGTAGAGTTAGTAATGGATATTAAATATGCACTGCTAACACAGAAATTGTAAAATAAATTGTATGAGACTGCAGGGCTGTGTGCAAACACAGAAGGCAAACAGGAGTAAGAGAGAAGTAGAGAGACATCAGTCGTGCAAATAAAAATTAACTGCAAAAACAATCCTATGTTGACACCAAAAAGGCTGATTTAATTATATATCTAAAGGCGGATATTAAATATGCGCTAATAACACATGCTAAAGTGTTAATTGTAGAGTCATTGAACATTTTATAGTTAAGATCAAATAGCCAAAGATTAAATTACAAACTGACCATATTTGGTCATGTATTTGTGCCTGTTATTTGATCATTTGATTGATAAAATTTAAGTAAAATATAATATGAAATGACAAATTTTGTCAAAATGTTAAATTAATCTCAATTAATCAAGGGTGAAAAATGCGATAAAAATATATGCCTATAAATCACACGCTGATGCCATCATAAAACCGACTAAAGAAGCTCTATAACTTTGATTGGAACACGTAAGAACTCTATTTTGACTTCATTTTTTAAATTTTATGGATAAAATCCATATTCTACCGATTAACACCATCCTAGATTGACTAATAAGTGACGATCTGTCCTCAGTCTCAAATTCTCCAGTTTCAAAAGCAAGTAGAAAATGTTGATGCTATTCAGAAGCCTGTCCTTTTTGATTGTTTGTTACTGTTATCTTTAAAACTGCCAGTAATGCAGTCTTTCTCAAATGATCAACAGATGCAATTCATTGTGATTCACTGATTACAGAGCCTAATTTTTTTAGTCAACTGACAGCCGCACAAGTTATATATAACTGTAGCCTTCATAATTTAGCATATTTGAGCCTGATTCTCAGATTTAAAACAAAAAAAGTGTTGACATCAGTTTTATTATAAACTATACAAATGGGTTTTAAGACCACATTTCATTTAAAGAACAGTTGCTGAATTAGGCCCAGTGTCTTATAATTGCTGGGCATATACCGCCAAGTGACAGTTTTTCTTTAATAACATAATGATGTCAATCCCTGCTCAGAAAAGTCAATTCTTTTAGGTTTACCTTGCTGGCCACTGGATTTGGGCTCCTGTTAGCCATCAAAAACAACTGTTTTCTTATTTATTTATATAGCCATCCATCTACCGCCATTCATTTTAAGTGGAATGTTTTCACCCTAAGAGGGTCGGGCCGGCCTCATTTGGACAAAGTACCTGGTTGGGTTGCTCTCATCAGTCCTGTGAATTACGGGGGGTTTACGGGAGGGAGGGGCGCTTCGATTAAAAGGCTTAAAAAGTACATAATAACCATTAATGTATTACAACACTGGGGCTTTTAAGATGTCACGTTTTGTCGCTGGAGTGTCCTCCCTAAATTCTCCCCCATAGCTGGATGTATAGACTTTAAATACTGTGAAACTACAACTATGTTATTGTCTCTGGTTGTGTTTGCGCTGTTCTATTTTATAAAGTGTGTAAAAGCCTGAATGTATTCCATGATGGGTTGGAGAGATTTTGTTTGATTATTTTGTTGTTTTTTTTTTAGTGCCCAGCCAGTGATTTTCTCTCTGCTGGCCAGAGTAAGAACCGCAGTATTTTAAACCTTTGTAATGCACATTACACGCACTTAAACTTTACATAGCAAGTGCTTTAAATTAAGATGTAGCCTAACCCTTAAATATGACCGTAGGTTTAACACAAATAAGGAATCGCTGCTAGTGTATGTAATAAATGCAATAAACATGGAGTGATTAGATTGTAAAGCAGTTTAGTGTCTTAGATAAACCTTTGTGATATCAAATATACAACAAGTCAGTTAGCGTTAACAGTAATAAGATAAACACAGGATATAATGCATCATGGAATACAGAGGCAAATTTGTGTACGTGCCACATCATTTTGTGTTTAAAGTGATTTTGTCTTGTCACATTCCAGCTGTTTGGCATGCAAAAAACAGAGTAGCTACAGCTCAACGGGGTGTGTTTATGCATCGTAGTCCTGTTCTAGGTCTATAAATGCAAACAATCCCCTTCATTAGCGTGCTGTATTTCTGACTCGACTGCTGCTATACATCGTAGTTGTGTTTCACTACTTGAATCTGTGTTTTCTATGTGTTGACCTCAGGTTGTCTGTGTTCAGTGTTTATCATTTCCCCCCAATGTGTATGCCTTTTATGCATCTCTACTACTTAAGATTAGTAAAAGTCTCGCCCTTCATGTTAGAAATGGATAACCATGGGTGTTAAACGACATTAGTGTCCTTATGTGTGCAGCACTGCTACGTGTAAAAGCTGCGTTTCCACCAAGTGGTCCGGTTCAGTTTGCTTTGGTATGGGGCACAAATATTTGAGTTGCCACCGTCAAACATTGGGACAAGTACCAAAATAACCAACAGGATTGTCCTGCCTTTTTGGCACCCTTGTGTTGGGGCACCAAGTCTTACCATCAAACCCTAAAGAAGGGGGTAAACACGTTGAAGACCATTAAAAGAAACACTGTAAAAAGTTTTCTTACTGTCCTGTGTTGTCATAGCCTCGCACAGCCAATGGATAAGCCAGATTCCATGTCTGTTTTCAGGCAAATCCAATGTAGTAGTAGTGCTCACTGAATCCTATTACTTACCATTGATAGTTGAACGAAAAAAAAAAGACAATAACTCAAATATATTACCTAAAAAACAGCTGTTACAGATGTAATTGGAACTTTCCACATGTTTATATTTTCCTTTTGCTACTTTGTCTTTAATTTTCCAATCAGAACCAAGTGCTTTTAATGCACCAGGAGATAAAACAAATAGGTGGAAACATCCTTCAAAATAAAAGCACATCATAGACTTTTTACATCTTTTTCCACTGAAAACAACTTTGCAACACATCGTTGAGAACAAAGGTCATACACAAAGCACTTAATACCACCCTTAGAGAGACCTGATGTCTCTTTCTTTAACACAAGAATATTTCTAGCCCTCCATAGACAATATTCAATAAGATACAGTTTATTTGTACCCACCATTTATCTGTACTCCCTCAGGACCTTTGCTCTAAGTGGCCATATGCTGCATCCTGAAAGCTCCGTAGGACTTTCAATGAATTGTTCAGCCTTTCAAAGACCATAGATTCTTAGCAAAGGGTTAAGATGAGAACAGATGCCGTATAGTTAAGCATTCATTAAACAATTAAACCCCTCAAGGATTGTTGCAAAAAATGACAAGGTCACTTTAAAGAACACAGGGTGGTAGCTACAGGTAAGGTTTAGTTGCAGTGACTGCAAGCCTGTAAACAATGGCGATTGGCCAGAGAAAAGAGTATCATGAATGCAGCTGTAACAGCAGTTTATCAGAAGTGGATGTTTTTTTTATTAAAAGAACAAAATGATGCACTGAAAGCTATTCTTTTGGTAGGAAAGATGTCTTTGGTCTTCTCTCAGCTGGTTTCAGCAGGAGTTTGATTTACTTAGTGGCTCCACTGATAGTGAACAACAATAATGACTGTTTGTCAGGCATGCATGCCAACTATGTAATTTGTTTTGTTTCTCTGATTGGCCTGTAATGAAGGCAACAGTCAGAATGTTTGGGGAAAAAAACTCATAGGGTGATTGGACAAAGGTTTTGCCCTTCACAAACAGCATGTATGGGTTGTTGCACAGATAGAAATGGTGGCAGTCTATCTAGAGTGTCAGGTTTGCGTCTTCGTTTTTCCCTTGCTAATTTGAGTCTGTCCATCTCATTCAAGCTCCAAAGTATGATTCCCCAAGTTTTCTTTTTCTCCAGCCACCTCTCAAATACAGCTCGGCTTTTCCTTGTGATCAACAGCCCCTTTTCTTAGAAGCAAGAACACGAAATCTTGGATGTCCTTAAGCATTTCCTGTTGCCCCTTGCTACTTTTTTTTCACATTCATCTTTATTTAAGGCTATCCCAGAGCTCTTTTCACACTGCAAACGTAAAATTTTGCAGTGTAACCAACCTAGAAACTTCCCTGACTTGCTTGTTCAAGCAGTTTTGGGCTAGGTGTCTTACCCACATCGACAAACCCTTGGCCTTCTGGTTGAGAGACAACCACTTGAGCTGCAGTCAACCCAGAAATTTCAGGGTGGACAATTCTGATGTTTGCATGCACACTTGCAGCTAATCCAGATAAATTCAGGAAGTTTTTAGGTGTTTATGCACATGCATTCATTAGGCTGCTTTACCATCAGGCTATTATGTGGCTGACACAGCCATCAGCATCTGGCTTAGACCTCCACTTATCACGCTAGGCTACAATTGGCTATGGAAGAGGGTTTTCAAAAGCAAACAGTACTGAACCGAACCGGACTGCAGGGTGGAAACGCACCTAAATATGATTATAATTGCAAAGCAGGGGAAGATTATAATGGTAACTTGCACATTAATTACTGTGCTTTTCTAGTCAAAAGTGATTGTTTTAAGACTATGGTAAATATTTAGAATAAAGTGCACATAATGCCTTGAGAGCAAATACTTTGTTGGCGTTTTGCAATAGATATACAGTATTCTGTATCTAAAGACACTTAATTTAAATGCAAAGAAGTAGGTTGGCGGCATATTGTTACAAACATAATGTTTGCAAATATAACTTTGACTTTCTATGAAGCTTTATTGAAAATTTGTATTTTATAAAGCACCCACCAATATTAAGGAATGTCTAGTCAAAGAAACTCCTGTTCTCTCATTTAGCCTTCGATCTTGATTAGACGATCTGCCTTCATCTTTTTTGCTAATAAAAGCAAAAACATCATTTTGATAGACATGGTTTGATTTTTTTTTAATGAGCTGCTGAATTTTAAAAAAGTAATACTTTTTGGGGCCACCAAATATTTTGGATCATGCAAAGAATCTATATATTGTACTGTAGTAATTTTGTAATATTTGTAAGATGATATAGTGGATGTGAATGGTTACCATTGCTTGAATCTGTACATTGTTCCAATAAATTGTTTACATTATTGTGGGCTGCTGTCTGTTGTTTTTCACATTTTGTAGAGCTTTCTTCTTGATGCACGTGCACGATAGTTTCATGCAAGTAAAAAACAAGAAGGAAGAGAAGGGATGCAGTACTGTCAAGTATTTCTTTCAACAAATGCCACATAATTATTTCCTATTATTGGTTCAGTGTTTGAGGCACAGGGCGAGGGTTTTTACAATTCCACCTTGAAGTTTTAGTGAACTATTTTACACTGCAAACATGGTAATTTTTACAATGTGGTTCCACTTGGCCCTAAGGAAAACATGTTGTTTATTGGGTCTTTAAAAGTTTGTGGCAAAGTGATTTAGACAGCTGAAAGCTCTTTAAATCACAATTTAATTTGAAAGAAAATGAAAGAAATGGATTACTATGGGAGAAACAGCTTTGTTATTCCAAGATAACGAGATACATAAGAGCTCAAGAAAACTAGAATTTACCCCTTATCATGGGGAAATGAAGTCAAATATATATATATATATTTGACTTTCTGCCACAATTATTCCTGAGGCACAATTCATGACCCTCTAAAAACATCTTGGCAACCCACTTCTGGGTCCTGACTCATCAAATGCACCCCTCATCAGCACACTCTCAGGTCCACTTCTCCTGTCCACTTCACTGTCCCGCCTGCTTGAACACCATGGAATCTGAGGCTTTCATCTGCCACCCCTGGAACTCTCTTCCACCAGCCATCTGTAACATCTTCTCTCTTTTCAATATTTCAAAACCCATTGTTTTAAGCTGGCATATTTAAATTGTTTTCTGTTTTGTTGTTCTACACTGTAAAAAGCTCAGTGAGAGAATTACAGTCAACTGTAAGTGGTACTGTTAGAAAGTGGAAGTGTTTAGGAACAACAGCAACTCGGCCATGAAGTGGAAGACAATATAAAATCACAGAGCAGTTCATAGCTGAAGAGTTCTGAACTTTCACTGGCATCAATGTAAACAAAAACTGTGCAGCAGCAGCTTCACAGAATGGGTTTCCATGTTCGAGCAGCTGAATGCAACCCTCACATCACCAAGTCCAACGCCAAGCGACGGATCAAGTGGTATAAAGCACACCGACACTGGACTGTGGAGCGGTGGAAATGTGCCCTGTGGAGTGACAACACTTCTCTGTTTGGCAGTCACATGGGTGAGTCTGGGTGTGCCAGAACATTACCTGCCTGACTGCATTTAACTGTGAAGTTTTGAGGAGGGGATAATGGTATGGGGCTATTTAGCAGGGTTTGGGCTAGGCTCCTTATCTCCAGTGAAGGCTAATCTTAATGCTTGAGCATGCCAAGACATTTTGGACAATGCTATGCGTCCAACTTTGGCAACAGTTTGGAGAAGTAAAGGACTATAAAGATATGGTTTGATGAAAGCCCTGACCTCTACCCCATTGAGCACATTTGGGATGAACTGGAATGGAGATTGCAAGCCAGGCCTTCTCATCCAACATCAGTGTCTGCCCTTATGAATGCTCTACAGGATGAATGGACACAAATTACCTCAGAAACACTCAAAAATCTTGTGGAGAGCCTTCCAAGAAGAGTGGAGGCTGTTTTAGCTGCAAAAGGAGGCCAACGCCATATTTAAGTACATGTATTTGAACACAAAGTCATTACATTCCCTACCCCTGGCTGAATACTTTTGTCCATATAGTCAGGGGCGTAGCACAGGGGGGAAAAAAGGGTACTGATTACCCGGGCCTACAGTAAGGAGGGGCCGTTGAGGAGCCTGCAATGAAAAGTGCGTTTTTATCTAGTTCTTTCTTAGTAATTAGTATCATTATTGAATTAAAAACAGCAAAATGAATGGGTCAACAGACTGAAATTTGTATGGAATAGGGTGAAATAAATACTGGGGGGCCTCAACTTCTCCCTTAAAAATGTCCAAATGGTATAGCCCAGCGCTGTGAACTTATGCAAGTAAATTCAATTTAACCATAGTAAAAATAATGCTCATAAATGGGGAAATTATGCTTCAAAAATACATGAACACGCATATATATTTGAGAGTAAGATAACATCCTTTCTATCACTTTAGCTTTTGTTGCTGTTCTGCAAAAAATATTTCAGACCAGTACAGGAATAGAGGGCAGTAAACCACTTTTTACATTAAAAACCGCTGATAGATTTGACCAAAAATGGTATTTGAAATGTTGAGTCTATATGGGGATTAATCATTGTATTTATTAAAGGGTCCTTTTTTAGGTTTGGTCCCCCAATAAACTAGTTTATTTTCATGCATAAGTTAGCATTGTGCAGCTGGCTGTTAATAAAAGTGGCTTCCTGTGTGATGCTGACTCAAAACTTCAGTTTATGTTGTTTATATTACAGAAAAAAATATCAATACACATGTTAGGCATATATAACATCGGTATCCTCAAATATGTCCCTGTCTCGTCTTTATTCCAGACGAGTACAGGGATTTACGTGATGCACGTGAATGCAGCCTTTTACCATCTGACGGCCCCGTCTTCTTCTGCTCTGGTTTCAATGGTCAAATCTTACCACCGTCCGTTGGTAGCGCTGTTTCTCCCACTAAAGTGTGCATGTCTGCGGAGAGACAGCAGAGAGTGGGGCCGGCGGAGTGGAGGTGGAGTCTGAAGGTGGGGAGGGAGAAGAAAGGGGAGAGAGGAGGAAAAGGGGAAAGGCAGATAGTAGAGAAACGGGGGGAGGACGGTGGATGATTTACGCTTTAAAAGTTGCAGCAAAATAAATCTGAGAGTTGCGGCGAAGAGGATTACATCAAGATGATAACGCCGTACTTCCTGGAGAATTTCTGGGTAGGTGTTGCTTTTAATTCTCGGTGTTTATACCGGTGCTATTCCTTATTATTCTACTGCTGTGCTCTCTGCCTACCATGTTCATGTCAGTCAGGAATCCAGCGGTACTATGGCTGAATAGGAAGCAGTGTGGCTGGTATGCTTCTTGTTGCTAGTGCCGCCAGATGAACCGGTTAGCACCCCCCGGCCATAGCTGCATTTCCTCGGCGATTATTATTTTGCCACCCCGGGGTTCGGGCCTCTGGAAACCTATCTAACTTGAAATCTGAAAGCACCCGCCCCCGCTCACTCCTATTGGTTGTCTCAGGCTCGCTTGGAATGTTTATAATCACTTCCTCGAATTCTATTGGATACTCGAGTTGTCAATCGCAACCGTTGGCCCCGACGCGTCATTCTCTTCCGTCACAAAGTTTCAGTGAGAGGCCAGATGTTTAGTAAGTTAGAGAAGAGCTTTAAAAACATGAAATCTCTTCTAAACTGTATCAGACATTTAAATCAGCTAATCACACAGCTATTCCAGACATACATGTACTAGTACACGTTGTAAACTTTAGTTTATTTGCTGCCTAAAGGTCACTCTCCTTCGTTTTGACGTGGCTACGTTATAGCAGGTTGAAAAGTAAAAGCCTGTCACTTTTTTGCTGATTGAGTCTTCAAGTCTTATTTTAACGACATTTTACTGCTGTTTTCATGAGTATAAAGTCACAAAGACAAGGTTAATAAAACTTTAAAACACCTCAGCTGTAACATCAGCAAGCTAGCTTAAATGTATTTAACTCAAGCCACTAAATCAAGTATGGGTCATGTTTTGGACACTTTAAGTCCTTTTAAATACATTTGCTGCTTTTATTTTGGAGGTTAACTTCCTTTTCCCCACCTGGGAACTTTTGGTTTGGAAAGTAGCCATAGCTGAAGTGAATATATACGTTTATACATGCGTCATTGCTCTGCTTTTTTAATTTTTAATCATGTGTACCCAATATTGTTGGGGAAATAGTGCTTAGTTAATTATTTTCTGTTGTCAGAAATACATTACAAGAATAAAAATGGTATTAATTGTGGCATTTCATATAGAAATGCTTAGCTGCAGTCAGTGTGTCTTCTACTTTGATATGATTTTAATTCAAACCAGTCGATGTCAACGCAATGGCAACCATAAAGTAAGGCTGAGGTATTCGTTAATGGGTAATTTCTTGTTTTAATGGTCTGAAATGGAAAGAAAGCTCCTAAAAGTTGTCTAAATTGCACAAATATGTTAGGAATGTTTCAATGCATTTTCCCAAGTTAGACTAGGGATGGCGTAATTCCAGAATTTTATTAGATATGATTCAAAATCAAATGATATTGTTACACAGACGTGCAGAATTTGGTAATGCTTGTTTTCACTCAACAAAAAATTGCAAGCAAACCCATAATCACTATCTAAATTACACAAATACAGTTTTGGCTTTTTTCATACAGTGGATCATAAAAACAACAGCGACTGAGTCTTTTAAAACACATGTTATTGAAATCGAAGTTATATAAGGCAAGACAGGGTAATTTCTAGTTTTTACTTATTAGATATTCAGGCTAAACTCTGTCTGAATTGCACAAATACACTGGCAGTTATGGCTTTAATTTCCTTCTAAGTTCTTTTATTATTATATGAAATAGTTTTTGCAGTTTTTCTATGGATCATAAAAATAACATGATGTAAAAACCTAGGGTTAGGTTTTAATAACCCCTAGCTTTAGCCTTCACCCTTTTGGTTACCTTGGAAATTCTGAAATTTCCTTTTGACCCTGTTAATTGCTTTATTTGTTGTGAGTGAACTGAAATAGATTTTTCATTCACCATAGTGGATACTATCTTGTTTTTCGCTTAACAAACATTTAAAGCAAACCTATATTCACTCTCCAAATTGCATTAATATTGGCAATTATAGATTCATTTCTCTTCTAAGAACTTCTCTCATAAAATAGATCCTGTTTTTACCCAGATCTGGCAATTTTTTGTTACTGTGGAACATTAAAATAACTCTCATTAAACCATGAATAGAAAAAGAAAATATTATCAGGCAATATTTGGCAATTCTTCTTTTTTACTAGGGCTGGGAAATTAATTGCAAATGAGATTAAGTTGCAAGATGGCATACTGCAATTTACAAATCGCAGACATTGCAATATTGCTTTAAGTTGAAATATGTCAAAATTCCAGTTTAATACATTAATTCTTTGCAACGGCAGAGATTTTATGCACATTGTGCAAACATTCAGCTGTCATTTGTTGTAAAAGGGTTAACAAAAATTGTCCATTTTGTGTTTCATGTACGTTTTTCTTAATTAAAATGAGTGACATAAAAACAATAATCCCCATTCAACGATGCAGTTGATATCAGATTTGCATTATAAGCAAAAATAATTGAAATTAGATATATTTTTGAATCGTTCTGCCCTAGTTTATTTTATCTTATATTGATGAAGCTTAGCGTTAGTTCACTTAAGTCATACACCTAGCTGCGATTGGATAATAGCCAGCTGAAACAGATTATTGCCTGCTAGCTCCCACAGCAAATCACAGCACTTTCTCTCAATACAGCAGTCCATTTAAAGATGACGTACTGCTACTAATCCCTGCTTGCAGCAATGCTGATGCACCACACTGCTGCTGGAAAAGCTTCACCTCCTCCACCCCAGCCTTCTCCTTTATAGCTTAAAGCTTGTTGCTACCTCTTACTCAGATTGTGCTACTATGAATTAATTGCTTCTGAATAATTTCATTGCATTCAGTGCTCATTGTCATAAATGCATCTATCCATATTGGGGTTTCTAGCCGTGCACTCCCTTAAAAGTCGAAACATAGTCCTTGACCAAGTGTAGGTTATTGAATAGTATGATTTATTGCTTGAAATTGTTGAAAAATACACAAGATGAGGTACCTAGTAACAATTGCATATCAAATCGCAATACTGGGGAAAAAAATCTTAATTAGATTATTTTTGTGAATCGTTCAGCCCTAGTTTTTAGTTAACAAAAATTATGAGCAACTTCCTATATTCTATACAAATTGCACAAACATGTTGGCATGGATGAATTTATTTCTCTCTGAAGTACTTGTCTTGTGAAATAGACTTTGTTTTTGCTTGTTTTTGGCCATTTTTGATGGTGTGGATTATGAAAATAACAGTGAAGGAATCTTTTAAAACACATGATATAGAAAAAAAGAATTTTGGCAATATTAGGTAACATCTCATTTTCAGAAATTAAATATTGCAGGTAACCTCCCATAATCAGTCCGTAGTATCTATGCAAATACTTCAGCCATGATGGCTTTATTTCTTTTCTGGGTATGTCTTATAAAATATACCATTTTTTTTCACTATTGATCATTGGAATAACAATGAATGGTTCTTTTGAAACAAAGGATAGTGAAAACTAAGTACTGTTGGGCAATTTTGGGTGATCTTATTGTTTTCAGTTTACAACTACTACAAGAACAGATTTACTCATGGTCCAAAATGCACTAATGCATTGCTGAGTATGGATTTATTTCTCTCTTAGGTACTTGTCTCATGAAATAGACCAAGTTTTGGCCATCTTTTATAGCACATACAGTGCTTAACAAAGTTATTAGACCACTTGCCACATTTGTCTCAAAGACCATCCAGCATCATGAAGTGCTTTAATGCGGACTCTTTCATTTTCAGTGAGCTCTCCACGTTTTACCATTTTGAACAGGAATGAGGAATTTCAAACGGAATTCACCCAAATTTGAGCCGGCTCACTGAGCTTCTCTGAGAAGTCAGAAATGAATCAAGCATAACGTTCAACCACTAAAACTCATTTTTCTGTTCAGAAATGCAAGTAAATAACTATAATTTGACATATTAATCAAGAAATATTAATGTGCTCTACTACTTTTTCAGGTTTTTGTAAATCGGTAAATTTGAAAATTTATGGATAACAATGTTAATTATATTTTTGCATTAAAAATATCATTTGTGTTAAAGAGCTTCTACATATTGGTGTATTAACCATTGCAGAAACATAAAAAATGATTTTGATAATTACCAATGCTGTTTATTTAGGGCAGCTGTGGCATAAACCTTACTCTGGTTAGGGTTAGGGTGGTCTAATAAATTTGTTAAGCACTGTCTGTACATAATATTGAAAAATCTATATTTTTAAGCAGTATTGGATAATTTCTTGTCTTCAGTGATCAAGAATTGTGAGCAGACTCCTACACACTATTTTATTCACACAAATACATCGGCAGTAATGGATTTGTTTCTCTCCTAAGTGCTTTTCGTATGAAATAGACCTGTGCTTTCTCCCCAGTTCTGGCAATTTTTTGTGGTGCTATGTATTATAAAAATAACACTGATTGAACCTTTAAAACACATGAACGTGAAAGTATCATTGGGCAATATTGGGTAATTTTTTTGTTGTTAACAACAAGTAAACAATTTGTGAGAAAACCTCTTCCCACCATCCATAATGCACAAATAGCTACATTGTCATCATGGATTTGTTAGACATATTGTTTGCCCTGTTCTATCACATTTTCATACTTTAGATTATTGAAATAGTAGGGATTGTATCTTTAAAAGACAATTTCAGACATGCTGTGTGATTTTCTCTCTTTGTATTTTATCCCTTAAAGTTTCACTTTTGACTCCCCTCATCATCTAAATAGCTGAGTTTGCATTGAAAAGGAGACCACATTGACAACCTCAGTTGCAGTATTTCTCTCTCTCTCTCTTAACCACTTCTCTGTTTTTCCCAAATGTAGGAAAACCATCTCCTCTCTGGCCTTATATGACCTCAGCTCCGTGTAGCGTAGCTCACAAAAAGACCATATTTACAGAAAACAGCATGGAGCTGAGGAGAAGTTAATGCATACAGTACAGCC
The DNA here is from genome assembly GCF_018320785.1 of Cheilinus undulatus. Classification (NCBI taxonomy): domain Eukaryota; kingdom Metazoa; phylum Chordata; class Actinopteri; order Labriformes; family Labridae; genus Cheilinus; species Cheilinus undulatus. The sequence continues at coordinate 6,576,869 of NC_054881.1, read as the reverse complement.
TCTCTAAAGGAGACTCCATCATGAACCCAACAGGAGAGAGGAGATCTCAGACCCCCCTGATTCTTCAATCTGCCCTTTGTGCCCCCTCAGCAAGCCACAAGAGAATCCAGTGATGGCAAAGATCAGCTGTGTGTTTAACATGCAGGACACACAGACACATGCAGTCTTGGCATTAGGGGGATGCAACCATTTCCCTTTGACTTGACTACAAATCATCACCCCAGGCAGACACACTTACACAGATTATAATCTCTCTCTTATATAACAACCGTATCTCCACTCATTCCTGCGTTCTTCAGTCTTTGTCACGTCGTTCTCTTCATGTTGGTAATCGGAGCTTTAATCATGCAGACAACATATCAGCTGAAGAAACACGTTCTGTAAGAATGAGAGCCAGACATGCTGCTGCACTGTTTCTTCTGCTCTTGAATGCACCCCTACTGCAACATTTCCGCTCTCTAGTGTTATTTGCACTTCTTAAATGTCCATTTCCCTTTTTCTGCATGTGTTCAAGTATGTTGTAAGGTCACTGCTGCCTTTAAATCAAAGTTGGAGTTTATGAATATGCACCTTAATTGCTATTGAACATTTAAATGAACTCAGTAGTGCTGCAAGATTAATTATTGCAACATCAATTGCAGGATGTGCAATCACAGAACAGCAAAAAAGTACCTTTATTTTCAAAAACTTGTATTTTTTGGGGACAATATGACGTTTATTTTGAAAAATTTATTCTCTGCATTTTCCCTGATTGTTGCAGCAACCAGAAATCTAACAGCTGAACTGTCCCTGACTCTTTGCTTCTGTTTAACCAGCCTGAGGCAACTGCAAATTGTGTGATTTGTTATTTTCCCACACAGTCGAGTTTTCAGAAAAACAAACCTCTTGAAGACGGTGTGTTGAATCACAGTTGTAGAAATGTATTTATAGAGTCTGACCATGTGAAGAGTTGTGATAGTATAGTTTCTGAAAATGAGCTTATAGTCCCTGGTAGACCCCGTAGTCTGCCTGATCTACATTTAGTCATACATCTATGATGAGATGTTTAATGGAGAGTCTGTTAGCCTGCAGCGTGTCATGGGAAAATCAGATGGCAGCGTGATCAGCAAACAGTGTTGACAGAGCCAACAGCCCCAGGATGCCTTTCTCCTCTCTGGTGGATGTGCTGAATGTGTGTGTGTGTGTGTGTGTGTGGTCTAATATTGTGTTACATAGCTCGCTGTGTGTTTTAAAGCCGTGCAACAGGCAAGGCCTTCTATCATATATGATAAGACACGCTAAGATGGCAGCAGAGGTAGATCACGTTTTTGTAGTGGAAACAAATGGTTTATACCATTAACGGTATAAATGACTGTGTAGTGCACATTTCATACAGGGAAAGATAAGAAAGCATTAAATGCCATTATTGGATACCTGGCTGCAACATAGCAAATATATTTCATAGTATCATCTAAGGCTGAACAATGGTGCACAAAATCTGTTATTGCAATTTTTTTTCTTTCTGCATTACAGATTTTTATAACAAAAGAATTAATGCTAATGTATGCAATAACTTTTTATGGGCATTAATTACATTTTAAATTGTCCAACTATATTATTTTCTTATTTCGACTTCTAAGTCATTTTTGGATTTCAAATATCACACACAGGGTCAGCCTCTGACTGCAGCTCTGACGTACAACTCACAAACGAAGGGTAGAAAGATGAGAGAGAAAATAGAGGAAGGGTCACCTTTCTCTATAAAAACCACAAACAAATTTGTTGCTCATTCTTGTGTCACTTAAACATTATCAACCATTTCTAACGAAATTTAAATAATCAATTTAACTCCTAATTAAAGTCCCTGTAAAGTGATTAAACAATCTGTATTTTAGGTTTGTTGTATGACAGGCCACTGTGTTATGAAGCATTAGGCCAAATTTCAGCTATAAAAAACGTCGCTAATAAAATTTAAAAAATCATGAAAGATAAGGCAGTAAAATCTGCATGAATGGGCTAAAGCCACACCCACTCATGAGAAATACAGTCCTCAAAATAAAAAAAATGCTTCTAATCAGAGCCCAGCTGCCTGACTCTGTACCAGAGCAAAGAGACAGAAGTTCTCCGGCACAAACCTCTTCGTTATGATACTTTTAATGACCTGTATGCAACAATGGCTGATAGATTTGGGAAATTTAACTCACAATCCAGCTTTAACATAAATGATCCATAAATTCCTGCCATTAACAGACATATTAAAGCAAACCAAGATGAGATGCTGCTGATAGCAGGAATACACTCAGCCACCAGCCTTGTGTAAATGAGTGTCTGCCTTGAGCATCATGCTGGTGTATCTGTGACGGCAGAGGCATCACCTCTGCATGGTCTTGCTCAGTTTTCGGACTACTGGTGGGGATATCAGATGGAGTTTCAATGTAGATTAGTCATAAAAATGAGAATAAATGCAGTTTTGGTTTCTGTCTAACAACCGAGAAGTAGCAGCATGATAGGACTGAGTTTACAAAATCGATTCTCAGATCTCAGCACTCAGATCTCTATGCATAAGCCTGCTCTGTCTCCCGACGGCTCCGAGTGAAACCAGTCTTGAACTTACTTGACTTTTGCAGCTTGGAACTTGACAACGCGTGGCTCAAGAGCCACATGTGGCTCTTTTGTGAGGATTTGTGGCTTTTTTAATGACTTAATTTGAAATATTTTTGCCCTAAAAACCTTAAAAAAGGGAAACTTTGACCTCCCAAATTTTCCATTGCAAGTCACAGTCAGTTTGTTTTCAACACTTAAACAGTAGGCCTTAATTGACAAACTTAATTATCAATCTTAACTTTTTGTCTGCATATTTCTATTGCCCTTTTTTGCTATTTTTGCCTCTTTTTATCAACTTTTGCCGATTTTAGCCCATTTTTGCCACTTCTTTTTTCCACTTTTCAACCTTTTAAGCTGCCTTTTGCTGTCAAATGCCCCTTTTTTCCCCATTTTTTGCCACTCTTTGCTGCTTTTTGCTCATTTTAATCACTTTTCACTTTGTGTTTTGCTATGTATTTGCTGCATTTTGACCATTTTTACCACATGTTGCTCTTTTTTTCTGATCACGTCTCACCCATTTTTGCCACTTTTCACTCAGTTTTTGCCATTTTATGCCTATTTTACCCCTTTTCACCCATTTTTGCCACTTTTACCCTTTTTTGCTGCTTTTTACCACATGGATTGTGGCTCTTGGTAAAGGTATTTTTCAACAATTTGGCTCTTTGGTTGAGCAGGGTTTAGGAACACTGCTTTAGACTCAGACTGGAGGTTTGAATCCTACGCCCAGTCATTTTATTCTGGATATCTGGTGTGTGTTATCAATACCAGCTGGATATGCATATGCAAGATGTGCCACATGAATATAAAATATAGTGTCAATGCTAAAAGTTTGAGGTCATTTTTGGATGAAAACCTTGATGTTTTCAGTAATGTGTCTAGTTAACCTTTCTTTGTACTATTTCCATGCACACATCACCATTACAGTCAAAATTATATTGTTCAAACCACATATAATCTCATTTGCAACAGAAGCACTGAATGGCTAATGGTAATGCAAACAAATGTTGGTGTTGTGGTTTAAAATGTGACCCTGCTAAGTGATGACTTTGTACCAAAAAAGATGAGGAAAAACATAATGAGCAGTTCTGAGTGCCTTTTATGTTTAATATTAAATACACAGTCATGTGCTTATGTTTGAGGCCTGGAGGGCTCTAAGGATTCATCAGGGTGCCCAATGTGCCACAACCCCGGGGCTGGGGAGGGACGGAGGGCAGAAGCTCGACGGCATCTCTTTTGTCAGGGCCTTTTGATCCCTGATGATACATCCGGAGACTGTGAGTGATTCTTGGACCCTTGGGACAACCTCAGCATGACCAGGGGCTCGTGGCAACCCTACTGCCTATTGGGACAGTACCCGAGACTGCCCTAAAACTGTGGACTTTGTTATTTTTTCAACAGATTATTACCTCTGCCAAGGAGGTTATGTGATCAGGTGGGTTTGTTGGTTAGTTAATTTGTTTGTTAGCAACATAACTCAAAAAAGTTGTGGACGGATTTTGATGAAATTTTCAGGAAATATCAGAAATGGCATAAGGAAGAACTGATTAGATTTTGGGAGTGATCTGGATCACCGTCTGGATTCAGGAATTTTTTAAAGGATTCTTTACTATTGGGAGATAGGGCTAATGGCGGAGATCTGCGCCGTTACCACAGGAAATGGCAGACATGAGTAACTTCAATCCCAGCAGCATTTTGGGTGTGTTTCTATTCAAAGTTTTGGAGTTTATAGAGTTTGAAAGACGCACAGCCGTTGAGGAGACAAGTCGCAGCGTAACAGAGAGAAAGACCGTGAATTGTTGCGAGAATATCACAGTGCTGGGAGGAATAGAGGAATATTCACCCTCTGCCATGACTTCCAGTGGTCCGGTGAGACCATGAGTGAGACTGTCAGTGCATCTGCGCTGGGCAGGCAATGCGCTCACCATGACAGTCCACCTGTAGCGAAGCCAATGCGTTGCTTCACCACGTTTCCACCCCGCCAGGGAGGGAGTAATTGGTGAATGGTGTGGTGGGGGGCACATGGGGACGGATCCAGGAATTTTTTAAAGGATTGTTCATTAGGAGATAGGGCTAATGGCGGAGGTCAGCACTCTCTGAGTGCTTTTCTAGTTTTCCAATGCCCTGGTAAAACGCAAAGACATCCAAAGCACAACTGGGGTTGTGTCAATCCTCCCTCCCGCCCAATGGGGCCCTCAGGCGGCTCACTCACCACACCTAGCAGCCTCAGTTTTTGACCCAACATGCCCAACAGTTCTGCACAGTCCTCTATATCTGATGGTCATATTACATTTAATCCAAGACAACAAAGAAGGCATTAGTGTGGACAGCTACCTTTGGCATTAATGCGTTTGTGTGCTGTAAGATCACTGCCTGTATTGTAATGATATAAATCATGTGGAGTCAAACTTGGTCAAGTCAGAGCTTAAACTACATCCTAGAAGGCATCGAGTACGGATCCTCTTTCAGGCAGGTCTTTGCAAGTTTCTCAAGTTTCTGTGTGAGTGCCTCAAGGTGACTCACCTCATTTAACAGAGTCACTGACATTCATGTTAAGTAGGTTAATTCTATTATGCTACTTGGTGTCACTTTTATTACTGTTACTTCCACCATCCAAGTAGAAAGTGATGCCATGGTAGTCATGTGGTTGCAAAAGGTCAACACAAGCTTTCCTTCCACCCTTGTCTTTGGGGAAAGTTCTGGCTGAGATTTTTTGTAAGGTAAATCAGTTGTGAGGTTACAGAGAGTCATGAGAATCAGTGAAGTTTCTCTAATATTCTTCTAGGGGTCAGAAGGTTCTGGCAAACATTGACTCTTCCCTTCACTTGAAACAAAACTCCGGCCCCATGGAGCCTGTTGTCTTTTCTTTTACTGCCTCAGTGCCAGGTCTCATCCTCTCCTGTGTGTACTCTGAGTTTACATGTAGCTAACCTGTTTTTAGACGTCACACCCCTCCCTGCCCATCCAGCGTTGGTCAGCTTCTCCAACATTTATGTTTAAAGTGCAAACAGAGCCCAGCCCATGTGTGCTCACTACGTCTTCCAGTCGCTGTGTTTGTGTTGCCGTTGTTGTCTGATGTGTCAGCACCGTACACGGTTCCCAGACCTCTCTGGTCACGTGACCGAAGGCAGACGCTGTGATGTCATCAGGCTGTCTGTGTGCTTGAGGCTGTGTGGGTCTCTACGGGTGGGGAGGATTTACAGTCTGTGTGTCTGGACTTGGGGAGTCTTGTTTAAATGATCCAAAATTCCTCAGTCAGAGTGCAGACTCACTTATTTCCACTGCACCTTTTCAGCATGAAAAGAAGTCATGTCAGCTCTTATTTCCACCACATTTTATTTGGTTATACATTACCAAACATGTTCAAACCACCTATAATATATTGAGCACCATGATGAATTAAATGCTTACACTATGAGACTTAAACAGCTAAAAGAAGTTGGGTAAGTGTGCTTGTTTTGTTTTTATTTCACTGCCTGCATGTTTAGTCCTCACACATGTAAGACAAGAAGGATAATAGCGCTCATGTCAGAAAAGACACAAAGTGCACAAAAAGGACCAAAAAGGTGAACTGTGATCAAAGAATTATGCAGAAAACACAAACTAGTGTGCATGATCAGTGAGAGAAATTTCCTACCCTAGGGTCCTGGGCCTGCACTAGACTATAAATACAGTACTGAAGAATGAGATACAAAATAATTGTCTACTTTTTAATGAATACACATGGAAACACACTCCATTAGCTCCTGCTGCACAGTTTTTGTTCTTACATTAATGCCAGTGAGAGTTCAGCTGTAGATTCAGCAGAGAGTTGGCGACTCTGTGATTATATGTGGTCTTTAGCTTCGTGCTGTTGTTTCTAAACACTTTCACTTTCTAATAATATAATATACAGTTGACATTGGAATATCTGGTAGGGATGAAACCATCATAATGCAATTGTAGCATCCATAGTTTCACACTTGAAGCCACTGGGCTCTTCAGAGCGACTCCTTTGGGATCACAAATGTTTGCATGGTTAGGGGCTTGATTTTGTACACCTGTGGCAATGGTTCTGATTGAAACACCTGGATTCTACAGGTGTGGACAAATAATTTTGTCCATATAGTGTATTTTTGCAATGTGTTTCTTGATAACTGTGATGACTGAAATATGCCTGTCTAATAAAACAGTTCTCTAGATTTCAATTAAAGGTTAAGCTTTCTTACTCCTGGACAAAAAAAATGAACGCCGAAAAACGAACGACTAAATGAATGGAAAAAAACGAACGACTAAAACACAAAAAACAAACAAAAAAAATGAATGGAAAAATGAATGATGAAAAAATGTACGAAAGAACAAATGACGATAAAATAAATGAAAAAATGACAGAAAAATGAACAAAAAACATCGAAAAACACAATGAGAAAATGAACATCGAGAAAGCGAATACCGGCAAAATGAATGACGAAAACAAAGGAAAACACAAAAAAACGAATGAAAAACAAATGATGCAAAAACAGAAAAAGAAAAAGGAACAAAAAACAAGACTAATGAAAAAATGAACGACAAAGAACAGACGAAAAAGCTGACAAAAACAAAAGAAAAAAACAACGAAAAAATGAGTGAAAAAAACAAATGAGAAAAAAACGACGGAAAAACGTACGACAAAAAAACGAAGAAAAAATGAATGAAAAATGACAGAAAATCAAACGAAAAATTGCAAAAAAACATATGACAAAAAACAAACTATGAGAAAACAAATGACGAAAAAACCAACAAATTAATGCAGGAGAAATTAACAAAAAATTGAATGAAAAATAAATGATGAAAAACTGAACGAAGAAAAAAATGGATGTCAATAAAATTAATGGCAAAATGATGAAAAATCTTAGAAAAAATGAATGACAAAAACTAACAAAACATGGACAAAAGAAAACAAACGAAAAAAGGCGAAAAAAGCGAATGAAAACACGAACAAAATGCGGAACTTAAGATACCAGCTTCATTAACAACGACACAGGAGATACTGATCTGACCTGTCAAGTCAAAGGTAATGCTTTCAGATCTACTGCCTGGACAGGATTCATTTACATAGTTAGCATATTTTCTTGGTGATAAATCCTTGAAAAAGTGAAAATATTTAGTACACAGAGCTTTAAATGTGATGTAACAGATGCTATCAAGGAGAGCAGAAATCAACTTTAGTAACCTAGCAGCAATGGTGAGAAGAGCTCTGAAACTGAGGTTGCAAGTGCAGCTATTTCTGTCACTTGGACTGGTGGTGGCTGATACTTTTGTTTGCATTTGTGGTCATTAAAAATCTATTCATATCTGGTGTAATGTCACATTGTTTGATAGTAGCTCTGTTTGATATTAGAGGGAAAGTTCAAGGTCTAAAATCACAGTCTTTACTTTTTTATGTCAAATCTTTCATGAAGCTCATGCAAACACCCACACTTCTATCTGATAAGTTTCCTCTTCTCTTGGAGGAAGTTAGATAGATTAAACTCAGACATTTGAAGGACATTGGCATAAGAAAAGACTTTCTTTGGGTAAGGATATGTCAGTACTGGACTATAGTCCTTATTTGTGATTATTTGTGATTGTGTTCATCTAATTAATAATCATAGCATGCACATTATTCAACAGCGTAAAAATGTAAGTTTACTGTTAAAACAGACTACCTTGTGAATGAAACAGCAAATTATCAAACTGGATTAAGTGAAAGTTTCAGAGTGACTCTCCAGCTTAGCTCATCTGAGTTTTCTTGTTGGAACAATCAGGCAGAGTAACGTTGGGAGATGTTAGCTGGCTCTCTCTCCCTGTCATGGCTTTCATTACTGCCTGTCAGGCAATAAACACTCGATTCCCTGCATGCAGGATATTAATACTCGTGTTGCATTCTCAGAAACAGAGTGGATTCCTGTCCTCTTCTGTCCAGCAGATGTTACATGATAACTGCAGCGCTGCGGTTTTCTTATAAAGGATGTCAGCCATGTTAAAGATTGGCTTGTGTTGATTTTACTCTTGGCTTTGGTATCAAGAACAAGGTCCAACCTGGAAATAATTGATCCTTTAATGAAGGACTGAGACAGTTTTGTTAAAAAAATATAATTGCAATAGTTTTTCTTTCTACATTTTTATACTTTACTTTTTTTTTAACAATAAAGAACTTCAATTGAAACAGATTTTAACAAGCAATGGATAAAGTACCACTGATAGCAGGAATATACTGAAGATCGGCCTCTTGTAACTTAGTGTCTGCCTGGAGCATCATGCTGGTGTATCTGTGACAGCAGCAGTGTCACCTCTAGCCTGAGTGTGCATGTAGGGGACACAAAGACTTTGCATGCACAGTGCTCAGCGCTAAATGAATGCACTGCAAAAAAGACCATAAACCCAGTCTTGATTTAGATTTATAATCTCAGATTAATACTGTTTGAATTATATGCATTCATTGAAAGTTATTGTTATCCTAAGATTAAGCATTAACTTAAAAAAGGCTGCAAGCTGGAACAATATTTTCTAAAGTTTGATCTAAAATGTCAAAAGACGTTGGAAAATGTATTTATAAATGAGTTACTATTAATAACTTGATAAGCAAGATTTTTATTTCACCATCAGAAACAGTCGAGAATAGCTCCATTGCTCAGCATTTAAAAAGCTAGAATAAATTTTGCCTGAGATCTGACTGAAATGAGTTATTTATAGCAGTTGTTTGAGGTTTTGGTCAGTCATTAAACGAGCTAATCAATGCAGCTGCAATGAAAAACTTTGGGTGTTTAAGTGCACTATCCAGTGTGTGGTTTTTTTGTGGTTTCAGTCTATGGTTTACAGTTTATCTTACTCATAAGCAAGTGCAAGTTCTAGAAATGGGTCAAGATATTTGAATAGAAGAATGGTCAGTAGTCTTCAGTTTGTTCAAATATCTTAGCCTCTGCCAATTTGATCTAATTTTAAAGATATTTTTAATGTTTTTAATGCTGCTGTTTGCAGTGCTGTGGGGTTAAATCTGAAATGGAAAATACTTGCTACTTTTAAAACTAAAAGGAGAAACAACATTAGCTCCAGTAGTGGTGAAACTGAGAATGTAGAGTCTCCATGACTCTAGAATGTAAACCTGCAGCTGCCTGCAGCATGGACAGTTATTACAGGCTGATTTTAAACTAGCATACTCGCGCTAATAGAAGCATTTCAGGGTAGTCTTGAAATAATCTTTGTAAAGGAACCTTCAACAATTTATTATTTTATTACAGCCAGTTTGCAGATATTCACTGCTGATATATGCATACATTTACAGCTGAAATATGCAAATTATTACAGCTAGAACTTGCAGATATTGAAAGCCAATGTAAGTCAATATTTATGGCATCAGTAGGCAGGTATTAACTGTTGATATAGCCTGATATTAACAGCTTTTAAATGCAGATATTTATCATTTATATACGCTGATATTAGCTGTTGATATAGGCTGACATTAACAGTCCATGTAGGATGATATTTACAGCCAATAAAGGCTGATAGATAAAGCCCATGTAGGCTCATGTATACAACCCATATAATCCAACATTAACTGCTGATATTTGCCAATATTAACAGTCAACATAGAATGATACTCACAGCAGAGATAAGCCACTGTTTGCAGCAGTCGTTGGCTGATATTAAAAGCAGATACACACAGTCATATAGGCTGATACTTACAGGTGATGTAGGCTTATATTTTCAGCTGATGTAGGCAGATATTTATAGCTGATGTAGGCTGATATTTATAGCTCATATAGGCCAATATTTACAGCTGATGTAGGCTAATGCTAACTGATTTGTGCAGTTATTTTCATCTGATGTAGGCTGGTAATAACAGTTAAAATAGGCTGATATTCACAACTCACAAAGGCTAAATAGCCTAATCTTTACAACAGATCTTTACAGCTGGTATATGCAGATATTTAATTGTGAAATAGGCTGATATTTACAACATTTGTAGGCCGGCATAGGCTTACACTTACAGCTAATATATAGATATACATTTAATATATGCAGATATTTAACGGTGTTAATCGATCAGTCATTTCAGCAGATAAATGCAGATATTTACAAGTGATGCTGGCTAATATAGGAGGATATTTACAGCCAACATAGGCTTATATTTACATCCTTTTACTCCGCAACATTTCCACCTGTCTAGCCGATACTTAAAGCTGATATTTTGGTTGTAAATATCTGTAAAATTTTAATTTTTGGAGATACTGATTATTACCTTTTTTAAAGATATCGCCTGTTAAGATTTGTGCCACTAATATTGTGCATCCCTCATCCTTGGTGTTGTGTATCAAGTTATATGGAATCATGAGTTACCTTGGCATTCCCACCCCCATGTTTTAAGCTCATAGCTGTATGTTAAATCATGCATTGATAAGTCATGTAGCTGCTTTTTCCATTAACTCTGGCCTGTTTCCATAGTTATGAGGGTAACAGCTCCTTCCAGCAAATCATTAGAGCACATTTAACCATGACGTAAGCCGTCTGCCTGTTGGGCTATTACCTGTCTATCTAAAGCATACAAACACTCAGCTGAGTGTCCTCCAGTCTGTGCAGACATAGAGGTATCATCTGCACAGACTGAGTATTGATCAGCTGACTCTGCTTCCTCTCTTCCTTTCTAATGAACTCCATGACGAAGCCCTCTGCAGCAAACAAACCATGACTGACACTTCTGTGCTAACCGCTCAGCGTGTTTTCCTCCCTTAAGGGCACGGCAGGGCGGGGAGTTTAAAATCCTCTCCATGTCAATCCAAGCAGAAAGACTACTTCTGAAACTCCTCATGTGTGGTGTGAATATTAAAGAGCCAGCAAGAGGCCTCTCATCAATGAGTATCCAGACGAGAGAGTTGAGAAACGAGCTCTGGTTTCACTTCCTCCTGCAACTTCCCACGAAGATGTTGTCATACGAGACGAACCTTACAAGACTTTTCAGTTAATTTGCACATTTTAGACGCCAGTCTTTATTGTCTCGGCCTGTGCAGTATAGGATTCTTTTTCTGAATCTTGTCATGCTGTGAAGTCAAAAACGCCCTCGCTAGTTCCTGTGTTTGTTAGTATTTTTCTCTTGAATTCACTGATATCACATTCCGATTGAGCACCGTTGTTTGACTCGCTTCCTGTTGCTGCGTATGGAGCTTTTTTACTCACTTCCCTGTTTTGTCGGCTGATTGGCCGAGTGTCAACATGTTTTTTACTTTGTGTTTCACATCGTTCAGCCCCGATGTTATGAAAGATTGTTGTCATGGTCTGTTTCGCCTCCTTGTTTTGCTTCAAGCTGGTTAATTTTCCTCTATGGTTCTATTTTTAAAACAGGAGTATCATCTCTGCGGTCTGCTCAGTCAGCCGAAGAGTGAAGCTGTAGCCGAGAGGAGGATGTTTTCATATTAACGTCTATTTGCTCTGTAAATATAACGCTATTTGAGTGTTTCATTTTGACACAAACTTCCCGACCTTTCATCTCTGTCGGCGTGGAAAAACAAGATTGAAGCACACTCATGTCGTCTCACCCTGTGTACCAAACTGCTGACTGTGGATCGCTGCAGGAACCAGGAAATATCTGCAGCAGTGTCTGCTCAGGGTGAAGCAAAGTTTAGACAAGAATCCAGACAAGAATGAGGATGAACCTCAGCCTTTTTAAAGGGAAAGTTTCCATATTTGTCATCATATAGGAAGAACTTTTTGCTAGAGCCAGTGCTTCGGTCCTGTAGATGCTGATAAGCAGACTTTTTAACATCCAAAATAAAGAAGAAACTCAGTTTCAGTCCTGATTTCTGTAATCTGCAGAGCTTAAGGTCATTTCTGTTCTCTCCAGTGCCCTGTGGTATAAAATAAGGTTACTTTCTTTAGCTTAAAGCCATGATTTGTTTGTTCATGCCCACTGAAGATCAGCCTAGAGTAGGGAGAAGAGGAAGTAATGTGATTTCTCTTCTCTTCTTAGAAATCATGGGAAGATTTTCAATAGAAATTTGAGAGTTTAGGTCACTAATTATTTCTTAACGGTGACGTATCATAACCATTTTTAATCGTAACACTGTCCCCTGTGGTCTGAAAAAAACATGTCATGCTTTGGTCAAAATATAACCTAGATTTAGCACCACAGGAGGATTCTGACCCTGTATAAACCAGCTCCAAACAGCCTTTCAAGGAACTCTTGGTTTCAGTGTGTCTCTTTAAATGCAAATGAGCTCCTTCCCACCTTGCCCCTCTTTTTTTGTGAGCTGTGCTGACAATCGCTGACTTGTTTCCATTGCAATGGATGGAAGTGTATGGGTGGGGAGGGTTGCCACAGATATTACTAAAATGATTTGTGATATCACGGGGGGAAGATGTGATTGGAGCATCCATACTTTTTTTTAAGATTATTTTTTGGGCTTTTTGTATGGAGCTAATACTGTGGCAAAACTATTTGCAAATGTGTGCACAGATCTATACACAAATGTGCAAATGCGTACTAAGTAGATTTTCAAATTGTGTACGAATCCACAAATGCATGCCTAAATTTATGCATAAATCCAGAAATGTGTGCAAGAAATTCATGAATGTGTGCACAAATCCATAAATGCATGCACAAATCTTCAAATGTGAGCACAAATCTACAAATGTGTGCGTGAATCTACAAATGTGTGCAACAAATCCATAAATGTGTGCAGAAATCTACAAATGTGTGCAACAAATTCATAAATACATGCACAAATCTACAAATGTCTGCATATATCCATGAATGTGTGCACAAATTCTCAAATGTGTTCACAAACTCCACAAATGTGTACAACAAAACCATAAATGTGTACAACAAATCCACAAATGCATGCACAAACCAGCAAATGTATGCATAAATCAATGGAACCTTACACAAATATACAAATGTGTGCAACAAATCCACAAATGCATGCACAAATCTACTAATGTGTGCATATATCCATGAATGTGTGCACAGATTCTCAAATGTGTTCACAAACTCCACAAATGTGTACAACAAATCCATAAATGTGTACAACAAACCCATAAATGCATGCTCAAATCAGCAAATGTGTGCATAAATCAATGAATCTGTGCACAAATCTACAAATGTGTGCAACAAATCCACAAATGCATGCATAAATCTACAAATGTGAGCAAAATATCCATGAATGCATGCACAAATCTACAAATGTGTAGACCAATTAGTTATTTTGGACTGAGGTTATTTTAGTTCAGAAAGCATGCTATTTTTGCTTTAAGTTGTCAAAATGCTCACAAGCCATCTATTGCAACTGAAATCTGCCTCTCAATTGGCTGTCATAGACATGTGACTTTTGCAAGACTTCTGTCACACACAATCTGCAAATGTGTACTCAGATCTGTAGGTGTAAAGGCAATGGGTTTTATTGCCCTCAGTGCACGCTCACAGGCAAAGTTTTCTGCCTCATACTTAAGTGAGGAATTCTGCTTAAATCTTAAGATTGATCACACATTGAAACACAAGTGATATGTATGTCCTGGCTTGAATGCTTCAATTCCTGAGCAGTGCATTAGCGTCACCGGAAAAAAAAATTCAGACACTGCTGGAACTGAACCCAAAACATCTGGACTCATGGTCACAATCCTGGCTTTATTTCGATGTCTGTCGATCCTGTTGCTAACATCACACGGCTCATACAGGGATGTATGGGTGAATTTCTTTTTGCTGTTACATGATTTTGAAGAAAAGAAGTCCTTTTTTTTCTTCATTCTTTCAATGAAAATTTAAACAGTAATAGTTAAATATGCTAATCTTTCTCCTTCTAGGCTGGCGGGGGGCTGGAGCCTATATCAGCCATGATCTAAAATGGTTCAATTAAATATGCAAACACATATAAACAGCCTCATGTGCCCCTTCAGATGTATTTGAGGGTTTCTTTGTTTGTGTTTTCATCATGTGACCCAGATACATATTAAATGGGACATTTACAATCAGAGATATCAGCCTGTCTGATCTTTCTCATGGGCCAACCACAGTAGGATGACAGTGTTTCTAAATAACCTCGGCTCTGTGAGGTATTTCTCCTCTGTCCTTTATAATGTTCCTGTCTGGCCTTTTTGTTTGCAGTGAGGTCTCTGTTTTACTGTAAATCTTTTGGTCGAGGATTATCTTGATTCTCATGTCTTTTTGTTCAGTTAAGGAGAAAATTGAGTCTAAGATATCTCACTTTGTTTACATCCTAATAAAATATAATTTACTGCAAATCAGTAAGAAAAAGGCCAGATTAATAATCCCATTAGAAAAGCAAATTCGGTCTTAAAACAAGCAGTGCAGATGTCATTAAAGTAACTATCATTACAATGACTGTAGTAATAATAGAAGCTGGATTCTTCTTTCTGCACTCTATGACTTATTTATGGTTATCAAACATGTTTATTTAGCATAAATTCATCGTTTGTCACCCAGATCAATAATTCAGAGGAAATTTGCATGTTAAAGCATCTGTGTAACAGGACACTGTTTTCTGGTTGCATGGTTACAGCAGTAGACAGCAATCATCTCCTGCATTCACTCTCTCTTATGCTCCAGCTTACCTTCACTCTGCCTCTGATTTCAAACATTTATAACTTTATTAACATGGCAAAGATGAGCATGGTGGACCAGAAGCTGCTGCAAACACATCTGGAAACAATGCAGACGATACGAGAGCTGCTCACAGAAAAAGTCTTCATGGTGATGTCTGGTTGATATAAGAGGGGTTTGTGTTGATATTGTCACCTGGTGTTTGCTCTGATTTCTGATATTTTTGTACATTTATTTGTGTCTGACATGCAGGGTGAAAAAAATAATGGCTTCGACGTGCTCTACCATAACATGAAGCATGGCCAGATATCCTCCAAGGAGCTGACAGACTTCATCAGAGAAAGGTAAGACTCTAAAGACCAATACAGGAATTATACTCATTATCCTGCTCTTTGTTTAGTTGTTAAACACCGTCTCACCTCTTCTGTGGTTTTCATCAGTAATTAAATCTATTTCTGAGTCTGAACCTGCACTTCAGGTTCTTTGTGACGTTCCCTTATTGCCACAAAAATGCACAACTGAGGCTAAAACTACAGCTGCTGTCTGCTGACATGTAAATATTTGGCCTGTTTTCCCATGATAACGAACCTTTTTCCAGTTGTGACTGTATAAGAACCAATACTGAAACATTTACTTGATGTGTTTGCATCAAATCAGCCATTTTTAGCAGAGATGGTGGAAAAGAAAACAATCTCACTCATTTTGTCTACAGCTGCTAATGCAGCTCTTCTCTATTGATTACTTTATTGGCATTATGAAAGCCTGCAGACAGTCAAATCTTTACAAAAAGCACAAATTAAGTAGCCTTGGAAAGCAGGTTCCATGTCCATCATCGTGCAAATCAATTTTGCAAAGCTTCAATGTGAAACCACTGTGTTAGGTCTAAAAACAAATCAGACCATTTAGCATCATTTAAGGAGAACAAGGTGGTAGCTATGGTTGGGGTTTAGTTGTACTGGAAGCTGATAGCAATGGCTGCCACTGGTTTAGCAATTAGCTCAGATGTAGCTATAGTATAGCGGCAGCTTTTTCAGAACCGGACCACATTTCTTTATTAACCTTTTGAGACCGTTGTCGACGAGAAGAGACACAGGTTACAAAAAGCTAAATAACTTCGGAACCATAAATTATCTGCAATTCTGTTTTTTTTCCTCAGAAAGTCCTTCATTGTGCGGTTCTAGTGACGCTATCCATGCCTCTGTAATCTTTAAAAAGGCTTCACTAGTGAGCCTAGAACTTGGATGACTTTTCCAGGGTCTTTTAAGATTAAATCCACGCCAATAACTCCAGTTTTGAACCTGCATTTTTAATCAATTTTTCAAGCATTTTTACAGCCAGCGGCTTGTCTGTTTTGTATCCCACAATGCATTGTGACTGGGCTGTGACAACCAATGGCAGGCTCTTCTGTCATCACGTCATGCTTTGTCAAACTGTGCATGTCCTGGAGGAGACGGCCTGAAAAGCTCAATTGGAGAGAAAGAGAGACAGAGAGCCCGTGAAGCGGCCCTCTGTGTCACTGCAGACAGGAACTGCTTTAAATAGTGGCTCAAATAGAGCTAACACAAAGAAGTGCAAGGATTGTTTTGTAAATATGTGACGAGGTAGAGAACTGGTCAACGCAAGCCTTGCGAGATTGAAGATGCTGAGCCACTGCGTGCAGGAGGAGCTCTGATAACAAGCTGGTTGGTGCACTGGCTGATCAGTGTAGAATTTTTCCGATCCAGCGTTCAATGAACTGATGCACTCAGATCTTTTACGTTAGGATCAGTTATAAATTTGCTGTGTCGTGCATCTTTATTTATTGGCTGTTACTTGTGTAAGCCAATCAGATAATGTTGTGGGCGGGACATAAGGTGAGACTGTGGAGAGTAGAACAGCCAGAGGAGAAGGTGTATATCACAGCAGAGCCAAAGTAGCACACTTTTTAATTAAGTCATTTAATCCTCAATCAGTGAATAAAATGCTGATACAAATAGTTAGAAAATGCAGAATAACGGCCATAAAAAATGCCCAGACAAGGGATTGGGACCATGAAACTGCCTGTCTGTCTAGTATGGCAATAAATGAATCTCTTTCTGCAATTACTGGTTATATAGATCACATTAAATCTCTTGACTGGAGTCTCCACATTTCAAGCATCAGTAGATGTAGATAAGAGTGAATGTAATGCATCCTAAATCTCCTTGTGTAAGAGGCTTAGCCCACCTGTACCTTGGTATTATGTTTCACACCTTCAGCAGCCATAACAGCATAATAACAGCTTCTATTCAAATTCCTCCCCGCTCCATAAAGATTAGCTTCAGAGTGTCAGAGGTGTGTGTTTATAACCTGCCACATGATAGATGTTCTACTGCTGGAATCTAACCGTGGATTCCTCTGTCAGCCTGACTGTAAGGAATGTGCTCAGACTCTGATATCAAACTTTATGCGGGACTGAATCTGCTCGATCATCTCTGTTTAATTACAAAACAGTGTAAGGTTCTGTCTACTAATGATTTGGATAGCAACAGTTAGAACATCTGTACAATAACAGCTTGCATCCATTTTATTTATCACCTAGTTTGATTAGGAAAAAATCAGTTGATGATACTTCTTAAAATCAGACAATATCGGTACTTTTTTACGACAAAAATAGTCCTTTACACCCTATAGTGGACAGTTTCATGTTCTCAGTTAGCCAAAATTGCAGCAAAACTCTTAAACACAGCCCAAATTGCACAGAACTGTTGCAGCTGTAGTATTACAGATATTTTGTGTGCAATTTTGACACTGCGATAAGGTTTGCCTGCAATTTTTTAATGGATTCAATGCAAAAGCTGAAGGTCATTACTTAAACCCGTCTGGCTCCTTTTGCTGTAATAAATCACCTTTTAGTTTTTCTTTTTGAATAAATATTAACACTGTGCTTTCAGAGCGTAGGCTTTTGTTTGTGTAGTAGAAAGGGATTAATGAATCACTCATGAAGAAGAAACAGTCAGCTAGAGAAAGGAAGTTATTCTGCTGTGCTGGTTTATTTTCTTATTCTAATCACAGTGCCAGTGTTGAAGTTTGCCTTTACAGATCAGTGTTACATTTGAAAAACTGCACTGTGGCTCCCTCTGGTGGACGGAGTGCATCAGTGCACCATGCACAATTCTCTACCTCTGTATGCAGTCGACCAGGGCCTTTAAACCTCTGCAAGTGTTACACACAGATATCCCAAATCTCTTGTAGATGTTTTTGAGCTTTTTACAGCTGCTCTGGTTTCAGTTCTTCTTAGATCAAGACAAAAAGAAATGCAAAAGTGGTCATGTACTGAAATGCAGGAAGTTGTTATATTGTCATTATGTCAACAGGACAGTCAGTCAGGCGTAAGCGTGTTTAACTCGGCTGCTTTTACAAAGAAAACAAAGCATGTCATGGAATTGATCAGTCCATCCAGCCATCTGTTATCTATACTGCTGATCCTGATAGGGGTCACAGGAGGCCGGAGCCAATCCCAGCTATCATTTCAACTCTGGACTGGTCACCAGTCAATAACAGTGCTGACATATAGAGACATAACCTGTCACTTTCACTCTCACATCTATGGAAGACTTAGAGTCGCCATCTAGCTGAACAAGCTTGTCTTTGTTCTGTTGGAGGAAGCCCGTGCATGCTAGGGGAGAGCATGCAAAGGTCGTGTCTTACAGGGATTAGAATCAGGAACCTCCTTACTGTAAGGCAACTGCAGCTATGCCTCCATACAGCCCAGTATCGATTAGTATTTGTGCATATTGAATGAATTTACATCCTCCCATGCAGGAGCATACAGAGCTTAAAGCAGAAAGCCTGTGCTAACAGATGAAGTTTATAACCAGCTTTGTGGTTTCTGGTATTTCTAACTACAGCTTTGGCTTTGTTAAGCCTGCTCACTCATGAAGGCCTATTGCTAAAGTTGCATCGTGGTATCCACACATCTCTGCTGCAGCATTTGGTAAAGATTAAAAGAGTTTGTGGCATATAACCTCAGGGCTTGGAAGTTGTATTTTATTAAAGGGACATTTCTGTATTTTTTAAGCTGGTTTATATAGTAGTGGCATAAGCCTCCAGAGATTTAGGTGGACATGGCCCCTTTAAATAAGACCACTTGGAGAAGATGGCCATACAGCTGAACAGATGGGTAGTTTCTCTGTGTAATTCAGTAAGTTTAAGGTTTTGACTTAAGTGGTAGTGACGTGCCATTAACTTTAAATAGAGATAGAGAAATAAAATCATGAATTTAAAGGTCGAGATATGAGATGAAATATAAAATCAAGAGTTCAAAAAGTCAAACTAGAAGATAAAATTCAAAATTGTGACTCTTAGAGGTGAAAATATGAGATAAAATTCTCAATTAGGTGTTTAAAAAGTGAAAAGATGGGATTAAAAGTCGAAATAAGGAGTTTAAAAGGTCAAGATTTGATTTAAAATGAAAAAGTGTGAATCTAAAAATGTCAAAATGTGAAATAAAAAGTCAATATCCTTAGTTTCAGTCATATTCTTGGGATGCAAAATGAAAATATGAAATGAAAACACAAATTAATTTCTTTCTCTCATTCCTGACTTTTTATCTTTTTATTTATACTCTCTGCTTTTTCAGATTTTTATAATTTAATAAGGCTTTTTTTTTCATCTTCAAGGTTAAATTTACATTTTTATACTGGAGGAAATCTGCAGACCTCATAGCAGCAGGCCAGTTCTAATTAGGATGATCGTGCAGGCCGGGTAAAACTGCACCGCGGGCCGCATTTGGACCCCGGACCTTGAGTTTGACACCCAAGCTGTAGGCTAATGCACTGCTACTGCCACAAACCTGATACAACTCAAATAAAAAATATGGCACTATCCCTTTAAAGTTGAGTTGTAGACGTGATGTGCGTGTCTGAATATGAGGGTCACAACATTGGACCAAAATGGAAGAAGAAACCTTCACTTTAAATTGTACTAGTTTCTGCAGAGCATTTAAACTTTTAGTATAAACACTTCAGCTTCTCTTATTGTTCTTTTAAAAGTCAGACGCTTCTCCTGGCACTCTGCCTGTATTTACAGCAGGACGAGTGTAAAAATAAAGCCCTATTCTGGGCTCAGACGGAGATGTGGAAGTGAGAGTGTGGTGCATTTGGAGCTTGTCCCTTCCTCGGTGTTGTTGTTGTCTTTGTGTACCTGTCTGTGTTTATGCTGGGTGTGTGTTTGTGTGGGTTTGTCCCGTTTCCCCCTGGCTGACCTTCTTCCTGTGAAGTAACTGCAGAAAGAGAGAGAGAGAGAGAGAGAGGCTGGCTGAATGAAACATGCATAATTCAGACTCTCACTATAACACCGCCTCAGTTTTTAGGTTTCTTTTTGCCCCTTCTTTTTGCTGTGGAGCGTGAACTAATGAGGGGAAATTAAAAGAAAGAGGGAATTCAAACACCTGAGTTCATACTGAGTCAGCTTCAGCGTGAGCTGTATGAGAATAACAAACACTCTGTATGTTTTCGTTGCTCTGTTCCAGGAGTACGATTGAAGAGGCCTACGCCAGGTCTATGACGAAACTCGCCAAAACAGCAGGCAACTTTTCCCCTCTAGGGTGAGTGTCAACATCTTTCTAGCTTTTTATTCTAAAATCTTAAGTAGGTCTCCAGCCTCTAAGGGTGCATGTTTCATTGCAGCACTTTCGCTCCAGTATGGGATGTGTTCAAGAGCTCAACAGAGAAGCTGGCTGGGTGTCACATGGAGCTGGTGAGGAAGCTCCAGGAGCTTATTAAAGAGGTGCAGAAGTATGTGGAGGAGCAGGCCAAAGCACACAAGAAGGTAAGGGCATGGGGGAATATTGGTCAGGGTTGAAACTGAGAGAAATATTAGATCATTTTGAATTTGACGGCAGCATCACATCTCAAAAAAGGAGGGACAAGACCATGTTTACCTCTTCTTTTAACAACAGTCTGTAAACTTTTGGGAAGTAAGGAGATCAGTTGCTTGAGTTGTGGGAGGTCTGTAAAAGGTCTGGACTGCAGGCAGGTCATTTCAGTTACTGGACTCTTCTCCTGTGAAGCCATGCTGTTGGGATGGATGCATATGGTTTAGCATTGTCTTGCCGAAATAGTCAAGGCCTTCCCTGAAAGAGAAGTTGTCTGGATGGGAGAATATGTTGCTCTAAAACCTCTATCTACTTTCCAACATAGATGGATAAATGGATGGATAGATAGGTTCTTTATTGTCATTTAAAAACATACAGTAATTAGTGCACATTAGAGCAAAATTTTGATGCACTTACCAGCAATTGGACTAAGGAAAAATATTAAAATCTTAAAATCTGACCATAAAATGAAATATCACACTTAAACACTTAAACAGCATCATACTTAAAAACATGACTATGGCTATTAAAACCAAAATAACCATAAAAACATATTCCACAGCAACATAGCAGCCAACAACGTATTAAACTTTTTTATTTCGTGATTGTTCTTTAGTGTAGAGATTCTTTTTAAAAATGGGTCCAGCAACAGACCATGAAGTGCCTTGTGCGTATCTGGAGAACGGAAGAGAAAAGGTGGGAGAGTGGGGAGTGGTTGCTATGATTTGTCTTTCCAGATGTGTTAGCTGCCCATGCCATAGGCACTAATGCAACCCCACACCATCAGAGATGCAGGCTTCAGAGCTGATAACAAGCTGATTGGTCCCTCTCTTCTTTAGTCCACAGGATTCAGCATCCATGGTTTCCAAAAAACAAATTTTTAAACACGTGACCACAGAACAGTTTTCCATTTTGCCTCATCCCATTTTAAATGAACTTGGGCCCAGAGAAGTTTCTGGATTGTGTTCACATATGGCTTGTTCTTTGCATGATACAGTTTTAACTGTCATTTGTGGTTGACAGATATTTATTTCTAGAAGTGTTCCTGAGCCCATGCAGGAATTTCCAGTACAGAATCATGCCTGTTTTTAATGCAGTGCTGCCTGAGGGCCTGACGACCACCAGCATCCAAAATAGGGCTGCGCAACTAATTGCAAATTAGATTAAATTGCAATATAGCTTGCTGCAATTTTCAAATCTCAGAAGGTGCAATATTTCTTTAACCTGAAATATGTGTCCAAATACCAGTTTAGAACTTTTTTTGCAGCAGAGATGATTACATATCATGGAACCATTCTAGTGCCTTATTTTTACTATAGTGTACAAAAAAATCAAATTTTCTTCATTTTTGTATGTTTTTCTTATTATGCAAGAGAATTATATTAAAATTATCATTCCATTTAATTCAACAGTTCATATCAAATTTGCAAAATGAGCAAAAAAATCATCACATTTTGATATTTTTAAAATTGTTCTGCCTAGTTTAATTGAATATCGTGTTGTTATAAAAAAAAAAGAATTATTGCTTGTTTTTGTTGCAATGCATGACATGAGGAATTTAAGAACTAACTGCATATTAAATTGCAATCACAATATTGGGTAAAAAAATCGCAATTAGATTATTTTATTATTTTATTCTAATCGTATAATGACCTTCAGCCTTTTCCCCTTGCACATAGAATATTCTCTAGATACTTGGAATTTCACTGTTTTATACTGTAGACAATAGGATATTCAAAGTCTTCACTATTTTACATTTTTCTGAAATTGTTCTGCAATTTTTAGACACATTTTTTTCGCAAATTGGTGAACCTCTGCCCATCTTTACTTCTGAAAGACTCTGCCTTTCTAAAATGCTCCTTTTATTCCAGTCATGTTACCGACCTGTTGCAGATTAACATATTTAGTTGCAAAATGCTCCTCCAGCTGTTTTTCATTAGTACCACTTACTTTTCCAGCCTTTTGTTGCCCTGTCCCTACTTTTTTGAGATGTGTTGCTGCCATAAAATTCAAAATTAACTAATACTGTTCATGAAACTTTAAAATGTCTCAGTTTCAACTTCTGATGTGTTGTTTATGTTCTATTATGAAAAAAATATGGGTTTATGAGATTTGCCAATCATTGCATTGTTTTTTATCTACATTTTACAGTGCCCCAACTTTTTTGAAAACTAGGTTGTAATCGATACTGCCTGTGCAAACAGCCTTTGTGATTTATGACTGAAGAAATTTTAAAAGGATCTTACAGTAAAGGTCCTTACAACTTTGCAACAGAATAACTGTGCAAATAACTTAAGAATAAAAGCCTGTTTGCAGGTCCTTGGAAAAAAGTGATCAGGCTTTTACTTTGAAATATATTCCACAGGTGCACCATGCCATACATTCTTACGAGGGATGTATTTACCGTCTGGATGCAGACACTTAATTTGACCGGATAATCGCAACAAATTTCATTGAAATAATCTTCATCAGACAGGAAGTATTCTTCAGCAGCAATGCCTTCAGTTCTGATGTAGACTTGTTCTCCTTCTTTTGTTTCTCAGTGAGGCCTTTTTGCACTTCTGCTGTCCTCCTCAGACTAAAAGATGCTGATAGGATGGTCTTAAAGAGAAGTCAGCCCTTCAAAAGAAAAGGCACATTAGAGTCTAATAGTTGGTTTTGCCCTAAAATAACATAGCGTGCAGTGTTATTCTCCCCGGCAGTTTTTATTACACCTCACTCTTCTATCTCTCTGCTCCCTGCTGAGACAAACCATCAGCTCATATCTCATGCATGAAGCCACAGAACAAAAACTAAAATAGGAGCTTTGAATTAGCCGGGCTGTGTTTGTGCTTTCAGCATGACAAAAAGGCTGTCACAGTTTTTATTCGTCACTTTCTGACTCTCCCCGTTCCTCTCTCTGTTTGGTGATTCTTGGCTAACTCTCAGAAATGCTGCACTTTGCTCGCTGTAGTTAAGCAGTGTGAGTAAAATAAAACAAACAACTCTCATGGAGCAGGTGTCTGAATTTGTAAATAACTCAGGATTTTACATGTTTTGTTGTCTTTTTTGTCTTCAGTGATGTTCTTATAAAACCCAAACTTCAAACAGTGATAAACAAAGAAGGCTCAGTGATGCTGAATGGTTAAAACCACAAAAAAGCATGCAACCTCGTCCTTTTTTATGATGTTTGAAGTTCTCTGAGAAGCCTTTATCTGTTTCCAAAATTGACTGAAATTGAGTTTAATGAATTAAAAACCAGAGAAGGCAAGTTGTGATGAGATTGTAATTTTCTGCAGATGCAGCTTTTGTTTGTCCAAGAGCAAAGAATCACAGAGAGTGATATATTTGATATATTGTTTAATGAAAGCAAGACATTTGTCATTAAACAGTGCAATGATGCAGATATTGGAAAGACCACCAGCTGACAATTGTGCAAAGAGAGGCTGAGTTAAGTGGAGCTGAGAGAGGAGCAGGGAATGGACAGTCTGGTAGGCCTCCTTTTAACTTCAGGGGCCAAGATAGGCCCCCCTCGAACATGTGGCAACCACCTACCCTGATGGTACATTTGTACATTTTTCTGATTTTTAAGACCAATATATAATTTATACTGCCATACGGCAGATGCATTGTCTGTAAATATCCGTAGAAATTTTCATATGTGCCAATACGATATGCAACTTTAGAGGCTATCAGTCTATACCAAAACCATGCCAGTAGACAGACTGTGCAGACTGCGCTTTTCTTCCGACCTGTTTTGACTGTGTGGGAGTTGCGGGGAAAGGGTAACTTCTTGTGTGAATGCTTGTATACAATGGCTGCAAGTGGAGTGATTAGCTTGGATGTAGCCACGGCGGCACTTTGGTCAGAACTAGACAACATCTCTTTGTTAAAACAAGGGCAGAGAGCAAAACTGGAAGCTTCCTGTAACTGTAAAGATGTTTTCACTCTACTCCTGCACTGCGTTATTATTATGGTTACAGTTTTCTGGTGTATCCAGGAGCTGCTGCTGATGTAGCCGTTAGCTCAGATGTAGCTGTAGGAAAGCGGCAGTTTAATCTGGACTGGACTACATTTCTTTTAAAACAAGAGCAGAGAGCCACACCAAAAACTCTTCTTGGCTGAGAAGATGTTTTTGCACGTTTCCTGACCGGCCTTGGCATCAATTTTTGATGGAGCTCCGCCATCGGCAATCTGAAGCAGCAGTAGCACAAAAGTAGCGCATGCACACTGCACAGTTTGTCACTCTGATAGCCCGTCATGAATGTTAATCTGAAGATTTCCTAAAAAGTCCCGACCTTCCCAAACGTTTTCTATGGGGGCTTTCCCAGATGAATGTCGAATTAGCATCACTGATATTTGTATGTTAATCTCTGGGATGCTGAAATTCCAAATTGACCCTTTTTGGTGCTAATAAAGACACTTCAAAACTTGTACTTGTTGTGTTGAACCACTAGAAACTGCAACAGGGCATCACTGGAGTAATAGAATTGTCCTTTTTTGTCATAAAAAGAAGATTCCAGTTTTTGTGCTTTCTTTTAAAAACTGTTAAACTTTACAAGAATTAACCCCTCTGTTACAGCAGTGCTCTTTTTATTCAGCCTGTTAGCTGACTGTACCAAACATTTGTGTGTCATTAGACAAAAGAGGAAGTGGCGTCCACCCTGGAGGCGGTGCAGAACATCCAGACCATCTCTCAGGCCCTGCAGAAATCCAAGGAGATCTACAACGCCAAAACTGTGGAGCAGGAGCGCCTCCGCAAAGAGGGGGCCACCCAGAGAGATGTGGACAAGGTGGGAGGTCACGTTCACACACATGTAATCATGGTATGGTAATAAGGCATGATGAAGTGTCTCGGCATACAGAGACTCTAACCCCAAAGCTTTCACAACCTTCAGATGTTTCCTCGCCGATTTTTCGCTTGATCTGGGAAACACAGAGGGCCATTGTGAGTCGTATAAACTGATGATAGCCATTTATGTGTCTGTTTATATTTTGCAGGCTGGAGTGAAAGCCAAAAAAGCCACAGAGACGTACAAGTCATACGTGGAGAAATACGCCACAGCCAAGTCAGAGTTTGAACAGAAGATGGCAGAAACTGCACAGGTATTTAAGTAGGAACAGCTCCGTTTATGACATATGTCCTCAAAATCTCTCTGTGGTACGCAGCATTTCTGTTGTGTAATCTCACATTCCCAGCGTGTGTGTTCCACGTTTAGCGCCCTGTATCATCTCCAGATTGTGTTTTTTCCTCTGTAACGGAATCGCTGTGGAAATCCCTGATTGGATCCATCTGAAGGCCTGATTAGATAAACTCCAAATTAAATTCAGATCAACAGATTTAGGCCTCCATATCCTCCCTCCACTACAGCAGCTCCCACTCCAGAAATGGTTCCAGTTAGAGCTTTTTTGTTTCCCCCCCCATCCCCTGGAGAAAGCGTCTGTTTCCCTGGTATCACAGTCTACGGCTCATCTCAAACTCAGCACATGTGGACATGAGCTGTAAACACTGAACACATGTGCTGTGACATCACCACATGTGTGTTCTCTTTGTTAGTAGGCGTATGTTAGCGGTTAGCTCAGAGGAATGACACAAGTCTGATTGTGTCTTTAATGTAGATGTAGGGGTGACTGGGTCTTTATCTGTGTTTGTCTCTTTGTTCACTCTGATTTTCCAGTTCATGATTATTTATACTCACTCTCCTGAAGTAACCTCAGAATTCCAGAGTACTAGCACTAGCTCTTAGTGTATGGTCTCCTTCTGGCGTGTATTCCCAAAATTCTGGAAAATTGCAGCATAGATAGCTCCTGAAATCCTGACTTTGCTTTGTATCACATTGTGTTGTGTCATAGAATTGTATCAGAGTTAAGTTTCCTATGTTAAAATCAGACACATGGTGTCAGTCATTGTTTGAAGTCTGCTCTGAAGCTGTAATGCTTTGAATTTAGCATTTTCTGCAGTAACTTTTGGACAGAAGTGGCCTAATTTTGAAAAAGGAACAGATTTGCAACACTATGTCTCTATCCTCATTGCCATGACAACAACATGCCAGTCCATGGAATGCTGTGGTATAGACTCTTATAGATTTTAAAATTAGCCATTCAGACAAATATTTAGAAAAAGCCCGCTGATGCAATAACGACGTACAACCAGCTAGAGGAGTCGACCTCTGCTGGTCATTAGAAGCACTCAGGTTTAAGGCGCTCTGCTATACCCCCTCTCTTATGCAGTCTTTGATTTTTTCCTTAACTTTCTCTGATGTTCATGCTTCAGATGCACTCTGTAATGCAGACTTTCAAGCAGCTGGTTGATTATTTGCATTGCTGAGCTTTAACCCCATTCCTATCTGTGTTGCAGAAATTCCAAGACATTGAAGAAAACCACATCCTCCACATGAAGGAGATCATCCAGTCATACTCGCAGTCCGTGGATGAAACGCATGTTCAGATCGGAGAGGTGGGTGCTCACTCACACATGCTCACATACCTACACCGAGACATTCCTGTGGGTGGAGTAGGTGTCTTGTTGACCTGAGCTTGTGCTCACTGGGTTCACTGTGTGTCATATCCATTAGTGTCGTCTTTGATCTCGCTAATCGTTTAACTGAGAACCAGGAAACGCTTCATTCAGCCTTTTATGCACAGCAATTAAAAGCTGATCAAAACTCCCTCCCAGCCGATCTGAAACACCTCCACCAGTCCAAACACTCGCTAAATCCTGCCGCTGATATTTAAAAGTGCTGCACAGGCTTGTTTGTTTCTGCAAGAGCATGTTTAGGTTTGAGGTAATGGCATCAAATTTTATTAATTGTAAAGCTTTCAAACATCATTCAGGGTTCTATTAATCAGGGTTTGACATTAAGCAGAGATTTCTCTCCATTTATTTATTCAGCAATCTCACTTCCATTAGCGCCACACAGAATGACTCCAGTCTGCTGCTCTGCTCTTACTAATCCCATGAAGTTCTCTGGTGCTGCAGTTCTCTTATTATCCATAGAGGGCGACAGAGCTCCACTAATGCTGACTCGGTCCAGCCTGCAGCTCGTGCGGCAACTTGGAAAGAATATGGAGCGACAGGCTACCGCAGGTTATTCAGCCCTTTATAGTTCCTGTTTCTGAGCAGGAGATGGACGTTACTGCTGCTTGTTGCAGAAATAAAACACACCCCGGAGTCAAGTCAGCCTTTCCAAAAAGGAAACAAATCCAAGAAAAACATGGGTGAACACTATTTGAACAAGTTGCGAGGAATCTTGTGTACATTGGTATCACATAGGGGTTAGGCAAAAAGGGGAGAGAGAGGAGAGAGAGAGCATGGCGAGGGAAGCCGAGGCCGGCTTTTTGACTCAGTTGCAACATTGTGCTTAGTCACTGAGGCCCAAGGCATCCATGCTGTCAAGCAATCACACAAACACAATCATGCATTTGCATATACTTGCATTTAAATATAAGTTGTTGTGAGTGCTGAATAAGTTTGACGTGCAGATGCTGGAACATACATGTCGTGTTGTTGTGAGTCACTTAATTGATGTTTCTGCTGCTTTTTAGACACTTTGAGAAAGAACGAGTTTGAATATTAACATCAAAGTTACTTCTTACATTCACTACAGATGTTTTACTTCAGTAATTTATAACAATATTGTTCAATAATGTCAGTTTTTTGTCATGG
This sequence comes from Cheilinus undulatus, assembly GCF_018320785.1. Classification (NCBI taxonomy): domain Eukaryota; kingdom Metazoa; phylum Chordata; class Actinopteri; order Labriformes; family Labridae; genus Cheilinus; species Cheilinus undulatus. Next base: position 6,548,261 of record NC_054881.1, on the reverse strand, counting down.
TCTGTGCTTGAGTAATTTAGGTTATTTCACAGCTTTAATAAGATGAAGTAAACAAAAAATATGTAAGGTAAAATAAGTGACTGAGTAAATATTCACCTCCTGTTAAAGTGACTGATCTAATTCAACAGAGGTCCAGCAAATTAGTGCTGGTAGTCTCACAATTAGTGAAATGGGGGCAGACAACAACTGTTGGCCGGGTTCTTCACCAGTCAAAGCTTTATCAGAGAGTGGCCAAGAGAAAGCCACTGTTGAAGAAACTCAGATTCATTCTGGACTAGAGTTCACCAAAAGGCATGTGGAGGAAAGTTATTTGGTCTGATGAATGAACAATGCAAATCACCACAAACACACCATCCCCACTGTGAAGCATGGTTGTGGCAGCATCATGCTGTGGGGATGCTTCTAGGCAAAGCTTGTCAAGATAGAGGTCAAAATGAAAGCGCCAAAATCTAGGAAAATTCTGGGCAATCTTGTTCAGTCAGCAAGAGAACTACAACTTGGGAGAAGCTTTGTTTACCAGCCGAAGCAGGGAAAGCTACACAGAAATGGTTTAAAGACAACAAGGAGAATGTACTGGAGTGGCTGAGTCAAAGCCCAGACCTTAGTCCAATAGAGAATTAGTGACTGGACTTGATACCGCCTGATACCCATGCAAGCTTTAGCAAAGAAGAATGGAGTAAAATTGCAGTGTCCAGATGTGCAAACCTGATTGAGACCTATCCACATAGACTCCGTGCTGTGATTGCAGCCAGAGGTGACTCTACTTTTTTGTAACTGTTCTGCCAAAAAAGCAAAAAAGTATTGACCATGATTGATTTATAAAATCAGTAAAAGGGTGAAACATTTAAGGCGGTAAACACTTTTTAAATGCACTGGAGACGTCCATGTTGTCTTAATTGCACAAAAACTTTGCCATTGGAATCCTGCCATTTTTTAATGCAATTTAGACAGTAAAATTGCAATTACTGATAATTAAAAACAAGGAATTACCCTGTAATTCATCCAAACTTACCATTAAAGTGACAGATTGTGTTGCACTTTTTTAGACTTATCCAAGGCCTAGAATACGGTTGACCACAATGTGCTTTTACAGAGGCTTGCTGGGTTTAATTGTTTAAAATGGTGTCCATACTGGGTCCAGTTTTAGTTATTGTTTATATAAATCATTTATGAGGAAATGTTTTTGATGCAAAGTTTCATTTTATGCTGATGACTATAAACCCTTCACAACCTCTTTAGAAAGTGCAACTAACTGTGCTAACTATGCTAACTATGCTAAACTACAAGCAGCATTTGATGTGCAGAGACACCTCTGTGATTTAAATCTCATACTTAACAAGACCAAAATAATGTGCTTCTCAAAGTCTAAGTGATTAATTCAGGATAGTACAAAATAAGCTGATTTAATGTGTTCAAATGTATACACAGCTGGACTTTTTGCTAGAAGAAAATCTGTCTTTTTGGCTCCACATGGAGATAAATGGTCTTAAATTAAGAAATCCCTGCAATGGATTTGCAGGTCAGAGCTAAATTAGCCACCACTATCCAAACACAAACACATCTGTAATTAAACTGCTGGAGGCTGAGTTTAATAAAAGGAGCGATAGACTTTAGAAAACCATGAAGATCTCTATGACTCTGAGTCTTGTGCAGCAGGCCGTCTGGATTCAGGCACAGACAGTAAATGAAACGGTTTTAAATGTTCTGCAGCTGTCATCTGCTGTCACTTCAGGAGCATTAAACTCTACAGACAGGTGATTGCAGAGATGTTGCGGGCACGAAAGCCAAAGCAAAAAGTACCGCGGGTGTCACAAAAATCAAGAAGTGTTCATGTCAGCCTCGCAGGTATTTTCAGACAGCGGGTATCAGCTCAGTGGGCAGAAAGGATAAGAGGTTTAGGATGAGAAGATGAGCGGGGCAAGACAGGGAAACACCTTATATAGCAGTGTTTCCCACACACTTAATACAATTCATACAAAATATATTTGCTATCCAATCAGTATAAGTCTGCAGCCACTGTTGTTTTTTTTTAGATAGGTAGAGCTGACAGGAAGCATCACCACACAGAGGGGATGGTGTTCACCCTAAAGCACAATTTTGGTCTCATCAGACCAAAAAACTTTCCTCCACTTGACTCTGGAGTCTCCCACATGCCTTTTGGTGAAGTCTAGTCCAGATTGAATCTGACTTTTCTTCAACAGTGTCTTTCTCTTTGCCACTCTCCCATAAAGCTCTGACTGGTGAGGAAACCAGCCAACAGAGTCTCTGCAGAGTCTCTCCCATCTCAGCTGCTGAAGCTTGGAACTCCTTCAGAGTAGTCGTAGGTGTCTTGGTGGCCTCTCTCACTAGACTCCTTCTTGCATGCTCACTCACTTTGTGAGAACGGCCTGATCTAGGCAGATTTACACATGTGACATATTCCTTCCATTTCCTGATGATGGATTTAACTGAACTCTGGGGGACTTCCAGTGCCTTGGAAATTTTGTATCATCCCTGACTTATAATTTTTTAACAACCTTTTCTCCTGGAGTGTTCTTTTGTCTTCATAGTGTAATGGTAGCCAGGAATACTGCTTAACCAGTGACTGGACCTTCCAGACACAGGTGTCTTTATACTACAATCACTTAAGACTCATTCACTGCACTCAAGTGATCCTCATTTCACTAATATTGAGACTACTAGCACCAATTTGCTGGACCTTTGTTGAGTTAGATCAGTCAAAAAAGCGAAATTATATTAGCCGTGACTGATTTGTAAAATAAATAAAAGGCTGAAAGATCCAAAGGGTGAATACCTTTATAGGCACTGTACATACTTCTGTCAATAGATGGATTCTTCCAGGGAGAATGGATGATATGTTGAACCACCAGATGCTGCTGTTGGATCTCACACAGAGACACAGGAGGATTCTAATCGGTTTAACCTCAGCGGTAGTTAAGACAGAGGCACGTCTCGATTAGACAGCCAGCTTTAACTCTAAAGCGCTGTGGGAATCTCTGCATAGGTGTATTTAGATCAAACCGTATAAGAGGACAGAGATAAACTCACAGAAGGGCAGGTGTGTGTCATAGCTTGCGTGCTGTTTGTTTTTGTAAGTGAGCATTAGTGTGAGAGCAAGCAAGGATCCCTTGAAGGCAGATGCATGTTTGGAGCATGTGGTCGACAGAGTTGACGACCTCCGTCGTGGCAGCAGCACCTGACAGATCGCGTGTGCTGCACTGAGCATACTTCCTCACCGCCGCAACCTCCTCACCCGCATCACCCCCTCCACCCCCCAACATCCTCTCCTGCCAGGCCACAGAAGGCTAATGCACTCCACCTCGCCACGGGGGCCCGGGGGGCCGACACATCCGTGAGCGTGCATGCGTGGATGTTTGTTTGAAAGTGGAGCCACTCTGCGCTAACTGTATCACGCACATCTAAATGGTTCTGGTGAGATGGCATTCAGCCGCTGTTCTTCATCCCCATAACTATACATCGCTTTCACTTTCCTCCTCAGTAAACACACAAGCACACATGCACATCCAAAACAAACAAGCAAACAAACACTATCCTTCCTCCGATACTGCCCAAAGGGCCTCTGCAGAGTGCAGTGCCAACAACAATGATTCAACCTGACACAATGGAAAGATGCTTAAGTACAGTACGTCTCCACAGGCCCATTATGGATGTAAATGTTATAAATACCAAATAAAAAGCCAATCACACTGAGTTAAAGGCAGATGTTTCAGCAGCAGAACGTATTCATCTCTCATCGTGAGACAAATCACACCTAACACTCAACACATGACACTAATCCTTTGTTTTCCCTCATTTTCTGAAACGCTCGACGCCCAACGACGGAACAATTACTCCAAAGTCACCCCGCTGAGCTTTGATGAACCAGGATCTGAAGAAGCAGGATGAGCAGGGGCGTCAGCGGCCATTAAACGAGGAGTTAAACAAGTGGAACTCAAAATACTAGGGCAGGGGTTCCTGAGGATCCCCCTTAGCTTTAACCTCTGACAGAGACCCCCCTCTTTTAAAATACCTCAGATTCCTGGCACGTTAGGATGGCAAATACCACAAATCAAACAAACTGTTTCCTTATTTGTTTCCTTATTTTCATCAACATTTTATAAATGTATTGTTCATTTATTTAATTTATTGTCTTTTTGTAAATTATTTTGAATGCAACTGTAAACAGCTGCTGTTTATAAACAGCTACTGCAAGAAAAATATAAAAAATATAAAATACAACTATAGCAGTAAATGAGATTGAATTAGAAATTAGAAATTAAAAATCAGCATAGAAAAAGAACATTAAAGCTGCTTTTGCACTGCAGAAACTTTCCCCAGGAACTGGAACCTTTCAAGAGCCACAGGAACCAGAGTCTAGATTTAGCTCTGAGGTAAAATCTACCCCTTAAAGAGTCCCCGTCTGGAAGTAGTACTTTCCAAAACCCTTGAGGACCTATGGGGGGTTGGGCTGCAGAGCTGAAAGTTGTTTTTTTTTCTTTTTTTTTTTTTTTTAAATTGGTAATATGATCAGTGACTCTTACACATGTTGCATTTGAAGGCTGCCATAGGTTGCGAGTTCAACTGCCAAACTCACCTCTGTCCCAGCCTGCATGTCCATGTGGGCCCCATATGGGCTAAAGAATGGGTCCCATGTGGGTTTGTCTGTGGGTTCCATGGTGGCCCCAGCTGTGATTGCCCATGTCAACTGCGAGTGTGGATCAGTCCATAAGAGACCCATATAAGCCCCATCTAGAGATCCTTGTGATTGCTCATGTTAACTAGTAGTAGGGTCTGTCTTGGATTTGGGGCCACATGGGACCCATGCTGTAGCCCACATTTAACCCATGTGGGGCCCACAAGTACATGCTGAGCTAAGAGGAGGACCAGGAGAGGAGGGCGGAACTTTTTTCCAAGCGAGGAAGGCCAACCAAACCTGGGGGCGGGGCTAACTCCCCACATGACATCATGAAGGGAAAATCTGAGAATGACTTGTTTCAGCACACATTTTCTGAAAGGTGGAGAAAGTGGGGGGGGGGGCTGATTCTTTGGGGGAAAAGGTGTATTTTGCATAATATGTGACCTTTAAGTACCTCTGAACTGGCACCAATCTTGATTTTCTTAGTCAGCGTTTTCCTACAAACTAACAGGACACGGCCTGTGCAAATATTTAATGATAATTTAATGAAATGTTGATGTTGCACTGAGACATCCTGATTTAATTGCCTGAGTAAAACTTCTGTTTTTTATGAGGTAAAATGCTTTTCATCTGTGCTTTTAAAGAGATCGTAGTCACATTGACGACCAAAAGCCTTCCATTGTTAGAATCTTTTAGCACTTTTATTGTGTACACTGTGATGTGATGTGTTTGGTCAGAAGCCTATTTTGTGTCTGCAGTCGCCCATATAATTAATAAAAAAGTGGTTGTTTTGTGTAGAAATATTTCCAAAGTGTGAAACCCCAGCATTCAGTTTTTTATCTGACTTTTCTGTGATGATCTGGTGATTCTTAGTAAGCGAACTGGACCACATTAAATGACCCAATAAACTTTTTTACACTGATTGATCTCAGCGAACGCCACTGTTGAAACAATTGATCGTCTGTTACCTCTCTGAATTAACACTCAACAACAAATCAATCCAAACTCTGGCAGCGGGTGATTTTCATGGAGCTCTGCTGCAAATTTAAACTTTTCCATGTGCTGTCTTTAACTAGTCTCTTCAGCTTAAATTAAACTGATTTGTTTTGTGTTTTCAGGTCCACACTGAGTTTGTGAGGAACATCGAGAACACCTCAGTGGAGGGTTTAATACAGAAACTGGCCGAGAGTAAAGGAACAGGAAAGGAGAGGCCAGGTGAGTCACCTTTCTGCTGTTGTAATGGCCATTTTAAGTGTTCTGTGTAAATACATAAACGGTCATGGAGAACAAGCTGGTCCAGCCCTGTGCAGGAGGGTGAGGGGGGGGTATGGAGAGGGGCAATTAGACGTTAGAGAGGGCCATCAGAGTCAATCATAGTAATCTGTAGTAAAGATACGCAGGCTCGGCATTCCAGTAAGCATGTGACACGCGGGAGGCTTTTCTGAGCCTGCAGACTAAGCAGCCAGAACCAAACTTTTCAGGAGGTCAGGGCTCAACAATGACTCTTGTGTAAACTTGGCCATGCCACAATAATCAAGGGAAAACTCCTCACAGTCCCGCCTCTCCTCACACACGCACAGCTCACTCATTGACTGCTAAAAGCTCTTAAGTTGGTTCGATATTTCTTTGTACCCGATATTTAGAAGCACGAAACTCGCTGGAAATCCTGAGCGTTACCTTTCCAAGAAATATGAACCCAATCAGCCTGATGGTGGCGCTATAACTAAGGAAATAAAAGGAGTTTTTCAAAAGGCCACACTCCTGACATCCTAAGTCAGATTCAGGTGTAAGTTTACACACAGGCCCAGCTCCTTATGAATTACAAAAAATCCTCTTAGACAATTAAAGTCTACCTTAATGAATTCCCTCCATTTGAAACTTTATAAAAGTCACATTTTTGACATCTTTTCCTAAACCGTAGGCTTTTTGACACGGTATTTTATTTTGAAGTTATACACCAATAAACTACGAGGGGGTGTGGCTCAGCAGGCCACAACTCTGTCTCTCTCTCTCTCTGGGCCAGGGTCATGCCCCATCTTTGTCCATTTTTAACATCAAAGATCCTGAGCTGGATCAGGATCAGGAAAGTGCGCCAGGTGGCCTTAAAAGCATAGCCGGTCTTGCCTACGATACCCGAAAATTCGCCAAAGAGAAGCCACCTCAAAGGAGTCCTGTCAATAGATACAGATAGAGAGAGCCTGTGATGCAACCCCCTGTATTATTGTTATTTTAGATTCAAGAGTAAAACTCAATAATCAGCAGAAAAACAACTTTTGCGTCACAGAGATGCTGTACGTTATGATTCTATTTATAGAGCCATGTTCTGAGTCAAATATAGGTCTAAAATAATTTGCTAGTCTGCACAGTCAGTCCAGAAAGTTCACACTGGTATCATATCGGCTGCTACCAAACACCTTGGTATGGGAATCGGTACTGGGAATGAGCGTTTACCATTGTGGTAGGTCTACCTTGGATATTTCAGAAAATATGGCTCATAATCAAACACACTACAGAGAAAATGATCGGGATTTTGGAGCCACTCTGTTGAGCTCAGTTGTGCAAGCTGGGCGGAAGGAGGAAGCACAACAAACACAGCCATGGCAGCGGTTGTAAATATGAATCATAAAGTTAGATGGGCATCAGAAATGGAGGATCAGCTTGTTAATTTATGGCAGAAAAAAATGTTTTTACAATGTGACGTGTAAAACATACCACAGTACAGTGACAAAGACAGGAGCTGCACTGAAATTGCTACCACAGTGGATGTAGCAGGTAGCTAACAGTTTGCCTATTTTATATTGTTTAAAGGCATCCATTTTTGACCTTTTTCACCTTTTCTTTATAATTTTGTACCATTTTTATCTCATTTTTGCTTTGCTCGTCTTTGCCACTCTGTTACCACTTTCATCATTTTTTCTGCCAATTTTTGCCCTTTGATTCTACCTTTAATTCTCTTTTTTTCTGCCATTTTTTGCCCCTTAATTCTACCTTTAATTCTTTTTTTTTCTGCCAATTTTTGCCCTTTAATTCTACCTTTAATTCTCTTTTTTTCTGCCATTTTTTGCCCCTTAATTCTACCTTTAATTCTTTTTTTTCTGCCAATTTTTGCCCTTTAATTCTTTTTTTTCTGCCAACTTTTGCCCTTTAATTCTACCTTTAATTCTTTTTTTTCTGCCTATTTTTGCCCTTTAATTCTACCTTTACTGTGTTTTTTTTCTGCCAATTTTTGCCTTTTAAATTCACTTTTAATGTGTTTTTTTTCAGCCAATTGTTGCCCTTTAATTCCACCTTTTAATGTGTTTTTTTCTGCTTTTGAATGCTAAGTCACTACTTTGCCTCCCATTTTTGCCTCTGTTACCCAGTGTTGCACATCTTTGCCATTTTTCCCCACATTTTTAACATTTTTATCGAGGTTTGACTGAGTGAGATTTGGAGTTTTGAGAGTGGAGACTGTGGTTGCTGCTGAATGAAAGCTGTCAGTGTGTGGAGGGCTGTGCTGGTTAATGGTTGAATTTATTATTATTTGCCATAATAGGCAGACTTTCTCAAATTTTCAAAATCAGTTAAGACATTAAAAATGGGCGGAGCTTAACTGAGCCAGCATTTAAAGTTTTAGTAAAAATCTGCACCCCACATTTTGTCAGATCTGATAAAGATAAGACAAATGGCACAGCTCTTAGTGTGCCTTTATTGTAGTATTGCAGGCTTTCTGATGAAATAAACTCTTGATTTTTCTCACTCTTACTTTAAAGAAATAATTCAATCTACTGAAAGTGACCTTTATAAGTTTGTGAATTCTCAAACTTGCCTACTGTATGCAACTTTAAGGGCTGGAACCCAGAACTTGCCTCTTGCTGCTGTATTTATCTGTGAAATTGACCCCCTGTCGTAAATACTCAGTAGCTCCAGTGGTCCCTGTACTTGTACTACATTACGTCAGGTCAGCAGCACAAGAAGTTCACCTCCGCTGTGTTTGTGTGTACACAAACGGCGACCTCTGTGTGCAGACGCTGCGTCCGAGGAGTGGTGGCCTTCATTTGTTTGGACAGCAGAATTAATTGAGGCTAAAAAAACGGTCAGAAAATTCCTCTTGTATCAAGCTGTTCATTAGGGATGGCGCAGCAGCCCCGGCCTTGTCAGAAAAATAACCTGTCTGTCCCCTGATTAAATGGCTGAACGGATGGCCGGTCCGCTGCCTTCACAGAGAGAGAGGTTGAATAAACTTTCTATTGCGGAAACAATCCCAAAGTGACACGCTGCGAGGCAGGGGGGTTCGGAGTGTTCAACGATATCCAGCTGAGCTGTCAACTGGCAGTGGGCCAGACACGCAAACCCCCCTCCTCTTAGTCCCCCTCCTCTTCTCTCTACTACTCCCACTCCCAGTGCCATGTGAAGCATATGCAATTTAAAAAACCATCCTCCAGTCATGCGTGACTGCATGCTTCCCTCACAGAGAGGAGAGAGAAACGAAACATCTTCCCCTGTATAAACAAAGTCGTCTGTCTGTTTGGTAGATGTTTAAACAGTCTCTAATGTCCGCCCACATTTAGGTAATATTCATCCGTCTGGTGTTTAGACTTTTTTTGCAGTTGGTGTGCATAAATATTGTCAGATGCAATCGCAGGACGCCGCCGGCGAAGAGTTCCTGCTCGGCTTAAGTGTTACGTACATCCTTTAGCATTTGTTAAACAACCCACAGCTTGAATAAAGAACTGGATTTGTAATTTTCCAGTAGGGCTGCTCAATAAATCCTAATTTCACTGTTATCGCAGTATGACCACTTGCCATAAACACGGTGCAAAAGGCAGAATTTAATGCAATAAGCAAGAGAAATGATGACATGGAAACAAGCATCACTTTCACTCTGCATGTGAACATTTTGTTGAATGGAGGCCATGCTTTCTGAGCATTATGATGCTGTCAGACAGGGGCTATCTTAGGGTAGGGCTGGGCAATAAATCAGCTTTTAAGATATATCCATACATTTCCAAAGGCGATACTGGGTAAGACAATATTGTCTTTATTTGTATAGTTCCTGGGGGCCACATCAGGCCCCCCACGTCTTCCCATCTGCCCCCCAGCACATTATCAAATTCAAAAAGTGCAGAGGAAGAAATATGTCGTGGTTATTCTGGCATCTTTTTTTTCCTAAACTCTCTCCAGTTATTAAAACGACCCCCAAAATAAATGAGATAGAAACAATTTAATCAGGAATTACTTCACCTACAGGTCATTATCAGCAAATATAACGCATGTTTAACACAAATGCATGAGTCAATTCTTGATATTAAAAAAAAAGTTTCTCACATAGGGTATTAGCATTAAACCAAGACCAACATTAACCTGACACGCCAGATGGATTTGTTTCATACGTCCATCTGGAAAACCTTCAATACTAAGGGTTTGGGAAAGGGCAGATGCTTTGAAAAAAACTCGGAGTGTGACTGGGTGAACGTTCTGTCTGTCACATCTTTAGATGGGCAACAAAACGTGAAGTAGCGCGACCGAGGGGCACGTGCGCTGCTACCGAGGAATAATGCAAACCATTGGGACATGGCGTTCTTCTTTTAAGAAGAAATGTCGTCAAGTTCTGATAAAACTGGCTCTTTAGCAGCGTCCACGCTCATGTCTTCTGCCATAACTGCACCGGCCTCTTTTTGCTGCTTGCTTACGTCACGACTCCGCCACACCTGAAAGTACTGCCCCTCGATGCTGATTGGTCCTGTCACTTTCTAACCAGGCCCAAACGGTTCAGACGGGAGCTTTGCAAGATGGATTTGCCAGTGAGAAACAAGGAAACAGGTGTATCCATCCGCTTTGCAAGGTTAGACCAACATGACAGCCACAGAAAATTCTGCTAAAATATCTCAGTCACCCCCTTGTGGTCACTTGCGATAAAGCAACTGATCTCACTGTTAGAGCCTAAAAATTTCAAACATTCAAAATAAAATAAAATTATGTGGGGGGAAAAATAAAAAATTAAATCATTTTTAAAAATCATTGATTTATTTGAAAGTTTGGCCCCCAAAGTGCCTGTTTAGGAAAAAGCCTGTCCATGTACAAATGTAGTTGATGGCCCCTGCTGAAGGCCTAATGCTCAGAAAAATATAGTTTCCAAGAAGAAACTAACAGCAAATATAATCTATTTCTAATGTTCAAATAATAATTTATCCATTTATTAAGTCTATTTAAGGAGTATTTTTTTTATGAAATATCAAAAAATCTTGATGCCATTTTGATGCCACTGCAACAAAACCAGAAGTTCTAAACACCCATTATTCGGTAATGCATTGTTTTTAATCGTAAAATTTGCAGGAAAACTCCTGCACACTCCTCAAATTGCACAAATGCATTGGGAATGCCTGCAAGAGTGGATGGAACTGGCAACAAAAAGGGAAACCCTCACTCCGTGAAGAAAGAACGAATGGTTGTCTCAGTATGTGGATGATAAACTTGTATACATTTCTAGTAAAAATCATACAATGTCAAACTCTACAGAAATGAAGACACAATATTGGAAATTCTTCATTTTAAATGCTCAAAAACAGCAGGCCAACTCCTACACACTGTCTAGATTTTACAAATATGCCACTGACAGTAGAAAACTGGGTAGAACTGGCAGAGAACCCTTCTCTCTGGCCAGTTCCATCCACTTTTACAAATGTTGCCCATTCAATTAGAGAGGTCTTTTTATTTTTAATTTAAAAATTATGATATTGATGCCTCTTTAATGCCAAGGCAGAAAAATGAGAAGTCCTTAAGTACCAAAATTAGGTAATTTATTGATTCTAAATATCAACAACTGCAGGCAAATTCCTGCCCACTGTCTGAATTGCACAAATACATTGGCACCATTTGGAAAAGTAGGTAGAATTGGACAAAAGAAAAGGAAACCCTTGCTACAGCAATAAGTCACCCATGCTTGACCAGTTCTACCCTTTTCCCAGATGTTGCCAATATACTCGTGCAATTCAGAGAGTACTCTCTCACTGTTAGTCAAAATATGACTGAAGGGCAGCAGTGTAGTTTGGTGGGTGGAGCAGACGCCCATATATGGAGGCTGTAGTCCTCTGCTAGTAGGGGGGCTGATTCCCGTTCTTGGTGCTGTTTGGTGAATGTGTTTCTCCCGTCTCTCTCCCCTTATTTCCTGTCGCTCCCCTTTCTCTCCTAATGTTTTCCCCTTTAATTTCCCAGTCCACATGTGCTTAAAGGTGATGCATTTGTCTTGTTACTGCAGGAGAGATGCACCACCTAAGTTCTCACCTGTTTCATGTCAGCACGCTGACCTCTCTCACTTCCTCCTCCGAGTCTTCGTCTGAGCATGCCAATTTAGTTTTGATTGGCATGAAACCCCCCCCAACACTTTCACACAAACACACACTGTAACACTCGTTCGTGCCGTCGCTGTGTACTCGCCGGCGGTGAAGAGGCCCTGATATTGCACAGTAGAGTAGATCGGTCATTGGTGTACTTTATCCACTTCACTTGGCGTGATGCATGCCTCTCGTGACTCGCCGCTTCCCTGCGCTTTCACTCAGCATCGCACACGCCAAACAATGCGTCAATTCTACTCGCGACCGGCATCCTCTGGGGAGAAGCCGCTGCTACTGTATACGTTTTGAGTTAAAATATCATTAGCTTTGTTGTTTTCAGGTCAAGGCATGTAAGCGGATCGGAAATATTGCCAGAGGGTGCTGCCCCAGCTCTGTCTCTCTCTTCTTCCTCTCCTCTGCTCGTCTTGCATGCCATTAGGCTTTCTAGATAACTGCAGTCTGTCTGTTTCTGTGTGGCTTTGATACTGAACACGCTCTACATGTGTTCTACGTGGGGCATTTTAGGAAAGAAATAGAGGAAAAATTTAAAGTTTATCAGCCATTCCAGCAAGCATAGGGTAGGGAAATTAAAATCAAAATGACTAGTGCACTAGCACACTTACCCCACATGCGCATATTGAACCAAAACAACAATTGCGTATTACAGTGTTGTGTTTGTGTTGCAGAAGCTATTGGGCTTATTAAGGCTTTTACAGCAAAATCTGATGCTCCTTTACCACCACGGCGAACAGCATATACCAGATGTTCTTAAATCCAATGCAAAGAACAACCAAGAGGGCAACCAGAAGAAAGTTTATGTCAGTTTTCTGTGATCTTTTTTTCTCTTTTGGTGCATTTCCGTGGCAGCAATACAGCGCCACATACAGGCTTGGCATATATACTACAGCATTTCAAGTCATTTTCAGTGGTTCTGTGCTTACGCGGACATTTCCTGAAACTATCCCACATTTACGGAAAACTTTTTCAAAATGAAATGGAAAAAATCAAGTTTTCGTCTCTGTGTGGACAAGGCCTGAGTTACTGGTGCATTTCATTAAAATTAGACACCTTTTACAGGCTGTATAAGCTGTGTTAGCACCAATACGCTTGACTCTCAGGAATTTTTCTCAAATTTGCGACTTCCCCACAAGTTCTGCAACCTCAAAAGGTGGATCTTCTGTCTTACTTTTCATTGTGAGTTACATTTTGCCTAATCTGACTGACTGCCTTTGCCTTGATCCATTCCAGAAAGCGTTGTTGCTTCAGTGCTGTTTCCATTGTGGGAATTGTAGTTCGTTTGACTTGCGTTGCAGTGTTGGCTCACTGAAAGAAAACTACAAGCTGCTAAGTGTGGTCAGTACACACTTCTGTCCATTTTCTGCTGAAAGAAACCCTAACCAAAGAACAGAAAAACTGCATGTTTCTATTCTATTTATATATAAAAACTGCTCTATTGTTATGATGGTTCCTGCTCCCACCCAATCCTGCTTACTTTTTTCCACCCTATCCCAGTCACATGATCAAATAGTGGAATGACTCACATCCAGTGGGTTGTCAAATAGTTGGCTGACCCCTAATCTGCACCCTGTGATATCAAACATCTCATTATTTTACTTTTGACTTTACCCATTTTTATTTACTTCACTATCTGAAGCAAGTTCTTTTTGCTGTGGTTAAGATAATGCAACATTAAATCTTCTTTCAAAATAAAAGCAGGTTTTAATCAGGACATATACCAAAGTAAAAGCATAACTAAGAATGTTTTCTTGGAAACATCTTCTAGATCACAGGTGTCAAACTTAAGGCCCGGGGGCCAAATCCGGCCCGTGGAATGACTATATGTGGTCCACAAGATCATATCATATTTGTATTATAACTGGCCCACCAGTATGAGGTCTGCTGACTTCCTCCAGTATAATAATGTAAACTTCAACCTGATTATTTAACATGTTTAAGCCATAAAAATCAGATTTTTTTTTAATTTTATATTTTCAATTTTGCATCTTAAGATTACGACTCAAACTTATGATTTGACTTTTCATCTCATGCTTTGACCTTTTCAACTCATAATTCGGACTTTATGTGTCACATTTTTATCTATTGGATGCACAATTCTAAATTTTAAATCATATTTTGACCTTTTCAACTCCATACTCTGGCTTTTTAATCCCATATTTTGACTTTGAAAACATGATTTCAATTTTTTTCCTCATATTTTAATATTTTGAATGAATAATTTTTACTTCATATATCATATTTTGACCTTTTACACTCCCAGTATTGAATTTAAGTCATATTTTAACTTTTTAAGTCATCATTTTGAATTCTAGCTCATATTTTGACATTTCAACTCCTAGTTTTGGGCTTTTTAATCCAATATTTGGACCAATCAGACCCACAATTTAAAATTTTATGTCATATTTTGACTTTTAAACTCATAATTTTAACTTTCTCCTTATATATTTACACTTTAAAAACATTTTTTTCTATTTTAATAGTGTGTTCTGATCTTTTGAACTAATAAATTTGAGTTTTTATGTCAGATTTGAGCCTTGAAAATGATTATTTTTACTTTTTGAATTTCCAAATGATTCATCCCCAGTGCTATTGTTTTCATATTTTATTACTGGTGACATGAGGTTGACAGTTTATGGTTAGATGTTGACCCTGTTAGGCCCTCAGGTAAGACCTGAATCCAGAATCCGGCCCCTGCTGTGATTGAGTTTGACACCCCTGTCCTAGATGATTGTTCCCCTTTAATGGGTTGAAAAGAAACTAAAAGTGAGCTTGTGAGAAGTGTAAAAGTGTCACCTTCACCAGGATGATAGGAAGCCAGTGAGTCATTTTGTACATGCACTCCTCCATATTTCTAAATATATAACATTGTTATTTAACACTTTATAAAACACATCCCTTTGACTTTAATTGATTACTAAATAAGAGAATTGGTAAGAATTGGTTCACATCATCAGTGTGGCCTTAAAGACATTATTTTGAAACGTTATTAATCGTGATTATTTAACAAATTCATCAGTTAATGGTGATTAAAAACATTGGTTTGGCAGCCCTGATCTAAACTTTGATTTCCTGGTTTAACATATAGATTACATGCATTAACATGGATACCAGACTAATGTGACAGATCTGCATTTGCTCCATCATGTAGCAGAGCTGTCACTCCCTCTAACAGATAATAATAACATCTCACAGACACCAACAGCCCGACCGCCCAGATCCCTCTGATTGACACGCACCCTCATTGCATGTCTTGCCTCTGGTTTCTCTCCGGCTTCCTCTTAGCGTGTGTGCTTGTGTTAGTGTGTCTATGTTAAAGTGCTGTCCCCTTCTTTAGAAAAAGCCCCCTATAAATGTTTCTGGAGGCACATTTGATGCGTGACAGTCCCGTGACGTGCAGGACGAGCCTCGGAGGTGAATGTGTATAATTGATGAGCATTAAATTAAGTGTAAACGTTGTTGTTTTTCCTCTTTTTGAATGATGTATCCTCATAACCAAAAGCAATGTTATTTTTTGTGGAAATAAAAGGCTGGTTGTGCTCCGAGTGATGTTTCAGCAGTGGCTTGGATCTGATGTGACAATTTGTTAGTTCAATCTATTAATCAAGGTTGCCACGATTATCTGAGTGGCTTTGAGTGTTCGTGCAGGCTCCGTTATGTTTGTTTGTTTTATGTATGCTGGGTTTTTTCTGGCATGCAACACAGAGAGGGGAGAGGGCATCTCTTAAGCCTGCAGAGCAGATTTGTCCATGTGGCTTTAAACACTTCACTGCATGTAATCTTGGCCGTGTTTGTCTTATTGTAATAGGGTTAGAGCATTTGCGTGTCCCGTGTGGGGAGGTTTAGTTTCAGCTCGGTTTAGTCTCCGTACCTGCTGTTTGCTGGGAACACTGACGCCTCCGGCATAGGGCTGGAAGATATGGACTAAAAATCAGGTTTACATATCTTTATAGCTGGATGGCGATAGATGATGCATGTATTGATATGTTTTATGTAACGCAATGAGAAATAGTCGTCACAATACCAGAATCATAAACTTTGATTTGACTCTACCATGGAATAAAGTTTGAAGTCCCGACAATCAAAATATTTGGGAGTTTTTGTTTTAAATCAGAACTAGCAGACAAATCCTGCACACTGTCTACATTGTACAAAAATATCTGCAACATTTACATACATAGAAGTTATTAAAATTTAGCATTCTCTGACATACTCTGTCTCAAAAAGATTAAATCTCCATTTTTTAAATAATCTGTGGCATCAAAAAAGACAGAAACTTAACAGCCTCCAGTCCTGGTATTAACCAAAGATGCTGGCAACATCTGGAAAAAAGGGGCTGGAGCATCTGTCTGTGTAGCAGCAAGGTTATTATAGTTAACTAAAAGTAACTAAATAACTAAAACTAAAACGTGAAAATCATTTAAGTTAGCTGAAACTAAATAGAAACTAAGCTTTACCAAAGAACACAAACTAACCAAAACTGTATTGTGCGTCTAAAAACGAACTAAAAGGAAATAAAATTAGAGACAAAATATCTTTAGTTTTAGTCTGTGACACAACCATACTGACTTGCACCTTCCTCTAACTCTTGGGAGAGTAAAATGGCCTGAATTGATTGGTTAAGACTTCAAACAGTTGTAGTTTCATGTCTGGAGTTGTATTCAGTAGGGCTGACAGCCTCGAGTCGATTAGTCGATGACCTCATGTCCGACCAAAATCCAATTGGTCCAACAATCGCACGTGCTACTTTAATTGGAAGAGTCCATTTTTTGCAGGAGTGAGAAGGGAGACATCATGTGTTTTTATTTTTTCTGTTATCTAGTGTTACAAAATATAATTTACAAGAACAAATAACTATGAATATAACTATTCAAATATAATTTACTCGTGCCTTTAAGGGTAATTAATTACAGGTTAAATACCCAGAAAGTCACAACAACGTCACTAGGACCCTCCCACCAAAGCCTGGGAAGCACGTTTAAACTCTGTTTCCTGACAACATGTCAAAAAAGTCAGCGTTGTGGCAACATTTGGTTAAAAAAGTTTATTTAATTACAACATAAGGTGGTTATACTGCAAAAATCGTAAGATTTTTAATGTTTAATGTTTATTTTTATCCAGGGACAGTGTGCAATGGCATTGATCGTTCATACAAAGTAAATGAAAACATGGTTGCACCAGATTTAGTAAGTCGCTAACTTCCATCTGTTGTCCCACATAAAACTGACACAAAACATACATAACATTTACATAACATAAAGAACATTTTGGGTTCATTTTGAATTTTAATTACCTTCTAAATGCACTGACTACATTGTCAGTGATAAGTTTGATGTAGAAATAACATGAGGGTTTTTTTGTTTGTTTGTTTTTGGGCCATCCCACGACCAATCTATTAATTGATGATCTGGTGCGATTTTAGTTGACCAAGTTTTTCTTTGGTTGACTACAGCGCGAGTATTCAAACATTATCTTTAAATTAAAAGATGATAAGTGAAGAGTAGCCTGTAAAAATGTATAATGTTCACTCAGCCCTAACAAGGATCCAAAAAACCTGCTGTAAAAACTATATAACTAACTATAAAACTACAAAAACATTTTTTCATTTCAAAATAACAACTAAACTTAACAAACCAGCAGTAAAAACTGATTAAAACTAAACTGAAATTGAACACAGAAAGTGAAAAAGAAATAAAACTAAAAAGTAATGTAAGATCTGAAACTATTACAACCTTGTAGGTTGCAGAACCCTCGCTCCTCAACAGTTCTACTCACTCTTACAAATGTTTCAAACTTATTTTTGCAACTAACCAGTGTGAAGGAGTTTGCCCTTCATTTCTCGACGATATAAAACAATAACTTACCCAGTCTTGAATATCTAGGATTACTATTTTTGTTACTGTTGAATTGAAGAAGTATCATTATCATTTGGTTTTTATCCCTCTGCTTTGTTGATGCAAGGTCCTGATGCATAATGTTTCAGAGTAATCAGGGTTGGTCCTCCTGGGTCATTCTTGAGCACAAAATATCTTTTGTGGACACTTTCAGGGATTATTTTCAAATGTCTGTGTTGACTCTAGAATCAACTGAATACATTTTGAACGTGAAACGTCAAAGTCACCTTGGCCACATTCCATACCTCTCTCCATCTTTCGAAGCCTCAGGCTGGAATGCTTTTTCACCAGTCGGCTCCATTCCAGGAGAAAGAGGCTGCAGGTGCGGTTTGAAATTGGCAACATTTCCTTATCAAAATAAAAGCAAAGAAGCCCATTGAGAGCTTTTCTTGATGGGGATGTTTTTGCTCTTCTTCTGATTGGCTGTAGCGAGAGTGTGATTTACTAACTGGCTCCACTGATAGTGAACAACAATAACGGCTGCCTGTTGATCTTCAGTTATGTAGTTTACTCTTCAGCAGCATCACATGTCTGCTCCATCGTGTTCTGTAACTCTGACTGGCCAGTCACCCTCTGTAGAATATTTAAAATAATCCCATGCATACCATGAATATGTGAAATCTTGCATGCCGGATTACAAGGTCACTGTGGCTTTAACCTGGTGAGGATGACATTTCAAGGATGCATTGATGGATCAGACCTTCACCTGGTCTCCTGGGTGGACTGATGACATTGAGCTTGGACCACTTAAAGCTGCACCCACCACTGTACTTTACCTGTCTTCATACAATCTTTTACTGACCATTATACCTGAGCATTACCAGTTTCTTCAACATGGCACTTACCAATGTCCTGATGAAGTCAGAAGACATGCATGAATTTATTTCTACATAAACAATGGAGATAAAAACGATTACGTCTTACCCTACAGCTCATTTAAATGTGCATATTGATGATCTTAAAGCTGAGTATAATCCCGCTCCTCCCCTGCATTGATCAAACGTCGCCCTATGATCGTGTTGATCGTGCGTCTCTGTTAGGACGTTCCGGCGCTGCAGAGGAGCGCTTTGTGTTCCCAGGAGGGAGTGTCACATCTCTGCGAGAGCCACCAGACACACAGTTGACTCCGCTATTGACCCTGTCTGCCCTGTGGGAGCAGCCCCGGCCTGTTTGTGTACACACTCACACACTCTGTATGGCACGCCAGACTGCATGGTGTGTGTTTGCCGAAGTGTGTGTGTGTGTCTGTGAGTGTATGTGTGTGTGTGTGATTATTGCGTGATGTACATTCACAGCACTCACAGCAGTGGGTCATTGACCCTTTCCATGCCAAATGAACCTAAATGAATTTTTTTTGTGTCTCATTAGGGCCCATTGAGTTTGAGGAGTGCAATGCAGCTATCGCTACTGAAGGTAAGACTCATTATGAAGAGAAAGGTTTACAAAACGATGGTGGCGACTCGCTGCTGCAGGAAAATGTCACTATAGGAGAGCATTTTAATGGTCAAAGAAAAATTACAGTGATATCAAAAGCAGAAAAATGGGAAATATTTGATTCTTCTTGTAGATATTTCTAGAAATATTCAGATCAGGATTAGCTTAACTGGCCCAGTGTGCGTACACAAATGTGGACTTTTACTGCAGTGAAATTTGCTCTCAATAAACAGGGTTTAAACATTAAATTTGAATTATCAAAACTTGTGCAGTAATAATGTGCAACTGTGATTAAACTGGGCAGTATTGCGATTTTCAATTGCAATTATGATACAATACATAAATGTTATCATTAGTCTACTTACATGGTTATCAAGGAAAATGCAGAAAATAATGTCAGTTTCGATCTGTATTTCTCAACCTTAAAACTAAAAACAAAAAGTAAAAAACCTGAAGTTTTTCAAAATTAATCAAATTAATATTTCCTTAAACAAACATTTTTCCTATCTTTAAAATAAAGGTACATCTACAAAGTGCAATAGTGGCACTATTTTAAACTTAAAGACCTTTCTGCAGACATTTGTATTCACCTTTAAAGTAATACTTCATACAAAAGTAGCTGCATCCTTTTGTGCAGTTATTTAATTGCACAGCCTGATATTGCAATTGCAGTTAAATTAATCATGCAGCACAAATAAAACTAGAAATTTTTATTAATCTACATTTGCAAGTCTTTGTAAGTAAGTAAGTATTTATATAGCACTTTTAAAACACTCAGTTACTAAGTGCTTCACAAAAAGAAAAATGAAACGGATAATCCACAAAAGGAGAATATTAAATCACGTCATACTGCACGTGATCAAACAAAACTTAATAATAATACACTACAGTTTGGAAGAAATTCAAGTTACAAGATCACAAGAAAGCCTGTCTAAACAAGTGAGTTTTTAAATGTTTTTGAAACATTCCAGCGACTCTGCTGATCGAAAGGACTGTGGTAGTTTATTCCACAGGGTGGGAGCTAGAACATAAAAAGCCCAATCCCCTTTAGTTCTTGTTGCATTAATATTGCAATTTCCAAAGATTGCATGGATGCAGAATTAAAAGAATCAAGAAAAATAAGATGTAATTGTAATTTTGAACCCTTTGAGATGTACCATCCTGTTTTCTAAGGGGTCCCAACAAAAATCATATCAACAGCATTGAAGAAAATCAAGAAAATACATAAAGAAAATGCCAAAACACAACAAAAAAAGGGGCAAACGGTATACAAACTAGACAAAGGATTTGGTGAAAGAGATGATTTTTGCTGATATCTGATACACTGAAATTTACAAATTGATTTTAGCTGATAGGATATTTAAATGTAGTTCAGTCCTTAAAGCACAGTTTAAAGTCTCAGGGTGAACAAATGAACAAGTTTCAGTCATTAAGCAACTTTTAATGTGTAAGAAATAAGACTTCAGCTGAAGTAGTTCTGCTGGTCCAGCCTAAAACTCTGATTTTTTTTTTCGTGCAGCCAATATTCAAAGCTGATGCGAGCAAAATATGTCTATCTTGTGTCTGATCATTCACTTTAAGCTCATATTTCATGATGTCATACCCTCTGAAAGCATGCATCCCTAAGCGAAGCATATGTGGATCCAAATACAAACTAAAATGATCAGAAATGTGTACAGTGACAGGATTTCTGAGAGCTGAAGAAGTCCCCCTGAAAGTAAAAAAGCAAAGCATCCTTAAAAGGACTAAATAATGAGGCGGATCTATTAGGAACAGAGAAGTTGTTCTAGTTGACAGATATAAAATGATGTTGCAGATTTAAAAGAGATAGACAAGACAATCTGCATTTACATCAATGCAGAGAATTTAACGGGGTTATTGCACAGTGTGCACTCTTTAAGTATTTAAGTTGAGCACAGATGAATGTGAGATTCTTACATTAAAAATTAGTGCTAACAGTGCAGCTCTGATTGTGAATACATGGTGCCTCACTTCTATTCAAAGCATCTAAAAATATGCAAACACTAAAAAGGATAAACTGCTTTTAAAGTGAAGTTGGCATGAATAACAAGTTAGACCTTATTTAAATGCATTTGGGATTTAAAAAAGAGAGAAAAATACACTGAAAATTGAAAAATATTCATTCTCTGATATGAAGTAGGCAAACTTAGAAAGAGCAGCCCTGTCTACTGTGGTCTTTGGTGTTAGTTCTCCTTATTTCCTCTCTCCTGTGCATCTTTGAAGCTCTAGAATAGTTCATTCTGATTGAAAATACAAACCGGTGCCATCCAGTCAAATCATTTCAGTATTAAAAGCACGTCTTTAAAGCATAAAGTAAGACTAGTTTGCTGTCATTTAACAGATATTTAGAATAGAAAGCAGATGAAAATGTGAAATCTGTACTTAAAGATAACTTTTTTTTTTAACCTAAAACCATTTCTACTTCTCTCTAGAATTTTTCAAGCTTTCTAGAAAATCTGTGCAAAGACTGCACATCTTCCAAGTTCTGCACATTACAGTTAAAAGTTTAAAGTGCTTAAATAACAACTGCAAGTTCTCCAAAGTCCATGGAAATTATCCTGCAAGCTTTTTAACTTGTAGAAATATCTCCTCTGATTACAAATACATGATGCATGTTTTCCATTTAAAGCATTTTAATTCAAAAAGACTTGAAAATGCTCAGTTAGGCATAAGTTACAAATTACACCTCATTTTTAGATTTTAATGCTTTAAAACCCCCAAATGAAAACGCTTTAAAAATTGAAACATTTTTGTTTATAAGTTTTCTTTTTCTGCATGAAAGGACCAAACCCAGAAAGAAAAATCATATCCAGTTTAGTCTCAGGTTTTATCCCTGGGAGTTTTCTCTTTCCCCTACACCTTTCAAGCCAATCGACTTCCTAGAAATATCCACTCTGATTGGAAACACAGACTTATATACTTAAGTCAAAGCGCATTAATGAGAAGAAAGAACTATAAAGCACTTAGTAAAACAAGATCCCATATAACTGATACTAGATTAGAAGACTGCTGATAGAAAAGTTTAAAGAAATTTACAATCTGTGCTTGAAAATACTTTTTTTGTCATGAGCCAAAAGCTCTGTCTTCTTTCAGTCTCTTGAAAATCAAACATGCTATTAAACTTTTTATAAATATTCATTCTTATCACAAACACAGACTGCATATCTTTAAAGTTCTACACTTCACACAACATTTTAAACACCTAAAATGGTATTTTTCCCTTCTTAGAAATAGAAAAAAGCATTTTCAAAAATGTGAAATCCTATAGTTTTGATTGGAATGAGTGTTTTCTTTCTTTTTCCTGCACATCTTGCATCTTGCTTTGTAACTTCCTGTGACTCTGCAGATGCATGCTGCATGCACTTTAGTTAAAACATGTGATAAAAAATATGTGCAGATAGTGTAGGAAAAAGTAAAGTTGCATTTTTGTGAAGTTATGCAAAAGCTTGTTATGCATTTGTTTTGTTCCAAGTGTTCTCACTCCTGCACATCTTTTAAGCTATTAAGACTTCTTCAGATTTCCTCTCTGATTGGAAAAACAGACTTGATGATAAATAAAATATAACACTTGAAACTCATTAAAAGTCAGGTTCTGTAAATTCAGGCACCTCTGTGAAGTAAAGCATTGAGTCAAACCAGTTTGATGTTGTATAATTGATCATAGGGTCAGAAAATTGCTGAAAAAGTCTTGTAAAACTACATTTTTGCTTAAAAAAAAACATTTGTGATTTACAGAGTCAACCCATGTTCTATATCTGCTCTGACCGCAAACACAGACTGTGTATCGTACACATTCTGCAAAAACAAAAAGGTTTACAGCACCTTAAATGGCAAGTTATAGTTTATAAAGAAAAACTGAAGATTATTAGAAATCTGCAAACACACAGGCCTGTTGTAGTGAAATGCAAAGTTAGGCAGATGACAGGGTCCTTGTGCTCAGAGGAGCTTCCTCATGTGTTCAGTATAGGTTTGCATCAGTTTGCTACAGTTATTCATGATTATTAAGTTATTATTTTAATGTGTAAAGGTCCAAAAATGAATTAAACGATATCAAAATAAAATTTGAATCACAACAAAAACATCTCTAGGAACGACACAGGGCTGCAAGAACAGCATTTAAACTCCTCTAAAAGTGTCTTCATATCAAGCAGATAATTTCTAATTAGCGTCAGAGGGATGGATACTGCAACAATAGTGAGCGTATATTTTTATATCTGTAAGTTCCTGCAGACTTAAAGAGATGCTACACTGTTAAATTGTGGTGAGTTTGAGTTATGATGCTCTGATGATGAAATACTACCAGGTTTTTATTTTCAGATTTGGCTCTGTCCTGTAGGTCTCTGACTTTGCTACCTGAGGAGAGATGCTTCTAAATGTTTTCTTACCTAGCCGGGATTGATTTTAGCTAAACAGGGTAGGGCCTCATGTTGGTCTTTGCCTGGGCCCTCCTAATGACTAAAATGACCTTTGCTTATACAGTATATCCACGATGAAGGGGCCCTAAATCTATAGAATATGATTAAAAATGTTACTTCAAGTAACTTTTTGTATTCTGGTTTTCTTTCTTTCTTTTTTCCCCTGCACATCGTGCACATTCTTCAACTTTGCCCCGATATCTAATATAATAGTGAACACAGATGATTTGTATTTCAGGTTTTTTAAACTCTGACATTTGCAATTGCAATAAGAGATTAAAAAGCCATGAAAAGTTTCTTTTATATGTTTAATCTGTATTTAGATGATACTTTTGATTTTGTGCAAAGGCACCAAACCCAGAGGCAGAAACGGTTCATTTTTGTCTGAGTTGTTTGCTTCATCTGCTTTAGGTTTAGGTTTAATTTATTTAACAGGACAGCATGCAGTGTCATTAATTATTTACAAAAATAAAAAGATGGCTGCACCAGATTTAGCCTAACACTAATTTCCATCTGTAGTCCTCACGTTAAAGACAGACATGTACAGAGTGCTAATAAACAAACCTTTAAAGGCCGAAAACACAAATTATTGCCAGAAAATTCTCATTTTTTTGGAACTGAAATTTTTATTTCACTTTCCACTGCAATATAAAAAAAAAAATCAAAATTTCTATACTATTTAACATATATATTTTTGGTATCTTATTTGATACATTAGGTGTTTTTGGTAACTGATTATCCTCTTTAGGGCATTTTTATCATTTATCAGAATTGTATGTATGCAGAATTTTTTTTAAGTAATTTATTGATCATATTGATTAGATAGAGGTATCATAAAATTATGTATCAAATTTGATGTAACAGGCTTTAAGGCAGGGGTGTCAAACTCAATCACAGCAGGGGCCAGATTCTGGATTCAGGTCTAACCTGAGAGCCTGAAAGGGTCAACATTTAACCATAAACTGGCCGCCTCATTTCACCAGTAATAAAATATGAGAAAAAACAGCACTGCTGATAAATCATTTGGAAATTCTAAAAGTAAAAATGATAAGTTTAAAGGCTCAAATCTGAGAAAAAAATTCCAATGTATTAGTTCAAAAGATCAGAACTCACTATTAAAATAGAAAAAAATGTCTTTAAAGAGCAAATATATGAGGAGAAAGTTGAAGTCATAAGTTTGAAAGGTCAAAATATGAGATCAAATTTGAAATCATGAGTTTGAAAGTCCAAATTTGACATAAAATTTTAAATTGTGAGTCTGATTGGTCAAACTATTGGATTAAAAAGCCAAAAATTAGGAGTTGAAAATGTCAAAATATGAGCTAGAATTCAAAATGATGATTTAAAAAAGTTGAAAATATGACTTAAATTCAAAATTGGGAGAGTAAAAGGTCAAAATATGATATATAAAGTAAATGCAATTCATTCAAAATATCAAATATTAGAAAAAAAAGTTGAAATCCTGTTTTTAAAAGTCAAAATATGGGATTAAAAAGCCAAAGTAAGGAGTTGAAAAGGTCAAAATATGATTTAAAATTTAGAATTGTGAATCCAAAAGATAAAAATGTGACATATGAAGTCCAAATTATGAGTTGAAAAGGTCAAAGCATGAGATGAAAAGTGAAATCATAAGTTTGAGTCGTAATCTTGAGATGCAAAATTGAAAATATGAAATAAAACACAAATCATTCTGATTTTTATGGCTTAACAAGAAAATGGTAAATAATCAAGTTGAAGTTCACATTTTTATACTGGAGGAAATCAGCAGAACTCATACTGATGGGCCAGTTATAATACAAATATGATATGATGTTGCAGGCCGGATATAATCATTCCATGGGCCAGATTTGGCCCCTGGGCCTTGAGTTTGACACCTGTGCATTAAGGGGTTAATAGCAAATGCTGACTTCATGTTTTGGGAGTGAAGGATGTTAGTGAAACAAAACTTAAAACACTCAGAAAGGCAAGAAAAAATTATCTAAAGTGAAAAACTGAAGTTAACGGTTTTTTTTAGTAAATAAATGATTAAAAAAAACTTGAAACATACTGAAAATGTCACATCTGAGCTTTAAGCATGCTTTGTTTTCTTATTTGGTTCTCATGTTCTATATATAAGTACAGTTAGGTCTGTAAGTAGATGGAAAGTGACACAATTTTTATCATTTTGCTGCTATTTCCATTATCAGCCCCTGCTAATACTCTGTAGTTTCTCAATGGTTAATGCTATATCTTTGTGAAAGCCCTGAAATTGAGCTAAAATAACACACTTCAGACAGAGACTGCAGTCTTCAAAGATATGCATGGAAAAAAGGTTTGAGTCCCTTAAAAGTCAACTTGCTTGAGTTTGTAAATCAAGTTAAACTTCATATATCAGATAAAAGGGATCAGAAGCTGATGAAAATGGACCTGAAATGTCAAATCTCTGCCTGAAAATCCTGTATTTTTGTGCAAAGGTGCTAAACCCAGAAGAAGAAAACCATTCGGCATCCCAGGTCGCAGGAAAGACAAAGACACCGACTCCACGTGAGTGTTTATTTCTGCATCTCTATCTCAGTCCCTGCAGCTTCTTTTGTTTCGCTTTCATGACGTGACGTCTTGTCTTCCAGGGAGTCGACAGAAGTGGAAGCTGCTGTGAGTATTTTTTTCTCAGTTATTCTTTCTGCCCAAACACGTGACGCTCTCATTCTCTCCCAGCGTCTCCGCTCCCTCATGTTTGTTTTGTAGATTTGTTCATTCATTCATTCATTCATTTCTCTCTGTCTGTGCTTGTAGAACACTGCCAATGGCGCTCCCCCCGGATACTACGGCGCCATCGACATCCAGAACGCTGTGAGTGAGCCAATACGCTCAGAGAAACAAACGAACAAACACACTCACTGAGGAAAGATTTACACCTGATGTTTTTTAAATCAAAATAGCAGAAGTTTCAATACCTCGCATTGTAATTAAAAACCAAACAAATAAAGGAATTTCAAATCAATTTGACAGGGATATTCTCTGCAATATTCCCTTTTTTTAACCAGCAGAGAGCTCTAAAGGCCCAACTTTAAAAACTATATATGAAAACTAACATCATGCATTAAAACCTGTTCAGCAACTTTAAACAGATTCTCATGCTTCATTATCAGAAACATGAGAAGATACTTTTCCTGTTTTAATCTGAAGTATTTTACATACTGTGTTAATGTTAATGTAGGATTTATTTTAAGTTCATATTTTATTTCAAATAAAATTTTTCAAATGGGTGTTTTGAAGATATTGTTTCATATTTATCAAAGAAATCATGTTTTCTACCAGCAGCAATACAAGCTCAAAATTAGAAATCATGACATCACATTCACTGTGGAAAAATTGATATTTTTTTTGTTTATTGTCAGAGAATTGAAATAAGACAAAGAAATAAGAAGTCCGACTTTCATACCTTTATACGGATGAGAAACTATAAAAGAGCGGTGGTCTGTAATGAGCTGAGTGTATCTTCACATGTCTTTAAAAAATCAGTAAATTACTCATAAAAAATACAGATCTATGAGCCAATATATTTACATTTATATAAGGGCTTTACATTGATAACTTTTTAAAGAATATCCTGATTAATCTCAGAATTTTCTGTAGCTAATTGGGATCAATCTCCTCTTTCTTCTGTTACATTTTGAAATTCCTCTATTTTGAATCTAAATCTGTTTTAGTTTTTCTACTTTCTTAAACTCAGGGTGTTCAACTTCCTGTTTGCACACAGACCTGCTATTATTTTGAAAGAAAATCAGGAACTTCTGGTAAGATAAAAGATCATAGCATAAATTCAGACATGGATTAAGGAACTTGTTATGGATTAAGAAGGAAATAAATCATCAAGGAGCAGTGGTGGACTGATTATAGATCGCTGTGGCTGCAGAGGCTAAACTAAAGAGTACTGAAAGAGACAAAAAGCATGTAGTTAATAAGGCTGGGCAATGAATTAAAGTTTAGATTAAACTGAAATATGTCCTACTGCAATTTTCAAATTGCAGAAATTTCTTTAACCTGAATCAAACCTGTATTGAAAATACTTGTTTATTACATTTCTATGCAGCAGAAATGTTCTACACATTAGTTATCAATTTTTTGGTATCGTTGCAAAACATCCTAATTTTCTCATTGTTGTTTATTTTCTTATTAATAACTGACAAAAAGATCATTCCCTTTAATACAACTAGTCCTATATAATTTGCAGTATGAGTCAAAATAATCTACATTAGATCATTAGAGTTTATATATATATATATATATATATATATATATCATTCAGCCCTGGTTTAATCTACCTAGTAGCATGTTTATTATAATATAGATTAAATTGTTGCTCTTGTTTGTTGAATACTACATGACATAATCCTACTTTTGGAATAAAAAAAATCACAATTTGATTATTTTCCTACATGATTTATGTACTAATGAAGGATCATGGCTGTTAATGCATTAATGCTGACAGCCTTTATTGGTATTACTCTGTAATATTAGATATCTATGAAGGCTCTGTGAAACAGCTGAAATATGCCATCTGGAAATATGCATTAGTTTATTTTCAGACTAATATTCTTTAGCTGGAAGTTTTAGGGACAGTTTGTTGCTCTCTAAAACACAGGATTACACCTTTATTTAAAACTTGCTTTAATTTAATTTCTGTTTTAAATATTTTGATAATTCAAACACAGATGAGGGAGTGTTTATTCAGCTTCACTGCACTTTTAAAGTAAAATAAGATTAAATAAAAGAGAATTCTAGTTTCTTTAATAGTGGAAAATCAAAAATTAAAATTATCTAATAAACTTTTAATACAGGATTAAAAAAGTCAGTAGTTTTATTAACAGAATCAACAACATTTAAGTTGTAAATACCATTCATCAAAACATCAAATCAAACTATCATTTATTGTTAATCGTAGGAATGCACAATATTTTATTTTTTATATCAAATAGACTGATATTTACAGATTTATTCTAGCTGCACCAATATCAGTTCTGGTAAATAAAAATATAGTTCAGCACTAAATCTTCAGTCCTTCAAACAAACGTTAAAGTTGAAGGAATGAACTACAACTCCACTAAATTATTTCCACATACGGCAGATACTTACAAATGATGTTATCCAGTAATTACAGCCAAAATTTGCTTGTAAAGATGGCCAGAAATTTAGTATCTGCTGACACTAATATCATGCAGATAATATTATAAATCCCCATTTCTCTGCAAGCCTGTATTTTACAACAGTACTTCATTATTTCCTCTTTTTATTACTAAAAGATTTTTGCTGTTTATTTATGAGATGTCAGCTTTTTGAACTCTCTCAATTCAGGATCAATAAAGTAGGTCTTTGTAATCTGAAGTCATGATTTGTAGGTTTTGGCTTAATTTTGGTTTAAATTAGAAGTTTAAACTATAAAGACAGAAGTTTTATCAACATCATGTGTTGACTGGCAAGTTCAATATTGTTGTTTAAATAAATTTGAGATGTGCAAAATTGTAGATACAGGAAAAAACGTTTAACTGAAGAGCTTTATTATTGATTACAAGGATGATGGAGTTTATTGATAGGGAACAATCATACCTAGGCAGCTTAAAGTGCATTATTCAGCATTAAGAGCATTATGAAGCAGAAATAAGACATTATAATATATAAAAAACAAGGCCTGATTTGACTATTTTATCACCTTTGAGGACTTAAATATAACTTTATTCCTGCTTGGGCCTCAGTTTTTTATTCCTAAGGTTGCTTTTAAGACAAAATATTTCAAACACCTCTTTAAGTCAGCTCATTTTTGATTTATTTCTTTGTTCAGGGCCTTAAACCGTGTAGAATAATCTCTTATGAACCTTCAGTTAAATTTATCGAAGTTGAATTGTGCAAAAAGTTTGATGTTCAACTCTTCCTGTGTTGTTTTGCAGAATGTCCCCCAGGTGGATGCAGAGGGCTTCTGTATCAGACCAGAGCTCAATGATGATATCCTTTCTCAGCTTATCTTCATGCTTTTTTTTCTATTTATTACTCTGTCTTCCTCTCGTTGCCTCCTTAACTGCTTTATTTCCTCACATGCCAAAGAGAACTCCTTCTATTCGTCCAGCGACTCGGAGGACGAAGACGAGCCCAGGAAGTTCCACGTAGAAATCAAACCCGTGCAGCCGAACAACGGCACGCATCAGAACAAAGCCACCATCGACGAGCTCAAGGCGTCCATCGGAAACATCATCCTGTCTCCTTCTACCTCGGTACGGCTCTGAAAACACAATCCTAATGAGAGAGACCTGTTGCTGCTGCAGACGTGTGCTCTGCATGTGCAACACTAGAGGGCAACAGGAGAATATCAAAGCAGGGTTAGAGCAGCAGTTCAGGCTTCACTCAGCCACTCTCTGCTTTTATGTTGTGTTTTATTTAGCTTATATTGGCTCTTAATCTGCACGTTTAGACACATTTCAAGGAGTTTATTTGCCATCAAAACCTAAACTCTCACATACTGTTCATACCTTCACAGTAGTCTGGTCCAGGAGTTCCTTCATATCAAGTTTCTGTATCAAATGTTGAACTACAGATTTACTTAGATTGTATAAATAACCTCTCTTTCTTTAACTAAGGGCTGATTGATCACCATTTACTGATTCTGGGAGCAGGGAGAGTGGATTTACTTTTCCAAACTTAGCTTGTGTATTGTTCAAATTAGAGAGTTTGCAGGAGTCTGCATGCGATTTCTGATGACTCAAAACCACAAATCAGCTGATATTGAACGTCTAGGACTTCTAATTTGTGGTGGGAAATAAAACAAGTAACAATCTAAATAAGAAACTTTGGTAATTGTCACTTAAAACCATTTTTTTCAAAATGTTGCCAACAATTTAGACTGTTCTTTTTAGACTTTTTTTTGGTGTAAAATATGACTGAAAATTATTACGTTTCTCTAGTTTCTGATACCCTGAACATTGAAATAATGGAGATTTGACCAAATATTTTGACAAGTACGATATACAGAAACATTCTGAATGTTTTTAAACCGTTTAGACAGTGTGTGAGAGCTTGTCTTCTATTTTTGATAAGTAATGATTTTAGAAAGGGAAAACTGTTGATTTCACCAGATATTTTTAGCTAAATGATGATACAAAAGATAGATTATTTCCTGTAATAATGTTACAAATGGTTGTCACAAAACCAGAATCAAAAAATTTAAAATGATTCAAGAAAAAAGCAAATAATATTACAACCCCTTCACCCTTGCAAATGTTGCCAACTTACTTTTGCAATTTAGGCAGGTGAGCATACATTTTTCACATTTAAAAACTATAAATTTCCCCAAACTGAATGTCTGAGACTTTGACTTTTAATGCTTTGGTATCAAATCAAACCAACAAGACTTAACTTACATATCTGTTGTGGTGGTATCAAAAAAGGGAAATCCTCTCTCCTCCTCAGTTCCAGCGGCTTTCCAAATTGTTGCTTGTGCATTTATGCAATTTAGACCATGTGCAGGAGTTAGTCTGCAGTTTTTGATAATTGATAATCCAATACTGCATGACTAAGACTTTAATCTTCCTCAGTTCCACCAACCACGGCAAGGGAAGGAAAAGCGGAAACCCTCTCTCCTTGTCATTTCAGCCCACTTTTACAAATGTTGCCAACATATTTGTGCAACTTAGTCATGTTAGCCTGCATTTTTCATATTTAGAAACTAGAAATGGCCCAAAACTGAATGTCTGGGACTTCTATTTTTGTTGCTGTGGTATCAAACAGGTAGCAGTTTGTTTGAAACACATGCCTATTGATATTTTCACCCACATGTTACCAAAGTATTTGTGCAATTTAGACAGTCCAGGTGTTTTCCTCCAAATTTTGATAATAGAAAAAACTAAAGTACTTAATATTGGGGGGACTTAAGAACTTAGACTTCTATTTTTGTTTGCATTTGTGCAATTTAGAGTGCAGGAGTTAGTCTGAAGTTTTTAAAATTAAAAATAAAGATGATCCAATATTACATGTCTAAGACTTGAATCTTCCTCAGTTCCACCAACCACAGATAGAAAAGGTAAAGAGGAAACCTTCACTCCTTGTCATTTCAGCCCACTTTTACAAATGTTGCTAACATATTTGTGCCATTTAGACCCATGCCTGCATTTTTAATATCTAAAAATAATAATAATGGCCTAATATTGACCTTCTAGGACCTCTGTTTTTTTCCTTTGATATCAAACAGGTAATAGTTTGTTTGAAGCACATGCTTATGGACATTTCCATCCAATTTTGCCCAATTTTGCCCAAGAATTCAGGCAATTTAGATAGTCTAGGATTTAACCTACAATTTTGCTGATTAAAAAATAAAGCGCGTAATATAGGGCGACTAAGACTTCTGTATTTGTTGTGGAGGTGTCAAAAGGGAACAGTATCATTTGAAATCCTCTCTCCTCCTCAGTTCCAACAACTTTCCTCACAGTTGCCTTTGCATTTGTGCAATTTAGACAGTGTGCACGAGTTAGTCTGAAGTTTTTGATAGTTAGAAGTAAGAGAAATTATTTATTAATAGAAATAAATAATTGGAAATCATGAATAACCTAGACCACCGCAAGAAAAGGAAAAGAGGAAACCCTCACTCCTTGTCAGTTAAATCCACTTTTACAAATGTTGCCAATATCTAAGTGCAATTTACACTTTGTGCAGGCCTGTGCCTGCATTTTTTTAATATTCACAAATAATAATGGCCCAATGTCGACCTTTTAGGACCTCTTTTTTTGTCACTGTGGTATCAAACTGGTAACTACATCATTTTAAACCCATGCTAACAGACATTTTCACCCAATTTTCCCAAAAAACATTGTGCTGTTTAGACCAGTGGTTCTCAACTGGCAGGTCAGGACCCAAAAGTGGGTTGCAGGCTGTTTTCAATTTGTCGCTAACAGGAAAAAAACATAAACAATAAAAGGCAAAATATCTCTGATATTGAAGCCCTAGGCAGACATCTATCCATGTACTTTATTTTGCAGGAAAATGAGTAAATCCTGATTGTTTTCTTGAGATTTTAACTTATTTATCCTGTTATCTTGGATGGAAATATTTTCAAGGAAGTTAGTTCTCATTTGATAATTTCTAAATGTCTCATCACCTTTCAAAAAAAAAACAAACAAAAAAAAAACAACCAAAATGTGTTATAATGGTAAAACATAGTGAAATGGATTGTTTGCATGCATGTCCTCCCAAAGTGCTAGCCAGTCTCCTTGTTCAGACTTTTGTTGTGTTCCTTCCAAGGTCCAAATTTCTGCATTTTTTTTGTTGAATTAATGTAATAAAAATCAGAAATTTGGGTCCCTACTTCACATTATAGTAGGGTCCTATGGCTGCACCAGTTGAGAACCACTGGTTTAGACAGTGTGTAGGAGTTTGACTGCAATTTTTGATCATTGAAAACATTTAGCATGGTTCTAAACAGTTTCAGTATGGTTTGATTTTGACTAAAATCACATCAAAGTTTATTATTTCTTTCTAGAAATCAATCATCACAGTTGATCATCATTCAACAAGGAAATTCAAGATATATGAATGTTGGTCCAAATCGTCCAGGCCAGGCTTAAAGCAGAATTTTAATGCAATAGTACACTTTTTAAACCTGGAAGAAATGTTTGAATTAACCAGCTTTATCCATTTTTGAAACATTATTTTAGTTTATAGGGCATTTTTACAAGTATGAATAAAGAAGGCCTTTCTTAGAGAAATAACAGCCATGCCTTTTCTCTTTGTTTGCTCTTGTTTTGTGGCGTTTTGTTTGCGGCGTGTTAATGGTTAGTGAAGTGTTGGTAAATGTCTGCGTCTTCTGTGAATTGTTTTAACAGTATAAATGGAAAAATATAAGGAGAGTCTGCAAACAGACAGAAAGGCAAATTCAAACCAATGACTCCAATGGTTTTTGAATGCAAAACATAAACAGTGGTTTGTGTGTTTTTGTACTTTTAGGAAGAGAAAGTATTTGTGGCTTTGAGTCTCGACGGCGACCCAAACCAAACAGCAAAGAAAAAGTCAAACATTCACAGCAGAACATCTTTCCTTCTTGATCCTGTTGTGTGAAAAAACACAGACGTGAGAAAACATCCTCTATAAACTTATCTTTATTATTAATTCCAAGGGTGGAAAAAGAAACATGAGTGAAAAAAGTAGGAAACTAACCCCATAAAGTATCCATAAATAACCACAAAAAGTCCTGCCCAGAAAAAGTGGGCTCCCATAAAACCCGAGGAGTGAAAGCAAACAAAGAGAAGAGGTGGTAGAGCACAGGCGGAGGTGGGAGAGAGACGGGGAAGGAGATGCCGTGACACTGCAGCCGAGGAGAGCGGCTGGTGAAACCCCCTCCGCGACACCGAGCGTGCCCTCTCAGCCGCTCTGCAACAACACTAACAACAACAGACACGCACACACGAGCAGCAGCGCACACGGACAGGGCGGATGTTTGCACACAAGCTGTAGTGGGCTTTAAATTTTAATGGCAGCAGCTATTTTTCACAGAGGAGAGTGATTCAGAGATTGAGCGATGGTGAGAGACAGGAGGGCTGAATGAACGGCTCCATGACTGAGGTCACGGATCACACGGTGTCCTGCTTGTTTGTGTGTCTTTTTAAAGTGTGTGTTTCTTTTTAAAGTGCGTGTGTGGCCGCTGCTGCAAAGTGTGATCCCTTAAGTGCGCTCGAGGAGGTCTGTTTGCATGTGTGAGTCTGCAGAAAAGGCCAGATCCTTAACTCAAAAATGGATTCAGAGGTGTTGATATTTTCTTTAAGCCTTACCCTAGGGCTGGGCGATGTCGACCAAAAGTCATACCTCTGTATTTTAGAGCTGGATGACAAAATATGAGATATATCCAGATTTTTTTTACGCAATATTGAGCAATTTTTCATTTTTAACCATCAAAAATAACCCTTACAAACTCTCTTTAATGACCAAAACTTGCAGGCAAAATCCAGCCAACTGTCTTAATTGCACAAATACCTTAGCAACATTTCTGAGTTGACAACATTTTCTCTACTCTAAAATACCAGGTGTCTTAAAATGATCAAATCCCCATAATTCAATGTTAGGGTGTATAAAAATGAACAGAAACTTCAGCTATATTTGCAACCAAAGGAGGGAGAGAGAGAACATAGTCTAAATTGCACAAATATGTTGGCAACATTTGGAAAAGTGGTTGGAGCTGGGGAGGAAGGAGGTTTTAAAAAGATATTGGTACCTGTTTGAGCCTACAACAACAAAAATAAATGTCCTAGACATCCAGTAATGAGGGATTTATTGTCTTTTATGATCAGTAAATTCCAGCAAGTTGTCAAAATTGCACAAATATGTTGGCAACATTTGGAAAAGTGGTTGGAGCTGGGGAGGAAGGAGGTTTTCAGAAGATATTGTTACCTGTTTGAGCCCACCCAAACAGAAATAGATGCCCTAGACATCCAATACTGTGGGATTTGTTATCTCGTGATTCAAACTTGCAGGCGAATACCAGCAAATTGTCCAAATTGCACAAATATGTTGGCAACATTTACGAGTTGTCAAAAATTTCTTTCCTCTTAAAAAACATGTGTTTCAAAATCATCAAATCCCTGTTATTTTAATGTTAATTTGTCTAAAAAAGTATAGAAACGTCACCCATATCTGTACCCAAAAGAGGGTGAGAGAGCAGTCTTAATTGCACAAATATATTGGCAACATTTGGAAAAGTGGATGAAACCTGGGAGGAAAGCGGGTTTTTGAGGATATTGTTACCTCTTTGAGTCCACAGGCTCAAAAATTGATGCTGAAGACATGCAGCATTGGGTTATTTATTGTCTTTAATGATCAAAACTTGCAAGAAAACTCATGCACATCGTCTAAATTGCACAAATGTGTTGGCAATATTTCCGAGTTATCAAAATTTTCTTTTCTCTAAATTACATTGTGTTTGAAATGATAAAATCCCCATCATTTTAATGTTAAGTTGTATAAGAGAGACAGAACTATGAGCCATATTTGTAGCCAAAAGAAAAAGAAAACAGTCTAAATTGCACAAATATGTTGGCAACATTTCCTTATATCGAGAGGTGTGAAAAATGTCTTTAGTCTTGAATACAGTGTGTTTTAAAACGATTTAAAATTATCAAATCCCCGTTATTAAATTTGTTAAGTTGTTTAAAAAGCACAGGAGCTTCACCCGTAACTGTATCCAATAGAGAGAGAGAGAGAGCACAGTCTTAATTGCACAAATACATTGGCAACATTTGGAAAAGCAGTTGGACTTCAGGAGGAACGAGGGAGGTTTTTAAAAGATATTGTTAACTTTTTAGAGTCCAAAACAACAGAAGTCTTAGGCATTTAAAATGGTGTAGTTTGTTGATTTTGACAATCAAGACAAATTGCAGGATAAGTTCTGCACACTGACTAAATTGCGCAAACACATTGGCAACATTTGGAAAAGTGGTCAATAATGAGAAGAAGTGAGAGAAAAGGGTAAAAAACATGATTTTGTGTGAAAGTGGAAGATTTTCTCCAATTTCTAGTGGTGTTATACCTAAAAAAAACATTATAATAAGGGTTAATCATCATCATCCATTTGTTCAAAGCTGATTAGCATTTTCTTCTTTCTTAGTATATCTATAGTTTAGATTTTGATATAGAAACTAATAATGAGGGCATTCCTGGACCAGACCGTACTGTGAAGGCATAGACATGCATAGTTTGTAAGGGACTGAGTACTTTTGGTCATTTTCTGGAAATTTAAAGACAGAACAGTCCTTGAAATGTGTGTACATTTGTAAAGCAAGAGCTAAAACTTGCTATCTAAGCTAAATAAAGCACAACAAATAAGCCTCAGCAGTCTAAATAAAGACTAAGTTACCATGTGCTGAAAGAGCTCGGATATTCTTCTGTGCAGAAAAAATGCCAATATTTTTATAACCTTGAGTAGGAGATAGCCTACCATTTTTGATCATTGAAAAAGGGGAAAATGAGGAAATCCTTCACATATTTTGTTTTTTTTAGTAAATAAATAAATTGTTGTCCCAATAAAAAAATTCAAAATTTTGATAAACAAAAATCAAACCATACTGATACCTGTTTAAAACCACAGCATCAAAAATAGAAGTCCTGGCTCTCTATACTGGACATTTTGTTTATTTTCAGTCATGAAAAATTGCAGACAAACTTCTACACACTGGCTGAATTGGACAAGATAGTAGCAACAGTACGATTTATTGAGGTTGTCAGAATGATCCGTACTCTTCTATACTGTGTGTTTCAAAACGATCACATTTCCATTACTGCAATAATTGCGATTTAAAGAAGTACAGAAAGTCAGGGCTCTGGTTTTGGGTCATGTACACAAGTTGGTCTTCTAAGCGAGTGGCCCAGGTTTGTGTCCAACTTGTGGCTCCTTTCCGTCATGCCATCCCCCGCTCTCTCCCCCTGATTCCCTGCACTACCCTCTGTCCTGTCATCTCAAAATAAAGACAAAGAAGTCCTCACAACACTTTGTTTGGTTTTTACAATCAGAAGTTGCAGACAAACTCCTTAACGCTTTTTCAGAATTGCACAAATATGTTGGCAACATTTGGAAAAGTGTAAGAAAGTGGTGAAGGGTGAGGGTTTCTCGTTTCCCTGAAACAAGTTTCAGTATCATTTGTTTTTTCCTTGAATCATATCAGAGTTTTTAGTCCCAGTTTTACGTCAACCATTGGGTTTTCTCCCAAAAATATTGAGACAGATATCATGTGTGGCCATTTAGCCAAATATAAACCCCAATGAGGTGCAAGCGTTCCCCTTCTTTTTTGGTTTTTGATTATCAAAAATTGATGATCACTATCTAAACTGTATAAAAACACTGGCAGTATTTCCTCAGACATGAAGGTTGTCAAAATGTTCTGTTATCCTCTTTATTATCATGTAATTCAAATATAAAATCCCGGCTGTTTTATGATTGATGGTATTAAAAAAATACAGAAACTTCATGATCTTCAGTCAGGATTCTGACCAAAAGAAAAAGAGCACTGCACAAACTGCACAAATGTGTCAGCAAAGTTTGGAGTTGAATAGTGAGGAGTATGACAAATTTAAGCAATTTCTCAGTGTGGAGGAGTTTGTCTGCAATTTTTGCTTATTAGAAAGGATGGATTCCAATATTGGGGGTCTTGGACTTCTGTTTTTGTTGGTCTGGCATCTTTTTTCTTTCGAAACTAAACAATGTAGTTCCTTAGCCTAGAAATGTGCCACTTTATCTTAAAGTGATTGGCCAGCCATTACTGATGGGGTCTAAATATTAGAACCAATTATGTGGTTTACTATGGTAAATATGAATATATATCCCCATTGAAATCAGTTCTATCCTTTAAAGATGATGCCCTCTCTAACAAACTGCTTGACAGAGATGTCAGCGTTAAATCCTCTGTTTTCCTCTTTTCTTGTTTCACACGTATAAAAAGTTTTCAAGTTCAAACATCCACCCAGGGTGGTGACGATTGTTGCATCATCTGGTGTGAATTATTGAGATTTTCTTCTCTCTTCCCTCTCAGTGCTCATTTTTCTGTCTTTCTCATTCCTCCTCCCGTTCTCTCCCCCCTCTGCGGCGTTCCTTTTTATTGAAACGGCGATGGAAGTCGTGCGTGTGTGGCCGGCAAAGAGCCGTAATTGAACCCATTTGCCGCTTAGCGCCTGTGGGACTAAACCCTGGCCTCACAGCTCTACGGTGGTTAAACGCTTTTTTTTTCTGTGTTCCTTAAACCCAGTTTTGTTTCTCTTTCCCCCCTTCCTCCGCTCCTCCTTGAGAAAATAAATTCTTTATTGAAATTGATGCTCTAAGTTTCCACCAGGTTGCCGACCCTCAGGAGTGTATCTTTCATATCTCGTGTTGCGCGGCGTGAAGCGGCAGATTTACGTCCAGGAAAAAAAGAGTCTGTAAAAGGAAGTAGGTGAAGTGCTGGGGCCACGCTCTCTGCCGTCCCTCACTGATCGGCATTTGGGCTTCAGTGCTCGGTTTTGCGCTGCTGAATTTTTCACCCTAGGTTTAACGTCTGGTATGTGTGAGTGGAGAGTAGTCCTGTGATTTACTGTTTTTAACTCTGAAGTGGAAAATTCCCTCGGCCACTGGGAATAATTCATAAAATAGTTTTCAACCCATGAAATAGTTTTTTTCTTTATTTGTGCTGTGGTTTTTACACTTGAAATGTTATATATTATTACATAAACACTCTCAAAGCATGTTTCTGACTGTTGTACTTTTAAAAAAGGAGACTGGAGGAGTTTGAACTGGCAGAAGTTGTGCAAAGAATAACAAAAAATACTTATACTTGTGTCAAGATTATCTGCAGAGATAGAGCTGTGTATGAAAGAGTGAATTGTTATTGTGAAAGCAGAATCTTCCTTATCTTTGACCTTTAAAGCAGCAGACTTCACTGATAAAAACACCATTTTTATGAAGCAGAACAGAAACTGTCACTTTTTTACCCAATAATTCTGTTTTTGTGTGTTTTACATTAGCACATGTTCTTCTTGAGTGGTCACCGTAACCAAAAATAACAATTGTAAAACCGCAAAGTCCAAAACCAGCGTGAAAATGAAGGACAGGTATCAGAAGCAGGGAAGGCTTGGTTTCAGCTCTGCTTGGCAAAGTGAAAACAGATTTATACAAAGTAATGCCAATTAGATAAAAATATGTAATGCAAAATAAGTGACTGCATAAATATCCCCCAATTCCACTCAGTATTTAGTAGAGTCACCTTTGGCTACAGCACTGAGTCTGTGTGGAAAGGTTTCAATCAGACTAGTACTACTGGACACTGAGATTTTACCCCATTCTTCTTTGCTAAACTGCTCAAGCTCTGTCAGGTTGCACAGGGATCAGGTGTGAACAGCCCTTTTCAAGTCCAGTCACAAATTCTCTCTTGGATTAAGGTCTGGGCTTTGACTCGGCCACTCCAGAACATTCACCTTGTTGCCTTTTAACTATTTCTGTGTAGCTTTCTCTGTATGCTTCGGCTCATAATAATGATTATAACCTTAATTTTATAGCCCTTTTAAAGACATGGGTATGCAAAGGGCAAGAAGCAAACAACAGAACCAAGGAAGAACAAAGACAAAGACAGCAGAAAAATGACGCCATTGACATCAGCAGAGTCTTAAACAGTTCAAGAACCTAAACAAAAATCAGCCAATATAATAACCCAACAGCTTCATAAGAATTCAAGACACAGAAATCCTGAGACCGCATGCAAACTCAAGCTCACCTTACACCAGAGGACTTTGCTAAAACTTTTCAGACCTTTAAAAGACTGACATCTGAGATCCTCTCACATCTAAATAGAATTTGTCAGCAAATTGCTGAGTTTTTAGTTACAAAGATTTTAGTCACTAACTACAAGATTTTGAGGAAAAAACAAAGCAAGTTTGCAAGCTACTGCAACAACCAAGGAACTATCCCAGACACATTTCAGAATAAAAGCTCCATATGAAAACGCAGGTAGTCTCACCACAGAAACAAACGGATTGGGCTTTTACTTTGAAAAGCCTGATAGAGGTTTACCGGTCCTGTCATGTCAGACTGGGATGAATGGACAGACATGAAACACACAGGTGCAGAGATCTGACTGCAGCTCTGAACAGAAAAGTTTCTCAATCTCTTGAGTTCTGAGCGGACATTCAGCAGCTTCAGACTGATCTAGGCTCATGTCCAACGTTAACTGTTTTAACGTGCTTATGCACAACACTACTACATTGGTTGTGGATGACAGTCACGTCATTGACAACACAATTATGTCTTAATGCTAAGACTGCAGAAAGACTGTCTTAAAACTGCTTGGATCGAGTTTTATGACCACCTTACACCTAACGGCTTAGATCACGGGAGCGCTGAAACTTTAGCAAGACTCCTATGATTTCACTCCGACTTTGGAGTTTTGTCTGCGACTTTGAAATAGCTTTAAAAGTCTTTTGGTGTAAGGCCAGCATGAGAAATCACAGATCATCATTGAAGCACAAACATCATAAGATGCTATGCAGCTAAGATTTTGCAGACACCAGAATACAGACATCACAGTGACATTGAAGGTACCAAATAAAGGATAGGAATTGTTCTGCTGGAAAATAAATCTTCCCCCAAGCTGTACTTCTCTTGCAGACTGAGTAAGATTGTCCTTCAGGGTTTTCTTATATTTTGCCACATTCATTTTACCCTCTACCTTTACAAGGCGTGCAAAACTGGCTGCTGAGAAGCATCCCCACAGCATGATGCTGCCACCACCGTGCTTCACAGTGGGGACGGTGTGTTTGTGGTGATGTGCAGTGTTTGGTGTCTTGTCTGCTGACCATTTTGGTCTCATCAGACCAAAGAACTCCATGGAGTCTCCCACATACCTTTTGGTGAACTCTAGTCC
Organism: Cheilinus undulatus; assembly: GCF_018320785.1. Lineage (NCBI taxonomy): Eukaryota > Metazoa > Chordata > Actinopteri > Labriformes > Labridae > Cheilinus > Cheilinus undulatus. Next base: position 6,507,146 of record NC_054881.1, on the reverse strand, counting down.
AGATTTAATCTGAGTTTTCTTCAACAGTGGCTTTCTCTTTCCCACTCTCCCATAAAGCTCTGACTGGTGAGGAACCCAGCCTACAGTTGTTGTCTGCAGAGTCTCTCCCATCTCAGCTGCTGGAGCTTGGAACACCTTCAGAGTAGTCATAGGTGTCTTGGTGGTAGTCTCCTTCTTGCACGGTTGCTTAGTTTGTGAGGACGGTCTGATGTTCCTTTATTTCTTGATGATGGATTTAACTGAACTCTGGGGGATGTTCAATGCTAACTTATACTTTTCAATAACCTTCTCTCTGAGTTGCCTGTTATTGAACATACCTGAAATGCAATCCTTCCCATATTACCAGTAGATATGCAATTACTTGCAATTAGTTAATTAAAAAGTCTGTAGTTAATTGGATTTTTTAAATCAATTAACAGCACTAAAAAGAAGTCAGAGACTAGGAGTGTCTTTAAGGGTATCCATATCAATAAAGATTAAAAATCCCCATCCCTGATCAGTAGACTACTACCTCTTAACTCCCATTCCCTAAAGGTATATTTACTGCATTTATCTGTGGCGTTTGGTATTTTTGAAAAAAAAAAAAAAAAAACATGTCCTTTTTTTTCATAGAAAAATACAGAAGGTTTGTTTCCGTATAGGGATCGTTTTCAAGTTGTTTTAAGATTTGCCATCCTCAGATCTGAAGTGGAAAATTCCCTCAGCCAATGGGAATAAATCATGCAATAGTTTAAAAGCCATGAAATCTTCTGTTTTTCTCTACTTCACTGTGGTTTTTACACTTGAAGTAGTGGATATTATTGTATAAACACTTTCAAAGGTTGTTTCAGACCATTGGACATTCAGAAAAGGAACGAATAAGCTTGAGTTGGCAAAAATTGCATATGGTTACAAAGAAAAACATTGAAATACTTCATTTCTAAGAATGTCTATGTCCTCTTTATGGTTTGTCTTTCATGCAACATTGACATATTTATGATATTTTCCTGTAAATAAGCCATCTATGAAAATTTAAAAAAATGTGTGGTGAATCCCAGACTCCTTTATCTAACAAATGTGTGTTTTTGTTTTCAGGGGCAGATGCGGAGGAATCAGTCCAGTGAGTATTTTCTCTATCTGTGTTTCTCTATAGCTGTTAAAGGGGAGGGGGTCAACCGTTGGACTCCTCAGCTCCATTTTTCTTGGCCCAAGCTGTTTTTAAAGAGGTTGTCTTTAAAGAGGGAAAATCCAGCAGCCATAGCCAAAACCAACACGTCCCCGAGAAAAAGTAAATAGCTGTTCTTTTCTGTAACTGTGAGCTTGAAGGATATTTCCCTCCTGCGTTACAAATAAGATTAATAGCTAAATTAGCTGTTTATGTTTGGACATGTCAGAAATTATCTTTTCCATCTGCACACTGGCACATTTTAAAGGGACGTTACGTGGCTGTATGCTGTATGCACGAGAGGGAGAGGTTTTACCCAAAGGTAGCACGTTATTCTCAGTTAGGTTCATTACATCACAGCAGTTTTATAACAGGTTTGGGTTCTAACAGAGTCAAAAGTACAGAAAGCTTCCAGCTGCTTCTCTAGTTTGATTCAGTGAGTCACGGCATTAATATAAAAAACAAAACAAAACGAAACAAGGAGAATTTGTGAGGCATTTTCAACAGCTGGTGCAATGACATCTACGAAAGCCACCAGTGAACACGGTGACTAAGTAAACTGGAACACCAGGACTGTTATGTCTCTATTCAGAGGAAAATATGGAAAGTGCAGGACACAATAAAAATAAGAATACATAAACATAACTGAACTTTAAAAGTCATATTTTAAATGATCAGTAAATACCTTACATGTTTATATATTTTCAAAAGTCCAAATCACAACCCTGAGACTTTACTGGTATGTCGCCTGTATATCATTTTTTGTCTGATGTAGAGAACCAGTGCCATAGTTTAACTGATGAATTATCTGGTGATACTGCATTGAACCAATCAGCGACGAGGGACAGTACTTTCAGGCGCCGCAGAGTCGTGACGTAAGCAAGCAGCAACAAGAGGCCGATGTAATTATGGCGGCATGGATGCTTCAATAGCGTCAGTTTTATCAGAACTTGACGACATTTCTCCATTGAAAGAAGAACAAAGAACAGCAGAGAGTTGTTTTCTTTTCAGAAATGTCAAAAGTCGTGTTCTGACATGTCTATAGTCGTCGTGGTTCACGTTATACAGCTGTCTATGGAGTTTACTCATCGGTAGCGGCGCACTTCCGTTTGTGGCTACGATGTCACATGTTTTGTTGCTCTGATTGGCCCGTAAAGATGTGACAGAATGTACATCCAATCACCCTCCGAGTTCTTTTTTTCAAAGGCTCTGCCCTTTCCCAAACACTGTCCTATGGGAGGTTTTCCAGATAGATGTGTGAAACCTCACTCACGCAGTAAAAGGGGGTAAAACCTAGAGCATGTGTAAAATTCTTTCAGCCTACCCTTATTTTAACTGGTAATTTCTTGACAAATAGTTATTATCTGCCTTTTAATAGTTAAATTGCTTAGCATCACCTCAGCTCACCAGCTCAGCATGAAAAATCTGTTATTATACTGTATATTGACAGAACAGAGGCATTAATGTGCCAGAGTTCATTAGATTTGGGTGTTTATGACCCCCAATTTTTTTTTTTTTTGCACTATACCAGTTGACATTTTGTAACCAGTTCATTACACCAGATAATTCAGCCCTTTACCATGCAATTAATTTTTATTTTAAATTTAATTGTTAGGTATTAAAGTCTTATATTGATTTTTAAAAGTGTGTAAGAACCCTGTTGGATCATGCATGCGCACTGTGGTTTCACCATCTGAAAATCTTCTAGTGTGTGGCTAAAAAAGCCCAAGATTTGTCATACCTACAGACAGTTTTTGTGCATTTAAAGTGTTTTTCCTCTATTCAGAAGTTTCTTTCCCATGCTGTGGTTTTACGTAACTAAAGGGTAATAATACCCCGATTCTGCAGCTTAAAGAGTTCAGGTAAATTATTTTCCCAAGCACTGATAGATGTATACTCTACATACACTCAGGGACCAACAGAGTATCTACAGTAAGCTCTAAGGCTAAGGGTCCTGGTGAGTATGTTTTCACTACAGCAGTTAGCCTTTACCCTGCCTCCCCCCTCCTCTCCCTCCACCCCTCCAAATATCTGCCCCGGCCCTCATCTCTGTCCCCTCATCGGAGCCTTTCACACGGCTGCTGCAGCCAGCTGACACCAGCTAACACCACTGACACTGCCTCCTCTCACTGCAGTTTATTTTTAGGACTTTTACAAACATTGATGGTTTTATACGCGGGCTCTCTCTGGTGCTTACGTGCTGCTTATATTGATCTCTGTAATGTAACACTTTCAACAGAATGGGGTGCAGAATAACAAAGCAATGCTGGATCTTACTGTAAAGTTAAACCATCTCTCCCTGCTCTGTTTTAAAGTGTTACTATCACACTTTAAAGTTAACTCTTTTTGCAGTATTTGGGTGAGATGTGATGCTTTCACTGTGTGAGGCTGAGAAACAAAGAAAAATATTGAATCGAACCCAAATCTGACTGCAAATGTATTTCTTTGCCTTCTCATGGCAGACGGTTGTTCTCACTCGTTGAGTCCAAACCTCAGTTTATATTTCTGGTTGAAGGTGTGATGGAGATTGAACATGACTTTTGGCGAATGGATTTGAATAGCGGCCCGTGAAAACCTCTCGTGTTGGGTTTTGATTTCATTTCTGAGTTGGTGTGAAAGCGTTTTCGCTGTCATCACCATGTGTAAGTCTGCGGGTCTTAATTTTCTGTTTGTTTTGTCTCTCGCTGCAGGCGATGAGCTGGCGAAACCCAGAGTGCCAACAACATATGAGTAAGTATGAAAGCGTGCACGCCTGCCATCTTTTTCCTACAGTTTTTACGCTGTTGAATTTGTTTCATTATGCGTTTTTTGCATGCTCTTCTTGTCAACCAAATCAGGGTATTTCTGTCTCTAAATATAGCATTATTCTCATTCCTCTCTCCTCCTGCAGACTGGCCAACAATGACCTTCTGTCTCTGGATCCTTTCAGTCCTACAGTGAATGCAGGAAGCTCCTCTCTCTCTACATCCTCATCTACAGGTAATTTCTAAAGCCTGATTTATTTTGTCGTCTGCATACAGACATAATGCATGATGTTTATTCTCGACAAGTTCTTCACAATAAGAGTCTGCAGTTATTTTGTTTGAGCACTTTTATTGTGAAGGCTAACATCAGGAACTTTGAGAGAGGTCTGGCTGCAGACCATAACTTGCCAGTACAATGAATTTCCAGGGTTTTCTTTTCTTTTTTTTTTTTACTTTATTCATAATCAAGTCTGGCAAACACATTAATGGAATAACCAACCAATCTAATCTGGGATTAAATTATGTATAGACCCATTTTAAAAGTTGAAATGTGAACTAATATTAGCTCTAAAAGCTTTCAAAGCTTAGCTTGAGTTACATTTGCTACTTTAGCTACTTAGTTCTGTTATCTGTTGCTAAGTTCGATTTAGCAATGTGAGGTTTAGCAAACGTAACTGAAGCTAACATGGCTATGTAGATGATGTAGAAATGAGATTCTGCAGCTGCTTTATGAACTTAGATTCAGCTACGTAAGCTACATAGCTTTGTAGCTAATGTAGCTACATAGCTCTGTGGCTAACAGAGCTACGTAGATAACATATCTGTGCATCTTACATAGCTGCCTTGCAAGCGTAGCTAAAGTTACATTAGCTACATTAGCTTCTTACCTCTTTTATCCATTGCTAAGTTAGATTTAGCAATGTGACATTTAGCAAACATAGCTGAAGCTAACATAGCTAAGTAGATAACATCTGTGCAGCTTACATAGCTGACTTGGAAGCTTAGCTTGAGCTACATTAGCTACATTAGCTACTTACCTATGTTATCTATTGCTAAGGTAGCTTTTGCAATGTGACGTTTATCAAACATAGCTGAAGCTAATATGGCTGTGTAAATAAGGTTGACATGAGGTTCTGCAGCTGCTTTATGAACTAAGATTCGGCTACATAAGCTACGTAGCTTTGTAGCTAATGTATCTGCATAGCTCCATGGCTGACAGAGCTATGTAAGCTTTGCGTGCTGCGTTAGAGTATTTTCATGGAAAGCAAGATTTTTTTCCTGTAAGTAGACTGCTTACTCAGCTTCATTAAATGTTTTGTAACCAGGTTTTGCAGGTCAGATTTTCAACTTTGAACTTTTGGTATCTCAACCCTTACCCTATCCCTAAACGGAAGTTTAGAGTCCAATCGTATTTTGAAAGTTTAAGGGTGTATTTTATTCTAAGATATACAGCGTCTCAGGTGAACGGTCTGTGAGAGTAGTCGGTCTGCAGCCAGACTGTGTTGGTAATTTTGGTGGTGTCAGTAACAACTTGTCACACCTCAGCAGGAGAGAAATGAAACTTAGAACTACAGGTGCAATTACAAAGACGTGAACACAGAGAGACTTATAGTATTCAGCCCTATTTTGATGCAGTCAGAAGGCACTAAAGTTACCTAACCACAGATGGAACATTCTCTGGATAATTTTGGATTCAAGAGAAAAATGTTGCAGACAGGTATTTTTGTATCCACTCTTTATTTATGTTATTTGTCACACTTTATGTTGTTATTGCATTATTTATAATGTTATCAGCACATTGCATTTTTTCTGAAGTTATACAGGTTTATTATGATTTTGTTGAATGCAGCATTTAGCAAAAAGTTTAAATGTCATTGCACAAAAGCCTTAAGGTTTAAAGATGTCTAATTCTTTTATACTAAGAGAAAGTTTACAGTAAGGTTGATATTAGTATTTCATATGGCACAGAATAAATACATGCATACTGTGCAAACCTCTTGGAATGGAAGGCAGTTTGATTGAAGAATGGGCAATTCTAGCAAAAATACTCAGCAGTTATTACTGGAAACAATTAGATGATAATAAGAAAATTATTCTATTCTGATTTGAGCTGGGAAAAGACAGCCTTTAAACTGTAAATAGAAGCTTTAAAACACAGCATCCACAAGAAGATTCAGAAACATTAATTAGAAAAATTTTAATCCAGGATTGTCTCGAAATTTCGAGTTTATTTCATTAAAAGTGGATTTCTTCTCCAAGTCAGGCCATGCTCACTCCACTCTAATCTGAACTGACTTGATTGAGTCCTCTTTTACTTTATTTAACCCCGCCTTTCATCCAATGACAGCAAAGATTGGCTCCAGCCTCCCAAGACCAGGAATGGGACAATAATGGATAGATGATTTGATTATGGACTTATTTCCACAGTTTTAAATCTCAAAGTTTGAGGATTTAATTTCAGCAAATTGTAATTTTGTATAAATGTCTAAATATGCTAAATAGTGACTTTTAAGTATTTTCAGTGCCATATTACACCTGTGCAGTGTGTCTGACTTCCTGTTTCAGTTTAATCATGGGATCTGATAGTAATACCTGTCTTAAAGATGTTAAAGTGTTTGCTTTGCTTTATTCCCCTCTAAGTTTTAGAAAACACTCCGCGTTCTTCGTGCCATTCTCATGGCTTAAGTGCACGACACCAGTGTTTAAACAGAGTGACATTAGCGCTGACCCATCCCCTAGGTTAAGCATAATCCACAGTTAATTGGCACCTAGTTGAGGTCAGCAGGTCGGCTATAAAGCCCACTGGCACGTATGTTGTCAAACAGTGTCTCGTTACTGTCAAAGGTCTCGGCTTAGAAGTCAAAAGAGCAGCGCGCAGTGCCCTGATTAGGATACGTGGAGGGAATTAAAGGCCGGCTTAGAGCCTGTTAAATCTCTCTGTGTACAGTGAGGCGGCTTTAGCAGCTCCTAATGCACACATGACACATTAAGGTCTAAAAAGATTACACCTTAATGAAACCAGCAGACATGTTCAGGATAGCTAGGCTTTGTTTACATGTTTAGTTTGTGTCATAAGTCCTATTTTTGATTTCTTGTTCATTGTTTTCTTTTGTTTTATATTTTGATTTATTTTGCTATGTTGTATTATAATGCCATTTTCTGTATTTTTGTTCCTTGATGTTTTATTCATTTGATTTATATATGTATTTATTTGTTAGACCTTGCCTCTATCTTCCTTTCAATCCCTTCATCTCCATCTTTACTGATCGATGACTCAGACGTCTTTCTGCAAGAGTCCTCAGGTAAAATGTTTGTGCTCGGTTAAGTCGGCAAAAGTCTGAGGGAAAATTGTTTTAAAGACGTGAGGCACTCACCAGAAACATTTTTGCATGGTATTTTCCCTTTATCTTAAATTGGATTTGATGCATGTCAAAACCTGTGAGTCAGACTAATGCATCCTTAAGTTTTATGAACGCAAACCAACCTCATCATAGTTGTGAGTTTGTGCAGTTGTTTCAGATAAAGCGCTGTGTCAGAGTCAGGTATGCATGCATATTTGATTCAAAGACAAATGTTAGAGCTATTATTACATAAACTGTGCATGTGAACTGCAGTAGATTCAGAAGCTCTCTTAGCTTCTCTGAACACTGAGAAAAAGTCTGAAGATGCTCTAGAAGGCTGAGATGCAAGCATAAAGTATGTTTCATTGTTATGATGAGACCCTGCCTCAAAAGGAACAGCTTTGACTGCTTTTTTTAAATGTATAGCCTTAAAGCATAAACAGTAAGTCCATTCTCTCTCCATTTGAGTGCAATAATAAAAAAGTCAAGGAAGAGAGGTTTTTTCCATATAAAGTTTACACTCAAAATGCACACTAGTGGTTTGTTAGAATTATATTTCCAAAAGGGATGCACAATATTATTTGCATGATATATGGGTATATGTTTTGGAAGACATTAAGCTGATTAGCTTTACCAGCTGATATAAAAGTTTCTGCAGATATTGGTTTTAAGCAGTATTAAATATCGTCATGTATCAGTTGTAAATATCAGCCTGTATCAGCTATAAATATCAGCCTATATCAACTATAAGTACTGGCCTATATCAGCTATAAATATCAGCCTATATCAACTATAAGTATTGGCCTATATCAGCTTTAAATATGAGCCTATATCAGCAATAGATATTGGCCTATATTGGCTGTGAATATGATCATATATCAGTTGTAAATATTGGCCTATCTCAGCTGAAAACATTAACCTAGATTTTTTGTAAATATCAGCCTATATCAGTTGTAAATCTTGACCTATATCTATTGTACATATTGACCTAAAATATTAGTAAATATCAGCTCATAACAGTTGTAAATATCAGCCTATTTCAGTTTTACAAAATGACCTAAACAAGTGCTAAATATTGGCTTATATTAGCAATAAATATCATCCTATATCGGTTCTAAATATTGGCCTATATTGGCTGTAAATATCAGGCTATATCAGCTATAGATATCAGCCTATATTAGCTATAAATATCAGCCTATATTAGCTATAAATATTGGCCTATATTGGCTGTAAATATCATCATATATCAGTTAAAAATATTAGTCTATAACAGCTGAAAACATTGGCCCAGATCAGTTGTAATTGCAGCCTATGTCAGTTTTAAATAGTGGCCTATATCAGTTGTACAAACTGATCAGAACACATGGTAAATATTGGCCTATAACTGCTGTAGATATTGGCTTGGATTGGTTGTAAATATCTGCTTATGTGCTCTAAATATCAGCCTATATCGGTTGTTAGTATTGGCGTTATCAACTGTAAATATCAGCCTTTATGGATTGTTAGTATTTGCCTTGTGGAGTTTCAGCTGAAGTCTCTTTCTTTGATTATTCTCATTCCTTAAACTCAAACTGTAAAATATCAGTATCAGCCAAAAATGAATGTGCACATTTCGAAAAATCAAATATTTAGCATCCCTAACTTCTCATAATGCTACCAATAAGAACCTCTATTTGTTTGGCACTTTTAAAATCACAGTTACAAAGTGTGTCACAGGAAGATTGCACAAATCTAATCACAGAGTAAATCCAAAAACACGTCATCACTCAAACTATCAAAACAACCCTTCATACAGTTCCCCAATAAAGAAATGGACTTTATAAACAGAAAATGTCTTTTTACCTGGCTGTGAGAGTTTATTTCTGCTGTCAATGTTGTAATTTTTATATGGGGGTTTCATGGGGATTGACTCACTTTTGGAGCCATCCTCCAGTGGACACTTTTGGAACTGCAGTTAATTTTCTCTTTGATGCTACTAACTGATGATGGGTTGCTTTTTGCTGTGTAGCTGTGTGAATAAAAGTTCAAACAGTTTAGATTCTATATTGCATTTGTCATGTTTATTGCCTCTGTCAATCACATCGCCCCCTTCAGTTGAGACGATGCAACAACCCGAGCGCTCCCCTCCTCTGGCAGAAAATCAACACTCCAAAGAGGTCTCCTCTTTCTCCTCATCCACATCCTCTCCCTGGGACTCACCTGAAAACCCTTTCCAAGCACTCAAACCTGTACCAGCGAGGGCCCAGAGCGCCCCCATCACCCTGCCCACCGAGCCGGTCGACCCCATCAGAAGCCCCACATCCTCCAGCCCTCCGAAGAGCAGCGACGCCTTCTCCTCTGTTTCCTGGTCCCAGAGCCAGTGGATCGCCTTCAGCGATAACTTTGCTCCTCCTCGCCGTCAGAGCTCAGGGTCGTCTGTGAAGGAGCTGCAGAGGCCGCCGTCTGGCTCAGGAAGGTCAAGTCGGTTCCTCTCCGATGACTCTGCAGACTCGTTCAGCAGAGCAGGAGTGAGCAAAGAAGATGGAAACCAAGGCTTCTCTGATGTCTTCTCTGGAGTTACAGATTGGACAATGGCTGCAGCTTCATCGTCCAAAATCTACAATGGTAACATTATTATTGATGCTAGTGTCGTACGCCTGAGGTTTGGACTTTGAGTTTTTACTTTTTTTTTTTTTAATTTTAACTGTGTGGTGTTAAACTGTGCATTTGTTTCTTTTGCAAAATGGTCTAATTTTATGTTTTTGTCATGTTTATATGATATTATTTAATTGAAATGCTTATCCAACTCACTGCCTGATTTGCAACATTTTGCTTTGAGTTTATCTTTGGATGATTTGTATTAATAAATGTTTGTTGTGTTTTTGTTTATTTCTTTGTAAATATTTTATTTTATGACTTTTTTTTAAATGCATGGTTGTTTCGTGTGTCGAATTGAATGAAGCATCTTGCAACTTGAGTATATGTTGGTTTGTATGACAACCTGACTGATTTAATGCTTTTGTGACAACACTCATTTTAAAATCGGGAATATCAGACAGCTTACAAGAAGAGGAAGTAGCTGCTATGATGCCAAATGTGAGCTTTTTAGCCTTAAGTTTCGCAAACTTGTGGGGGCCAGGATTGACTATTACCTTCACAGATACAGCAGCTATAACAGTGAAGCTTTGATCTGTAATTAAGTAGGCTTTTTCAACATGGATTTTGAACCTGTATGACTTAAAAAAGGTTCTTGAAAAGCATCCTTACTTAGAAGAATCACTGGAAAAAAGACTGATTACAGGGTTCTTAGTAGGCGACTCATTTCTAAGAAAATTTCACAGTACATCTAATAATGAAGCTCTGCTTTCATTACATCTTGAGACATTGATATTGATGTCACAGCAGCCTGATATTTGGTGTCCTCGTCTGTTAAATTTTAATGCATTATGGCTTTGCAGAAGCACGAGCAAGCACAGCAGAGGCTCTATATACACACAAAGCGAAGTGCTCCCCCGCTGATCCATCCCCTTCCTTGTAACATGTATTCTACTGTCTTGGGGGGGATCTCAATGTTCCCTCATTATGTCTCCACAATGAGCATAGTGAAGACAAACTATGCATACAGGGGCTCAAATACCACGTCTTGAAATGGCACTGTGATCAAGCCAAGAGCTGATAAAAGCAAATTGAAATCGAATCGAGTTTACTCATTTAAAGGTCAGAAAATAGTCAAAAAAGTGTCAAAATTAGGACTAACATTTAATATTGCTTTACATAGGATCATGGTATCTACATTAATAGTCTCAAATCTGTTTGCAAAATGTGGCTATGCTAACACCACTAGCCTGTGATCTTACTTGCAGATAAACATCCTTTGGTGCTGAATATGCTTTCAGTGCACCATTTCATATGCCAGTTTAAGCTGGCATGCATAGTCTACAAACTAGGTCAAAATACTGCCAAACTACTCTATTCCTTTGAGATGCCAAGCATCCACAGTGCTGGTTTACATCCACACAAGAGCATGGAAAACAGACTCTTAAACTGGAGCTACAGCCTCAACCAGTGGCAAGTGGCAGCATTACAGCTCAGGCACAACATATAACTGACACTTTGGGCCCACATTAACAAGAAAGTTAACAAGTAATTCGACTGACAAGTAACTGTGTTGCTGACTAGCAAAGGTGATGGACTTTTAGCCCATTAATATCAGCCCACCTGTTTATCAGTCAGACTCTAGTTTGCCCCTGATTGAAATACTTTTTAAACTGTCACCAACCCGGAAATTTTCTTTTTTTACTTTGTGTAGTTCCAGTCCCAAACCGGCCGACAACTCCACTCACAGCTGGAGCTTTGCAGCCCCCGCCTCGACCGTCCTCCAGGCCCAAACTCTCCTCTGGGAAACTCACAGGAATCAATGAAATAGTGAGTAAAAACTTGACAAAATGTATCAATCATAAAGCTTATTTGAGAGACTGAAATTCATAGTATTGCCCTTATGTGTACAAGAAAAGTTAACAAGAGAGTCAATGACAAGACATGCCATTTTATATTGTATCTTTATATATTTAGGACATATTTTTGGGCTTTTTATGCCTTGATTCAGATAGGAAATTAGATCCTAATGTTCAGTAGGAAATGATATGCAAGGATAGTCACTACAGCCTCCTACTTAAGAGACTTTAGCCTCTGTGCAGGTGATGCTCTGGCATAACCACAAGGCTACTGGCACCCCTAGATAACTTAAACTATGTGTAATCATTGCCATTAGTTAGGTGCCAGAAAAAGTGTTATAAAAAGCTTTTTTCATGTCATAGATTCCCTATAAGTGACACATTTGACTATTAAAAGAAAGCAGGATGACCTTCTATGTTAAAGCATTACTTACACATGTGCAGGACAAGTATAACAAAGAGAAAAGAGGTATAACTCTGTCCACAGGGGGCACCAAAATCCAACAGATTAAAATTTTCTTAAAGGAGCTTTAAATTAAAGTGTTTAAGACTCATTTAATCATTGTTTTTACACTCAGGTACGGCCGTTCAGTCCACCCAAGACGTCTAACGCCAGCCCTCCTCCCTCTGCACCACTCGCCCGAGCGGAGAGCTCCTCCTCGCTGTCCTCGAACGCCTCACTCAGCGCTGCAAACACGCCCACCGTTGGTGAGCATCCTCAGCCTCTCTGTTTGGATTTTCTCCTTTTTCTTTGACTTTTAATTCCTTTTTCTTCAGCCTGTTTCTCTGCACAACAATGTCCTGTTTCCTTCCTTTCCTTCCTTGACTTGTCTCCTTGCAGGAGCTGAGCACACCTCCTCTCTTCCCCTCTCCTCCCCCGAGCCAGAGCTGCTCTCCCTCTCTCCTTTTTTTCTCCTAAGCCAAAGTGAGTCCTCCTTTTTAAACTCTTTCTGCTCCTTAAAGACGCTCCTCTCCATCTGCGTGTCGACTCTTCATACATTTTAGTATCATCGTTAGCGCCTGTTAGCTCTTTGCTCATCACCTCTGTGCTATCAGATCAGGACTCACCTGCAAACATCACACATTTGTGTCCCTGTCAGCACCATCTCTGCTCACACTCTCTGGGTTTGTTTATCTCCTCTTTCCTTCTTTACGCCCTAAAATTTGGTGTAAAGAGGATGATGTGTTCATAGCCAAGCTGCCTACCTTTGAGAAGCGATGTGAGACCCCTGCAGGTATGATTTAAGATCAGGCAACTAGAATCTCCTTTTAATTTAACCAAAACTAACCATCACCAGTGAGCTGGACGCTGGATGAACTTTTGATGCTTTGTCATGACTGCATTCCTCCATAATTTTCTCACATTTGTCTTTCTGTCAAACAGCATCCACTCCTAACATTTCAAACATGTTAAAATAATGATTTTATGAGTTTATGACTTGTGATGTTGTGACTGAAGTGTATCCGACCCTCTAACAGTGCTTGATTTGTTATGTTCAGTCCCTCCAGGAAGTTGCAAATCAGCAATTTCATGCAAATTCAACCTTCTGCGGCTCTGTTTTTGCAATCATACAGCTGAGTGGCGTTGAAATCGGCCCATGAAGTGTGAAATTTGTTTTTCATAGCAATTTACTGGAGTTTCATTCAATTTTTACACATTTTATCTGGCACCTTGACAGAAACCATCTGAAAGACAAACCACTTATTCAGTCAATAGATGACTACTGGAGTTTTTGTCCCAGTTGCTCACAGCTGGTGTATAATATTTTTAACCAGGGATGCACAAATGTCAGCTAATTCAGATCTAAGTCAATTTAAAATAGCAGTAATTTGAAAACATAAGCAAAATCGGCCACCACAGGCAGTTTTACCATAAGACAAAAGGAGGCAATAGCCCAGGGCCTTGTCATTATAGGTCTGCAGCAAATATGAGAAAGACCTCTAAAATCACTTTCAGTGTTAAATATATATGATTTCAATGTAAAGAATGAATTAAAATCAAATTAAAATTATACAAAAAGTTTGTGTGGAGGACCCCTGGCAGCACAGAGAGGCCCGAGCCTAAGTAAGTTTAGTTTTTGTCAAGATGACTAAAACTACACTAAAATGTAATGTATTTTCGTTGGACATTCAAAATCCATGATATTTCTCTACTGGTGGAAAAATCTGTCAAAAACAATGCAGCTGTATCTTTTCTGTCTCTCAGCTGTAGAAAGCAGGGACCCCAGGTTTTGCAGAGTACATAGACCATACTACCATGATTTGGTACCAGATTTAGGCAAGAGAATAAAATGTTTGGACAACAAGTAAAGACTAAAACATGAGAACTTTTTATGGACAAAAACTAAAATGTCTCAAGTTTTCGTCAACTAAACCTAGACTAAAACTAAAAAGCGTAGAAATTTATAAAATGGGACTAAAACTAAAAGACATTTCATCTAAAGACTAAGACTAAAATTGAAACAAAGCTCCCAAAATTAACACTGCTTCAATCTACTTTTAAAAAGATTTAAAGAGACCAGCTCCCCAAGACATAGAGTCTCCTGTAGCAGATTCCAGGTTGTAGGTGTAGCATACCTGAAACTCCTTTTACCCATTTTAAAACAAACTTTGGGCACAGATAGCAAAAATAAGTGTTGTGACTGAGTCTCAGAGCGAAGACTGTAACTTCCAGAACTTTTCACAACGTTCAACAAGAGAGGGAGAAGTTGTTAGCAATATATAATAAGAATGCGTGATGGTATCAGAATCAGCAGATATCATAGTTTCTGCCAACAATTCCATCTGATATTTTCACAGTGAATATCAGCATATATCGACTATAAATTTTGGCCACATACTGATAAATTAGTGCAGTTTTAAGGTGGACCAACAGACCAACAGTTGAGGTCTTTTTCTTTATTCACCCCTGTTCTTTAAATTTTATAGTGTGTTTCAAGGACTACAGTTTGTTTCTTTGACCATCATCAAACCTTAAAGTATGTTGAAAGGTCTGAATTTTTAGGTAGGTAAATAGTATTCAAAAATTGGTATCAATTTCAGTATGGGCTTAAATGAATCTGTAGATGTCAGCTTAGTGGATATCGGCAAAAATCCAGTATCATGCATCCCTGGTACATTAAAAAAATAAGAAATAAAATGTGCAAACAATACTTAAATAAAACATAGCAATACCAAGACCAACAGTAACGGCATTATTTACTTTTTACCGTAGAAGTAAGTATATTTGCCTTGTTTTAATCTAAATTTATTTACAAAGCACATTTAAAAAACAACAGAAAAGTTGACGAAGTGCTGTCTTACTGGGCTTAAGTCAAAGTTTGTAACTATGTGGCCAAATTTATGAAACCCTAATGGCAACAAAGTTAGCCATTATTGCATAAAAATAACAAAAACCTCAAATGATTTGAAGCCTATATTTCATTTTCTCATAAAATTGCTATAAAATCAGGCATATTAGACAGGAAATTTTTGCAAAATCCTGTAGGGAATGCAAAATGTTTAAAAAATGTACCTTATTTCTCTTCCCCCTGCGCAAATAACTGAATGTACTGACTTGAAATGCATATGTGCCTGAATGAAATATAATAAAAAGAATTATTTTTACTGTTATGATGCATCTTTGCATGATCAAACCTCATTTTAGCTTTTACATCATTAACAATGAATCTTTAAATAGGCCTTTACTGGATCTTTCTTTAAAGAGCAGATACGTAGAATCATAGCTGCTTGATGCTCAATTATATTAGCAAGAATGATTACCTTAGATATACAAAGTTAACTGAATTTTATTGATACACTGGAGTTTTATGAAAATTTAAGTGCAGAGGATTGTTTCCTTTCCCTCAAATAACAGAATGTTCTGACTTGCAATGCAATACTGCCTGTCTGACATGTCCTAATACAGCTGTTCTTCATGATCTTTGCATGATCAAACTCTCCTATTTTGTCTTAAGATTTGACCCACAGCCACAACAAACCCTAACCTCTTTCCTCTCCTTCTCAGGGACATCTCGCGGTCCAAGCCCTGTGACCCTCGCATCCCAAGATGCTTTGCCCATTGCCGTGGCCTTCACAGAATCGGTTAATGCTTACTTCAAAGGAGCTGATCCCACTAAGTGAGTCTCACATGACCTCTAGCTGCTCAAAGGCCCCGACTCAGACCTGCACGCATACACATTTTTGTCCATATTTGACCTTAAACCATAAGAGTACATGGTCCGGCACCTCATGGGGCCTTACCCAGCATGCACTTTGCCAAACACAGCAGCACCGAAGGGCTTCTGAGCAGAGTGTTAGCGCCTCTCGCTCTGCATGTGAGGAATGTTTTGCATTGGTCTGACACCATTCTTTCAGAGTGGATAACCTACATGAGGCAGATTATAGTCTGGGGCAGAGAAAACATACAGCCTTTTATTGGTTAACTGCTGCTAAATTGCTGCTGTGCAAAAGGCTTATTTTTGCAGGGATTAGTAAATGGAACATTTCAGAAGCAATGCAGTGGAGACACGGTGCGAGGTGGAGACCTGCTGCTGGCTGGAACCACGGCAGCTGAGAGCGACCGCAAGAGAAGGAAGACTTTGCTCCATCCAGAACACGCTCAGAAACCAGATTTACATCACACCACAGAAACATATAGAAAAACAACTGTATGTTAAGAAAAAGGGGAATAAAGATGTGTAAAAACCAGGCCAGCTATTAGTCCCACAAGATAGAATCTATTAATTTAGCAGCTGGAGATCCATCAATCAAAACAAAGATGATTAGTAGAGACTAGAAGCACTGCTCATCTCTGCCCAGTTCCACTTACTACTTCTTCTTATGTGTTTAGGAGTCATTTCAACAAGAACTGCTCTCCATGAGGTGTATTTACTAAACAATAAACCCCCATTTTTGTCCCGTAGGGAACATGCTGGTTTGCAGAGCATTCTGCGATTTCTCACAGTGTGAACCAAGGCGGACACTTTTAACAGCTTTTCTCCGCCACACATTTTGAGGTTGAGTCGAGACTAGATGTGCTGCTCGGCTCTCAACACCCCTGCTGCCTCCTTCGTTTTAGAATTGAGTGTTCTGTCGAGACTGTACTCCTTGAATGCACAGTCTGTGAATTCCACCATCAAGGGAGTCTCAATCAAAACAATAACAAAAGATGGCAAGTAGGGGTGTGCTGCCCTACATTAGCTGCATCTGCTGCTGTCTTGTTTTGATTTGAGGACTCTCGTCATTCAAAACTGCTCTGCATGTGGTGCATTTATTAACCAACATTCTGGTTTCACTGATGAATTTCCCATAAAGAGGGAGAAAAGCTGTTAAAAGAAGCCTTTCTGTTTTAGACTGCAAGGTATTTAGCAAAGCAGCGCAAACCAGGAAGGACACTTTTAACCACTCCTCTCCCTCATAATTAAAAATCAAATTTGAAACAAACATTGGTTTCTGTGTAAATATACCCTGTGAAGGGCAGTTTTATTGAACAGAGTCCTCCAAAACAAGAAGTAAACAGCAGAGGTGGCAAGAGTTGAGGGGTATGTTTGGCCTCCACCTCATCTGGAAATTCCTAGAATGAGATACAGCAACAGAACAGCAGCTTCAGTTCACACTTTATTATGTTGCAGTCTTTGGCATAACATCCTGCATTTCCATTGTGACAGTGATCAAATTGTGTGTTACGCTGGCTCTGTTATGACAGCCACCATAGCAAGACTCATCCTGTTACGACTATAAAAATTAAGAATTTCTCCAGTTTTAACCACCTGAGACCGGCTTTGTTGTATACGACAAGACGAGACATTCTTGAGGTTAAAAGTTAAATATCTTTTGAACCATAAATCAAGGCCACTTGCATCTTTTTTTCCTCTGAACCCCCTTATTTGTGCCATTCTAATGACGCTATCCTTTGTAGCTCTTACAGAACATTTTCTAGTGAGCCTGGATTTTGAGTGACTTTCTGGCGTCTTTAAAGATTAAATCCACACTAGTAACCCCGATATTAAATGTCTTTTTATCCATTTATAATCCATTTTTCAACAGCTTAGCCCGCTGCTATACTGTCTGTGTGTATCTCAGAATGCATTGTGACTGCGCTGTAGCAACCAATGGCAGGCTGTTCCATCGTCATGTCATGCTTTGGCGAACAGAATGTGCACCGACTTAGAAACTGAAGAAGAGAGCCTGAATGACTCATAATAGAGAGAAAGAGGCACAGAGAGGCTGTGATGTGGCTCTCTGTGTCACTGCAGACAGGAACTGCTTTAAATAAATGTCAAATTCCCAAAAGCCCAAGGAATTTTTGTTGAAATATAAATATAATATAAATATAAAAATATATATATTTTGAAGACTTAGTCATCAATATTTACTGTGTTTACTACATTAAATTTTTTTAAGATTTATTTTTGGGCCTTTTCATGACTTTATTTGATAGAGGAAGGACAGTGGATAGACTCGGAAACAGGGAAGAGAGTGGGGAGAGACATGCAGTAAAGGGCCTCAGGCACATGAGGCACATGGGTAGCGCCTTAAACCACTTGACCATCTGCGCTCCACTACATGAAATTTTTGAGTTTTAGTTTCCATTTTTTTCTTTTTAACCCAATAACTTAAAAAAAAAAAACAATTCAGGTGACATTACAACAGCACATATTCTTAAAGCCCAGGTTATCCTGAAAAACATTTTTCATTATCTTGTCAAATGGGGTAAAAATGTATGGATGCATGTTTGCTTTGGGCTTCTGTAATCTTCTGAAACTCAGAAAGCAGTCACAACTCACAAGGTTTAAAAATTTGTGCAGAATTAGACATCAGGGATGTAAAACGATTCAAATTTTAGTTGATGCCAAGTTTCTGGGATAATTTTGAAAAAGTCCACTATTTTGTATTTAAAACTCTTCTGTCTCATTTTAGATTTTTGTTCTGCATTAAGCTAAGGGTAACTGGCACCTTTTTTGGTTGCAGACCTGTTTTTATTTTGAAAGAAAATAAGTAACTTCTGGTAGATTTAAGGTTATAACATGAACTTAATCCCAGAAAAAGAAACTTGTTATGGATTGAAAAGGAAATAAGAGAACAGTAAAAGGGTAAATGTTTGATAGCACAAGGTGTAGATGACTTTTGGCTTATCTGCTGCGCTGTCTGAGTTTTTAAAGCGAAATGAGACATTAAGGAGCAGTGGTGGCCTTTCTTTGTGACAGCCCTATTAGACTTAACTCATATTCCTATGGTTATAATCCACAGGTGTATTGTGAAGATCACAGGAGACATGACGTTGTCGTTCCCAATGGGCATCATCAAGGTGTTCACCACCAACCCCTCCCCCGCCATGCTCACCTTCAAACTGAAGAACACCAGCAGGCTGGAGCAGATCTTGCCCAATCAACAGCTACTATTCAGGTGAGGAGTCTGAAAAATAACAGTTAAATGACATAGAGGCTGTTTCATAATGTAAGTGAAGAGCTGATGATGAGTGGATTAACTGTCAGAGTCGTGGTTTGGACATGAGGAAACGTAGTCAGCGTCAGTGAGAGGAAATTCAATTAGTAATCTGACATAAAGCTATCATTACGCTGTCAGGGAACTATTTTCCACCAGCCGCTTTCTCAACAGCTCGTGTCTCTTCTGAAATACTTCACACCCACAGCAGACTTCATAAAACAGCTGCCTCATTAAAAATACATACATCTTTTTCACCTCTTTAGTCTCAGTCAAAGAGCATCAATGTGGAGTTTAACTCCCCTGCAGTCAAAGTTTAAATATGTCATGACATTCTGTGTGCTGGCTCTTTTTCCTCGCACAAGACATGTTTGGATCTGCAGCTAAGCTGACTGATCCTGTATCAGCCTCTGCTCCGTATAATCAGACAAAGCAATTACAGATTGAAAGAGAAGAAAATTAGCAGAAAATGCATGTTTATGCTGAAATAAGATTGCAATAAAGAAACCTAAAATAACTTCCTGGATAGCTGTTTAAACTATTTACCGCCAGTGGGTTTGGGGGGAAAACTAAAGCTGAAAAAGCAGATTTTTTTTCTGCTGAAAATAAGGATGATGTTGAAATTATTACATTGTATCGTTAAAAAATTATGCAATTGATTATACAAGGTATGATGAAAATCACAGGGAAGATGCCAAAGATGGTAAAGTTGGTGTTTAAAGTCTTAAGAATAAGGATGAAGTTGAAAATTGTTTTGAAATCTTGAATAATTTGCTAATAATAAAAATGATGCCAAAGATGCTGAAAAATGGGCTAAAACAATTGAGGTTCAGCAGAAAATGCAATAAACAAAATGAATTATGCTTAAAAAATTCCTAAATCAATGAAAAGGTTACTGATAATTTGCTGAAATTAGGAAGATGTTGCTCAAACTGCAAATAATGAAGAAAAATCTAGAACGCTGAAATTGGGCAGAAAAAAATGACCAAGAAACAGAAATGTTGTGGAAATCAATGATGATGATACAGAAAATTCTGGTAATGTACTAAAATTATTGAAGAGGATGCTAAAAATGTGCTGAAAAAATTGAATTGGATGCTACAAATGCAGAAATGGTCTGTAAATTATGCAATTAATGCTTGAAATGTGCTATCAACGATGAAGATGTTGCTGAAAATGCAGAAAATGTCATAAAGTTAGGTTGATACCAAAAGTATGCTATGAACATATGAAGAGGATGCTAAATATGTGCTGAAAAAACCCCTGAAAGTTATGCTACAAATGCCAAAAAATAAGCTCTGTAATTTATGTTATAAATGCGTGGAATGTGCTGCCAGGGTTAAAGATGGTGGTGAAAATGCTCCAACTATGCAACTTCTATGAAGATGATGCTTAAAAGTTTTAAAAATTAAAATAATGAACAAGAAATAGAAACGGTGTTGAAAATGATGATGCCGAAAATTCTAGAAATTTACCAGAAATAAAAACGATACTGAAAATGTGCTGGAAAAAAGAAGATGTTTTGAAAAATGTAGAAATTATTATGTAAATGATGCAAGAAATGCTTAAAATTTGCTGTCAGGGATAAAGATGATGCTGAAAATGCAGAAGATGTCCCCAAAAGTTAGGCTGATACTGAAAATAAGCTAAAAACACAGGAACTGATGCTGAAAATGGTAAAACAATGCAACTTCTATGAAGACGATGCTTAAAAGCTGGATAAATAAAAAAAAAATTAACAAGAAATAGAAACTTTGTTGAAAGTTATGATGGCCAAAATTCTAGAAATGTACTAGAAATAAAAAGGATACTGAGAAGATGTTTTAAAAAATGTAGAAATTATTATGTAAATGATGGAAGAAACATTAAAAATGTGCCATCAGGGAGGAAAATGTTGCTGAAAATGTACCAAGAACAATTATGATACTGAAATTTTGCCAAGAAAACAAAAAAGAATCTGATCATAAAAATGCTCAAAATACACTGCATATAATGAAAACTATGTTAAAAAGCCTTGAAAATGAAGAAAAAGCTGAAAATATGCTGAAGATGTTTTGGAAAAAAATTGGAAACTGTTCTGCAAATCATGCTAGAAATGCTTAAAATTTGCCATCAGTGTTGAGGATGAGGCTGAAAATGTTCCAGAATTATGATACTGCTTAAAACAATGAAACTGATGCTGAAAATGCTCAAGATAGCAAATGAAAATTGTACTTAAGAGTCTGAAATTAGATGAAATGGTAAAGATGCTGCTGAAAATGCTTGAAATGTGCTGAAAACAATGTAGATGATGCTAAACATGCTGGTAATGTTGCTAAAATGATGATGATTAGGGCTGAATAGCTCAGCTATCCAAAGACAGTATGATATTTCTATGAATACTCTAATTTAGTGGCTTGTTGGATAGAAACTGTCACCTCTTCCAGCTTAAGCCTCAGGGACAAAACCAAGGGCCTTTAATAATTCAGCATCTGGCTATCCCCTCTGTTTGTTTGTGTGTTCATGGTCATGTGGGTTGTTTCTTTCTGAATGTTTGTCTTTGTATTCAGTGATCCTTCCCAAAGTGACTCGAACTCCAAGGACTTCTGGTTCAACATGCAAGCACTGACGTCCTACCTCAGAAAAGCCTCCGAACAGAATCCTTCGGCTTCCTACTATAATGTAGACATCCTCAAGTACCAGGTCAGTCAGCCTGCGCTGAGCCAAGAAGCTTAATAGAGATAAAATATATGTAGCCAAAGAATGCTCTCTGCTCTGATAGATTTCCTGCATGCTTGGCACCATAATCCTGTAGCTTTAGAGCCTTGATGCAACAGCCTTTTAAGGTTTTGTCTCAGTAGTTTTTATCAACAGACTAAGCCACTGATTAATACATAATGATTTCTATCCAGTTTTAAGACATCTCTCTAACGCTGCATTCAGGTGCAGTCTGACGGGATCCATTCCACTCCTCTAAACCTGGCCGTTTACTGGAAGTGCACACCGACTACGTCAGACCTGCGGGTAGATTACCGATACAACCCCGAGTCTATGGCCGCACCGGGGCCGCTCACAAACGTCCAGGTCTTAGTGCCAGTAGATGGGGGAGTCACCAGCATGCAGTCTTTACCAAACTCCCTCTGGTAGGTTGAACTTCTTGTTATAGCATCAGATAATATTTCTGTTTAAGTAAAGCAACTAAAGTTGTCCTTTCTTTCTTAATGTAGGAATTCAGAGCAGAACAAATGTCTGTGGAAGCTGAGCGACATCTCAGATAAGTCCGAAAATGAAGGTAAACAATCTTTCTTTAGTCTGTATTTATTCTTCAATCGCATGAATGGTAGATGGTTACTGGATATGATTGTAAAAGAACATCTTAGTGTGATGTTTTTCTGTCTGTTTCCTTGTGCCAAACTGTTCTCCATTAACTGTTGCACAAAATGAACCAAGTTCAAATATCTGAGATGTCTCTGTAGAGCCCCTTTTTTCACATCAACAAGTGCTTACCAAGAATGAAGCAAAATCCAAACAAAGCCTCCAAAACAGGTTGCATGAATAAACTGCTGTAATCACAGTTGCAAACAGATGGTCAGTTAAACCGATTGACAGTAGGAAAAAACTGCTAAAACTGCAGAAAGTAACGCTTTGAGAAAGAGAGAAGGATGAGTGATTGTGTGTTTGTGTTTGGCCCCAGGCGCAGGGTCCCTGAGGGCCAAGTTTGAGCTGTCAAACGGCCCATCAAACCCCTCCACCCTGGCGGTGCAATTCATGAACGAGGGGAGCACCCTGTCGGGAGTGGACATGGAACTACAGGGAGCAGGATACCGACTTTCTCTCAACAAAAAGAGGTTTGCAACAGGTATGTAATCCTCTGTATCATTAATATGTAACATGTAAAGCTTTATTTGAGGGAACCTGAACATTAAGGGATTTCCCAGATGCATGCTGGTATTTCAAGGGTGTAAATCACTCATTTTAGCTGTGTTTACTTGGTGGATATTTTTTATAAAAAACATTAAAAAAACTAAGTCCAATGTTTATACACCCATGGCTATATATGAAGATGGACAGTGCAATTCCACCTCCTCTGGTTTCACAGAGATAAAATCAAAATACCCCCTAAATAAGCAGTTACAGTAGGCTTATTTACAGTTTCAAAATATTCGTTCACACCTCTGTGAAGAGTTGCATATACAACAAGAAGAGTCACAGTTTACAAACAGTTAAATAACTCTTTAGAAAAAATTATCATAGCCCTTCGTTTAGCTGTTCTAATGATGCTTTCGATGCCTTCATAGCTGGTACAAATGCTTCTCTAGCAAGCCTGGAAATTGGGGGACTTAAAGAAGTAAATCCTCACCAGTACTTCTGATGTTAAATTTCTTTTTATCCATTGTGTAAGCAGTTTTTTTTTTTTTGATAATTTCTGCTGCTAACTTAGCACTAGCCACCTGTGATGTGGCCCTTTGTGTCACTGCAGACAGGAACTGCTTTGAACAATGCCTCAAAAGCAGGCCAATAAAAAAAAGCACAAGGACATTTTTTGTAAAAATGTAAATACTTTAAAGACTTTTGTCATAGAAGGATTATATTTTCAAATTATTTGTTTCCTAACAGACAGGAGAACATTTTTTTAAATAAGTCTTAGTTGTTATTGTTTACTGTGTGTAACACGTACAAATCTTTGAGTTTTAATTTCCTATCTTTTTTTTTTGTCTTCATAGTCCCATAACTTCATTAAATTCTAAGTGACATTGCTGCAGAACACATAAAGCCCAGGTTTTCCTGAAAAAGGGAATGTTTGGAGCTTGACTGTGACCAACAGGGTTGATGTATTAAAAGCTTTTTAAGACAGTAAGCCCAGGAGAGACGAAATGCATAAAATAGCTTAGTGCTCAGAGTGTTAACAGACAGCATCACCAATATTATACTGTCAATATGGATGTCCCAAGGCTTAATAAAGGCAGAGCATTGTTACAGTGCTGCTGTGAAAACACCCAGTGTTTCCAACAGAATGATGCTTTTCCTTGGTGGTAGAACAGTCATCCTGAGCTAAGAATGCATGCATGTATTGGCAGCATTATTTTTAACACGAGATGTGTCACAGTCAGTGCAGTTATTCTTCTGCACTTAAGTCAAATACTTGTAAACCCCTGTTCGAAAAGAGTGCTACAAATAAAGCTACTATTTACACAAGGGGCATTAGGTGCCAACACATGGATGTCTATTAAATATGGATGAAAAACGGTAAAGGAAAATGCACTCTGGCAGCTGTAAATATCACTGGGTGGCCTGCCCAAGATTATCTAGTGTGTGTGGGAAAAACTGATTAAGCTGGCAGTGCCATTTGGAGTCAGACAGGGTTGTGGTTTTGATGGGCTTTTTTGCTGCCTGAAGCACAAACTCATTGATCATATAGAGAAGTTCAGGACTTTTGTGTCATCCATCTTTTATAAACTGCCTGTGGGAAAACCCTTAAGTTCATGCATTGTTTTCTGCACTATATATGATCTTTAAAAAGCTTCCATACGGATACAAATCCTAAATTAAACAAGCAAATATGCATACATCATATATATATATATATTGACGAGTGTGTTCTCCAACTCTAACATCTCAAACTTGCCTTGTTTTGCTTTTTTCAGGACGTTACATGGCAGATTGCTAAGTTGACCCATCACTCTGATTCTCAAGAAAAAAATATCTTGCTTGACACAACTTTGCAAGACTTCCCGACCCTCTGGATCCATCCAAGCACAACTGTGCATTTCGCCTGAAAAGCGAGAAACTCACTACAATAAAACAGCACTGAGTATTGAACACTGTTTATAAAAAAGAAAATAAAAGAAAAAGTAAGATGAGCTTTCAGGATATGTGTAGATATGAAGTCTAATGATGCTTTCTGATCAATTCACTTTTGTATAGTCAGAAAACAATTTATGGATTAGATATAAATCTATATTGTATTTGAAATCATGAAAAAAACAAAGAAAAAAATGCACTAACAATCTTTCAGATGCTCCTTTTCCTCCTTGTATTCATCTTTCAAGAGCCTTTCAGGAATATAAAAACAAAATCACGTCTGCATGGAAAAGAAGAGAAGGTTTCTCTTTCTTCTCTCTCCGATTTGTAAATATTAACGCTGAATTTTCTGCTCGACCAGCTCTGACTCAACTCAAATCAGTTTTGTTTACTGGTTTTTCTCTCTTCCTTTTCCTCCTCACGATTTGTCTTTTTTGATCATGTGCAATGAAGCGATGAAGGTAGAATCTGTCTTAAACCGGACTCACACACTCGTGGCACAAGCTCGACCTTTAAAACAACATCGAAGTGCTTTCAAACAAATGCAAAAAAATAAGTCTGACCTCAGTGCCTCCTCTTATACTGTGGTTCAATAAGCAACAAAAGAGCGTCAAAGTTTTTACCCACATGTGGGCTCTCTAGATTTAAGCTACGTTTCTTTGTGCTAAAATGCACAGAGCGTTTTTATAAACAATCACCCTTGAAGGGGTCTGTGATTGGTGCAGTCCTTTTAGGATTTTTTCCCTTGTAAATCCCCTTTTCATTCATCCCTTTATTTTTTACATTTTGAAGCCCTCTACATAAAAAAAGTCCATTTTGATTGTGAAACATTGTGTCAAATGTTAGCTGTTTTGAAAAACGTCCAGCATCGTTCCCCAGAATTCAACCTGCAGCATTTTTTCTAAAACTGGCGGCATTTTTAAATCAATTTTTGTGCCCTAATGTTGGAGAAATGTGCCTGAGTCTAACTTTTTCAGTCTTTATATTTTTTTGTATGCTACAGCATGGTAAATAAGAAAGCAACAACAATGTGCCAGTCATGTTTTTTTTTTACTCTGTTCTTTGGATGTTGAAGGGAAAAAGTTTTTACAACCCAACCGTCTTCCATAAAACGAATGAATCATTTTGCCTTCTGTGATCGATCGTTGATTATTTTTTATATCTTTTTTCTACACAGTGCTCATCAGTTGACCTCATCCTTACCCTCACTGTGCAGGAGACTGTGTACACTAGCCGTAGCACAATAAAGGCCAAATTAATGATCGAGATGCCTTAAAATAACTACTCAGTTTTGAGTAATCCAGTGTGAGTTCAATGTGGTTAGATGTCGTGGCACAACACTGCCTTTAGATCAACTACCTGTCCTGCCTCTTACCAGGTGCATGCTGGGATACAACTCTGAACAACAAAAATTAAAATTTCATGAATAAATCATAGACTGTATATATAAGAAGTAAACTCACCCTATCATTGTGCTGTATGCCAGATTTGCAAATTGTATAAACACTGGGAATCTGTCAAATTGTCACAATTTCACCTCTTCTTAAATTGATAAGCCACTTTAAAAACTCAAATTGCAACAAAAAGGGGTACACGGCCCAACTTCATGTTAAAATAGATAATTATCTTTAATTTTAAAGTGCTCATCCAAACCAGTGTTGCACAGTGCTTTGCAAAACATCAAAGTCAAGCAATAGAAACACTATAAAAGAATGAATTATCAATTAAAAAAGGAAAAAATACCAAAAGTTAAGTAATTAATTAAAATCTGGCTTTATAGAATAATAAAATAGATAATCCTAATAATAAATGTAAAAAATAAAAACCTAAACTAGTGATTGATAAAAGCATTCATTTTACCATGGGTAAAACACAACCCACAATGAGGCTATTTGATAAATATATGTCTTTAAAAGTGATTCAAAAGACAACACTGATGTAGGTTTCGCCAACAACCCACTCCTAGATAACCTCATTACAAGAAGTGGACTTCAAACTGCCATCTAAATGGTGCACAAAATTGTAACTACCTTCAGACAGCTTACTAGCTTATAATACTTTTTAGCTGACTTGAACTACTAAAGGTCAGTAAACATAACTGTTAGCCAGCTGTGCAGTACGTGTCGACCTTTATCTGCTTAGTACCACCCACAAAATTTTAATTTGCTAACTAGCCTTACTGTC
Source organism: Cheilinus undulatus (assembly GCF_018320785.1). Lineage (NCBI taxonomy): Eukaryota > Metazoa > Chordata > Actinopteri > Labriformes > Labridae > Cheilinus > Cheilinus undulatus. The sequence continues at coordinate 6,480,094 of NC_054881.1, read as the reverse complement.
AGCTAGCTTGTAGTATGAGTGCCCTGACAAATCTACTTTAAATGCAGTTTTACTAGCAAGTGCCTCTTCAACTGCTAACATTAGTGCATCATGAGTTATTCTTTTATTAGCAACTGTTGCTACTGCTAGCCAACCTCACTGTAAGCTAGGTTGCAGTAAAAAGTACCCCTTGAAATGCTGACAACAGTACTCCATGTGTCTTTTATACTAGCTAACTATTGTTAGTGTTAGCTAGCTTACCTCACTGTCAGCTAGCTTGTAGTTTGAGTTCCCCCTTCAACAGCTAGCAGAAGTACAACAGTATCTTTTAGCTGGATTTGTAGTGTTGGTTAGGTAACCTTACTGTAAGCTAGCTCACATTAAGAGTGCCTGTATAACTGCTGACCCATCATCTAGGCCCATCATCAGTATACTTTTATTAGCCTGCTATCATTATTGCTAGCTCATGGTAGGAGTGCTAGTTAAATGAGTTTAATTCTTTCTCAGTCTAGCTATAGTAATTGCCAGCTAGCTTTACTGACAGTTTTCAGTATGAGTGCCTCTATAAATGCTAACTACAGTCCATCATAAGTTACTTTTTCATTATCTAGCTGTTATTGCTAGTTAACCTTGCTGTCAGCTATGAGCTCCTCTTCATTTGCTGACTACAGTTCATTATGGATACAATTTTACTAGAGGCAATATGCCCCAAATTGCACCCTGAATTAAATGCTAACTATTTTGAGCAAAAAGTGCACAGATAATATTGCCAAAATAAGTATATACAACTCCTTTTCCACTGCAGACTGGAGCAGACCCTCAGATAAGACCTGTTATGTAACAAAAAGAGAATGTGTTGTGAATAAGGAATTGGCTTGGATTGAAAAATGATTCTGAACTAAATCGTGACATACTGAAAGATTCACATCCTACCAAACAATATGTAAGATAGATCATTTTTATAAGAAGCCTGCTTACATTACATGACATCACCGTCAGCTACTAGCTAAGACTTCTTTGAATTTTAACGATGGCAGCAGTCAAACACCAGACTCTCTCTAAATACAATGGGGTTATCACACTTCATATGTACAGTCTATGGCAGTGGTTCTCAGCTGGTCTAGCCTCAGGACCCACTGCAACCCAAAGATATTGTGGCCCAAATTTCCAGAAATGTTCAACCGCTCATTTTTCAATGAAAAATGTCACAGTTTGGACCTTAGAAAAAACTTAAAACTGAACAAAAACATGGGAGGGCATGCATGCAAACATCAATTTCACTCTATTTGAGATTTGGAGGCATTGCTATTCCATGATAATACAATAAAGAAGCCTAGATCTTAGGAAAATAAGCAGAAGTTACTTCTTGTTGCGTAAAAACTGATTAAAATGAAATATATAGATGTATGTAAGCTAAAGTTTTTGTACATCTTAGACTTTCTGTGACAACCTACTTCTGGTCCTGAACCACTGATTGAGAACCACTTGTCTTTGTGATGAAAAGATGATTGTCACATTTGGCTCTTGGTGCTTCACTCTTGCCTTAACCTGTGAAGGCTGTTGTTCTAGAGGCTGTTGTATTCCTTAATGATGTATCCTCAATTGTACAGGACGTTTGTCATTGACCTTAATACAGTCTTTGGATTGGTTTATGAGTTGGCATATCAGGAGATGAGTTGCCTGGAAGCTTTGACCTTTAAGGGCTGGAGTTTCATACACTGTGCTTCATGTGGCTAACTGAACTCTGAGCTAAGGTTTTAAACAATAACAGTAGCCAGGGTTTATTTATGTAGTCCATTTTTAATGTTTTCTATCTTTGTAGTACTCAATTTAACACTCAAGCCTTTATTAAGGATGAAGAGGCAGCCATTCTTCCTGAGATGGGTGATTTAAATGTCGATTTCAGTCATGTCAATGATTTAAATTTTATATTCGTCTTTAAACGTTACTCAGCCAAATGTTTGAAGGTAGTCAAATTAAATGAGTTTACATGAAATCCTGAAACTGTAGCACCAGACAGTTGTACAGTGAGAAATCGACGTGTCGCTCTGTGTTTTCTCTACATGAATCTATCAGTGGTTTTGGTCAAATTAGCCAAAAAGAGCACAAAAAATGTTTTCAGTCTTGGCAAGCTGGTTCTTGCTGTCCCCAAAAACGTTGGAAACAAACCTAACAGGGCTCCTTTTTCACTTTCACATTCTTTCTTTCTTTATATGTTGTATTAAACAGAGTTTAAAGAGAGCAAAATTGTGTAAATGATTCTCATAAATTGTACATTTTTACCAATATCACAGCCACTTTTTGTCTTTACTTTATGATTTCTCATTGTGCCTGTATTAAATGTGTAATATATGAATATATACAAATATATTAAAATGACTAAATGTGTTCTGTGTGATTTCTTTGAGCTGTATCATGATGACCGAGCTTATAACACTGGTTGGGTCGGAGTTGTCTCACAGGTGTTGTCACTGTGTTGTGTTCTTCTGAATAGCCCCACTTTACATCAGCCTCTTCAAAGTCAGGATGCTAATGATAATGTGATATTCTGAGCTAAAATCACAAATATTTCCATGTTGATCAGTCCCAGCATTGAAAAAAAAAAACTACTTTGTGGGACTTTAAAGCCAGGCATACACTGTGCAAATGTTATCCGATCTGGCCACGAATTTGAGTTGCAAGACTCACTTGGAAGTCCAACTTCTATTCAGATTGGGTGTCATTTGTCGTGCTATGTACAGAGGGTTACAACAGCCGACAACAACCCATTTCAGCCCAACCAGCTGCCCCCGACTAGTATAGATTTCTGACATGTTTGATATTTTGGTCGTACGACTCCGGACACTCCCACATTGAGAGCCGAACCACAAGCAGAATCCTCAACTTTGGGGTGTTTTTCCTTTGCACACTGTCAGACAGCTTAGACATTTCAAATCATCATAATTGCAGGAATGACTTTCTATCGTCCCCATCCTAGCCATGGTAAAATAAATAAATGAGCAGGAAATATTCCTACCCACAGACCTGCAGCTGGCACAGATGGCGTTTGTGTGTTTGCGATAGAGAGAGATAGCAGGAGAAAGAGAGTGAAAGAAAAACGATATGACTAGATACCGCTTGAACCTGACATTCTACCACAAGTGTCATAAAGTCCGCTTGAAATTGCACAGTGTATGCCCGGCTTGAGGGATGTTTGGGCCAAAAACTGAGGCTGAAGTAAGGCATGTAATGCCAAGTAAGCCGCCTGAGGGCACCATCAGGCAGGAAGGACACATCAGCACACAACCTGTGCTCTGGAGTCCTGTACCCACATGGGCTTCTCAGCGAGGAAGAAGCCATTGCTCCAAAAATGACATAAAAAAGCCAGATTACAGTTTGCAAATGCACACAGGGACAAAGACCTTAATTTTTGGAGACATGGTCTTATGAAACTCAAATTGAATGGTTTGCGATTGTTACATTTGGAGGAAAAATTGGGAAGCTTGCAAACCTGAGAACACCATCCCAACAGTGAAGTACAGGGGTGGCAGCATCATGTCATGGGGGTGTTTTGCTGCAGATGGGACTGGTGCGCTTCACAAAATAGATGGCATTATGAGGAAATAACATGTTGAAATATTGAAGCAACATCTCAAGACATCAGCCAGGAAGTGGCTTAAGGACAATAGAGTCAATGTTTTGGAGTGGCCATCACAAAGCTGTGATCTCAGTCCTACAGAAAATAGGTGTTTGCCTACAAACCGGACTCAGTCACACCAGTTCTTTCAGGAGGAATGGGCCAAAATTCCAGCAAACCCCTGAGAGAAGCTTGCAGAAGGATACCTGAAACATTTGACCCAAGTCATATAAAGGCAATGCTACCAAATACTAAGGAAATGTATGTAAACTTCTGACTTATAAGAGTTATAAAAAAAATTATCCCGCTCATTATTCTGGAATTTAGCAAATAGGAATAATTTTGGTAATCTCAACTGACCTAAAGCAGGAAGTTTAGTTTTATTTAATGTCAGACTGTGATGAAGAAAAGGCTGTCAGATCAGTAAACATGAGACGGCCCTTTAACATTTTCAGATGGCATTCTTACAGACAACAGGCCAATTTGATAGCTTTCCTGCATTTCCCGGTCATCATGGGAAGCACAGGAAGTCGAATCAGGTTTGTCATGTTGATGGATCAATTCTCTGGGAAGTGGTGTCTCTCAATCTGAAAGTCGCCGTTTTTGCCACATTATCTGTAGAAATTAGTAAGGTAACCTCAGTATAGACAAACAAAACTAGACTATATTTGAAAGATGTGGCTGCAAATAAAATGAAATACAACACCCCACTCTCACCATCAAAGCTTGTGTAAACACTTTATCCCTTTTGTGGGGAGACAGATGGCCGCTGTGCTTTGGGAGAAATTTCTGCTCAGTGGAAGGTTTTAACATTTGAAATTCACCCTGCAATGACCTGAATGGACAGAAACAACACTGAGGGATGGAGAGAGAAATGTTTCTGGAGGCGAACTGGCCCTTTAAAGCCCTCTAAATCCCCCCTAAAATATTCAGATCTTACTGATAAAACATTTTAGGCTGAAAAGTCCGAGATGCAATACTACAAGATAAAAAAAAAACAAATAGCAAATCTATCGTGGGTTGTTTTATGACAATAATCCATGTCAAAGGTTTGTATTAAAGCCTGCACTGACATGCAGGATGATAGAGCATGAAAACAAAGCCTGAAGACACCACGGCACATGTGTTACTAATGTAATGTTTGCACTGCCAGGAGCCTCATGCGGAGCTCTGCTGTGGAGGATGTTTGCATGACTGTGCGTGTACGATCAGCACTACATCAACACCTTGTGCCTATTTACACTCTCAGTCATGCCTTGTGTCCGTCAGGCTGAAGACCTCCTCCTCGCTGTTTGAAACACGCCGTCTGAGCTTTTCACAGCCACATGTGTGAGCCATCAGCGTTGACGCTACTTTTTCCCCGTCAGCCTCGCTCAGACAGAGAGGAGGAGATCTCGAGGTCTCCTGAGGATGATCTTATCCTCTGAAAGGACAAAGATATGTGAGCTGAAGTCAAATCCAGGATCTCTTTTAGTATAAATGTATTATCTCTTTGTGTCTGGCATTTTATACAACTGTAGTGGATCAGTGGCTGAACAGGTAGCAGGCTGATGAATGGGATTCAGCCTTTTCACACATGCACACACTCCCCAAAATATAAGGGTGAGCTGCTGGGTGAGTTGGTGCAGCTGTCTCTGCTCCTGTGCATGTTGGGGCTCTGCAGCAGCGTGCTAATGCACACTAACAGGATGCACTGACACCGACATGAGTGTATGGCTGCAGCCTAGAGACCTGTCATCTCCCATGTGCTACTGTTGAGTAACCAACCAAAACCACGCTTAGATTGCTTGTAATTTTAGGATCAATACAAATGTAACAGCTTGCAGTTCATTTTCCACCAACAAATCATTGTGCAGATTTTCAGGGATGTGACAGCAGCACTGACATGCATGTATTTGCCATGCTAATGCAGCCTTTCTCCCCTCTCTTTCACCATGTCTGCAGTAATCACATAAATGACTGACAATAATCAGCAATCAATGTTATATTATCCCACAGCCTAGTGGCGACTTATCCATACAGACTGTTAAAAAGCCACCTGAAACACAGAGATAATGGCTCTAAAGAGACAGCCCTTGTCAGTGATGGATGAAGCAGTAGTGATCCCATCCTCTGGTGCCCTAATGTTCAAAAGAGAACTGAAAAAGTGCCCATTTGGATGCCCCTATGATGCATAGCACATGATAAAATGCCTTCTAGGAAACCACTCTAATTGGACAAACTATGGTAAATTGCCCTCTAGAGTGCACTTCCAGTTAAAACATGGTAAAATGCATTCTAGGACACCTTCTTACTGAAAAAAACATGGTACAGTGTATCCTAGGGTGCAATTCTACTGGAAAAACAAGGTGGATGTCTTCATCCATCCATTTTCTATACCGCTTATCCCGTTCAGGGTCGTGGGGGGATGGAGCCTATCCCAGCTGTCACTGGGCGAGAGGTGGGGTACATCCTGAAATGGTTGCCAGTCAATAGCAGGGCTGACATATAGAGACAGACAACCAGGCATGCTCACACTCACACCTATGCCCAATTTAGAGTCACCAATTAACCTAATGAGCATGTTATTGGTGGTGGGGGGAAGCACGAGTACTCACGCATGCACGGGGAGAACATGCAAACTCTGCACAGAAAGGCCCTGACCGGGAAGCGAACCAGGAATCTTCTTGCTGTGAGGCAACAGAGCTAACCCCTGCTCCACCGTGCAGCCCGGCAGAATGTCTTCACAGGTGCAATTCGTATGTGCAAAACAAGGTAGAATGTCTCCTAGGGTGCAATTCTATTTGGAAAAAACAGGGTAAAATGTCTTATAGGATGCAATTCCTCTTGACAAAACAAGGTAGAATGTCTCCTAGGGTGCATTTCCACTGGACAAAAAAAGGTAAAGTTCCATCTAGGGTTCAATTCCATGGGACAAAAGAAACTAGAATGTCTTCTTGGGTGCAACTCCACTGGACAAAACATCGTAAAGTCCCCTCTAGGGTGCATTTCTGCTGGACGGTAGAATGTATTCAGAGTGCAATTCTATTTGGACAATTTTCTCTGTAACCTGTTGCTGCTTCTGGAAAATTCCGGCATTTTAATACCACACACTGGTGCAAGAGTTTTCAGCTAAATTCATGCAATGAAGAGAAACAAACATGGAGGACAATTGTAACCTCTGGTTGGTGACACTGCTCGCTCTCATTGGCCTCTAGGGGCATTCGTTAGTAGTCAGCCTGATCTGGAATCATAAATGTCATTCATGCTAGTCTTTACTTTTGAAATCAGGTAAGCTCTGACTACATCTGAGAGCAGAAAATAATTGTATTGACACCAAACATTTGAGGATTACTCAGAAAAACAAATTGGTGTGACAAGCCTTGAATTGGGTTGCGTCCCCCAGATTGTTTAGGAGGGATACAATCCAGCCCCAAGATCATCTTACGATTGCTGACTTGTGATTTTGAATGGACACCAGTGTGCTTTTTGCTGTTATACAGCTGTGAGCTGAAGTATAACTGAAGATATGCAGACTTTGTTGGTTAAATTCTCAGTAATAACTAATGACAGTTGTGTCTTTTGAAACATGCTGGTTTGAGAATCTTTGGTTAAATGTAAGACAATACGCCACCCACCTCTAAGCTCACTGTGATCACATTTAGTCATTGTGTGGGATTTAGAAATGGTGAGAGGCAGATGTTTTTCTTACCTTTGATCAAGTAAACTTTTTATTTGACATAACCATCAACAGAGTCGGACTGTTTGGGATCATCTCAGTGAAAGAGTCGGAGCAGAGGGAGCTTTAACTCTTCGTTGTCCGCCATCACAGCTCTGTTTGTCCAGGCGCCCACCGGAGCCATAGAGCTGAGTTATTCTACAGTCCAGAGAGTGAACCCCACATCAGTAACATTTATGGACGATTTATAACTGATGTGTCCATTTGATCTCCCTCCTCACCACGAGGAAAACCATCTGAACAAACAGGGACGGTGTAAGTTTATTGCATCAATATGGATCCTTGTTCTGCTCACTTTAAAACCCAGAAGACTTCTTCAGAATAATTCAAACCTGGAACATGTCAGACTCTCATCCAGAGGCATCCGTCACATTTTCCACGACCTCCTGGTAACACAAATATGAACACAATTCAAGGTTAACTAAACAGACGGGGGATAAATCAAACAGAATAAATCTTTAACTGCAGTTATGTAGACATCAGCAGATCAGCTGATTTACTATCAGACAGTTATACAAAAGGAGATCATTATAGATAGTTTTTAGGGATTTAGAGGACATGTAGATGGAACTCCACTAAGGAAGCACCCTAGACCAGAGGTTCTTAAACTTTTCAGCCTGTGACCCCCAAAATAAAGGTGCCAGAGACCAGGGACCCCCACTGTACCTGGAGGTGGTTGAACACAACCATGCACATTCAAGAATAGTCATGTGCAGACAAGGCCGTCCATAAGGGGGGATAAATGGGAGAGCTTGCTGGGGTCCAGCCAAACTGGGGGCCCATGGAGGTTCTGCAAAATCATGATCCAATGTATATTTAAGCTGTAAAATGATTTTTAGTTAACCTGAATGATAACTACTCTTATTAAAGAAACAAATACTTTTTATTCATTTATGCTGTAGTATATTGCCATCTTAAAAAGTGTAATCTCTTTTCTTAAAAGGATACTTCAACATTTTGGCAAATTCGCCCATAGCGTGGTGAATGTGCAGGTCACAACTTGTCCACGAGAGCGTTTTGGAGTTGTTGGATTGTGTATTTGATGAGTTTGATGAGGGAAAGCCAGAAATATCGTAGGTCTCCATAGCGTTAGCTGAGCAGCTGGCATATCAGCCCCCCAGATCCAGAAACAGCTTGCACCAACAACTAAAGGAAACAAACCTATTACTAAGACTATAGGGATCATTGTTGTGCCTGAACGAGTTCAGTGAATGATCGTCCATGAACTCGTTCATATTTTGGGCGAACGTGAACTGAACATACTGCAGTTCTGCCTGGTGAACGTTATTGTGAGCACGCTCATTCTGGCGTTTGTGACCGGCGCTCTCTCACAGTTTAACTTTGTTCAAGAGCGTGCCAGATTTCCATAGAGCCTTCCTGGCGAAAATACGGCTAAAACACACCGTAAACGGGCCTTAATATGTAGGGGGAAAAACACCCAATCTGGCAACACCAGCCACTACAGAGTCGCACCGCCGCTTGCGTCATCAAAATGCGAAGCATGGAGGCAAAAACAAATGATGGCAGCAGCACTATCTCAGACTCTGCCTCCACGATTGATACGGCATCTTTGTATGATTACTTGAAAGAATTTTATGAAAAGGTCAGTGATGATCCAGGTGGGAAAAATCTTACCTTTTTGTGTAAACTTTGCCCGCTGGGTTTCAAGAAGCATCTCTGTACATCAGCAACGTCAACAGCAAACCTGAAACTAAAGCACCCGGCCAGTCTTTCAAGGTATGTGCAAGTGACTGAATGGGTGGCAACAATGGGGAAATGCCAGTATTCTAAGGGTAATAGCTCGCAGCAACATATTGAAAAGAAAAAAAGAACTATGAACTAGTTCATTTTTGGAGCTGTGAACTTAGTTAAAAATTTTGAATAATGAACTATGAACTGAACTTGTTCATTTTAAAATTTGTGAACTGAACTTTGAAAGAGTTCATGTAGAAACTGAACTTTCCCAACACTGATAGGGATTATGGCAATGGGCGAATTTGCCAAAATGTTGAAGTATCCCTTTAAAAACAGAGTTAAGAGGTTAAAAATGTTAAAACTGGCAAAAAGGGTGGTGAAAAGGGATTTTAAAAGCAGCATAAATGGATTTAAGTGGCAACATTGGCTTAAAAGTAGCAGAAATTGGTGTAAAAGGTAGGTAAATTAGATTAAAAATGGCAGAAATGGGTTTAAAGGGGCAATAATTGGTGGAAAATTTGATTATTTGGGAATAAATTGGTTCTAACTGGCAAAAACAGGTTCACTGAGGCAGGAAAAAAAGGCAGAAAGTGGGTTAAACTGGCATAAATGGGAGTAAAAAGTGGGGACAACAACAGAGGCAACAAAAATGGAAGAAATGGGTTTAAAGTGGTAAAAATGTGTTAAAATTACAACATTTGGAGTGAAAAAGTGATAAAAAAAATTGGTTAAATGTGGCAAAATTGGTATAAAGTGAAAAAACAGGTATCAGGAGGCAAAAATGTGTGCAAGTTGCACAAAATTGATGAAAGAGGCATATAAGAGTGGCAAAATCAGGCTGGAAAAGAGGTTAAAAAGTGGCACATATACTAGTTTGAAACGTTTCACTCCAGAATGAGGGAAGTGTTCACCAGGATGCCAGCAACAATGCTACTGCATAAATCTCACCAAGTGAATGTGTTTTTAGTTCATATTTAACTGAATGAATGCATATTTTCACAAAAATGGGTAAAATATATGATTTGAGGCATCTGGCGACCCCATCTTAGTGTCTTGCAACCCTCATACTGAGAATAGTTGAGAACAAATGTTTTTGTAGCCATCTCCTGACTTCTTATTTTCAATAACCTTTTCTCTGAGTTGCCTGGGGTGTTCTTTTGTCTTTATGGTGTAATGTAGTCATGAATACTGATTAACCAGTGACTCGGCTTGTCTTTATACTACAATCACTGAGACACATTCACTGCACTCAACTATCAGCACCAGTGGAAATAAAAATGTTTTTGTATCCGTCCCCTGACTCATACTTTCAGTAACCTTTTCTCTGAGTTGCTTTACTCTCTTCTCTATTCAGAGTTAAACCAAAACACATCACAGTGACAAACTCTGAACAGAAAGCTTCTCCTCTGTCTTTAATGTGTCATGTGAAAAATAATTAATTTGACCTTTGCAGATTTCACACTCTTCCACCTAAATCCATGTCTCAGAGCATTTCTGCCTTTTGAATTCTAACAAAAACACTTAAACACCCAGACCTCAGTTATGACTGGAAATAATTGAGTCATCCATTCTGGTTCGCTGCCTTCAGAGCACTGACTTCTCGTTCCCATCAGCCCTCTGCTTCTCCTGCACATTTAAGACACTGAGTCAGGTGATATTTCAACCCCGAGGTTAGGTAAACAGAAACTGTACCACTGCTCTGCAACCACAAACACACAGGAGCAGAAATACCACTGCTGGAGATGTTTCCCTGACTGCTGAGAGAAAGGTGAAGTGATTTAGTCGGAGTGAAATCCTGATCCAGTGAGGAGACACTCTCAGTCCCGTCCACCGGCAGACTCGACTGCCTTCTCTGCCCCGGGGAGAGGGAGTGGACCCTTCCGTGCCATGTTCACAGAGGCACGTCACAGGCTATTTGTCATGGTAAGCATGTGTGTGTGACTGTGTGTTTGGGGGAGGGGATGACTGAGAAATGGTCACATCTTAATTCCTGCACAGATCCTGTGGCAGTTTCTTATTGGACCTGCAGAACTGCCTGTTAAAAATGCTCTTTCATCGGCTGTCAGACTATATCCTTAGAATTTTAATACACGAAAATATGCATAAGGAATAAAAAAAAATCAGCATGTGAGAATGTGAGAAGTATCATTCTGCTGTGATTTTTAAATGTAATTTCAATTCCATTTATGTTATAAAGTATCACAGATGATGGAAATTATCTCTCAGCCTCAGCACAAGTGATGATGAAGTCCTGATGAAGAAAGGAGGAAAGCTTGGACTGAAGGAGTCTAATCTAGGACTAAAAACATTTTAACCTCCTGAGACCTAAACTTTTGTTTGGAATGCAATTTCCTTTAAATTTATAAGAGAGTCCCAAAACATAAAAAAATACAAATTTCTGTGAAAATTCTTAAACATGCTTTTAAAATCCTAAAAACTACCCCAATATTTCTTCAAACATTGCTCAAATGTTTCAGTGCAACATGATGAAAAAAGCCTGCTGATTTGCATTAAATTTTCCCTCAAATTCCGAAAATTCTAAGTAAATTCCCCCAAAATTTCAAATTAAATTCCATCCAAAATTTCCAAACAAATGCCCTAAAATTTTAAAAAATAAATTCCCCTAAAACTCCATGGGAATTGGTGGGAAATTGCCAAACAACCCCCCCCCACGACCAAACAAATTTCCTAACATTTCTGCAAAAAGTATAAAAAAAAAGTTCAAATCCAACTAAGTTCCCCCTAAAAGTCATGAAAGGAATGGAAAATTTCCAAACAATTCCCCCAAACATCCAAACAAATTCCTAACATTTCCATAAATCTCAGAAAGATATCAGAGGAAAGAACCCCCCAAAAAATCAATTAATTTCAAACTAAACAAAACAAGAAATAATGTCTCAAATTTTCATAAAAATACCTCAAAAATTTTAAAGCAAATCCTCCCAAAATCTCAAATCTAACTCTTCAGTATTGCAAACATATCCCCTGTTTTTTTTGTTTTTTTTTAAAGCAGATTGCCCAAAATTTTCAATCAAACTTTTTAGGTTTTACAAATAAATTCCCACAAAATTCAAACAAATTTCCTAAAATTTCCATGGAGACACCTGGTCACACATGTCAAACATCATGCTGTCATATATTTTCAGACTCTTTGCATAAACACCAGAAATGTTGCTCAGGATTTTCACATTTCTGTTTTCGTTGCTGACATTAGTCTACACCAGGGGTTTCAAAGTGTGGGAGAGTGAGCCTCCCCTAAGAAGAACTGATTCATTCGGTGGGCCCCCACCCACAAAAAAGATCAAAATTGAAAACAAACAAACAAACAAACAAACAAAAACAACATTTCAAACATTTATGTCTAATCTTTAAACATCTTAACATTAACACATTTTGGATATTTTGGTTTGCAAATGTCCTAAACATCTGCCTTTCCCTCTTATTCAGTTATAATGCCATTAAATTCCCCTTTTTCATATTTTTTGGGCCATTTTACAACTTCTTTTTGCCACTTTTCCCCATTTTTTCAACTTTTATCCCATTTTTGCCCTTTTTAACCTTTTTGCCAATTCAAGCTACCTTTCATCATTAAATATCCCTTTAAATATCCTTTTTTTTCCCCCAATTTCCTAATTTTTGCCATTTTATGCCATTTTTTGCCCCTTTTTTTAACCATTTTTGCATTTTTTTTCCCATCTAAGCTACCTTTTGCCATTGAATACCACTTATTTCCTTTTTTTCCCAATTTTTGCCTCTTCTTTTTGCCCTTTTTCCCATTTTGCCCTTTTTCACAATTTTTTTGCCACGTTTTTCCCATTTTAACTACCTTCTGCCAACATACCACTTGTGTCCTATTTTTTGCCCATATTTGCCACTCTTGACTGCTTTTTTGCCAATTTTAGTCACTTTCCACTCATTTTTTGTCACTTACCCATTTCTGCAACCTTCTGACCATTTTTCCACTTTTCTCCCCATTTTGCCCATTTTTTTGCTACTTTTTGACCATTTTGCTGCCTTTAACCTACTTTTATTGCTACTTCAAGCTGTTTTTGCCACTTTTCACCTCTTAGACTGTAGCTTTTGCAAAGGTATTTTTCAACAGTTTTGCTCTTTGGTTGAGGTTTGAGTAACACTGCTCCATAGCATAGTCCCTATAGTTACTATAAGTCTATCCATTTAGCTCAATGCACAGCAGAGGTTAGCCAAACAAATCACCTTTTTTCAGGTTTATGGTTCCACGCCTCCCCTGAAGCTCTGTGGCGCCCCCCAGGGGAGGCCCGCCTCACACTTTAAAAACCACTGGTCTACACCTTTACTGGAGTCCACCTGTGGTAAATTAAATTGATAGGACATGATCTGGAAAGGCACAAACCTCTCTAGAGAAGGCCTCACAGCTGACAACAATATCAGAGCAAAAACCAAGACATGAGGTCAGAGGAACTGCAGAGCTCAGAGACAGGACTGCTGACAGGCACAGATCTGGGGAATGCAAAAAAAAAAAGAAAAAAATTGCTGCACTGAAGGTCCTCAAGAGCACAGTGGCCTCCATAATTCTCAAATGAAAGAAGTTTGGCATCCAGGACTTCTCCAAGAGCTGATCGCCTGGCCAAACTGAGCAAAAGGGGGAGAAGGGCCTTAGTAAGAGAGGTGATCAAGAACCTGATGGTCACTCTGACTGAGCTCCAGAGATCCTGTGTGGAGACGGGACAAAGTTCCAGAAGGACAACCATCACTGCAGCCCTCCACTGATCTGGGCTTTATGGCAGAGTGGCTAGACAGAAGCTTCTCCTCAGTGCAAAACACATGAAAGCCGGCTTAGTTTGCAAAAACTCCAACATAAATTTGGGAATAAAATTGAGTCAATTAGACCAGAACCGAAAGCCTGTGGTCAAAGTTGTTCTCTCAGGGAAACACTCCTCTGGCCAAGGCCCAGCCATGTCAGGAATAGAGCAGTGTCCTAAAGTGCTGCAGTGCAGCGCATCCATGGGCGCTTAGCCTCTGCTGGTGTGGGTTTGCTCAGAGAAAATAATGATGGTGATCATTCTGCTGCGTGTCAGACGGCACTGATGTGTTTTGGGCTTTACATATAGGCGTGCACCTACACCAAGATGTAAACAGTTAAAAGGTGCCGTTATGTCAAATCATATTACTTTGCTACCAACAGAGGCAGTTGGTACATCAAAACCCTTGCTGCAGCCGGTCTAGAGGGCAAAAACATCCTGTCTACCAAGAAAAGCTTTCAGCGTGGTTCTTTGCTCTTCTTTTACTAAATATATGTTGTCCAGTTCTGAAAAAAGAGCTGTGATAGCTCCATCCAGGCTAATCTCTTCACTGGTTGCCATTGTTTACAGGCTTGCACTTGCTTCAACTAAGCCACACCCTTAGCTATCGCCTATTTCCCCTCAAATGAACCTGATTGCTTTGGTTATTCTGTGACTGCTTGAAGTTTCAGGGTTTGTCTGATGACAGACATGGAATCTGGCCTATTCCTGCTACATTCAAACATCGACTCCCTCTGACTTCCTGCAGAAATTCTCCAAGAAGTCTGGCGTAAAAAGGGTGCAAAGTTGAGGTGAAAAATGTGGCTGTTTTGTGCATGCAGGTAAAGGGTTCTAGTGTCTTTTCTACAGTATCTTAGTCTCCAGACTCCTCCAGGTGAAAACAATGATGGCTTTCGGACCACAATGTTCAGCCTTGATGCTCTGGTGCATGTAGGAAAAATGAGCTAAGTGGGTGGAGATGCTGTTCTCTAAATCTGTTAGCAAATCTTTTCCTTTAAGGTAAAATCTGTGACTGTTAAATGCTAAACAGTTGTCCTGCAGCCTCTTTAACTAGATACAGTACATGTGTAGGCAGTATTCTCTATAGATGTGGGGCAGATGTGCTCTTAAAGGATGGTGCCAGAGCTGAGGTGAAATGAAGCATAAGCCCAGGGGATCAATACGGCCCAGTGTGAGTCAACAGGACACACAGACGCAGAGCTTCCCTTCCTTGCAGAGAGGAAATGTTCGGTCCGTAAATATTTGGAGTTTGCTAATTGAAAGAATCTGCGTAGCTTCAGTTCTGGGGGGTTCTTTAAACACTGAACTCATATGGATTCTTTGTGTAGTTATCTGTCCCTTTGTTCATTAGAGCCGAGTGAAATGAGCTGCAGCTCCAGTAAACACAGATTCAAGGGCACAGACTCACAGGTTGGGCTAGTCCGCCGCTGGCATTGTGTGTGTGATACTCGGTTGTTTCTCTTTTGTTTTGCTTTGCCATAAGCGGCGCACGATGCCGCATTCCCATTGGCAGGGCTCGATACACGCAACCCAGCGCGGGTGAGCTTTTATGTAGGCAAATGCAAGCTGTCCGCTGGGAGAGGAGCAGACTGCTCTGAAAAACATGTTTGCATGTCACTGTGTTTGCATTCAGGATTAAAAATTCATGGACATAGGTGTTTTTGTACTCAAGTGCACACACATGTCTAGCTGTGTTGCAGACTATGGTGGAGGAACAGAGAGTACAATGTAATGAGATTACAGAGGAAGAGTTAGCATGCCTTATAGGAATTCTGCTTTGTCACACAACCAGCAAATCAATCATTTTAGCAACTATTCCCTCTCTAAATAGCAACAAATCATGACAAAAGTTTCCTAGTGACATCTGAAAGCAAGACTGGGACAAAAAGTACAACATCTCTCTCTGTTTTTGTCCATAAGTCAACTCTTTCTGCCACATATGGTGCAACAAACCTCTCTGTAGCAGTCATAACTCTCAGACTGATTCATATAAATGTCTGTCTCTGGAGTCATGCGTCACACTAGCAGCTTTAAATAAATTAAACTAGAAGCAGACATGTTATAAAGATTCAGCCTTGATTGAAATGGAGACAATACGGACTACAGTAGCTCCAACACATGACTTTTTGCAGTGCTAGCTCAGTGAAATTATTAGAAATAGGACAGCACAGTGCAGAATTCAGTATGACGTGGAGCTGTTGTTGAGTTTTCGCAGGCATAGCAAAGTTTCCAGTTGTCTGACAGTTTAAGTCCAGTAGTAGATCAAGAAGTAGGGCTTGGGTGTTTTCTATGGTATGCAACGGCTGACAATGAGGCCTAAAGATCCTAACCTTTGATGCCCTAAATCCATGAGTCAGACTGAACATTTGTGCTAAGTTCAAAGAAATTCAAAGTGTCCTAAAAGTATAAGAATAGCCTGGAAAGAAAGGGATGTATATGAGGCCCAGTGACCTTGAAATTTGACCTATAACCTCCAAAATATAATCAGGTCATCTTCAAGTTAGACTGAACACTGGTGATAAGTTTGATAAAAATCAATCAAAATGTTTTTGAGATATCAGGTTTGCAAGAACAACCTGGAAGGCCATACAGACAACCTGAACACATGACGTCTCTGGCCTGGGCTATCTCTGGCGTAGAATTGAGAAACTTGAGTGTTTAAGTGCCTCAGAAAGAATATAAAAGAACTGTACTGTAGATCCACTTACTCTTAACCCTGCCTTTATGAGACGGCTTTGGATCAGCGGTATAGTAAGTATGTCCATGCCCCATGTCTCCAGGTACCTTTCCAGCTGACCCCACCCCGACGCCTGTGGCTGCCCCTGATGTCTGATCCAACCTGGGTCCCGTAACCTTGCTAAGCAGGTGGATTGGCCAGACACCATGTCTGACATCAAGCAAATCCCTCTTGCAAGACTTCAATCTGAAACGGTTCCAAGTCTGATAACAGACCTGACCAATCAGTGTCATTTGAGGAGAATGAGGCGGTAGCTACATATGGGGTTTTGTTGTACTAGAGGCTGATAGCAATGGCTGCTACCTGTGTAGCTTTAACATAGTGACAGTTTTTTTTTCAGAACTGGACCATATTTCTTTACTAAAACAAGAGCAGCACTGAAAACCTTTCATGATGGCATGAGTTTGCAGTGGTAAAAAGCATTAAGTTGTACTGTAGATGAATGTTAAATATATCCCATGCAGTTGATGTTCATTGTGGAAACTGCAGAAGTGCATGACTTTGCCCTTCTGGCTTAACCTGACACACCAGATGCATGGATGTATTTCACATTCATCTGGGAAACCTCCCTTAGAGGGTGTTTGGGAATGACAAAACTTTCCATAAAATTCTTGGTAGGTGACTGGACAAACATTCTGTCTGTCACATTATGGCCAAGCAGAATGACAAGACAAAATGAGGCTGTATACATGTGCAGCTCTGGTACAAATTCTGCTGTTGTGTATGAAAAGTGGAATTGTAGGTGAATAAAACTCACGCTGAGGTTGGCTGGGAGAAGAGCTTCGGTCATCCCTGACAAGAGAAGCTTAGCTTGGCTCTTTGCTCTTGTTTTAATAAAGAAATATGGCCCAGTTCCGATAAAATTGCTTTTCTACAGCTATGTCTGAGTTAATCATTTTAGCAATAGCAGCTATTGTTTACACCGGCTTACAATCCAACTTAATCCCATCTGAAACTAGAAAAGCACTCAGAGAGCGACGACCTCCACCATCAGCCCTATCTCCCAATAGTGAAGAATCCTTCAAAAACATTCCTGGATCCAGACAGTGATCCAGATCACTCCCAAAATCTAATTCGCTGATTACTCCCTCCCCGGTGGGGTGGAGACACAGTGAGGCAAAGCAGTGGCTTCGCTACATGTGGAAGTCATGGCAGAGGGTGAATATTCCTCTATTCCTCTCAGCACTGTGAGTATTCTTGCTACAATTCGCTGTCTTTCTCTCTGTTACGCTCCGACTCGCCTCCTCGAACGGGCGTGCATCTTTTGAACTCTATAAACTCCAAAACTTTGAATAAGTTACTCATGTCTGCCATTTCCTGGAGTAAAGCGGTAACAGCGCAGACCTCCGCCATTAGCCCTATCTCCCAATAGTACAGAATCATTTAAAAAATTCCTGGATCCAGATGGTGATCCAGATCACTCCCAAAATCTAATCAGTTCTTCCTTATGCCATTTCTGACATTTCCTGAAAATTTCATGAAATACTGTCCATGACTTTTTGAGTTATGCTGCTAACAAACTAACGAACAAAAGAACAAACCAACCAGATCACATAACCTCCTTGGCGGAGGTAACAATCGCAAACCTATGTTGAGGGAGGTTGGGAGAAAACTAAAAACACCTTTTCCATCATGCGAAGCTTTCAGTGCTGTTCTTTGCTCTTTCATAAAGAAATGTTGTGCAGCTGTGATAAAACTGCTGCTATTCTAAAGCTACATGTGAGCCTAATTGCAACACTGGCGGCAGCCATGACTATTGGCTTCCAGTGCAGCTTAACCCTGCCTTTGGCTGTCTCATTCTCCCAAAATGATGCTGATTGGCCAGACTCCTTTTTGTGTCTGGCATCAACGTTGCAGATTGGAGCTTTCTACTAGGGATTTGCCTGATGATGCAAAGATTCTGACGAATCTATCTGCTTTGCAAGGTTACTACTGGCTAACTCCATTACCCAAAGACACCCAGATCCAAACCGTGATAATGTTGACAGCCCTTGAGTGACAGCCCACTCTCACTGTTCCAACTTCCCTCTGTTGCTAGTGGTGCCATGGAGAAGGAACAAGGAAAGAGGGAGATGACAAGGAGTCAGGAGTGTCGGGCAGGAGTATTTCCTTGATTTTTTATGACTTTCCTTACTTACAGAGCTTGTTAGTTTGCTTTGCAAAAGGAGATAGTTGAGAGAGAGGTAAAGATGTTATTTTTTTTTTTGCAAAGCTGAAATTCATGAGATGAAGTGTGGAAAGCGAGCATGCATAATTTGAAGTTATGTCTGTTGCTTTCATGCTGGTAGGACATGGTATAATGCAGACTAGCTACAAGACAGGGGGCTCAGCTAGCGAGACAGCAGGGGGCGCTCATGTTACATATAGTCCCAGTTAAAGTGGAAACTCACTAACACATAAGAGCACATTATAAGCAGGGTTTTCATAATAAACAAGTAAATAGATGCTATTTATGGCAAATAATAGCAGGTGGAAACATAAACGGTGCTCCATGAGCAGCTCCACAGGAAACTACTCCAAAGATGGTAGAAAGTAAGTCACACACTTCATGGAGAGTGACACGCATACATGTAGATATGAGTACTATGAGGGAGATTTGAGCTAAAAGAGTAAGCTTCATCATTCATTGAGACATCCTGTAGTTTTATCACCCTCTCTGACTGCGTGTTACATGTCTGTGTCTCCCTCTGTGTGCAGTTCATTTAGCCCCTGCCTGCAACACGTATAGCGTGATGTGTTTTTAAGCCCCCTCCACTTAACATGCTAGACTGATTGTTCCAGCTATTGCGGCACGAGCTGTCGCTAATAAGTTATGCATAACGGCGCAGATGGGAAACGTGTCTGTGTGAAATGACATGTGACAAGGTGGATTTCGGATCACGTTCTGTGCGTGCAGGAATCTCCCTTTTTCTCTGTTTTTTTCCAACCTTAAACACACCAAATCTTCTCTCATGGACTTAATATGTCACGTAATGCTCTCCGGGGAGCGCTGACATGTCTCGTACCTGACTTAAATATTAACCATGCAGCGTTTATCTTTAATATAATGTGATTTTTGGATTTCCTCCTTATATTTCATTCACACACCTCCGAGGCAAACGGTTAGAGATTTTAGAGTTCATGCTCCAAATCAGGATCCTACAACCATTAAAACCAGGCTGCTGGGTGTGTAGACAGAACTGCAGTTTTCATGGAACACACTGACTTTTGAAGAAATGTAAGGCAGCTTGTAGGAAAGCAAAATCAAAATGCTCTTAACTACTTCACTAAGTTGTGAAGTGGGAGAGCAAGCACAGCTGCAGCGTAATAGCACATTCACAGAACAAAATGCTGCCAATTTTGGACAGTTTTTCTCTGGCATTATGTGAAATGCATCCATGCAAAAGCTCACATTGCTAAAGGTATTATAGATATGGATAACTTGGCTACATTAGCTAAAGCGTAGCTCATTAAGCTGCATATCTTTGTTATCTTATTTGCTAAGTTAGCTTAAGCTAGGCTTGCTAAAGCTCACATTGCTATAGGAAATTTAGCTATAGATAACGTGGCTACATTAGCTAAAGCTTAGCTTATGAAGCTACATATGTATGTTATCTACTTACGTTAGCTTAAGCTAGGCCTGCTAAAGCTCACAATGCGAAAGGTAATTTAGCCAGATACAACGTAGCTACATT
Source organism: Cheilinus undulatus (assembly GCF_018320785.1). Classification (NCBI taxonomy): domain Eukaryota; kingdom Metazoa; phylum Chordata; class Actinopteri; order Labriformes; family Labridae; genus Cheilinus; species Cheilinus undulatus. The sequence goes on along the minus strand of NC_054881.1, from coordinate 6,459,894 downwards.
AGCTCAAACTAAGCTCACAAAGCAGCTATGTCAGCAACATATCTGTTATCCTGGTAACTTAGTTAGCTTAAGCTGCACTTGGTAAAGCTCAAATTGCTAAAGGTAATTTAGCCGGATATAACATAGTTACATTTGCTAAACCTAAGCTCACAAAGCAGCTATGTCAGCAACATATCAGGCAAATTACGGCCTCTCCTTCCTGCGATAAACAGCGTTTTTAGGTGTACGGTCTGAAGCCAGACATCTCTGAAAATGGTGTAAAGACATATAATGGGACCAGTGGTGGCCCTGGCTGCATCTGTGTCTACTGAAGCATGAAAGAAATTTCTGAACTTTATTAGCCTACTTTTTTGTTGGTTTTTAGTGTACTTTATCTGAATGTGCCTGAAACTTTTAATATGTGCTGGTGATATTGCTTATTTCCACTTCTGGACACTAAAACCTTCATCCGCAAAGCAAATTAATCTTCCTAGGTAGCTCTACGGGAACCTTGAACCATTGAAAGAGTATGTTTATTACAATAAAATAGTTCTGAATGTTTCTTTCCTGCCATAATCTGACCTAATTCACCATCTCAGCACTCAGAGTCATTATTCAAAGTTAATCTTGTTTTCCACATGAGTTCTTTCACACATGCTGAAAGGAGACGTTCCTGTTTGAACATGGTGGCTGATAGTGTAACAACATTTAAGCAGGCTGAATTTTAAAGCAGGTTAACCTGTAACCCGTCCTCCTGTCTGGTTAGTGTTTGGAATCATGAAGCTCTCTGTCACTTTATCACTCAGCGGACACTTGGACCGACACGGAGAGGAAACTTTCTGGACTAACTTGATGGTTCAGAGGCATGTAATGGAGACGAATGAAGGCCCGGCTCAGGTGGCGTTACCTGCTCATTTCTCTGAGACTTTCCTGGAGGGGAAGAAGACCGGAGCCGCCCTGCTGATCTCTGGCATCCTCTTGGTGCTCGTGGGTGTCACTTTCACGGCCATGGGGTGGCAACAATACAAAGCCGACCCTGACTTTGAGGTGATCCAGCTCCTCGGGCCGGTATTGATCTCTGTTGGGGGAACTTTTGTGCTCACAAGTGTGTGCAAGTTTCCGATGTTTTCCTGCTGCAAAAACTCAAACGAAGAAGCTCTGGTGATAGAGCCGACCTCCCCGGGACCTTCTTTAACATTTACAAACACGTCAAACCCAGTCATGATACACGGTACGACGACGATGGTCTGTCTTCCACCTTCTTACAGCTTCATAACCCAGGAAGTACACCGAACCGTTGGTGGATGTGTGAATGGCGTCCATGCAGGAAGTCCCCCATACGACACTGTGTTCTGTGTGGGTAATGCAGCTTTTACAGAAGAAGAAGACGGGATAGCAGAGCACAGAAGAAGGTAGGGAAGAAATAACAAGGTAGACTCTTATAAGTAGCACAATCTAGGAGTCCAGTTGGTCTAATTGGACTACTAGATTGTGCTACTCTTATACGTAAGTAGCACAATCTAGTAGTTCAATTAGACCAATTAGAGACATTACCCTGTTAGTCATAGTGTTAAGAAGTGATAAACTGAGATTTTACATCAAATATTCAGATTTTCTTCACTCCTAATCCACTTGAATTGTAAATGTATGCCTTTTTTATTTATGGCCTATTCCCCTTATAAATTCCTCAAGAGTATTAATATCAGGGTCATTGTCGTTTCTGTAATATTGTGAAGACTAGCTGTACCCAAAGTCTACCTACCTACCTTGCCTGGACAGCCAAACACATGAATTTTAGGGCATTTGGACAGGATTAGGATATATATTTTTTTACAATTCTTACTTAATGAAGCGCACTAAAGCTCATCTTTGTTAGATACACATCCACTCTGGATGATCTTAATTCAGCTTTTGTGATATTTTCAATTCTAAGATGCCAAAAATCAGGAAAAGGACTATGGATGAGGGTGAGCCAATGCTCCTTTTCAACTAACAAACTAAAATACATTATAAGAAATCATTAGAAAGACTCCAGTAGCTCTGGGAGTTTGTTAATAGTTGACCAAAGTAAATCTATTCACTCCTGTTGTGCTTCTACCCTCATGCAATCCAAGGGTAAATATTTGACATGTCTTCCTTGCTATGTTTGTTGGATACCTTAGATTTTAAATTAAATAAAACAAAAGAAAAATAAGAAAAAAAATGAAATAAATAAATGCATTTTCATGAACAAAGACAACAATCTTTATGCTTATTTTTTAATGAAATTAGATGCAAAATTTGAGATTTTTATTTACTTTTTTTTCATTATTATTATTTTTAAATTGCATAGCCTATCCTAACCACTTCTACTTAATGTTGTGCTGCTAGACCTGTGCACACGTGCAGAATGATATCAACGGAAACAGAAACAAGCTCCACTTTTACAGCTGAAAACAATTACTGTAAAAACATTTGCATTTTGACTTTTTCTTTTGTCCTGACTGCCATCAGCCTTGACTTTTTTAATGTGTTTTTATGATACTTTTTATTGCTGTTGCCTGTTTCAATAAATCTAGTGTGTTTTCTGATGTATGCTACATTTTCTATGTTTATGTCTATAGTCTGTGTGCTTCTGATGGCTGTGAAACAAAGAGTCTTTTAGGGATAATAAAGATATCATTGCTCTGCATTTTCCAGTAGACACTGAATAAAACTTTCTTAAACAGCTCTCCCCACTCCCTTTTTTTGGACTTTATTTGCAACTGGTATTTTTATTCTTATAAATGAATTTCAACCTTTTATTGTGGTTAAAGAAAAATTGGCACATCTATTTTATTGTGCTGCATAATTATTGTGATTGCAATCACATTGTCAGGATCTGCAATTATATAACTGCAAAGGAGGCTAGATTGTTTTTGTATGAAGTTGTTATTGTTAACAAAATGCCTGTAGAAAGGCCTTTAAGTTTACTTTCAGTTTAAGTTTACTCTTTGTAGAAGTCACATTTTTTTTTCAAAGCAGTATTGTAAAAATGTATTGTATTCTGTTGCTTTTATACTACCTAATGGAATAAGCACAAACAGTTAGGAAATTTGTGTTTGGTAGATTACTTCTTCTGCAAAATCAATCTTATACCCTCAGAAATCATGTTAATTTCCCTTTTAAATAGTGCCACATTTGTAAGGAACATGCATTTCTGGGATGAGCAGCAGAGCTGAGTATGTGGGTGGCGCTCATAAACCATACAAAGCCACAACAGCCTGGCTCCTTCTCCTCATGCTGGTCGCACACTGCTGTGGAATGGCATCCCATTCTTCAGCCTGCATTTGTCACAAGTCAGCCAGTGTGGTTGTGTTGGTCGCTCTGGCACCAACAGCAGGCCCAAGCTGATCCCAGGTGTTTCCTGGGGTTGAGGTCAAGATTGCTGGCAGGCCGTTCCATCCTCTCCACTCCTAAATCCTGGAGGTACTCTCTGATAAACCCCGCTCTGTGCGGGTCAATGGGAGATTAAGCCTTTTGGCATTGGTAGAGAAGATTAGGCAAATTTTCATGGGTGCACCCACATCCTCAGCTCTGCTGCTCATCCCACAAATACATGTTTCCAACAAAGGTGGCATCATTTAAAAAGGAAATAAACAGACTTTCTAACGGTATAAGAGTGATTGCAAGTGTATGTCTATTTGCATGTTTTGAGTTGAGAAATACACACTTCAAAACTAACATTATTCCCTTCATTTATACTGCTAAGTAAGTAGACTCATTTATCAATTATATTGAATTTGCAATAGCAAACTGCAATATTGTCCAGTATAACTGCAATTGTAACATGATTGCCAAACTGTACAGCACAATTATTAAGACAGGAACATAGAGAGGAAAGAATCACTGAAAAAGATGCAAGCAACCCTCTAAATGCCACTGGCTCCACATTCATCTTAGAATTGATTTTAACATGTTATGTATTCTGAATTTAAATCTTTTAAAAGTTATCAGCACCTCAGTACATTTCTGACATGTTTCATGGCTACAGCCTTTAACGATCTTCAAGTCTACTGATTAGATTGTCCCATGGTCACTAAGACCAGGTTTAAACCTGAGGTAATCGAGCCTTTTCTCCTCTGAAATTTTGATATTGCATCTTAAGACCTGTTTCTATGCTTGTTTAACTCAGCATGAGTGTTATGAGCTCTCTGTCCTTTAGGACAGTGCTTCTCAACTGGTCAGGCATCAGCATCCACCAACTCCTCCCTCAGAGAAATCACAACCCAAATAAAAACAAAATCTTCATTCACTTCATTAATGTTGGTTAATTAGTAGTCACTGATTAATCAGTGTTCTTGGCTAAAATTTCACCATGAAGACACAGAAGCACATAGGAAAAGCAGACACAGAAAGCAAGATGAGGAGGATGGAGGAGAAGAAAGCAGGGACAGAGAGCAAGATGAGTAAGAAAGAGGATAAGAGAGCAGGGACCAAGTGCAAAATGAGGCTAAAAATACATGAACTAATGTGAAGTAAATAACACAGAAAATTGGATTTAACCACTGTAAAAATATTGCCCATTAATACAGGGAAATCAAAGTTCAAAAATGAATTAAATTGCATAAATACTCTTAAAACATGTTTTGCTTGGCCCTAAGGGGGGCCCTGTGTAATTTTCTTTCTAGGGGCCCAAAATCCCTAGCTACGCCCCTGCAGATAATAAATCAGCTTCCTGTGCATAAAAGAGACAATAAAGACTAAATCAGCCCCACATATAAAACTCCTTGCTGCTCTAGCTCTGTGAAATCATCAGGATTAGGCCTGCATTGAGCAGAATAAAGACTACTACATCACTCCATGCTGCATTTATGTGCTTTATAAAGGAAAACTAACAGTGCCGTAACAGTTAAATCCTCACCTGCTCTTGTAATAAGTGCTGAGGGAAGAATAACATTATGTAAGGTCATTAAAGGAGGATTTTCCACTAATTTAAGGCTTCTATTTATTTATTATCCAATCAAATGTCATCAGAAAGACATCCATGAGAGGAAATCTGCGAGTTTTCACTTTTCTTTTGTTGTTTTAAGTCGATTCTTTGCAGCAGGTTTCCAGGAAAGTCATCCAGTTTAATCTAAAGAGACAGCAGGAAAAATACGGTTAACCCGGGATAACTATAAACTGCTGCCTTCATCGTATGAACAAATGCTCCGCTCACTTATGTTGTCACAACTTCTGACCTGTTTCTGTGTCTTTCAGCTCAGTTAATGTCAAATAGAGGAGGAATCAAGGATTGCTCAACCTCTGTTGTCTTTTAAATCTGGTTCCTCATGTTGGCTTTGAGTGAAACACCTGGACTTTAACACTTCCTGTTTTATGACTTTTGTCTGGTTTCTTTAAGGTACAGGAAGCCGGATGAAGACAGAGTATGTGGTGATGAAGAAAGCGGCTCTATGTCTTTACGTCCACCTGCATATGAAGACATTTTCCCCTCCTTTAACAAACACAATCCTACATGATTTCTGCAGGATTTTCGCTCTTTTTTAAGCTCAGAATCTTCCTCTCTCTCACTGATAATTCAAGATTGATGCCTCAGACATGTTCCTTAAACCGTCCCAGCAGAAAAAGCCAAAGTTAGCTCTCACAGCTGTTATCATGTAAAGATTCACCGCAATAATTAAGTATGAAGTCATAAAAATCCACTCAGACGAGACTCCCAGGAAGAAAAAGCTCATCAGGATGGAGATTTATGGACAAACTTGACTCTAAGGTTTTGGAAACTTTGGTATTTTTATTCAGCGTAAAAAATTATACACTCTAATTCAGCGCTTGTTGTGTCTCAAATGCTGCAGAAAACCAGCAGACGTGCACAAGAAGTGTTGGCAGAGGGAGCTGCAGACAGCCTGAAACACTACAGAGATGCTTTTTATGAGTGGAAAATAACAGTAAAAGAGAGAAGAAAGACAAATATCAGTCATGTTTTTTGGAGAAATTCTTAATTTTTTGCAGAATTTGTCATAAAAAGGGATTGCTTCAGCATGCAAAAACTAAAAATATCCAACGTTTGCAACAGAAACTGATGAACAACAGCATAAAAAAGGACATTAAAATGGGTGAAGTCTGCAAAAATGGACTGACAGATGATCTATTTGACAATCACTTAATCCATGCACAGGATTTAATGACATCTTTATTATCTGACAGGAGCCGCTTTGAAATTTATGTTAAAAAACATGTTTTCTTTTTTTTAATGATGACAACTAAAGTCAACATGAGCACTTTAAGTTATAACAAGTGCTCAGGTAAAATGTGCCAAAGGTGATTTCATGTAAAAAAATATAATTTAACAACAAATTGAGATAAAGTTGTATCTCTAGTATGCCATAGTAACAAGAAAACATATCATGCAGAATAAAAAGGAACTAATATTGCATTAAAATAGATTTTTATTATGATCTGATCATGTTGTACATGTTTCTGTACATTGGTGCCATCTTTTATGTTGGTTTTGTTTTTATTGTTCATGCATATGTGGCATATTTGTTAAAAATATCAATAAAAAATGCCAACAATTTTGACAAAAATAGATTGCCAGTTATTTGCCTCATTTCAAATCTAATTGCCCTTTTACCTCTTTTTCTTATATGTCAGAATAGATGCAATGCTGAATGCTGCAAAGCATGCTGGGACTGCTGGCATCTTTGACACCATTAATGGGAGAACATTTAACCAAAACATTGATTTACAGTTTAGTCAGCGCCCTGCATGGAGCGTGAACAGAGTCCTCAGTTCAAAACAAGAAGCAGCAGAGGTTAGTCTGGAATCTTCTCGACCTGGAATGGCCAAAGGGGGTGGAGCTTAGCAGTATGGGTGGTGACTGGTGACGTAGAATAATCGCGGTCATTCACAAGTAAGCAGCACAAAACATGACTGAGATACAGCAACAGAAAGGCAGCTTCCAGTAGTTGTTATGTAGTCTTTCATGGAAGATCCAGAGCTGCGATAAACGAGTCATGACTTTCATGGTGTCACGACAGCCGCTTTAAGAAGACACGCCCTGTTACAACTATAAACATTAAACATTTCTCTGGTTCTGAAAACTATTGGAAATGTTTTGGGTTATGTAAAAACGCAACTAAAACAGCAATCATTTTAAGCCCCATGTAGACAATTCAGTCCATATTTTCAGGCCTGCCCACAGAATTAGCTGGGCCCCTGAAAACTCAGAGAGTTGGCTCTTCTCAGATGTGATTTATTGCTGATATCAATGCATGTGTGTTGGATCAGTAGCATCGGTGCTAGCATCCTGGCTAATAGTTACTTCCTTTCTCTTAAACTCATATTTTATTCGCAATAGAGCATAAACAACAAATCAGATGTTAAAACTGAGACATTTTACTGTTTCTAAAAATGGCAAATTTCAAATTGACCACAGAACAGTTTTCCATTTTGCCTCAGTCTATTTTAAACAAGCTTTGGCCCAGAGAGGACGGCAGCGTTTCTGGATCCTGTTCACACATGGCTTCTTCTTTGCATGATCTAGCTTTAACTGTCATTTATAGATGACATGGCCAAATGTGTTGACAGTGAGTTCTGGAAGTGATCCTGAGCCTGTGCAGTGATTTCCAGAATCATGTTTTTAATGCAGTGGCCTCTGAGAGCCCGAAGATCATGAGCATGTAATGTTGACCTTCAGCCTTGTGCCTTGCTATCAGAGATTTCTCCAGATTCTCTGCATCTTTTTAAAGATTTTTATGGACTGTAGATGGTGGGATATTCAAAGTCTTTACAATTTTACATAGAGAGACATTTTCTAAAATTGCTCTAAAATTTTTAGACTCAGTTTTTAGCAAATTGTTTAACCTCAGCTCATCTTTACTTCTTCTTTTTTAAGATTTATCCTTTTGACATTTTTGTGCCTTTATTTTGATAGAGGAGGACAGTGGGTAGAGGTGGAAACAGGGATTAGAGCGGGGGAGAGATATGCGGTAAAGGGCCTCAGGCCGGATTCGAACCTGAGACATCCGCGTACATGGGGTGTGCCTTCAACCATTAGGCCACCTGCGCCCCACCATGTTTACTTCTAACAGACTCTGTCTCTCTAAAATGCTGCCAGCGATATTACTGACCTGTTAGTTGCAAAATGCTCCTTTAGCTGTTTAGCATTAGTACCACTCACTTTTCAAACCCTGTCCCTACTTTTTTGAGATGCACTGCTGCCATCAAATTAAAAATGAACTAATATTTTTCATGAAATGGTCAAATGTCTCAGTTTCAACATCTGATGTGTTGTTTATATTCTGTTGTGAATAAAAATATGAGATTTGAAAAATGGTGCATTCGGCTTTTATTTACATCTTAAATAGCGTCCCAGCTTTTTTGGAACTGAGGTTGTACCTCCTCAGAGACATGGGCCTTATTTTTAAAGAGGGAAAGTAAGTTTCTGTTAAAAAAGGGTTCCCAGATTTTAAAAATAAAAGCCTGACTGCTCTACAATTATTATTGCCAAAGATAAATAATTAATTATTGCAGCTAATATTAACAACAGTAGTAAAAATAATCTGAATATTAATGTGCAACAATCGCCCTTTCCATCTACAATATAATATCATCCAAGGACCCCAAGACCTCCTGTTCAAGTGTCCCACTCACTTTCTCAGTGTTTGTGACACCCATGCATTTGACACACCTTTGGTGCACGAGGCCTGCTTCATGATTCTAACTGGTAGAGCTAAAACAGACCAGTCACTAAAATGACGTGTGTTCCCTACCAAAATAAAAGTCTGATTCAAAATATCCTGTCAGATAAATGACCATACTGAAACGTTGTTGGTGGTAGACTCACTTAAATCTCCCCTGTCCTCTTTACCAGTTCTGGTCTATTTTGCTCCTCCACGCTCACTTTCTGCACAGTTCCCCTCCTTCACGTCACGCAACCCTCTGCCCCACCCACCTCCACAACCCTAGACCAGTAAAAACTGCTGTTAATAGTCAAAAAGGGTTATACCAACAATTCAAGATCACTCACTGTGATTGGCAGTGAAATTTTACAGAGCTATGACGCAGCAGACCTACCTGATCTGACTCCCCTCTGCTCCTACCACTTATGATAGTAAATCAATAGACTCGGGGATAGAGACAACGTTTTCGGTTTATTTCTCCCCTGCAGAATGATTCAGCTCCGGGTAATGATTCTGTGTGTGTGTGTGTGTGTGTGTGTGAGAGAGAGAGAGAGAGAGAAGGAGGTAGAGAGCACCACACGGGGGCAGAAACACTGAGCAAATCAATAAAACACCTCCAGACAGGGTCAGGGCAGCTGTCTGTAAGGAGAAAGCTACGGTCTGATAATGATTACATTAGTATCAATACTAGCAATTATAATAATAATAAATAATAATAATAATAATAATAATAACAATAAAATAATAAATAAATAACATAATAAATAAATAAATAAATAAATAAAAATCAATAACTAACTAACGATCGTTTTTCTTCATTCCTTCTGTTTATTTCAGTAAAAATATTATTAATAAAATTATTTTCATAATATCTAAATTACCATAAAGGATTACAGTGTTCCTAATGGTTGAAAAACGATTTGAAAATATTCTGAAATATCCCTTAATTTCGCTTAATAATTCAAAAACGATCTAATAACCTCGCTCTCTTCATACATTTCCCCACTTGGGTTATAATAAAATAAATTTATTAGTCAGACAAATAAATAAAACTAAACAAAACCACTCTCTGGCGAAAGAGACACGTGCGTATTACGTGAAGCATTGCGTAAAAACCACTCAGCTTGTGATAGAAACGGATTATGTTGAGCAACAGTGCATCTATTTATATTTATCTAGCCTTAAAAAACAACTAATCATTTTTTGGGTTTTTAACATTTAATGAACTAATTTTACAAATTTAATTGTTAGGAATTAGAAAGATTTGGAGGAGAATTTTTAGTTTAATTTATTTATTTAATTTCCTGCAGGCCTTTTCCTTCAACAGTTGCTCCTAATTTCACAGAAACGTGTTTTAAAATTCTAATATTTAACGTGAAAGCAGATAAACCCCAGAGATATGGGGCTGTGTTCTGTTAAATGGAGTTTTTGGTGCGTTTTTGTGCGTCACGGATCACAAACAGAACTTCAGCAGCAGAAACAGCGATTAAAAGTGAGTGGATGAACTTCTTGTGGCTCTATTTTTATCTTCAAGACTAAAAATTATCTTTATTTCCCCCCCAAAAATTCCTCAAATCCTTTCACACGCGCATTCATTCCCTTTTCGTCTTAATTTGGCCTCCTGAGCTCTTGTAGACCGTGAGAGTCCTCACGGACTCGTGTTATCATTTAACTCATTCATGAACCGTGATTTTACCCACTTCCTTCTTATTTTTATCTTGTTAGGTTTTAGGATCGATGAGCTTGTAATAAGAGAAAAAATTAGCAGAATTAAGTCGTATCTCTAAACAAGACGTGTGCGTAAAGTAGCGCTCCTTTACGCACACGCTCTCCCCAAAAAACAAAGAGGTGAAATTATAAATATGAGTGATCTAACAACCTCCTCCTAACTCTGCCTGCAGATCTGTGACCGCAGCAGCTCAATATGACTTTCATTATTTTTACAGCACTGTAAAAACGCGGGTGGCCGACACAGACCCTCATTTTAGATTTCACCATTCTTGGATCATTGCAGACGATTTATGAAAGTATGACGGAACAAGCTGAACGATAACAACTGGAAGAGAAAGGAGGGAGGAAAAGTGGAAATATCTGCTCACACAATCCCAGGAGAAATCAGCACGAGCGCTGATAGGAGTTATAAAGTTATGAATGGATTATTATCAGTCATTTTGAGGTTAATAACAAGAGAGAGCACTTTATTATTTCCAGCTGGAGATCACTGAAAGAAACAGAAAACATTTTTGAACAATTAGGAACCAAAAACACTACCTGTTGACTTTTTTCTTCAGCCCTTTGATTCTAAAGTGGGTTGATGAATTACCTGCAAGAGTTGAAAAAGCAAAAATAAAGGAACATTTCAGGGACATGCTCAGAGTTTACAGCAGCAGAAAGCAAAGACGGAAAAAAGAGAGCAGTAGGAGAAATGCAGCTGTGGCATGTTATTAGATGATGAAAAATACAATTATAGCACATTTTAGGATTTTTAAATATGTTTGCAAAAGTGCTTAGAGTGAAATATTGTCTGATAGAACAGCGAAAGAGCAACTTTTAAACTTTATTGGAATGCAACAGGTGTTTTTAAAAGTAAAGGTGAGTTTATTCAGGAATAAAGTGTTAAAATCAGAATGTTTATAAAATTACCAGCATGCTAAAACCTGCTACACTGAGCAAAAATATGACCTTAAAAGGAAATATATTTAAGAATAGAATAAAGCAAATAAAGACTGAGGAAATCAGGCAAATAAAAAACTTTTAAAGGCAAAGTATGTCCAAAAAAAAAAACAAAAACAAAAAAAACAAAATCTTAAATTGGGCATAAAATCACAAGCTATTTGTCTGTTTTTGTTTTTTCCCCCTCCCTGCAGGACTGAAAAAACTTTTGAATAAAGCAATTGGAAATGCTTTAAAAAGTAGAAAAAAAATAAAGGGAAATTTTTAACATTGTGATCATGAAAATACTCGTCACATTGAGCATGAAATGCAAAATATATGTGAATAAAAACTCAAGAAAAAAAGCAGAAAAATGTGGAAATATAAAAAATCTAATCTCTAGAGAAATCTCCATGAGCGCTGATGTGAGTTATAAAGTTATGCTGGATTATTATCAGTCATTTTGAGGTCAATAACCAAGGAAAGCACTTTATTATTTCCAGCTGGATATCATTTAGAGAAAAAACAACTTTTTTGAAACAATTATAAACAAAAGCAGTGGTTATTGATGTTATTTTTCTGCCTATTAAAGGATTTATTAAAAACATCAAACCCCTAAAATGCACGTGTGATTGGAGCCTGCATGCTTCCAGAAGTGGGTCAAAAATGACCGGCACTAGAATCAGTGGGTTTAGATGCAGTTTCAGTCATTTTGGTCAACGGTGTTCACTCATTTTTTATAAATGATCGGAGAAAAATGTGAATTAGATATAAGAAAAATGCTTTTGCAGTAATTCCTGTACAATAAAAAGAGAGTGACATGACTGAAAGACATTCAAGGGAAACATCTCCGAGTCATTTTTTGACCCACTTGTGCATGCAAGTTTCAAACATGCATGCTGCATGAATTTACTCCAAGATAAATTAGAGAAAAGAGATTTTAGAATCAGAGCTCTAGAGCTAGAACTTGCTGTTACATGGAGACGTATTTGCAAGTGTTCAGCCACTTTTAGACATTAATCATGGCTCACAAGTTTAACATGGAGGGCCAAAATACCAGTCAGACTCTTAAAATCAGGCTGTGAAATGCCCTCATTACCTGGAATTTAGGGGTGATTCAGCACCTTTAAAAATGGCCTAAAATCTCCTCTGAATTAAGACAAATCTTAAAGTGTTCAACAGTGAGGAAATGATCAGTGTTTACAGCTGCACACAGTTATGAAGTTACAGAGCAGAAAGATGCAAATGTAGGTTTTACATCCACTGAAATAAAACTCACATGAACGCCTAAAGGTTGAACATGTTATTGCATTCCAAAAATGCAACAGGTGTTTGCAAGGTAAGTTGATTTTTAGAGCATTAATTATGAATAAGACAACTCAGATTGCTTTATGGAGTGAAAAAAAAAGAAATTTTTATCTTTCTGAGCATAAAAGACTCATCACACTGAGCGTATGATATAAAATATATTTTAAGTATGTGACAGAAGAAGAAAAGTGGAAAAAGAAAGAAATCTCTACAAATGTTGATTTGAGTTACAGTTGAAATGGGATAAAAAATAGTTTTGGGGATATTCCTGGAATATTAAACGATAGAAGCTCATGATTGCCAGAATATTCAAAGGAAAGTAACCCTCACTGGTTCATTTTTCCACCCAGTTATGCTGGAGAGAAGTTTGAAGAATAACTCTTAGATAACGCCAGAGAACATGAATCCTTATGTGGGGAAGTTTTCAGTGATCAAAGCAGCAAAAAGACTTAAAGGGCAGGAGATACACAGAGAAAACAGAGTTTAAGAAAGGAAATATGCATGTAGTAATCCTGCCCTGTCTGCACAGAGGAGTTGAACATGTTATTCATGTCAGCAGATCAATTTAAAAATTAGGTAAGTCTATTAATAAAGCAATTTAAAGTGCTTTGCAGGGTTCAGAAATAGAATTTATAACATTATGATTATAAAAGGCTTTCACATAACGTGTGGGAGGAAAAGTAGAAATTAGTGCTCACATTATCCCGGGACAAATCTCTCTGAGTGCTGACTTGAGCTATAATTTAAATGAGTTGATATCATAAACGACATTTTTGGGGAACTCCTGGACTTTAAAGTGATAGAAGCTGATCACTACAATAATATTGAAAAATATTCAGATTTCACTTTGTAAACTGTCAACCTCATTTTACCATTAGTAAAATATGAAAAAATATAAACAACACTGATAATAAATCATTCTGGGATGAAAAAAGTAAAAATGATAAGTTTTAAGGCTCATAGACTGAGATTAAAAGTTGAACTTATTAGTTCAAAAAATCAAACCACAAAATTCAAAGGCAAAATATTGTTTTTAAAAGGCAAATATATAAGATGGGAAGTCAAAATCACAAGTTTAAAAGGTAAAACTATGATTTTAAATTGTGAATCTTGGAGGTCAAAATGTCAAAACATAAAAAAGTCAAAATCATAAGTTTAAGTCAGAACTGTGAGATGCAAATTTTAAAATATGAAATGGCATTAATTTATTTTCCCACCTTGCTGACTTTTTATCTGATTACTTTCACTCTTTACTTTGTCAGATTTTTATAATTTAAGGATATTTTAAATTATCAAGGTGAAGTTTACACGTTTATACTGGAGGAAATCTGCAGTCCTCATAGTGGTGGTCCTAAAATAACTGCAAACCAGTAGATCTTTAACTATGGCGGTTGACATGAATTTTACCTGGTTGAAAAACAGAGAGTAACTTTGGAGCTTTCCCAGAATGCAGCAGGTGTTTGTAAGGGTAAAGGTAAGTTTCTTCACTTATTTATAAAGCAATCTAAAGTGCTTTATTGAGAACATTCATAACAATATGATCATAAAATGACTCTACACATTGAGTACAATATAAAATAAATGCAGGGAAAAGTGGATTGATTTGATTGCTGAGTCATGCATAAACAACATGCCCAGCCTAAAGAGGATTACAAGACACCAATATAGAGAAGCAGAAATAAAAAGCCTGTGAACTAAACACTCCTGATTTTTCTCACAGGCTCTCCTTACAAAAGTGCCCGAGTTATAAATATTGAAAGTGACCAACTGGCCCATCCTGTCATCATCAGTGCTCCACAACACTTCAGGAATTTGAGCTCTGCAGCCTACAGAGACCATCTTAATAAACTGATCCCACAGTCTAATCATGCCACATGTCATCCTTATTGATCCAGGAATCCAGCTGGAGTCACCCTGAGCAGCCAAAGGAGTGATTTCATTGATACCTAAAAACAACAAACAGCTCTGTTTTGCATAGAAGCTGAAATTTTGCTTGCAGAATTATTTAAAGCAGGACAAAAACTTTTGGAATATCATAGGGTTAAACATACTTCCAAGCGGTCAATGACAGACCCCTAAACTCTGCAGAAATATCAGCCCACACAATCCCAGGAGAAATCTCCATGAGATGATATGAGTTATAAAGTTATGATGGATTATTATCAGCCACTTTGTGGTTAATAACAAGGGAAAACACTTTATTATTTCCAGATGGAGATCACTGAAAGAAACAGCATTTTTTGGAACAATCATGGAAAATAACAGAACACTTTTACCTTATTTCTCAGACTAAAAGAGAATTTTTCCATCCAAGTTGATGAATTACCACTTAAGAGTTGAAAAAGAGGTATTAAACAGCACATCAGAGCATTAAATGTTGAACTGAGATGTTTCCCGTTTAAAAAAAAGAAAAAGTCAGAGTAACTTTAGAGCAGAATGCAACAGGCTGGTGCACAGTTAAAGGTATTTATGAAGCAACATTCATGCATAAAGCAAAACAAGTGTATTAAAATCAGAGCATTTATATTAAGAGCATGAAAAGACTCATCAAACTGAGCAAAAATAAGATATTTCAATATGAAGAGAAGAAAAAATAATAAATCAAAAGACAAAAACACTTGAAATAACTTTAAAGTGGGGAATTTATGATCACTTATTTGTCTGTTTCTGCTTTTTTTTTCTGAGGCAACTTTTCCTCCCCCTTGTTGCATGTCTTCCTGGATTAATGCACACTCAAGTGTACTTTTAATGAATCAGGAAGCTGAATAATCTCCCCAAACATTGGTGGATGGATTTGTCACTGACATCTGAGGTTGTGATTCTCGTCTTCATAATGAACCCGGCCGAAGAGTGAGATAATCCGTGTCCATAAACGCTGATGACCGTGGAGGAGTGATGGGTGCTGACCTCGCTCTGCAGGCCGCACCGAGGCGACCGCGGCCATTGTGTTTGTGTTGTCGCTCCTCCGTCCTCCCATATGGTGTTCGCTAATAAGACGGCTGATCTGTGCAGCTACAAACACATGAAGTTAGGGGCTGTAACTGGAGCTCATTGTTTGAGGATGTGAGGGCATAACGGTGCTGAGTAAGGAGATCTGAGCACAAAAAAAAGCTGCCTGAGGGGGTTTGAATCACTGTTTTAAAAATGTTTGGAGGCACGTTGAGTCTGTTAATACTTAAAATTTCAACTAAGGTGAAAAGAACTGTGACTTTAACCTCTGAATTTACAGTTTTCCTCAGTTTGTTCCTTATTTTTTTGTGCAGAAATGCATAAAATTCCTGATATTTCTCCCTCTCTTGCTGTTTTATGCCTTGACTTTTCTTTCCACTCTATCATTAAACTTTTTGCAGGAACCTCCGGCTGCATCATTCTTTAAAACTGAAACACAAATGGTGTCTTTTATGTTTAAATTTCTTGAAATGCCGCCTGTCAAACGGCATGATTTTGAGGACAAATTGCCACCTTGGCAGAGATTTGCAAGCAAAGCAAAATTTTTTATAAGATATTGATTATTTTCGGGGGACTTCTATGCCTGATATGGCAAGTTTTGCATGCTTTTTTTGTAACTGATCATCCATTATTAATGCAAAATGAATGTTTTAACACCTCAACTTAAGACGATTAAGACTTAAGACTTAACACTTCCTGTTAGAGGCTGCATGTCTTTAAATTGGGGGCATGTCTGGATCATCTTGTCTCAGATTGATGATTTAAAAAATTTAAAGGGACTGACAGGCTAAACACTTTCCTAAAAAGAGGAAAACATGACAGCAAAGTCTGAGTATTAAAGCGTTGCATGATGGATATTAAATAAAGTCTATTTTCAGCATTTTAAGCGTTTAACCAATGATGAAGACGAAATCCTGCATTATATTTTTTTGCAATGAAGGTCAAACTAATGAGGAATGTCACTGTGGGTAAGTTGTAAATTCTGATCCAAATAAAACTACTGCAAAGTCTTATCAAATGGGACTCTGTGGTTTGATTCGAGTCGGTTTAAGAGTTTGATTGTGGAAGAGTTTAAATACTGCCGAGTGCAAACCAAAAGTTTTTGTGCAATACAAGAGGCAAAGAACTTTATTGTCCCACAAAGTGAGAAATTTTTCTCGGCTCTGCTGCAGCCGCATAAAGACAACATTCAGCATTGTCGACATTGGTGCTAGAAGCATGGACGTAGCACGGGGACACTGAGTGAGAAGTACCCTTGAGAAGGCTGCAATGCTAAGTATGTTTTTGATTAGTTTTTTTCTTTGGAATCAGTGTCATTATTGAATCAAAAGCGACTGAATGAATCGGTCAACAGACTGAAATTTGTATCAAATAGAACTGATGAAAATACTGGGTGGATGGGGGGCAATAAAACTAATTCAACCATATTAGAATATTGCGCATAAATGGGGAAATCGTGGTTCAAATATACATTGCAATATTTGTAAAAATGATGCAACATTTGTCTAGCTAGCCATTTAAGGGGGCCCCTGTGTAATATTTTTTCTGGGGGCCCTAAATCCCCAGCTACACCCCTGGCTAGTCGTCTCACTATTAGTGAAATGGGGATCACCTGAGTGCAGTGATTGTAGAATAAAGACAGATGTGTCTGGAAGGTCCACTCACTAGGTAATCAGTATTTCTGGCTACCATTACACCGTGAAGACAAAAGAACACTCCAAGCAACTGGGAGGAAAAGTCATTTAAATGTTATGACAGGGGATGGATACTAAAACATTTCCATGGCTCTGAACATCCCCCAGAGTTCAGTTAAATCCATCATGAAGAAATGGAAGGAATACGGCACATGTGTAAATCTGCCTAGATCAGATGGTGAGTGACTGAGTGAGCGTGCAAGAAGGAGACTAGTGAGAGACGCCACCTACGACTACTCTGAAGGAGCTCCAAGCTTCACCAGCTGAGATGAAAGAGACTCTGCAGACAACAACTGTTGACTGGGCTCAAAGCTTTATGGGAGAGTGGCAAAGAAAAAGACACTGTTGAAGAAAAGGTAGATTCAAACTGGTCCAGAGTTCACCAAAAAGGATCTGGGAGACTCCATGGTCAAGTGGGAGAAAGTTTTTGGGCTGATGAGACCAAAAAACAAGACGCTAAGCACTGCACATCACCACAAACACACCATCCCCTCTGTGAAGCATGGTGGCAGCATCATGCTGCTGGGATGCTTCTCAGCAGCCAAACCTAGAGGGCTTGTAAAGGGTAGAAGATATCCAGTCAGCAAGAGGACAATGGCTTGGGACAAGATTTATTTTCCAGCAAGACAATGACCTGAAGCATACAGGGAAGCTGTGATGAATGTTCTGGAGTGGCTGAGTCAAAGAAATAAAATGCTTTTTCTTTGTTTTTTGTTTTTTGTTTTTTTGGTCCTATTTTTGACCCTCTTTTCTTAAAGTCTCAGGAGAACAACTGATAAACATCACTGCAAGGAAAACAGAGTAAAGGAGCTGAATAGATGCATTTCCACTTCAGACTTCCGTAGAAATGCATTAAAGTTACTACAGCAGTACAGTTTTTGTCTTTAGTTACTTCGCTTTACAGCTGAAGCTTCTGCACATACCTGTTTTTGTGTGCATATGGAGCGTGTTACAGTACAAAGAAGAGGATGTTTTTCTCTGTGAGTGTGTGCAGCCCAGCTAAACACAAGGATGAGTATGTAAATGGGTTATTATGCTGAGGAGGTCTGCAAATCATTTCCTGTGGTGACTATTTATCTGATCCCCTCGAGGTTTAGATGCTCCTCTTGCAAACAAATCAAGTGTTTGTGTGTTTGTGAGTCTGTGTGAGGATAAATAAGAGCAGAAATCTAGAACAAACATCATATTTTACCCCTTAATCTCCAGCATGGTGAGTAGGTTTTATCTCTGTAATAAGTTAGATATGGGAGCATGTGGGTGCAGTGCATGTGTGCGTCTACCTTCCCTACACAGACGCAGAGCTGCTCTCTGGGTGGTGGTGACACTGCTGGCGAGCGAACTGAAAAAACTGCAAACGACAAAAGCTGGAACAACAGGAAGATAATTCACATTTGATTGGTTTCACGTGTTCTTCATAAACAACAAAGTTTTCCTGCGCCTGCAGCGTGTTTTTTTCCTGCAAACATGGAATCCATTTGTCCCCCCCGTCTCCGCGCCCTGTGGCTCTGACGTAGCGGCACACAGGCTCGCAGACACAGATGGATCGACACGGAGGAATGAAAGCAGACACACAGCTCAGAGGAAGCCCACCACTGTCACTGGGATCTTATTCTGTCAGGATCTTTTTCCAAACAGACGCTTCAGCTGCTAAAAATAATCCGCAAGGGCTCAGAAATCAGATTTATGAATGAATAAAAGAGGAAATACTCTGGCTTGAGTTTGTGTCTCTTTATTGTTGCTGTTATAAAAAGTTTCCCTAAGTAAAGACAACTCCACACATGCATGCATACAGGATATTTAAAGGGCAAGTCCGTGTAAAACCCCACATATCATTAGATAAAATGTTAAAGCATTAGACCAAGATAGATAGCAGTAGCTCAGTCTGCAGGGTCTTGGGAACCTGTGTGGACCAAATATGGAAGCTGGCTCCTGGTTGGCTGGAGATTTTCCCTTGAGCAAGGCACCAAACCATCCAGTTTGCACTGTATCTTTAGTTTTTGCCGAGATACATCCATTGACAGCTCAGTTTTGTGAATGCCAACAGGAACACTGTGCTCTAACTGCACGTGATGAAACAGAAAAGGCTGGAAAATTAAGCGGTACTGATGCAAAACAGCTGGAGGAGCATTTTGCAACTAATTAGGTTCACTGGCAACAGGTCAGCAACATGACTGGGTATAAAAGGAGCAGTTTAGAGAGGTGGAGTAAAGATAGACAGAGGTTTACCAATCTGTGAAAAACTGTGACTTAAAATTGAGAAATCGGTGCAAAAAAATTGCAAAGACTTTGATTATCCCACCATCTACAGTCCATAATATCATCAAAAGAGTCAGAAAATCTGGAGAAATCTCTGTGAGCAAGAGACAGGGTGAAAGTCAACAGTGGATGCAGGTGATTTTGAGGCCCTCAGGTGGCCCTGCATTAAAAACAGGCATGATTCTGTACTGGAAATCACTGCATGGGCTCAGGAACACTTCCAGAAATCACTTTCTGTCTACACAGTTGGCCGTGCCATCTACAAATGACAGTTAAGGCTGTATCATGCAAAGAAGAAGCCATATGTGGACAAGATCCAGAAATGCTGCCATCATCTCTGAGCCAGAGCTCATTTAAAAAAGACAGACAAAATGGAAAACTGTTCTGTGGCCACATGACTTAAAATTTGAAATTCTTTTTGGAAATATTGGGCGCTATAGTCCGCAGACTTAATAGGAGAGGCGCCATCCAGCTTCTCATCAGTGCACAGTTCTGCATCTCTGATGGTATGGGGTTGCATTAGTGCCTATGGTGTGTCAGCTTAAACGTCTGAAAAGGCACTAACAGTGCTGAAAAGTCACAACATATGCTCCCATCCAGACTACGTCTCTTTCAGAGAAGGCCTTGACTATCTTAGTAAGACAGTATCAAGAGCTAAACCAGAGACAGGACCCAAATGCACAACTCAAGAGAAATAAAAAAGGCAGTTCCAAAAAACGTAGTTTAATCACAATCAGGGTTCAATACACGGGCTGGCAGTCAGACAAAGCAGAGATATCCAAGACATGAGGCAAAAGGTGAGGTCAGAAAACACAAACAGGGTCAGAACTACGAGACTATGAAACTATGTAGGAATGTTGGAACGTGACAATAACGTTCAACGAACTGGTGACGAGACAGACTGAGACAAGAGGTAAAATACAAGAGGTAATGGGGAGTGACTGGACACAGGTGTGGGGAGGCACAATCAGGAGCAGGTGCACACATGACAGGGGGGAAGGGACAGGACACAGACCTGAAACAGAGACAGGGAAACAGGAAAAGGAACAGGAAATACAAGACATGAAACATGAGGAATAAATGAACAGATACTTAACAGACATGACAGACAGAGTTAAACCACATCACAACAGCATGGTTTCCCAGGAGAAGAGTCCAGGTCGTGAACTGGCCTGCCTGCAGTCCAGACATTTCACCAACAGAAAACATTTGTAGCGTCATAAATGAAAAATCTAGCAAAGATGACCCAGGACTGCTGAGCAGCTAGAACCATATATCAGTCAAGAATGGGACAACTGTCCTCCCCTAAACTCCAAAAACTGGTCTCCTCACTTCCTGTATGTTTACAGACTGTTCCTAAAAAACATTCTGTCTGTCACATCTTTACAGGCCAATCAGAGCAACCAAACATGTGAGGTCGCTGTTCTTTGTTCTTCTTTTAACGAAGAAATGTCGTCAAGTTCTGATAAAACTGGCGCTTTAGCAGCTCTTCCGCCATAATTGCACCGCCCTCTTGTTGTTGCTTGCTTACGTCACGACTCTGTTGCGCCTAAAAGTACTTCCCCTTGTCGCTGATTGGTCCTGTCACTTCTAACTGGGTCCAAACAGTTCAGACGGGAGTTTTGCAAGATGGATTCGCCAGTGAGGAGCAAGGAAATGGGCGTATCCATCTGCTTTGCAAGGTTAACACAATGGTAAAAATGGCCCTGTCCCGACTTTTTGAGCCGTTCAAAATGAGCTTATATTTTCTATGCTGTTTATTTTCTATTGTGAATCAAATATGGGTTCATGCAATTCATTGCATTCTGTTTTGATTTACATTTACACAGTGTCCCAACTTTTTTGGCATTATGGTCGTACAGCAAAAACAGCCTAGAAAGCCTCCTAGCTAAAGAACTGCTGACCTTAACTGGTTTACTTACACAGGGAAAACAAATAAACATAAACTACTGAGAAGTTTAAATTTTTCAGTGAGTCATTTTGTACATGCACTCCTGAATTCCTCTTAATCATAAGTACATGTCGTTTTAAGACCGTTTTTCTTCTACCTGTACCTAACCCACTCTTATATAGACAAAAAAAAATCTGTTCTGAAATGCTAAATTTCCTCATTTATAAAATGGGATTAAAAAATGTGATTAACTGAAATCATTCAAAACTAAAATTATTAACAGCAAAGACAGGAAAGAATCTATTTTTATTGCTTTTTAAAAGCTGAATATATCCATAAAACTGAAATGAAACAGAACAAAACGATAAAAGAACTCCTCTGTGGCTCTTCACTTTTATTCTCCATGTTCAGTTACACAACCCCGACAACTTTAACACATATTTTTCCACATATAGGGACTCTGTCTGCGTTTGTCAGTCCAATCGACTATAAAATATCCCACATTTAAGGCCTCACACTTGTTAAAGCCATATTCAATCCTCCGAGGAGCTGAAGCTGCTTATCATATACAAAATGAAATATAGTCTATAAGATGTTTAACGTCCTCCTGCGGTGTAGCGGAGCACTGACCCTGACACAGGACACATGTAATAACACTTAGAGTTCAGCCCTCTGCGGCGGGACTCGACTAGATTTCCAATAACGCTGAATGAGCTGAACACCTGCTCTTGGAGGTGATCCGGAGACGAACTCTTGGCTGTAAAAGTCAAGAGGGGAAACTTATTACAGAGCGAGGAAGATGACTTTATCATGGCTGCTGCCTTACAGTCAATAAAAAGGGAAAAGTTACTGACCTGTGCTGATAGTTTCACCACATAAGAACTCCAACACTGGAACAACGCGCTCAGCTTATATCCCAGGAATATGTGTGCTGGTGTCACAGTGTTAACTAGTGTTTGTCTAGATACCTGCTATATTTGAAACCACATGCTACGCTGGTAGTACACACTGATTTAGCAAAAATATGGTATGCAGAATGCAAACAATCCTGTCACTGTTTCAGTATTTTTGGAGCTTTAAACAAGACGAGTGGCTACGATTACAGACCTAATAGGCCTCTTGTCTTGTGAGTTTAACTAGAGTTAAATTCTATCAAATGTTTGTAAAATACTGGAAAAATAAGAGTAAAATTATGTATTCAACCATCTACCAAAAACCATCTTCACGGTTTTGTCCAATAGAAGTGGATTCTCTTTAACATACACTCCAGACCAGTTTCTCAATGATTTAGGCCCACAGTTTGCTCTGTCTGTGTTGGGCACAGCCCTAAGCTGGCCCAGAAGAGTGCTGGATCTACATCATTTAACCAGGCCTGCCAACAGATTTCTCTAGGCCCCAGTCAAACCCAGAGAACGGGCCCTCTTCTGATAGGATTTATTGATAGTATTGATTTATGGTGCGATGGATGAGTAGCATTGGTGCTAGTCTTGATACCACTTTCATCAAAACTGCACACTTTTTACCCATTTTGCCTCTTTTTTCTCCATTTTTCCACATTCTATATGAACCACTTTCTTAACCTTTTTAACACTTCAAACACATTTTTGTTGCTTACAACTATGACCCAATTTTGACACTTTCTAAAGCAATTTTCACTTTATTCTGCCTGTTTTTGGCCACTTTTGACTTATTTTTGCCTCTGTTAAGCTAGTTAGACATTTTTAACCCTCTTTCAACTTTTAATCTTATTTCACCACCTTTTATAATGATTTTTGCCACTTTTAAGCCAATTTGCCACTTTTTAATCAATTTCACTATAGCTGTTAAATGTTTTTGCCACTTTTTACCAAATGTTGCTAGTTTCCATCTATTTTTTTTCTCTGTTTAGCAGTTCTTGCCACTATTTATGCCCATTTGTGTCATTCGAAATCCATTCTTGCCAAAAGTGACCACTTTTCATCACTTTTTTGCTTTTTTTTTGGCCACTTTAAACCATTTTTGCCACTTACTTTCTGTTTTTAGCCTCTTGAAACCTATTTTGCCACTTTAAAATCAATTTCACCGTTCATATTTTTCTGCCTGTTTTGACACTTTTTACCCATTTTTGCCTCTCTCCACCTGTTGTTGCCAATTTAACCCAGATTTTACTAATTTAATGCCCATTTTTGCCACTCTTAATCCATTTTGTGCCCCTTATAAACCCTTTTGCCATTTTTTATTCTGCCTGTTTTGGCCCAAATTCTTTGCCTCTATACACCTATTTTTTGCCACTTTGAACCTATTTTCACTGCTTTTTATTGCCTTTTTTGCCACTTTTGACCGATTTTTGCTACTTTCCATCTATTTTCTTATTTCTGTTTTTGCCACTCCAAAAACATTTTACCAATAGTGACCACTTTTCACCACTTTTCACCACTTTTACTGCCTTTTTTTTTTTTGCCACTTTCCATCTGTTTTCTGCCTCTGTAAACCATTTTTGTCATTTTAAAATCTGTTTTCACCACATTTTTCTGCCTGTTTTGTAACTTTAACATTCTCGCCACTCTCCACCTGCTGTTGCCATTTTAAAACTATTTTTCCCACTATTTATGCCAATTTTGCCAATTTAAACCACAGTTTACTATTTTAATGTCCATTTTGACACTCTAAATCTATTTCTGCCTTTTGTAAACCCTTTCAACTTTTTTTTCCTGCCTGTTTTGGCCCATATTTGCCACTCTCTCATATTTTTTGCCTTGAGAATCCCATTTTTGCCACTCCAAACCTATTTTCACTGCTTTTTTTTTTTTTTTGCCTGTTTTAGCCACTTTAAGTTTTGCAACTTTCTGCCTATCATTGCCTCTCTTAACCCATTTTTGTCGCTATTTCTACTAATTTTTGAAGAAAATTTCACTGTTTATAGTGCCCATTTTCACCACTCTAAATCAATTTTTGCCACTTTTAACCCCTCTTCACCCAATTTCTGGCTGTTGTGTCACTTTTAACTTATTTTTGTCACTGTTCTGCCTATTGCTGCTTCTGCTAACCCATTTTTCCTGCTTTATTTATGCAGATTAAAACCACATTTCTCTTTTTTCTGTATATTATCTACCTGTTTTTTGCCATTTTTGACCCACTTTGCCAATTTGAACTCATTTTAACTTGTTTTTAAGAGAAAGGAGTATACATTTTGAAGAGGGCTATATACTATGACATAAATAAATTAAATAATATATGTTTTGCTTTGACTAGAGGGGATTTTAGTCAGGTGAAAGAATAAGATATGTTATCACAGCATAAATTTACAATGGGCCATGACTTTGCTGACCTCCATGGGCCCCCCATACAGCTGGGCCCCAGAAAGCTCTCCCGCCTTGGATCTATCCTGTTACTACAGTTAAATACATTTTGAGTATATTTTGTGAAGATTTATAAACTATTAGTTATTTCACAAAGCGGTGGAAAACACTGAAAGTCAAATCAAATCAAACATGTAGTTATTAATGTTCAGTTTGTGTATTATCTGATTGTGGTTATAGCTCCATTTTTAACTCAGCTGTGAGAGCAAAGTTCCTGCTGAGTCTGTAGTGAAAGTGAAAGGACAGAACTTTACTTATTTGGCTGAGTGATGCCCTATAAGATCACTCTCTGAGCGCCCAGGTTTCCCATTCCCTCCTCCTGTCAGTGAACACAACAGTCCGTCTAACGTTTCACACTAACAGAAATTAGGAGCACGGAGAAAAGTAAACATGGGAGAATTTGGGAGCCGGCTTATTTTGGAAAAGAAATCCTGTGTTTGTATTAATATTCCTCCTCTGGGAAAACTTCTGTCACTGACAATTTAAAGGGCCAGCAGCCAACATTATGTCAATTTGCTGTTACGGCCGTATTTATGACTTTATTGAATTAGGGCAGAAAGTCTGCGGTGGGTCGATGGGGAGAAAAAAAAGAAGATGGAAAAAGTGGGGACTTATTTTTGTTTCCAGCGTGTTTCCGTCCACATATGGTCCTAGTTTTGGCCTATATACCGAGGATCTCCGAGGTGACCTGTGACCCGGCCTCCTCAGACTAACATGGTTTTGGCTGTCTCACTTTGAGTTCGATTCGACCCCCGCGTCCCCCGGAGCTCAAAGGTCGACTCCAGGGAGCAGCAAATTAACCCAATGTGTCAAAGCTGGCATGACACCATGTTCAGCCGACCTCTGTTCTTCAAATATGCTTCTCTCTAGGCTACGGTGGCCCTGAAGGACAACGGCAAAAGCATTCAACATAGCACATAAACATTTCATGACACGCAAAAATGTTTTATAAAACACACCAAAATATTCAACAAATTATCAAAACGCCTGTGAATCGCAAAACACATGAGAAATATTGAGAGAAACGCAAAAAAGTTTAATGAAAGACAAAAACAGTTCACAAAATGCATAAAATATTTATGATACATAGAAATATTAAATGGAGAAGATGTCACAACATGAAAGGTTTCATAAAAACTTTTACAACATGCACAAATACTTCATAAAATGAAATGCAAACACAATAAGAAAAAACAAAATATCTAGTAAAATACTAAGAGATATAAAACAAAACATTCATAATATATACAAACAAATATTCATCGACATGAAGCCAAAAACACCAAAAAAAAAAAAAAAAAATCTTTAGGATTACCTAAAAAATTTACATTTAGTTTTAAAAAATGTTTTATCAAATGCTATTGTAAAATGCGTTTCATTAATTTTTGCATATTGACAAATATTTTATTGTGATTGTTTCATTTTTTTCATATTTTATTACATTTATTTTATATAGTATTAAAACATTAATTTCTTAATCTTTTTGTATCCCATCATTTTTTTCAAAATTTAATAATTTTTCATTTCAATCAAATATTTCATTTTTTAAAGATTTTTTTAATTTCATAAATAATTGTGTGTACATTTATTTGATTTATTTCAGTGAATATTTGAACTTTTTAATTTTTTCCTTTCATTTTTTGTGCCTTTTTGCAAATATATTTAATCTAAAGTGTTTTTTTGTATTTCAATAAATATTTTTGCATTACATGAAACTTTTAAAATTTCATCAGATATTTTTAAGTATTTATGTTCATGTGTTTTTTCATTGTAAATTAGTAATAATAATAATAATGATAATAACAACAACAACAACAACAACAACAACAATAATAATAACATAAGAAATAATAATTATTTCACTTTAATTTCAAAGTAGTTTTGTTTGCATTTTATTTAATACTTAAGCACTACATAATATTCCCATTTTTTATTTTTTTTGTTTGAAGGAGATTATTTTTAATCTCAATTTTTTTTAAACCTGTTTTATTTTGAACTGGCAAGAACTTTCACATTCTACTTAAAAATTACTTAATACTGACATGTATTTGTATCTCATAAAATGCTTTGCATTGCATGACATTTTTGCATTTTATCAAATATGTTTGATTTTTATCTAAAAATACTCTTCCTACATTCAGTTATAATTTTGTTCTTTATTCATTCATTAAAATGATCATTAATTTTTTAAAATAAGTTTTGCATATCATTTAATACTTTGGCAATAAGTATTTTTTTTCATTTCAAAGAATTTTTTTATTAATTTTTAAAATTTTTGAACATTTTTACAATTCTTTTTGTGTATTATTATTGTGTAAAATTTAAATTTTTTATTTTGAGTTCCATTTTTTGGATGTTTTTGTTTTTCTTTTTAAATTTAATCAAATATTTCTTTTTGAAGTTAATGTTGTTGTGTTCATTTAAAATTTTGACATTCATTTTTCTTTTTGCTTTTCATTGAAAATTTTGGTGTTTAGTTCAAACTTCTATTAAACAGTGGGAGGTGGGGAAGTTAATGAAATATTTTTTGCATTCAGTGAAATGTTTTTGCCATGAACCCTTTGGGCCACCGTACTAATCCTTTCTTTTCTTGTGGGTTATTCTAAATTCAAAGTTTATGGTGTGTGACTAATTCTCCCCTCTTCTCTAACCTCCCTCGTCCTTTTCTCGCTGAAATCCCCTCGCTCTTTATCACAATCACTCCTCTATTTTCCTCCTCTGTCTCATTTTCTTCTCTTACATCTTCTCCTTTTCTTCGTCTTTCCTTCTGATCTCCACCATTTCTCCCTCCATTCCCTCCCTCTCTGTCTGTCCCTGCGGTTAAAGACGTTTCAGTTCAGCTGTCACAAATTATGTTCGCCTGCCCAGCTGTCAAAACAGGGGGGTGTCCCTTTCATTCCACCTCACGTACTACGAAAGGAGATGGGAGGGGAGGGAGGGGGGCTTTAACGCTCGTGTTTGGACACAAGCAATTATCTCTAATTATTGTTTTTCTTTTCAGTTTCCCTGTCCCGATGGAGGTCTGACGAGACGAACATGCAATAATCCGCTCCAGTCGTCCAGAATCAGCGGGCCCTTCGGAGTCCGGGCTCTGGTCCTGGGACTCTGCGGCTTTCATCTCAATGTGAGTCAGGAGTTGATTCAAACGTGGAGTGATGGGAGAATTAACCCCTGGGACCCAGCTTTCAATGGGCTCAGCTAAGAGATTATATGTGTTGATGGCAGGCTTTTATATGTGCTGGGCTTTTTAAAACTTCAGCTGTTAAATCAAGGCACAGGATCTTCACCTTTAGGTCTTTGGTATCACCTCATGTTTCGTCTTTTTAGCCTGAAAATGTGCGTGACATGGAGTTATATCTCCTCCAAAAACACAGACTGCACATGTTCAAAGCTGCAGGATTTTCTTCAGAGTGCCACTGGGAGTTTATGTTCGACGTGCAGCTACAGATTCCCATGACCGTCGCTGAGCCTTCTGGGATTCAAGCTCCTTTTACTGCATGTGAAATAGCGCTTGAAAATAAATGCACACAAACATCAATCAAGGAGCAGAAACATGCAGTTGATGTCACTGGAACTGGATCGTCCTCAGGATTGTAATTAATTTGAAGCCAGCATCCTTGGTGGTCCTCGCAGGCTTCTTAAGGAGGAAAAAAAAAGAAAATACCATCCGTCTTTGCAGACTTGTACAACATGTTGCATGCATCCTTTGGTTTTACTTTCATGCCAAACCCAGAGGATGTTTTGGCAAAACAAAAAGCCACACGTCTTAGATATGACTGACACGAAGGATGTCAGAGGAGGAGGGAAACTAAAGAGGAGAAGCGGGTGGAGTAATTGAAGGCCAGAGATAACACAGAGCAGATTAAAATTCACCAAATTCTCCTCTTATTCACTAGAAAATGTCATCCTGATCACATTATGTGAGAAAATCCTCCTGCTGGGACTGTTTGGACATCTCCAAGGCTCCATCACTCTCGCATTTAAAACGGAGGCTAAATCAGATCGTTTCATATAAATCGCTTGGAGGGGCAAAGAAAAACCCTGCATATTTTTCATGTGGAGATTATCTTTTCCCTGAAAAAAGCGAGCTGTCTTGACAGAGCTGACCTTTGAGGGAGCGGAGGGCCGCTTGGCTGAAAATGAAGGAAGCTATTGTAGCCTATTAGCTTGGTTGCATGTCCCCTTTTATTTAACCCCGCTCCTTCAGGGTAAAAACTTCTCTGAGAAAAGTCCTTCCCCTAAGACCAGGGTTCAAATCTGTTGGTTTATGTCTTCAATTTAAAGCCCCATAAAATGGAGCTAGCTAACTGATAGTGTGCATGCTGTTGGCAGAGTCCAGCCAATTTCAGGAGCAATAAAGCAGATCAACAGGATATTATTAATCTGGACCAAAAGCTAAGACAAATAATGGGCATGAAAATACAAAATTAATATTAAAGCAACAAATCTAAGACAATAATACAGCAAAAGGACACTACTGAGAGAAAATGGTTGTAGAAATGGTAAAAAATGATGATAAAATAATGGATGATGGGGTAAAAATGCATTCTTATGGTAAAATGTCAATAAAATGGTATTCACAAGATAAAACTACAGTAAATGGTGGTTAGATTATATTTGTATAATGATCAATGGGGTAAACATTGTGAGAATATGATAAAATGGTAGTAATGCTTGTTTGAAATGGGGGTACACTCTGTTAAAACCTAAAGTTTGGAAAATAAAATTGTGGTAAAATGTTGTTAAAATGGTTTCAAATTATATAAATGATGGTAAAATGTTTTTTTTTCTACATAAAAAGGGGTTAGTAATAAAATAATGTTGACAAAATGGTGGGATAAATTATATAAAATAATGGTTAAATGGTGGTTTAATGGTTCAATAAGAACAAATGGTGGTGTAACAAAAACAAAATAAATTGAATGTTGTAAGGATAGTAAATAATGGTGTAAAATGGTTTAAGGTGGTCCCTGAAATTAAAGATCAAAACACTGGTATTGGGTAGATAAACTAGTGGAAAATTGTATTTATGAGATAAAATGATTTTGAATGGTAGTTAAAAGATATTAGCAAGTAAAAATGGTTGTTAAAAATAGTAAAAATTGTATTTATAAGATAGACTGGTTGCCACAATTGTCCAAAATGGAGCTACATTATGGTTGAACAATACTAGGAAGTAACAATGGTGGAGAAAATGGTAACAAAATTGTTCCAGTGAGAACAGTGGTGGAAAATGGTTGTATAACAATATTATCTAGAAAAAAAAGTAATGTAAAAGTTGTGCCAAATGGTGGTAAAGGGTATAAATAGGCTAAACTGTTGACAAATGGTTTTGACAGATGGTATTTATAAGATAAATCTGTGGTAGAAATGGTGTCAACAAGAAAATTGTGTGGTAAAAATGATATAAATAAAATAAAATGGTGGTAAAATGGTGTTAAATTAGATTAAAATTACAATTTTTTTTAAATAAAAGTGGGGGTAAACAGAATTTAAAAATGTAGAAATAAGTCAATATTTTGGCCAATGGTGGAAACCAAAATCACAAGGGATATGTATGAACACCACATATAAAACACTTAACAGTTAACACTTAAAAATACTTCTCTCTTCATTCTATGCAAACAAAACTTTAAAAAGGTGTTTAAGACTTTCTGATCACAGTGTATCTTCCATACCGAGCAAAAAATTAACCATCATGCATTGCACTTTCTTATCTGAGAAATAAAAAAATAGGAAAGAGGAGTTAGCTCATAGGAAACTTCATGGCTGGGCCTAAAGCTGATCATCACGACTGACCACGCTCAGCATTTGGTCATATTATATTATACGTCTCTAAATGTTATGTACATTACACGGACCACCGAGAAGCATATATGTAACATTCACACATGTAAGGGTGTTTGCTTCATTTTGTGTGGAATAATTTCGCCTCTGTAAAACTCATCTGTGTCACTGAAAACCACGAAAGCTCAGCCTCGCTGACTTATGAGCTTTCCATGTGCTCGATAGATCCAGACCTCAGTCTTCCCTCAGGTCTTCCTCACACAGCCTAAATGGTTTAAATGGAGCAAAAGGCTGATAAACACTCAAGAAGTGGATTAAATGAGCGAAAATTCAGAGGAAATGGTGCTTTTTTTTTGTTTCATATCAAACCTGAACTGTTAGAGTTTTTGGTTTCCTTGAGGAAACATAAAGAGCTGTAAAATCTAATCACAATAAAACAGTGTTAACTCATAGTGACCTATTTACAAATAAAGAAATATGGATTTTAACATTCTCATTGAGTTTTCACATCCAAAAATGGCAGTTACTTTGTTACAAATGAGCTTAAACCAGTGGTTCTCCAGCGGTGTGGCTAGGCACACTGGTTATTACTACAACAATACAACAACTAAAGGAGCTGTAGATGTGTTAAAGAGGCTATTTCTGCATGGATATGAACATGCTGCACCTTGAGATTTTGGCTCGATCGTGAGTGTGCCTTGGGGAAATAAAGTGTGAAAACTGCAGGCTTAGACTGATACCCATTTATCAGATTTTTATCTGATTTAGGCATACAGATGCCAAGTGGTATTCTTGAATACGTTGTGTGGCTGTACCTCGCACTGAAAGTGACGGAAATGGGAGGACGAACAGAGTCAACACACGTGTGTCGCTGGGCAGCCAAGGTCAAGCTTGACGGCATCTCTTTAATCCAGGCCTTTTTGCAAATGGCAATACGCCCAGAGACCGGCAGCGGTTTGGACAACCCTTTGGACATCCACAGCATGACCAGGTGGTCATGGCAACCCTACTACCTGAACGGACAGTACCCTATGATAAAGAATCTGGTGAGTGAGACTGTCAACTTAGGAGAAGAGGAAGGACGCATAGTCTTCCCTTCTGACAGCAAACCTTGACCATCTTGAGTGCCACCAACCTGGACGGAGAGAGTCTCTCAGTAGCATCCTCCAACGGTGGACCTGCTCCTGCTTCTCCTGCAATGAGAGAGTTGAGAGAAGCAATGGGTCCCAGGATTCAAACAACCTTTAACCACACCACTAACACTGTCCAGTGATAGCCTACTGATTTTTCGTGTGTTTTTTTATCGCTAATATTTTTCTGAGTAGCTTTTGCAAGCAGAACTTAACCATATTCACATGAAACTTTTGACTAAACAAGGATAAACCAACGTCAATGATGACGGAGTTGTAGAGAGGTTTCTTTCATTGACTGAAGATAATGGTGAAAACTGCAAATAAAGATAAAAAAACATGCTATTTTACCTCACATGCACATGAAGCAAAAGTAGAAATTAGTCAAACATGTTCTGACAATATCTTATAAAACATTGTCTAACATCTCTGTAATGATATAAAATACTCACAGCATTGTCTGTCTGATGCCTTTTAGTTTCACTATTTGTTATGCCCTTTGTTGCCAGTTGAACCAACTTCTGCCAAACTCTTCCTATTTCTCTGCCTCAGTTAACCCATTTTTGCCTGTTTAAACCATTTTTTCCCTCTTTTAAATCCAATTTCACCAAATTTTTCACTCATTTTTGCCGCTTTAACCAAATTTCTGCCACCTTTTTTAAGTACCCTCTTATCCCTTTTTTGTCCAATTTTCCCAATTTAACCAATTTTTGTCTTTTTTTTTAACCACTTTTATCCATTTTTTTGCCACTTCATACCCATTTCTGCTACTTTTAAATCACATTTTACCACATTTTGCACTGTGTTCCATTTTAACCCATTTTAGCAATTTTTAATCCCTATTAATTCTGTTTTTAAGAAAGTTGATTTTAAGATGGCGGTGTACTATGACACAAATGAACAAAAAAACCCAACATTTTTTGCTTTTTTATGAGTGAATATTACTCAGGTTGGAAATAAAATATGGCTATCAAAGCTTAACTTTACAATGGACCATGATTTTTCTGGGCCTCCAGTTTGGCTGGGCCCCAAAAGCTCTCCTCTTTATCCCCCTTATGGACGGCCTTGTCTGCACATCACTATTCTTGAATGTGCATGGCTGTTCAACCCTCTTCAGGTACAGTGGGGGGTCCCTGGTCTCTGGCACATTTATGTTGGGGGTTGTGAGCTGAACAGGCTGAGAACCCCTGATGTACAGGGATGTTCACCAGCAGACTAAAAGACAGCTCATACATACTGATCAAATAAATAAGCAGAGTATAACTCATGTTAAAGAACCAACTTCTACAAATCACTTTAGGAATAACCAAAGTAATGTGACTTTATATGTTGCCCTATTACCTCATTTTTGGTATTTAGATTAGTAGTAGATGTGCATATTATCTAGCATTGATTGCATCAGTAAAGGTGATTGGGGAGGCCCCAAAACAAACTTTGCTTAAGGCCCTGAGTGCATAATATGGCTGCAAGCACTAAAGGGCAGTCATTTTGGTGGCACATTTTGGAAGGTCAAGGTCAAAAACCACCAGAGCCTTTCTTCTTGTCCCTCCACTGTATCTTCACTGTCAGAAAAATGGATACCCTGTGGAGGCATATACTGCCTGGCAGTAGTTCTTGTTCCATCACTACCACCACCTCCCTATCCCCTGTCCAAAAGAGAAACTCTCCTGCTGTGAAACACAAGCTCAGACAGATTTCATGGGGCAACCTGTCCAAAATTTTCTCTAAATTTTCAGGAGTGCATCAGCGAAACTAGAAACTCTCTCTTTCTTATTCTAGCCAATGAAATCCTGCACACATGGCCACTCTCTGAGGTCATAGCTGACCCATGTGATGCTGATGGAGCTTTGTGCTCTAACGTCTCCATCCCCACCCCCTCCTTATCTTCACATTGTCCCAAAGGTGGTACCTCTTGGCCGATGTCACATCCAACCCCCCCCCCCCCCCCTTTCCTCCCCCTCCTTTAATTCCTCTCTCCTGGGGTCTGATCCACCCTGGTTTTGTGTCGCGGCTCTATAGCGGAGACATTACATGGTAAATCTCCATTGTTGGTCCTCAGGCCCTGCGTGTAATCTCTCTTGTCAAAGGGAATATTCAGCGATTAGCCCCCCTGCAAATTACAAGGGCTGATCAGTGTGTCTGTTCAGCCCTCATTAACTGCTAACTGGGCTTCATCACCACCACCCACACTACCCAGACCTCCAACCTCTAACCTCTGACACCTGGGGCTTTCTCACATCGGCTCCCTGAGCACACATTTCTCCCTGAATCAGACAAACTTTTTCTTTTTGTGTCTTCTTCTGAGGCATCTGAGAGAGACGGGATGATTAAAGAGCCAGCGTGGTTTAAAGGGAGATAAAAGATTAAAGATGGCCTCCTGCAGAAATAGGCGGGTTTGTCAGCGCCTGCTTCGACATCATACTCCGTATCCTCCCATCTTTAAACCGAAGAGCACAAGTTAGAGGTGTCATTGAGGCCTTGTTATCACAGGACCACCCATCTGTTACATATGTTAGACAAACAGAAGAGTTTAGCAGTAATATCTTACAGATGGGGGTCGTCTATGATGCTGGTCAACTGGTCATTTTTCCTCGACCCATTAACCACCTGGGATCGGCTTGTTTTGTCAGCTTTTCCCAAGTTTTGGGTTTCATTTGCCGTGCTTTGAAATCAAACACGCCCGCCCCACACACCCAGAAACAAAGCTTTCTCTGACAAATGCACATAAACATATATGTGTGAGTATTCATGCTGATGTATGCCTCAATAACCTCAAAAACACTCCCACTAACACATGCAAACATGCACATTATGCAATGTAATGTATGTAAGAACCTTTTGTATCTTGTGTAAACTACAAACATGGTAACACTCAAAGAGGTCAATATATGAGATCAGAACAAACATAATATCAACATCAATAATCAACAGAGCATCAAATCAGCTCAGGCTGATGACTGGTGGTCAGAAAACACCATCTGCACTTGTTGCTACTGCATTTTCCTTCAAATATGGACTCTAGCCGTAACTGTAAAAATTCAGGGCTGGAATAACTGGAACCAACTGCTTGAATGAATGCGTCTGTTTATCTTTTATTGATATGTTATAATACCCTCATCAGCTATGCAAGTAATAAAAAAATAAACTAACACAAAGAGGCAAAGACACTCATGACAGAAAGTCACCAGTTTGTGGATTGACTAAAATCCTCCACCTTCACCTCCACCAGTCGTGCATACTACATTTTACATGGCATTCATTTATGTGTGCTTGTGCACATTGCCTGTGCACAAGCAACACAATAGACATATGGTAGTGATGATGTTTTGGTTTTTACGTGTAGCTAACAGCAAGTATCTTTGGCATTGGAAGGCTGTAATCAACCAGAATGACTCAAAACAAGTCACGGTGTCTGTAAAGTTGCAGTCATGTTCTTGTCTGACTGTTGTTTTCACTGCAAACAAAGAAAACATGACAGAAATGTAAGGGAGGCTGCAGGAGACCGAGTAGGGGGAATCTTGCTCCAGCACAGTATGGAGAGACTGGACCTAGTGTTAGAGTGCCCTAAAAATCCCCTTTTCAGATTTAAATTCCTCCCTTTTCATGTACAGAGCAGTACACCTTGGCATCCAGAACAGAATCTTAGCTAATTATATTTTCAAGCAGCTTGCCCAGCCATATTTATGTGATTTTGCAGTACAGTGTGAAAATGGCACTAAATCTGAAGAAACAGGAAAGACATGTCACATGAACATCACAAGTTCACGGGGTTAACTTTATCTGTGATAGACTCTGATCATGTTTGAGACCCAGATGCTCCAAAGCCACATGTGAGGAACTCTTGGGCCTCTCACCGTGAATTAAAAAGCGTGCACAGACTGGCGTGATAAGTGTGCAGATATCCGAGGATGAAAGAGGAGCTCGTTGCCACTTCTCCTTTTTGAAATCTGCAACATCTTAGGATCCACCTTTCAGCCTGTCGTAGAGATCACTGCTGAGAGTTCAAGTATGATAAGACGTGAAGAATAGAAAGGAAACTGATACTCCTCAGAGTTTCATGGACTCCAGACTGCACAGGGAAATGAAGTGTTATATTCCAAAACGCTGAAAAGTAATTTCTGAAAGGAAAAAGGATGATTATTATCACATGTAGAGGAGAGAGACAGTTTACTTTGAACACACTGTCAACTAAACACTTCAGGGCAGTTCTCACAGTCATGTTTTAATGCCAGGAGCTGGAGCTGGGCTGTTTGTCCATCTGGCTGTCTGGCCCATAAAAGTGGACATCTTAATACCACTTTGAAGGGTGCAGGTAAATGTGGGCCTCATGTTCGTCACTTGGTTGTTACCATAGAATCTAGAGAAAGCTTTGAGAGATTTTCTTCATGTGTTGGACAAATACTAACTCTTGATCGAGGACGAACTGATTGAATTTTAGAAATCATACATCAAGGTCATTGGGCCTCATGCTCTTTGGGCCCTAGTACATCCTTTGCTTGTTCATGCATTATCTAAAGGCCACATTGAGAGACTTTCTTTAAACATTGCACAATAAGTCACTCTTAACCTAGCATGAACATATCACTTTTGAAGGTCCCTGGTTGCAGGCCTCATGTTCATCCCTTACGTGCTAACATCTCAAAAATGCTTTGATTGATTTTCTCATAATTTGTACAAACGCTGACTATGACTCAAGGATAAACATACTAGATTTAGTGAGTCCCATGTTGCAGGAAAGGTCACTTGGTCCTCATGGTTATACTTCTGTGGCTGCAATGTCCCAGGAAATTGTCAAGGGATTGACTTAACACTTTGCACAATTGTTCACTCAGACTCAAAGATGGACTGATGAGATTTTCAAGGTCTCACATCACAAGTGAAAGTCATTTGGGCCTCATGTTCATCTTTAACTCGTGACCACAAATTTTAACAATGCTTTGAGAGCATTGTTCAAGCATAAATCAGTGTTGACACTTATCCAAGGATGATCTTGCTGGATTTAGGAAGTCCCAGATCAAGGTCAGGGTCTTTGGGCCTCATGTTAGTCCTTTGTTGATGAATGTTTTAAAGGCTTTTCTTCAAACTTTAGTGAGTGCTACCAGGTTCTTCAAGTCCAATCAGGTGCTGGTGCTTCCTTGCAGTGTTAGAGTCATCATTTGCTTGTAGATGTGATACCTTATAAATGCTTCAAGGGACTTTCTCCAAAGTTTGCACAAATGTACACTTTAACAGAAGCATGAGCCGGTAAGATTTTGAGGGTACACAGTCAGGGTCAAACTTCAACCCCCCTTAAGGTAATTTGGGCCTCATGCTCATCCTTTACTTGTAAACATTATACCTCAAGAATTTTTTCATTAGATTCTCTTAAACTTTGCACTTATACTCCCCCTGTCTGAGGAACAACTGACTTGATTTCAGGGGCTTCAGGTCAAGGTAATTGGGCCTAATGTTCATCCCTGTCTTGTGGAAGTGAAATCTCAAGGACACTCCAGTGATTTTATTTAAACTCTGCACGAGTAAGCTCCGACTAACGGAGGGACTTCTTAGATTTTGACAGTTCCACCTCAAGGTTTTTGAGCCTCATGTTCACCCCTTGTTTATGATGGCAACATATCAAGAACACTTTGAGGATTTTTTCAGATTTGCACAGATTTCCACTAAAATTCAACGGCAAACTGGTTATATATATAAAGTTGTAGGTCAAAGGAAAGGGTCAATTAATTAATCAACTTATTGCTGTGATAACTCAAAAATGCTCCAGGCAGTTTTCTTCAACCATTGCTCAAATTTCCACTCTTAACTACATAGGAGGTAGTTAGATTTTGGAGGTTCAACAAAAAAGGTCAAGGATGATTGCATTACATTTTGGAAGTTCCAGATTCAGGTCAAGGTCTTTTGGGCCTAATGTTCATCCCTTGCCTTGGACAACAATATCTAGAAATGCTTTGAGTGATTAAATGTCCACTCTTAACCACAGATGAACCAGTTCGATTTTGGAGGTTCTAGATAAAATGTCAAGCTCATTGGGTCTCATGTTCATCCCTTGCTTGTAACATGATATCTCAAGAAAGGTTTAAGGGATTTTCCCCAAACTCTCCTCACATAACCACTGTTAATTAAAGATAAACGCATTACATTCTGGACGTCCCAGATCCAGTTCAAGATCATTTAGGTCTAATGTTCATACCTTGCCTAGGACCACAATATCTCAATATGCTTTGAGTGCTTTTCTTCAAACTTTTCTAAAATGTCCACTCTTAACTATGGATGAAGTAGTTAGATTTTGGAGGTTCTAGATAAAAGGTCAAGCTCATTGGGCCTCATGCTCATCCCACAATATCTCAAGAAAGGTTTAAAGGATTTTCCCCAAACTCTCCTCACATAACCACTGTGAATCAAAGATGAACACATTCAATTTTGGAAGTCCCAGATCCAGGTCAACATCATTTGGGCCTAATGTTCATCCCTTGTCTGGGACCACAATATCTCAATATGCTTTGAGTGATTTTCTTCAAACTTGGCCGAAATGTCCACTCTTAAACACAAATGAAAGGTTACTGCAGCTCATGTTCATCTCTTGTTCATAGATGTGATTTCTCAAGAATGTTTTGAGGGATTTGAGGGATCAAATGTCCACTCTGATTCAAAGATGAACTGAAGACATTTTTGTAAGTAGAAAGTGGTAGAAAACCACCCCAGTCCTTCTTGACCCACCACTGCACTTTCACCATCCAGTAACTGTATATGTCATGAGTAATCCCAGTCCAGCTTTGCCTAGAGCAACTTTTGCAGGAAAAGATGATCTTTTAAGGCAAAGTTGAAGAAATAATCACACATTTATGAAAAAATAAGTCAAAGAGTCTGTATTTTATTATTGTTTTCCAACTTTTATTGATGACTCGACGAATGTGGCGGCAAGACAACTAAATCCAAACCCCATTGTTTACATGCAACTCCAACAGCAACAATGCCAAAATCGGGTCTTTCATGGCTGAAGATATTTATTAGTCTGTCGTCATGTGTGAGGCCTTCTCCCTCAGCTGATTTATGATTTAATCCTTAAAGAAGCCCTTTCAGCATGCCCCCTTTCATTGTGGTTTTCTTTGTTGTGATGTTTTGCATTAAAGCTATAAGAAAGATGAAGCTGTAAGAGGAAATGGACGCGTGTAAATTACTATTTACTAACAGGATAAGATGAATAAAACGGCTTGATTTATTTCAAACTTGTCCAACTTGTGATTGGATTGGATCCTGTCAAAGAAATATGTGCATTTGGGCTGTCCTTGTGGACATATTTAAGATATTAGGCAATAACAACATCCTTTGATGAGAGCCTAATTGTATTCATCAGTAAAAGAAATTGGTTTAATTATAGAGATCATGTCTAGTTTTCTTGTCTGACTAGATTAACAACACAAACATGTCTTGGTTTGAGACCCATCTTAACATTCAGTGAAATATAATACTTAGCATGGATTTGATTGATTTATCTCCTGATGTTTTTAAGGCTGTGTGGTTACTGCTGCTTTTTACATTTAACATTCATGCCCACATGACAGGCAGGATAACTGTTGTTCAGATTTAACACATTGTGATGCTTGTGCTGTCTCTATGGGGGACATGTAACTTTGCTTTGTGGCTTTACATGTGTGTTTTATTTCAGTTTGATGGCTGGATTGTGGAGGGCGCTGCATGGATTTTTGGACAACTGCAACCACAGGGTCCATCCTTGCAGCTCCCTGTACGGGGCTGCATTGGAAGCAGGAATGCAAGTCTCACAGAAGCAGGTGGACAAAAATATTGCTGCTGGTTTCGGATGGTCCTGGAAAACTGTAGTGCTCACTATGATGGAATAAAATAAATGATGTGGAAAACAGTGTCTATAATGTGTATTTTACTACACAAAGACATGACAAGGCAAGTCTGATATGTGGATAAAATTCTCATTATAACAGAGAATAAATGGCTAAGATGGAGCAAAAATGAAGCTGCTGCTGCTGCTAGCAACACTTCACCTCCTCCACCCCAGCTTCCTCCTTTATAGCATAAAAATGTTGCATCCCAAATTCAGATTCAAGCATTAACTGCTTTTGAACTTATTTGATTGTGTTCAATACCATTGTCTTAACTGTATCTGTCTATAAGGAAAGTCCCTGGAAAGCCAAAGCATGCTGCTTTGCCCAGGGAGTATCTTTTGAGCAGAGTCTTCTCCACCAAGTCAAACTGTGTGTCCATTTTGCAACAAATGGCTAAATGTAAGTTGAATGTTTCTAGCTGAACTGAATTATTTTGAAATGTTGTAAAAGCCCAGACTCTTGTCAGTTATTTTTGAACTGAAAAGAGCTCTAGTCAACTAATCAATTCAAAAAGCCTGCAAAGGTTTCCTGAGTCTTTATTCGTTTACTGCAGTTCAAATGCAGACTTTGACTTGTGCATGGGCCAGTGGATTTGCTGGGACAGACAGAGTGGTGCTCCCTGTATCTGAGCATGTGGACGAAAGTCAGACTCTTTTGGTCCTTGGCCCTCCTGGTCTTGCTTTAGTCTTGTAAGGGGCCTGGATGTTGACCGATGGCCAGACTCCTTTGTAATGACTCTGCTTCAGCACATATTTGGGTATCGCTGGCAAGATCATGTGACTACTGCTGACGTGCTCAGGAGAGTGGGGATGGGAAAGGTCACCTGGAGCCCCTTCCTGATACAGCTCATCGCATACTGGGTGCCCATGATCCAGCAGTCTGGTCCAGACAGTGGTGGCGGTCACGTGTGTCCTGGAGGTGTCAGCTGGGAGGATATCTGGAGGGATGGGGCATGGGTCTAGGGCAGGCCTGGACGATGACCATCAGGAGGCCAGAGAAGTTTGGGCAAAGCGGTGAGCTGGTATATGCTCCCATGCCTGACCTAGTTCAGTACACACAACCACGATAATGTGGAAGACTGCTCCCAGGAAGCGGCTGACTCTGAACCAGGTCTGGCCAAACTCTCTGGATTCACCTAGCAATCACACCTGCTTAGCACCTTTTGCACCGAATAAGGCTGGAATCATCAGAGTGACAGGCATGTCGAAAGGTAATGGGCTGAAAAAGGGCGGTCCTTGCAGACTGGCACAGGCTGTGCCAGCTTTGGATCTGGACCAAGTGTCGTTGCTATCAGGCAAATTTAAACTAGATTTGGGCCCAACATTAACCTGTTTTCCATTAATCTGAATCTGATATGACTCATCATGCAAGTCCTCACGAGATCAGGCGCATTGTGCATAAAGACTTGGGCTGACCCATATCCCTAATTTGGACCAAAAACTGGAGTATATCCAACTCCATTCTGGTCCAGTCACATTTTACTACCAGGGGCTGACTTGAGTCTTGTCAAGAAGACAATCACTGACAACCCAGATAAGGAGGGTAAGACACAGAGGGTCACTGCTGAAGCTGTAACAAAGATTATGTAAAGACTGGAAGGGAAAAATGTGGTAAGATAAGGTGATGGATGTGTGATACAGTCCATTTCGGTGTTTTAGCTTAGGGCCCACCACAGTTTCTTTAATGACAAATCGGGACCCAAGAATGAGCCAAGCCTTCAGAGGATTGTCAAACAAAGTAGATTCAAGGACTTAGGGGAACTTCCTAAGGAGTGGACTGAGGTTGGAGTCAGTTGATCAAGAGCGACCACACAGACAGGTCCAGGAAATGGGTTGCAAGTGTCAGGTTCCTAGTATCGGGTCACTCCTGACCACTGACAATGTCTCACCTGGACTAAGAAGAAAAAGAACGTCCTGTTGTCAGTCTCCACATGGAGACGAGTTTCAGAGTATCCACAAGTTTTATATCGTACCAGCGTTTCATCCGCATTGAACAGTCGCATTGGGAGCCCAAAAACACCTTTTTGAAAGCAGGTCCCAGAGTGAACAAATATGTATATGCCACCCATGCATCTCCCAAAATTATGTTGAATCCCTAACATTGCTTCATTCAACATCACTCAGCTATTAAAGACAAGCGGCTAAGTCTTCCTAAGTATCATCATCCTTGGAAACTTCACAACATTGATCATCAACAGTGTCGTCTTCTGGCTCGGAGAGATCTTCCTCTACATTACTGTCATGCTGCAGAATGAATGATATCACTCCTTGCACAATCAATCTCCTGGAGCTCAATGTTGGGATCGTTGAACAGAAACATGTTGTGCATAAAACGGTTGCAAAACGGCTTCTGGAGCAGAAGAATTTATAGCTAACCTTCCGCTTTACAGACAAACACCTATAAATTACTGTTGCATCTGGATTTTCACGACCTTTTGGGGGTCGTAGATGATTATCGAGTTGTCACACAATGAATTTTACTCATATTTTCCCATGTGAGGATGCCAATCTTGGTTTTTAGGCACCTGTTTCTGAATTTAACTATTTCTGGTATTAGACACGCTATCAAGTAGAGACACACTGATTCCAATTTAGTTGGCTGATTCAAAAGGATTTTTTGTGAGTTTGAGATGTTCAATTTAATGGCCATAATGAAATACTGGTTGTAAATTAACCCTGTCATTTTAAGCTGCACCAGGTCACATGACCATCTCTCATTTGAGCTCAAGCTAATCTCTACCTGAACATTTTGTGTGTGGGCCTTAATTTCCAGTACTCTTTTTACTTCATTTCATAAGTAATGGTGGCAGTCTTTTTATATCTTTTAAGTTAAAAAATATGTTTTCAGTAATGCATTTAAATAAAAATGCATGCACTCATGCTGCTAATTAAAAGGCAAGAGCACAACAGCCTCCATAATTCTCAAATAGAAGAAGTTTGGCACAACCAGGACTCTTCAGTCGCACAGACATGACATTCTGCCATGACTGTCATATGTTTTGGCTTGAAATTGCACAGTGTATACCCAGCTTTAGGGGCACCTCTGTGGCCCAGCTAGAGCCCTGACTCCAATATCTCTGGAGACCTGAGGATGGCTGTCAACCAAAAGTCCCTATCAAACCTGACTGAGCTTGAGAGGATTTGCAAAGATGAATGGCAGAATATTCCCCTAACCCAGACGGGCAAAGCTTGGTGCATCATACTGCAAAAGACTCTTGGCTTTAATTAAAGGGCTTCAACATCCCTGAAGGGACCTTAAACTAGCTGTACACCTTGAGAGAAAAATGGCAGAAAATCCCTCAGTTCAGGTGTGCAAAGCTTGTGTCATATTCCAAAAGATTTG
The DNA here is from genome assembly GCF_018320785.1 of Cheilinus undulatus. Lineage (NCBI taxonomy): Eukaryota > Metazoa > Chordata > Actinopteri > Labriformes > Labridae > Cheilinus > Cheilinus undulatus. The sequence goes on along the minus strand of NC_054881.1, from coordinate 6,417,070 downwards.
AGGCTGTAAATGCAGCCAAAGGTGCTTCAACTAACTCCTGAGTAAAGGGTCTGAATACTTAAAAATGAATTGAAATGATTGTAGCATCATAACAAAACTAAAAAAACGTGATTACTTTCTAACTACACTTTATGTGAGAGCACCAACCGGTCACCAGTCATGCTTGAGCCGGCCTCAAACTGGCTTATTACCACCTGGTCTACTGGTCCAGCTTTACTTGGAAGCTCACTGAGAAGCACTTTCATAGAAATCCTTGATCTTAACATGACTTTAGCCGGTGTTAAATCATCACTGCCATTTTACTACGGTCCAACATGATCATAAAAATGTCTTTTCAAAAAATATATTGAATAAAATCTGAGGTAATCCATGTTTAAGCAGAAAAATGTGGGGATTTACGTAACTGACCTGCAGATTTAGTCAGGCATTGTGTAATTTTTAAGACAAAATGTCACCTCACTGCCATCATAAGCCCCATTTCCTTTTGCCAAAAAAGTGATATTAATGTTCACATGTGTGGCTGCGTTAAAAGATGACTGCAACATGTTGGCTTCTGCGCTCATGGGAACCTAACGGACCACACGTGAAGCTCCAGCCCGAATGTGTGCCCCGCTCCATATCGATGATTTCCATAAAAAGTTACTATGAAGCTAATTGTGCTCCTGTACTTCAGATCAGATTGCCAGCGTATGAAAGTCAATAAAATGTGGTATTTGTGGGCTCCAGGATAAATCCACTTTGACATAAATGATCTAACAGCCCCCCTCGCTTATTAACTCGACTGTATGGCTGTACGATTTGTGTGAACATTGCAAAACCTCCTGGCTGAGAAATGATCGATTTTACCCCCGTAGGAAGGGCGTGTGAGAGTCTCTTTAAGCCAAATGTGCGCTGAGTAATGGTTACGGTGCTGCACAAGTAGTTAATGCTCACTCAACCGAGCGGGATAAAAGTAGATAAAAGTGTCGATTATTGGAGGTATTATCTGAAAGGCAGCATGCAGGGGAAAGTGGATAAAAGATATAACCACTGAGAACCATTATCAATTACAATTGGAGGATTTTACTACATCCTTTGGTGCAGAGAAGTTGGTGTATGTGAATCCAGCTGTGCAGCGAGCCGCTCTGATGGAGATATTGGACGGTAAACATTTCCAGCCTCGTCCCAGAGTTTTGAAATCGTTGCAGTAAAATGGCATGGAGAGAACGAGCACCGTGCTCGCCCCAGCTGAGAGCCACTGCTATCAGATGTAGGGCGCAAACCACAGAGTGTGGGACCGTGTGGGGCAGACCACCCATGAGTGTGCCTCCCACCCCAGTTTTCCCTTCGCTGCAGCTGGAAGAGGCACAATACTGGAGCATGGGAACTGAGCAACATGCAGCCATGGAGCAGTGGAGCTGCTCCTTACACTCTGGGTATTTTTGGTTTCCTAAATGAGCGGCATTTAGCTCACTTTCTGTGCACAAACAGGTCTTTTATATGGAAGCCTGGTCCTGCAACTGAGGAAAAAAACAGACTTAAGAAAACATAAAAGATTTTAAAGCTTAAGTCAAAAATGTTAGATAGTTTGTTATAATAAGGACATAAGATGTCAGGATAATGACATTAAAACTCATAACCCTGAGATCAAAAGTCATCATTATGACATAGTAAGTCGCTATTATCAAACAAAGCATCATAATAATGAGATTACAGGTCATAGTAATGATAAAAAGTGCCAATAATGAGTGTAGTAGTCATAAGTAAGAGACAAAAGTTAAAATCGTGAATTAGAGAGCCCCTATTGTGGGATTAAAATATCATAATTATAAATTAAAAGTCCAAACTACACGTAGAAAGTAAAAAAAGAATAAATAAGGATAAAGTAAGCAAAAATGCGAATTGAAAAGTCAGAGTGAACTGATAAAAAACAAAGACAGAGAGACGAAAAAAGCAAAAACTATGAGATGAAAAAAAATCACATTTATGAGAAAAAGGTAAAAATTATGAGACAAAAATGCAAGAATACGATCTTGCAAGTCAAAGGCACGAGATTAGAAGTCAGATTTGTTAGTTAAAACATAATTGTGAGATTTGAATTCAAAAGTATGGGATTAAATATCTATGAGATTTTTATGAGATAAAAAGTAAAATTATGAGACTGAAAGCCAAATCCATTGGATTGAAAGTCAAAAGTAAGAGATTTAAGGTCAAATTTATGAGATAAAAAACAATACAAGCCCAAAAATCACAAGCATGAGACTTAAAGTCAATAATAAGAACTAAAAAGTAAAATTATGAGATTGAATATCAAAAGTAAAAGATTAAAAATCCAGATTATGACATAAACAGGAGAACTATCAGAGTGAAAGTCAAAAGGATGAGATTACAAATTAAGATTGTGAGATTGAAAATCAAATGTATGAGATTAAAAGTCAATTATAGGAAAGAAAAATTAAAATTATGACACTGAATGTCAAAAGTACAAGTTTAAAAATCAAGATTGCGGGATTAACAGTGGAATAGTCAGATTGAAATCAAAAGTATTAGATTAAGTATTAAGATTGTGAGATTAAAAGTAAAAATCTGAGATTGCAAGTCAAAACTATGACGTTAAAAATCAGGAGTATGACACTGAAACTCAAAGCATGAGATTAAAAGTCAACTATATGAAATAAAAAGTAGAATTATGAGATCAAATATCAAAATAACAAGATTAAAAAAATAAGATAAAGACATTGAAAGTAAAATTATAAGATTAATGGTCACATTCATGATCATAAAAATGTCTTTTTTAAAAATAGAAAAGAGGTGACAACAAGATTAAGTCAAAATGTTGAGATAAAAATTAAAATCAAGTGATTGGAAGTCAAAAGTATGAGATTAAAAAAGTTAAACTATGAGTCTGAAAGTTCTATTTAAAAGACCTGAAGTTAAACTATGAAATTAAGAGTCAATTATGACAGCAAAAGCTGAAGTACACAAATAAAAGGTTTAATTCCAAGATTGTAGATAATACCAATGAAATTAAAAACAAAATGAGGTAAACAGTTAAATTATGTTGATGAAGAGTAAAAATTGTGAAATATCTGCTCTATTATTTTTTAAATTATTAAACTGTGAGGCATGATAATGGGAAAAAACCATAATCTTAGAATTAAAAATTGAAATAATGTCATGAGTCAAAATGATGAGACATGATACAAAATAGAAATTATGAGATATTAATAAAATATACAGAAAAAGTGACAAAAAGTTATAAAATTATGTTTAAAATCCAGATTATGATATTAAATGTTTGAGTTAAGCATCTCAACTTCAAGTCTTTTATATCAATTATGACTTTTTTATAATCTGATTTTAAGGTTTGTATCTGATTATTTAAACATATTTACTTCATGCAGGTTTTTCTTTGTCTTAGTAGCAGAATGTTTCCTTCACTGTCGTACTCTCAGAAGGCTTTATTGGGCCTGTGTTTGTTTATAAAGTGTTGTCTTGGAGTCTGCTGTTTGAAATCATGAAGGACCTTTATCTCACTAAAGGAAATGAAGATCCAAACCAACCAACAATCATAGCAGGTATCTAAATAATCTTCTAGATGCTCTCCTGTAATCTATCCCCATTAGAAACCCATTCATCTCCATGTGCACCATAAACACCATCACCCTCCGCCCCGTCAACAGTGTCTCAAACTTTGGTTTAAACTGGTCAAAACTCCAGAGCTGGAGCATTCATCAGCGATGTTTAGGTGAAGTAGCCTCCTGGGTTAATAAACTAAACAAAGGTAAACCATTGCATAATGGCCGCAATGAAAGCCAGGCTAAGTAAATGAAGCAGAGTTTACAAGATACAAGAGGCTGGGGCTGCATGCGTGAAAGTGTAATGTAAAACAGGTGAAGAGTGTGTTTTTACTCTAATAAAGGCTCCCAGGGACAATCCTGGAAGAGAAAAGATCATTGAAAATCACGTTTCTAACCCAGAAGAAAGGACGATTAATGCACAAGTGTTTTATGTTGTTGGGTTTAGTTACAGCCTGCAGATCAGATCTACCACTGCTCAGTTAGAGCTTTATTAAGAAATGTAAAAGGACTGAATAATCACATTTCTTCTGTCTGACCTTTAAGGTTAGGAATTCTATTACTATTACCTAACATTAATCTGATAACAGTAGGTTGCTGTCCTTCCACATTCAAGGGCTGCTTTTCTCAAACAATTTATGGCATCGAAGTTTGACATAGAGGCTAGGGAGTAAATGAATATTAGCTACCTAAATTAGCCACATGCTAGCTAATGTGTTAGTCATTAGGTATTTAGCCTAATGTTAAGTTTTTCACTCCTCTGATAATTTTCAAACATTTTTCCTCAACAAATTTGATTGTATTTCCTTCAATAAAGCCCTGCTTACACAGTGGAAAACTAGGCATTCAGCATGGCAGATGTGAGAGCTTGACAGGCATAGCAACAGTAACCAAGGGGGGTGGAGCTTAGTGAAGGGTCAACAGTGTATGCTGTCCAGTACCGTAGGTGGCGACTTTGTACACTCATGTGCATACGTTTTAGGCATGCAGGGTGCTAAGGATTCGTTACTACCAACTCGGATAGTACCCTAGGCAAACAGTTCCAAACCTGGGGTCCGGGGACCACTGAAGATCTCGGGGGGGAGGTGTGACCCTGTCTCTCTCTCTATATATACATATAAGTCTTCAATTTTGACTCAGAAACTAAAAAATGTCTGGATTTTAAAGCCCTAAATTAAAGTAACAAAACAGAAAACAATGGTTGGATTTTTTACTTTTGACTTTATGCCTCAAAAATTCCAAGTTTTGGTAACATACATTTGCAACTCCTAAAGTCTTTTTTTCCAGTAAATCAATGGTTTTAAAGTCCTAGCTAACAGTTTTCTGATTTTGGGGCTGAAATGTGTCAAGCTATTATTGGATCTGAGGTTGAAATGATTTACTCCTGACACTTTTAAACTCTATTCACCACTTTTCCACTCATTTTTACCACTTGTAACCAATTATCACCTTTTTTTTGGCCAGTTTTAATCAATTTAACTACTTTTCTGCCACTTTTAACCAATGATTGCCACTAATTGCCCCTTTAAATCTACTTTTGCAAAATTCTTGCCATCTTAAACCCATTTAAGCCACCTTTAATCTACTGCCACATTAAACCCATTTTTTTTTGCAACTTTCTGGCAACTTTCAGTCAATTTTTTGCCACTTTCTTGCCACACTTAACATATTTAGGCCACTTTTTTTTGCCACATTTACAACATTATTGCCAATTTTAACCCAATTTTGCAACCATGTTGCATCTTTAAATCCACTTTTAACCACTTTCTTGCAAACTTAAAACCATTAAGGCCATTTGTTCCAATGTATTTTGCCCAGGTAAACCCATTATTGTCATTCATTGCCACTTTAAACCAATTTCTTGCCACTTGTTGCCACTTTCAACTCATGTCACCACTTTCTTGCATTTTTTTAAAACCAATTTTAGCCACTTTCTTGCCATCTTTAACCCACTTAAGCTACTTTTTTGGCCACTTTTTTGCCTATTAAACCCTTTTTCTGACATCTTTTGCCACTTTTAACTCAGTTCTTGCCTCTTATCACCCATTTTCACCAATATTAATTCATTTAAGGCAGTTTTTTGCCACTTTCAGATGGGTTTTGCTACTTTTAATACATTTTGTCACTTTCAACCCATTTCCACCTCTACTAATCTATTTGAGGCATTTTGCCACTTTTTGCTGCTTTTTTGCTACTTTAAACCCATTTCTGACATTTTTTTGCCATGTACTAACAACTTTTACAAATTTTTGCCACTTTAAATCAAGTTTTGCCTCGTTATTTAACCACTTTAACCCAATTTTTACCACTTGTAGGCCATCTACATTGGTATCATTACCTTAAAAATGGGGATTCTGTTTGAAGAAAAGGTGTTTACATCTTGAAAAAGGCTGTGTTTGCATTAGTTAATAAAATGAATTTCAGCTGCTCTGATAAGAGCACCTCTTTAAGGGGACGCAGGGAGCCCAAGTCTGGTACAGTTGTGTTCACACTGATCGCATAAATGGGACTTTGGGGTCAGGTGTACTCAGATCCAGGCCAAGATCCCTGAAGTAAAAGCACCTTAAATGGGGCTATTTAGTCAGCATGTCGATGGTAGAATAGATCACTGTAGATGCTATCAGTCCAGTAACATTTGATCTAACATCACAGCTTTGGTGTGAGTCTTGGCTCCGTTTCTATGGATTACATTAAGTTAGGCCCCTAAAATGTCAGCTAAGTCTTGGCCCGGTGTTTAGAGCTTGATGTTAAACTGTGCAAACAAAAGCTCTGGCAGCCTCTTTGAACAAAAAGCCTGCAGATTATGGTTTTCACCTTGCTTGATTTATATCTTATCTGAGAGATTATCCACGGAGTCTTCAGAGAGTTTGTCTTCACTTTAGGTGAGTTATTGCACTCTGTGTTTTTTTAACTCTTTTTTATTTTTGGTCGGGGGAACAAACAGCGCACGTGGAGCAACTCCAGAGAAAATATGAACCCCAAGAACAACAAAAGGGTTCTTTTTAACTTCTTCAAACCACATCTCCCAATAAAAGCTGAACAAACATACCCTGCCACTTGCGAGCGGCTGCTGTCCAGCGAGTTTCACAGAAAAAGGGCTTGCTTTCAGAAAGGAGGAGGGAGAAGGGGGCTTATGGGACTAATGAAAACTTCACCTTAACTGAAATAATAAAAAGCACACCACCCAGACAGAGCAGATTTGTTCCTCTTCGTCATGTTTTCTCTGGGACGCGGCTCAGTTTCTTTATGCTTTGAGTCAATTTTCATTTCAGCTTGTGCTTTGCAGCCTGTTGATTCTTTTAGGGGGATAATATGATGTAGATTTAAAAGATGTCTAATGCACGACGATCTGCAGGAAACCGCATTGTTGTTGCATTTCTTAAACAAGACATTGAAGACCGAGGACCAAAGCCGAGGACAGGGATCCCCGGAGCTCTTTCTGAGGGAGACAAAGCGGGTTTAACGTTGGTATGAGAAAGGGTGGGCCTGTGAATGGTTACTGTTCAATTTGTATTTGGTTCCCCGCTGGTCGCAGAGCTGAGATCAGAGCCGAAAGTGAAAACACATGGCGAGGGTCAGCAGGATCAGAGGACCACCACGCACAAGGCAGAGAGGAGGAAAAAGCCAATGGGAACTTGTGTGAAGAAATGGATTGAATAAACAGAGTCTGCAATCGCCTGCACCCTATTATCCTATAATTTACACTGCATGGGAGCTTGGAAACGCGGGCTGTTAAAGGCGACCCGTTGGTTTACACTGAAAAAAAAAAAACGGCATTCCTCGCCTCACGCCAATCAAAAGCCCGGGCATTATGGTCCGAGACAAGTTTTGAATTCTTTCAGGCCTAATGTGTTTATTTTACATATCCCAAGGAAATTATTACATCAACGACAAGCTATGTGTTCAGAAACAGGCCGCCTTTTTGAAGTTTCCAGCAGCTAAACATACGTTTAATTGCATAATAACTCTGAAAATTGTATTTGTACAATCAATAGTGAGGATTATATGCGGAAGTATGAGATTGGGCTAACAAAAAAATGGGCTCTACTATGTCAAAACCAACTTCAGAGAGAGGAAAGGCCAAGAAAACAACTAGAGAAGAAGAACTGGAGCGTGGGTTTGGCCCCTTTTTCCACCTCGCTTTAATTATTGCTCAGTCACCTCTAATTTAGCCTGAAGCAAGAGCTTAACAGAAGTGAAAACATTTCTTAAACCTCTTGAAAGATGTCCTGTATGTTCCCAGAAAGACAATTATTTCAGTAAATCAAGGATTTTTTTTCTGCTATATGGGTTATTGAGGGTGTAAACCAAAAACTACGATGGAGCAGGTGTTAACACAATGAAAGCAATCCATAAGAAAGGTGACGTCAAAATTAGTTATGAATCAAAACATTAAGGGCCCTATTATGATGGTGTCAGGCCCACATGGCACACTGTGATTTGGGTTATGGTAGTCAACATTTTGCCGTCTTGGGGGCGCACAATCTTGGCGCAAACTGCAAAGAGGATGAATTATATGATGGGTTTTTTTGGAACTCAAAATGCAAAATGCATATCAGGCTCTACATGGTTTTAGCCATTTCTGCATCCTTGAGAACAAGCTGGATTTGCACCTGACCCTTCCTTGTTTGAAGACAGATATACCCATAAATGCAAACAGGGGGGCAAGTTCACCGGCTTTTTGAACCTGGTAGGTGCACAGTGTATAAATGACACCTGCAATGGATGGAAAATAGGAGCTCCACCTGCATGCCAAAATGCTTTGTGCTCAGCGTATAGAGCCCTAAATTCCAGAAAGGGTGCAGAAGCTCATCTGTTAACCAAAAGCCACCACAGGAGTGAGTGTTGTTGCAAAGATGCCAAAGACGCAAAGACGCCATTGTTGTTTTGGCCCACGCAGGCGTAATAATTTTAAGAAAGATGCGGTTGGCCACACGGAGACGAAAGGGTAGTCATTTACAGATTTGTGCACTCTGGGACCTGGTTTCAAAAAGTATCGTTTACAGTCACCCAAAATGCTGTTTCCATGTGGATATGACAAAAAAACTTTGGAGTATAATCCTGAACTCGTCTCCGTGTGGACGGGGCCCTAGTCTGGGATTCTGATGAGTCAGGATTTTACGAGAGTATTCCCTGCACTGGATTTTAATTGCAAGCGGTGTTTCAGCACTCTTTATGAATCATATGATTGATTGCTCTAAAAAGCACATATTTTACTTTGCATTTTATGTTGTATTTAAATTTTCAAATTGTGAAATATTAAGCTATTTCCTGTTTTGTTTTTTATTTTACTTTTTTTGTTTTCCTCTTTTTTTGCCTTATATTTAACATATCACAGGCTGCACCAACTATCACTGGTAGTTCTTAATAACACTAGAAGTATTGACTGGTTAATTGAAAAGCATATTTCAAACATGTTTTTTAAAGTATAAGCTGCATCTAGAACATCAAGAATTATAAATCTAGGACCTTTTCTTTTTTATCAATTAAAACTGAGGTACGAACTGAAATGTGAGCTCTGTGAACTGTTACACCCCATAATCGACATCATTTTTAGAAATTAAAACTGTGACTTGCCATCAGATGCTTGAGGGTCCATGCCCATTAAAGCTGCATTTTGTTGAGTTTTTGCACTTAAATATATTTATTTTTTAAAAACGAGGTTCCTATTGCAAGAAATCCCACAATGCTAAGTTGCTCACAGTATTAACCAGAAAGGCCACTTTTAACAGCTTTTCTCCCCTATTATGGGAAATTCGTCTCGGAAACCAAGACATTGGTTTACTGTTCAGAAAAGAAATTGTATGGAGTGCCGTTTTTAACGTACAGAGCTCTCAATTTACAATTGTAAGAATGGGGAGAGATTTAGCAGCACTGGTCCTTCATGTACTGTGTCATTGTTTTGGTTAAGGCTGCAGAATTTACAGTAGATGTGTGCGTTTAACGGTGTCTTTTGCACTGGCAAAGCACAAAACTTGCTCCATTCCCAGCATTCCCTTATTTCTTCCCTTATTTCTTGACAGGCATTATTAGTCTGTTTCGTCTCGGAGCTGGAGCTGTTTATGACCAATACAAGCATTCAAAAGGCAAAAATAAAACAATTCATAAATCTTAAGCTGATTTGTGCCCTGATAGTAGAATAAAAAAGGTTTAAAAAAGTTCACGGTGAAACGTCAGCAGAGAAGAATTAAAAACGCTCCCGTCAAAAGCCTGGACGAGCAGCGGAGTTGTACAACGCTCATGCATGGTCCATTTCCACTACGCAGTCTAGTTTGGTTAGTTTTGCCAGAGTTTAGCACAGTAAACTCTGATCTTACCCATGTTTCCTCACCTGTATGTTCAGGAAAATCTGTCTCTTTTAGGAGGTCCAGATCAGTTGGCTCAGCTCAGTAGAGCTGGTTGTTTGGCTCCCAAATGACTCTTCATTTGGTAAAAGTTCGGCTTTTTAAATGTGGATTAAATAACAACAAAGTAAGGGAGGAAGGGAAATGAGAACTAGCCACAGTGGCTCACATTAAAGAGCCATTTCATACAACAGACTCATTACTCGGTCTCTCACCCTATAAAGTTTACTCTTTATAATACTTAACCATTTCAATTAAAAGCACCTTTGTGACAAAATAAGTAATTTTTCATATGCTAAAGGGGCTCAGCTAGCTTCTTAGCTCAGTACAAGACTCTTCAAGACTCCCTTCATCTGACTAGACGACTCTAGGAGGTCTGCAGGACTGAGTAATTTGTGAAGTAGATCACCTCCATGCCAGGTGGATCGAATAAACTGTGTGTTACTTTTTTGTAAAGTGAAGGGATCAATCAATGTATGTAGAACTTTTCTGATGATAATTGCAGCATAATTCATAAAGGCCATCCCCCATTTCCTGACCCCCAATGGACATTCAGGATCACATGATTGCAAACGACCCATACTGGACAAAGTTAACCTCTGACCTTGGCTACGAGTACATTCTATCAAATTTCTGTCCTTCCTTTTTTACAAAGAGCACTTCCTTCTTGGGACATCAGTCTAGCATGTAAGTAGAAATGCGGCATTAAAAATGGTGTAATGGAACAATTATGGGATTTAACATCAGTGTTCCCCTGTGGTTTGATTACAAGAAGAGCAAGAGAGCATCACATTACCATCATTTTAAGACTTTCCTGCAAGGCCAGCATTATTAAAGAATACTTTTAACTAAACACTTGAAATCCAAATAAGAGAAGTTTACTTATATTTGAAGAACATCCAGTTTATAACTGAGGAAGACCCCAGCATTTGTTTTTCCAGATCTCCACCCACGCCCCCCGTGCCTGTGACTTGAGGCTAATTGAAGTCAGTGTTGTCCCATTGGAGAATGGAACAGATTATTTGGCCTCTCATCTGTTTGGTTTGATGGGCATTGGCGGAGGTTATCCAGCCTTTGAATCTCTCTGCTTATTTATCCAACAGCTGGGCAAATACCCGCAGCCCTCCTGCATTAGGACTCATTTTTAAACATTTAGAAAAGACAGGGCCCAGTGTTTATGCCTCCATCTTCCCTCACATCTGCACTTAATATCATTTTGCAGACTTTACACAGAACAAGGCCCCGATCCTTTGTTATGACAGGAAGATATTTTGAACTTTTTGAGGATTAATACTGTTTGCTTTTCTGCTCACTCCCCGCAAAACAGCTCCAGGGATCCAATAGGGTGAAGCTGAAGTGCATAACTGAATTTGGCAGGCCTATAGTGGATGGGATATTGTTTTCAATTCATCTGCCACTTACATTACTCAGCTGGGATCCATTGTCTCTTTTATCAATCACTTTCCCCTCGTTTTCCCACTTATAGCTCAGTGGAAAAATGCATTTTCCACCGGTAATGCTAATGAAATCTGCTAAGGCTTTCGTTTATAATCTGATGAATGTGTTGTTATGTTATTACATATTTTTACAAAGTTTTCAAGAGGTCATTATAAGAATCTTGGATGTTTATCTTTATGCAGAAGCAACAACTGAGCTCGCTTTCTGGGCTCAATGAAACTGGAATTTATTCAGTGATGTCAAACTTGATGTTTAAGTTAGTGGCTACTTTTGGCCATAAAACACTTTGAAAACATAAACAGTAAATGAATGAACCAGTGGTGATTGAGCAGAGCTGGAGAAAGAGCTGCCTGCTGCCTCAAACCTGCAGTATGAACTGACTTAGTACTGGTAAATTTATCACCTTATCTCCAGAGGAGAAAGATCACACATTTTTTGTTTAGTTATGCTCTAATGGACAAGTTGCACCAAACAAATGGCCTTAATGGCATGATGCATAACAACATTCACCTGATTGCAAAGCTGTCATGCCACGTCACACACTCATGCACCCACGCTCTTGAGGGTAGGAAAGGTTTCCAACTGTTGCACACTTCTCATCTTGAATTGTAGATGGATTGGCCAGATTCCATGTCTGTCAACGGGCAGGTCCATCTTTCAGGGCTCCAATCTGGAATGGTGCTGCCTGGTCTGAAAATGGGACTAACCAATCAGCGCCATTTCAGAAAAACCAGGCAGTAGCTAGGGGCGGGGTTTAGTTGAACTGGAAGCCGATAGCAATAGCTGCTGCTGGTGTAGTGATAAGTCCAGATGTAGCTATAGTATAGCAGTAGTTTCATCAGAATGGGGCCACATTTCTGTATTAACTCAAGAGCAAGATCTTCTCTTGACAGAGAAGATGTTTTATCACTTCCCTAGACCAGCCTCAGCATGAGTTTTATCCACCAACAAGCTCTGCTGTCCATAAAGTATGGCAGTGTTTGCCTGTAAAACTCAGGTTACTTATCAGTGCAGCACATGCCTACTACCCCATTTGTCTTGTCACTCTGATTGGCTGTAATGAATGTGACAGACAGATCTTTTGTCCAATCACTTTTTGAGGATTTTTTGCCCTTCCGAAATGCTTTGGACGCGAGCCGTCCCACAGCAATGGGAACTATATCCCACATGATTGATGAAACAGTCTATCTGGTGTGTCAGGTTGGTGACAAAGAAGTTGACAGTCTCTGTTGCTACCTGTATGTTTTAACCTGTTTTTTTTTTTTTTTCCTTTTTTTGGGTGTTTTCACAACTTAGCTATTTGGTTTGATTTGAATAACCTTGAGTCTGTCCCCTGAGTAGGTTCAGTTCATTTGCACTGGTGTGAAAGCTATCTTCTGAACCCTGGTAGACAGACAAACAATTGGACTGAGACTGCTTAAGTAGGTGAGTCTTGGTTCGCTTTTATTTGGACTCTAGTGTGATTGGTTTGGTGTGAGAACATAAACTGAACTTGACCTAACTACAGGACACTTTGCACTTTTTAGATTAAAGCAACCACCACAGTCAGACAAGTCAAGCATATAGCATAAGTTAGTTGCCATAATCAAAATCAGCTGATCTCAGCATTGGCTAATTGCTCCCATGCTGCTGTGTTTAACCTGTTCTTGGCTTGCTACACTCTGCTGCTCTCTCTGCAGGCTGCTTTTACAATTCCTCCTCCACCCCAGCTCCTCCTTCATCCTGCTTCTGACTTAATAAATGTCATTCTGTTGTCATTGATGCCTGCTCTGCTCTGGGACTTTTAGCTGCTTCTTTCCTTGCCTTGTGCTTTCCTTGTCGGAATGGGAAGAGCATGAACGTGTGCTGTTCCTGCTGGGTGCCTACCATCCAGATCGTTGTCAATGCAAAGTTCAAAAGCCAGCACCTTTGATGGTGAGGGGGTGTATTAGTACCCATGGCATGGGTCACTTGCACATCTGTGAAGGCAGCATTAATACTGAGAGGTACATACACATAACATATGCTTTCATCTTATTTTTAGGGACGCCTCTGCTTATGTCAGCAAGATAATGATAAAGACCCATTCTGCACAGGTTACAACAGCATGGCTTCACAGTGAAAGAGGGCAAGGTCATGCAATTCAGACCGGTCTCCAATTAAAAATGTATGAAACCTCACACTGTTGAGCGACTTTAGATGAGCATCAAGCAAGAATGGGAAAGAATTCCACTTTCAGTCATTCGGCAACAACCCTCGCAATCGGAAGGTTGTGGGTACGATTCCCAGCTCCTGCAGTCATATGACAATGCGTCCTTTGGCAAGATGCTTAATCCCACTTTGCCCTCAGTGCTTTATAGGTGGCATGGGAGTAGCTAATTCTGATGGCCAAGTCTACATAGCAACCTCTTTTATGTAGATCCCACACACCAGGTAGTCGTACACAGCCTGAGCTGTGTATCCTTCCATAACACCCACCGCACAGAGTCCAGTATACAGTCGTGCTCATGATGCACCCAGAAATGTGCATGAACACAAGGTTGAACAGCAAGTATATCTCCAGTCTGGAGCTCCACACACAAAACACCCTGTCCCAAGGGGATTCAAACTAGGAACCCTTTTGCTGTGGGGCTGCTTTCCCCAAGAGACATCATTTAAAAGACACTACAACAAAATGCCAGAGCATAGAAACATAAACCAGCAAGGCAAACTATCTCTCTAAAATTGCTAAAACCAACTGCTATTTAAGTCTATAGTAACTTCAAGCTGCTCTGAGGTTGCTTTTACTTACACCATAAATTACTTGCCTACACTCAGAGGGTCTGTATTTTAACATGGCATCAAGCAGAAACACCAACAGAGCCGAAAATGTTTGGCAACACATAAAACCGAGCACTGATGAGAGATCAACGAGACTTGATAAATTGAAGTGTTGTTCCTCATTCAAAGACACCATCTTTTCTGGATCAGCTTCATCCTGGAGCGTTTCAACACATAGCAACATCAATTCTCATCCCACACTGGTCTGTGGCAGCGGTGGACTCGGACTCCTAAAACGGGAACCAATCAAACAGATTTCTGGGTTCATGGCTGTTTGATTTGATTGATTCAAAATATTGTTTTTATGGGAAGTTCAACCAGAGAATTATCAGTTTTTATTGAACTTTTATTCTTTGGTTTGATGGGTACGGCTGGCTCCCATTTTGAGGTCCCACATACTCAACACAAAAATGTGGAATTATTCTGTGGGGAAGAGACCGTTTTATTTTGGTAAAAACATTCAGACAAGCTTAGGACTGGGGCTGACATGATGTTTAAGTCTTTTTAAAGTCAGAGTAAAACAGATCAAGGACTTTTCTTGAGAAACAATTAATTAGAGAATATTCAATCCTGTAATTTAATTATGAAGAAGGCACAACTTAAGAAAAAATTGAATATTTGTTAAGATTGTAAGTCAGAGGACATCTGAAAAAAAGGGGGTAGCTTAGCAGGTTTGTCATTTCAGTCTAGCAAGAAGCCAAAGAACCAAGTCAACAAGTTCCAGCAATATTACCAAATGTAGTGCAAATATGATTGTGCTAGTGAGAACAGCCTGTTGTTTGCAACTGTTGGCCAGGGTGCCATCAAACTTGCAGTCTGCTGTTTAGAGAAGCTCTTACCAACTTCTTAACATCTATGGAATATTTATTCTAGTCCAGGCAGGTCAGGTATGGGAGCATATGCCGATTCGACACCTTGCCACATCAGACTTGGCCTTGTACTGTTCCGTCCTCCTGATGGCTATCGTCCAGGCCTTTACCAAGCCCGTGCCCCATGCCATTAGATACCTTCTTAGCTGCAGGTATGCTAGTGTCCATCTGAAGTAAGGCCACCCCCCAGGTGCTGCCTCAGCCTGAGCCGAAACAGCTGAGAATCAGAAAATTCTTAGATCCAAAGAAGAAATGAGGAGTTAGGCCAGGGATCTGTCGACTGCCATATGTCCGACGTGTTGTTGATTTGAACTGCCCCACAGCGGGATTCCTCCCTCTCTGCCCCCTGGTTTGCTTTCACACTAGCAACATCGATCCATACCCGGGCCCACAGCCTACGTACTCAGTCTCAAGTATGCATGTTGATGTTTGGCAAACCTGCCAAGGAGGGGAAAGAAGAAGAGCTACCATGGCAACCACTCAGCAACCTGAGCAAAGATTGTTTGTTTTAACTTTTCAAAAAGTCGATCCTTCCACCTTGGATGCTTTTAAAATCACTTTTTAAGGTGCCAGAAATGTTGCCCTTCATATCCACACATCTACTCGCAGCTCAGAGGATTAAATAGACTTATGCCTTGCAGATACATCATTTTTTGAGGTGACATGAGGTGTTTATTGCTTCTGCATCTAATCTCACTGACTCCAACTTTTGTTCAACCATACAGTGATTCATAACAAACTATTTGCTGACTTGATTCTGATGATTTCTGCCTTTAATTGAGGGAAAACATGAACAAACAGCCAACCTGGGGAGGAAGGTTTAGTTTTAACGGTGACGTTGTGTAGCTAATGGGTGCAGTTGCATTCACATCTCAATCGAACCGCACCAGAGTCAACTTGAATTGCACCTTAGACCACCTCCACAAGTGGGCCTGGACCTGCAGCCAGGTACGGATCATTAATATTCACACTGACCAAAAGGAACCGGACTGTGGGCTCAAGTGTACTCGGATACGAGACCAGGCCCATGGTGTGAAAGCCACCTAAAAGATCACACAACATGGATGCAAGATCCTCATAGAGGTAGCCTCTATCACCTATTGCAGAGATGCCCTCTGGAGGATTCTGGAGCTCTGCAGAATCTATCATTCGCTCATCCAGCTGATGTCTGCCCTATATTCTGGAGAGTCCATAGAGTGCTGTGAAGTGTGGTTGCACCACCTCTGGCTTCTTGACAGTTGATTCTGGGGTGAGGCAGGGGTGCGTCTTAGCTCTTACACTTCTGGACTGGATAATGGGGTGGGTACCAGGGGCAATGAACTGTGGTGAGTCATTTGGCAAGGCATGCACACATGCATGGTTAAACAGGAAGTTTATCTCCAGCCTCAGCCATTGTCCATCCATCCATTTTCTATACCGCTTATCCCGTTTGCTGTTGCAGGGGGGCTGGAGCCTATCCCAGCTGTCATTGGGCAAGAGGGTACACCCTGGACTGGTCGCCAGTCAATCGCAGGGCTGACATAGAGAGACAGACAACCAGGCACACTCACACCTACAGCCAATTTAGAGTCACCAATTAACCTAATGAGCATGTTTTTGGTGGTAGGAGGAAGCCGGAGTACCCGGAGAGAACATGTAAACTCCTTCTCTGACCAGAAAGCGAACTGGGACCTTCTTGCTGTGAGGCAACAGTGCTAACCCCTGTGCCGCCATGTAGCCCACCTCAGCCATAGTATAAAACAGAGCTGATATGGATTAACTGGCCTCTTTTTAGCTGAAGGCTGGTGTGTAAACCAGAGCTGCAATCTTCTGTTTTCTTGCAAGACAGTGGCCTGTTGCCAAAGTTAGCTGAGGCACTCTGTGGAATTGGGATCAACATCTTTCTCACTGGCATTAATAGGGGGTTGACAGCAGCCA
Organism: Cheilinus undulatus; assembly: GCF_018320785.1. NCBI lineage: Eukaryota > Metazoa > Chordata > Actinopteri > Labriformes > Labridae > Cheilinus > Cheilinus undulatus. The sequence goes on along the minus strand of NC_054881.1, from coordinate 6,400,126 downwards.
TGACAGGTGGGTGCGTTTTAACCATTTTCCAGCAATACAGCGACTGCCAGCGGCTTCATAACACCTCTTCAAACTAACAAGTGACATCACTGAGATTCCGTCCATGTTTTATACACTATGGTTGCTGTAGTCATAACTTCTATGGTTGAATCACACAGAAAGAAGACAATTTTGCTTCCCGCTGTCTTCAGTTCATTGAGCTGAATTCTTGAATGATGGCGTCTCATATTGGTCCCTACAGTGACTATGTGCGGTGTCGTGTTTGTGTTTATGAAAGAGTGACACACACTGAAAGAGCAGGACAGACACGCAGCGACGGAACTGTACTGTAAACTTGCCACAACGGATTTAGAAAGCTGTATATCTGCAGCTGTTGACCAGCAACATGTGGTGTTCATTGACGGCACATGAGGCAGGACGCTAAGATGTTTTGTCGAGAGTTCTTCTTTGTGTCCCTTTTTTTTTTTTTTAAAGCTAAAAACACACACATGCACAAAACATTTCCTCAGCCATAATTCAGACGGACCACCAGCTACGCTCGGCTCTAACATGCACCAATCTTCTGCTGGCGTTATGAATTATAGCGTCTGTCAGAAAGTGAAAGAGTGGGAGAGAAAGCTTCTCCACCCAACGTAATGAGCATCATCCCCCATTCCTCTAACCATAATTGGAAGGGACTGTCAGAGAGCATGTGCAGAAGGAGAAAGATCGATCTTATTTTATATTTTTCTGGAGGGAGGCGAAAAGACATGATAAACTTCTTTTTTAACTGTAAGCATTTGATGTTATTCTGTTGACATGTAGGACTGATCATCCAGGCTCTGAATTTTGATTCATTTGCTGTTTAGTTCCCACTGATCTGACTACAACGTCTCATTCCTGCTGCAAAAGCTGTAACCGTTTTATCATTTTTAAACGATCCACTGGTTGCACTTGATTACATTTGATGATTTTTATTTTTGTACCAACTTGTGAGGCAAACACCAGGCAGCTGATAGACATTACTGCTGGTTAGAGTTCTGTTCCAAAACATTCATTTTTCCATATTTGTTCACATATTTCCAGACAGGATTTAAGCAATTAAAGAACATTAAAAATGCACTTAAAAAGAAGCTGTAACTTCAGGGGAATTAACTCATTACTTAAGTAGGAAGTTCACAACCACTTACACTGGTTTGCATGGGTCGTTTGTAATAAGGATTTAACTCAAGAACAGACTGTTTCAGGTAAAAAGGTTTGGTACCTTTTAGGGACATTTCCACTGAACAGTCTGGTTCAGATCAGTCTGGCACGGTGAGCATTTTATTTGCATTTCGATCATCAAAAACTGGGAGGTGCCCCAAAATATCTGACCTGTACTATCCTACCTTTTTGGCTCCATGCTTATGGGAAAAAAAAGTTTTTTTGTTTTTTTTTTTAAATGGAAAAAGCCTCAAATGAGACGGAAAAACAGGCAAAAAATGGCAGGAATGGGTCAAACTGCCAACAAATGGGTTTAAAATGGGTAAAAATGGGCAACAAAGGGTATAAAAAGTGGTAATGAGGTCTCAATAGTGGCAATAATGAACCAACAGTAGGCGTAAGGTGTCAAGAATCGGTTCAGAAGTGGCAAAAAATGGGCAGAAAAAAATTGGTGGAAAAAGTTCGAAACTGACAAAGTGATGAAAAGCGGTTATGATTTGGCAGAATTGGTGTAAAGCGGTGAAATGGGTCAAAATTGTGCAAAAACAGATGGAAAGTGGTACATAATAGCATCAAAGTTGAGTGGGAAAAGTGGTTAAAAAGCGGCACAAATAAACACTTTGACCAGCAGAACCCAAAAACAGTTTGACACAGTCTTCAGCTCCAAAATAAACTGTTAATAAGGACACTACCACCAATGCTACTGATAAAACACACATGTACTGATATAATCAATAAATCACAGCTGGGGAGGCCCCATTCTCTGGGGCCTGTGTGCAAACTAAAACCAGTGCTTTAGCATACAGTTCATGTGGAGAAATTAAAACTTATTTTACTGGAAGTATACTTACATTCGCAACCAGTCATTGCATTTGACCAGGTGGTTCCATAAAGTAAGGATGCAGAATTCCTCCTTGTGAGCTCCTAGAAAGCAAAAGAGCCATTAATTAATCTGAAATATCGCAGTTAATCCAGGGTTGGATCATTTGTAAATCAGCCTTGCTGCAGGTTATTTACTGTATGAATTCTGGGAAAGCTGCAGCTCTGTTGGTGGGTCTCTGGGTTCGCCACTTCCCTGCCAAATTTGCTGCCGTGCGTACTATTAATATCATGCAGGTTTTATGCTGCTACATGCTCTGGCTGTGCACATGCTCTGTGTAATGGGAAAAACCACAACTTAAGACCACTAAACAGTGGGCTGTAATTTTTCTAAATTGTTCTAAAAGCCACATAATGTTAAACGCTTGTATAACTCCAACCCTAACCAGACTCTGGGGGTATTTTAGCACTGCCCCCAAGGTCTAATTATTATCTATCACCCACCACCCGCATTGACTACAGCGTTTGCACAGAAACAGGTTGTCTGCTGCTAATGAGAGCTGGGTGGATGGAGGGTGACAGTGTGCGTGGCCTATGAGTACGCGGCCCACTGCACCCAAACTAAAGAGGGGATGGTGGTCCCCGCCATCAGCAGACATTAGGCTCCGGTGGGGAGAATAAGCTGGCCGTGTCAGGTGTCGGTGGACAACCAGGGCTGGTTAGATCCCTACTTACGAGAGGACGAGGCCTCCATGGTCAGTGAGTCAGCCCAAAGAGCTGCTCTAATCCAATTAGAGATGATTTTGTTTGCATTTGTGTGTGTATGTGTGCATCTGTCTCTTTATTTTTGCAAGCTGTAAATCCCTTTTAGACCAAAGCTGCTCTTTGATTTATTTGGATAAATCAAATAGGTATAAACTGATCTCTTTGTTCCAGCACGATAAAAGATGCAGAAGAAGCACTTTTGCTGCTAAACAGGAAAATAACAAAAAGAGTTGTGTATTTTAGCCTGACTGACACATTTATTTCTCAAGCTGTCAACATGAAATAAGTCACACGGTGTAAAAAATAGTCCCCATATTTCCCTGCGTGTTCCTCTCATCAGATAACCACCTCAGCGCCCTGAACGTTCCTGAATGAAGGCCCAGATGTGCGCCACATGCAGATTTGTAGTCGTGGAGGGTGGGAAACGCGCTGAAGAGAAAGACTAGTGAGGAAAATTCACATACACGGAGATGGATCTTTTCTGGCGTGGTGATTCGTGAAATGGCTAATTAGGTTATACAGCAGCTGGCAAAGGAGAAACCTGGCAGCAGGGGTGGCCGTACAATTCAGTTTGGGGGATCGCCCCGGCTTTGGTTTCTGTGGGTTGACTGTATAGGAGTCACTTGTTGGTGTTTGAGGTGCAAGAGTTCAACATCAGAAGGATGCTAAAAGGAGACTACGCTCTCTTTCTTTGATAAAAAGTAATTTAAGTTCTAATTTCAACCTTTTATTTCTGTTACATACATTAAACACGTTTCAAAGACACGAATTATCCTCATTACAGTCGAGGAAATCGTATGATTCAGGCATGACGCTTACCTATGGTTGGTTTTATCCACAGTATAAAAGAGAGGAACAGAGCATGCCAGTAAACAGAAATCATTCACAAAAATTCAACAAATTTTGCACAAGTTGCATGATACAAAATCATTATCCTGTCTTGCAGAAATGTAACAAGGAGGCTTGGAGAGTAGGGATGCACCATTCAGATAAGGATGAAATTATAAGCCCTCCTATTAAAATTTTATGTTTTTAAAGGCATTTTCCAAGTGCTGTTGAAAACAGATTTTCCAAACATAGTTTTTGGATGCTAACCTTAATTTCTTTTGCACTCAAAACCAAAGACTAACAGGGTCTTAAAATACAAGCCCCCCAGATGCAAATAGTCAATAGTGACTCCTTTTTGCTGGGTAACGGCCTACAGCCCTTTGTTGTAGTTTTCAACGTTTTCTGAGGAATCCCAGACCATTCCTCTTAGACCAATCTCTAAAGGTCCTCCAGATTTGATGGTCTTCTGGCCTGGACCTTGGTCTTTAGTTCACCCCATTCATTGTTTATGGGATTTAACTCACAGCTTTGTGCAGGCCAGTCAATAACGTTCTTCTGGAGGTAGTTCTTCACCAGAAGCCACGTATGTTTTTGGTTGTTGTTGTGTTGAAGCCAAAATGACGACCCAGGCCTAGTTTTGCTGCTGCCTGCTTGAGGTCTTCTTTCTAAATTTTCACATATCCTTCTTCTGAGATTCCCAGGTCCAAGCAGACACACTGAAGTATCCTCACAGCTTTATCCTCCCCTGCCGTATTTGACTGTGGGGACGGTGTTCTTTGGGATACCCGCTCCGTCTCTAGTCAATCAGAGCAGTTCTATTGCCCACACTCCAGTCCTGCACCGTTGCATCCGTGAAGCGCCATTCATGCTGCAGGTCTATTTTCAGTGCTGGCTGCTGCCAAACCACGTCAATTTAACCTTGCAAAGCAGATGGATACGTCCGTTTCAATGTTTCTTACTGGCGAATCCATCTCGCAAAGCTCCCATCTGAACCATTTGGGCCTGGTTAGAAAGTGACAGGACCAATCAGCGACGAGGAGCAGTACTTTCAGGTGTGGCGGAGTCATGATGTAAGAAAGCAGCAACAAGAGGCTGGTGCAATTATGGCAGAAAAGATTAGCGTGGATGCTGTAAAACCAGTTCTATCAGAACTTGATTACATTTCTTCAAAAGAAGAACAAAGAACAGCGTTAAGTTGTTTTCTTTTCAAAAATGACAAAAGTCGTGCACTGACATGTCTACAGTCACCATGGTTCGCAGTGTTTACTCCTTCAGTAGGGGTGCAGCTCAGTTGCTGGTACGTCACGTGTTTTGTTGCTCTGATTGGCCTGGGAAGATGTGACAGAACATTCATCCAGTCACCTTCTGAGGATCTTTTTCTAAAGGCTCTGCCCTTTCTCAAACACTGTCTATGTGGTTTTCCAGATTAAAATGTGGTGTGCCAGGTTAACGTCAATTCCCATTGATCAGAACACTTCAAACAGGAAGTTAAAAGCTTAGAGTATCTGGTACTTTCAGAATACAACACAATGTATGGACTCCCGATTGTAAATCATCACTATATCAACTTTACGTCTCATCCTGCAGTGAGAGCAAAGGGTCACCGAGAGGTCAGTGAGTCACAGCGCTACAGCAGCGCCATTGACGAGGAGAACTTAACTTTTGAGGAAATTCAGCCAAAAAAATTTACATAAAGCCATGCGTCCTAAATTCAACATTAACCTTTTAACTTCCAAATTTACTCACCCATGGTGTAAGTAATATCATGGACTCATGCTGGAAGGGGTGATAAATCAACCCCAAAAAGGTAAAATAATCTGCTCTTAACATATTATTCCTACGTGAATGTGCAGTTTTCCCATGAGCTCTGCCCGCTGTGGCACAGCACTCTAGATACGAGGTTGCTGTATTCAGTCGGAGCAAAACTGTGGCGCTGTGGAGCCCAGCGCAGACGTTGTATGTGGAAATAATGGGTTATACATCTCTCCCTTCTGTCTCAAAACATAGGCAACGTCTCTGTGGACAAAGAGCTCTAGTTTGGTCTCATCTGACCAGAGGACATGCTTCCAGTATCAGAATCTTTCTCCAGTTTGTCCTTAGCAGACTTCAGTCTGGCCAGAAGGTGTTTCCTTTGCATAAGTTGAGTTGAGCTGTGCTGGGCTCTTTAGACACATCACTCGCTAGTTTTCTTTCCAGTGTCTTTGAAATCTTTCCCTTCTTACATCTGCCTGGCTTGTTCTGGACTGTGTGGCTCTCTGAGTGTCTTTATGGTGCTTCTAACTGGTGTTGCTATCCCACAGGTATTCAAAAATGATCAAACCCAGAGTTCAAGCAGGCCACAACTTTCCTTTTCATGCAAAAACATGTCCCAAACAATCCCAACATGTCCCACAATTTATGAGACAGCAACATTTTTCACCCTGATTATTCCACAATTTAATTTTATCTCCCCTGGCTAAATTTCTGAAAGAAGTTTGTGAGTGGATTTGTGAATGCAGCGGTTTATATAGATTATATAAAATATAAAAGACGCTATAATCTATATACCTTATTCCTCTATATAGATCCACAGAGGAATAAGGTGTTGATTTGTCATATGATGGAGATGTGACCGATGCAGTCTGGTTCGCTGTGAACAACATGAATGAAAGACCAGTTGAGAAGATTTTAGGAGCATGCTTTCCTGATTTTTTCTCAAATATTTCAGTAGTGCATGAGTGCAAATGTCTTTAAGTGTTTTTCCTCCCTGCAGCACCTCAGCCTTGCACCTCTCCACGGTCTTCAAGACAACAAAGCCGCACAACACGGCCTGAGCCCATTTTACGTATAGAGTCCTCTATTGTAATTTGAAACATACTTGAGAAACCCCTCCACACCCCCGCGGCTCCCCTCCACACCCATTGTCACATGCGGCCGCACAATTAAGACCACATTAGATCTTTTCAAGTACTTGTAATTTCATAAGAGGGGTCTTTTTTCCCTCTCTACCCTCCTTTTTGAAAATGAAATGGGGGAAACCCGCAGTTCCTCAAGAGCCACTTGGAAAAGATGGGAAACAGATATTAACCCTGCGAGTGATGGTTCTCTAAGAGGCCGCCTTATTCAGAGCCCCCCCACACTGCCAGCACCTCCGCTGAGGGACCACACACACGCAGACACCTGCAGCCTCTAAAACACACACACATAGCCTTATACTCAAACATATGACACACACGCCTGAGCTGGTTGTCTATTTAAAGAAGAAACTACAATAGAGCTCTGATGATTTCTCGTCTTATGTTACCAAAGATGTAAGCTACAGCTACAATTACATCCATTAACCTTAAACGCTCATGTTTCTGTTAAAATAACTGAACAAAGTCTGTGTATTTCCTGTATTTGATTCATTTTCCTCTGCTGCTCATGAGCTTAGAATCACCCTGTGTTGAGTCAACCAGCTGTGGAGTCATTATTGATACAAAACTCAAGAGTACTCATGTCTAATTGATTTTATGCACTTATTTTTCATCAAAATTTCCATTAAAACCCGCCTGAAACTTGTTTTATTTTTCTCTCTCGTTTGTACGAAACTTTCTCTGCACACTCGAAGGGTATAGAGCAATGTTACTCAACCCTGCTCCATGAAAGAGCCAAATTGTGGAAAAATACAGACTTAGACTTACTTAGACTCAGAAAAAACTTTGTCATTCAGTATGCAGCGGGTGTATACAGAATGAGATTTGGTTTTCATAGGCTTCAGTTTAAAGATTTAAGTACAGTGCAAATATATGTGCAAGAAAACATAAAAGGTGCAGAAAGATATAGTAAAGGTGCTAGTGATTGTATAAATACATAATACATTTGCAAGAGCTACAGTCTAATGGGTGAAAAGTGGCAATCAAGGGTGAAGTGGCAATAAAAATAAGTTAAAAGTGGCAAAAATGGTCGAAAAGTGGCAAAAATGGGTATAAAGGGGCAAAACAGGTTTTAAATGGCAAAAATGGTAAAAAAGCAGCACAAACATAGCAAAAAAGTAGCGAAAAGTGACTAAGATGGGCAAAAAGCAGAAAATTTGGGGGAAAAATTGGAAAAAATCAGCAAATAGTGGCAAAAATAGGAAAAATTAGGAAAAAAGTGGCATTTAATTGGCAAAAGGCAGTTTAAGTTTAATGGCCAAAAAATTGCTAAAAAGGGGGAAAAATTGCTAAGAAAAAAATGATTAAACTGGTAAAAATGGGAGGAAAGTGGCAAAAAATTGATTAAGTGTGGCAAAACAAAAACAAACAAAAAAAAAAAAAAAGAAGAAGATAAAGGGGCCAAAAATGGCAAAGAAGGGCACTAGAAATATACGGACAAAAAAGGCTGACAATCAAGTTTGATGATTAAAGCCTACTGTAGAAGTGTGGGAAACAAACTGATTGGTTTTAGGTTTATAAATAAGCTGTAGCTTTAACCTACACCCTTTCGGTTACCTTGGAAATTGTGAAATTTCCCTTTAATCTTTTGGGACTCAAAGTGAGTACCATTATCCACAAATGGGGAAAACTTGAAACAGTGATGAACCTTCCCAGGAGTGGTTCACCAACCAAAATGACTCCAAGAGAGCATCAACAACTTATCCAGGAGGTCACTTAAGAACCCAGAACAATATCTAAAGACCTGCAGGCCTCACCTGACTCAGTTAAGGTCAGAGTTCATGATTCAACAGTAAGAAAGAGACTGGGCAAAAATGGCATCCATGGGAGAGTTCAAAGGCCAAAACCACTGCTGATGAAAAAGAACCAAAGGCTCATCTCACATTTGGCTGAAGCATCCTAATGATCCCCAAGACTTCGAGAGGGACCCAACTGCAGTCAAGATGGCCGACATGGGCGTCGCTATACATCCAATCCATGCCGGAAGTCCCAAGCGGAAGTTTCTTCTTCATGTTGGACTCAGCTGCCAGTGTTTGTCAGTCTTTTTTGCGCCTAAGCCTAACCCTTGGTACTGGATCTCAAATATATCACCTTTCCAACTGCCTTACCCTGAACCTAACCACTTGGGTTTTAATGCCTAAGCCTAACCTTAGACGTACGGACTTCCGGTTGAGACTTCCAGTACGGATTGGATGTATGTCGGCCATCTTGTCTGCATCAAGGTACTCTTGAAGATTTCTGGGATAATATTCTGTGGACTGGCCTGACAAAAGTCGAACTTTTTGGATGTCCCGTTCAAGCTCAAGCACATTTAGGTTTTACAGCAGGACAATGATATGAAACACACCTGCAAGTCCACCTCTGAATGGCTTAACCAAAGGAAATGGTTTTGGAGTGGACTAAAATCTGATTGAGATGCTGTTGCATGACCTTTAACAGGCCGTCTATGCTTACAAAAACCCTCCAATGTGGCTGAATTAAAACAATTCTGCAAGAAGAGTGGGCCAAATTCTTCCACATTGCCAGTTATCGCAAACACTTTCTTGCAGTTGTTGCTGCCAAGGATGGAACAACCAGTCATTAGGTTTAAGGGCAATTACTTTTCACAAAGGGCCTGGTGGGTTTGGATGGCTTTGTTTCCTTTAACAAATAATATCTTTTGAAAACTGTTTTTTGTACTTACCGTGGATGGGGCAAATACTTTTTCACAGCACTGTATTATTTAGTTCATAAACACCCATGAGTGGAAATAATGTATGAGTGTGCAAATAAAGTTTTGAATGTGTGCAGAGGCCACAGAGAAAGTTTCGTACGTGTGGAAAGAAAGAGCAGGACTGTAGCAGTTACTCAGGGAAGCAGAGGCAACCTGAAGCAGAGGGAAAGGGTTTGGACATGCGCACGACATTCGACCAAGCAACTAAACATTTAAGAGCAAGCAAACATTTTGAGTACAAACAGATAAAATTGAAGCATAAAGAGGCAGTTTTGAACACAAGTCAGATTTTAATGAAAAGTTTGAGGAAAATTCGAGCCCAAAATCAATGAATCACACTCTAAAATGCACTTTTGAGCCTTGTAACAATAATGATTCCTTACCGGGCCCCTCCATTCCTCCATGTGAGATGTAAATGATGTATTGTCCTAATTAAAAGTAAAAATATGAGTAATCCTCCCAGCATGCACCACTTCTGAGGGGGTTTATTATTCTAGCCGAAGGTGCTACTCTGTTTTATTTACTTTGATCCTGGCGTATTTTCGGACTCTTTGGTAATCAGGGGTAGAAAGTCATTACGTTATTATGACAACTGCAGCCACGGCGGCCGGAGCTTGACACAAGACGTTGACCCGGGTGTAATGGAGAGGCCTTCGCTTGCTCAGCGGCGCGGCCCACACGGCCCGCTGCCCCCGAGGAACATACATCAGAGGGCGAGGACTTCATTACAAGTCGGCCCTGAAATGAGAGCAGCAGCAGCAGAGGTGTGCGAGGGACCCGAGGGGGAGGAAACGGGGGGGCGGGGGAGAGCGAGCTGTGGAAATCAAAAGAGAATGAGTGATGGGTGTGATTTTTGAGCCCACTTCTCCCCCCAGCCATCGCAGTAATCACCACTTTAACTCGGCGTGTTTTAAAGAAACATGCTGGGGGACTCTGGTGCTGCAGATTTCATTATGAGCTCAGTGAATGGAAAGTCGCTGAGGTTTGTTTGTTTTTCTCTGTGCATTTTGTCATCCCACTTCCCCTCCAGTGCTCAGTCTTACCCCCTTTGACTGGCACTACCAAGGCAGCTGTTTGACCCTTTTACATTTACAGTGTAGTAACTATGTCCAAATAAAATGTCTGTAAATATAAGACCCTAAGTTTTTGTTAGATATGTCTATGTTCTACAGACAAACCCTAATCCTAAAAAAGCTGGGATGTTATGCAAAATATGAAGAAAAACTGAATGCAGAGATTTGCTAATCAACCTTTTATCAACTGAGTCCACTGATAAGCTAATAAATGATGATGCTTTTTAGTTTTTTACTGCAGCATAGTCCAAAAAAGTTGGGACAGGAGCATATTTACAACAAGAGTCTAGGGACTGAGGACACTAACAGTTGGAAAGTGTTGGGTGGAATTATTTCCCATTCTTATTTAAATTGCAGGGTTTCCATTACCGTATTTTGCACCCTATAATGCACCATAAGTTGTCATGAATGACAGGTCTGGACTAGCCAGTCTGGGCCCTCTTTCACTGTGAAGCCATGTTGTTGTAACTCAGGGGGCTTTCACACCTATGTCATTTGGTCCAGACTTTTGGACTTTTCTGTTTGGTCCGAACCAAAATGATAGGTGTGAAACCTCCCCTTGACCGTGGTCCGGACCAAACAGCCAGACCTTGGTCCCACCAAAAAAGGTGATCTTGGTCCGGACCAAACGGAACCACGGTCCGGTTCATGCCCAGTGTGAAGCATCATATTAAAAGGTTCGGACCTTCGTATCAATGACAGGAAATTAGGACATGGCAAAGGAAATCCATCACCATAACAAAATGAGCCGCGGAAGAGCCCACAACAATCTCACGGACTGAAATTAACCAGCAGCCTGGACAGGGTGGGCTAACGGTAGCTTCTTTACGTTATGCAAGGAGTAGAAGTGTCTGTTATTATGTTAAATGGAGATTGTCCAAGCACGGAAAATTTCATAAAATTGTAGATAAAGTTATACTTCACTAATGACAGCTCATCTTTTCAAGAGTTTTACAACACATACCTTCTCTCCCAAGTCAATGGCTCACAGGATTGCATATTTTCTCCTCCTTTCCTGTCGACGACAATAAAGTTGTCGTCTAATGATAAAACTCACAAGATGAACTCAGACCAGCCTTATTTACAGCTCTTCAGGTTGTTGCTTTTGGTGGTAGAAAACCAACAATAATCTGATGGGAGGAATGACGATTTCATTCATTGTTTCCAACATTCAAGACTCGCGTTATTCAACGTGTTGACGTCACACGCCTGCCGGCCAAATGACCAATCAATGTAAACTACAGAGACACGCAAACCATGTAGTTGATGACGATATCACGTAGGTTCGTCATGTAAAGTCTGACAGTCCGTTTGCAATAATGACCGTGTGAAACCCAAACAGACTGAACCAAATGTATACAATGTAACAAAAACACGGACCTTGATCCGGACTTTCAGGTGTGGAAACGACCTCAAACACTCTTGGCATTGTCTCACTGTAAGCAGAAGGGATGTTCATAAGAAAGATGTCATCACAAATAGAAGCATGCCACTCAGAATCCTGTATAAATCTCAGTATTAATGCTGCCGTCACAGATGTGCAAGTGACCCATGCCACGGGCACTAATACACCCCACACCATCATAGATCCTGGCTTTTGAACTTTGCATTGATAACAGGGTGGTCTCCATCCTCTCTCGCCCCGAGGACATTATGGCCATGATTTCCAAAAGCAATTAGAAACATGGACTCGTCAGACCACAACACACTTCTCCACTTTGGGTCAGTCCATCTCGGATGAGCTCAGGCCAGAGAAGTGGGCCTCAAGTTCAGGATATTGTTGATATATGGCTTTGTACGAGTCTTGTCTTACATTTGTAGATGCAGTCATGCACTGAGTTAACTGGCAATGGTTTTCTTAAGTGCTGCCTGAGGGGTCAAAGGTCACCAGCATACAAAGTTGATTTTGGTCTGCCCCTTTCTTGCAGAAATTCCTCACAATTCTTGGAGTCTTTTGAAAATATTATGGACTGGACGGCGAAATCCTTAGATTCTTTGCAGTTGCATGTTTGAGAATCTTGTTCGTAAACCGTTTACTGTTTGTAAAGTAGAAAACATGGTGCCATTGTTGATTGTGATTAACTTAGCCTTTCAGGATTGATCCTCCAATCATGGTGATATCACCTGTTACATTTATCCCACTTACCTGTGGAATATCCCAGGTGTTTTTTGAATTCAACAAATTTCACAGTCTTTTCTTGCACCTGTCCCAACTTTTTTGGAACATGTTGATGCAGGCATCAAATTCCAAATGTGTCTACATTTCTAAAATACAAGAGCTTTATCTATTTATTTATTAAATAAGGTGTATTTGTGCTTAATGCATTTAAACAAAGAATCTATGTAGGACTTTTTAAAAATTCATAGTTACACAACGCCCCAACTTTTTTGTAATCAGAGTTTGTATTTCAGTCTAGTCATTTTACTGAAGTTGCAATACACAACAAGAAATGTGGACCAAGTACCACCATTTTAAAAAGCCACTACAGAAGTGAAAAAAAACTGCAGTTCCTTAAGTGTCCACTGGAGGCTGGCTCTGAAAACCAAGGAACCCCCATTATGTCCCATGTTAAAATGCTAATTTTCTTAGCTGTAGCAATAAATGTGTTTACAGCATGGTACAAAAATCAGTTTTGATGTCAGTAGCTTTTCTTTATTTGGAAAAATTCTGTAGGAAGCTGAATTTTTCATAACTTAGATATTTTGATTATGTAAAACCTCAGATCTAAGTATTGATTTGTATAATGTGAGGTGTTTCTGATTTGACAGACAAGCTGGCATATAGCTCTTTGCTAGACTTGCTTATTCCTAACCTGACACGTCAGATAGACTGCTTCATATATCCGTCATATGGATTTTTTTTCACATTTATCTTGGAAACCTCTTTTAAAAGCTTTTGGGTAGGTCAGGACTTTTCCAAAAAATTCTTTGAAGATAACCGGACAAATGTTCTGTCTGTAAATTCAATATGAGCAAAACTGAGCAACAAGACAAAATTACAGATCCGCGCAGCTCCAGTGCTAACCTGAGCTAAACAGGCTAAGCCCTGCTGGAGTGTATAGACGTCAGCGCTTGTCAGTGGATGAAATTCATGCTGAAGCCAGTTGGGAAACATGCAAAAACAACTAAAGAAGCTTTTGTGTGGCTCTTTGTTCTTGTTTTAATAAAGAAATGTGGCCTAATTCTGATTAACCCTTTAGGTGCCACAGTTTCTTCAAGAAAATATACAATTGTGATATCAAGATTTCAAAAGGCTGTAACTTGAAAGTGGTTAGAGATAAAGGCATACTGTAATTGAGAAAAATCTTCAGTATGACCCAAAGTTTGTGCTGGGAGTAAATTCACTAATTAGCATATTCTGACATCACCAGGCGGCCTCCACCGCCACTGCTTCTACCACGTCTGCCCCTACCTCTGCGGTGTTTTTTTATTCCCACTACCACCGTCAATATTCGTGTTTTGACCACCCCTGCAACCCCCACCACGTCCCCACCCCGGCCACCGTGAGGAAAAGCAATGGCTTCAGTATGCGCTGCTTGTGGACTCTTATGGCGCACAGACTGCTCACAGATGCACGGCAGTTTTGGTCTCACCAGACAACTGAATGTCTTGTATTGACCACTCCTGAAACCCCCACCACGTCCCTTCATCAGCATTCACCTATTACTCCCACCCCGGCCCTGGTGAGGAAAAGCATTGGCTTCTTGTGGACTCTCATGACGCACGGAGTCGCTGTGGGTCCGACACACTGGCAGTCTCGGTCTCACCGGAAGACTGAACGACATCGTCACAGGGGTGAATATTCCTCTATTCCTCCCGGCATTGTGAGTATCCTCGCTACAATTCGTTCTCTTTCTCTCTTTTGCGCACCGACTACAACCACTATTACCACTTCCTCGTCCCCTCGACCAGCGGTGCATCTATCAAAATCTCTCTCTCTCCAAAACAGGCCCACAGATGCTGCTGGGATTTAAGTTACTCATGTCCGCCATCTCCTGGTGTAAAGTAGTAACAACATTAGACACCATACTTACAGCTACAGCCTGGTTAATTCAGCAATTTTGCTTGTCGCAATTTTGCGACTTTGGCACTTAAAAGGTTAAACTGCTGCTATAATAAAGACACATCTGAGCTAACTGCTCCTACAGAGGTAGCTATTGCTATCATCTCACAGCACAACTTAACCGTGCCTGTAGCTACCGCCTCGTTCTATTCAAATGTTGCTGATCAGTCCACACAGTTTTCGGTTCGGCACAAACGTTGTAGATTGGAGCTTTTTAAGATGGATTTGCAAGGTTAGCTTATTCCCCCTTTTTTCTCTCTAATATTGCAACCACCATTGTTGGGCTTCCTAACCAGGTCCAGGTCTAGGCAAATGTCGAACTGTTCCACTACATCTTCCTGCTTTATCTGAAAATTATTTCATTTTGTCCTTAATTATTTGACTGGACATAAACATGGCACATTCAAATACTCCAGAAGGCATGGTTCTTCTTTTTATACCATTGCAGGAATGGTATGAATTGATTGGTTGGTCCAGGCATATATAAACTGACACAGCAGGGCATACCCAGTGATGGGTAATCTGGGGAGCTGTGAAAGTTCCCAGTAGGCCAGGCAATCAAAAAAAAAAAAAAAAAAAAAATTTTGAATGATCCATTACCATCCAACATTCCCATAGTATATGGCTGATATTGTAACTTTACTTAACACTGAGACTTTACCATCTGGGTCTTAAAAAGTGTTACTTTTACATCTTTAACTCCTTCCAAAACTGATTAATAAATTCTCTGAGGGATCTCATACATGTAGTTCCCCAATCCTTATATTATATTATATAAAATTGCAGCCTTGATGTGTCCTAAGATCCTAGGAAGATTGCATAAATTAGTACTTAGGCTGACTGAACTGATCATAATATTAGTGCATGCCGAAGTTGTTTTCTACCTTTTATTAAATGCATTTGAATCCAGATTTTTAGTCCTCTTTAAGGCTGTTGCATGCTACATTTTAACATAACAGCTCAATTAATGTGGACTTGTCCTGTTGGTTATGAGGATTAATCACACATAATCTTCAGAAGTGCTGCAGTATTTGGTAGCTCTGGTGGTTTCAGTGTTAAGAGTGGCATCGCGTGAGTGGCAGCCATTTCACCTTGACCGGCCTGATTGACCGGGGCGATGCCAGTGAGAAAAAATCCCTCATCAGTGTGAACGTTGCCATGGTTTCAGCTGAGCCGAGACCCCTGATCGCTGGGACTGTGGGGAGTTTTTAATACACCCCCTCCTCCCCTCTGCGCGGCTCCTCTCTTCCGTGGCTCCATGCCACAGCCATGTGGGGCTGCATCATGTCTGCCGGCCTTCTCACACGATCCCGGCACTATTGCGTGCAGAGGCTGCACTGAGAGCACAGCATTTTCACCCCACTACCTTACGCATGAGTAGGCTTGGGAGGGGCTGAGTGATGGAGGGAGGGTTGAGGAGGAGAGGTGGGGGGAGGATGTGGATGGATGGTGGAGGATGAGGCACTAAATAAAGGTCATGTAACGAGGTGAATCTCAGAAAAACAAGCCAATGATTGAGAGATCTGAAATGAAGATGATTGAAGGAGCCCAGGTTAAGAAATAAGCCGAGATGGAGACAGGAAGGGAATCTCCTTATGCATAATTCAGATCATACACAGACAGCCGGTGGAGAGCTCTCTGAGGTATTACGTTCACACGCACACGCAGACAGAATGAGGGAATAGTCTGGGCACTCAAGCCACAGACAAAACACTGAAAGCGTACACACATGCTTCCTGCTCTCTCCATCACACACAGAGCTACAGACACGCAAGCACCCACACAAACACTGAGTGAAACTCTTATTTACTCATTCTGCTCCACGGGAAGCTGCAGCTCACAGCAGATGGACCAGTTTATCAACATTTCCTGGTTTGATGCTTTTCATTTTGCAATCTCCTGCAGACAGACACAGCTGGAGTTTACAGATTTACTGTAAAGGCATCGCATAATTATCCTTTAAACTTAAAACATAAAATAGGTGGTGCATGAGCCGCTTTCAAATAAGAGCCACTTTTGTTTGTCCTAACGCTCAGCTAATAAATTATTATAATGTTTAACAGCTGATTTCCTGGATTTCAAATCATACAACATTGGGAAATCCAGAAGATGCAGAAAGACAGAAGAGTAAGATACAGCGAAACAGAAGAGGAAGATGCATAAAGACAGAAGAGGAAGATGCAGAAATAAAGAAGAGGAAGATGAAGAAATACAGAAGAGGAAGATGCATAAAGACAGAAGAGGAAGATGCAGAAATACAGAAGAGGGAAATGCAGAGAGACAGAAAAGGAAGATGCATCAAGACAAAAGAAGATGATTGAGAGAGAGAGAAGAGGAAGATGAAGAAAGACAGAAGAGGAAGATGCAGAAATACAGAAGAGAAAAATGAAGAAAGACAGAAGAGGAAGATGAGGAAAGACACAAAAGGAAGATGCAGAAAGACAGAAGGGTAAGATGCAGAAAGACAGAAGAGGAAGATGCAGGAAGAAGAGGGAGATAAAGAGAGACAGAAGAGGAAGATGCAGAGACAGAAGATGAAGATGCATGAAGAAGAGGGAGATAAAGAGAGACAGAAGAGGAAGATGCAGAAACAAAAGACAAAGATGCAGGAAGAAGAGGGAGATAAAGAGAGACAGAAGAGGAAGATGCAGAGAGACAAGAGTGAGTTGCAGAAAGAACAAGGAGGAAGAAGCCAGACAATTGGACTCGAGTCATAGGTACTTGGACTCGAGTCGACTCGAGTCGCTAATTTGACGACTTGCAACTTGACTCGGACTTGGGAGGTAAAAACTCGAGACACGACTCGGACTTGGGAGACAATAACTCCAGACTCGACTCGACTTGAGATGACATGAGTTGGAAGAATTGTAGCATATGTTTTTTTTTTCATTGTATGTTTTTTCACGTAGATATCATTCTAGTATGACCAGAGCGGTCTGTGTGCACGCCGCGCTCTCTTGCAGGTTCAGGCAGGCTCCCTTTTTTTTTCATGTAAGCGAGAAGCACTGGCAGGCTGGCAGCACGCATGCACTGTGATTGTAACGTCATGCTCAGGCATTGTATGAAGAGCCAGACAAGAGACATACGAAGCTCTTACCTCTTCGGTTCACTTTATTGACGCTCCATTCACAGTACACTCGGTCCATCACCTATTATTGTTCCACACCTGACACAGTACACACATACGTTCCTACTACACATCCGCTTCCCTTACAGTGATGATCAGTGGGCTGCGCGTGGGTGTAACAATGGCAACTGCTGCGCCTGCTGCTAGTTTGACTTCAGAGCCCAAAGTTATTCACTTTGCTTATAAAGACTTCCATTCTGATGGAAAACGTAGACACGCCAAATGCACGACTTGCAACGCTACAATTAATGAAAAAGAGGGCACCACGTCCAACTTTATCCGCCACTTGAGGACGCATGAAACCAAGTAAGTGAAACCTGCAAACGTTAGCCAGGTAGCTAACGTTACCTTAACTGCCCGACCTGTGGCCAATGTGTAGCTAGCTAAGCCAACATTAGTAAAAGTGTGTGTGTGTGTGTGTGTTGGAATAGTCAGAATAGTCTGCATGCTCTTTTTTGACATTGACCTTAGGAAGATAAGGTTTCTCTCTTCAAGATATAAACCTGAGTGCTTTTTGGGTGGGCTGGGGAACAATGGTGAGGGACTTGACTTGACATAACCTGTGACTCGACTCAACTTGACTCGACATAACCTTGTGACTTGACTTGACTTGACTTGCCCACAACAGGAAAAACTTGGGACTTGCTTGAGACTTGGACCAAATGACTTGACACTCGCTTTGGACTCGGATCGGAGGGACTTGGGCAATTGTCTGGAAGAAGCAGAAACAGGAGAGATAGAGAGGAGAGATAGAGGAGATGCTAAGAAAGAAGAAAAGGAAGGTGCAGTAAGAGAGAAGAGGAAGATGCAGGAAAAAAAAACCTGGGATGCTAAGAAAAGGTAAGATAGATGCAGGAAGAAGAGGGAGATGCAGACAAAAAAAGATGTAGAGAAAACAAGCTCATCAACAAAATTGATGAAGATTAATCTATGTATGTCCCGTCCATCAACCCATATTAAACAATCCGTCAATCCATCTTTGGGTACGGCTATAACGTCAGGAGTAATGGGAACAGAGAGTCCAGAGTTGTGTCAGAGCACAGTATGAAACCATCACGCCTAAAGAGAAATCGCTCTAAA
This sequence comes from Cheilinus undulatus, assembly GCF_018320785.1. NCBI lineage: Eukaryota > Metazoa > Chordata > Actinopteri > Labriformes > Labridae > Cheilinus > Cheilinus undulatus. The sequence goes on along the minus strand of NC_054881.1, from coordinate 6,381,582 downwards.
GAGTCTTATTTTGAAGTTCACTGATGCTCGGCACCACATGGTCGATTAGTGCTGAAGTAAGAGAGCGGGTGTTTGTGAAACCTTTAAGTCTGTGTAATCGTCAGAGTAAATTAAACCCAATAGATGAGAAGTCAGACCGTGTGGTTTCTTACATGTCCTACCTCCTCTTTTTTTCCCTCCTCTTAAGTGTTTTTTCCACTTTTGGTACCACTTTCACCCCTTTAGAATAACATTATTATCACAAGCATGAAGAGCGCCACAATTATTCACAGCCCACTCTTTCTCAAGTTCGGAAATCGCCTTGAAAATTGTGGAGGCCTGCAGAGTGTTGGCCGCTTAAACCCCCATCCTGAGCTTTATGTCTTCAGACTGTCAGCTCTCAGAGCGTAACATAAACCAATTTTAAACAGCTTTCTCCTTTAATCATGTTAAGTTACAATAACAACACAAAGAGATAGCTTTAATTTCAGGATAAATGAGGTCAAGTGTATGTTAAAAAGGACGACTGTTTCCCTCTCTGCTGCACATTTAAAGGTGGATGATGTATTGAGTTACTTAAATCCTATTTAGATTTTATTGCACTGCAATTACTCAAATTGTTTGTTATTGCTTTATGATTGATCTTACCCAAACTCACAATCATATCTGGTTTCCAGCTCAGATCTTTGACCCGTAGAGAGCCGGGTTCTGTCACTGCTGCCTCAGATAAAACGGTCCTTTTGGTCTCACAGAGATCTGGGTTAAAAATGAAGTTATGGCACTGATTTCTCACCAAGTCTCTAAATTTTGGAGAACAAACCATATAGAAGAAGATTAGATGGATTTAAAGAACAGATTACTGTAAAGTCGGGCATACAGAGGACATAAATGCTTCTGCACTGACCCCATGCATCTCACCACTTAAAAAAGAAAAATCTGATAGTAAGGCATTTCTAAAAGAAAAAAAAGAATTCCCAAGTAAAAAGTCAAAACTATGATGTAAAAAGGTTCAAATTATGATATAAATAGTCAAAAATATGAGATAAAAGCTGTTTTTATAATAAAAGTCATAATTATGAGATAAAACATTTATAATTATGAGATTAGAAGTTGAATTTTAGGATTAAAGGCCAAACTATGAGATAAAGGGAAAAATTATGAGATAAATTAAAATTATGAGATTTAAAGCTGAAAATAAAAGATAAAGTCATAATAAAAAGTAATAATAATGACATAAAAAATCAGAATATTTAGATGAAAAAAGATCATTATGAGATTAAATAATTCATATTTTTCTAAATGAAAAATATGATAATAATGATATTAAAAACAATTTTTAGATGGAAAAAAATCATAATTATGACAAAAAAAATCACAATTTATAAATTAAAAAAACATTATTATGAGATTAAATACATCATAATTTTTAAATGAAAATATCATAATTATGTAATTTAAAAGTCGTAATTATGATATAAAAAATATTTTTTTAGATGAAAAAATTGTAATTATGAGATAAAAAATCATAATGTTTAGATGGAAAAAAGATAATTATGAGATTAAATAATTCATAATTTTTTAATGAAACATCATAATTATGATATTAAAAATCATAATTTTTAGATAAATAAAATCATAATTATGACATAAAAATCATAATACTTAGATGAAAAATCATAATGATGAGATTAAATGAATTATAATTTTTTTTGATGAAAAAACATAATTATGACATTTTAAAAAATCATAATATTGAGATTACAACATCATAATTGTAAGATTAAAAAACCATTTTTAGATGAAAAAAATCATAATTATGAGAAGAAAATCAGAATTTTTATATGAAAAAATTACAATTATTAGATTTAAAAAATCATAATTTACAGAAGAATTTTAATTACAGTTTTCAAGTTTGGCTTCTTCTTCTTCCTCCTCTTTTTAAGGACTGCCCACTTTTCACATTTTATTCAAAGTAGTAGAAATGGGCTTCCATATCATGCAACAAATAAGCCGCGGACAAAAACAAACCATGGCTGTTGAAGACTGGACTCTGACTGCACCAAAGGAGTCATACTCATTCAGTCTGGTGGGGCAGACTTTTAATCTTAATGCGTTTTTCCTCAAATTCAATATTTATTTAAAAAAAAAAATCATGTCAGATGTAGTTATGATAGATGATATTCAAATATTGGTGTGATTCCTTTCTAATAGCATATCACATCTCAAACATGAAAACCCCCCTAAAAGTTGCCACATGAGCTCAGCTCACAGCAGCAGGTACTAACAGACTCATCCCTAGTCTCCACTTATGTATGGTTATTGAGGACTAGCCAATCCGAAGTCCATTCATTCCTTTGGGAATATCTGATGTGCCTGTAAAACTCCCCTCCATAACATCTCTCTTCAGATGTGCCGTGAGTATGCTGAGCCGCTCTAGGACATTCACAGAGTCACCCCTGAGCCTCTCCTGTGTTATCCTGGCTGTGTGCTAAGGGTCATTGTCATGTAGGAAGGCGATCCCTCAGTAAAGTCTGAGGTCCTGAGTGCCGTGGAACAGGTATTGATTAAGGATATCTCTGTACTTTGCTCACCTCAGCCCTGACCAGTGTCCCAGTCCCTGCTGCTTAAAAAAAGCACCCCTACAGCATGATGCTGCCACCACCATGCTTCAATGATGCCAGAAACAAATCTTTTCTTAGTGGACTTATAACTGAAATAAAAACTCAGCTGTAGCTTTAACATCTTTACAAGTTTGAACTTAAAAGGCAGCGACTCAACAGTCAAGAACCCAAAGTATTTATAAGACGATACTGACTCAGTCATCCTGAGACGTGGTGACAGAAGGAAGGTTTAGAGACTTTTGCTTTGAGTTTGAAAACATTGTGAGTTTGGTTTTCTCAGGATTAAAGGTAAATTTTTACTCACAAAGAGCATCCTGTACCATATCTAAGGCTTCTTGTGAGCACAGAGAGCCTGATGCTGTGTAGGAGTGGAGCAATAAATGCCAGTGTCATCTGCATATAAATGAACATTTACACAGGGAACAATCAGACTGATGTTAATATAAAGAGCAAATAACAGCTGTCCTAAGACTGAGCCCTGAGGAACTTCATTTTTAACTCCAAGACCTCGTGCTGGTGATTACATGAGTTTCAAAAATCTAGAAAAAGGCAGCATTTTTACCCTAGACAGACCTCCACTCCGTAAGTTTGGTGTGTATGCCGCCCCTGGTCCAGGCCATTGTTCTTTTACTGCTGTTTGTTTAAATCCTGACATAAAACAAGTGAAGAAAAGGATGTTATTCACTGAATGATGAAGCTTTAAATATTGATTCCTTAAGCAATAAATCAAAGAACTCGCTTCTTTGCTCTCTTTTTGGTTGCTATTTCAAAACGTAATGCACTTCTGAAGAACCACACCACTCCCACATGCTATAAACACGTCTGAGATTTAGACTAACATGTTTGACTTCCTTTATACACATAAAAAAACGACGTTTTCCCACCTTACACGTCCCCAGCCTTTACTAAATGTAGCCTCGGCCTCTCTGTGTTTACAGGATGGAGAAAAGGTTTGTATCCTCAAACTTCTGACTTTAGATTCAAAGCAGAAACAACGAGGAAATGATGTCATAGCGCTGAGAGAGACGGGGTCGACTGAAAAGCGGGGGCCACTTTGAACAAAGTTATTTGTTGACAAACCGTAAAAGAGAGGAAAAAAGGCAGAAATGTGTGAGCCTCTAAAAAACAATGGAGCACTCAGCTAATGAGTTACAGCGCTGTGAGAGCGTACACAACCCAGATGACTCTGTTTCTCTTCCATGTTTGGGCTTTCTTTCTCTGAGTTTACTTCTCCATGGCATCTGGAGCGTTCAATCACATCTTTATTTAGGGCAAAGAGTTATGGTGTCCTGGAGGGGTCATTTTACCCAATGTATGTCGAAATATAAAGATCAGTTATTCTGTTTCTAAAATTTTCAACCATATTAAGAACAAATAAAACATCTTATTATCATACTGCAGAGAAATAATCATCGATCGTTGTGGCACTGTTGTGTAAAAAACTGAATTTATGCTCAACTTTGGGAGAAGTTTTTAAGTTTCATCGTCTCAGAGTCATAAAAATCGGAGCAAGTAAAGTTTGTCTGAACAGTTTTAGAAACTCATGCATGCTCTGCCAAGCTTTAATATAAAGCCCCAATTCTAAAAAAGTTGGGACGCTGTGTCATGTTAATTAAAACAACATTCACTGACTGGCAAATCTATTAAACCCATATTTTATTCATAATCCAGCCCAAACAACATACTAGATGTTGACAGCCTTTTTTCCATGACATAAACGAAACTAAAACTAACAAAAATAGATCTGTGATGACTAAAACTGACAAAAACTAAGTTTAGTTTATGTTGAGATGTCTAAAACTAGACTAAAATGTAATTTAGTTTTCACTGGACATTAAAAATCTGTGAAATGTCTCTGCTGTGGGTAAATCTGTCAAAATGCAATGCATCTGTATCTATTCTGCCTCTCAGCTGTAGAAAGCAGGGACCCCAGGTTTGGCAGGGTGTGTAGAACACACTACCATGATTTGGTACCAGATTTAGGCAAGAAAATAAATGCTTGGACTAAAAGTTAAAACTAAAATGTGAGGACTTTTTATGGACTAAAACTAGACTAAAATGTTTTGAGTTTTCGTCAACAAAAACAAGACTAAAACTAAAAAGGGTAGAAATGACTAAAATTGGACTAAAATGAAAATGCATTTCATTTAAAGACTAAAACTAAAACTAAAATTTAAAAAAACTGCTAAAATTAACACTGCTGGGGGAGCATTTTGCAACTATTTAGGTCAACTGGCAACAGTTCAGTGACATGACTGGGTATTAAAGGAGCATTTTAGAGATGTAGGGTCCCATAAGTGAAGGTGGGCAGAGGTTCACCAATCTGTGAAAACTGCATCTAAAAATTGTGGAACAATTTCAGACTTCAAGACTTTGAATATCCAACCATCTACAGTCACTAATATCTTATAATGATTCAGAGAATCTGAGAAATCTCTGAGCACAAAGGACAAGGCTGAAAGTTAATTTTGGATGCTTGTGATCTTTAACCTTGCAAAGCAGATGGATACGCCCATTTCATTGTTTTTCACTGGTGAATCCATCTTGCAAAGCTCCCATCTGAACCATTTGGGCCCGGGTAGAAAGTGACAGGACCAATTAGTGACGAGGGGCAGTACTTTCAGGCACAGCAGAGTTGTGACGTAAACAAGCAGCAGCAAGAGCTGGTGCAGTTAAGGAGGAAGAGATTAGTGTGGATGCTGCTAAAGCGCCAGTTTTATCAGAACTTGACGACATTTCTTCGTCAAAAGTAAAACAAAGAACAGCAGTGAGTTGTTTTCTTGTCAAAAATGACAAAAGTCGAGTACTTACATGTCTGTAGTCGCCATGTTTCGTGTTAGTCCTCAGTAGCTGTGCACGTGCAGCTCGATAACTGCTATGTCACGTGTTTTGTTGCTCTGATTGGCCCATAGAGATGTGACAGACAGAACGTTCATCCAATCACACTCCAAGTTTTTTCAAATCCTCTGCCTTTTCTCAAACGTTTCCTATTGAAGCTTTCCCAGATGGATGTGTTATGTGATCTTTAGGTGTTCAGGCACCACTGCATTAAAAACAGGCATGATTCTCTACTGGAAATCCCTGTATGGGCTCAGGAACTCTTCCAGAAATCACTGTCAGTCAGCACTAATGCAAGTTAAAGCTGTGTCATGCAAATAAGAAGTCATATGTGAACAGGATCCAGAAATGCCACCATCTTCTCTGGGCCAAAGCTCATTTAAAATGGACTGAAATGGAAAACTGTAGTCTTTAAATCAAATGCATTTTAGTTTTAGTCACATTTTAGTAATTTCTACCCTTTTTAGTTTTAGTCCATAAAAAGTCCTCACATTTTAGTCTTTACTTTTAGACCAGTCATTTATTTTCTTGCCTAAATCTGATAATAAATCATAGTAGTGTGTCCTCTGCACCCTGCCAAATCTGGGGTCCCTGCTTTCTACAGCAGAGAGGCTGAATAGCTACAGCTGCAACGGTTTTTTTTTTTTTTTTTTTTTTAGATTCATTTTGGGCATTTTTATGCCTTTATTTGATAGAGGAGGACAGTCAATAGAGTCGGAAACAGGGACGAGAGCCAGGGAGAGACATGCGGTAAAGGGCTTCAGGCCGGATTCGAGCCCGGGCTGTCCACGTACATGGGGCGCGACTTACACCACTAGGCCACCTGTGCCCCAGCTGTTTTTTGACAGATTTACCCACAGTGGAGAAATATCACGGATTTTGAATGTCCAAAGAAAACTACATTACATTTTAGTTTTGTTTTACTCATTTTGACGAAAACTAAACTTAGTTTTTGTCAGTTTTAGTCATCACAGATCTATTTTTGTTAGTCTTAGTCGAGTTTTTGTCATGGAAGAAAAGGCTGTCGATGGACATTTTTAGTCATAGTTTTAGTCGATGAAATTAACACTGATTAGTGCCTATGGCGTGGGCAGCTTACACTTCTAGAAAGGAACTATCAATGCTGAAAAGTAGAGAGAGGTTTTAGAGGGTCTCTTTCAGGGAAGGCCTCGACTATTTCAGCAGGACATTGCTAAACCACACACCAAAATCCATCACAACAGCATGGCTTCACAGGACAAAAGTCCAGGTGTTGAACTGGCCTGACTGCAGTCCAGACTTTGCAACAATAGAAAAGATTTGGCAGTTGCATTGAAGACCCGGGACTGTTGAGCAGCTAGAATCCTACACCAGACAAGAATGGGACAACATTCTTCTCCAAAAACTCCAGTAACTGGTCTCCTCACCTCCCAGAAGTTTACAGACTGCTGTTACAAGAAGAGGGGCCACTACACAATGGTAAACATGGCCCTGTCCCTACTATTATGAGCTGCCATTAAATTTGATGTATTGTTTATGCTCTATTGTGAATAAAATTTGAGATTTGCAAATCATTGCAGCCCGTTTTAATCTAGATTTTACACCCTGTCCCAACTTTTTTTGGGGTGTAAACGTCATAGTTTTTGTGCATCGCAGAGCAGAGAGATCTGGCAGATAGCTGTCCTCCTGCAGTGACAATTATTCTCACTAATTCTTTGACACATAGACTCATATTTAATGTGTTCAGGGAGTTCGGCCTCCTCCTGAAACAGGAGTTCTCACACTCTGTTCCCTCTTCGTCACACTTAAAGACATTGTTCCTCTGGGATCTAAGCGTACTCATGAGTCTTTTATGCCAAGGTTTTCAGTTTTTTCCTTTTGATGTGTCATTGTGTCCCTGCAGCCTTTTAGGTGCTTTTCTTCCTCGCCACTCTCCCTTTGGCTCTAATGACGCCATCTTGTACATCGGTCTAACTCCCCGCCTCTGTTCTGGAGGGTTTTTTTTGTCCGCTGCAGCAGGTTTTACCCCGCATGTCCGTACGCTACCTTGGAGCTGACTGGTTCCAGATTTCTGGAGGAGAATCACAATAGGTTGTGCGTGAGAAGCGCCAGCCGTTTGTTAATTTGTTTCGAGGTTTGTTTGTCTTACTCATCCATGTGCGCCTGTGTGAGTGAGGCAGCAGCAGAATCTGAACAGTATGTGTATATTGTAGAATTTCCCATGTTGATATTGGAGGATAAACACACTTCTTTGATTTTCTATTGTATTATACTTTGAGTTTGACCTGGACGTTTATTCAATATTCACTTACTACCTTGTGGGGCCTGTAGAGGCCTTTAATTCAAACAGGCTGCCCTCACACCCAAGGGTGGAACACAGCAGAGTGATCGGAAGTCTAAATCATAGAAATGATGATGTAGGCACCTCTGGAGGTCTCTACTGTGGTTTAGTGTTTGGATGAAGTCAGTTTAAGAGAGTAGACGTCTGCAACATTTGACTTCAATTCAAGAGACTGGGGCTGAAGTTATGTTACAGAAATGTGGATCAGCTGTGGCCAGAGTAGAATAGTTTATCTCAATCAGAAGATCGGGGGTTCAATTCCCAGCCCCTAAAGTCTGCACATTGAGGACTTCTTTAACACTGCAATTTCCACGTCCTGCATCCAATCCCTCCACGCCACAGTCCAGCCCAGAGCAGCTGGATCGCTGGTTCACAAGAGAATACATGCAAACAGCATGTGTCTTTGCCTGTCTGAGGTTCATTTGTTGTTCCTGTTTTGACGTAATGTTGATATAGTGATGGGATGAAAGATAAACAGTCTGGACCTGGTGTTTTATTTTGAAACTGACCACATTCTGTGTGCTTTGCCACGTCTGACTTCCTGTCTGGGCGGCTCGGTTATGCCAACACTCTTGGCGCGTATCTCGAGTAGAGCAGAGCAGAGTAGAGGTTCTGGCGAGCGCCAGATGGAAGCGCCAAAATACAGAGACTGACTAAGGAGGGTGCCATTCGTGCCGAAGAGCACAGTAAAGACGGTGCATGTGGAAGTTGGAGGGTCGTGCAACTTTGTGCATGCGTCGAAAAATAGACTGACTTTGAATTTCCTGCCAGGCAAAGTAAATCAGAGTGGGACCTCTGTTCACTCAATGACATGCTTTTACTTTCTCTGTTCATCAGAGCAGTACGATACAACACAACCTATAATTAGGACAACTAAGTGACGATTCACTCATTACCTTGGTTCATTCATGGGAATTAATTAGCACAATTAATAACAGGCTCAAAATCATGATTGAGCGTGTTCAACAGGATAAACAGTGCAGATAGTCTGATGAATAAAAGAATTTTTAATCTCATATTTGTACCTTTTAAACTCACAATTTCTAATTTATCTCATATTTTGACCTTTTAAACTCATGATTTCAACTTTCTATCTGAGACATTTGCCTTTTAAAAACATTATTTTTATTTTTGAATTCTTGTTTTGACCTTTTTAACTGAAAGGTTTGATCTTTACAGTCAGATTTTGAGCCCTTTAACTAATCATTTTGACTTTCTTTTATCATCAGTGCTTTTTTTTTCATATTTTATAACTGATGAAAATGAGGTTGACAGTTTATGGTTAAATGTTGACCCTGTTAGGTGATCAGGTTAGGCCTAAATTCAGAATCTGGCCCTCGTTGTGACTGACTTTTACACCCCTGGCCTTAATAGTCCAGCCCTCAGGTCATCTCAGTGGAGCAAACTTGATGACATTTCCTCTTAAAAGAAGAACGAATAACAGCAGTGAGTTGTTTTCTTTTCAAAAGCGACAAAAGTCGTGAACTGACATGTCTACAATCGCCATGGTTCACATTATGCAGTTCTCTATGGACTTACTCCTTGGTAGTGGCTACGTCACATGTTTTGTTGCTCTGATTGGCCCATAAAGATGTGACAGAATGTTCATCCAATCACCCTCAGAGTTTTTTTTTTTTCAAAGGCTCTGCCCCTTCCCAAACGCCGTCTATGGGAGGTTTTCCAGGTGGATGTCTGTCTAGACAGGTTGAGGAAATCAGGGACGAATAAAAACTGGGGACCCAATGGAAAATCAGGGTATGTGGATGGGAATCTGGCACTACAAGGGGAAATCAGGGACTACTTAGAAAATGTAGGGTCTACGGATGAAAATTGGGGACTATGGGTTAAAATCGGGGTCTACTAAGGGAAATTGGAGAATATGCATGAAAATCATGGACTATAGATGGAAATCGAAGAATATGAAGAGAATTTGGGACTAGGAGGGGAAACTGGGTACTGCAGAGGGAAACTGGGGAGCGCACATGAAAATCAGAGACTACAGATGGAAATCAGATATTCTGACTGAAAATCAGGGACTATGCAGGGAAATTTGGTAGTAAAAAGGGAATTAAGGTTCTAAGATGAGAAACTGGGGACTATGCATGAAAATCAGGGACTACAGATGAAAATCAGGGACTACAGATGAAAATCAGGGACTACAGATGAAAATCAGGGTCTACAGATGAAAATCAGGGACTACAGATGGAAATTTGGGGACTAGCAATGAAAATCAGAACCTATGGATGAAATCGGGCTCTACGGATTAAAATCTGGGGCTAAAGATCACAAATGGGGTCTATGCATGAAAATTAAGCTCTATTAATCAAAATCGGGGACTATGAAGGGAAATTGTATGCTATAAAGGGAAATTGGCTCTACGGATAAAAATCGGGGACTACAGATGAAAATCATTTCGATGTTTTATTTATATTTTTTCCAATTTTTTAAAATGTTTTTTTAAAGATATATTTTTGGGCCTTTTTGCCTTTATATTTAGAGAACAGGAAAGTAGATAGAGTGGGATTTTTGATTTTGTTTTAAATTGGAATTGAAGTGAGACATGCAGGAAAAGGACCACAGCTCAGACCTGAACCCAAACCACCTGTGCACACGGAGCGCTCTTAGACTGCTAGGCCATCCGCCTCCGTTTATCCTCTGTCTTTTAAAGTAGTTGAAACTGCAATCTGGTTTGTCTGAGAGAGGCTGTGTTTATTACATGAAGTTTGATTGACTGACATGTTTATAAAGTAAGTTTATATCGATCAGTCAGGACTAGCTAGATGAAAGATCAAATCATGAACTTTAAATCAAGTTAAATGTTTTGGCGTTACCTCGGAATCATACAGAGTTTCAGCCCATCACATTTAGAGTCTAATTAGTTCTTTTTCCAGACTTAATGAACCCGCTGACCCTCCTCTGAGCTGTTTCATTAACATTAATCTATAACCCACTAACCGGTCTGAATGATGGAACAACACATGGCCTCCACATACCTCCACCCTCCATTGATTCACATGTTACAGCTCCAAGACTCCCACTCCAGCTTCCTCCTTATTCCCCATGCATGATGCGTATGCAGATAGCACATGAGCTCCGGGGACAATAAAGCCACTTGTGGTGAGGGGGTCTGAGAAGTCTCCTGAAGTGGTAGGTCTCTGCGGCCTCATTAACATGCCATAGGTGTTAATTGGCAGCTGGCAGCAGACGGAGCATGCAGCAGGTGAGCGCCAGGGCCTTGTTGAACTTAGATGCACTGAAAAGCTGGAGGAGTCAGCGGACGTCTAAACAGCAGCCATTTGCAAATGAAAGCGTGCGGTCTGAGGGTTAATTTGGATGTTGGAGAAGTCGGATACCATGTCTCCAAACTCAGTCAGGAGGTTAAATCACCTTCTTCTGGTTGTTTTTGTGCCTATATGACTTCATTGCAACATGTTAGCTATTCTCAAAGCACACTACATAATGAGTCCAAGAATCAAGCTTTAATCCACATTTATAGTGAAATTAGACTATAAATCACTTATTTTGGAGCAAATAACTCCTTTAAACTCAATTGAGCCCATGTGGAAACATTTTAAAGCGACTTAAGTTGAATTAAAGGTGTGAAAAGCTGTGATATTCTCCTCTCTGCATGTGCACCGTGCAGTCACGGGGATGCAAAGGATTACCAGTCTTCCATTAATAATAGTAGGGAGTAAGAAATGCATGTGGATTATTGTAAATGCGATTTTACTTTAGATAAGCACACATCCATCTGCTATTAAAGCCTTTAAACACACATTAGAGTAATGAGACGGTGGGAAAACACTCTTTTCTTCTCAAAAAAGTCATCTGAGATGTGATTTATTTTCTGTTTACTGGTCTGCAGGCGTCATTTTCAAGTTAAACAGACAAAAATCATAGATTATTTCAGTCATACCCATTAGTTAAGACCGTTTTTTTAAATAGTAGTATGTAATCTTGGGTTCAGTCCCACCTGATCCCAAAGGTGGGTCGTTTTTAACGTGATCTCGCGGTGTTTTAACACCTGTCTCGTCTTTATTTAATTGCTAAGAAGCTTTCGAGCTCGAGCTCCTCTCTGCAGGAGCAGACATGGCTCCTCTCTCCTCCCTCCGCCCCCTCGAGGGGAGTCATGGCCCACATTTCCCATGAGCCTCCCCGCGGACACGGAGCTGTATGAACCTGACAGTCAATTATGAGGGAAACAAAAACTATAGGAGCGACAAAACACAAACATCGCGTGCAGCTCGCAGCCAATAAACGCGTCCACGCGCGCGTGACGTAGCCTGTGGCCTCCATCCGACTTACTGTTGTCAAGATTTTCTCGTTAGTGAATATAAATGCGTTTCTTTTAATGCTCCTTAAATGATATCGTCGGATGTGGATTCTCTGGAGGCTTTAACAGGACTAATGGAGTAGAAAAAGCAAAGGAAATTAACCAAAACAGAGACATTTGACAGGAATATTTCGCACAGTTTTAGCTAATTTGACCACACAGGTTCCTAAAATCCTCCACGGACAACTGTGAAAGCCTACATATAGAAATAAACGCACGAAATATTCACAGAGAGCAGAAAATAGGGCCAGTATTGAGGGGACGTGCGCCTTTCCCCCTTACACACAAGTAAACGTCTGCCACGCTGCGTAGAAACAGTCAGACGAACGTCTAATAAACACGTTTCTAAAGAAAGAGACCAAAACCAGCTTAGAAGGCTACTGAAAGTAAAAAACAGACTTCTTCCTGTGCGTCATGACGCACGTTAGAGTCAGACGTGCCGTTTTTGATTTATAGTCAAGATGTATTTACGAGCAGCGATCACACACAGAAATGTAGCTTTCTTCAGGGTTAAAGGCAGAAAATTTACGACACTACGAGCGCTAACATACAGCGAAACGACATTAAAAATGAATATGTTAAAATAAATTATTTTTATGTCGTTTTGAGCAAAAATATGAACTTTTAGCAAACTAAAAAATATGTCTATAAAGCCTATTATAATTAGTTATGCACACGTCACTTTAATGTAAAAGCATGGTGACTGAGGCACAAACTAATCCAACTACTCTGTGATGTGTTTTCAGTAGCAAACGATCTGAAATTACAATGAACCTTTATAATAATTAATTTATTGTTAGTTAGATTTGTATTTTCTATTATTGATCCAAACTGTAGGAATAATGTTAGCGGAAATATTAATGTTATATCCTCCTGAGACCTGAGCTTTCGTCTGGAATGTATTTTTAGTTTCTCCCTCTTGTTAGTAGGAGCTGATAAGTTTAAAACCTCAGCTATGTCTGTGAACAGGAAGGGTGTTTTTTTTTCCCAACCAAAAATGATATCCAGTAATCTCCTGAAGGTCCTGTTTCTGCAGAAAATCGGTTTTGGAGTAAATATTTTGGCTGTGGTTCAGTGGTTGGGGTTCTTCAGTCAGTGAGAAATGTGTCAGACATGGAAGGAGTTATTATTCTTGTTATTTTGATGTTGGACCACAAGTATTTGCCTTGGCTAAGCATCAACAAAAGTTCCACTGAAATGGATTTATTTATTGGAAATTTTCCTTTCCAAAATCCATTCAAATTCCCTAAAGTTGTCCTGAATTTTCTGTGAAAAATCTTGAACGTGTTGTTATAGTGTCCCATAAAGAGTATCCCAACATTTCTGAAAATTTTCCAAAATGTTTCAGTGAAACTTTATCATAAAGTTGAAGCACTCCGTAAAAATTTTTCCCAAAAAGTAAATTCCTGAAAATTGTCAAGCATATACTACCCCAAAATTACAAAACAAATCAACCCCCCAAAAACAAATATGTTTCCAAAAACTCCAGAAACATTCCCAAAAAATCCCCAAACAAGCAAACAAATGCCCTGAAATTTACATGAAAATTATTGAATACTTCAATGGACACTCCCAGAAAATTCCCAATGAAATTAACAATTACATTTTTCACATTTCCACGAAAATACAACCAGACCATCCAGCATCATGAAGTGCTTTAATGCGGACTCTTTCATTTTCAGTCAGCTCTCCACGTTTTACCATTTTGAACAGGAATGAGGAATTTCAAACTGAATTCACCTTTTTATACCCAAATTTGAGCCGGCTCACTGGGCTTCTCTGAGAAGTCAGAAATGAATCAAGCATAAAATTCAACCACTAAAACTCATTTTTCTGTTCAGGAATGCAAGTAAATAACTATAATTTGACATATTATCAAGAAATATTAATGTGCTTTACTATTTTTTCTTTTTTTTTTTTTTTTTTGTAAATCAGTAAATTTGAAAATTCATGGATAACAATAATAATTATATTTTAGCATTAAAAATATCATTTGGGTTAAAGAGCTTCTACATATTGGTGTATTAACCATTGCAGAAACATAAAAAATGATTTTGGTAATTACCAATGCTGTTAATTTAGGGCAGCTGTGGCATAAACCTTACTTTGGGTGGTGGTCTAATAAATTAGTTAAGTACTGTATATATATATATATATATATATATATATATATATATATATATATATATATATATATATATATATATATTAATTCCTATATATTGTATCTATAATTCCTACATATAATTAATATCCTCCCAATTATGACTGTTTTGTATTTTAAATGTGTTTTCTTATGTGTTTGAGCCTTGTCAAAGAAGAATTTCTGCCACTTCTCAGACAGACAATAAAGTTTATCTATCTATCTATCTATCTAAAAATGATGAATACATTTACCAAATTTCCATGAAAATGCCTGAAAGTTTCCAAAGAAATTCCCCCTAACACTGAAACAAATTTCATAAAAACCCAGGAAAATGCCCCCAAAAAATCAGAACAAAATTCCCCCACATGTTTTGATGAAACTCTCCAAAATATGGAAAAATATCCCAAAGCATTTCCATGAAAATTTCCAAACAAATTCCTTAAAATTAACAGGACAAGTCCTGAAGATTTCAGAGCAAATTTCAATCACATGACTTAAACTTGAATGTTCATTCTGGAGAATTATCCAAAAATCTAACAGCAGAAACATTTACTTTGCTGTGAAGCCAAAACGTAATGCCATCTTATGAGCATGCAGGGGCTTCAGAGGTTAAAGTGGAGTAAAAAGTTCAATATTTCCCTCTAAATGGTTTAGAAGTGAAGGAATAAGTGGCAGAAAACGGAAGTGGCTGAAACCACAGAGGGAGGCTGCCTGAGTGAAGTGACTCATTTACTCTCCAAACTTGGTCTGATGATGGTTTATGTGCAGAAAACTTAGGTCCAAGGAAATATTACAGTTATTAAATTTAGGCTGATGCTGTTCCAGTATTTAGAAAATCCAAATTCATGCATACAGAGATTTTTTGTACGTTTAAGAAGTTTATTTGCGAGATAAATCAAATCAATTCAGAGTATTTATTTGGAGCATGCTTTGAGTTTCCACACTGCTGCGTTAGGACTGGATTCTTCAGAAGTTTGGATGTGAAACAGAAGAAATCATTTGTTTAATTTCGATTTAAAAAGGAAACTTGTCCTCTGTGTGCAGCAAATTGATGTGAAATCCCATTTTGGTGTCTTCTCCACACTTTCAAATAGGTTGAAAACTTTGTTAAACTTTTATAAGGACAGGTTTTTTTCATTGATTTAAAGCTTTCCTTCATTTGTTCCTTTGTTCTTTATTATTTAATCAATTTTACGCACGCGTTGCGCAGCACGTTTAACGAGCTTCTCCTTTTCTTGCCACTTTTTTCCCCAACCTCTCCCTAGTGCTGATTTACAGAAGCCCTTTCCTCCTCCTCCTCCCTGCTCTTCGTCTCATTTTTAAATAAAATCCCTCTTATTGAGGTATTTTATCTGGGGTGTGTGTGCGTAAAAGTACAGCTGCATTGAAAGGCAGCCTTTGGCGCACAAGATTTACTTTGAGGGACGCAGCAGCTGCATCAACTTTCTCCTGTAATGATCAAAAATAATGAAAATCCTTGTCTAACCTGTTAAATAAAGTTTACAATGAGGAAATTTTACATTAGTGTCTGATTTAATTAAGTTTTATTTGATGGAAAATATCAAACGCACGTGGAGCAGCAGGGGGCTGATCGTTAACGCCAACTCCTGCAACTGTAACTCGTATTTTGGCAATAGTATAGATTATTTTAGGAAAGATTTCCACCAGCTGCTTACAGTGGATCTATTCTCTGAATTTGGAGACCAAACATGTTTATTTCTAAGCGTTTAATTACGCAAACATTTAATGGATGATTAGGGCATGAAAAATAAAAGTAATGTAGATAAAACTGTATTTCTACAGCTTCTTTCCTCAGTTTAATTCCTGTGAATTAATGGCCTCTTCCTGTAATATTTCAGGCCTGTTGCTGTTCATAATAAATTCTGTTTTTTAGGAGAAATAGAAACACATTTTGCGCAGCAGACGCACAGCTCTGTGCAGTTTCCTCCTCTTTGATCTGATCTTAAAATGACTCTCTCATCGTGTGTTTGGTGGTGAAAAAAGCGCAGCAGCTTCCTTAGCTTTGGGGCAGAACACACACACTCACACACTCTCCTCTCTTTCATCAATGAGTCTTTACCTCCCACCACGACGCACCCCCCACCACGCGCGCTGCTCCCCCCCCCAAAAAAACATATTTGGTAGACTTCATGGGAAAACAAAACATCCATATTTAAAGAGGTTTTTCATCAACGTGACTGTCAGCCATGAATATTTCACCCCTGATGGCTGCTCCGTTTACTCTCACTCACATGTGTTGGAGAAAGAAAGGAAGGATCAATTTGCTCACTCACCCGCTCACTGTAGGTGGCGAGTTTTGGCAATTTATTAAATTGCAACATTTTGCCAATCCCCTTGCACGAAAGCATTGTTTGTTTTCTCCTGCTCGGGGGCATTATGAATAATTAGAGGGCAAACAAACACAATCCTGCTTAAGGGACAGCGCTCAGGAGAGAGGGAGAGCCGCTCCGCTGCGCGTAATGCCAAACTGGAAACCAGAAGCAGCTGGCAGCGATCAATTATTAATACCGGGCCGAAGGCGCGCGGGGGGCACGCGCATAGGGCAGGTCCAGGGATGGTGCTTCCCCAAGAAAAAAAAATAAAACTTTTTTATGACTGAATGAGCCGTTACATAAGAGAGATGAGGCAAGGAGCCGGGGTGTTGGACACTAAAAATACTCTTTAAGAACAGAAAGAGCTGCTCATATACTCCAGAGATCATCAACGAAATATAGGACATTATTTTAGCTTGGCACACTCTATTAGGAGAGAAAACACTGCATTGAAAATGCGATTTAACATATTAGGAGGCCTACTCCATGAGTAACATACTCCTGTAAGGCAGGGACGCCCATGAGCTTTAATCCAATAACAGAGTCTCAGGGAATGTTTCTGACATGTTCTTACAATAATTCCTCATGTATCACCAGTGTTCATTTTTGCAGACAATTTTAAATGATTTATTTCACTATTTATTCTCTTTGATCTAACTTAATTAGACAAATTGTGAATTTAATTTTTAATGTAAAACACCCATATAGATGCACTATCAATACTTGAATGAATGTACAACAAACTGATGAAAATACAGCCTCCATATGTAGTGAAGGCAGGGATGCATGGTGGAGAAATGTTAGGATCATTCTAAGGGCCCGTGGCTGACAGGAGGTCCTCAGAGACTTAAGGGGAAAGTAAAAAGGGAAATGTTTGATAACACAAAGCCCAGCTGACTTTGGCGTCTCCACTGAGCTGTCTGTGGGCTTTATAAAGTGAAATGAGACATTAAGGAGTAGTGGTGGACTTATTCTACATCACTGTGGCTGCAGGGAGATGTGCATATTATTCTTAAAATCACAGTTCATGCACTAATATCAGACCTTAATCACATTCCAACAGTGCATTAATGCTAGCAGCCCTAATATGAACACATTATGATGTCATTTTATATGCTGTTTAACAGAGCTAACCTTGAACATGTGACATAATGTAACGTTAAGTGACAATGTAAAATAACAAAGTAAAATACCAATGTAATGTAACCATATAACAATGCAATGTAACTATGTAATGCAACAGCGTAACATGACGATGTAACATGACAACGTAATGTAACAATGTAATGTAACAACACAGTAAAACATTCTAACATAACAATGTAATGCAACAATGTAAGGGAACAACATGACGGAACAACATGACGGAACAACAGAATGGAACAACGGAACAGAACAACGCAATAGAGCAACTTAACGGAACAAAGTAACGGAACAAGGGAACAGAACAACGGAACGGAACAACGGAGAAACGGAACAATGGAACAACGGAACAGAACAATGGAACAACGGAACGGAACAATGGAATCGAACAGCGCAACTGAACAACGTAACCGGACACGGGAACAGAACATCATAACAAAAAAACATAGCAGAGCAATGGAATGGAACTTAATATAATATAACGTAACGTATCAACGTAAATTAGGTAACATAGTAACGTAACAATATAAAGTGACAAGGTAACATAACACAACTTAACATAATGCAACATAACTGTAACATAACGTAATGTAAAAATGGACCATAACATTACGCAACAACTTAACTCAACAACTTAACACAACAATGTAACAAAACAACATAACATAACAAGGTAACATAACAATGTAACATAACAGCATAACGTAACAAAGTAACATGACAACGTAACATAACAATGTAGTGTAATGTAACATAGCATAATGTAACAATGTAACATAACAAAGCCACATAACAATGTAACAAAAACATAAGATATCAGCATAACATAACAACATAACAATAATGTAATATAATGTAACACAACCTAACATAACGTAATGTAGCAATGTAATATACATAATGTCACTACATTATGTAACATGAAGTGACAACAATAGGTAAAAGTTTAAGGTAACAATGTCACGTAACATGTCACCTCCTCTAGTTACATAGTTCTGTCTAATCCTCGTGGTTTCATCACTAGATTTTTATTTCGAATTGACAGCACCTGATTCAAAGTTTGGGAAAGTTTACCCAGGATGCTTTGAGATGATGACGACTGTCCTGCATCTACAGCTGAAACTATTAGTCTGAATATTATGACCAGCAGCAGGTAGAGCTAAGTTTTTTTCAACCAGGTGCCAAATTTTGGTTTGACTTCATGCAAAAACCACCCCTGTTATACACGGAAGCCTAACAGCTTGTGCTCTCTCTGTCACACTGCTTCACTTAAATGTCAAAGCAAAATTACAGCCACATGACATTTTGGCTTGTTTGCATCTATGCTGCTGAATTGTGAACTGATTTAAAGTACAGAATTTTGAAAAGTTACCTTTATGAAGTAGTTTGCAGAAAAATCATGAATATAGCTTGTTCAGGTCCTCAGGATATGAAGAACTTAGAACCAGACGTGAACATGTGGATTTTTCTGATCCCCAGTGTGATATAAAAAAGGGTCAATAATCTGTAATGCAAATGTTGTGTGAGTTTAGGAGTTCTTACTGACTCTTGTTTCTTTCCCCTTCACTTGTGATGTGAAAACAGAGTTGTAACTTTTGTTAATGGGCCCTAATCTAGAAACAAAGTACAGAAGGCTGGGGTTAAATGGAATTAAAGAGAAAGAAAAGAAAAGCCTCCATCCTCAGTTTAGGACCGCATCCAGGGAAAGGCGTCACAGCTCTCTGGGCTCCACTTTCTTAATAAGAGCTCAGCTCCAGTAATCAGGCCAGTTAGCAGAGTTTGAACTGGAAATCCTCCAGTCAGCAGGTTTACCTCAGCTGAACCAAAAACGCCTCTGAGGACGGCATGTGTGTGGGTACGGGGCTGCCCTGCCTCCAGGGAATTAAGACTCAAATTCACACACAAAAATCACAATTAACTAAGATATTTTACAGAAAAATGATAGTTTCTTTTGCCTGTAATGTCTTTTATAAATGTCTATAAGATTAAATAAAAATGTCAGCCCCAAAACCCCTTCAATCAATCTATAATGAGGAAATAATCTATAATAGGAAGAAATTCAAAACAGTTTTACAAAACCAAAATTAGATACTGGTAAAAAAAAGAATGGAAAATAATCTGGGTCATGATTTGTCATTATAGACTGGGTGGTAGGTTGCTAGACCAGCTGAGAATCATCGGTCTAAACTGCACAAATATGACGGCGATCACTACTGCTTAAAACTTCCTCTGCTCATTTTCACGAAGCAGGGACAGGATTCAACTGAGCATGTGCAGAACGGGTATCGGCCTAATCAATTTAGCTTGTTTCTTATAGGAGGAACTGAGCGGGTTAGAATAACCATGTTAAAATGGTCAGGGGACTAAAGTATAATCCATTTTTCTGTCAAAACCAATAAACGAAAAAACAAAAAATGACACCCTTTTTCTTTTATTTGTTTTAAACCAAAAACAAAAAAATGTTTTTGCTTTTTTTTCTTTCTGAACAAAAAACAAAACAAAATAAAACAAAAAACTAAAATCAAATAACAGCCTGATATTGGTTTTTGGATTTTCCCTTTTTTGTTTTGCCGTTTTAGGTCTGGAAACAAAGAAACGGAAGCACGTGACCATGAGGTAAATGGACTCCCTACCAAAATAAAATCCAAACTTATAAATTAATAAAAATAAAAAGGTAAGTTATGTTAAATAGCGCTTTTATTTTTTAACAATTTTACAGTGTTTATTATATGCACCATTAGGCTCATTATGATGATTTCAGGAAATAGAAATTAAAAATATATTTAAAAAAATATAATGCGCAGACATGAGATGCGTGGCTACGAGTTAATTCACCTTTGCATAGTGTGGTGTGGCACTCCAGTTGATGCTATTTAATAGACTATCGGCCATGATATAAATAAATACACTGGACCTGTGCAAGAAATTTTACCCTAACTGTGGACCTAAAAGCACCATTTAACGCAACTTATCTTTTTATTATTAATAATTTATAAATTTGGATTTTATTTTGGTAGGGAACCTGTTTACCTCATGGTCACGTGCTTCTGTTTCTTCGTTTCCAGACCTAAAACGGCAAAACGAAAAAGGGGAAAATCCAAAAACCAATATCAGGCCGTTATTTGAGTTTAATTTTTTTGTTTTTTGTTCAGAAATTTAAGAAAACAAACATTTTTTTCTTCTTTGGTTAAAAACAAAAAAAAAAGGAAAAGGGCGCCATTTTTCGTTTTGTCTTTTATTGGTTTTGACAGAAAAACAAATTGTACTTTAATCTCCTGACCTAAAATACCTCCAGTGAATGGGACAAGCTTTTACAACCCCAATTCCAAAAAAGTTGGGATGTGATGTAAAATGTAATTTTATTAAAAAAGCAATAGTTTTTCAATCTCATAAACCTCTGATTTATTCACACTAGCATATAAAAAACATATCAAATGTTGAAATTGTGACATTTTACAGTTTAAAGAATTGTATAAGCTTAGTTTGAATTCTGTGGCAGCAGCATGTCTCAAAAAAGTTGGGACAGGGCAACAAAAAGCTGGAAAAAAAGTGGTACAAATAAAAAACTAATAAGATTGATTTGCAAAAGGTCAGAAACACGGCTGGGTATAAAAGGAGCATTTTAGAGAGGCAGAGCAAAGGGATAAAGCTGAAGAACAGGGCCCTCAGGCGGCACTGCATTATAAACAGTCTTCATTCTGTACTGGAAATCACTGCATGGGCTTAGGGTCACTTCCAGAATCATTGTCTGTCAACACAAATGCAAGTTGAATCTGTAGAAGAAACCACATGTGAACAGGATCCTGAAATTCAGCTGTCTACTTGGGCCAAAATGTATTTAAAATGGACTGAGGCAAAATGGAAAACTGTTCTGTGGTCAGAGGAGTCAAAAAAAAGTGAAATTCTCTATGGAAACCATAGACTTAGTATCTGGGAGATTTAAGAGGAGAGGGACCATCCAGCTTGTTCTCCTGGCTCAGTTCTAAAGCCTGCATCTCTTAGGTATGGGGTTGCATTAGTGCCTATGGTGGGGGCAGCTCTAAACATCTGGAAAGGAACTATCAATGCTGAAAAGTAGAGAGAGGTTTTAAAGTAACGTCACCTTCAGGGTAGGCCTTGACTGTTTCCCCAAAAAAACATAAACCACCTACCACAGCCATCACAACAGCATAGTTTCACTGAAGAGTCCAGAAGATCCAGGACTGTTAAGTAGCTAGAACCCCAAATCAGGCAAGAATGGGACAACATTCCTCTCCCAAAACTCCAGCAACCGGTCTCCTCACTTCCCAGACGTTTATAGACTGTCATTAAAATAAGAGGGGATTATTACTTTAATGCATAGGGTAGTTTTTAAGAATCAGTGATTTATGGAGGAAAAAGTAAAGTGTTACTGTGGACCCCGGTCTCCCCTACTCATCGTCTGAAGTGTTTAAATTGAGTCCTTAAGTATTAAAAATGTCTGTTTTCCCTTTAAAAATGCAGTTTGTTTAGCAGTGTGATAAGAATTAAAGTTTTATTTCTTTAATTGTATGCTGTTTAATTTGAAAAACACTGTGAGCTGTTGGTTTAAAGACTTCTCTCCAAGTGTCGCCAGGTGTTTGTTGACACACAGCAGTGATGTGTCTGCTTCTCTCTCATTTGTTTCTCATTTCTCCAAGTCTTAAAGCAACACCAGCAGCGATAACTCACTTTACGTCCCTGCACGTGCAGTAAAAGTTTATTAAAGTTTACCATAGCAGGAGAAAATCCCGCGTGAAGTGGCTGTGGAGACTTTTCTGTTGGTTTTCTCCCTCTGACAGGGCAGAGAGGAAATTCCTCTTCCCCGGTGGGAGCCCATGGGTGCCCGCTCTCAGCAGGGAGAGAACTGTTCCCAAGCTTCGTATCAGTGAAGGATCGAGCCGATCAGACGACCCCGGGCCATCTGATCCGTCTGTGCAGCCAAAGCGAGCCGTGCCGGTCCCGGCCTCTCTCTCTGTGCGCAGATAAGGTACGTTTGTTTCTGTGTTTAGTCACATGTAATGACAACATAAACTTATCTTGAGAACCATAATGAATGGCCATTAGGACTACAAAGCTTTCCAAATGGTGCGCGTTGAAGGGAATATGTGAGTGTCATATCAGAATTACAGCTGGAGTAAAGCAAAGAGTGCGCACAGGAACAAACAGAGACGCAGTGAACCGCAGAGATGGAGCTGGGGGAATATCACAAAGTGTTTTCTAAACTGCTGCAGACTTCTGCTGTAATTAAGAGCGTTTGGCTTTGAATGCTAAAGGAAATAGCTTTCTTTGCTGTTAAATGTCAGCAGAAACGCGCCTGGGGCCCAAAGTGACCACTTTGTTTTTGTTTAGTGACTTTAAATCGCTCTCAGTTACACACAGGACCGATAACACGGAGGCCACGGTGTGTGGGGGCAAAACCAGAGCTTTACTGCTGAGGAGGACCAACTTTTTAACCCTTTATTTAGAAAAATACATTTAAGACAGTGTTGATTCTGGCATCTATTTTTAATTTTAGTTTAGTTTTAGTCTTTAAATGAAATGCATTTTGGTTTTAGTCACATTTTAGTCATTTCTATCCTTATCAGTCTAGTTTTAGTTGACAAAAACTCAAAACATTTTAGTCTAGTTTTAGTCTAGTTTAAGTCTAGTTTAAGACGACAAAAACTAAAACATTTAAGTCTAGTTTTAGTCTAGTTTTAGTCGACACAAACTCAAAACATTGTCCAGTTTTAGTCTAGTTTTAGTCCACAAAAACTAGAAACATTTTTGTCTGGTTTTAATCTAGTTTAAGTCGACAAAAACTGAAACATTTTAGTCTAGTTTTAGTCTAGTTTTATTTGACAAAAACTCAAAACATTTTAGTCTGGTTTTAGTCTAGTTTGAGTCGACAAAAACTAGAAACATTTTAGTCTAGTGTAAGTCTAGTTTAAGACGACAAAAACTAAAACATTTTAGTCTAGTTTTAGTCTAGTTTTAGTCTAGTTTGAGTCGACAAAAACTAGAAACATTTTAGTCTAGTGTAAGTCTAGTTTAAGACGACAAAAACTAGAAACATTTTAGTCTAGTGTAAGTCTAGTTTAAGATGACAAAAACTAGAAACATTTTAGTCTAGTGTAAGTCTAGTTTAAGACGACAAAAACTAAAACATTTCAGTCTAGTTTTAGTCTAGTTTTAGTCTAGTTTGAGTCAACAAAAACTCAAATCATTTTAGTCTAGTTTTAGTCGACATAAACTCAGAACATTTTAGTCTAGTTTGAGTCTTAGTTTTAGTCTGGTTTAGACAAAAAATCCAAACATTTTATCCCAGTTCTAGTCTAGTTTTGGTCTAGTTTTAGTTGACAAAAACTCAAAACAGTTTAGTCTAGTTTTAGTTGACAAAAACTAGAAACATTTAAGTCTAGTTTTAGTCGACAAAAACTAGAAACATTTAAGTCTAGTTTTGGTTGACAAAAATTCAAAACATTTTAGTCTAGTTTTAGTCTAGTTTGAGCCGACAAAAATTCAAAACATTTTAGTCTAGTTTTAGTCGACAAAAACTCAATACATTTTAGTCTAGTTTTAGTCAACATAAACTCAAAACATTTTAGTCCAGTTTTAGTCTTAGTTTTAGTCTGGTTTAGACAAAAACTCCAAACATTTTATCCCAGTTCTAGTCTAGTTTTGGTCTAGTTTTAGTTGACAAAACTCAAAACAGTTTAGTCTAGTTTTAGTTGACAAAAACTAGAAACATTTAAGTCTAGTTTTAGTTGAGAAAAAGTAGAAACATTTTAGTCTAGTTTTAGTACAGTTTTAGTTGACAAAAACCCAAAGCATTTTAGTCCAGTTTTAGTCTAGTTTTAGTTGACTAAAACTCAAAACAGTTTAGTCTAGTTTTAGTCGACAAAAATTCAAAACATTTTAGTGTAGTTTTAGTCTAGTTTTAGTCGACAAAAACCAGAAACATTTGAGTCTAGTTTTAGTCTAGTTTTAGTTGACAAAAACTCAAAGCATTTTAGTCCAGTTTTAGTCTAGTTTTAGTTGACAAAAACTCAAAACATTTTAGTCTAGTTTTAGTCTAGTTTAAGTCAACAAAAACTCAAAACATTTAAGTCTAGTTTTAGTCTAGTTTAAGTTGACAAAAACACAAAACATTTTAGTCTAGTTTTAGTCAACAAAAACTCAAAACATTTTAGTCTAGTTTTTGTCTTAGTTTTAGTCTAGTTTAGACAAAAACTCAAAACATTTTAGTCTAGTTTTGGCCCTTTTTTAGTTGACAAATCTCAAAACGGTTTAGTCTAGTTTTAGTTGACAAAAACTTAAAACACTTTAGTCTAGTTTTAGTCGAGAAAAAATAGAAACATTTTATTCTAGTTTTAGTCGACAAAAACCAGAAACATTTGAGTCTAGTTTTAGTCTAGTTTTAGTTGACAAAAACTAGAAACATTGTAGTCCAGTTTTAGTCTAGTTTAAGTCAACAAAAACTTAAAACATTTTAGTCTAGTTTTAGTCCACGAAAGCTCAAAACATTTTAGTCTAGTTTTAGTCTAGTTTTAGTTGACAAAAACTCAAAGCATTTTAGTCCAGTTTTAGTCTAGTTTTAGTTGACAAAAACTCAAAACATTTTAGTCTAGTTTTAGTCTAGTTTAAGTCAACAAAAACTCAAAACATTTAAGTCTAGTTTTAGTCTAGTTTAAGTTGACAAAAACACAAAACATTTTAGTCTAGTTTTAGTCAACAAAAACTCAAAACATTTTAGTCTAGTTTTTGTCTTAGTTTTAGTCTAGTTTTGACAAAAACTCAAAACATTTTAGTCTAGTTTTGGCCCTTTTTTAGTTGACAAATCTCAAAACGGTTTAGTCTAGTTTTAGTTGACAAAAACTTAAAACACTTTAGTCTAGTTTTAGTCGAGAAAAAATAGAAACATTTTATTCTAGTTTTAATCGACAAAAACCAGAAACATTTGAGTCTAGTTTTAGTCTAGTTTTAGTTGACAAAAACTAGAAACATTGTAGTCCAGTTTTAGTCTAGTTTAAGTCAACAAAAACTTAAAACATTTTAGTCTAGTTTTAGTCCACGAAAGCTCAAAACATTTTAGTCTAGTTTTAGTCTAGTTTGAGTCTTGTTTAAGTCTTGTTTAAGTCAACAAAAATTTAAAACATTTTAGTCTAGTTTTAGTCTTAGGTTTAGTCTAGTTTAGACAAAAACTCAGAACATTTTAGTCTAGTTTTAGTCTAGTTTTAGTCTTGTTTAAGTCTTGTTTAAGTCAACAAAAATTTAAAACATTTTAGTCTAGTTTTAGTCTTAGGTTTAGTCTAGTTTAGACAAAAACTCAGAACATTTTAGTCTAGTTTTAGTCTAGTTTGAGTCGACAAAAGCTCAAAACATTTTAGTCAAGTTTTAGTCTTAGGTTTAGTCTAGTTTAGACAAAAACTCAGAACATTTTAGTCTAGTTTTAGTCTAGTTTGAGTCGACACAAACTCAAAAAATGAAACCTAACTTAAACTTTAAACTGCGCTTACAAAATTAACTAAAATAAAATAAGAATAAAGACAAAATATACTTAGTTTTTATCTTTGACACAACCATATCGACACCCAAGTCTGTGGGGTGTAAATTGCCTGATCTGATTGGTTAAGACTTTACACAGTGGCAGTTTTATGTCTGGAGTTGTATTCAAACATCATAATTAAACAAATAAAATGATAAGTCAAGAGTAGTCTGTTTGACTGTGTCATACATTCTGTATGAAGTTCACTCAGCCGCGACATCTATCTGTAAAAAACTAAAACTAACACTGAAACTACTAAAAAAAGAAACTCAAATGAAGCTTTTTTGGAAAATAAAAACTAACCTAAACTAACAAACCAGCAGTTAAAACTAATTAAAACTAAACTAAAATTGAAAAAAGAAATTGAAAATGAGATAAAAATTATTGAAAAATCCAAAACTATTATAACCTATATGCCTCCTATATGCATGTTAGATCAGTTTATATGTATATATGTAAAATCATGATTAATCACAGCATTTTTTAATAGTTTAAGTACGCTATGTTTTTATGTTTTTAGATTTTTAATGGTTGTTATTGTCGTGTCTATAGTTTGGTGGAAAGACAAAATAAAGTCAGAGAAAAAGACAAAATATAAACACATATTTACACTGTATTTATTGATGTTTCTTATAAAAACTAAATTGTCACATTTTTAAGTGACATTTGAACACATCATACCATATAGAATACACTTGTCTAACTTACTGAGGTTCCCTGAACGCATCATATTTTCCATCTTCAGCTCGTGAAGTTTGCTAATTCACTTCAATTTTGCCAAGATTTCTACACTGGATTGATATTGTTAACAAACAGGACTTGCTCGAAGTTGTGGAGCAGTTTTCGGCCTTTTTCAGAGCAGCTGAAGAAGAAAACTGTCCTGAAGCAGCTGAACAGAGTGGTATGACCGTGGCTTGTTGTTGTTAGCGTCTTTGCTAACATTAGCAAAGATGTGCTTTGCCTGAAGGTGGAACTTAATATTCATTGTGCTTCGGTGTAAAGACAGTTCATCAATGCAGCATGAAGACACAGTTTGTGTTTTATCTTAACTAACATTCGCCAGCTTTTTAAAAAGAAAATTGCCGTTAAGCAGACCTGGGTCTGTCCGTCTTTCTTGCAGCGAGATAAGACTAGCATTACGATGCTCATACCCAGAACTCCCTTCAATGGAAACACATTCAAAGCGCAATTGTACTTAGTCGAAATTTTAGAAATATCACTTTTATTTTGTGAAAAACTAATGGATATGCACTGTTGTCACCTCTCTCACTGACTAATCAAAATGAAGAAGGGGCGGGGCTTCTACTATCAGCTTTGTCAACAACAAAAGAGGAACTAGTGGGATTTCCATTCAAATGTATCACAAAATTGTCGCAACTCTCATGAGTTTAGGTAAAGAAAATCATTTTGCATGCCTCCATTCACTAATGTTAAGCAGATACAACAAGCCGACTGGCAGTAGAGGTCACTACTCATGAAAGAAATGCTTTAAAAACAGCAGAAGAAGAAGCCTTAAAGCCATGTTGTATATAGTTGAGTATCTTGAAATTGTAGAGATGTGCAAGCAGGTGATTTTATCAGTGGAACTAGGCGGTCTTAAAGAGCTCCAGTAAAGCCCTGCTGACAGCCCTATCAGCTCTCTTAAGTGTGTTAACCATGAAACATCATTGTTAATTTGCTATATGTGCTTCCACCGAAGAAAAGATGTACTTTACTTTTTTGATACGCCATTTTTTCCCCCTCTTCAAAGGCCTGACTATTTTATTTCATTTCAAGTTTTTTAATCCAGATTTGCAGCATTTCCAGTTGGGTTTTTGTGCACAAATCGAAAATGTGCATAACATCTGGTGGGTAGAAATCCCACGACTTACTTTATTCATTCTTTGTAAAGTTGCAAATGCCAGGACAGGATTTCTTTATACTATGTTTGCCTTTCTGTATTTCCTAATTTGCATTAAACCTCTCTAATTATATTTTTTCCATTTTCTCCCCACACAGCGGACATTTTCTTTGTCAGATCGGAGTATTTCTTGCAGTATTCACACCCCTCTTTTGCAACAGCTTCACGGCTAACAGAGCGGTGATCACGAGTCCAGAGAGCGGTGTCTGCATGTAGGAATTCCCTCAGGTCAGAGAGAAAGCTGTGTTTTGAGGACCTTCTTAGCAGTCTTTGCCTCGCTGGCCTTTGACCTGAGCCAGCCCTCTTTAGTGAGGGAGCATAATCCACCTAACATGGATTTAAACAAACAGTGTAATCCATAACACTCAGCCGTTTGCACACCATCTCATTCACGTTATGAGCTCTGCTGCTCTTACCACCGACAGGCTGATTTACACTTCATTGTCCTTTGGCAGCAGGAGCAGATTCTCACTGTAACTCCTGCAGAAGTTTACTGGGTTTAATGGGAGTAAAAGGTGCTACTGTGTTATGACTGCATGCTCTGAGCGTGTCGTAGCCTTGTGTTTTCTCCTTCAACCTTGGACTCATCTCACCCTTAAACTCCATACATTCCTTCACTATAGATTTGATTAATCTTCAACTGTAAAATCTAAATCTAAATGGTCCAGAATTATATAATACAGTACAGTATCATTGGTCAATGCTGCATTTTTTTATGCTTGATGCTTTAATCAATACTCTGGACTTTTTGCGCTTACTGCGTTATTTCTTATTTGTATTTTAGTACAAAAATACATAAAATGGCTAACAAATAAAACACTACACATTTACCAGGTAGCAAAACTAACTGCTAGTTAATAAGGTAATACACGTGTAAGTAAGTAACTGCTAGTTAACCAGATAATGACTAAGTATCTGACCTATAATTGATCAGATCACAAATAGTCACAGACTTCCAGTCAACCAGGTAAGAAATAAGAAATAAAGTGCTTTTTAAAAGGTAAAGAATGAGCAACTTACCACTAGTTAATCATGTAAGAAATGGGTGATAAACTACTAGTTTACCAGGTAAAGAATGAGTAGTTTACCATTTGTTCATCATGGAAGACATAGGTTATAAACTACAAGTTAACCAACCAAAAAAATGACTAACAGCCAGTTTACATGGAAGAAATAAACTGCTAGATTACCAGGCAAAAAATGAGTTACTTGAAACTAGTTTACAGGCAAGAAATGGATAACAAACTGATAGTTTATCAGGTAAAGAATGAGTAACTAACTGCTAATTTTCCCTCATAAAAATGGAAAATAAAATGCTAGTTTACCTGGTTTAAAAAAATGAGTAATTAAGCACTAGTTATCATGTAAGTTATGGGTAACAAACTGCTCGGGAAATAAAGTAATTGTAAAAGGAAAAGAATGAGTAATTTACCATTTGTTTATCATGGGAGAAATGGGTAATAAACTACAAGTTGACCAGGTTAAAAATGAGTAACTAACCGCAAGTTTATAGGTAAGAAACAGGAAATTATCTGCTAGATTACCAGGTAAAAATGAGTTACAAATAGCTAGTGTACAGGTATGAAATAGGTAATAAACTGGTAGTTTAGTGGGTAAACGTCGAGTAACTTACGACTTAATCATGACAGAAAAGGGTGACGAACTGCAAGTTCAGAAATGGGTAATAAAGTGCCACGTTAGCAGGAAAAATAAGTATCTAACCAGTAGTTAGCCATGTATTACCGGATGAAGTATGAGTAAGTAACTGCTAGTTTACTGGTAAAAAAAAAAAATGTGTAAGAAAGTAGGAGTTAAAGAGTGAGTACTTGTTAATGAGACAAAAATAGGATGATAACCTGCTAGTTTAGTGGGTAAGGAATTAGTAACTAACTTCTTGCTAACAGGTAAGAAATGGGTAAATAACTGCTAATTTACTAGGTAAAGAGTGAGTTATTAGTCGCTAGTTTACAGGTAAGAAATGGGTAGTAAACTACTAGTTTACCAGGTATATAGAATGAGCTACCTACTAGTTAATTATGTCAGAAATGGGCTACAAACGGCTAGTTAAAAAATGGGAAACAAACTGAAAGTTAACAAGGTGAAGAATGAGTAACTTGCCCCTAGTTAATCATGTAAGAAATGGGTAATAGAGTGCTAGTTAACCGGGCTTGGAGATGAGTAACTCCTCCACAAATGTATTGGCTAGATATGAGTATTTAGTGACTGCTAAATCAGGCACTTATGATATTTGTGCCCCTACTATAAAGACGACTATCAGACTGAGAGTTAATTTCTAATTTACTCCCTGATTAATACTGAGTGACTCATTTGTTGCCTCATAACTATTCCATAATTTGTATATTATTATTTAGTGTTACTTGTATTTCTTATTTTATTATGTTTTCATGGATATTTCCATCATCTCCCCTTGGAAAAAAGTCTCTGCTTCTAAATTTAGATGCATGAGGTATTGTGTCTGTTTTTGGGAAAGTCATATGTTTCATAAAATTTTTGTCTATTTCACTGCAACACTACTAATTTTTATTGGCAGTGTAGGGTTGAATTTATCTGCTGTTTTCTTTGCTTTAGCTTTGAATTTAAATAAAATAAACAGTCAGTTCTATATTTTTTGAGTGCTGCAGGGAGTATTTTGCAGACTTTGTTGTCCTTTGGCTGCAGAAATGTGCCCATACTTTATATTCCTGTCAATTACATTAAATTTAAATGGAAGTATAACGTCTTTTACATGTGTGTGAGGTAGTTCCACATATATAACTCACCTGTAAGTGCAATATTATGGTAAAACTGCGACTGTGAAGCGTGTTTTCTGTGTTTTCCCAGCCTGCTCGGCTCTGTGTGCTGCAGTACAGCTGTGTTTGTGGCCCTTGCACCTCTGCCCTCGCCTGCCTCCCCGCCGCTTCAAGCCTCACTGCTCCCCCCTCCTGCCTTAAAAAAGTTCATCAATATTTTGGTTGACCTTTGACTTGACCCGCACAATTAAACAATGGGATTTTGGGTACACTAAATGGCCTGGCTTTGCTACAGAGGGCAGACTAATGAGAGGATGTCGTCTTTAGTTTATGGCTCAGTCCAGAACGCAGTGGAGCGGAAAAACAACCCGACGTTCCGTTAAGCTGCCTCACGCAAACTTTCAAAGCAGGGGCACTTGGAATCAGACTGGGCTTTCCAATGTCATTTACCTTCACTCATGTAGGCCCGCCTCCCTCCTCCCTCGCCAAGTCTCTCCCCCTCTGCTCTCGGAGTTTCATTTTTTAAATATTTGGTGTCTTCTGGTTCCAAAAGGATTCTTTTTCTGAGCGTAAGGAGAGAAACAAACATTTTCAGGTTTATGTGAACAGATGAAGAGCGCTGACACTGTTGTGTTGTCATCCTCACTCTGTTTGTGTTTGTGAAGGAGACAAAGGCTGCTTTTTGTATGTTTAGCTGTGTTGTTCATGTACTTTTCCCTCGGTCTAACCCGTGCTGCTTTTTCAGTCTCACAGCTGGAGTAACAACTGACTGCTGAGACGCTTTATTAAAAAGTCTGACGGCGGCTTTCTTTAGCGGCAGCAGCAGTAAAAGTACATTTAAAATGACTTTAACCTACATTTTAGACTCATAATGGAGAGAAATGCTTCATTTCTACACACAATTTAAAAAGGTTGTTATTTTCCAGGGAGTTTGGCTGTTTTGTCCCACTAAAAGCCATCTGTTTTTATCATTGAAATCACTTTTTTCAGGTTTCACTGACAGAAAATACAAACAAAGAGCTATTTCTGAGATTAAAAATAACTCAGCACTCAACCCATTAAAGGTCGCATTTTTACCCTTTTAAGACAACTTTATATTGGTGTCAGAGGTCCCCAAAACACACCTGTGAAGTTTGTTGCTGAAAAACACCCCAGGAAACCCCTCCGTTTCAGCCCTGCTCAGATTGAGATTGGTTTCTGTGTCTGTGGCTTTAAATGTTATGAGATGTCTGACTCCGCCCCTGACCACGCCCCTCTCAGGAAATGGATGTGGCTCTCCTGATCCTCCTGTCAGCTGCTGACAGGAGGGCAGAACTTTATTCCTAGCAGGAGGGGCAATTGAACCTGGGGGCGGGGCTCCCCACATGACATCATGGGGGGGGGGGGTGGATGTTTCTGATTCTTGGGGAGATTGTGGACAGAAAATCCTGAAAAAGTGTATTTTGCATAATATGGGAGCATTAAGGAGAACATACATTAAAAGAAAAACCTCCAAGAAGTGGGAATGGGCCTCCTCATTCATCAACAGTACATTACTGTAATGGCTCTCATATAAGATTACCCACATTCTGAAATGTTATCATATGAGGTGACCCGCGTGTGTGGAGGCTCAATGATGGTGATGCATATCACAACAAACATATCAGTGCAAGTCAGCATCAGCATCAGCATCAGCAGCTGCAGAAAAATAATAATGCAAATGCATGAGAAGTTCCAGTTCCAACATCATAGTCATCACACCTTAAAAGATGTTTTTACTAGAAGGGTGCACTAGTGGACTTTTCTCTTTGTCTTACTCTTGCTTGTTTACCTTCATGCACACATGCAACAGGGATACTATATGGATACAGCAATTACACACGTGTTGGTGATCAGCTAATGAAAATCAGACATTGCTTTTGAATTGTGGTTTAACAGAGTCATTTTAAAAATGAAACATGAAACTGACCTTGACAAAAATGTATGGCAATCTTAGAAAAGATGTAAAATATGTGACCATAGGGACATGTTAAACTCAGGTGTGTCCTTTAATTAGCATCACAGGTGTCCTCAAACTTGTAATCAGTCAGTCTGCTTGTTTAAAGGGTGGAAAGTATCATGGTGTGTACCACACTGAACATGGACCAGAGAAAGCTAAAGAGGCAGTTGTCCCAGGAGACTAGAGAGACAATGAAAGACCAGCATGTTAAAGGTAAAGGCTATAAAACCATCTCCAAGCAGCTACTGTTGACCATATTATTCAGAAATTTAAAGTCCACGGGACTGTAGCCAACCTCCCTGGACATGGCCACAAGAGGAAAACTGATGACAAATTGAAGAGACGGCTAATATGAGCCCAGAACAACTTCCAATGAGATTAGAGGTGAACTCCAAGGTCGAGGTACATCAGCGTCAGAACCCACCATCCGTCGCTGTTTGAGCCAAAGTGGCTTAATGGAAGACGATCGAGGAAGACTCCACTGTTTAAAGCAAATCATAAAAAAGCCAGGCTGGAAATTGCCAAAATGCATACTGACAAGCCACAAAGCTTCTGAATGTCCTTTGGACAGACGAGACAACCTGGAGCTTTATGAGCTCTGTATGTTCACAGATGCAAAAACGAAGCATCCAAAGAAAGGAGGACTGTAGCTACTGTGAACATGGAGGAGGCTCGGTTACGTTCTGGGGCTGCTTTGCTGCATCTGGCACACTGTGTCCTGGATCTGTGCAGGGTATGATATATTCTCAAGACTATCAAGGCATTCTGGAGCCAAATGTGCTGCTCAGAGACTTGAATTAGCAAGCATTTTTGTGCTTACATGTGGAGTGAAATTGATCTGCCACTCTACAATGGTGATAGCAAGAGGGATTTAAGCCAGTACATGGTATAAATGTTATGCATTATGAAGATGACAAGAACATATGGGAAAAAAACATGCAGCACTGTCTCTATTACAGAGACAGACTTATTGTGCAGAAATTCAAAAAATAAATCACTATAATTAAGATGCTGTGAGAGGTGTTACTGTGGTACATTTGGGCCAAAAATTGAGGCTGAAGTAAGGCACCATCAGACAGGAAGGGATTGACAGAACACAGTTGTGTTCTGGATGTCCTTGCATTACAAGGGGGAATGGGAAAACAATCTAAAGAAAAAAGTCAGCACCTTTAGGGTAGTGTAAGGGGTGGATGTGATGAGTAAACACGGTCTAGGGTCCTGTCTGGGTGAGTGGTCAGGTTGCCACGAGCCCTTGGTCCTGCTGTGGATGTCCCAAGGACCCAAAAACTGGCAGCAGTCTCCAGGCGTATCACCAGGGGTGAAAAGACCCAGGCAAAAAAAAAAAAAAAAAAAAGGTACTGTCGAGCTTGACCTTGGCTGCCAAGCAACACGTGTGTCAACATGTGCCCAACGCCCCCCAGCCCAGGGTTGTGGCACCTGTGGTGAATCCTTAGCGTCTTACATGCCTGAAACTTATGCAAAAGCCTACATACGTATTGCATTTATAGGATATTTATTGTTGCACAAAGCAAAATAATATGTACTCTCAAAATGATTATATTGTGCACAAAAGTTGTTAGGTCATGCACACAATATATGATTTTTTTTCTCTTTTTGTGACATCTGGGCTTCTGTAGCAACTAAATTAGACTCCTCATGTAAAAATAAAACATAAAGAACAATCACTGACATAATCAATTCAAATAATAAGTGATAAAAAAAGATGAAAAAGACACGCACTAACTTTTTTACAGTTAGAAAAATGACCCAGTATGATCCTAGTCTTTTTGCATTTTTAACCACAAACCTTCACTTCTTTATAATGCTGGTTTTATTCTATCTCCTGTTTTATATATGATTTATTGACATAAATCTAAGCCTTTAAAGAGATCTAGAAGTTGAAAACCAAAGCATGCTCCCTTCTGAGTGTGAGTGTGAACAGGCTCCGCTCTGCCCCTCATGATTTATTAGAGCATCAGCCGAGTGTTTATGTAGGATAATGGCACTGAATCTATCACTGCCATAATATTGTCACAATGGAAACATGCATGTCGTTACTGTTATGTATCTGAACGCCAGTAAGACGGTGACTGAAGCCCCTCCCCCCTCTCTGTGTAAACACAACCACACTCCGACCCTATGGTGCACATACACATACTGCCTCCGTCTCCATTCATTGGTTCAATCTTTCGAGGAACCTCCTCCCAGAGCGACAGACTCGATATCTTTCGCTCTAATAATCTCCCACAAACGCTGCGTGTGGCTTTAGTGTCCCCGAGTGCTCTCCGCACGAGATGCCTCGTATAGGACTCCCCTGTATGACCACACCGAAAACAAACACACTACTCACGCACAGACAGATTTTACAGGCTAGAGATTAGCATTAGCTTCGCTCCAGGTCTTTCATCTTACATCTACTTTAGCTGATGGTGTTAATTCCTTTATTTATGTTGAGATTAAAGCATGGAAATGTCACCTGATGTGCTCAGTGAGGGAGTGGACAGCTGCAGAAAAAGCTGGGACATAAAAACACAATCATTTCACAGACAGCAGGCCTTGAAATGATCCAATGAGTAGATGGAAACTGCAAGGCCAGGCCAATACCTCCTCTAAAGTTAAAGTTCCCATGATTACATCTGTATTAACTAAGCTGTTTTACACACATCTAAGGAAGTCCCGGATAATCCTCCTGCAAAAATGAGAATTTTATGGTTGTTTCAAGTCTAAATGTCTTAATCTTGAGATAAACAGAGAGAAATAACCTTGTTATGACATAAAATCTAGCATATTAATTCAAGATAGTGGCATAAATAAGTCTCAATCCTAAGAAAACAATCAGAAATTTCTTGTTATCATAGGAAAACTGGTTTGGATGAAATGCAGAGCTGCGTGTCCACTTAGTGCTTACATATGTATTAAACATTTATCTTGTCTGTCGAAAAATAATTTAATAGAGTGGATTTTTGCAACCTTAAGACAGATCAGGCTAACCATTTACCCTTAAAATCAATATAACTGAGCCAAGATGAAGCTAGAATAAAAGCATTCTCTGCAGAGATGCCAAACTGGGCTTTTATTTTGAAAGGCACAAACTGTAACCTGGGTGATATGGCCTAAATATCATATCAGTGTATTTTTTGCCCTTCGAGGTGATAGTATTATATCAGATTATTACAAAATAAAAGACAGAATGCATGTAAATGCATATTCAGAGGCTACACCCGTCCTTCTCCCCCTAAAACAAACCTGTGATGGCATACTGAAGTCATGTCAGAGCACAGATTTTATTTTGGAGTCTCTCTGTCTTCACTTCTTTAGAACTGAACCTGGAGTTTTAAGTTTCAGTCTGTTGTTACTGAAAACACAATTTCTGATGTGGGCCTTCACAATAAAAGGTCGTGGGGAACAACAACTGCAGACTTTTATTGTGAAGGATTACCATGTTTATCTTTGATTTGACTTAGCTTAGCTGCAGTACCAGCAAGTTTACGCTACTACAGAGTCTACAGCTATTTCTCTAACCTTGCATATCACCATAGCGATTCTATGAATCCTCATGGACTTAAAACATGCAAATCATCAATTTACGATCATGTTGGCGTGATGTCATCATGCGCTATTTTCATCACATGATAGCATGAAAGCAAAGCTACATTTTGTATTGCAATTACTCAGTGTGGAAAGTGTGATTTTTAGAATTTCTTTCAGTTTTTGTTTTAAGTCAATCAGGGAGGTAAAACAGGAAATATGATCATTTTAATTAGATATAAAAATTAATTTTATATATAGGGGACAGTAGACCATACTGTGCAGGACTGGCATTGGTCATTTTTTCATAATGTCAGCATTTTGTCATGTCTTCTACAAAAAAATGACAATACTGTGTTTTAAAAATTTATTTTTAAATATTTGGGGGCCGGGGGGTTTGTGGAGGTTTTGGGAGGCTGTAGATGCTACTTCTTGAAACCAGGTCTCAGAGTGAACAAATCTGTATACACCAACCATTTCATCTCCATGTGGACTGCCAACTTCATCTTTCTTGAGATGATAATGTCATACATATAACAGCCCGCTTAAGTCCCATGCGTGGGTCCAGCCAAAACAACAATGGCGGCTTACAGAGTAGTCCTGCTGCAGAAGCTACTGAGCTTATTATGGCTTTAACAGCAAATTGTGATGCTCCTTAACTACCACTGAGAACAACGTTCATGAGCATTCACGTTCACGCCATCTTCTTGTTCTTGTGTCTGTTAATGGCGCAAAAGCTTTATATGCATGCACCATAATCTTCTCCTCTCTTTTTGGTGCATTTCTGTGGCAGCGTTACAGCGCCACTTACAGGCTTTGCATATATACTACAGCATTTTCAGAGGTTCCATGCTTAGGCAAACATTTCCTGAAACAACCCGTGTTTACGGAAATTGTTGTCAAAACGAAACGGAAATATATGGGTTTCGTCTCCATGTGGACAAAGTCTAATACAGTAAGTTAAACTAAAAAAAAGAGGTTTTCATTTCATAAAGTTGAGGTAGTGCATAAACAAATGATGCCAAACATGAGCATGGTAAACATTTTCTGAGTGGTTCGTATTGTAAACAGAAAAGTAATAACAAAATGGCAAAATAGCCTACGGACTTTTAAGGGTTAGACAATTTTTTTAGAAGTTGTAATACGAGTTGCTGCAGTGCTGGGCTGAAGCCAAACCATCTTAACAGTCGCTCGTTTTTAAAGCCCTAGAGAACACTTGCTTTATGTTGCTGTTATTACAGACATCAAACTTCCCGAGGAGGGGATACAGCTTTCACATTAATCACACGGACACAAAACGGTGATGTTTGGGTTGTTTTCTGACTGCTCTTTAGTGTTGGAGTGAAACATGACATTGTTCATGCCTTGTGTGCACCACAACACAACATGTGCATTTCAACTGGAGATGACGATGTTGAAAAATCCATGCCATGGCAGAAATGTTATCATTGATGGGATTGATACCAGGGTATCCGCCACTAGCTTGAAATATGCATTGCAAGCAGAAAAACTTAGGCAAGCCGCCTATTCTTTAGACCAGTGTTACTCAACCCTGCTCAACCAAAGAGCCAAATTGTTGAAAAATACCTTTGCAAGAGCCACTATCTAAGCGGTGAAGCAAAAACAGCTTGAAGTACAGTTACAAGTTAAAGGTGGCAAAAAGTCAAAAAGTAACAAAAATGGATGAAAAGGGTGAGAATGGAGAGAAAAAGTGGAAATGGGGTCAGAAAGTAGAAAAAAAATGGGTGAGAAGTGACAAAAGATAAGTTGTAGGTGACATAAAATGATCCAAATGTGGCAAAACATACGAGTGAAAAGTGACTAAAATGGGCAAAAAGCATAACCTGACACGCAAGATGGATTATTCACACATCCATCGGAAGACCTTCAATACTAAGCGTTTGGGAAAGGGCAGAGGATTTGAAAGAAACTCAGAGTGTGATTGGATGAATGTTCTGTCTGTCACATCTATCACAGAGCAACAAAACACTTGACATAGCCGCTATCGAGCTGCGCGTACGCAGCTACCGAGGAATAATGCCAACCATGGCAACTGTAGACATGTCAGTACACAACTTTTGTCATTTTTGAAAAGAAAACAACTCTCTGCTGTTCTTTGTTCTTCCTTTAACGAAGAAATGTCGTCAAGTTCTGATAAAATTGGCGCTTTAGCAGCATTCACGCCAAGCTTTTCCGCCATAATTGCACCAGTCTCTTGTTGCTGCTTGCATACCTCACGACTCCACCACGCCTGAGAGTACTGCCCCTCGTCGCTGATTGGTCTTGTCACTTTCTAACCGGGCCCAAACAGTTCAGACGGGAGCTTTGCAAGATGGATTCGCCAGTGAAAAATAAGGAAACAGACATATCCATCTGCTTTGCAAGGTTACAAAAAGCAGTCAAGAGTGGCAAAAATGGGCCAAAAAATAGGGAGCAAGTGGTATTTAGTAGCAAAATGTAGCTGAAAGTGGTGAAAAAGGGAAAAAGGATATAATGGCAAAAATAAGTGGCAAAAACAGGCAAAAAAATTGGAGGCAAGTGGTATTTAATGGCAACAGATAGCCTAAAATGGTGAAAAAGGGCAAAAATGGGATAGAAGTGGCAACAAGAAGTGGATAAAATGGGCAAAAACTGGGAAAAAAGTCGTATTTAATGACTAAAGGTAGCTTAAATGGGTGAAAATTGGGAGAAAAAAGGTGAAAAGGGGAACAAATGGATTAAAAGTGGCAAAAATGGGTAAAAAGTTTTTTTAAAAAAAAGAGGCAAAATAGGTTAAAAAAAGGTAGGGAAAAGGTGGTATTAATGGCAAAAGGTAGCTTAAATGGGTGAAAAGTGGCAAAAAATTGTGAAAAAAGGGCAAAAAAGTTTCCCTTTTTTTGAGGTTTTCTAGTGGAATAATATTTAAAATTAAGACATAAAAGAGCCACAAATAATCACAAAAGAGCCACATGTGGCCACACTTTGAGTATCACTGCTTTAGAGCCTTATTCACCTAACAGTATTCCACTCATTTTTATTAATCTACAATTAGGATCTAATGATTGAGAAAATGTAGTAGAAAGTGGCACCACCAGCCTCATACTGTGTGTTCAACTTTTTCCCTGCATGCTTTGTGCAGTAACGTGGCTACCTGTAATGCACAACTAACAGGGCTGATGTTCAATCAAGTCAGGTTGCATGCAATTGGTGGTGGCGGGGGCTGCAGCAATGATGGCGCTTTTCATATTGGTTGCACTGGTATTTAATACACTGACTACTTTCAGCATGACGAAATAGGTAAAGGTGCATCTTATACCCCCAAATGTATGGTGACTGCAACAGTCTAGTGCTAAGCTACATCTTCTGGCTGTTGCAGCAACTGGTAGATGGACTGTTATTCCAATTTGCCTGGTAAAGATGAGCTCAGTTCTGTCTTTTATTCTGTCCTGTTAAAACATTAAAATGAGCTCATTCCTGCTAATGCTTGTCTTTAATCACATCATTATAAAAGCTCTAAAATATCACCTGATGTGTTGGATGAGGCGACTGACAGCCTGAAAAATAGGAGCGACACATGATTGAGATAAATGGAGGTGGGAGAGGAGGACCCGCAGTCTCAAACTCAGTGGGAGGACGGCTGTGTCATGCACCGAGATGGAAATAGACAAGGAGACACATTACAGGATTATGGGTGTGATTTTGGGCTAAGGCGAGGTCATAGCGGAGGAGAAGGGGGGAGCGATGAGTCCTCAGTCTCACCCCAGAGGAGTTTCACACCCGAGCGACAACGCCGCTCACAGGGATGTGTAGGATGTCAAACAAAATAGACGCGTGCAGACATGAAATATTTGACAGAGGATGTGTCGTGAAGTAAGGAAACGTGTCTTTTTGGGGATTGTGTGACAGCAGTTTAGGCGTGGATGACTTGCTGGTGGCTCTGTGGCTCGTTGGCACGTTGCTGAAGCAGCAGCGAGTTTATTATCGCTGAATCGGTTACAGCAGACTGACACCCAGACTTCAGCCCTCACAGCTCCCATGACACCACCCTCCTCCTCCTCCTCCTCTTCTTCGTCTTCTTCTCTGTCTCATTGAGGTGCTGAGAGTGACCTATGAAAGGAGAAGATCACACCTGAGAGTTCTTTGCTTGTTTTTCTCTGTCCACCCAGAGGGAAGGCTTTCATTTCAGTGGACTGCTGTGTTTTTGTAGGTCACTGTTATTGATCTGCTCTTTTTTGTTAAAAGGAAGGTTTGACATTTTGGGATCCATGTTTGCTTTCTATCTTCACCCATTTACCTCAGACCTCTCTCCTGTCCTTCTTCTGCAACCAGCAACAGACATACAGAGGAAATTTTACATTTTGTACATCTTAAATATAGAATTACACTTTAAAATGTCGAAATTAGCATGCTTAAGGGCTGTTTATGTGCTCAAGATAGAGATTTTAACAAGTTGAAGATTTGCTGTGAAATTGGCCTATGTCGACTGTAAATATAGGCCTACACTGGCTGTAACAAAGGCCTATATTTGCTCTAAATATGGGCATACATAGGCTGCAAATATTGGCCTGTATTTGCAGTAAATATTGGCATATATTGGCTGTAAATATAAGCCTATATTGGCTGTCAATATTTACATATACTGGCCTTGAATATAAGCCTATATTGGCTGTAAATATAAGCCTATATTGGATGTAAATACAGGCCTATATTGGCTGTAAATATTGACATATACTGGCTGTAAATATAAGCCTATATTGGCTGTAAATATAAGCCTATATCGACTGTAAATATATGCCTATATTGGCTGTAAATATATGCCTATATCGGCTGTAAATATAAGCCTATGTTGGCCGTAAACATAGGCCTATATTTGCTGTAAATATTGGCATATATCGGCTGTGAATATAAGCCTATATCAGCTGTAAATATATGCCTCTATTTGCTGTAAATTTAATCCTACATCTGCTGTAAATATATGCCTATATTGGCTGTAAATATAAGTCTATATTGGCTTTAAATATTGGTTGTGTTTGTGAC
This sequence comes from Cheilinus undulatus, assembly GCF_018320785.1. NCBI lineage: Eukaryota > Metazoa > Chordata > Actinopteri > Labriformes > Labridae > Cheilinus > Cheilinus undulatus. The sequence continues at coordinate 6,340,170 of NC_054881.1, read as the reverse complement.
TGTTGTGGTTGTGTATGGTTCTTCCGTGTGCTACTGAGGCTCCTGTTTGTAAATGAATAACTTGTTTAATTGCCAATCAATGGCAGAAAAACCTGTTTGGCATTAGCAGAGAAGATCTGGCTAATTTTTCACTGGTGCAACCCACAAACTCTGCTCTGCTGCTCATTCCACAAATGCATGTTCCTTACAAATGTGGCACCATTTTAAAGGGAAATAAACAGGCTAAAACAGGATAAGATTTATTATCAAGGCGAATTGACACAACAAAGAAATAGAAATCCTCCTTTATTCTGTAAAGGAGGAAGCTGGGGTGGAGGAAGTTAAGCTTCTTTCCTCTCAAGTTTCCCCTTTTTTGCTGAATAACTACAGTTTCTTCTCCTTAAACCTCCTTCAATATTTCCCAAAATGATGTTACAGTGAACATTAGATTTATGCTGCAAGTCCATACTGACTTTAAAACATGCATGCAAAGGCTGAGACCTTGCACTTTTTTGAGTGCATCTTCAGCCCACGTCTATACTGATAAATGTCGATCTGTGCATGAAAATGACTGACACCCCGATTTCTGGCGTTCGCAGGTTTTATAAATGACGGTGACTGACAACCACTGCTATCGTTGCACGCTCTCTCTTGAAACAACAAATGTAATTATCTTCCTTTCTCCCATCCATGACATTTCACATCCTTAATTCCTTTGTTTTAATTTCAAATATCTACACTGCAGTGACCCTTTTATCTGCTGCTCTCCCAAATGAAACATAAAGCTCACATAAGTTTCAGTGAAAAGACCCATCTGAAAAATGTCCATTCCTGTGAGGTTAACATGGACCAAAAATGTGCTAAAACTCACCTTACAGCAGCTGAATACCTCGATATAATCCCCCATAAATGAAAACATGTGCAGCTGGCTCTACGGAGGCAGAGATGATTGAGAGGTGCGATTGAAAAGGGAAGTAAAGCAGGTCAAACTGTGATCTTTATTTTCTTAAGCATCCCTACCTCTGCTATTAGCCCGTGGTAGTTTCTTAACCTTTCTGCTCTCGAATCGAGGGCCTGCGCGGTTGACTTTCCCCTGAAATGGAATTAGACTAAAATTACAGCATGAGGTCATGGCTCTCTGGCAATGAGATAAAAAGGGAGTTAGCAAGAAAGATTTAAAAGCTTTGAAGAGCACGGCTGGGTATAGAAATAATCATCAAAAATAAAGGAAATTATATTCACTGAAGTATGTCAGAGCACGTTAAATCCAGAAACCTCAGAGTGGGAGGACGTGGAGTTTTATGGAAGTGGTCACTTTCTGCATTCTTCTGTTATTCCCAAGGAGCTAAAGATAGCACGGCGGTAAAATACACACAAATGCAACAAAGACTTACATGCATGCAGCCTTTTAAGTTTACGTGTGTTCACAAAGGTACCTAAAATACCGACCTTTTTTTACTGTATTGTTACAATCACAGCTTCTAATTATGTGATCCTGCAGAATGGTTGCGGTGTTTTATTTTGCGAGGACGCCAAAACGAGGGAAAACAGTCATTACGTTCCTGGAGTTAGTGTAAATTTTCACTTTACAATCGGCCGCTTATGATAGCTGCGTATGATGTTGGGAAGCAGTGTTTTCTCGTCGCGCTGCGTCTGGCTTTTAAAGTCCTTAAATCACAGACTCCTCTGCTCCGCTTGTGGTTCATCTTCGTCCAACAGCTTCACTTGTGGGGCTTTTAAAACAAACGTCCTCAGGCATGGTTTTTACTACCTTCATATGGAGCTGACTCTCCTTTTACACTGATGGAGGCTTGTAGGAACAAATGTAGGACATTTAAGGAGGAAATAACATAAGCTGTTAACTTAAAGTGGAGTTAGTTTGGAATCAATTTCATTCTGCAGCTCCCTAAAACAGGGGTGTCAAACTCAAGGCCCGGGGACCAAATCCGGCCTGTCGTACAGTTATACCCGGCCCACAAGATCATGTTAGCTTTTTATCATAACCAGTATGATGTCTGCAGATTTACTCCAGTATAAAAATGAAAAATTTAACCTTGATGGTTTAAAATACTCTTATTAAGTCACAAAAATGTGTGAAAGTGTAAAAATAACCCCCAAAAAGTCAGGAATGAAAAAAAAACCTAACTTGTGTTTTCATTTCATATTTTCAATTTTGCATCTCACAATTTAGATTCACAATTTTCAATTTTAAGTCATCTTTTGACCTTAAAAACTCATCATTTTACATTTTATCTCACATTTTGACCTCATCAACCCCTTTTCTCTGACTTTTAATCCCATGTTTAAAATTTTAAACTCTCAATTTGAAATTTAAACTAATATTTTTATCTTTTAATCTCATGATTTTGAATTTTATCTCGTATTTTTTTTATCTAAAACTAAAACACATTTCATCTAAAGTCCAAGACTGAGACTAAAATTAAAAATAGCTGCCAAAATGAACACTGTTGCCTGGTCATGACTGAGATGCTGTTATTCCTAAACGCTTCCACTTTCTAATATCACTTACAGTTGACTATAAAATATCAAGCAGGGATGAAGATTTACAAACTGTCTTATTTCAAAGCTGGCATCCATCACAGCACCACGCTGGACGTCACTGAGCCCTTCAGAACGACCCATTTAGGATCACAAATGTTTGTAAATGTAGACTGCATGGCTAGATGCTTGATTTTATACACCTGTGGCAACAGGTCTGACTGAAACACCTGGATCAGTAATAAACAAGCATGGCCAAATACTTTTGTCTATATAGTGCAGGGGTGTCAAACTTAATCACAGCAGGGGCCGGATTCTGGATTCAGGACTAACCTGAGGGCCTCACAGCATCACCTTTAAACCATAAACTGTCAACCTTGTTTCACCAGTAATAAAATATGAAGAAAAAAAAACTTTGCACTGATGATAAACGATTTTGACATTTAAAAAGTTAAAAAGATAAGTTTAAAGGCTCACAATCTAGAAAAGTAGATTTATTAGTTCAAAAAGGTCAAAACATGACATTAAAAATAATGTTTTTTTTAATGGCAAATATATTAGAAAGAAAGTCAAAATCATGAGTTTAAAAGGTCAAAATATGAAATAAAATTTGTAATCATGAAATTAAAAGTCAAAATATAAATATAATATAAATAAAGATCAAACTTTGGGATTATGACGTCAAAGTTTGGAGTTGAAAATATGAGGTAAAATACAAAAAAATTGGTTAAAAAGGTAAAAATATCACTTAAAAATTAGAATTATTAATCCTAAAGCTCAAAATATTATACGAGAAGTCAAAATTATGAGTTGCAATGCTCAAAGTATGAAATTAAAAGTCAAAATCCTAAGTTTGAGTCCTAATTGTGAGAAGCTAAATTGAAAATGTGAAATTAAAACACAAATCAATTATTTTCCCACATTCCTGACTTCTCATCTAATTATTTCTACTCCTTACATTCTCAGATTTTGTGACTTAACAAGGATATCTTAAATCATCAAGGATAAGTTCACATTTTCATACTTGAGGAAACCTGCAGACCTCAGACTGATGGGCCAGTTAGAACAGAAATATGAGATTATCTTGTGGGCCAAATTTAACTGTCCCACGGGACAGATTTGGCCCCCAGGCCTTGAGTTTGACACCTGTGATATAGTGCATCAGGTTAACCCAGTCTGAGGTGGGGGAGGTATTAGTTTGAGGTTCTCTGGGATATTGAATAAACCTGTGACAGGTATCACACCTGTGCAAATGAAGCACTAACTTGGCAAACAGACTCAAGATGATTTTAACTGACAGAATGGAAATGTGTACAAACACTGGAAAATAACCATTATAATGATCAGAACCAGTGGTCAGCGTATTTGGATCGTTCACTCTGACTTCTACCTGTTCGTAAAACCATCTGATTGGTTAAAGTCCTGAACTCTAGCTGAACTAAAGCTCCATTAACAAAATTTGGGGGAAATCTTCAAATGTTAAAGTACTCATTACACAGTGAAATGAATCTTGACTGATGAACACTTTCAAAGACCTTATAAGGACTGGAAAAATGACTCTAAAACCAAACAACCAGGATGATAAAAGACAAAATCATAAACAGAAATTTTACACCATTAACAATGAAATTAAAGTTAAAGATGACTGCAAAAGTTAATCTTCCTTTAGTCTGTGGGAAACTAAAAAGACATGATTATCTGACCACAGACAAAATGTTCTCCTGGGCTTTTTGTGAGTAACGCCGCTTATACTGATTAAAAAATTACCTTAACACGAAGCAGGAGCCTGAGTAATGAGTCTGAGTAATGTGAGTGGGCTGTTTGAGGGTTTGTCTTCTGTTTCTTAGACACAGATCTTTCCAGGACAAATTGTTGATGACAGAGATGAAACAATGACAACATTTCCTTTAAATATAATCCTTTAAATATCCCGCCATCTACGGTAAATTACATCAAAAGATTCAGAGAATCTGGAGAAATCTCTGTGAAAGAAACAAGACTGAGGGTCAGTTTTGGATATTTAGGATCCCCGGGCTCTAAGGTGGCACTGCAGTAAAAACAGGCATAACTCTGTATTGAAAATCACTGCATGGGCTCAGGAACTCTTCCAGAAATCATCTGTCAACACAGTTGGACATCCACAAATTCATATTAAAGCTGGGTCATGCAAAGAAGGAGCCATATGTGGACAGGACTCAGAAACCCGGCTGTCTTCTCTGGGCTAAGGCACATTTAAAAACGATTGAGAGAAATGGAAAACTGTTCTGTGGTCAGATAAATCAAAAACAGATATTGTGTCGCTGTGTCCTGCAGACTAAAGAGGAGAGGGGCCATCCAGCACACAGTTCAAAAGCCTTCACCTCTGATGGTATGAAGCTCTAGCTTAACTCCAGTGAGGAATACTATGAGTTTGCATTTACAATCATAGCTCAGTTTTAATTAATTACGGTCTCTTGTCTCAGACAAGAATGGGACAACATTCTTCTCCCCAAACTCCAGTAACTGATCTCCTCACTTCCCAGATGTTTACAGACTGTTATAAAGAGAAGAGGGGATGCTACATGATGGTAAACATCGCCCTTCCCCTGCAGATGTTGCTCTAAAACCTCTCTCTACTTTTCAGCATTGATAGTTCCTTTCCAGATGAGTAAGCTGCCCACGCCACAGGCACTAAGGTAACCCCATACCATCAAAGATACAGGCTTTAGAACTGAATGGCCTCTTTCCTGTTCAGTTCACAGGATAAGAGGATTTTCAGTTTTGATTCATGTGACCACAGAACAGTTTTACATTTTGCTTAGACTATTTTAAATGAACTTTGGCCCAGAGAAGATGCCGACGTTTCTGGATCCTGATCACATACGGCTTCTTTTCTGAATGATCCAGTTTTTTTTTTTCAAGGTTTATTTTGGGCATTTTTGTGCCTCTATGTGATAGAGGAGAATAGTGGATAGAGTTGGAAACAGGGACGAGAGAGAGACATGCGGTAAAGGGCCTCAGGCCAGATTTGAACCCGGGCCGTCCGCGTACATGGGGCGTGCCTTAACCACTCAGCCACCTGCACCCCTAATGATCCACTTTTAACTGTAATTTGTGGATGGCACGGCCAACTGTGTTGATGGACCATAATTTCTAGAAGTGTTCCTATACAGAATCATGCCTGTTTTTAATGCAGTGACCCCTGAGAGGCCAAAGATCACGAGCATGCAAAATGCTCACAGAGATTTCTCCAGATTCTCTGAATCTTTTGAGGATATTATGCACCATAGATGGTGAAATATTCAACATTTTTGTAATTTTAAAACATAAAACATTCATCCATCTTCTACACAGCTGGAGCCTATCCCAGCTGCCATTGGGTGAGAGGCGGGATACACACTGGACTGGTTGCCATTCAATCACAAAGATGACGTTAAGCTAACGAGCATGTCTGACCGGTAAGCAACCATCTTCCAGCGCTAACCCCTGTGCAACTGTGCAGCCCAGATTGAGAAACTTTTTTTCTGAAATTGTTCTACAACTGGGCTGCAAGGCATCACAGGGGTTAGCGCTGTTGCCTCACAGCAAGAAGGTCCCTGGTTCGCTTCCTGTCAAGGTCTTTCTGTGCGGAGTTTGCATGTTCTCCCCTGTGCACACGTGGGTTCTCTGCAGGTACTCCAGCCTCCTCCCACCTCTAAAAACATGCTCATTAGGTTAAGTGGAGACTTTAAATTGGCCGTAGGTGTGAATGTGAGAGTGCCTGGTTGTCTATCTCTATGTGTCAGCTCTGCGATTGACTGGCGACCGGTCCAGGGTGTACCCCGCCTCTCGCAAAATCACAGCTGGGATAGGCTCCAGCACCCCACGACCCCGAGTGGGATAGGTGGTATAGAAAATGGATGGATTGTTCTACAACTTTTTGATGCAGTTTGTCACAGATTGGTAAACCTCTGCCCGTCTTTACTTATGCGAGACTCTGCCCTTTCTAAAATGCTCCTTTTATACCCAGTTATGTTAACAACCTGTTGCCAATTAACCTAATTAGTTTCAAAATGCTCCTCTAGCTGGTTTTCATTGGTACCACTTACTTTTCCAGCCTTTTTTGCCCTGTCCCTACTTTTTTGAGAATAGCTGCTGCCATCAAATTCAAAATGAGCTTTTATTTTTTTATGTTTTATGTTGTTTATATTCTATTGTGAATAAAATATGACTTTATGAGATTTGACCATCATTGCATTCTGTTTTTTTCTGCAGCGTCCCAGCTTTTTTGGAATTGGGGTTGTAGGTCAGGATTTAAAGTAAACCACCTGTGCTGGTTTAGATTATGAAGAAGACATTCTGATGTGAGCATTACTAAGTGTGGGTGGTCTAAGCGTCACACCTCAGAGACGGAGTAATGCTGCTCCGTATTGTTCGCTTACGTGTCGTGATTTTGCAGATTCCTCTTTCCGAGTGCGTTTCTGTCTTTAGATATCACCGTCCTCGTTCTGCTCTTTGTCTGCATCCCTCACGTACTCTTTAATGACCTCAGCTGTAAAAACAAAAGAGCGTATGCATCTCTCTCCTTCAGCCGATCCCTGGAGGCCGACGTTTGTGAGCGGGGGAGACCCACAAGTCAGCTTTTCTTTTTTTTGTGTGGCTCCAGATGCTCGGTTCTTAGGAAGCTAAATAACTTCAAGGTTCACTTGGTTAAACGCCGTTAGACGTGTTTCAACACTTCCTTCACTCTCTGCCTCTCTGGGTGGGTGCGCCTCCTCTGTATGTTTGGCTAAGGCGGTGTGAGAGAGCGAGAGTTTGTGTTATTCTTCGCCACGTATCAATCCTTCTACATTCATGCAGCAGAAAAGGTGTGCTGTTGAAACATGAGGAATCAAGTGGATTAAAACGGAGGAAGAAGAAAAACAAACTATTTTCGAAGGGGTGAGCAGAGATGTTTCAGTGGGTAAGTGTGAGTAGAGTCATTAAACGCTTCCATCGCTCTCCTTCTGTCTCCTGATGGCCCTCAGGCTCCGTAAAACGCTGGTGGATAGCAGAGCGTCCCTGCGGAGCATCACTAGGATAAACACACGCTCATGAATGCCTCGCATTCAGAAGGGGATGCAGGGGGAATACAGGGGTCACCGTCGGACCCCTCCCACCAGGGGAGAGGTCACCACACTGACCGCCCTCGCAGCAGCTGAAGACGAGGAGGAGGAATTCTTTGGGAAACGCCGTCTCTGCTCCTCCTCCTCCTCTGCCTTCAGCCCTCATTCTACAGCCCTACGGAGGGAATCGATCGCCCCCATGAAGCCCCCTGTTCTGCTACTGAGACTGTGATTATTTGTTTAGACTGGGAAAGTCATTAAGTATTAACCAGAGAGGATCAATCTGTCACTGTTTCACTGTCAGCTGGAGCTAGAACGACCGGAAACAAGGTCAAAACAGTGGTGGACTTTATTTAGGGACATCCAAGAGAGTGCATGCTAACTGCAGAGCCTATAAATAGTTTTCACCTCCTTTTATTGATTTTATCTATCAATCATGGTCTATAAAATTTGGCTTTTAACACCAAAAAAAGAGAAAAATTTTGTTTATTTGTCAAAGTAAAAACAGATTTCTACAAAGTAATGTCAATTAGATAAAAATATGCATGTAGAATAAGTGACTGCAAAAATATACACACCCTTAAAGGCAGTATTTAATAGAGGCACTTGTAGCTGCAATCACAGCACTGACACTGGACACATCTGGACGTTCCAGAACATTCACCGTGCTCTTTTAAAACCTTTTCTGTGTAGCTTTTGCTGCACGCTTCTGGTCATTGTCTTGCTGGGAAATAAATCTTCTACAAAGCCGTAGTTCTCTTGCAGACTGGATAAGATTGTCCTCCATGACTTTCCTTTATTTTGCCACATTAATTTTACCCTCAACCTGTACGAGCCCTCCAGGACTGGCTGCTGAAAAGCATCCCCACAGTATGATGCTGCCACCACCGTGCTTCACAGTGGCAATGGTGTGTTTTTCTTGTCTGATGGCCAAAAAGATCCATTTTGGTCTCACCAGACCAAAGAACTCTTTTCCTCTTTACATGCCTTTTGGTGAACTCTGGTCCAGATTGAATCTGAGTTTTCTTCATCCGTGTCTTTCTCTTTGCCACTCTCCCATAAAGCTTTGACTGGTGAAGAACCCGGCCAACAGCTGTTCTCTGCAGTGTCTCTCCCATCTGAGCGGTTGAAGCTTGGAACTCCTTCAGAGTAGTCATATGTATCTTGTAGGTCGTTTCCGCTGAGCAGTCCGGCTCAGTTCGGTGTGGAATGGCACGCATTTTTTTTGCGTTTCTATAGAGCAAAAGTTGGAAAGTGTCCCAAAAAAACTGACCCGTATCGTCCCACTTTTCGGCACCCTTCCGTAGGGGTACCAATCTTACCTATCCATACCAAAAAGGTAGAGCTACACACAACAATAGGGGGTTGTACTGACATCACATCAGCGCGCATCGCTGCTCGGCTCCAGGCTGCAAAACACAGAAGTCTGGGCTGTGAGGAGCAGCGAAAATGGGAGAAAAACAAACTAATGTCTGCTTGAATCTGGAGTATTTGGACTTGACAGAGATCCAAACTGTTTCCTAGTCTGTGAATATTGGTATCTGGCCACAAATTAAGTTTTCAGATGTTAAACTCGACCTGATTTTAAGAACACAAAGCAGAGCCTGAAGGCTCACGTCAGCCTGGTCTTTCCGCGATGGATGAGAAACTAAATTAATGCTGAAGTGTTGTGAATATGAAGCTTTATATCAGCTGGTTCTCTACTGTAACTAGTTATTCATATACTTCTTACTTTAGGTAACCTGTGAAAACATTGCTCTGTGGTTGTTGAACGTGTTTGTAAAACTTCGGGTGGCTGCCTATTTTGAAACGAGATCAGCGCATCCAGGATTTCTGACTTACTCTAGTTTGATTTTAACACCAGTTAAACTTTTACCTTATTTTTAATGTGGCTAATTCTCACAGTACAGCTCTAAACTTTTATATTTTGCCGTATAAACTGTTCTAGACTAGATATATTAACATATTAACATACAGTTATAACACAAAATGTCTCTGGACACGCATTCCATCAGCTGAGGATCTTTACTGACAGCGGTTAATATCATTAAGATGTAGTAATTTTTTAAAAAGCACTTACAGCTGAAGTAAAGCTGTTTAATGCTTATTCCCTATTGATTTCTGTCACTCATCCTTTCTACAACGCTGCGGCTGGACCAGCAGACTCACGCTGCATGTGACTTCACATTCATCGCCCTTAAAGCCCACCAGGTGAGGGTATGGGTGACTGTGGAAATGCAAACTATTTCGGGGCTTAGCCTACGAAACCGTACGGAATCAAACCGGACCCTCTGATGGAAACACGGCTTTAGTGTCCTCTCTCACTGGTCTCCTTCTTGCACAATTGCTCAGTTGGTGAGGATGACTGATCTAGGCAGATTTACACGTGACATATTCCTTCCATATCTTGAAGATGGATTTAACTGAACTTTGGGAGATGTTCAGAGCCATGGAAATGTTTTTGTATGCATCCACGTGCTTATACTTTTTGATAACATTTTCTCTGAGTTGCATGGAGTGTTCTTTTGTCTTCAAGGTGTAATGGTAGCCATGAATACTGATCAACCAGGGACTGGACCTTCAAGATACAGGTGTCTTCATACCACAGTTCCTTGAGGCACTGAAGTGAGAGTTCAAAGGAGGTGGCGCCATAGATTTAAATGCATGAGGGACAGCAGGAAGACTGGAGGCATCGACTGGGGAGGAGCAGGTCTAAGATAAATTCAGGCGTCAACCCATGCATGCTTTATAGACAAAAACAACAATCCGGATGTTAGGAGGGAGCCAATGTCAGGAATATAAAATTGGAGTGATGTGAGTCGTCCCGCTGGACCCAATCAGCAGTCTTGCAGCATTTTGAACCAGTTGTAACCGATTAAGGGATTTATTCAGGCACGTAAAAAGGGAATTGAAATAATCAAGCTGGGAATAAATAAAAGCATACCAAATGAAGTTTACTTGTGAGCATGGTTTAGTTTCAGGCACTTACCAGAAACTTATTTTTCTATCTTTTCCCCAGTCCATGTCCCCTAAAGGGATTTGAAAGGCTTTAATGAGTTTTTCTGGCTTGGTAGAAGGGAAGACAGAATCTTAGTCCTCTTAAAACCAACCTCCCCTACCCCAACCTCCCTCAGCTGTTTCACAGTGTGAGGAAGTGTGAGGTAAACGGAGGAGTTTAAATTCCACAGCTAACAAATGTGCGCCATTCAGATGCTCAGATTTATGTCTTTTCTCTGTGACATCTTAGCGCCATCCAACCAGCTCTACATTCACCTCCCTCCTCCGTCGTCCACTCACGGTAACTCTATCCCCTCTGGTGACGGGCAGAGAAATGGAAACATGCTGATCTGTGTAGCATATGTGCTCGGGCTGTGCTGAGACCACGTCCTGCATGGACCCCCCGACCGCCCCGCTTCACCTGAGTGAAGAGTGACAGGACAGGACGGCGAGATCAAGAAGAGAGGAGGTCAATGAATCAATTAAGCTTCTGTAAAAACAACGAGGCAGAGCAGAGGAGCTCCAGCTGTTGCAGTTGCTTCTGTCTGCATCCTTTCTGCAGGATTTTAGGTTTGTTGTCCAAGTTTTTGGTCTTTTTCTAGACTTAAAGCATGCCCAGTACTCCTAATGATCCATTAATGAACCCTCTTGATGACTTTTAGAAAACATACCAGCCTCTTTTCAAACCCATTTTCCTACAAACTGTCCGAGCTCTCCTCCGTGTTTATCCGGCACCTAATATCTTTGCTTTAAAAACACGAGCTCGCTCAGTAATCCAGATTTTGTTGAAAGTTTCCAAATGTATTATCGTACCGTGTTTGAGTTGGCTGCAGCGGCATGCATGAATCAGTAAAGAATAAACAGGCGCCGAGGACCATCCAGGGCATCGTTTAAGAAACTTCCATGCTTAAAGAAACAAATACAGACTCTACAAATTTAGACGATGTTTTCTTAAGCTTCACATGCAGCAGGCTGAAATTAGCCAAGCGCTGAGTATGTTCGACTTTAACCATGCAAAATGTTTTCATACAGGAAGATGAGAGCATGACAAAGCGTTTACATGCATATTGTGTATTTTCTATTTCTACTTTTGTTTGGTTGCATGATTGGAAAGAAACAAGAAGAGTGCTGCAAACACCAGAAACTTCTATAAGAAACACCTGAGCAAACAGTGAGTAGAAAAAACCTGGACTAACTTTTGGAATCTGGACAAGAAATCTGGAGGTCAAAAATTAGAATCTGAAGAAACATCAAGCCAGAAGAAATTCATGTGGAGCTGAAGAAATATTTAGTACAACATTCAATGTTTTGGTTTGAACAGTTATTGTTGTTACATTTCCAAAAAGGCTGTTTTATTTGCAGAATTTTCCATAGTACAGATACATCGCAAAAAAATTAGAATATCACGAAAAGAAAACTCAGTCAACAGTACGTCACATCATCTGCAAATTAAGTTAAGACTCCACCACGCAAAGCAAAAGCTGTATAACAAAGTCCAGAAGCCCTTAAAACTTCTCTGGGCCTGAGCTCATCTGAGAAGGACCGAGCTAAAGTAGAAAAGAGTGCTATGGTCTGATGAGTCCACATTTCAAATCGTTCTTGGAAATAATGGCCGTCGAGTCCACTAGACTAAAGAAGAACAGGACCATCCAGACTGTCATCAACTAGAGTGGGAACAAAAGTTATGTACCCATCATCCTTTGTGGTCCACTTGCTGTCATGGTATAAGCGGAAAAATGGTTGATGCTACAAGTGGCTTGGTAAAACTTAGCAACAAAGTTTTAAGGTTGCAGAAACTCCAGAGATTTGTAATCTGACGAGTGGAAACTTATTGGTTTCCCAGTGTAAAGATTTGAGAAACAGATTCCAGCCAGGCCTAAAGACTCTTCAAGAAGCGTTCACAGTCCCACTTCACCCAGGGTTGCCAGGTACGAGGAGTTGGGCTAGTTTTTAAGTACTGCCGCAGGTAGATTTTTTTGTCCGCGGGTCCCATTTTTGATGTCTTGTGTTTGTGTATTTCTTGTCCAAAGCAGAATAAAGTACTTTATTTACTCTCAAATACAACTAAACCAACCAGCAGAGAAGCAGGAAAACATAGAACACTTTGCCACAATGGCACAAAGACCTACATGCCACACAGAGAAGCAGCACATCTGCATCTACATGAGCAATATATGTGGTGTGGCAGAGGTTTTACTGGCTTATGCTGAATTTCAGCATTGGGCTTGGTTTTGGGCTATTTTCTATCGGCCACTGGGCTGGATTTGTCACCCAGACAATATATTGCCAGAGACCTACAGCTGTTATCAGTGGTGGATTTATTGGTTTATTTTTCCACAGCATGACAGACCATGGAGGCCTCAAATTGTTCCAAACAACAAGAGAACGCACATGTTTTAGCTATAGAGAAGTGTTACTGAGTGAGCTCTCTACTCAGGTAAGAACTTAAAGTCCTTGTAAAGTGATTATAAAAAAATCTGTATATTAGGTTTTTTGTATTACAGGCCCCAGTGTTATAAACCACCACGCTTAATTTCAGGCATGAAAAGCATCTCTAAGTTTACAAAATTAAGCTTCAGAATCATAACAATTAGGGCAGTAAAATCTGCTCCAGGATGATGTGGGCGTGTCGGTTGAATGAGCTAAAGCCACGCCCACTCACAAGAAAAACGATCCTATCAGAGCTCAGATGCATGGATCTGTGCCAGAGCAGAGACAGAAGTTGGGATTAAATTTACTGTTTTCTGGCACAACTCACTCCGTTATGACACTTTTACTGACCTGTATGTCACTGTAGCTGATAGATTTGAGAAATTTACCTCTCAATGAACAAAAACACTGCATTCAGCTAGCTGGCTGTTACCTTTTAATAAAGGCAGTATCATCAGCTTACAACAGACTTTACTGAGATAAACTGCTTGGTGATTTTATATTGTAGCGTTAGAGGGGTGGGGTAATTACCCATCAAGACTGGTGAAGTCATAGGCACAGATTTTTGCCCTGTTCAAACGAAACCAAGCCAGGAAAGAGGTTAACAAATCAAAAATTCAGTCACACGTAGATCTCAGTGTTTTCTTTATTCCAACATATCTGGAGTGTTAAGACACAAAGCTTAGGCTTCATTTTATAGGGACTTTCAGAATCAAAAGTGCACCTGGTGCAGTGTTAATTTCCTCGACTAAAACTATGACTAAAAATGTTAGTCCACAGCCTTTTTTTCCATTACGAAAACTAGACTAAGATTACAAAAATAGATCTCTGATGACTAAAACTGACTAAAAGTAAGTTTAATTACTGTCAAGATGACTAAAAATAGACTAAAATGTAATGTCGTTTTTTGTCGGACATTCAAATTTGGTGATATTTCTCCACTGTGGGTAAATCTGTCAAAAAACAATGCATCTGTATTTCATCTTCCTCTCGGCTATGGAAAGCAGGGACCCCAGGTTTGGCGGGGTGCAGAGAACACACTACCACAATTTGGTACCAAATTCATGTTAGAGAATGAATGCTTGGACTAAAAGTTAAGATTAACGTGAGGATTTTTTATGGACTAAAAATAGACTAAAATGTTTTTGAGTTTTCATCGACTAAAACTGGACAAAACTATAAAGGGTAGAAATGACTTAAATGTGACTAAAAATAAAAGGCAAGTAATCTGAAGACTAAGACGAAGACTGAAATTAAAAATAGCCGTCAAAATTAACACTGCATCTGTGAAAACACCATTCATACAGTTCCATCCAGAACGTCATTTTCAAGGACGTCGCTCCTTATTTCAGCAAGCCACATTCTGCTTGAGTTACAACAGCATGGCTTCACAGAGAAAGAGGCGGGGCCTAGACTGGCCTGCATTCCATCCCGATCTGTCTAACATTGAAAATGCACAGTAAACACATCAAGCAAGAATAGGAATTAATTCCACTATTAATTATTCAGCAATGAGTGTTGATGCTTACAGAGTGCTGTAAGAAGAAAAGGTGATGGAGCACAGTGGTAAGCATGCTCCTGTCCCAACTTTTTTGGAATATGTTGCCGGCATCTAACTGAGAATGTGTATATGGTGCCAAAAATTGAAATGTATCAGTCTGCTCATTAAATGTCTTACATTCAATTAAATATAGGTTGAAAAAGTTTTGATTAGACAACTGTATTCAGTTTCATTCACATTTAAATGTCCCAACTTTTTAGGAACTGAGGTTTGTAGCTGCCATTAACAGCCTGATACAAATTTATAAATACTGCTACAGCTCCAGTACTTCTTAAACATTGATACAACTTTAAATTCTATTTATTTTTAGTGTTTTTGTGTGGCATCTGTTGAATTTAAACCGGTCCCTTTAGTTCCAACAGCAAGTAGGATGCAAAAATTGCAGATATTATGTCTGGAAACCATAAAAACCCTCCCTTAAAGCCACTGATGTGCTATCTAAATTAAAATGTAGTCTTTAAACTCTTAACACGATGCCGAAAGTCTTACGGATTATTGTCTAATGTCCACTGTTAACATAAAATAAAGACTGTTAGCTGCTCCTTTCCCCTGCGGCCACATGATTAGTATCATAGAGCTTAGTAACAGCACTGATTCCTTTTAAACAGCTATTTTGCTGTTTGTAGAGCTGGGCTTGTGTAATGATGGTGCTGAATTACCACTGTTGGATGGTGGTAATTAGTCTTTGTGTTCACATTTTGTGTGCACTGAGGGTATGTGGGTGTGTAAAAGCCACTTTTCCCGCTTTGCCGTGTACGAGAGGGCAAAATGGAAGCATAAGTGAGGCACTCCGAGTGCGGGAGATAAAACATGTGGGAAAAAAATGAACCAAATTGATTGTACATTCGACACGGGACACATTGAGATTATGGGACTTCAGTAAACACACAAGATAGACCTCTTTTACTGCTCTGTGAACTGTTAGCGATTGTGATAACTGAGTGGGAGTGCAGCTTTCAGGGATCTGTTCTGGTGTATTTTAGCTTCTGTTAGCAGAAAAATCATACTGGACTTTAGCCTGTAACTTTAACCTGTGCTAACACTGGAGTCCGGCTACATTTCAGCCAGTCCGCAGACCCCTGCTGTGCCCTGAATATGGATCTGCCAGTGGAGCCACTTCACTTACCCGGAGAGATCTGCACAGAATTGGTGGGCTTGGCCACCCTGAAGCGCAGGGGCCTGCTGGACACCCCCTCCAGTGAAGTTATACTTTGATAGAGGCCCCTGAAAATGTTGTGACGGGGAACAGGAAGCGCTGGCCGCCTTGGGAGGAAGTATCAAATAGAACAGCGTCTTTTTTTTCCTCTTCGGTGAGATCTCGTCAGTTTGATGTTACCACCGGCACTGCAGACAAAAAGAGTCTTTCAGCGGGACTTCTCTAAAGGATATTCCATGTTTTTACAGTTTCGTTCTCCCCCTTTGAGAGAGTCAACATTGTTTTTGCTCACTAGGTGTGTTTTCTTTTGTTATTTTATTAAACCTGTGGAGGAAAAAGGAGGGAATGGAGATGGATAAGGTAAAAAAAAAAAAATACATCAATCTGCAGAAAAGTACGGAGATGTGGGACCAACTGCACTCAGTAGACGTGTACTGAGTGGGGATTCCTCAGTATGATGAAACACTGTGCAGCCCATGGTATTGCAATAATATCCTTAAACAGTGACTGTGCCTTAGTTCAATCATATAACACTGCATCAGAATATCTGATTAAATTGGAGAACTCAAAATGCATGCTTCATTGCTGTCACTGTTGTACAGCATTATCCTGCTCTCTTCTTCTTCCTCCTCTTCTTTTATATAATTTTAAGCATGCTTTTTAAGCTTTACACATTTATTGTTGATACAAGGCATCCTATAGAGCCAGAAACAGGGGAGAGAGGGAGAAAGGCACGTGGGAAAGTAAACTATTTGAACCTACGCCGTCAACACTGAGGACAACAGCTTCTGTTTATGTGGCATACGGGTCCGTGCCTTTTCTGGCAGATCCATTTCCTGGTTAACATCAGACTCAAAAACCGTGAGAAACTCTTGCTATTCAGTTTTTTCGTTTTCACCAAATATGGAAAAAATGGAAAAACCATAAATTTTTCGCTTTTAACCAAAAATGAAAAAAAGAAAAAGAAAAAAAAAAAAAAAGAAAAATTAGCAATTTTTCTGTTTTCTCAATTTGGTCGCAAAAAGCAGAAAAACAAATAACATTTCAAAAAAAGGGTCCAATTTTTGTTTTTCAATTTCGTTATTTTATTTCTCATTTAATAAAATACTTGAGAAAAAGGAAATCATGTGATCACTGGGAAAGGTGAGCATTTCAAAATAAAAGCCTCAATGTCAAACAAGAGCCTGTAGTGGACACTAGAGGGAGTATCTCACACACAAATAGACAGAAGGGAAAGAGTGACGTAATGACGACAGAGTCTGTTGTTAGCCAGCGTTGCTCGTTGGTGAGTAGCATTGTTGTGGAAGTCAAGCAGTAAACATCAGAGCCTCCGTACTTACGTCTGATCATCTCATTCTTATCCACTTCCACACTGGTGACCCTAATGTGATGATGTCTGTGGACAGCGGTGACAATGTGGGGCTTGGAGCTTCAGCAGCAGTTTCCGCCGTTTCCCCTGAAGTTTTTGCTGCTACAGTCAAACTGCCAGAGTTTTAGCAGCATGATCCGGAGCCGTGGTTCCGGCATATCGAGACGCAGTTTATCGTCCGTGGGATTACAGTTGATGACAACTAGTATTTTCACGTTGTATCAGCATTGGATTCCTCAGCTGCCTGCCGAGTTATGGGAAAATTAGTTAACAGTATGAAAATAGTATTGTGTGGAAAATTGGAAAAACAGAAAAACGTCTCTTTCTTCCGTTCTTTCCATTTTTATTCAAAAATGAAAAATAGAATAACAAGAGTTTCTCACTATTTTTGTTTCAACCAGGAAATGGATCTGCCATAAAATACACTGACCCTTTTGTTTTGAAATGTTCACCTTTCCCATTTGTCACATGATCTCCTTTTCCTCAAGTATTTCATTAAATGATGAAAACAAAAAAAACTGAATTGAAAAAACAAAAACTTTTTTTAAAAATGTTGTTTTCCTGTTTTTGCGACCAAAATTAAAAAACGGAAAAATGTGTCCTTTCTCCGTTTTTTTTTTTTTTTTAAATTGATGGTCAAAAACGGAAAAATAGCTTGTTTTTTCCATATTTTGTCAAAAATTAGAAAATGGCTTGTTTTCCGGTTTTTCCAGAAACAAAGACACAGAATAACGAGAGTTTCTCCCAATTTTTGAGTCTGGTTTCAACAGGAAATAACCTGGCACGCCAGATGGATTTGTTTCACATATCCATCTGAAAAACCATTTGGGAAAGGGCAGAGCCTTTGAAAAAAAAACTCGGAGGGTGATTGGATGAATGTTCTGTGTGCTAAATCTTTACAGACCAATCAGAGCAACAAAACATGTGATGTAGGCGTTACCAAGGTTCGCCACTATGGAGGAATAAGCTCCACAGTGAACTGCATAACGCGAACCATGGCGACTGTAGACATGTCAGTACATGACTTTTGTCGTTTTTGAAAAGAAAACAACTCACTGCTGTTCTTTGTTCTTCTATTAATAAAGAAATGTCATCAAGTGCTGATAAAACTGCCACTTTAGCAGCATCCACACTAATCTCTTCCACCACAATTGCACCGGCCTCTTGTCGCTGCTTACAAACGTCACGACTCCGCCTCCCCAGAAAGTACTGTCCCTCAACACTGATTGGTCCTGTCACTTTATAACCGGGCCCAAACTGTTCAGACGGGAGCTTTGCAAGAGGGATTCGCCAGTGAGAAACATGAACCCACATTTTGGTTTCTCAAAATAAGAGAGAAATACACTGAAAAAGGCACTTCCTGTTTGCGCTGGAAGCGGTCCAGGGATGTGCATGCACTCTTGTCACTTCCAGCACACATGTCCATCCTGGGACCTGGCAGACCTCCTTTGAGGTGGGCTCCATCAATAGAAATGGTGCTCCTTATGGTGTATTTGCAAGTATGTTAACCAGTGTTTTGTTTTCATGGATGAATTTCTCGTATTTTGGGGGAAAGCTGTTAAAAAGGGCCTTCTCAGTTAATGCTGCAAGCTACATGCAAGGAATTTCTGGATCACCTGCAGCACAAACCAGTAAAGACACTTTTCAAATTTTTTCTCTCAGCATTTTTAAATAGTTAGCTCTTAATCTTGCTTTAGCAAAATTCCCATAAATATTTACCTTTTTTATAATTTATTGGCTAAAAGAACCCCAACCTCAAAGCACTAAGGCAACCAGATATTTGCACATTGGAGTGAAGTTGATGCTCTTCATCCTCAGAGGATGTTTTAGTAAAACTTTGATTTTTCAGTCTTCTAAATGTGATGTTGGTCTGCACAGAAAAAGTCCCTCAGAAGGCTGATTATTACTTTTATACCCGCACAGACTCTCCTTTAGCATTGTTTATTTGAATAAGAAGATAAATCAGTGCTTTTGCATTCACCGCAGTCTCTTTAACCCAAGTATCTGTGCTTGTACTTCAGTGAAGAACACATCTTCTCCCCCCACTGATGCTGCAGGCCACTGAGAGCTGCTAACATGTTGGGAAATAACCACTAAGATCCTCACATTTACTGTACTTCCTCTTTCCTCCCAGTAGTTGCTCTTTTTCCAGAAGGCATCGAGTCATGACTCAGAGGGCAGCTGACAATTTAAGGACGTGTCTTTTCTGAGGGATTTTCTTCACCTCGACAATGTCATACATAACCATGCAGCGTGATCAGGAAATCAAAGCTCAGGCCCTAATAAGTTGCAGAAGGTCATGGTTTGGTCTTTAATATGGCTCACATTTTGGCAAAGGCTGCATCCAGGACTTGTGAGAGCATCCTGAAAAAAAAAAAAAAGTCTCTGGATCTAATTGTGGCTCGATCTGTTGCTGCGAGAGGAGAGCACGTATGTCAAATACGGAGACGGGCTTGGGCAAACTTCCAGCGACACAGAAGGAGGTGGGGCGCTTTCCTTCAGCTCCAGCGTCTGTCTCCCTGATCCTTTTCAGAGACCCGAGTCATCCTGCCACAGACACTTTGTGGTCGAGTCAACGAGGCGGAGAGCTGGAGAGAGAGGGGGACGGAGGGAGAGAAATATACAAACAGAAGGGGGAATGTTCGGAGGGGGGAGGAGAGGGAAAAGTGAGGAGGGAATGAGCCTTCATGGGTGGCTTCCAGTGGGGATGTTTTCTCTCTAGTTTGAGTGACAGGGCCATCGTCACTGAGAAACAGTGACATAATCCAGAGGATGAGGACTAAAACACTAACTCTGACGCCGTCTGAGGGAGTTTAAGCTGCATTTCCTCGACTACCGATTCATGAATTTGATTCACTACCACTACAGCCTAGATTTAGGTTAGCCCGTCAATACATCAGCCTCATAAATCAACTTATTAACCTAAAATTGGTCACTTTTCTTGTTCTTTATGCCCCTACTACAAAGTAATGTCAATTAAATAAAATGCATAAATCTCCACCCCCTTTAAAGTGACTGACAGCCAACTGGTGCTAAGTCTCACAGTTGGTGAAATGGGGATCACCTGAGATTCACCTGTGTCTCGAAGGTCCTTTCACTAGTTAATCAGTATTCATGACTACCATTACACCATGAAGACAAAAGAACACTCCAAGTAACCCAGAGAAAAGTATAAGTCAGGGGATGGATACCAAAAATTCCAATGCTCTGAACATCCCCCAGAGTTCAGTTAAATCCATCATTAAGAAATTAAGGAATACAGCACATGTGTAAATCTGCCTAGATGAGACCGTCCTCACAAACTGAGTGAGCGTGCAAGAAGGAGACTAGTGAGAGAGGCCACCAAGACACCTATGACTACTCTGAAGGAGTTCCAAGCTTCAGCAGCTGAGATGGAGAGACTCTGCAGACAACAACTGTTGGCCTGGTTCTTCACCAGTCAGAGAGAAAGCTGCTGTTGAAGAAAACTCAGATTCAATCTGGACTAGAGTTCACCAAAAGGCTTGTGGGAGACTGCATGGTCAAGAGGAGAGTTCTTTTGTCTGGTGAGACCAAAATGGAGCTTTTTTGGCCATCAAGCAAGACGCCAAACACTGACATCACCACAAACACACCATCCTCACTGTGAATCACGGTGGTGGCAGTGTCATGCTGTGGGGATGCTTCTCAGCAGCCAGACCTGGAAGGCTTGTAAAGGTAGGGGGTAAAATGAATGCAGGAAAATCCTAGAAGACAATCTTATTCAGTCTGCAAGAGAACCACCATCATAGAGCATTCTGGTAGCAGGGAGTGATCAGGCCCGCCCACAGAATTGCCTTGGCCCCTGAAAATCCCAGAGAATGGGCCCCATCCAGTAGTAATTAACTGATGATACCAGAGTGTTATGTATAACCCACGTTAAAGCTGAGAAGTGTGTCAAACTGTTAATGGCTTCTGATGTTGAAATGCCACTTTATCACCGTGGAACAATATTCAGCATTTTTCCTGATCATTTTTGACGCTTCTTGCTGCCACTTGAAACCCAGTTTTTCCATTAACTGCCCATTTTTTACAGCTTTTTGTCCATTTTTGATCATTTTTTACCCATTTTTGGCTCTTCTTTATGTTCCTTGGAACCCATTGTTGTTTTTTCCCTTTCAAATTATCTTTGTATCTCTTTTGCTACATTTTGTCCCTTCTAACCCATTTTTTGCCACTTCTTGTTGTCACTTTTAACCTCGTTTTGCCACTCGTTACCTTTGTTTTCAACTTTTTGTCCATTTTTTGCCAGTTCTTGACACCTATTAACCATTTATGCCACCTTTAATCCATTTTTACCATTTTTTTGTGCACCCTCTGCCCCATTTTTGCCCCTTTTCTACTTTATTTCCACTTTTTGCCACTTTTAACCAATTTTTGCAACTCCTTGTCCATTATTGTCATTATTAATCCATTTTTAACACAGTTTTGCCACTTATAACCCATTTTTGCTGCTTTTTGCCCTTTCCTTCTCTTCACAGTATTTATTTATTTTTTACTAAAGTTGTCTCATTTTTTTTTTCTTTATCTTCTTGCATCCTGACGTTCGTACACATCAGGCTTAGCTTTAAAGTCTGAAATTCTTTTCCTAATGTTTTTTTCATCAGTGTGTCCATCCTTATTGTTAACATGACCCAAAAAAGATCTTTTGTTTTAATGAAAGAGGTTAAAATATTTATAAAAGCTATATTGTACAGCATAAAGAAATTCTTTTTTGCCGTTTCTTTGATAAAAATAGTTGATATTCAGGTTAAAAATAAAATATGGTTTTCACAGTTTTCACTTTAAAGTGGACCATAATTTTTCATACCTCCAGGGGCCCCCAGTTTGGCCGGGCCCATGAAAGCTCTCCCCTTTATCCCCCCGTATGGGCGGCCCTGGCAGTGCTCATGAAGAAAAGCACCTTACAGTTACAGTTCAGTTGAAATGTTCGATTCTTCCTCGATGATAAAGGAACTGAAAAAAACTGTGAATGTGCAGTACTGTCTTACAGAGGCAGAGTTATTGAGCAGTAACTTCAGGAATAAATCTTTTTCAATTGAGGGACTGTAAGAGTCACGGCCAATCGAAACTAGTGTAAGTTTCAACTCGTCACATCACCAATCTTTGGTCTGAACTGGGATTTTGTGCAACTTGCCCTGGGTGCAAAGCTAGGTTATTATTTAACTATTTTCTAAACCAGAAAACAAATCAAGTCGGTGTCAGCCAAAATAAACCCATTAATGTTGGGATGCCTAACTGACGCTCATGTCTATCAAAGACAGAGTCTTGCATCTCTCTGAGTCAAACTTGTTCGATCCTCTCCTCCTGAATGTGGCGCTCTGTTTTTGCTCTGTTTGCTTGTGTTGCAGGCGGTCTGTGTTTAGAAGCCGGCCATGCTCAGAGGAGGAAATGTTTGGCTCCTGCCTTGTGTCAGCTGCAGCCGTTGGTGTGGATTACCTGCGGGTGTCACCATGATGAACTGGCTGCTGGAGCTCGATGAAGTGTTTATGACCGAGAGGCGTTGTTGCATGTAACTAATCAAGCCTGAAGCCGGTAGACGCAGGCAGAACTTCTTCTGCAGACCCCTCTGAGCCGTAATGTGATGATGCTAAATGATGTGAGGGATGCAAGCGGTCAGCAAACATCACACAGCTGCTGGACTGGAGATCCTGGACTTTCCAATTAGCTGATTTTCTGTGTTCAGTTTTCGCCGTATTTATTGTTTTAACCTAAGTAGGAGACGTCTAGGTAACCTCTGTGCTTTGTTTCAAGTGGACAGAATAATAAATCCGGCTCTAACAAATGGTTTGTTTCAAGCCGCCTGTTATTTTATCATCACATTCTGCACAAGCGTGATGGATAAGCTACGGGCCCCCGGTTGTTTGCACGAGCGGATAGCATGCCAAAGCAAACACGTGCGCAGCTAAAAAAGAGTGAAAAATGCAGCAACATAATTCTGCAGCAGAACCCCTGATCTGCCGGGTTCACGCTGAGGTGAGAGACAGCCAGGATGTAGAACAAATAAAAACACTCCTGAAAAGTCTAGGGCTGAATAAATTATGTGCAAGGACGCGTAAGATTGCTCTTCATGAAGTGGTGAAAGCTTGGAGTTTCTCCTCAGCCTGTGAGGAACAGAGGTGGAACGGAGCCAGAGGTTTTAATTCCTCTGTTACAGGGCCGGGTTTAGTCATCTGGAGGCCCCAGGTAAGGACTGATATGAGGCCTTTACCCATTAAGCTTAAAGCCATCATAACGAGTCAACACAGTATGGGACATGCACATCTGGCATACAAATACCCAAAAGTGTCTTCCTATCAGCTCTTAGAAGAGCCTTATTAGTCAAACTCACCCCTTTTTTATACCTTAAAAATGAAAATATACCCCCTATCTGAACATGGCGCTTGTGCTCGGCTGTATTGCACCTTAATAGTTTCAGCATAAGACGATGCTACCATGCTAAATCTGCAAACAAACATTTTGACGAGAAGTGTTTTTTGTGCCTAAACTAAGACAACACTGTACAAAGTAAAACTATTGGCATTTAGAATAATATAATCGTGTTTCCCAACTCCCTGGTGAATTTTGGCTGGACCAATACAATCCAAGGGGTGGAGCTAGTAGCATCTAGGACCAAACAGGCCACCCCTGACATCTGATTGGCATCCACAAAAACCTGGAAATGATTGTCTTATTGCCTTATTAGCCATTAAACTGAGCTTTTAACGTTAGTTCAGTCAAGCTCTGCCCAATTCAGCTGATCCAATGCAAGCCCTCATCAGCTGACGGCCGGCTGATTTGCCCTAAGCACGCTATTCGCCAATCGCTCTCATGCTGCCTTATTCAAACTTCTCTGGCCAGGCTCTGCCGCTCTCTCTTGCAACCCTCCTCCACCCCAGCTCCTTCTTTATTCTACCTCTCACTCAATCAATGTCATATATCTTGCCTTGTGGATATTAAAGTGGCCCCAATGTCCTTTAACCCTTTAAGCGCCAAAGTCGCAAAATTGCGTCAAGCAACATTGCTGAAAACAGGCTGTAGCTGCAAAGATGGTGCCTAATGTTGTTACTATTTTACACCAGGAGATGGTGGACATGAGTAACTTCAATCCCAGCAGCATTTGTGAGCGTGTTTCTATTCAAAGTTTTGGAGAGGGAGAGTTTGAAGACACACAGCCGGTCAAGGAGACGAGGAAGCGGTAGAAGTGGTTGTAGTTGGAGTGTTAAAGAGAGAAAAGACCGAATTGTAGCGAGAATACTCACAATGCCAGGAGGAATAGTGGAATATTCACCCCTGTGAGGGTGACGTTCAGTCATCCGGTAATAGCGGTGCGTCGGAGCTACAGTGACTCCGTGCGCCATAAGAGTCCACCAGCAGCACATACTGAAGCCGATGCTTTTCCTCACTGGGGCCGGGTTGGGAGTCGGCGAATGCAGATGAGGGGACATGGTGGGGGTTTTAGGGGTGGTCAGTACACAACGTTCAGTTGTCCGGTGAGACCGAAACTGCCGTGCATCTGTGAGCAGCCGCCGCGAGTCTGTGCGCCATGAGAGTCCACAAAGCAGCACATACCGAAGCCGATGCTTTTCCTCACGGAGGCCGGGGTAGGGACATGGTGGGGGTTGCAGGGGGGGTCAAAACACAAATATTGATGGAGGTAGTGAGAATTTTAAAAAAAACACAGTGGAGGTATGGGCAGACGTGGTAGAAGCAGTGGCGGTGGAGGCTGCCTGGTGGCATCAGAATATGCAAATTAGATGACTGAATTTACTCTCATCACAAACTTTGGGTCATACTGAAGATTTTTCTCTTTTACAGCATGCCTTTATCTCTAACCACTTTCAAGCTACAGCCTTTTGAAATCTTGATAACACAATTGTATATTTTCTTGAAAAAACTGTGGCGCCCAAAGAGTCCTTATGGAGGGGTGTTTAGTTGAATAGAGTCCTGATTTAAAATAAGACGTAAGCAGCAGAGGTGGGCGGAGCTGTGGCCATAAATGGTAATGCAAAATTGAAACAGGATTTTAGAAAATTAGCCAAAGAAAGCAGGAATATATGCAAGATTCATCTCCATTGACGTTATGCATGATTGGAGCCAACAGATTTAGCAATAGCTGGTGCTACTCATGATTTTATTTGTTGTTTTCTTTTTGAGGAAAACTGCAAAAGAGGAGGATGCAAAGCTTTGTTGCCTTATGGTCCATGAATATAACTTATTCTAAACCTGTATGCTCTTGGAAGAGTTCTTGCAACAGACCTGGGTGACTACTGAAGCATTTCAATCCAGTGATGTCAATTATGTATGTTGCACTTTTATTTCATCGATAAGTGTAAAATTTTTGTTTTTCATCTGCAGCATCCCAGTCAGGTTTTTTAGATGCACAAATTTAACATTTGCAGAAAAACTGTTGGATGGAAACTCCACTATTGTTCGATTATGTCCATAGTAATCTATCAAACTATAATTTGCATGACATAAAGACATTTTGAGGCTCTGACGTCACTGTCCAGGCCAGGCATCCTCCACAAGAACTTTACAAATTCTCAGAATCAATTTTGATTATATTTTATTATGTTGAAAATTCCTGTCTTCATCATTGGTGAGGTTTCCATCCAAATTTGGAAATACAGGAAAATAAATTGTGAATTGATGCAAGTTTTTATCAATTACAGACATGCAAGTATACTAGGAGTCAACAGGTTGAGCAGTAGGTGGCGCTACTTGTGAAAAAATGAAAACACAGCAGAGGATGAGACTTCAAAGCAACATTGCCTTATGAACTATAGCAGTGGTTCTCAACTGGTGGGTTGGGACCCAAAAGTGGGTCACAGAGCTGTTTTCAGTGGGTCGCAACAAGGTGTTTGAAAAAAAAAATGGTGGCAACCATCCTTAAGTCCTTGTTGTGTAAATTCAAATGTTTGATCAATATTTCAACTGATTTATCTCCTCTTCTTGCAATAAATGGTGACTTTTCCCATGATAATGAAGTAATTTCACAAGTTCTCTGGAAAACTAACAAAAATGAACACATAATGATGGGGAAAGAGGGTATAAAATTTGTCATTTTTGTCCTTTTTCTTTCTTATATAACGTGTTTTGGTTCCATCATGCTCCAAACTGCAACGTATTCAATTAACTAAACATGCATTGTGGAAATTTTTTTTGAAACTGGGGTCGCGATCTGTCGTAAGACAGACTGGTGGGTCCTGATGCTGGACCATTTGAGAACCACTGATCTATAGCGTTAAAGCTAGTTAAGAGATCAATAAAACAGGATGATTTTGGCTTCATGAAATCATGAAAACAAGACAATCATGATGAAAAATCTCTTGAAACACAGATAAATTCATTTTTACTCATTTATTAATTTTATATGTCATTGTTTTTTAATCATATATATTTTTTACTTATTTATTTGCATTTTCTACTCTTTTCTGTCAAAGAGTTTAGCATATTCAAGTGTGCAACGTGTTAAATATAAAATAAATAAAGCAGAAAAATTATAAAAAATAAGATTTAAATATGTACTAGCTCCTGTAGGGATTATTTAGTCTGTTTGCATCGATAGTTTGGTTGCAAGTTGTGCAAAGTGTGCAGGAATGCTGACAAGGCATGATCAGAGTATACAATCTGCAAGAATTTGGGCAGATGTACCTGAGATCATTTAAGATAGTTTATATTAGTGCAAATGTGCATGAGGTGAGGCTCAGGATTTATAAATAGATTTTTTTTTTTTTTTTTTTAAGTGTTTCAGAACAAATGCTCTCTAGGAAGACTTCTATAAACATCATTAAAAACTTGCGTAAGAGGTGTCATGGTTTTATCCCAAAAAATTTCTTTCCTCTGAAAGGACTTTTTCTGAATTTGCATGATTTCCAGTCGTGCATTTTTGCCCTACTGTTGTTTTAATGTCTATAGGATTATATGCAACAACAATAATTTGCCTTGAAGTGATTTTGAGGGGCCTAGACCTTGCTGTTGGGGCCGGGGATCCTCTGCAGGAACTTTTTTAATCATCAAAATTTATTTTGATGCTATTTCAGTCGCTCTAGGCCCCGTATGTACATATAAAATACACGTCTTAATCAATAAAAGCAATATAAGACTCAGATTTCATGCACACCTAGAATGATTATATCCTAAGGCCTGTCGTAGAAGAAGGCCCCAGGTGACTGGCTACCTTTGCCTCACGGTAAAACTGTGTTAAAATGAACTCCACTGTAACTGTAAGGCTCATCATGTGGACTCATCTCTGCTCCAAACCGGACTTTCACCATCGTCTGTCTGCAGCTGAGAATCAAAAGTGCTAAAAAAATGATGAAAGTGCTGCTCTCCTTTATGTTAAGAAAGAAAGAAAGAAAGAAAGAAAGAAAGAAAAGACGTAATGGCTCTGTAAAAGAAAGAGCAAAACGATGCCATTACAAAA
This sequence comes from Cheilinus undulatus, assembly GCF_018320785.1. Lineage (NCBI taxonomy): Eukaryota > Metazoa > Chordata > Actinopteri > Labriformes > Labridae > Cheilinus > Cheilinus undulatus. Next base: position 6,312,690 of record NC_054881.1, on the reverse strand, counting down.
GGGGAAAAGCAGAATCCATCCCAGAGCCACTCGTGTGTAGCAGGTCCTTGCAGTTGTGAGCAGCCTCTAATTAGGCCAGTATTCAGGGGTGGCATTAGTTCCCAAACTTTTTAATGGGGTGGAAAGCGGAGCTCCTTTTAGAGAGAGGGGATAAGTGTAGCGACGGTTCCATACACTGAATAGCAGATGGAGAGATTCTGCACCTCCCTGGGAGGTATTCACTCTTTTAACTCTCCTTTTTTTATTTCATTCCTTGCTCTCACCCCTTCAATTGCTCTCTTTTTTCTTATATTTCTCCTCTGTTATTCGGCACATTTCACAGCAACAGATGTTCAAAGGTTTACATGCTGCCTTTGGTCTGAATAAAGTGGAGCTGTTAGTGTCCTCGTCCTTCTAATAGTGAAGTTTATCAATATGCAATGATGTGCAATGTCCCTTTAAAACTCAAATCAGATAAATGTATCTCCAGAGCTGTAAGCATGGCTAAAAACTTTATTATGTCTGTTTATTTATGTTAAATATGCAAGGGGAGCAGGAATTAGATGGCAAAACACAAGCAAAGTTGTCTTTATGGCCTTTTAGAAACAACTTTATTTGAAATTTGTGTCATTACATGTTCAAATAACGACAATATGATCGTTAGGAGCAGATCATATTAATGTGTGCAGCTTACAAAGTGTGTTAAACACTTTAATGGTAAAAATGTGACATTTGTGCCACGATACAGCGACGAAATGTGTCATTTACCACGCCAACTAGGGCTGCTTTATTAACCCTTATACGGATCTTAATCCTCTTGTTTTTATTTTGCATCCTCTTTCATTTTTCCTGTTCTTACCTGATTTAAAAATAAAAAAAAGGCCAGTGTTTGGTGATGACTTCCTAATTCTGCAGTAAAAAGAGTCAACAACATCACTGTTGGTTAAAAAGTGTAACTGTTCCCTTCAATAAATGCATTTAAAGAGAATTTATGCACACTTCTACTAGGAAAGTAGCAGAAATGAGCAATCTTTAGAAGTATCTCTGCAAACAAAACTCACCTTTACAGTGATATCTGACAATTCTGCACATTGCTGTTACTTCTGTAGCACAAAATGTGCAATCTGTGCAAGGATCTCTGCAGACAAAAAAAAAATCACCTTTATAGTGATATTTTACAATTTTGTCTGTGTAGAGATCTCTGCAGACAAAACGCATCATTACAGTGATATGATGCAATTCTGCAATTTTTCTGCAACAAAAGTAAAAGAAATGTGCAATCTGTGCGAGAATTTCTGCAAACAAAACTCATCTTTACAATGATATTTTACAATTTTGTACATTGCTGTTACTTCTGTAGCAAATACTGTGAAAACTGTGCAAGGATCTCTAAAGTAAAAACCTATCATTACAGTGATATAATGCAATTTTGCACAGTTCTGCAACAAGAGTAAAAGAAATAAGCAATCTGTGCAAGGATCTTTGCAAATAATATTCATTTTAACAGTGATTCAATGCAATTTTGAACATTTCTGCAGAAATTTACAACCTGTGCAAGTATGTCTGCAAACAAAACTTGTCTTTACTGTGATATAACTTTTGCGACAGTAAAATTACTACTAAACCACAAACTGAGAAAGCACTTTTGATGGTAAAAACGGGGTGTCTAGTGATTAAATGCCATCTTTCCGCACTGTAAAGAAAGAAAAGCCTGATATTGACAAAGTTTGTAGATATTTGGTTTAATATTGAGTCAGGCTGTTCTAATTTAGGAGTTGATGTGTACTTTTTCACTCTTTAAACACAAGGATTATGCAGACAGTGAAGACGACACAAGGGGTAAAAATTAGAATCATGATCATGACGGGTTTGATTGATAAAACAAGAGAAGACCAGTGATTTAGTTGACTTTCTGACTGTATAGTTATAAAGAATCCACAACATCACTGTTGATTCAAAAGTTTAACTGTTCCCTTTAAAAAAATGCATTTAAAGCTCATTTCTGCTACTTTTTAGTCTTTACGAGTATCTCTGCAAACAAAAACACATCTTTACAGTGATATTAAGCAATAATCAGACTGTAAATAAACATTAAATAAAAAATATTGAGTTAAAGAAGCGCCCATGATAGACGTTTTGTAAAAATGTGGTGTTTAGTGACTACATGCAGTTTTTCTGGACTGTGAGGAAAGAAAAGCAAAGTTTAAAAGAGTCAAAGTTTGTATTTTTTTCTTCATGGAAACCATGGGGTTTGATATTCAGTCAGTCTGCCTTATTATAGTGAAGGATGATGGGTAATTTTTCACCCTTTATTAGTTACAGAAAGCAAAGACAACACAAGAGTTAAAATTAAAATCATGATCACGCCTGGTTTGATTGATATTGAGATCATAATAATTAGAAACACTATAACTGTTTGATTTTCCAACATTTGCATCCCCTAAAGTGTCAGAAAACAGAACTTAACTTTAACTTTAGTTCTGCTTAATGTTAAATATCCTGCACTGTCTCTTACTGTGGTTAAAGCCTCACCTCATGCACATTTGAACCAATATAAACTATCTTAAATGATCTCAGGTACATCTGCCCAAATTCTTGCAGATTGTATACTCTGATCATGCCTTGTCAGCATTCTTGCACACTTTGCACAACTTGCAACATTGCTATCGATGCAAACAGACTAAATAATCCCTACAGGAGCTACTATATTTTTAAATCTTATTTATTATAATTTTTCTGCTTTATTTATTTTTATGTTCAACACTTTGTACACTTGAATATGCTAAACTCTTTGACAGAAAAGTAAAAAAATGCAAATAAATAAGTGAAAAATATATATGATTAAAAAACAATGATATAAAAAAATTATAAATGAGTAAAAATGAATTAATCTGTGTTTTTAGAGATTGTTTTATCATGATTATCTTGTTTTCATGATCTCATGAAGCCAAAACCATAGTTGAAAGTCTATTTATAACCCAGGACTTGTGCTAAGTTAACATTTTTCACCAGACATCCTCAGTGGAGTGAGAGCAAAGCTTTTATTTATCACCTTTTCTGTTTTGTTAAATATCAGAATATGTTAGCATTTATTTATGTCTTCCAAAAATGTTTATTTTTATTTCAAATCAGACAAAAAAACTCACCCTGAATTTATCTTATGGAATGTAAATCAGATATTTACATATTTATTTACATGCTTTATCTTCTAAATCTTGAAATCGATTAGAGCTCCAGGGACTCACTACCAATGATATCCCCATAAAACAGAACAGCTTTATTTGTCATTAGTGCTTTTCACCTCCCTGACACTGTGGAGTCATGTCTTTATACAAGCCACTCTTTAACCATCAGTGTAGTGTAAAGATGTTTAACATAAAAAATCAAGGTTTATAGTCTTTAAGTGTCCTATAATGTTGAAGAAAATACTGTCATGCTCTCAGACTAACTCACTAAAACATTATTTTCCTGTCTGTTTGGAGTCTTGCAGCTATAAAGGTTGATTTAACTGCAACTTAACTTCTCCTGAGACCCAAAACTACAAACTTACTTTAAAGCTCTATGAGGGGAATCATGGCTACGTTCAGTAAAAGACTGGGACTCCAATGACTCTTTTCTCTACCTGCCACTGTGGCTGCACCAGGGTGAACAAATCCAACCACCCCTGCACAGAAACAGCAGCATCTGGCTGCTGCCTGGTGCTAATTTCCATCCCTGGTTCAGGGTTATAAAATGTTAAGTTGTTGATGTTTTTGTACCATTTTTAAACCTTAAGGCAGCGTTACTTAACCCTGGTCAACCGACGAGCCAAACTGCTGAAAAATACCTCTGCAAGAGCCACAGTCCAAACCTGGTAGGGTGCACGAATAAAAACACTGATCAGAGCATGCACAGAGCTTGGTTTCACCTTCTATTTTTCTTACATCTTTAGTCGATTAAGGGAATTATTTGGCTTAAAAAATGGTTCAAGGCACCACTTTTTATCTCCATCCCTCCATCAGATGATGGTTTTGTTTGTTTTACAAAGAAAAAGCATTATTCCTAGTACATTTGACTCTGCTTACTTGCTAAAATAGCAGCTAATAACATTGAAAATGAGTCATTTAATAAGGTTGATGTTAAAGATAAAGTTAGGAAATCATAAATTCTGAGATAAGAGCCATCCAAATGGGTGAACGGAGCAACTGACTTGACTTGACAATCATCTTGAATAACAAAATGAAATGTAGGTACATTTTAGTGTATCTGACAGAGCTGTCATGTTTATATTGCATGTTTTTTCTTGATCATATCAGATGGAAATATAGAGACAAAAAATAAATGTGACATTTAAAGTCTACTGTGACTTGCATGGATCGTTCCAGATCTTAAAATTTATGTTTTCAAAGTTTTCTTGGGGAATTTTTTTCCAAGTTAGACTTTAAAGAGCCAAGAGTCGTCAAAAAAAAGGGCCTCATGTTGAGAAAGAAGACTCATCCATGCTTTCATAACCTTTCTCTTCTTTCCTGCTTCTTTATAAATTGTTTGTATTTCTGTTAAAAGTTTCTGCACCAAAACACCATGAAAGAAATCCTAGTATGTGTAAACGTACTTCACAGTAAACCAGATCCATATTCTGATTTAAGAGCATAAAGTGAGAAATAAGTCAAAGCACTCATGCTGTGTTAATCGGTCTAAACAGTCACATATTTATGGATATAAATCTGATTTAAAGCAGCTGTGAAGTCTGGAAAAAAGTCACTTTTCTTCAAGCATTCTTGCATAAGTTGCAGGTCTTTAAAAAATGTCATTAGCCTGCATTTCAACCCGTTCAAGCAACACAGTCTGCAAAGTTCATCATTGTCATTTCCCTTCTATGAATACATGTTTAAATGTTGTGAATGCTTTTTCTTTTAATGTGTGAGCTGAAACCTTGGTAGGGGGAAAACAAGTCTACTTCCTGTCACATGACGCCATTGAATTCCTGATCCATTCTTTTAAGGCCTGAACAGACAAATCCTCACGAGAAAATATCATTTTTATATAATAATGGAGTTTCTGTGGATTGATAGTTTTATGTCAACTTAATCCTGAACGTCTCTAGAATAACCTGAATAACACAGAGGTTACATCAGATGAGCACTGTGGTGTGTGTGGAGTCATTTGTGCCGGTAGGTAAACACTGTCAGTAACGTTGTGGAAACTCAGCTAGATTATAACTCGCTCATTTTCAGTGCAAGATTGATGGAGTAGAATTAATACAGAGAATGTTCTAGACAATGCTCTGATCAGACTCTGATTTAAGAGAATAAAGTAGGAAATAAGTCAAAGCACTCATGCTCTAAAGAGCCACATACCTATGGATATAACTCATCTAAAGCGGCTAAAGTCTAGAGAATAGTCACTTCTTTAATTAAGCCAATACAGCAATGTTACTATAAATTCTGTTTTTTAGAAGTTTCTTTATTACAGATTTTGTTGACATGGCCAGAAAGATGATCATTCTACCTTACATTGACTTTTTCTGTTGTTTTAATATACTGTATACTCTCTAAAATAAGCCCCTATCAGTTAAATCCTAAAAAAGTACATTTTGAAATCAGTAATTTTACTTCTAATTAAGTAAGTTTAACCAGAGTAACTTTACTTGAGTACTATACTCATGTATTTTCCACAGTAGCATCCTAAAACAGCTGTTCCCTTTCTTATAAAGGTGTGACTTTACCTGAACAACCTGGTTGGAGATCTGTATTTTTGCCAGTAAGGAAAGATCAGATTTATCTTTGCAACACCTCATACATACCAGGCCTGAATAATAATGGAAAATAATGTTATTGTATGTATTTTTCTCCAATGCTGTGACTGTGTTTTAATGTCTTAATCTTATGCATTTTTTTATAAACAAGTAATAAATAATTGTACTCTCTAACCAACATAATATTAGACAGATTAAATAAACTTTCCCCCTGCAGGCCGGGCCTATATGTGATGAATCAATATGAATGACATACTTTTATTGCTCTGCTTCAATCACAGTAAATTTTCCAAAAGCTCTGCCAAACAACTGTGGTGTCCACATCAATATGAAACTCAGGAAGAAACATGTGTGAACTTTGTTGAGAAAATATCTAATTGTTTGACTCATTCTGCAAATTCAATATGAATTGTAGATCATTTTAATAAGAAAAATGTGCAAAATTAAGAAAGTAGGATTTCTTGTGAAGCATTAAAAAAGTTGACACTTGAATGGTTGCGTAATGAGTAGAGCTTAGCATCTTTGCAGCAAATATATTTTATTAAACTGGTATTTAAACTCACATTTCAGCTCAGAGAAATACTGCACCTTTTGTAACTTGAAAATTGTGCACAATAGTTCACAAGAAATCCTACTTTCCTGTCAATATAACCATCCATTATGACTTCAGTACTGACCCTTATGCTGTCTAGGTAAAAACACATGCCCTGCTATGATCTCATATTCTTCATCATTATGTTCTGCATCTATTATCTTATTTTATTATATTATGTTGTTGTCTGTGCACAATGTGGACAAGAGCAATGGTACCGTGCATAAGGATCCGTTTAAAGCTAATTTTTGCACATTTCTGCAATTTTGTACAGATATAAAAGCATCTTTTGCAAGCGAAAGTCATGTTTTTAATAATGCAATAACCAGAAAACTCCTATTTAGTAAATTAAACACTTATTGGGTGTGCTGTATTGCATGATGAGTAAAGCGTAACAGCTTTGCTGCAAAAATATTTCATTAAACGGGTATTTAGACTCATGTTTCAGGTTAAAGAAATACTGCACCTTCTGTAACTTGAAAATTGTGCACAATAGTTCACAAGAAATCCAACTTTCCTGTCAATATAACCATCCATTATGACTTCAGTACTGACCCCTATGCTATCTAGGTAAAACACATGCCCTGCTATGATCTTAATATTCTTTATCATTACGTTCTGCATCTATTATCTTATTTTATCATTATCCAAAGTTGTTTTCTGTGCACAATGTGGACAGGAGCAATGGTACAGTGCATAAGGATCCATTTAAAGCTCATTTCTGCAATTTTGTACAGCTATAAAAGTATTTTTTGCCGACAAAACCCATGTTTTTTATTATGCAATATCCTAAAACCCTCTTATTTAGTAAATTAAACACATATTTAGGTGTGCTGTATTGCATGACGAGTAGAGAGTAAGCAAGATGCAGCAAAAATATTTCATTGAACTGGTATTCAGACTCATGTTTTTAAGGTTAAAGAGATACTGCACCTTCTGTAGCTTGAAAATTGTGCACAATAGTTCACAAGAAATCCAACTTTCCTGTCAATATAACCATCCTTTATGACTTCAATACTGACCCCTATGCTGTCTAGTTAAAAAAAAAACATGACCTGCAATTATCTTTATATTACGATGTGGACAGGAGCAATGGTAAAGTGCATAAGAATCCATCTGAAGCTCATTTCTGCACATTTCTGCAACTTTTTACAGCTGTGACAGTATCTTTTGCAAACAAAACTCATGTTTTTTACAATGCAATAACCAAAAAACCTCCTGTTCAGTAAAGAAAACACTTATTTTAGGTGTGCTGTATTGTATCATGAGTAGAGCGTAACATCTCTGCTGCAAAATGCATTAAAGTGGTATTTAGACTCATGTTTCAGGTTAAAGAAACATTGCACCTTCTGCAATTTGAAAATTGCACTAGGATATACTGAGATTTAATCTTAATTCTGATTAACTGCCCAGCAGCTACTCTGTACAGAAAGAAAACTTTAAATTCTTTTAACCTGAGCAGATTTATAGAGCAGTACTTTTACTATTACTTCAGTAAATTTCCTCTGTGAAAAATGTAGTTAATAACTGGGTTTCCCTCTTCACAGTGCAGAAAGACTCCATTTAATCACTGGACACCAGTAGTTCTGAAAACTGCACACCTATCACAGATGTTTTCTTTACCAAATAGGACTTTTTTAGTCGTTGCAGTATTAAAAACATGAGTTTTGTTTGCACAAAATACTTTTATAGCTGTAAAAAGTTGCAGAAAATTAATTTAAGTGCATTCTTATTTACTGCACCATCAGTGCTGTCCATGCTGTGCAAAGACAGCAATATTAGAAAATAATAAAATAAAGAAAAAGACGTGGAAAATAATCATAAAGAATATTGAGATCATGGCAGGTCATTCATGACAACATCAGGGTCAATAATGAAAACATAATGAATGGTTATATTGAAAGGTGTTCCTATTATTTTGCCCATCACATTACTACAAAGGTAGCCAAATATTACAATACTTTAAAACATAATGCTCAACAGTGCACCACCACAAATATCAATAATACATTTTTATCACCTTTCTGCCAATGTCAACAAACAGTAAAACCCTCAAAGCTTCATAAAAGGAGGATTTCTGATAGAACTGCTGTGTTTTATTTAATCAGACATTCATAATATCCTGGCTTATTGGTGTATAACTAGTTTTCTGTCTTTAACACGCACTCCTGCTGCTGTGGAGTGATGACAAAAGCTGATGAGGTCAGTATAAGACTCATTCATTCAGCTGGGCTATAGGTGACCCGTATGACCCAAATGTTTAGTGGCCCTGTAAGTTTATAACTAAAGTAGCCATCGTCTTTATGACTCCCTTTGAAATATAGATTATTCTCACAGCCCTGAACGCCCCAACACATTTAGCCCACAGCCCGGTGTCTTTTATGGGCTGAGTGTTGTGCTTTATCCCCTCTCCTCATGACCTCTGACTCCGCAGGATAAACTGCTAACTGAGCTTCAGTCATGCTCGAGGAGGCTGATGCCCACATGATCTATGACATGTCATGAAAAGACCCCCTCTTTTTTTTTTTTTTAAACTAGGTTGCTTTTTATACCACTCACGACAGCATGCTTAATGAAGCAGGGCTGAGTTACTTGATCAGACATTTTCACATAAGGGATTAGGAAATTCACCTCTCATTTCTAGGGAAAATCAATCCCTTTAAACATTTCCCTAATGACTTTAAATGCTACTAAAATCTCTTTTTAATCATTTATTTTACATTTAAGGCACTATTTTTCACCTGGCTGTTTAACTATTCTGTTTAGCAGTGCCTTTACAATTAATTATCATGAAAAATAGTGTGTAAAATAAGTTAAATCAATAATTAGACACTTTAAAGCAGTACAAAAAACAACATTTATTATTATTGCAGTTATGTTGTGTCATTGTGGTAAAATCACCCATTAAACTGTTTTTTCTTCCTTCTTCTTTTTTTACTCATTATTGCCTCGTAAAACGGAAAGACGGTGGATTTTCTGCATGTCTCCAAGTCATTTCACCCGAGCTAAAACAGATTTATGTTGTTTATTTTGATGGCAATGACGCGGGTCAAAGGCGAGACCACCTAGAAATATATTTGTGACCTACAGCCGTAAATATTTTGGCTAAATTGGCCTAAAAGTGCAAGAAGTCTGATAGACAGGCTGGACAGCTAGGTATCTTTACCGTCCGTTAGTTCTGCGCACGCGTAGATGATTGTTTATTATTTATTTTTGCGCGCTTTTCAACCATAACCAGGAAGTGCTCTCTACTTCGAGTATTCGTCAAAAAAACGGTTAAAAATGCAGCATTTACGACTAAAATAAAAATGTGAAACGTTTACACTGACAACACGATTCTTAAAAAACATAAACATGGTTTTTCTTTATATCTATATATCTATATATATATATTTCAAGGGATGAGATTCGAAGTGAGACGTGTTTTTAAAGCTCGTTATGAAGGCAAATTAAATAATTATTTGCAGTGTCTGTACATGTTAGCTTCAACAGCTAGAGCAAATCAATAAATACCCTATTAACAGAACAGAATAAACAGATGTGAATCAAACTGGGTTAAAAAGCTAGATTAGGTGACATAAAGAGAAACAGGCTATAAAGAGATAGGGAATTACAAATACTATGGTTAAGATACAAACGTGCCATTATGACTAATATTTTTACTTATGATGTTGTAAACGTACCAAACTACTTTTATATTTAGTTGAATGCACACAAAACTGCGTGGAATATTGATTTAAGCTACCCTAAAAATAGGCTAGCATTTAAAATAGCCCAACAAAAGACTTTCATTGTTATTTCAAAAGTAAAAATTAAGGGAGATAAAGATTGAAACGGTGGAATAAAAGTTGGCTACATTAATGAAATTAAGGCTATAGTCTATTTTGTGTGAAACGATAAAGCATGCACAGATAAAAAGGCCCACCATTACAAACAATAAAAAGGCACATTTTACCAAAAACATTTATCCAATAAAGATTCCTGCAGGACTTTTATTGTGAAAGTGTATGCCTACATTAATCCAGAAATGCTTAAATAGGCTGCTAAGGTGAATGCACATAGAAATCCTGCAGCAACATTGTTGTAATGGAGAAAATACAAATATTAGAGAGGATCATTCATGCACTAAAACAAGGGAATAATATTAATATTTTCTCAGTATACCCCAATTGTGTGACTTTAAAGGTGCATGTCGTACACTGACATATGTGTGGATATGCACCATATAAATGCAATTAACAGTCATTTATAATGGTTCAATTAATATTTCTATAGGACTAATTATCGACTGATAGCCTGTGGCTTAGGCTGCGTCGTGAATGCTGCAGATTGCATGCATTTATATCCTGCAGAAATATTATTTTATGATGGAAAATATTAGAAATATTAGGGACGGACTAATTGCATGCTAAAAACGCTACAGGACTCGCCGTTAGGGATCGTAAAAAGCTCTAATTAATTTAATATGTCGCCCAACACACACCATGTGTGCATGCTTTCTAACAGCATGGAAACCCGGAAATTACGAAAGGAAAATATCTTGAATTACTCACAATTAGGTTGAGTGACGAGTCCTGTAGGTCTACAAGGGCTTTTATTTTGATACTGTAGGCCTACACTGGTTAGGATGAGTAAAGTAGGCTTTAACAGACTGGTTAGCGACTGCAGTCATCAAATATAGATGATATGGTCTACATATAGGCTGTTACGGAACACGCACGTGCAAAAAGCACTAGAGGAACGTTAATTTAGCTAAAACTCACCATTAGTGCACGCTGTTCAGCTGCGAGGAATACCCTGATATTATACACGGATATAAACCATAAAATACGATATGAAATGATCTATGAAGATATTAGTGATAGGCTGCTGGATGGACACGAGAAAATCTTTTATAACTATTATTGGCCTGGGGAAATATTAGAAATTAAACGGTTAAGCTGCACACATGCAATGATGCACTGGTTATATGAATGTTTAGCCTAATTCAAACCATTTGCATTGGCTTTTAAATTGCATTGCGCATGGTTGTACAGCGATTTAGCACACTTTACAATTGGCAACAGGCTCAATCGAGATTCCTCTAAGGCTTTTATTTTGATAGGAGGCCTGCATCGATTGAAATTAGAGCGAAAGTGGCCTCAAAACGCTGCTGAGGCGACTTCTCAGGGGGAAACCCTGGAAAAAAACGTCATACAAGCCAGATAGAAATATTATTATCAGACTAAACATACATAAAAACGTAATTTTCGCAGTAAAATGCACCGTGTCTTGTCTATCACACCACAAAATGGCATGAAATACCCGGATAACAGGCCATACGTTTGGATATCGATTATAAATAAATCCACACTGACTCCTACAGGGCTTTGAATGTGACTCTGGGTTACGTAGATTGAGATATGAGTACATAAAGAGGATTAAAAAGGCTGCTCTTGAGGAATAATTATTGTATTATTGTAGAAAATTTTGAAATATTACAGATATGGTTCACATATTGTGCTGTTAGTGGCTCTTAAAACGCATAACTTATTTTATCCAAACACATAATTTACATTTAGGCGTTCAAATTGCGCAAAATACGCACTCAAACGTATGGATCTCTGTCATAAATGCACCCATGACGGGTCATAACTGATTAGACTCGATTAAAATTCCTATAGAGCTTTGATTGGACTAATTGAAAAATCCCGCGCGACTACACAAGCCAAGTTGAGGTGTGTTAATGCATTGATTATCTTTTTAACCTCCTCCATGTGTAAACACGTCCATACAACTGACCTCCTTCCTGCTACTCTCTCCCCCCCCCCCCTCTCTCTCTTCCGTGGTGTGTTTGTGTGCCTGTCTGTCTCTCATTGCGTGTTACATCATCACGCAATAGCTGTCCTCCCGTGGCCTAGTGAACTGGCTCTAAGCGCTGCACCAATTTAGCTATCTACTACACACATACACACACGTTGCTTTGAATCACGGGAGGCAGGCACACGCAGTCGACGGGCGAACACATCCAGTCACGGAAGCAGCGGGCTTGTACAGTAGAGGTCTGCACAGAGAGCTCGTGAAAGATTAATGCAGCAGCATCACGGTAACATAGGTGCTGCACACAAAAGCTCGAGGACTTGAAATCAGTTTGGAAACGCGTGTTTTTGGAGATTATAAATAGCCTTTTAAGTAATCTACTCAGGGCTCTATGTTTATCATATCGCCTTACAGTGATTGGCACATTTATATGCGCTTTTACGCACCACTCGCACGCTATTTGGCCTGTATTACAAGACAAGAAAGGGGGCAAAATAAATGTGAGAAAGCAAGTACAAATAAAGGTTGGATACAGGCAAAAGCACGTAAGATCTCATGCGTAATATCTTGTTTTATCTCGTGGAAAGCATGCGCCAAATACGAGCAGATAATAACAGAAGTGACTGGCACATTTAGCACACAGCTCGCGCGATATTTGGCCTTTATGTCACAAATCAAAAGGGAGAAAGGGGGGCAAATAAATGTGAGAAAGCAAGTGAAAAGTAATGGGTGGATACAGGCTAAAGCACGCAAGACATGCGTAACATCTCTCGTGGAAAGCATGCGCCAAATAGAGGCAGATAATGACAGAAGTGACTGGCACATTTGGCACGCTTTATGGTCCTTATATCACGTATTAAAAGACAAGACATGGGGCTAAATAAATACAAGAAAGCTTATTTTCTCTCGTGGAAAGCATGCGAAAAATAGGAGCAGATAATGAAAGAAGTGTCTACGTGCTTTAACGCACAGCTGGCACGCTTTTTGGCCTTTATAACGCACGATAAAAGGCAAAAAAAGGGGCAAAATAAATGCAGTAAAAATTAGAGGGTGGATAAAGACTCAAGCACGCAAGACCCCATGAGCAACATTTCATTTTCTCTCTGGGAAAACATGCGCCAAATAAGAGCAGATAATGAAATACAGGAAGAGGAGTGTTGTTTTTTTTCTCTCGAGAGCTCGCACATCTGTCCACACCAGTGGCGGTTTAATCACCGACCTGAAGCAGGAGAAAAAAACCCACAGCCTCCTGCCTCACCCCGCTGACACCTTCATGTCCGAGCACCGTAATTACGAGGATGAGTGTGAGAGAGGTCAGATGGACACGCAGGCCTCGTGTGCGCATGTTCAGAGGGTGATACAACAACACAACATGACACGCACTTCTTGTTTGTGAGGAGGCTCTCTGAAATGGAAACACTGTTCAAAACACCCCCAGCTGTATTTTATGGCTCATTTTGGACTGTTGGAACGCTGCAACATTAACACTTTCAAAATAAAAGCCTAATTTTTCCTAAAAGGCCAAATAAGTTCACAAATTTAGATCCAAACAAATTCCCTTTGTTTTTTTGCAAAACGAATTTATTCTTGTTGAAAAAACAAACCGTGTAAAAATATCACACTTCAATTACACAATACTTGCCCAAAAAATGTACAATGTTTTAATTACTGAAATAAAACACACACTGCATATTATTATTATTATTATAAATGTATGACTGCTCTCTGTGTCTTTAATACAAATCAGAACCGTAGAAAATGGTTTGATTTGACAAACTAATCAAAACAAACATGGATGTGTTTGACACAAATACATTATTAGCCTATTTTTATAAACATGTGATCATTTATAACCTGTCCATAAAAGTCCTGAGACGCCCTAAGTGACTGAATTACTTCATACAAAGCAGGGATGGGCAACTTTGGCTACCAGGAGGGCCACTTTAGTGAGATTCTCACCGCCAAAGGGCCAAAATATGACATGTTTAGGTCACTTTGAATGCTGTGATTTACTTTTAATGGCATTAATTATGCCAGTATTATACTTTGAAAGTAAATCCAAATATTTGTGCTTAAAAAAGATGAGCTAATTTTCCTCAAGTGCATGCAACATGTGCAGCCAATTGCATTGCTAATTACCTTTAACCCCTTAAAGCCTGAAAACACAAATTACAGCCAGAAAATTCTATTTAATTTGGAGCTGAACTGTTTATTTCACCTTCTAATGAAATACAAAAAAATCTAAATTTCCATCAAATTTAACACACAGAGCTTAACAAATGTATTAGACCACCACCCAGAGTAAGGTTTATGCCACAGCTGCCCCAAATTAACAGCACTGGTAATTACCAAAATCATTTTAATGTTTCTGCAATGGTTAATACACCAATATGTAGAAGCTCTTTAACCCAAATGATATTTTTAATGCTAAAATATAATTATTGTTGTTATCCATGAATTTTAAAATTTACTGATTCACAAAAAAAACTGAAAAAATAGTAAAGCACATTATTATTTCTTGATTAATATTTCAAATTATAGTTATTTACTTGCATTTCTGAACAGAAAAATGAGTTTTAGTGCTTGAATGTTATGCTTGATTCATTTCTGACTTCTCAGAGAAGCCCAGTGAGCCGGCTCAAATTTGGGTGAATTCAGTTTGAAATCCCTCATTCCTGTTCAAAATGGTAAAACGTGGAGAGCTGACTGAAAATGAAAGAGTCCGCATTAGAGCACTTCATGATGCTGGATGGTCTCTGAGACAAATGTGACAGGTGGTCTAATACATTTGTTAAGCACTGTACATCTATTTTTGTATCTCATATGATGCATTAGGTGTTTTTGGTAACTGATAATCCACTTGAGGGCATTTTTATCATTTATTAAACCATATCCGGAAGTTTTTTTAGTCATTTATGATCATTTTGATTAGATAGAGGTATCAAAGTATGTATCAAATATGATACAACAGGCTTTAAGGGGTTAAAAAGCAAAATATGCAACAGAAATGAAAGATTAGCATGCGAATGATCTGCAGTAGTGGTTCTCACCTGGTGCATGGAAATCTGATTGATTGTTATTTATAATGCAATGCTGTGGAGTTGCAGCAACTGATAAGGTGTTGCCACAGAAAGCTGTGTAGTTGCACCAACATTTTTTGGGTGACATAGAGGGAATAGTGGCATTTGCATCAGTGTTAATTTCATCGACTAAAACTATTCGTCGACAGCCTTTTCTTCCATGACAAAAACTTGACTAACAAAAACAGATCTGTGATGACTAAAACTGACAAAAAGTAAGTTTAGTTTTCATCAAGATGACTAAAACTGGACTAAAATGTAATGCAGGTTTGTCAGACATTCAAAATCTGTGATTTTTCTCCAGTGTGGGTAAATCTGTCAAAAAACAATGCAGCTGTAGAAAGCAGGGACCCCAGGTTTGGAAGAGAACACACTACCATGATTTGGTAGCAGATTTAGGCAAGAAAATAAATGCTTGGACTAAAATGTGAGGACTTTTTATGGACTAAAACTAGATTAAAACTAAAACTGAAATTAAAAATAGCTGCCAAAATTAACACTGATGTGCATGCACCAATATTAAACTTTTGCTCAGTAAAAAATATGATTCATTACATGAGCTGGAGAGGTTAATTTTTCAAAATAAGAGTGTGAGATTGTCACTATGAAGGTGGGAGTGGGCCCCTAGTGAGAACCACAGCTCTGGAGTGTTTGGTCTCTTTGCACCGTGCGTAAAAGTCCGTGCGTAAAAGTTGTCATTTTTAAAATTGGCCTCTATGAGTGAGGATTTGGGCCTCATGTGGCCCCCAGGCCGCAAGTTGCCCACCCCCTGATACAAGGGGGATAAAGTTCGTGCTTTAAAAAAGTTTGATTCACACCGAAACAAACGCACATAAATATCTCTTTTTAACAGCATGAATATAGGCACAAATAGTGTTTGCTTTATGTCCGTCATTCAGCTGCGTGCGAGCAAATAAACGTACAAAAATAATCCTACCTTCAAATGGGGGTTGTTTTTTGTTTTTGATGCTGTTAAAAGTTTTCATTTAACACTCGGAAAGATTTCAACAGAGAGGGGGGAATAAACCGCTCCAGGGTTTGGATGCTGTGGAGGGCCCAGGAAGGAGTCCTGGAGTGGGGATCACCGCTGCTGCACCGGCACTTTTATTAATAACACCCAAAGGAGTCGCTTAAGTTTTCAGCTGGGTGTAAAAAAAAGGAGGAAAAGAGCTCCGAGAGTCCTGGCACTTTTCGTTTAGCACCCGCTGGAGCCGGTGACTCTGCTCGGAAAGTTTTCCACCGGGTGTAAAACCGCTCCAGGGTGGTGGCTCGGTGGCTGGTTGACAGCTGGAGCCCCCAAAGAGGAGGGTAAAACCGGCACAACGACTGGAGAAGTCCGTGACGGGCTCAGAGAGCCGCCGATGATGCTCTCTATGGAGAAGGGGGACCGCTGCACCGGGGAGCTGGATTTCTGTGTGGGGGCTGCTGCAGCCTGCGCGCTCCCTGCGCCCAGACTGGAGCTGAGCTGGGGGTAAAAGCGAGTCCGAGCTAAGTCCGTGGAGGTGGGCATCAAAGAGGGAGCCGGGATGTGTGAGTGGGAATGCCTGTGCTGCTGCTGGAAAGCGAAAAGTGCAGAGTGAGTGTGGTAGGACTGGAGCTGGATGCCGTATCCTCCGCAGCCGTACGGACCGTAGCCGTACGCGGCGGCAGCAGCGGCCGGGATGAAGCTGTTGTGTTCCCGCAGTAAGTCCTGCGCCTGCTGCCGCTTGAAGCGTTTCCTGCGCCTCAGAAAGCTCCCGTTGTCAAACATATCTGCAGACTCAGGGTCCAAGGTCCAGTAGTTGCCTTTGCCGGGGTTCCCGGGCTCTCGTGGGATCTTCACGAAGCAGTCATTGAGGGATAAGTTGTGTCTGATGGAGTTCTGCCACGCGGGGAACTTCTCCCGGTAGTAAGGGAAGCGGTTGCTGATGAAGTCGCAGATCTCGCTGAGGGTGAGCCTCTTCTTGGGGCTCTGCAGGATGGCCATGGTGATTAAGGCGATGTAGGAGTAAGGGGGCTTCACCAGGGTGTTCTTGCCCGCCGGCTTGTAGCTCTCCCTGGAGGAGGTGGAGCCGTCCAGGCACGGAGGAGGAGGAGAGCCGGCTAGGAGGATGCCGTCGTGCATCTGTGCCACTTCATCCACGTAGGAGCGCGTGTGGTTGTCCCCATCCTCCCCCTCTCCCACCACGTCTATGTCGGTCTCTTCGGACAGGATGGAGGCATCCGACATCTCGGAGCTCAGAGTCATGGCTCAGACGCTGACTCCGCCGCTGGAGCCCCTCCGACAGCAGATGAGGAGCACGATGATCTGCCCTGGCCTCCCTCCCTCTCAACAACTCCTCAGAGGAAGGAGCACGTGTCAGAGGTGTCCCCTTTGTTTTCGCGCTGTTTCCATAGGTTTGGGTTTTTGGTCAAATACGGCACACTAGCGGACGGTCCCCGTGGTTGTCAGGCTGAGAAATGCGCCGAGGAACCTGCGAAAGGTCCAAACCTGAATCACGGAGGGGGCGGACCTTCTCTGCTCATTTATACCGCTGCGCTGGTCACGTGGTGCGAGACGTCACCGACGCGAATGAAAAGAGAGAAATTATTTTACGTTAGAAAAAAACTCTTTGAAAATTAACCGAGAGTGGGTTTGAAAAAAGGAAAAAGTTTGGTGTGGCCTACATCCTTTTTAGTGGTCAGTCTCAGCGGCCTGGCTACGGAAGCCTATTAGGGTCAGGCCTGAGGAGGAAGAACTGAGCAGAGGACGATGTTTTTTTTTATTATGCACTTCAAGAAAAAGTTTAGAATATATGAAAAGAAAGTTTTAATGTTAAAAAAGATTTAAAATTTTATACAAGAAATAAACATATTCAAATGTTGAGATGAAAGACCAAATGTCAAGAAAAAAATCTAATGTTGAGGGAAAATAGAAAAAAGACAAAAACCTAAATGTTGAGGAAATAGCCCAAAAGTCGACATCTATATATGAAAACATAACAGAAAAAGGTAATTGTTAAAGGGAAAAAGCTGAAATATTTTTTTTTAAAAAAGAAAGAAAAAA
Organism: Cheilinus undulatus; assembly: GCF_018320785.1. NCBI lineage: Eukaryota > Metazoa > Chordata > Actinopteri > Labriformes > Labridae > Cheilinus > Cheilinus undulatus. Next base: position 6,294,481 of record NC_054881.1, on the reverse strand, counting down.
GTGGCAATGTTATGAAAAAAAAGGTTAAAATGATGATAGTCAAAATAATAGTCAAAAAGTCTAGAACAGAAAAGTTGAAACACAATATCTGAAAAACAGTGGAAATTTTTAGAAAATAGTCAAGATGTTAATAAAACAAAAAACAATGTTTAGGAAAGTTAAAATGACCAAATTTCTGGAGGAAAAGTTTGAAATGTTGAGAAGAGATTAAAGACAAAATGTTGAGGAAAAAGGTTAAAATGATGGAAACAACAGAAAAGATCGAAGCTGTAAAAAGTCAAAATATGGAGTAAGAAATAGTCACAATGACGAGTATTATTAGTAAAATGTGGTTGAAATAATGAGGACAAATAATCTAGATGATGAGGAAAAAGGCAAAAATGTCAAGAAAATTCAAAATGATTCAAATTTCTGTGGAATAATGTCAAAAATAGCCAAAATGTTTGAGATGTTGGAAACAGATCAATGCTGAAAAGTTGAGGATATCAAAACAATGAGGGATGATAATCAGAACAAAGAAGAAAACATTGAAGAAAAACAGTCAAAACACTGTGGAAAAATAGTCAAAACATTCTGGAAAAATAGCGTAAACACTGAGGAAAAATAGTCAAAATATTGAGGAAAAATAGTCTAAACATTGTAGAAAAATAGTCAAAGCATAGTGGAAAAATAGCGTAAACACTGTGGGAAAAATAGTCAAAATGTTGTGGAAAAACAGTCTAAACATTGTAGAAAAATAGTCAAAACATCAGGGAAAAATAGTCAAAATGTTGTGGAAAAACAGTCTAAACATTGTAGAAAAATAGTCAAAACATCAGGGATAAATAGTCAAAATGTTATGGAAAAATAGTCAAAATGTTGTGGGAAAAATTAGTCCAAAAATTGTGGAAAAATAGTCAAAACATCAGGATAAATAATCAAAACACTGAGGAAAAAGAGTCTAAATACCGTGGAAAAAAGAGTCAAATTATGGAGGAAAAATATACAAAACACTGTGGAAAAATAGTCAAAACATTGTGGACAAATAGGTTTGACAATGAGGAAAAACAGTCTGAAAGTTGAGGAAAAAAGTTAAAAAGGGGAATAATAGACTAAATATTGAGGGAAAAGCAATGATGTCAGGAAAAGTTGAAATTTTAACTTCAGAGGAAAAATGTTTGAAATGTTGAGAGAATATACAAAAGTCTAAATGATGAGGAAAAATAGAAATAGGAAAACTGTCGAAAAGTTAAAAACTCTGGTTCGTGGCTCATTTCCTGCATGTCATTCCTCAACTCTCCACCATCTTCGTCTATAAATTAAGGTTTCAAAAGGCCCAAACCAAACTTTTAACAAAAAAATCTAAACATTTTAATAGTTGAAAGTTTTAGTGTCTCCTAAACAAAGTAGAAATGTTGAGGGTAAAAAGTAGAAACATAAAGTCAGAATGAAAAGTGTAGAATAGATAAAAATTGGAAAACTGAATTAGTCAGATGGTTGAGAAAAATAGTTGGATAAGTAAGGGGGGGAAAGGTAAGAAAAAAACACACTGACAAGAAAAATGTAATGTTTGAAAAATCAAAGTCAAGAAAAAGTCATAATGTCGAGGAAAATTTAAAATGCTGAGAAATATTCCTGGAATGTTTTTGTTTCACAAAATTATTTTGTGTTTCATTAACATTTTTTCTTTTTCAGAATAATTTTGAACTCCATAAAATGTTTCATGTTTCCTGAAATATTTTCACAATCACAAAACTTTTTGCATTTCATAAAATGTTTTAGTCATTGATTAAATAGTTGTGCGCTCAATTAAATGTTTTTGCATTTGACCTTCAGGGCCACCGTACTTGGAGAATAAATTAACTAAGCACGTGCGTATTTTAAGAGTCTCTTTAAACCAATGAAGACAGACTTAATCAGATAATACCTGTGGTAAGTTTCTCTAAAAACGACACCTAAAACAACCCGTGATATTTAATGTGAATACCGTGTAAAACAGTGCCGGGGACTGGTGAGCTCGGTTTGCGTGATCCGGTAGTTATCTAGATTATCCGCGAGCCATTTGTAATGGAAAAGAGTCAGCTGTTAACTCGAATCAGTCACGGGTCACGCAGAGCATGCAAGCCCCAGATATAAGGCCTCTGCCGTGCGTCTGCAGCACGGAGCTGAGAGGGAGGGCTGAAGACATCTCTGCTCATTTTACTGCGAGTTATGGAGCCACGGAGGGCTGGAGTCACGGCGGAGCAAGGTGGTTCCGGTTTTAGCTGGGTACAAACAAACAGCGAGAGGTGTCTGCCTTTTGGAAAAAAACGTGCAGTAGGGAGAAACTGAACATTTTTAACAGACCAAAACTTTGACTTTGGAGTTAATTTCACGTCATAATGCGCGCTTAGACCACGTTTCCTCATCTGCCCTGGTCTGATGATTCCATGGTGGTTTACGTTTTTATGTCATTATTAACAAAGATGATGACAAATCAGAATGACATGCTTTTATTTAATTTAGACCACTGATGAGGATTTATGAGGCCATAGTTCGCTCTGGACTACATGTGAAGTCAAAAGTGCCCCTTTGTTGTTTTGGGCAGATATTTACGTCGTTTCTTTATGTTTTAAAGGAAATATTTGAGACTTCCTCTGTTTGTTCGCTCATATATTTCACCTTTTAGCAGACACAATTAAACACAGCAGCACTTTGACTGAAATACTCGAGTTTAACTACATAGTTTAGTAACTTTAACAAACTCTTCACATTTAATATCTCACTTTTCTATTTTTAAAATAAAAAATATTCCTCAAGACTTAAATATTTAGTTTACAGAAAAAAACGAATAACTAAAAACGTGATTTAAAAATAAATACGTTGACTTAGGCCTTCTTTAAACCTGGCTTCATACTCTTATGGATGTTTTGAGGCCCTCTTGGTAACTTTTTCAATGTTTGCCATTGGAGCAGCGCCATCTAGCGTTCAAACATTTAAAGCCATTAAATCCTGATGCGTCTCAGGCAGAGATAAAGATTGGGATGAATCTGAGTGAAACCTTTGTAGTAGAGCGTGAATATTGATTATCCAGACCTGACCTGAGAGGCACCAGGCCTTCCTGTATTGATAAAGACTTCTTTGTAGTATTTTTGTCGTATTTTACGTCACGTACTGCCGTGAAATTAAGCCATGAGGGCACACCAAGGACAGTGTAATTTACTGCTGTATGGTAGCTGGAGTTTCTTCACTCCGGCGGTGTCAAACTCATTCTCACACTGAGGCTGACCAAAACCAGCAGCATATAAAAATAACAATAAAATTAATAAAAATTAGTTTTTTCTAAACTTCTATAGCATTGTTTTTAACCCAGTCTGATCATATCATTCAAATATTTATTCATCTGGGGTAATTTAACCCTTTAAATGTCAGGTTAAGTTTGAAACCCATATAAATATAATGTGAACGACATAAAGGAGGCATAAAATTTGTTTATAATGAGGAACAACTTTGATTTTCTTGCATCATAATTTTTTTAAATCTTAAGATTTTAACCAGTCGTTACATGCCGGATGTTTGATGTCACAAATGTTCACCACACATAAATAGTAATAGAAATACTACACATTAAATTTTAAAGAAATGTATACTTATAGATGCCAGTTTAAGTTAAAAAAAGATATCTGTACTGTAAAAACACAAAAATATTTTTTTTTCTTATACTACATGTTAATTGGATTCCCATAAAGGGGATTATCACAGCTTTGAATATGAGCAACAACCTCAGAGCGAGTACCCTACTGAAATGCAAGGATTTTTTAAAATTATTATTCTGGCAAAAGATCTGCTAATATGGAGTCTTTAACACACCTTAAAGCTCACCAAAATATTACAGAAAATTGTCCCTCGGTGGAAATGTTCCTATTTTGGTGGTTTCATCCCAGTCTGTTGTGCCGGAGCCCCAAATGTGAGATGGGGGACTGGGTCAGAGGTACAGGCATGAAAAGTGGTACATATGTTTTAGGTCAAAACAAAAAAGTCTCCTATGACTGTTTTTCATCATACTCTACTGAGGGATTTTATCAGATTGACTCAGTTTTTTTGGGTCAAACTAGCTGAGTTGGAGGTCAAAAGTTATGAGGAGTTTTTGCCATTGGGTGAGGCTGTAAACAGAGGCCAAAGCTGGAACACTTTCCCTACAATTATTTTGCAATAACTCTTTGGCTCTTTTTTCAGTCATCTCCAACCTGACAGGGATGATCACACTGATCTCGCATACATGCAGCAATATCACCACTTTGTCACAGCGCCCCCTTCTGCCAGTCGAACATTTCTTGCTGTATTTTTTATCATAAATGATTTTTTTTTTTATCATTCAGCCCCCCAGACCAGCCCAGGGTTATAATTCTGGGTCTGCTTATAGATCATCATGACAGCTACAAACAGGAAGCCCACCAGCTTCCTCTCAATTTCAAAATAAGGCATTTTTGGTGATGCAAAATGGCTTTAACCTATCGTAACTTTTCTTCTGCGTTCTTCTGTTTCTGGCAAGACACCAGCATCACACTGAGCATGCTCACATGCAAACATCACATCATAGCGCTGCATACTGGCATCAGGAAGTGACAAAAAATAAAACAAAAAATGATCCAAAATGCAGCAAAACAGCCTCAACACCCTCTAAACATGCACTCAAAAAAATAATTAGCATATAGGCTTGATCATGACATGTGCATGTGTGGAGATATTCAGTATGAATGATAAACCCCTGATAAACCCAGAATTGATCCTGATAAACTCAATGGACTCCTGACAAATCTAGAGATGTGTGTTGGATCAGTTAGCTTAGAAGTGTGTCAAACTTTGACTCGGTTCTGAAATTGTTGGTGAATTCATGCAAATTTTAAACCCCTTTTCACCATGTTTTTTCCCCAGTTTTGCTCATTTTCATCCATTTTTGACACTTATTTGCCATTGCAAACCCATATATACTACTTCTTTTTTCACTTCTAACCCATTTTTTTCCTCTTTCTGCTCATTTTTGCCATTTTCTATTTTGCACTTTAGCCAGTCTTTGCCAATATTAGCCACTTTTAACACATTCTTGCTATTTTTGCCCTTTTCGGCCATTTTTTCCTACTTTTAGCAAATGTTCTGCCTCTTTCTGGTCACTTTAACCACATTTTACACATCTTTGCTTCTTTGCATCCTTTTTTGCCACGCCGAGGCCCAAAATTGCGATTTATTTTTGCAACTTTTACCCCATTTTTGCTGCTTACCACTCTTTATGCCACTTTTATTTGGCACTTTATCCAATTTTTGCCACTTTTGGTGCTTTCAACCCATTCTTGCTTTTCCATTTATTTGCGTCCATTTTTTCCCACTTTTTCCACTGTCAGCCCCCTTTGCTGCCATCTGGACGTTTTCTTTTTTAACCAGGTTTTACCCACTTTTGCTGCTTTGCATCCATTTTTGCCACACCCAACTCATTTTGCTGCTTTCCACTCAGTTTTACCACTTCTTTTATGCCACTTTTTTACCCATTTTCCTGCTTTACGTTCATTATTGCCACATTTTGCCATTACCAACCCACTCAATTCAATTTTAAGAAAAGGAGTTTACTGTTTCAAAACGTGTAGATTTGTACTACAACATAAATAAATGAAATTTATGTTTTGTTGCTTTGATTAGAGTGGTTATGATTCAGGTTTAAAAAATGTATATATATATATAAGGTTATCCTAGCTGAACATTACAATGGACCATGATTTTCCTGACCTCCATGGGCCCCAGAGAGCTCTCCCCTTATCCCCCCTAAAAGGGCGGCCTTGATAAGGTGACAGTGATGATGATTCAAGTTAAATGTGATGCTTTAATGGATCCATTTTCATCGATTTCACTGAGGCTTACATAAACCAATCACTCTGGATTAGGAGACGTTTGTGTTGGCCAGCCTTTCCCAAACTTCAGCATGCTGTGGCCCAATCTGAGGCCTGAAAATCTCTGGGGCAGGGGGTGTCAAAATCAAGGCCCGGGGACCAAAGCCGGCCCGTGGAACAATTATATCCGTCCCGCAAGATCATCTCATGTTTGTATTTTAACTGGCCCACCAGTATGAGGTCTGCTGATTTTCTCCAGTATAAAAATTCAAACTTCAACCTGATTATTTGAAAATATCCTTGTTAAGCCATGAAAAGTACTCTTTACTTTTTTAGGTCAAGATTTCATAAAAAGTCAAGAATGTGGGGGAAGAATTAATTTGTGCTATTACATCATATTTTCAGTTTTGCATCTTAAGATCACGACTCAAACTTATGATTTTGACGTTTTCATCCCATGATTTGGACTTTATATGTCACATTTTTATGTTCCCAGTTTTAAATTTCATGTCAAATTTTGACCTTTTCAACTCTTTACTTTGGCTTTTTAATCCCATATTTTGACTTTTAAACTCATGATTTCAATTTTTTCTCATAATTTGACCTTTAAAATTAATAATTTTTTACTTTTTATATCATATTTTGACCTTTTAAACTCCCAATTTGAAATTTAAGTCAAATGTTTAACTTTTAGGTCATCATTTTGAAATATAGCTCATATTTGACATTTTTAACTAATGATTGTGGCTTTTTAATCCCATATTTTGACATGTCAGACTCACAATTTAAAATTTTAATTCTTATTTTGACTTTTAACTCATGACTTTAAATTTGATCTCATACTTTGACCTTTCAAACTTATGATTTCAACTTTCTCCTCATATATTTGCTTTTTAAAAACTTTTTTTTTCTATTTTTATTACTATGTTCTGATCTCTTGAACTGACAAGTTGGTATTTTTATCTCAGATTTGAGCCATTAAACTCATCATCTTTTTGAATTTCCAAATGATTTATCATCAGTGCTGTTTTCTAATTTTATATTTTATTACAGGTGAAAATGAGGGTGACAGTTATGGTTAAATGTTGGCCCTGTTAGGCCCTCAGGTTAAACCTAAATCCCTGCTGTAGTTGAATTTGACACCCCTGCTTAAGGCCTAAACCCAAACCACAATATGAGACTCAGATACCTCCCTTTGGTTCATAAACCATGCTCATGCATCACCTCTAATATGAGTAACAACAGGACTGGAAGCCTCCATATCTCAGTAGTTTAACCTGTGTTAGGAGAAGGGGATGTTATAACCAGTAGCCTAAATGTTCATCTGTTAGAAATCATCATTTCATCACTCAGTTATCCACTATTCTATTAACCTGTGTATATCAGTCCATCTTACTATAATTTGCATGTAAAGTCATGGTGGATTTGGGAGGGGGGGGGGGGGGGTGAACTCTGTAAGGGGTTCAGGGGAGTATTTTGGTCTATCAAACTCTAATTCAATGATATTTTATTTACATCCTACATATTCATCCTACACAGGTGTAAAAAATCAAGCACCTAGGCATGCAGACTGTTTCTACAAACATTTGTGAAAGAATGGCTCGCTCTCAGGAGCTCAGTGAATTCCACCGTGGTACTGTGATAGGATGCCACCTGTGCAACAAGTCCAGTGGTGAAATTTCCTTGCTCCTAAATATTCTACAGTCAACTGTCAGTGGTATTATAACAAAGTGGAAGCGATTGGGAGCGACAGCAACTCAGCCACCAAGCATGCCACCACTGGACTCTAGAGCAGTGGAGACGCATTCTCTTGAGTGACCAATCACGCTTCACCATCTGGCAATCTGATGGATGAGTCTGGGTTTGGCGGTTGCCAGGAGAACGGTACTTGTCTGACTGCATTGTGCCAGGTGTAAAGTTTGGTGGAGGGGAGTTTGTGGTGTGGGCTTGTTTTTCAGGAGCTGGGCTTGGCCCCTTAGTTCCAGTGAAAGGAACTCTGAATTCTTCAGCATACCAAGAGATTTTGGACAATTCCATTCTCCCAACTTTGTGGGAACAGTTTGGGGATGGCCCCTTCCTGTTCCAACATGACTGTGCACCAGTGCACAAAGCAAGGTCCATAAAGACATGGATGAGAGAGTTTGGTGTGGATCAACTTGACTGGCCTGCACAGAGTCCTGACCTCAACCCCATAGAACACCTTTGGGATGAATTAGAGCGGAGACTGAGAGCCAGACCTTCTCGTCCAACATCAGTGTGTGACCTCACAAATGCGCTTCTGAATGGTCAGAAATTCCCATAAACACACTCCTAAACTTTGTGGAAAGCCTTCCCAGAAGAGTTGAAGCTGTTATAGCTGCAAAGGGTGGACTGAGGTCATATTAAACCCTTATTAATGAATTAAGAGTAGGATGTCACTTTAGTCACTTAAGTTCATATGCGAGCAAATACTTTTGGCAATATAGTGTAGTTTTGGATGGGCCCTTCAGATTTGGCGCTCACCTCTCCTCCCAAAAACCGGGAGTTTTTATGAAACTAACTCTCTTGTGTGTGTTAAAGAGCTTCTGAAAGACCTCGCTGTGGACTGGGAGTGTTTCTGTGCCACCAGGCAGCACAAAAAGCACTTAACTGTTTTCAGCTTGATTGATGACTGCCTCCTGATCTGACAGAAAACCCAACAGCATCACAGATACGCAGACCGAACATGAGATTCATTATGAGGGCTATCACATGGAGCTAAGACTAAACACCATAAAGTACATCAAGTAATAAGTGGCTTTTGAAATCAGTCGAGACCATTAGAAGACCTTGGTGTGCAGATTTTATCTCCTGCTATGCTGCAGCAGGGAGAATGATGTTAGGATGCAGCCAAGACCATATCTATTAATATTCCCTCACAAAAGTGGAAATTTGCAGTAAACTCAAGAGACTTATTCCCTACTTTAAGGATAGGTGCTCAGTGAAGACATCCTTAAACCAAATAATAAATCAATAATGGTTAACAATGGTTTGACAAAAGAAATACAAGGTCAAAGGGAAACCAGATTTCTACAAAGTAGCGTCAATTATCTACTTAAGTGATTGTAGTATAAAGACACCTGTGTTTGGAAGGTCCAGTCACTAGTTTATCAATATTCATGGCTACCATTACACCACGAAGACAAAAGAACACTCCAAACAACCCAGAGAAATGGTTATGAAAAGTAGAAGTCACAGGATGGATGCAAAAAAAAAAATACAAGGCACTGAACATCCTCCAGAGTTCATTTAGATTTATTATCAAGAAATGAAGGACTATGTCACCTGTGTAAATCTGCCTAGAGACTAGTGAGAGAGGCCACCAAGACACCTATGACTACTCTGAAGGAGTTCCAAGCTTCAGCTGCTGAGATGGGAGAGACTTCAGACTACAGCTGTTGGCCGGGTTCTTCACCAGTCAGAGAGAAAGACACTGTTGAAGAAAACTCAGATTCAATCTGGACTAGAGTTCACCAAAAGGCATGTGGGAGACTCCATGGTCAAGAGGGAGAAAGTTTTTCAGTGTGATGAGACCAAAATGGTCCTTTTTTTGTGGACACCATCACATCACCACAAATACTACATCCCCACTGTGAAGTACGGTGGTGGCAGCATCATGCTGTGGGGATGCTTCTTGGCAAACTGGCCCCAGAGAATTAATATGGTGAAAAAATAGGAAAATCATGGTGGGCACTCTTCAGTCTGCAAGATAACTACGGTTTGGGAGAAGATTTATTTTCCAGCAAGACAATGACCTGGAGCATAAAGTGAAAGCTACACAGAAATGGTTTAAAGACAACAATGTGAATATTCTGAAGTGGCCGAGTCAAAGCCCAGGCCTTAATTCAATAGAGAATTTGTGGCTGGAATTTAAAAAGGCTGTTCACACCTGATCCCCATGCAACCTGATGCAAAAAAAGAATTGCAGAGTCTAAATATGCAAGCCTGACTGAGACCTATCCACGCAGACTCAGTGCTGTGATTACAGACAAAGTTGCAACTTCTAAATCCTGACTTGAAAGGGGTTAATATTCATACAGCCACTTCTTTTTTTTTTCTATTTTATTTTAGCATCTGTTTTAACTTTGACATTAAAGAGGAAAATTATACTGACCACAACTGATCTATAAAATCAATAAAAGGTTAAAACATCCATGAGGGTGAATACTTTATTGGCACTGTAGAACAGAAATTTAATTTTTTTAAGCAAGCCTTTGTCGCAGATGCAGCCCCAAAAGTTCTATGAATGTCTGCCCCTTAACTAAGAGCACACACACACGAGACCAGGGGTTCTCAACATTGGGGTCGGGACCCCATTTGGGGTTGTGAGACACAGAGAGAGGGTCTCCAGATGCCTTAAAAAAAACTAAGAACATTTTTGAATGACACTGTTTCCACTTTTCACCAATTTGGCCTAGTTGTAACCCATGTTTATCACTTTTCCCCCTGCAATTTTGCCAATTTTAACATATTTTTGCAACTTAAAACCCATTTTTTGTCAATTTTAAACCCTTTCCACCACTTTCTTCTGCCTGTTTTTGCCACTTCTAAACCAAATCTTGCAACTGAATGCTGAAGGCTGAATGAGCCTTCAGTTTTGTCTGTCTAATGTGAGTGCTCCGTACAGCGCTCAGGCACCGTACACTTTTTATGGTACTGACATGGACGGTAAAGTTGGGCTCCGTTATGGTGAGTTTAGTGGTGGATTCACAAGTATGATGTAAAATGTGGACATGATGCACAGCTGACACAGCTGTTTGTCTCAGTAATCATGTTAAACAAAGGCAGAGTGTTAGAGGGTCATATGAGATCAGAACGACTCAAAATAAGCCTCTAAGTGAGTACGTTTCCCATCATGTTGTCTGTGTATTTCTCCACTGTGCTGACGCTTTAAGGAACTGTGTTTGTCATATTATGACATGATGTATCCACGCTCAATCCTGCAGTGTGAGAGCAGGCTGGCAGGGGATTGGTGATGGGGGACAAGCGTGATTCAGCAAGGTACAGGGCAACTTGTCCTAGACTGCGTGAGCCCTTAATCTGCCTGATTTACCTGTGCACACATGCTCTTCACAGCAGAGGATGTTCAGGATGGGCGGGGAGGGGTCTCATGGTAGGACACGATGTGAAAAGATTAATGCATGAAAGGTGGACAAAGTTAGAGTCCAGTTTCTGTCTTTGTAGCTATGCTAAATGCAACAAATGAGTGGTAAAAATGAACACAAGCACTGATTACATGCTGTAAATGTCATCAGCTCATCAGCTTACTTTATCTTATTGTGGAAAAGTTGTCTGTGTAGGTAAAGTCAGAGTGAAAAATCCAACTGTTTTCTTTCACACAAGCTCCAAACCCTTACCCATTTTAGTAGCCGTGTCTGGTTTGATAGAGGGATGTAACTGGTATAACCACATAATATAAAACCCTTTAATCTCAACCAGGGTTTCTAACTATTTTACTACAAATGTATGACAACACGTGCATTGACACCATCCCGCAAATACAAATACAAATGGGTTGGATCAGTAGCAATGGTGCTAGCATCCTGGCTAACAGCTACCTAATTTAGAGCTAAAAAGTGTGGCAAGCTATTATTGGTTTGAAATTGGTGTTCTACCCCTTTTTTGACACTTCTTTTGACAACTTCAACCATTTTGCTGCTTTTTAACATTTTTGCCACTTATTGTTACGACGTAAAACTTTTTGCCACATTTAACCTATTTTGGCTACCTTTATGCCACTTTTCGCTCACTTTTGCTATTGTTTGGCCATTTTTAACCATTTTCCCCATCACTTTTAAACGCTTTTTACCACCTTCTAGCAACTCTAACCCTTTTCTTTGCCACTTGTGATCGAATTGCCATCTCTTTGCCATTTTTTGCCCACTTTTGCCTTTGTCTGACCACTTTTTTTCTTAATTTTGCTCTTTTTTAAATCAATTTTCACCTTTTTACAACATTTAACCCTTTTTGACCACCTGTAACCCATTTTTGCCACTATTTTAACACTTTCAACAAGTTTTTGCCAATTTCAACCCATTGTTTGCCTACTTTTTACCAATTTTCACCCATTTAGGACTTTGTTTTGCCACTTTTTCCCAGTTTAGCCATGTTTTTTCCATCATTTTTAACCAATTTTTGCCACCTTTTGCCCACTTTTGATATCTCCATGATCCCCCAGATGGCTGGGCCCCAGAAAGCTCTCCCCTTTATCCCCCCTTGTAGGCCACCTTGACTGTAACATTATTTAAAAAGTCTATTTTGTATTGATATAAACATGGTGTGCCTTGGGATTTTATATTAACCTTAGGTGTGTCTTGGCCGAAAAAAGTTTGAAAATCCCTGCAATACACAATAATTAAAGTAATAGGCTCAGTGAAACTGTTCAGAATATAAATCAAAGAGTCAAAATGTAAAGAACGGCTTCTAAAAGATAAATAAAAAGAGAAGCTAGGGTGTTTGAGAAGTCAAAGTAGGGAGAAAATAGTAAAAAAAGATGTTATTACTATAAAAATTAACTCAGTACCGCAGCAATCAATAGAATATAATGTGTAGAAACATTTCCATGTGGGCTTTCGGTTTTATTGGGGGGAAAAAAGAACCATATACTTTATATACGGTATGATTTTTAATGAGTTACCTTCAAATCTGAACTCAGGGCACCAAAAACCCACAACGCTTCCCTTTCCCTTTACGTCACTTCCTCCTTCCTCTCTCTCGCTTCCATCTTGCTCCCGCATGTGTCTGCTGTTAGTTTACAGGTCAGTGAGGAGCTTTAAATACCTTCTTCCCTGCACTGTTTCCCCTCGATCCCACGGAAAGAGGTAAACTAGAGCCTTTTCTGTCCTGGTGGCTGAAATCTGCGCTGGTTTGAAGCTAACGGTCGTGTGTGGCTGTGGCCGTCCGCTTCTCTGTCTCCGTGTTAGCACAGATGCTAGCTACGGTTAGCCTACAAGTTACCACTCATACGCCAAACCACACCTTGTTTCGGTGGTCATGTTCGGCTTAATTAACCAGGAACCGTTAGACATCTGACGTTACCTGCTTTGTTTTAGGCTTGTTACCTGTTCTGTCACTGTCTCCTGTTATCTAGCTGTCTCCGTTTGTTGTCTGTATAACAACCGTAAGCATTTGGTGGCTAGTTAGCTCACCTCTGCTCGCCTGGTTGTTGAATTAAAAACTCCTGACTTTTGTGGTCTGCTCAATGTTTGAACAGCTTCACCCTCGACAACCACACCCAAACATAACTACAGCTTCCCTGCTGTGTGTGTGTGTTTATATTTCAGTGTTGTTTGCGTCTTGTTAATACCATTAGCATGCGCTGACTTTAGTTTCATTTCTGTCAGCTTTGGATTCAACTACCCACCAACATCATTCATAAATGACTTAAAATGTTTAAAGGTTCGGTGTTGTGATAAGGGACTCTCATAATGAATACAAGTTTGAGAGTCTGATTGACCAGCGTCAACCATCTAACAGTAGGAATAGTTGTGTTTTCCTACCTTAAGATCAGCTCCACATTCACACAGGTAGTTCGTCTTTCTGAGTCCGCGAAAGCGCCGCCATGTTGTACAGTAGCCTAGAGCGGACAAACCAAACGCAGGGGCTCTAGAGAGGGCCTTAAATGCTTAGCGGGAATTTTGCGTCCTAAGAAGTCCTTAAAGTGACATGGACTGATTAAAATATGTTTGCACTGGGTTACATTTCCTCTAAGCCAGTTTAAACTTAGTCTGGTTTAAGTTGAATTTTACTTTAGAGTGTGGATAATACATGGCTAACATTTACAGGTGTTAAACCAACTGATAATGCCAATGACGATAGAAATTACAACTTTAATCTAACATCTAATTCATAGTCTAGGGTGGCCAGGCATCCCCCATTACATTGGGAAAAAAAGATCTGCTGCAAAATGAAGTAGATGCTACAACTGTGATTGTGGTTGCACTGAGGCTTACTATCTCTTTTACAGTTACTGACTGAATGAACTTTCCCCTGACATACTGTGAAGAACCTTTAGGCATGTTTGGGCCAATAATTGAGGCTGAAGTAAGGCGTAGGTGTGGCAAATAAGCTGGAATTGGGTCGGAAAGAGGAATGACACAAACCCCAGTCATCCTCTGGATGTCTTTGCATTTTACCTGTGGTGTTCGGGCAGTGTTACTCAACCCTGCTCAACCAAAGAGCCAAGTTGTTGAAAAATACCTTTGCAAGAGCCACAATCTAAGCGGTGAAAAGTGGCAAAAATGGCATGAAGTAGCAATAAAAAAAGTTTGATGTAGCAAAATTGGATGAAAAGGAGCAAAAATGGGGAGATAAAGTTGGAAAAGGGTCAGAAAGTAGCATAAATGGGTGAAAAGTGACAAAAAAGGAGTCACAGGTGGCAACAAATGGTCCAAATGTGGCAAAAACATAGCAAAAAAAAAGTGAGAAGTGACTGAAATGGGTAAAAAGCAGTCCAGAGTGGCAAAAATAGGCACAAAAATTGGGAAAAAGTGGTATTTAATGGCTTCTATCGGCGAAAAGTGGCAAAAAATTGAAAAAGGGCTAAAATGGGATAAAAGTGGCAAACAGAAGTGGCATAAACTGGCAAAAAATAGGAAAAAGTGGTATTTATCTAATGGCTTAAGATATCTAAAATGGGTGGAAAGTTGCAAAAAAATATTGAAAAGGGCAAAAAAGTTTTCCTTTTTTAAGGTTTTTCAGGGAATAATATTCAAATTTAAGACATAAAAGAGCCACAGATAATCACAAATGAGCCACACGTTGAGTATCACTGTGTTAGGGTAATGGAATTGTGGGTAGAAGGGTTGCCTTGAGCCTTTGGTTGTGCTCTGGATGTCCCAGGGGCCTGGCGGTCTCTGGGCATCTTAGCAGGACCAAAGAAGTGACATTGAGCTAGACCATAGCTGCCAAGCGAGCTTGTCATTCCGTTTATCCCTCTTTGTTTATTAGAACTCTTCGATAAAGAAAATCTTAGAGACTGAGAAGTTTACCGCAGCTTCTGACTGGATGAAATATCTAACACATATAATCAGTGACTGTTTCATTAAGCTGTTTAGGGAAGTTTTGGACTTATCAGTAGTTATCTATGTTTCGTTATATGTCTGATTGATGCTCAGTCTTTGTGACCACACACTCTCACACTGAGGTTTTAACATTTAAGAAAAGGATCTTACCTAAATATTGGCTAAACATACTCAGCACGCTATTCAGCTCATGCACATGACATGTGACAGACGGAAGTGCGTGCATATATAGAGGCAGCGAGCTTAGCCTACATACACCAGTCCTATGGCATTAAGTGAAGACAAGTGCAAAGAAAGCTCTGTGTTTATCTTTGAATGCTTGCAGTCTCCTCTAACTTGTGAGCATCTTTAGCTCTCACACACAGCACAGCATTCATTGGTGCTGTGCACTCAATTTGGCCAATTAGACAATGACAGTGCCACCACATCGGTGTGATACCGCAATTGCAGTTGAAAAGGGCATCTACCTAGTGCAGTGATTGTCAGAAGTAACAGTTTTAATGACTGCAGAGCTGTGAGAGCTGGGGACGGCCGCCTCATTATTTCATATGCAGGAAAAACACAGTTTATATACTGAAAGAATGTTAAATTGACTCTATAGGATTTTATCACTCACTGAAAAAAAATCAAGCAAATAACTCATAACATATAATGCTTCACAAAAGCGAACAATGATGTAACTTTAGTGTTTTCTATGTGGTGGTGTCTGACCTTTCTGCCCATTAAGTTGCATGGTCTGCTGTGTCCTTGTAGAAGTTTTGGGTGTGATATTCAAGCTTTTCCTGTCTTCACCTTTGAGTGTGTAGTATATATTTAGTTTGTGACAGATGTGATATGGGATTATCTGAAAGGTGTTTTAAAGGTCCAGAGGCTGTGCCGTTAATGATCACATAATCGTCTGAAATCTTCTTTCTTTTTCCAGATGAAAGAATCCATAATGAATCAAGAAAAACTTGCAAAACTGCAGGCGCAAGTCCGCATCGGCGGAAAGGTAAATGATGGCGTAACTATATAATCACAGGCTGCATGAAATGCCCAGTTTACTGCTGCAAACTTCATCTCCTCTGCTTTTCAAATTTCCCTACAACAAAGAAAAAAGATGTTGGAAAAGAAAAACTCTGCCTCGAAAGAGATGACTGTACATACTGTACATGATACTAAGAATTTAGATGCTTGTTGACACTGTAACACAAGTCTTCAATGTCATTCAGTGAAGCTGTATTTAAAGCTTTGAAAAAGTCCTTTAAGTAAGACTGTACAATTTTAGCTTTGCTTTGTAAAGCAGTAATGTGAGGCTTCAATAAATAATCCATCGTAGCTGGGTATGGATGATGTTTTCTTTCAAGGTCATAAAAGAAAAGCGGTTTACACAGAAATATGAACGTCCCTACAGGGCAGTGCTCGCAGAAAGAAGAAGGTCGTACACAGAACAGCCACCGCAGACGACAAGAAGCTCCAGTTCTCCTTAAAGAAACTCGGTGTCAACAACATATCTGGTATTGAGGAGGTACGCTCAAACTCTCACCTCGTTTTTATCTCCACTGCGACTTTTTTCTTCTGTTAAATTTGTTGTTAAAAGCATAATTCTGTGGTGTGTTTCAGGTTAACATGTTTACAAATCAAGGAACAGTCATCCATTTCAACAACCCCAAAGTCCAGGCCTCCCTCGCCGCCAACACCTTCACCATCACCGGCCACGCTGAGACCAAACAGCTGACCGAGATGCTGCCAGGCATCCTGAACCAGCTGGGAGCCGACAGCCTGACGAGCCTTCGGAGACTGGCTGAGGCTCTTCCCAAACAGGGTCAGTCACCTCTGACACTAAAAATCAGTAAATCATGAAGAATTAAGTCCTAAAGTAGAACACTATAGATCAGTGACACTCACCGTGTGGTTCTGGAGCCACATGTGGCTCTTTTGTGAGGATTTGTGGTTCTTTTATGTCTAAATGTAAATATTTTCTCCTGGAAAACCATAAAAAGGAAAACTTTGACCTCAGAATTATCCATTACAATTTGTTTCCCACACCTATACAGCAGGCTTTAATTGTCAAACTTAATTGTCAACCTTTATTTTTTGTTTATATATTTCCATTGCCCTTATGTGCGCTTTTTGACCTTTTTTACCCTTTTTGACACTTTAATCCCACTTTTGCCTTTTTTTGCCAATTTTATCCTGCTTTTTGCAAATTGCATTTTTTTTGCTTTTTTGCTGCTTTTAGCCCATTTTAGGTGCCTCTTGCCATTACTTGTCACTTTTTCCCATTTTCCCCCCACCTTTCTGCTGCTTTTTGCCAATTTCAGGTATTTTTTCCTCATTTACCCCCACCTTTTTGCTGCTTTTTGCAGATTTTTAGTGATTTTTTGCTCATTTTTCCCTCACCTTTTTGCTGTTTGTTGCCAATTTTAGTTACTTTTCACTCATTTTTTGCCAAGTTTTTGCTGCTTTTAGTTATTTTTTAAAGTTATTTTTCTGTCATGTTTTACCCATTTCTGCCACTTTTTCTCCACAATTCTTTTCACTTTTCTCCCAGTTTGTCATTTTCTGCCTATTTTACCCCTGTTCACCCATTTTTGGCCACTTTTTTTTTTGCAGCTTTTTCTCCTATTTTGCCAGCCTTTACTTATTTTTATTGCCCCTTTTACCCACTTTCGACCACTTTGATTGTGGCTCTTGTAAAGGTTTTTTTTTTTTTTCCAACAATTTGGCCTTGGTTGAGCAGGGTTGAGTAACACTGCTATAGATATATACTGAGGACATTTTCACACTTGCACAGCATCAGTCTTATAGATTGCCCTAAATATTTAAGCAGTTATGTTCATAACAGTTCTGTAGCTGTAGAGATCCTTAATTTCCTAGCCGTTAAGTTATCCACTAACTCTCCTTATCTATACATGATGAGTGGGCTGTGGTTGGCTTATTAACTGCTGTTTCTCTCAGATTTCTTTTGGTCTGCTCTGGCAAATATCACACAGACTCCATGCCCAGTTTAATCGAGATGCAGTCAGGGAAAACACAGCCTTGTAGTATCGGGTAACAAAAATGTCCTATTAGGGAATAAACTATAGAAAATCTACATTTAGTTCACCGTAGATCTGCAGCTGCAGACAACTTGAGGTGGAATGTTTTCTTGCATGTTACTTAGAGCTGAGCAATATAGCCTAGAGCTTAAACCACAGCAGTAACTACATTGTTTCGAAATAAAACAAAATTAAGAGATAAAACATTAAAATTTGTATCGAGGTGCCACTAGCTCATTGACCCCTTACAACAAGCATATTGTGGCATAGTTAATTCTTGTCAGTGCGCAAAAAGGCAGAAAAAATGGTCGTTATAAGTCTTTGTGCATTTGGTGAAGGGCTTATGTGCTGCTGCTCTTAAACCAGATCAACGCTTGTCCTTGCAGTTGTAACCCATGTAATGTAAATATCAATAAAGGATGACAGAAACAAGCTCATACTCAAAATGAACTTGTCTAAAAATTAGACTAACAAAAGCTGCTGCAGAGGGTAGGCAGTGTTAGCAGTTCATGCACCAATCTGTCATATATAAGGGTAACAGATACGACCACTGCAGCCCCAGTTCACGTCTCCAGGTCTGTTTAGTCAGACAGGGATCTTCCCTTTCAGGATTTATTGTTTCTGGATATTTAAACTACTCTACAAGCTTCTCACAGATCTTTTTGTTCTTCCAGCTGGAGATGGAAAAGCACCAATTGCAACAGTAGAAGAAGAGGATGATGATGTTCCAGGTGAGTCCTTAAACGCCTTGTTTTGACCAGAGAACATGGACTATTGCCTGTTCATCTTTTTCAAGCCTTCTGCTGTTTGTTGAACTGCTTCTCCGTCTGATTTAGAAACTTTCCCCTCCACTATCAGACATTTTCCCCCTCTCTCTTTCTGTTAAATAAGCATGACAGGTTTGTTTTCTTTTGGCCTGTGTACGGGGTCATAAAGAGGAGATTCATCACCGGCCTCAGTCGATGGTGCAGCGCAGGTTTTTTCAGTTTGAATCACATCCACTGTTTATAAGCTCTTCAGATCCAGTTTGCTTTTCTTTGTGAGCTGAACACATGAGGTTACCATTACGGCACTCCTGCTCCTTTCCCAGGACTTCTCTCCAATGTAACAAACGATTACACATGCCGTCAGCGATGGGAGCAGTTGAAGGCTGATGGCGCGGGGTTAACAGCTTTCTGCCATCATGTTGTTATTGGAGTTCAGTTTCCTTTTTGTTCTCCAGCCGGAGGAACATGTTTACTCAGACCTCTTCGATTGTTTCCATTTTAACCCCCTCGACCCCTCTGAGACAGAGCGTGGACGGGCAGATTTCTCACATTTCACAGAGCATTTGAAGCCAACTTTTTGATGCTTCACGCCGTCATTTTTACAGCTGCTTTCAGTGGTTATGACGGCCTCATGTGTGGAGCAGATTGCAGTGAGGAAAGATGAGAAAAGAATAGGGTTTGCATTATAACTGTTATCGGGTTTCAGATAAAAACTTTGAATTGTTCTCTGGCACCTCAGAAAATTACTATATGCTTATGAATGTTTCTTTAACCTCAAACTTTGGCTGCAACGAACATTCAGTGGTCATTTGACCTTGACCTGTTTGTTTATAGAAAACCTAAACTCAAAATCAAAGCAGCCGGAGGGAAAGTGGGTTTTAAACAGGATCCAAATGAATCACCGGGATCCAGACAAAGAATAATTTCTTTCGTTTTTATTAGGGATGCATGATATTATCAGTGGTATATTGCTATCGGCTGATATTAACACAACGATCTGTACAGCTGAAAATGTGACGTCCTAATAAAGTGCACGCGATGACGCTGGACGTGCGCCAACAACAAACTCAACATGTCGGCTGTATAGAAGAAGTTTGAGGTGTGGGAACAAGACAGCAAAGTAGCTGTTCGCATCGCTTGTGAAGTACATGTGATGCGAGGAGGCCTCGACAACACGCCTTTATTTTGCATCTACAAAACCGGCACCCTGATGACTACAAGAACTTTCTTAAGAAAAATAATGGCAAAACTTAGTGCCAGGGAAAACTCATCAGTAGTGTCTACTTAAGTCATTTGACAAAACTAAAATATACAGCTGCGATCACTCAAAGGTAAGAAGCTGAACAGGAAAATCATTGAATTTATAGCTCTTGATAATCAGTTTTTCAGCGTGGTGGTATATACGGGCTTCTGTGGGCTAATGATGCATTTAAAGCCCCGTTACATTATACCTAGCAGGCGCTTATAGCCTACCTGACCTGCAAAACTCCAGTCATGTAGAGAAGCTTCTTGTTAAAGCTAAACATATTAGCTTCACCACGGACATATGGACATCAAATGTTCGTCCTGTTAGCATGTTGAGCCTCACTGCCTCAGTGGATAGATGAGGATTTCACTCAAAAGCCTGTCCCGTCTCACTTTCGATAACATGTTTGGGATATGGAAAATAGAGAAAAAGAACATGCATGTCGTGCTATGTGACAGTGCGCGAAACATGGCAAAAGCAACGACGGACTTCTGTGTGCCAATTCTCCCATGCATGGCACACACTCTGCAGGTGTCCTGTCTCCAGCAAGTTTTTTTCTTTTTTTCGTCTTGAGTCTCAAAAATGTAATAGCATATTTAAGCTCTGAACTATAGCTAGATTTTTTTGCATTTAAGAATCTGTCTTTTTGTTGTTGATATTCAACCCTTTACCTACTGAGTCTAAAAATGGTGATTTGGACATATTTTGTTATTATGGCTGTAAAATAGTCAGGAAATGCCCAAAGTCTGAGAGCTTTGGTCCCTTTTCCCAGGAGTACTTGAACTTAACTTTTCAAAATCTGGTTAATGATTATTGCACATTATATGGAATTGTCAGCAGTTTAAAAGAAGAAAAACAAGAAAAACTGATTTGTTTTTCATGGCTTTTATGAGAAGAAATTTTGTTGTTGCTCATGAAGTTTTGATTGGACATTTGAAATGTGAACCTATACATGTTTAGAACAATCACCAGTCATTTTTTGAGTCTAGGACTCTGGGCGTGCAAAAGAGAACTATATATGCTCTTCACATACCTCAGTTCAGAAGATGCATCCTCCAAATCCCTGTCCTCCTCCATGAACCGTAGCGGCTGTTTTACCGTTCTTGATGGGCTTCCCGACATTATAAAAGACACGCACAAATGCCACTATCCAACGCTATTTTTTGAAAACAAAACACCGCTCTCGCTCGCTCTACTTTTACTTTCTTCCTTCACTCTCCTTTCTCACTCGTCTTCTGCCAAAGCTGCCGTTTTCACGGTGCTGTTCGACATTACTGTAATATATATACCACACATCATATATTGCCAGAAAGCACAGATTCCCAGCTCTCTGTCAGCGTTGGAATTTTTTAAATTGGGCAAACTTTCGAGGAGTTAAGGTGTCGAGAATCCATGTACTGTCTCTCCAGGCTTCTGATGTATTGTTATGAATGCCCACATTATATGGATGTGAGTACCGTAATGAACCATATATGTGTCCACAATTCTCAGCTTTCCAACACCGTTGGAATTTTTCAAATCGGACAAACTTTGACAGAGTTACGGTAATAATACTCCAGACATATAAAACACATCACCGGCACTGGCTCTGCAGGTAAAGGGTCAAAGCACTTAGTCAGGAATATCTCAGGGAGCCATCATGCAAACTGGCTGTGTAATAAGGAGAATCAGTCTAAATGTATAGTGGAGCTCAGTGTCAGCAGGTTCTTTTGCTGCTGTTTATTGCCCTCAAAGATGCAGATGACTTTGGCTGTACTGTTAAAAATACATGTAGCATGTAATGCACATGTAACCCAAGGACATTACTGTAGATTTTTCATTACTGTATGGCTGTATTTGAAAAAAAAATTAACATTACATCCTTCATTTCTGATAAGAAATCAAATGTTTTGTCAGTTTCTAAAAGAAATAGACTACCAATATTTAAAAATATATATATTTTTAGTACAGGGTGGAATTGGTGTTTTTTACAGTGGAAAAAATGTAATTAGATATTGGTATTGGCCAAAATGAGTTTTAAAATGTCAGCATATCGTATGTCTGCAAAAATCCAATATCATGCATCCCTAGTTTTTATTGAATATTTGGTCTCAAAATGAATAATTACTGTCATCCTCGTGATCCCGGCTGTGATTTCCTGGCCTCTTTTAACCTTAACTGAAATACAAAAACATCCCCAGAGCATGATGCTGCCCCCTTCACCGTGTAACAGCTCACCATCACTGTCCCATTTGTCTTTTCAGATCTGGTGGAGAACTTCGATGAGGCGTCCAAGGACGAGGCCAACTAAAGGAAACAAGGGGACTCCTCTGAGTGTCAAAACTTGACAGGACCATGAGGGGAACAAGATGTTTTTTTCTTTCTATATCAGGAGGTGGAACGTTAAAATACCTGAAAGAAGAATCAGTCGACGTGGCAGTGAGCGTCTGTGACGTGTACAACACCTGAACGAAATACTGCTTACTCTTAAATGGATCATTTTTGAGGAGATCATATCCTCTGCAGTATTAAAAGCAGAGATAGGAGTATTAAAGAGTGAGGTATTTTAGAGATCACTCCACCTCTTCTTGTCCATCAGACTGTGTAAATGCTTGTTGTGCTCTGTGGTCTGTTCGTCCGGTTCTAAAGAGAGAGATTGTGTCGTGTGCTCCTGTTGTACATCTGTTTCCTCCATGTTACTGAACCTTAACTCTCTGTGGCCTCGCTCAAACCACCATATCTGGAATAAACCTTTGCTACTGTCAATACAAACAGCTTTTCTATTTTCATTTTACTCCTCAGGGTCTGTTTCCACTTCTGAACTACTGTTTTAATTGGTTTTCATACTTAAATTTGCTAGATGACCTGTTAATTTTATCACAAAGGCTGTCAGTGTTTCTCTGTTGATCAGGATGAGATTAAGGTCTTAAATTATCTTGCCAGTTTTAGGATGACTTCTGTAGCGTCACAGGGCAGCCTCCACTCTTCTTTGAAGTCTTTCCACAAGATTTTGGAGTGTTTCTGTGGGAATTTGTGCCCCTTTATTCTATTAAGCATTTATGAGGTCAGGCACTGATGTTGGACAAGAAGGCCTGACTCGCAGGCTCCATCCCAGTTCATCCCGAAGGTGCTGGATGTGGTTAAGGTCAGGGCTCTGTGCGGGGCAGTCAAGATCCTCCAAACCCAACTCATAAACCATGTCTTTATAGTCCTTGCTTTGACCACTAAGGCACAAGTTGTTTCTTAAAGTCCAAGATCTTTCCTTAATAGGAGGGATCCTCCCGAGTCTCAACCCTCTAAGGAAAGGCCAGAGGTTGGCAGCTCTTGAACACGCTTGGAAGCCAGCGAATGGGCCTGATAGCGTCATGGGAGTGGTCATGCCCAGAAATAAAAATGGGAGGGGCACTAACAATAGCTTGTACAACTTTTACCCAGTGCTGTCTTATATGCTATCAGATTATAAATAATATATATGATAGCAATTTTAATTATTTTTCTATTTAAATTGGAAGAAAACAGGTGGAAAGACAAATATTGAACTTTGTATGAACTATTTATAGGTGTTAAATCATGATTTTAGTTAGTATGTGCAGATGCAATTTAACAACCTGAGTAGACAGAGCCTCACGCCCCCCTTGAAATCTTCCTGGACCCAAGGTTGGGAACCAAGGATATAATCATATTCTATGGTGCTGCTTTTATCTGTGCAGTTTTACTTTGATAACAAAAAATGATAACATTTACGGTGGAAACAGGACATTTTAAAATGTATTTAGTGCTTGAAGACGCAGCTTCCTCTTGATATTGCACTGTTTGGGGGTTTTTTTTTTGAAGATTTTAGGTAATTCCTGGGAGTGGAGGATGCACATGTGCATCCTTGGGAATGCTCTGTTGAAAGGACTGAGTCCTTGGCAAAATTTTGAGGACCCTCACTGGAACAGTCCCCAGATTGCAGTCGACGACCTGATCTTTCTTTGGCTTTGAGAAACAGCAACAATCGAATAGAAAAGGGCCTTCCTGTAACTGTTGCCACACAGTTGGAAGTGTAGCATTGTCCAAAATGTCTTTGTAAGCTGAAGCATTAAGATTGGCCTTCACTAGAGAAAAGGGACCTAAACCAAACCCTGAAAAACAGCCTCATACCATTATCCCTCCTCTACCAAACTTCACAGTTAAAGTCAGGCAGGTAACGTTCTCCCAGCATCCACCAAACCCAGACTCAGCCATCAAGACTGGCTCCATGAAGCTCCTCCCACACAGTTCTGGTGCTTATGTTAATGCCAGTGGAAGTTCAGAACTCTCCAGCTATGGAATCAGAAGAGTTGGCGACTTTTAAGCACCATGTACCTTGGCAGTCGTCGACTCCGCTCTGGGATTTTTCGTGCTCTTCAGTTTCGTGGCTGCTGTTCCTAAACGCTTCCATTTTTTTAAACTTAATTTAACCTACAGCTGATTGTGGGATGAAATTCGAAGAACCGTCTTATTGCAAAGGTGGCATCTGTTACAGTCCCACACTTGAAGTCAGAGACACTGCATGGCTAGGTGCTTGATGCTATACACCTATGGTAACTGAAACACAAATACTTTTATCCATAAAGTGTATGAAGCTCCCAATGTTAATTTATTGTTTCTACAGACCAAAAATAAGCTGAGGCAGCTGCACAGATTGGTGTCCAGAGAAAATATTCAGTATCTGTAAAAGCTCAATCAAAAGGCAAAACTTATATTTATAAAGACAAATAAGGAGTTTGGCTTTTGCATTATTTTTAGAGATAATAAAGTCATACATTTACTTGTTTTTGTAAAAATTGTAAAACCATAAATTATTGTGGTGACTAATATGCACCCAGCATTGCAATATGTGTCCTATCTTGAGTTGAGCGCCTTAAAAGATTCAGACTGAGCTGAAAGCAGCTTTTAAATCATTCTTTATTAAATAACAGCTTCATTTCACAACTATAAATAGCGCTTTGACCTCTCTGATGTACAGTCTGTACAGAGTGATGACTGATGCAGAGGTCAGTACAAGTTATGAATTATGGTATAAAACACAATGACCTTCATTCAGAGGTAAACAGACATTTAAAAGGTTTGAGGTCGTTAAAAATTCACAACACGCCAGAGGACAGTATCACAATACAAACAGAACCTCAATAAGAGAGAATTATCACATCACAGGAAAACGTCAAAATAAATAAACTAAATACAACCAACACAAAAATCCTCAGGACCAACAGACAGCTTGGCAGCATTTTAAAAGCACAAAAATCAGTTACAACATATTTTAAATTCATTCACTGAGGCCTTTAGTCGAGTCTCTGCTCACAGTAAAGACCGAACAGTGAGGGCTTTTATTCCACAGTATTATTTATTATACAATTAAAAACAGTCTTTTATCATCATGGTTAATAAGTTAGTTTAAAAACACTTCCAATGACAGAAGAACTATGACACAGCCAACCGTGGCGTTGAAATGTGGTACTCGATTAAAAAATTACCTCAACTCAAACATCCATGCCTGGTGAGCGTAAATCAACCCTGCACTGGTGCCTTTTTAGCACTGCAGCTTTTTCAATCCACATTCAAGGTAAAAATGGCATGAAATTGGTTACAATTGAAATTTTCTACAGAAAAACCGCCTCAATCCAACAGAACAATGCTAACATGACGCTTCGCTTTAAAGGACCAAACTCTTCCTGTTGTCGACAGCCTCATCGTGCTACATGATTGTCCAGAGCTCGGTCTCTCTGGAGGTTTTCCTGATATCAGCTTATTCTCTGATTCCCATCAGTAACTTCAGAAGGTGAGCCTCCATCACTTGTTGGACTGAACACAGAAACATGCAGAGATTTATTAAACAGAGTTTGGTTTAACTTCAAAATAAACAAAAGAATTCGGTACATGAAAACAATCCTACTGGAATTATTTCATGGAGATTATAACAGTGATGTGATTCATGGCTGAAGGGAATTCTCCTTCCCTAACACTGATTTTATGTGAGAAACACTTTGAGGTAATCTCAACAAATGGTTCCCAACCAGGGGTCTGGGCACCCCTAGGGGGGAGCAGGGCCCTCTCTGCTCTAAGGTTGTCAAAATTAGATGTAAATATACATTATTTCAAAACAGTGATTAGAAACAGAACGTTAAGGGCCAACCTAAAAGATGAACAAATGAAGAAAATCTGATAAATTTTGTGCAAAAAACATAAAAACTTTTCAGGAAAAAACATATGTATAGATAATAAAGTTGTATATTTACAAGCAATCAAACTCAGAATTTCAGGGTTTGAAAAGTTGTACATTTACAAAAAAAACGTTGAATTTTCCAAGTTAGAAAAGTCTTAAATTCTGACACTAGAAACACTAAAATGTCAAGTTGAAAATAGGACTGAACGGTTTTGGAAAATAATCTAATTGAGATTTTTTTTCCCCAATATTGCAATTGCGATTGTTCCTTAACTTTCTTTTATTCCTAAACTAGGTTTGAACAATTCTTTAAAAGTGTCTAATTCAGGTGATTTGACTTGTATTGCAAATTGAACATGAATTGTTAAATTGAACGGTTTTTGTCATTACATTTAATAAGAAAAAAAATAAATAAATAAAATAAAGAAGATAGGATTTTTTGTAGACTATTTTAAAAAAATGGCAAATAGCACCTGGATGATTGTGTGATATGTCATGCAGCAAAAAAAGCGATTTAATCATTTTTTTTATCAATGCCCAGCCCTAGTTGAAAACCTTACATTTACAATATTTTAAAGTAAAAGTTTTACAAGAAAATTTACAACAGCAGTTTGATTTGTGACTTTATAGTCTCAAAAATTCTATGTTTTGGTGAAAGTACACCTTCAACTTTTAAAGGTCACATATTTTACCCCTTTAAGACAAGTTCATATTGGTGTCAAAGGTCCCCAAAACATGCCTGTTAAGTTTATTGCTGAAAAAACACTGTAGAATAGGATTTTTGTATGTCTAAAACCCCCTCTGTTTCAGCCCTCCTCAGCACAAGCTGTTTCTGTGTCTGTGGCTTTAAATTTTAATGAGCTGTCTGACTCCGCCCCTCTCAGGAAATGAATGTGGCTTAATGGATGTGGCTCTCCTGATCTCCCTCTCAGCTGAGGATCAGGAAAGGAGAGCATAACTTTCTTCCAAGGGTGGAGGGTCAACCGATCCAGGAAGTGGGGCTAACTCCCTGCATGACATCATGAGGGGGAAATCTGAAACCAGCTTGTTTCAGCACATTTTCTCAAAGGTGGAGGAAGGGGGTGGGGCTTTTTATGATTGTGAACAAAATAATATGTGACCTTTAAAGTTAAAAAAGTATTTTGTTCTTGTAAGTAACTTTTTAGACTAAGGAATTTTGAGTTTCTTCTTAAAAACTTACAGATCATCTTTATTATACTTCCTAATAATGGACAGTTTATACATAAATATTTGTCAAGAACAAATGTATGTAGGCCTATTATGTTGGGATTTTTCTCAATGAAAACGAGGAAAATTGATGTTGAATTTTCCAAGTGGGTCTCGTGGGGGACTTTGCTTTTCTCAGATATGAGTTGGACTTTAGGAAAAAAAGGTTGGGAGCCACTGATCCAAACCTTATCAGGAAAATGTCAGCATTAAATGCAGACTGTTTTATTGACACTTACCGTTCCGGTGGCCCATCGCCACAGCCATGTCCATGGCATTGAACCCAGAGTCCGACTCAATGGTAGGATCAGCTCCACTCTCTGGAAGACCAACACCAAAACTTCATTACTGTACAGGTTTCCAGTTCATTTAACACATTAGATTTCCTGAAACATTAAGAATTGCTTTGTTTATCCTCTTAAGAATGTATTATTAAAAAAAGAGATTTACCAATGCTACTTAAAGTTAAAGATGTTCTCACCTAACAAGATCTCAACACAGCGCACATGATTCCCATGGACAGCGTACAGCAGAGGAGCTCCTCCGTTCTGGATCCAGCAGAATAAAACCATCAAAAGAGGCCACACAGACTGGTAGATTCTGTTTTTTAATATATAATAAAAATAAAGGGTTCTTACCCAGTCATATTCATTTACATCAACCCCACAGTCAATGAGCATCTTCACTATATCAGTGTATCCTTTACTGCAGGCCAGAGACAACGCACTCTCTCTTCCTTTAGCCAGGAGGTTTGGGTCAGCACCCTGCAACGAAGAATTACATACAAACTAACTGTTTAATTAATAAAGAAGGCACGATCAACTACAATATAACCATGAGGTCTGCACAAAGTTTATAAGTAATAATGTTCGTGTTTACGTACATTCTGAAGCAGAAACTCGACGACAGCGATCTGTCCGTGTGCAGCGGCCCACATCAGAGGAGTGAAGCCTTCCTCGTCTTGGAGATTGATCACAGTCTCTGTGAAGGAATAAATGAAAATAAATACAGCATTTGCACATCTATTATCACCATCCAGTGTTAAGATTAGTGCAAAATATTAACTTGTTCCTGTTTGTTAGAGCAGACCAACATTAGGGTAGGCTGTCACTGTGCTGTGGTATGATTACAAGATATTATTTATTGTTTTTATGCTCCATGGGACAGAAAAGAACCAAAGTTACCAAAGAAAAACAGATATACAGGTCACATTTTCAATCTAAATCTGATTAATCCAAGTCCATATCAATACCAATATTGATACTTTTCTGTCTGATGGAAAGAAAAACAGCAATCTGTTTTTTACCAAAAGCGGTGTAAGATAAGAAGATTTTAGTTAAAAGGTAATTATTCCATCTTTTACATCTATTTTGTACTAGAGTTAAAGCAAGCACATTTCTTTTCCTCACAACTGGACTTATTCTTGATGTTACACATGTACACATTATGACTTTTTATACACATCCTGCTACATACACATAATCCTACTGTTCTTGAACACCTCATATTTTAACTGTTGTCGGCTTGTTGAGGGCCTGTGTCCATAGCTGGATTTTTTTTTTTCAAGCGCTTATTTTTAACCAGTGCAGCCCAGTGTTATGAGCCTTCAACGCCCTTGGCAGAAAAAACACCATCAGCATCAGCTGAAGCACTCTCGCTTGAAAACGGTTCATCTTTTGAAACAGCACTGCCCTCGTCAGTGTCACTTCTTCTGCAATTGCCAATCAAAATCAAGAAGAGGCAGGACTTCTGGCAGAAGAGAAACAAATCTGACTCTCTTCGTCTTTTTCGAGGGTAGTTTTCAGGTCTGCAGCTGCTGCCTGTGTCAGGACAGCATTCCTTTACATAGTCTGCATGTCCTCTGTGTGATATTTCCTTCATATGCATAAATATGAAGCACACAGAGCTATTTTAAAACAGCATAACAGATTCTACACAGGAAAGCAGGATTTAGTTTCTCCATCTATTCTATCTTCTGTTCTGCAGATTTCAACATTGGATTGTTATTTCTAATTAAACAGAGCTGCTCTAAAGTTAAGGAGAGCTTTTCATTGATTTTTTTGCAGAAATGGAGCTGCAAAAGCCAGTGAGTGTATGTTACTCCAACTTTGGGGTTTTTCATCAAGCCCTCAGTTGAAGGTAGGTTACTGCATTTTGGTTAAGCTAATGGCTAATGTACTCTTTAGGCCTAATTGTCTTGTCAGTGCCTCTACACTCAGACACAGTGATCTATCTATGCAAGAGAGAGGAGACACAGGAATATCTCCTCCTTTCTAATGTGTTTAACATTTCTTTGGCTGACCCATGGATGTTTTTATCCCATTTGCCTCAGTTAACAAACCAATGTAGCATGCCATCTGGACATTATTGCTCATGATATTAAAGCACTGTTATCACTAAAAGTTATTATAATAATTTAAATATGAATGGTATGATAACCATGGGGAAATTTTATCATGGTTATTATTAATACCCATAACCACTTCATCTCTAGTACTGGCACAGATACATGTTATTTGTATAGGCAATGGCACACCTAGTGAAGGTCAATCCTTAAATGTGAAGGTGTGGTGCCTATTTTGTTCCAATATGAAATATAAGTCCATATGTTTGCTTTAATAAAGGTCTGTCTCACAAAAGAGGTCCTGAAGATATGTTGCTGACCTCTCCAAAATTGGGGATTTTATGACAATTTATAATTCCAACAGTTATCTGTAAACTCATCTACAAACAAAAGCCTATAGTGCAGATTACTGACAGTTGTTGCAGCCCTTTAACATCAGTTAAAGGGCTGAGGTGTGCCCATTGTACCTTGTTCAATCCTGCTGGCTAGAAACACCATTTCCCCTTGGGCTGCTAGCTGATGGATGGACAGAGCTAAAAAGAAAAATGCATACTGATTAAAATTTGTTTATAATGGGTTCAGATAAGAAACAAGTGAAGAACTGTGTTACTTACAATGAACAAGAAGAGGCGTAGAAGAAACCTCGTTGCCTCTGTGTTTGTTGGTGAGTGTGGTGGACTGCTTGATGGGGGAGAAATGTTTGGTTGTGGAAGGAGTGTAAACATGACGGACTTGAATGCCAGGAGAAGGAGAGGTCTGGATGTTACACTCAGCTAGAAAGAAGGAAGATGACATCAGTTAAGTTTGTCAGAGTCAGAAATGTATCTTACACAACTAGAAAAGCACTCCGAGAGCGCAGACCTCCGCTATAGCCCTATCTCCTAATAGCACAGAATCCTTTAAAAAATTCCTGGATCCAGACGGTGATCCGGATCACTCCCAAAATCTAATCAGTTCTTCCTGATTTATTCTTCCCATTTCTGACATTTCCTGAAAATTTCATTAAAATCCGTCCGTGACTTTTTGAGTTATGTTGCTAACTAACAAACAAACTAACAAAAGAACAAACCCACCCGATCACATAACCTCCTTGGCGAAGGTAAATATGATTTTTAACTGGTTTTAACTGACAACATCACATCTATCCTCCCCTCTCCACTGGCTCTCTGTCACTTTTATAATTGGTTTAGAGCAGCGGTTTTCAAAGTGTGAGGCGGGCCTCCCCTGGGGGGCGCCACAGAACTTCAGGGGAGGCGCGGAACCATAAACCAGAAAAAAACAAAAAACAAAAGTGATGTGCTTTGCTAACTTCTGCTGTGCATGGAGCAAAATGAATAGACTTATAGTTACTTTAAGGCAGTGATACTCAACGTGTGATTTGTGATTATTAGTGGCTCTTTGATGTCTTAATTTTAAATATTATTCCTCTAAAAAACCTTTAAAAAGGGAAACTTTTTTGCCCCTTTATACCATTTTTGACACTTTTCATCCATTTATGCTACCTTTGGTCATTAAATACCACTTTTTTCCTACTTTTTGCCCATTTTTGCCACTTCTTTTTGCTACTTTTTTCCAATTTTTTCCCTTTTTTCCCTTTTTTTTGCCAATTTTCCCCCATTTAGGCAACATTTTGTCATTAAATACCAGTTTTTTTTACTTTTAGCTCATTTTTGCCGCTCTTGACTGCTATATACCCATTTTTTACTCATTTTTTCCCCTTGTTTTTGCCACCTGTTACTCATTTTTTGTCACTTCTCATCTATCTTTTTTCACTTTTATCCCCATTTTTGCCCATTTCCTCCCATTTTTGCTGCTTTTTGACCATTTTTGCCATCTTTAACTTATTTTTATTGCTACTTCAAGCTGTTTTAGCCACTTTTCGCCCTTTATATGACTCTCACAAAGGTATTTTTCAACAGTTTGGGTCTTTGGTTGAGCAAGGTTGAGTAACGCCGCTTTAAGGATTATCAGAGCAGAATAATCAGGTAGTATTGGCATTAAATTCCTTACTGAAACCAAATAACTGATTACCTGGCAAAGACGGATGTTCAAGAACATTTGCAGACCAAAATATCAAAGATATAAAAATGTTAATAATATTCAAAATTAAACATAAATGTTTGAAAATATGGTTAAGGTTTTTTTCAATATGAATCTTTATGTGAATGGGGGTCCACCGAATGAATAATTTTCTCTTAGGGGAGGCCCACTCTCACACACTTTGAAAACCCCTGGTTTAGAGAATTAACCGACCACTTTAGCTCTTATGGGTCTTTTTCCCCGGGCTCTATTTGTAAAATGCTGACCCCTCGTCTTTGGAACGACAACCTTGAAGAGGTACGGCTCACAGATTTAGTAAGATCTGTTAAATCACTACTTAAAACCTACTTGCTATTATGTGATGTCTCCTTTAAATGATCATTTATTTTCATTGCTCCTTCTTTTTCCATTTTGTGTTTACGTCTGTTAAAACACTCTGTAAACAATTGTTTTTACAGGAACTATATAAATAAAATAATGATACTTAATACTACACAATACCATAAAATCTACACAAATATAACTTTGAACTTAGATCAATTAAAGGAGGAGGGTGGCAGTGTTAGGATTCTGGAGTGATCATTAATCAGTTATAAGGAAGACATTTCCATTGAATACACCAACAAAGCTTTTCAAAGCATATTAAGAGTAGAATATCTGTTAAAATAGTTGAATAGGGTTGTATTTTATAGCACAGGTGGTTTTATTGTTATGTCTCAACAGTGTATATCCATAACCATGGCGTGTCTTACCTTTGAATAAAACAGAAGCCACCTCCAGATCAGAGTTGACCTGGTCCTGGATGTTCTTGCTGTCCTCTTCATTCAAAGACTTAACAAATCTTGAACACACGTTCATGTCAAAGCGGTTTGGCAGAATAAATTTGATGCCCATGGCCACATTTTGAGTGTTTGTGTCGTCTGGGCTTCCGCCTACTGAAGGTTCAGTCTTAATGGTACTTAAATCAGGCATCACGCAGATCCCGTCCATGTCCTGAGGGCAGTCTGCTGTCCCGTCTGAGGCCGACATGGTTCCGTTAACACTGCCCAACAAATACCGAGCTGTCACAGGGAGGTAACACCGAGGAAACTGCACATCTGTGAAGAGAAATGAAATTACATTAATACGACGGGTCAGTTATCATACACGCTAATGTAACGTTATACGCAAAGCTACCGAAAGAAATCAGGCCAATATTTTAAATACCCAACAACTGTCTGTTAGCTATCGGTTAGCATGCTAGGTATTAATATCGTATTTTAACTAATTATACTTAGTAGCTACCTAAAAAGTTGATCACAAAAGAACCCTACGCTAAGAAATATTATTTTAAAATCAAATAAATACATTTCTTACAACAAAAGGCATTGTTTTACTCCGATATCCTCATGCGGCAATCTTCATTCTGTTTTGATACACGAACGCATGCGCAACTGCTGGCGTGCCGGGTGCATCCAATATTTACCTCCCTCTATTTTGTTCCGGAGCCTTTACAACATTATGTTCCTCGGGAAACGCATTTAACTTGTTGAAATAAAAGGCAAAAATGCACCCAGATACCAAATTTGGATTTTATTTGTCGACTGGTGTTTTTACACCATGGTTACATGTGATTTTGAAGAACACGTCTTTTACAATGAAATAATAAAAAAATTATTACTTATGTTAGTTGTGTGTACGAAAAGAACCCTAGTAGGACAAGAGGATCCTGATAGTAAAAGCCATAGCTTGTTTTTTTTCTTTTTTTACATTGTTTTATCATTGGCTTATTTCTAGTGTAATAAATACATTTTTGAAACTCCTTTAATGAGTTTTTTAAACTCAGGAGAGTTGTAATGCATTTTTTTTTATTTTCCCTACTTATTTTGGATTGGTAAGACCTAATAAGTATAATGAATAAGGATTCTGTCTCACCAGCAGATAGGTATTTTTTTAACCGATGCCCTCGTATGAAGACAGTGGGTCTGACTTTGTAACATAGTAAAGGCATCATGGCAGTTCTACCAAACTGGTAAAAGTTAAAAATATCCAGAAAGGAGAAAAGATTTCATACCCTAAATGTGTTTGTGACTACATGTTGCTAACATTCATGGTGAACATTTTTAAACCTATTTCCACTTAAGTCTTGATTTATATTTTTACAGTTTTTAAAAATTATTTTGTCTTACAAATTTTTCACGACTGAAAAAATATAAGAAAATAGATATGATTTTAAAAAGCTTTTAAGATTGCTTTTACATACAGAATGTGTGTTCTTTCAATAAAGATATAATAATTCAATAATATTGCAAAATAATTCACAATATTGTGCATTTCTCTATTTGTAACCAAATTCATAGATACATTATGTAGTGGTTAATGCCCTTTGAGGTGTCCAATTATCAGGGATTAATGGACTTTGCGGAGTTGTCCATTAATTCCTAATAATTTGACACCTCAAAGACCATTAACCACTACGTATACTTTTATATGTAACTCACTAAAAACATCTTTAAAAATCTGATAATTGATTTAATTCTGAGTTTAGATCATTAAACTATATTTATGTTTGAGTTGAAAACTAAAATATTGGTTTGAAATAATCAAGATAGGTTGTCATTCTGTCTTTTCATACATTCTTAGTTATCATAATGGTTAAATTAAGAATATCCATTGAAAAAAATAATTTTGGCCTTACTGGTAACCAAAGTTACCCATTCCAGAAGAAGCAATGGGCTGGCCACACACTGCACAATTTTAAGCCCGATTTCAGGCCAGATTTGCCAAAAGGCAAAAAGCTCATTCTCTCAAAATGAAAATGTTTATATTGAATACAAGATACTATTTAATACTGAGTCTAAAATCAAGATATTTAAACAACTACCTACATTTTACAACCCAGAAACTGATTCCACAAATATTAGCGATGGAAGACAACACAGAGGTCGAATCCACCAACGGGACCAAAGTGGAGCTTATTACAGAGCTTTCAAACCCAGGTCCCAAACGTGGATTGCCAGCAGCCAGATGGGCATGACATTGGTCGAACCGAGGCCTCAGATGGTGACTGGCAGCTCCAATACCCACATTACTTTGGTCAGACTGAGGCCTGCCATGGTTATTGGCAGCTCTAATACCCACAAGACTTTGGTCAGACTGAGGCCCCCCATGGTTATTGGCAGCTTCCATACCCTTAAAACTCTAGAGACATGCAGGCTCCCTTCATAATTTGGCAATACCCAAATGTGCAGTACTTTGGACAACCTCAGTCCCCCACTTATGAACTGCCTTGCGACCAACCACAAACCTCGGTTGCAGGGCAAGATCTCCAAGGTTGCCTGGATGAAGCGTTGTCTGAACTGCAGCAAGAAAGGCAGCTGAGAGAGTGGGCAGAAGACCAGAGCAAACTGAACCAGATCAAGCTGGAGCAGGCAGAAACAAGTATGCAAAAACAGCTCAGCTGAAGATTTGAGTGCGAGGAAGAGAACAAGGAACTCAAAGAGGAGTTAGAGCGTCTGAATTTGATCTCCTGCTCACCCCAGGATTTGCCAAATTTCATCAACAAATCCAAAGAAGAACTCCTTGCAGTCATCAGAGCCCAAAACTCCAAACTGCAGGAGGAAATGTCAGGTTCTGATGTCCTCGGAAAAACATTAGAAAAGGTCCGAAACCACCAGAGGACGATGAGTAAGAAAAAGGAGAGGAATAAGATCCCGGAGGAACGGGCTGCCAACAAAAACTTTGAACACAAGAGGCAGGTTGAGGACTTAAAGATTTAGGTGATCCAGAAAATCGCAGAAAACCTGAAACTGTCCTCCAAAGTGGCGGATATGGAGGATGCCACAGAAGATCTCCTGAAGAAAATCAA
Organism: Cheilinus undulatus; assembly: GCF_018320785.1. Lineage (NCBI taxonomy): Eukaryota > Metazoa > Chordata > Actinopteri > Labriformes > Labridae > Cheilinus > Cheilinus undulatus. Next base: position 6,258,946 of record NC_054881.1, on the reverse strand, counting down.
TCCAATCCAAGTGGAAGTCACGTCAGGTGCTAAAGCCTTGAAAGAAGAAGTGCAGAAAGGCAGTGAACTCCTCGAGACAGCTGAAAGGGATCTGAAGCTGGCAGAGGAGCGAAAGGAGGCCCTAGAGAAAGAGACGACTTTCCTGAAAAGAAGGGCTGACTGCTAAAACAGAAACAGAAAAATTAAATCGTCACTCCACTGAACATGTCTCGATTGTTCCACAGTCTAGTGTTGGAGGGCTTTGAACCACTTCATCCTATGCTTAGCACTGGACTTGGTGATGTGAGGCTTGCATGCAGCTGCTCAGCCATGGAAACCCATTCATGATGCACGGCGACTTTCACGCACCATGCATCTTAGCAGTCGATGACCCAACTCTGATTTTACATCGTCCTCCGCTTTGTGGCTGCGTTGCTGTTTTTCCTGAATGCTTCCACGTTCTAATAAAATCACTCACAGATGACTGTGGAATATCCAGCAGGGAAGACAAACCGTCTTACTGCAAAGGTGGCATCCATCAGAGTAGCACGCTTGAAGTCACTGAGCTCTTCAGGACGACCCATTTAGGATCACAAACTTTTGTCCAAATAGCTGCACTCATTCTTTCTAAATTTGTGTTGATGTTAACCTTCATGAAGATGTCAAAACTTTTAGAAACTCACCATAACCTCAAATCAATTGCACCTGCACACATGTGCTTCCTGCTGTTGCGTTTATAGTAAAGGAAGTGTTGAATGTGGTTGCTATGAATTTACCACAATGGGGAGGAACATCCTGACATCACTGTTGGACACATGTTTCTCATAATAATCAAATAATGAGCCTGTATCCTTGAGAAAGTGGACTGGATAAGGAAAGTTCAACAAAGCAGCAAGCTTGTTTAATATTCTTTTAGATCAGTTTACCTCATTAATGACGATGAATTACAAATCATTTCCAGCCGTGCTCATTATCTTTGCTCAAAGTTCAATCGTATTAATCTGATTTAGACTTTACACATGGAATAAGTCTTCAGAGGCTGTCAACCCTCTCCATCCAGAGGTATAAACATGGAATAAGTCTTCTTTTGGAGAGCAGAGGTGTGGGTGCTCTCTGTGCTCTGTGTGTATAATTCATCTAAGAAATATCTACATTTACTTCTGTTTACCCCGTCAGGTGTTTTGACTTTCTCCGTTTGTTTTTGTTATGGCTATCAGAGCCTGAAAAGCTGTAAAGTAGGGATTTTCTGCTGGTTTCATTAGGATTTACAGGGTAAACAGTGTCAAGCCCCTGAGAATGTTTATCCTAGTCATTAGTCCTCTACAGCATCCTGATTTTTATGCAGACTGTCTGCATGTCTATTCATGATATTTTTACAGCCTGATGCTGAATTCCTACTATTTTATGATATGCTGATGGTGCACAAATGTCCTCATCCACTTTTATACAATTAGCAATCTTTAAACATCTTAGGATCACTTAAACTGTGCAGCAAAAACATTCAAATTAACTATTGTGCAAAGAAAAGATGGAAATTATGAATGAAGAGAGAATTTGTTTAACTTAAGAATGATGTAAAATTTGAATCCTTGGTCCTCAACCTATTTAATGGTAACTGCTATTTGAGAGGTTGGAGGAAAATTTCAGCCTTGATTTATCTGAGTAAAAATTACCACACACGGAAACTTATAAACTTTTTATGAGGGTTTATGATTCATTTGTTATGCTGGGATGATTTGGAAAAAGACACAAGAGACATGTGTTTCCGGAGGCCACTTTGTACACATGATTCATCTGAGGCAGTGGTTCTTAAGTTTTATCCTCTGAGCCCCTCAACATGTATCTAAGAGGAACTGTGGCCCCTTAGACCCACATGGAAAAAAGGGATATGTTTCTATCAAAAAATGGTAATTTCAATTGTTTTTCCTCTTAAATAAAAACAAAATAGCCAACACACACAAGTGTTTTTATCAAAAGGCTGCTTGTATTAACTATGAGTAAATCTAATTTTAACAACCTTAAAGCAGCCAAAGCCTGCGCCCCCCTGAAATCTCTGGTGCCCACCCAAGGGGGTCCCAGACCCCACGTTGGGAAGCAATGATCCAAGGCATCTGATCAGGGTGCCTCCTGGGCACCTCCTTGTGGGTGTCCAGCTGTGGGAAGTCTCCAGGTAGGACCCAGAACTCGTTGGAGGGATCCCTAACCCTTCCTCAGGAGGAACTGGAAAACGTTGGAGACGGAAAGAAGACAGACTTCTGGGTTGACCTAATTCATCTGCTGTCACCTGAGCCTGGATGAGTGGAAGAAAATGGATGGATGGATGGATACAGGCATGCATGGATGGATGGATGGATGGATGGATGGATGCATAGATGCATGAATGGATGGATGGATGGATAGATGGATGGATGGATGGATACAGGCATGCATGGATGGATGGATGGATGGATGGATACAGGCATGCATGGATGGATGGCTGGCTGGATGGATGGATGCATAGATGCATGGATGGATGGATACATGCATGCATGGATGGATGGATGGATACAGGCATGCATGGATAGATAGATGGATGGATGCATGGATGGATGGATGGATGGATTAATGGATGGATGCATGGATGGATGGATATATGGATGGATGTATGGATGGATGTTGAGACTTGATGTTACAGTCCAAAAAAAAAAAATCTCATTAATCTACACTCAGTCCCATCTTGATGAAGTGAAAACAGAAGTTAATCTTTATTTTTGCAGATGGAACAGAAAAAACAGAGGTCCATGGGAACTTTTAGCTCCTTGAAGAGAAGCTATGGAACTAAAAGTTCTCGGTGTTTTAGATTAACTAGACCTGGAATCAGAAGTCTGATAAGGTGCTCTTATACTCGACCAAGAGGGTAGATCACACATCGCCCTTACCACATCTGACGTCTCAGACTCCACATGATCCCATGTGAACTCAAGGTGCAATATAAGGAGAATGCCCATGTTGGAAACGGAATAAACGGGATAAGCAAATGGATCCATGGAGGTAAAAGGAAGTCATGGTGGAGTGCAGAAGCCGTACTTGGCGGACATGCTGTCATGCTGGTGAAGCTTGTTGAGACTTTCTTAGGTTGCTCTCTTTGCAAAGCTTTGATGGTGACGGTAGTGACTGAAGGAGAGCCATTGCTCCATCACCAAAGCCTCAGAAAAAGCCAAGACCGGATCAACACCAGCTGGGTCATGTGGGTGAAAGAAGTCCCCAGGAAGTCTGCCAGTTACACTACTTTCTGCTGTTATTAATCCTATTTTCCTTTCTCGCAGTGTGTTTGTATCTCATTCTCATTCATGCTATCAACACTTTTTATTACAATGACTTTATTGATAAGACTGTCTTTATCTGCATTATTCCCCCTCTGGACATATCTTATCAGGTCTTATCTCTTATCGGCCTTTTATTGGAGGACCGAGGTCTGCTGCTTTTACCATCTGACAACAAGACAATCTGGAGGATTATTCTTCATTTTTAACAGCTTTGTGACTAATTTCTCCCTTTTGAGAAAATCAGGGTCCCTTTGAAGCAAACTAATACCCGTGGAATGTAATGTGTGAAACTCTGCACATGATGGCAGTATTGCAAGAGCTTTCACTTTTTCCTTACTGATCTAATTTTCCCAACAGAGGGCAGCAGTGTTTAGTAGATCATGAATAGGCACTGCAGAATAATAGACTGATTAGATTTATCCCTCTCAAAACTGGTCTTTAATCCTCTTATCTTTCCAATTAAACAAGACAGAAGATATGCTAAATAAAGTCAGACTTCTCACTGCATCAAAAATAAGTCAATATTGTTTTTAACTTTGAGCCGTGACCTACATTCAGAGTTGTAATCTGTTTGTCATTATCAGTGAGAGCGATAAGTCTGGGAGCGGGGATGGTGGGAAAGTCTTCCTCTTACTGTCATAAATCCATGTGAGCTTCTCTCTTCTGTGAGTGATTAAGAGACATGAAGGATTTATATCTTCACAACAGAAGGGAACCAGGAAGAGAAGTATTACATGCGCAAATTAGACACTGATATGAAGTAATGCTGTCCTTTTTCCTTAATGCATCAATTATGCACCAACTGTGTGTTTTCCTTTGATTTCCCTTTCCCTTGATTTGAAGTCTTTCGAACTAAATGTAGCATTTAAAACACAAACAACCCCTGTTTGAGAGGAAAATACTCAGACGATTTTTTTATGGAACTCTCCCATGGTTGCCATTTTTGCCTGTTCTCTTTCTTATTGTTGAATCATGAACTCTGACCTTAACTGAGTCCAGTGAGGCCTGCAGGTCTTTAGATGCTGTTCTGGGTTTCTGGGTTCTGTCTTTTGTGACCTCCTGAATGAGCTGTCGATGTGCTCTTGGAGTCTTTTTGATAGGCCGGCAAGTCCTGGGAAGGTTCTCCACTGTTCCGAGTTTTCTCCATCTGTGGATAATGGCTCTCAATGTGGTTTGCTGGCATCCCAAAGCCTTAGAAATGTCTTTGTAACCCCTTCCCAACTGATAGATGTCAGTGAAGCTAAAGCTAACTAAGCTAATGTAGCTGCTTTGTGGGCTTAGCTTTAGCTATGTTAGCTACTTAAATAGGCAGGGAACAGAGTTATGTAAGCTACGCTTGCTATACTAGAATGTTTCCGTGAAGGATAACTGTTTTCCTTTCAGCAGACTGTTTACTCTGCTTCATTAAAGGTTTTGTAATCAGGTTTTCTAGATTAGGTTTTTGACTATTAACATTTGTTACGGTAACCCTTACCCTAACCCTAAACTTATAGACTTATGAAGTTTTAGACCGTGTTTACATTCTGAGATATAGGGCATTTCAGATGAACAGTCTGCAGCCAGGCAACCTGCCTGGATGAGTCGTCGATCGACCCCTGGAGTCCTTTTGGTAGGCTGGCCACTCCTGGGAAGGTTCAGCACTGTTCCAAGTTTTCTCCATTTGTAGATAATTGCTCTCACTGTGGTTCGTTGGAGTCCAGTGGCCTTGAAAAATGACTTTGTAACCCTTTCCAGACTGACAAATGTCAGTGACTTTATCACTCGGCCCTGGCAGGTTTAGATGGCTTTTCCCCTTCACAGTTGTAATCATTATTTTAAAAACTGCATTCTCTATTAAGTCTGTTAATCTTCATTTCATATTATTTTTTGTTTAAATAAATATGCAAAAAAGAAATAGAATTGGGGAAGACTGGAAATAGTTTTTCACAGCACTGTATAGTACAGAGATGGACGAAGTTTCATGGTTTTACTAGAAATTTCTCTCGTAAAACTTGGTGTAACCGTTGAAAGAGCGACCGTGTTAAATGGTGAGTTTTAGCCGAATTCGCCTCTGGTTGTCACAGTTCCTGTTGACGTGAAAAACTCAAACAATCCTCACAACTGCTTCTTAGTTACATAAGTGTTCTGTTGGGTAATGTACATTAAATAGAGCTTTTAAATTGACACCGTCCGAACACGGTCTTTAACGTCCCTTGTAACTATGGCAACCTCAGACGCATTCGGCTGAAAGTCGCCAGTTAACACGGTCACTTTTTCAACCCTTACACCACTGTGTGATTGGTGAAGGGGCTGGACCAGAGGAGAGAGCTGCGGAGAGGAGACAGAGCTCTGACGGCACCTGCACACAAACTCACAGCAGCTAGCAGACACACGAGGCTGAGACGTGGAGTAATGCGGAATAACACGGCTATAAAACGGGATAGTTTTCATTCAAGAGCAAGATAGAAAGGAAAGAAAAGTCGAAGGGGTTTTACGACGGTTCGGAGGGAGAGCGGTGACGGACGACAGCAGGTAATGGCAACCTGAATCATCTTCAGGATGAAAAACTTCCAAATAAGCTAGTTTAGCCTGAATAGCAATACGTAAAGAGGCTAACACGATGATTTTTACTTAGCATCTTTGTGATTTATTGGTAAATAGACGATAAAACGTGTGGTGTGCTCACAGGTAAACCGTAAAAACGTCATATAGCTCACTCATTCAAACACTAATGCCATACACACTCTGGTTTTCTGGGCTTCTAAGTGTAATATTTTGGACTTTTACTTCAAACTTTTGACTTCCCTCTGAAAAACAATAGAGTTCATTTGTAGTTTACAATGTCTGTTCTTGAATTTTAAACCCTGACCTCACTTCTTTGTATGGAAAATTACCCACGGTTGCTTTGCAGGAAGGTTATTTTCATTTTTTTGATCGATATATATGTTTATTTTACCCAAAAAAACCTGAGAAAGGTGCCTTTAGTGTCTTGTTTACCTTGCTCACTAAGGTTTCTTCTCTAATTTAACCGTTGCTATTACTGAAATGATCAATTCAAGTGAGTTTTCATTCTGATTTATCATATTACAATGACACTACTGTGTAAATATGATGTTTGTTAATGATAGCATACCCCTAAGATTCTCTTTGTGAAGCTATAATCAAAAATATCTCTATGTTTTTCTCCATTATCTCTAAAAATGTGCTGTGAAAGTATAATAACTTACACAGCAGCAGCATGGTGAAGGTTCATATGGTACTAATTAAAATAGTGATAAAACCATGGAATCAAAAACAAATACTAGATATCCAATATTGCATTCTCAAAGGAGTCCAACAAACAGGCCAAAATAAACAGAGTCTATGAATGAGCATCATTCAGCTTATTAAACATGTGCATACACTTATGGAAAGATACTTAAAGGTGCAGTTTGTAGATTTTTGTAGTGTAATGCCCGTAATAATATAAGAAACAATCGTACAAGGGCTGTCAAATGATTTACATTTTTAATCATGATTAATCACATCCTTTATTGCATTTTAAAAACATGCTTTTTTACATTTAAAGTAGTTATTTTATTTTTGATCTTTCCACTGTCTTCAACTAAGGGTAATTGACTTCCTGTCTGGATGCAGCTTTTATGAGTAGTTTGATATTATAGCATGGACTTGACAACAGAAAAAGGAACTTGCTATGGATCTTAAAGCAATGTTTTGGTTCTTTTGAAGTTGGGTCATATGAGGTGCTGGGCAGTAGAAGTGGCACTAAAGTGATTTCACTGCATGTTGGCCCTTTAAGGAGGACTCTCTAGTGACACAGACAGAGAAGCTACACCATAACAGATGGGTACAGTTTCTCTGCAGCATTTTGACAGTTTAAAGTAAAAATGGGCCAAGAATCAATGTTTGCTCAAACGTATGCTCTGTTGAAAATTTTTTGATGCATTTCACTCAGAAAGCCTGCATGTTTGGCTCTATTTTGCAATGCAACTTATGGCTCTGTGTTCTTCCGCCACAGTGTATCATCATCTCCTGATCAGCTGTGTTGCCTTGGCATGTGGGCTTCAATGGAAATTTTCAATAGCGTGTATGTTTGGCCCATTTTTACTTAATAATCTCTAAATATAGTGGAGGAACTGTACTCATCTGTTGACCTATTAGCTTCCCTGCTGGTATGACTAGTGCATCCTTCTTAATAAACGTGCTAATAAATACACCCTACACTGATTTCACTTCAGCAGGCTGTGTTTATTGTAGATGGCAACAAAAGAGGTATAGTTTAAAGGTCCTTACACTTTAAAATGCTTTAATTTAGATCCTCATAGATCCAAGTAAATTAAAATTGGTTTGTTTATAATCACTTGGCTATTAATAAATGCATACACAATAATATTTAACTTTTAAAACTTAAAATGCCCCCTTTGCTGTCTCTCTTGCTGTTGTTTTCCATACTTTTCATGTAAAATTCAGGTTTGACTTTAATGAAGGACCACTTACATTAGCAAGAATATCTTTTTGCTTTACATCTCCATATCCATCCATTTTCTGTACCGCTTATCATGTTGTGGGTTGCGGGGGGGATGGAGCCTATCCCAGCTGTCATTGGGCGAGAGGTGGAGTACACCCTGGACTGGTTGTCAGTCAATTGTGGGGCTGAAATATAGAGACAGACAACCAGGCGCTCTCACATTCACACCTACGGCCAATTTAGAGTCACCAGTTAACCTGATGAGCACGTTTTTGGTGGTAGGAGGAAGCTGGAGTACCCAGAGAAAACCCACGCATGCACGGGGAAAACATGCAAACTCATCTGCATCATATGTCCTTTTTTCTTTAATTGACAGACACACAGCCTGAAGCAGCTGCTTGAAGCTGTTGTTATCAGTGCTGCTTGTAATCTCTTAGACGTTGAGGGAAATTCTGACTTTACAATGTTATTCACTGCTGGTTGGGATGATGCATATTAGCCTGGTGAGCCTAGCTGGTAAGTGCTATTTAGCCTTGCTCATGTGTCAATGAAGATTGGTGTTGCTGTAGTGTTTTACCTTATTTACTGCAAAAGCTTACATGACTCATGTCCAGCTCCCGACTTTTTGATGTTTGAAGAAACTTGAAATATCCAGTATCTTTGCTTTTAGTCTGAGTAAAATAGACACTGTTACTGGAGTGAGCATCAACTTATTTTTGTGTCAGACATGCAATGAATCATGCAGTTTAATGGCTGTTGCCATCTGCTGGATGTTCTGGTGCTTGCATCAAGGGAGTAACCTGATATGCCAGATGGATGGGAAACCTTTGATATACAACTTTTGGGAAAGGGCAGAGCCTTTGAAAAAAAACGGGGGTGATTCGATGAACGTTTTGTCTGTCACATCTTTATGGGCCAATCAGAGCAACAAAACACATGACATCTTGTTGCTACTTGCTTAGGTCACGACTCCGCTGCGCCTGAAAATACTGCCCCTCATTGCTTATTGGTCCTGTCACTTTCTAACCGGGCCCAAACGGTTCAGACGGGAGCTTTGCAAGATGGATTCACCAGTGAGAAACACGGAAACGGGTGAATCCATCTGCTTTGCAAGGTTATCAAGGGAGATGTATATTTAGAAAAATATATTTTAAAACTGCTGCCTCAGCATTTACGGCCTTATGTATTCTGCAAAATCTGTTGATACATACATTGGCAAGGTGTACATGACAGTATATTGCTATGTCAATTAAAACATTTGCAACTTATGCTGAGCATCAATATTTTTCTGCTATCTAGCAGGAATTTGCCTGCCTTTTTGATGGGTTTATTCCCCTCCTCTGCACCTCTTTTATAAAATTATTGCTGTTTTTGTAAAGTTTTGGTGTTTCCCACACAACCACTCAGGAAACTACATAGATTTTATTGTTTTTAACACATGCATTGAGTTTTTGAAGACCCTGGTATGTAAGCGGATCATTTCCTCCTTTTCCTGCAGCTTGTAACTGATTGCAGTTTGTCATGTGAGAGGAATTTGATTATTCAATCATGCATCTCTTGTAAAAATGTTCAGGACAACAGGATCAACCCTCCTGCATCTTAAAAATATTTTCATCACATATTTAGATGTCAAAGCGAGCTTCCTAAATGCTTTAAGACAGCGCGCGTTCTGTTGTTATGTGTAATCTCTTTTCTCACGCTCTGCTCCGGAGTGCGTGGCCTGCAGCCAGCTCAGGTTTCTGCTTCACGTTGAACATGCAGGAGGCCGCTGAAGTCAGGCTGAGTGAGGACAATGACTGACACAAATCCTCTACGGACCAGAAAAACAAGACATCAGGACTTAAGATCCATTCTTAGCCTGAAAATGTGGAGCCTTATTTTGGTCTTTGTGGCTATTTTTGCTCAAAAGTTGTTTCTTAACTCAAAAGGTTGGATAAAAATGGATCCTTTCCTTTCAGATTATTTTTTCAAACCTTGCATAAACACAAGTGTACCGGGATATTCAGAGCTGTTGACGTTAAGGGGCGCAGCCTGCCAACCTTGGACGGTGTTTACTCTGCATCATGACGCTTTATCTTTCTGTAGTTTCACTTTACAGCAGTGTTTTCCCATGCATGTGTAGGGTTCAGACGCCCAGGCCTGTGGCATGGTTATCCTTCATTGATGAGAGGTCCTCTGGAAACAATATTAGAGCACGCAAACGTGATAGCGATATTATTGTTATATAAACCCAAAGGACATCTGCTGCTGTATTTCTGGATCATGTGACTGGGCCTGATTACTGTTAGATATTGGATCCTGGTGTTGATGCGGGTCCGCTGCGTCACACAGTAGTTTTGTTTTCATAAAATAACATGAGGTAATGTTGGGTTTGACCCAAATTCACAGAAAGGCCTGCAGCCTACTAGACTCATGGATTTAAAGTAGCTGACCTTACAAATCCTAAATATTAAGCAGGAGTGGGAATCACAGGGTAACATGAAGCTGAAAGGTCTGTGCTGTTAACAGGCCCCATATTATATACTCACTTAAGTCCAGCTTCGTGTACTGTAGTGTCTGCCTGGAGCATCATGCCGGTGTATCTGTGATGGCAGCAACATTACCTGTATGTTTGTACATGCAGAAGAAGCACAGAGTCTGCCTGCACAGTGCGCAGTTCTGACGTGATATGATACAATACTATAAGATAATGATTAACCATAATACCACTGGATATAATACAATATGACATGATACGATGCAATACAGTGGTACTCAACCTGTGGCTTCAGAGCCACATGCTCTTTCGTGACAAGTTTTTGCTCTTTTAAGTCTAGAAGACACAAGCAGGTAGGCCAAGTAAAATTGCCAACCTGCCTTTAAACCATGTGTTATTGGCTTTGCATGTAGGCTGTTCATGAGAGAGCCAGAGGAAGCAAGAAAAAGAGAACGAAAGAGAGACTTATGCTAAAGCTGAAGCTTCTCATGCCTTTATTAAAAAAATGAAAAACAGCTGATTGTTGTTGATGCTGTTGTGCTCTTACACTTTATGATTATTGTGATTCATCAACACCAACAAGCCGCCACATACACAGATCACCTGATGCGATAATGGACTAACAAGGCAAGAAATATCAAAACATTGGCTATTTTATTTGAGCGTCTACTGTAACTGGTATTATAAAAGAGCAGAAACCCAAAAGCAAACTATGGAAAGAGGCCAGGTGTGACAAAAGGCACAGTTGTGGGACTAGCAAAAAGCTGTTTTTTCATCAGCGTGGCTCCTGAGTAGGGTGAGTACTAGGGTTGTTCCAATTCCGATACTAGGATCAGAAATACGTCAGATTCCGCTTAAAATGCAGGTATTGGTATCGGCGGGTACACGAGTTTATGCACCGATCCGATGCCGTTTGGTTCAGCTTTATATTTTGCTTTGTGCTAAATGTTTGCATAAACTGGAAATCAATTCTTCTTCGCTGCCGGAAAGCGCTGCATGCACGGGCTGAGTACCACTGTATTGCTACTGTGTTTTTAGAGCAGCAAAGAAGAACCAAAGGACCCACTGCAGCAGCAAAGCACAGAGGCTGTGTGACAGTTGTTCTCTGAATGTTACTGTTAAAATGCCTTCCAGACCGGCACTCTCGTACACATCAAGAAGTGACACAGTTTATCAAAAGTTAAATAACCTTTGAACCATAAATCACTGCCTCTTACTTGTTTTTTCTCTTGAAGCTAGCTGTTGAGCCATCCCATTGACACTATCGGTGCCTTTAAATCCCTTGCGGCAGCCTTTTCAGCGAGTCTTGAGCTCGTGTGACTTTTTGGGACTTTAATGATCAAATCCACACCAGTAAACCCGACGCTGAACGTCTCTTCATCCATTTTAATCGGATTACGATCATTTATTACCACTAGCTCAAATGCTAACCACCATGTTGTTTACCCTTAGTGAGGGTCTGTCAGCCAGTGGCAGGCTGTTCCATGATCATGTCATGCTGCCTGAATAGAGCATAATAGAGAGAGCCTGTGACACAGCCCTTGTATTATTGTTATTTTAACATTTAGCACTAACACTCAAAAATCAGCAGAAAAAAAACTTTAGGCAGAGATGCTTTACATTATGGTACTATTTATAGAGCCATGTTCTGAGGTCTAAAATAATTTACTAGCTGCGCAGTCAGTCCGGAAAGTTCCCACTGGTATCAGATGGGTACTCAGTATTGGCCGATACCCAACACCTTAGTAAGTGATTCGTATCGGGAAGGAAAAAATTGATATCGGAACATCCCTAATTTTTAAAATTCTCAACTTTAATATGACAGTAAAGTATTGAAAGTTTTGGACTGTCTCAACAATGACTTTACTCCTAATTTTGACATGAAAGAGGTGAGAGGGTAGTTCTGCTGCCTTATCTTCAGAGCGTGTCTTCTCTGAACTACAGGATAAAATCAGTCCCAGCTGGTCGGTGTGGCACCAGCTCATGTAAATGAGTTTGTGGACAAAGAGCAGCCTGCAGAGACGACACCAGCCAGCAGCTTTGAAATCATGCACTATTCACAGCTCACAGTGAAGTCACAGCCGATCAGGTGTTCACTGATGACACAGTTACCCTTCACCTCACTGCTGCATCCTGCCTGCAGAGTCTGACTCTGGGGTCGAAGTTAAAGCAGCCTGGTCAGCGGAGATACAGAAAATATCACATTTTCTTTTCTTATACTGACTTGTTTTCTTATCCTTGCTATCATGGCCATAATCTTAGCAGACAAGTTTGTAAATTGAAAGTAAGGGCTTTGTTTCAAATTGATCTAATGGATGAGCGTGTGTCATTCAGTGAAATTATTAAAGTCATGAGGTTGCAGGGGAAAGTGACTAAAATCAAGTGCAAGGGTAAAACAATTTAATATCTTCTGTAATGCTTTATCTGTTTTCTTGAATGATATAATGAATGTTTCCTGATAATACACTCCTCTGATCTATTTTAGCAGTGATGCACAAACAATGCGACTATGGTCAATGCTTTGTTCTGTCTACTGAACCAAGAGACACACCATAAATTTGCTGGCAGTGCTTAAGATCTTAACTTACCAATGCTTGCTAGCGTCAGCACCTCTGCTTCCCTTGGTATCAAAGCAAGATTCCATATCTGACCAATTGGCGTCATTTCAGGAGATGAGGCGGTAGCTACTGGTGGGGTAGTTTTGCACTGTACGCCGGTAAATGCAGTGACTGCTGATGCAATGAACCGGGCTGAAAGCTTTTCACGATGGGTAAGATGTTTTCACTCTTCCCCTGCTCTGCTTCAGTATCAGTTTAGTTAGGGTCTGTGTCCACAACTGGCGTTATTAGCAGCATTTCTTTATTGAACAAGAAGCAAAGAACCACCACAGATGATGTTTTTGCCCTTCGTCCAACCGGCCTAAGCATGAGGTTTATCCACCAACAACCTCCACCTTTTGTAAACTACAACAGCACCTGCCTGCCTGTTTGGCCAATCACTTTCCAAGAACTTTTTTGAAAAGTCTTGCCCGTCCTAAACACTTTGTGTTGAAGGTTTTCCAGATGCAATGGATTTATGAAACAGTCTATCTGGGTGTCAGGCTGAGCCACCATTTCTAGTGTTTTAAATAGCCCCATATGCTAAATCAGGGGTGTCCACACTTTTTCCACTGAGGGCCACTTAAAGAAATATATATGGATGGTGGAGACATTTTCATATTTAAGTTAGTAAAATCAATCTAATGTATGTTATACATTAGATTGGTTTTATTACATCCTGATCAATTATGCTCAAATGGCTTGTTAATGCCTGAAAAGGCAAATAGCAAATGATAAATGGATTTTGGGGTGGCCAATCAGATTTGAGAGGGCCCTGGTTCCCCTGGCTACCACTGCCTCCACCCCTGGGACGCTATTGGTACTGCCATTTGCTGCAACAATCAATCAGTGCGTTACAAATATATTGCTGTTATTTTGGTTGCCAATATGTTTACCTTCTACAGTTCTTCTACCTTCTACAAAAACATCAGTGCATTCTCCTTGTCAGAATGTTTTTTTTTTTACAGAGTTAGCATGGTAGCTCAGGCTTGTGCTGAAACTAAGACGTACAATCCAATAAAACAAGAGCTTAATGTTCTAATATGGGACATATTTCAGTTTATTTTTAAATGTGCTGTAGGCCAATGAAAACTATAGTGTAGTCACCCCTGTGCCAAATACTTGTTTTTATGCAAGAAATTTCACAAATGAAGCATAAACCAATATAAAAGACTTCTGTCCTGACATTATTGGCAGCTCTATACCTGGAAATTTTGCCCTAGAAACAGAAAAAATAAGACTAGTATTCTTCCATTATTGTTATCGAAAAAGCTGACATCAGAGGTCCAGTCATTCTGGATTTGATTGTCAGTAAGGAAGCTGTGTTGACGAGCGTGGCAGTTTGAACTAAGTTGAACTAAGGGTGTTCAGGTGTTAAGTTTTGCACTGTGAATGCTGAACAACACTGATTTTATCGAAAAAGAGTGCTGCCTGGACACCGTTATCCATCTGTGTGTCCATGTGGTTCTGGCTGTTCTCTTCAATGCAGGTGGCCTGTGTTTGAATCTGCCCTGTGGCGCCTTTGCCACATGTCATTCCCCACTCTTTTTCTACCCAGTTTACTTCATGATCAACTGTCCTGCTTCACTAAAATGCCAGTGTTGTATTAAGTGTTTAAAACCGAATCTCAGCTATTATCTGAACAGCTTTTCTGGTTACAGTGTGTTTGTTTTTCCTCAGATTTTTGTCATTTTTGCTTTTATTTTTTCCATTTTTTATAACATTGTGCACTAACCAGATTCACTGCCATGCCATGTGTTGAAACACTTGATCCTGCATTGTTCCAACAGGTCATTTTGGTAACATGACTTTCTTTCTTTCTTGCAGGCATCTGGCGGATGGGGAGAAAATGGAGGTGAACAGCAGAGAGGTGCCTCTTTATGTAAGTGACCATATGTCTCACTCTCGTCTGTGTACGTCTGATGCGTTGGTGGTCTTACAAATAGGTTTGTTTGGTTATTTTATAGGTGTGGCTGGTTTCCCACATTTAACCTCTGATTCCTTTTTCTCTTTACCAGAATTAGACGACTCCCGCCTTTCCCTCCAGCCATTCCCTTTTCTCTTTTTCAGCCCTGACTCTCCCTGTGTGATTGTTGACTTACACGCCTTGTATCGCAGGTGAAACTTAAGCCAGGAGGGTTTCAGTCCCTGGGGAAGTCAGGCCTTAGACAAATGAAAGCATTACTCCCAAAGTGGAGGCCACAACTAGAGAATTTACTCAGTTTTTAGCTTTCTTGCAATGCACTCCATTTCCACACTGCATCTGTTAGATACTTTATTCACTGCTCTCTGAATTTCAGTAAATTCTTACTCAGAGTGCAGGTGCTTTAAATTATTTTTTTTTTGACGTAGTAACACTCTGTTTCTCTCACTTACTTCCATTTCTTCCGTCTGGACTGCTCTCTTCCTCCAGTCCTCCATATCCGCCGTCTCCCTGCCCTCATTTTCCCGTGAGTGTTTTAGCCTGGGTGGGCCGTTTGCTGAAGCATTGCCAGATTTCTGGTAAGCAGAGTGGCTGCTTGTTTTGCTGTGTCACCAGTTTCAGATGGGGGAGGGGACGCTTGCTCCAAAACCTTCACTGCCTCATAGAGGCTGATTGAGGACCGGTCTGAACCCGGGCATGTGAACCATTACGGGCTCACGCACACCTCTCCATTAAGAGGAAGTGGCGTCTCCACCCTCGAAGTCGCGACTCAACAGGAGCAACTCTCACCGCTGAATGAGATCCAGATTTCAATGCCGAGCTTTGTGTAGGCGAGCCAAGGCACGGTGCTGTGATATAAAGCCTGTTATTGTAACACCTTTAGTTAAGTGTGATGGTGCACCTCCACGCATACAGCACTGTGCACGCCAAAAGCAGACACTGTTAGGTTGGATCAATGGATAAATGGTTTCATTGAGCTGGAGGCAGAAAGTGTTGGACTTCCTGTGTTTGAAGAGGTTTTATTGGACTCCAGAGTTGGACTTAAAGTCAAAGTGACTTTGTTCATCCAGATGTGAGAGTCAAATCAGGCTCAAATATAGAAGACTGTGCTCTTAGTTCTGCTGTCTTTAATGACAAAAGTTTGAATCTGCTGCTAGACACATGGGAAGTGCTATTCACTTCATTGAATATCACATATCTTATCAAATGATTAAAACTTTCTGTGGCTCTAATGATAGGGAGGGAAAATGGAAAGGGTCACAAACAGAGACTTTAAAGTGGGGATGACATGAGGCAAATGTTCTATAGCAGTGGTTTCCAGCCTGTTATGTTGGGGTTTTGTCAGGGAAAACAGTTAAAATTGACCCATTTCTACGCCCCGCCCCCCTTGGTTACTGTTGCTATGCCTGTCAAGCTTTCACATCCGCCACGCTGAATACCTGCTTTTCCACTGTGTAAGTAGGGGGCACTCTGAAGGAAATACTAACAAATTTGGAGGAGACACACGTCCACAATGCCCTTGTAAAAGCTACATTCATGAGTTGTTGAGGGAGTGTGAGCAGATTCGTTAGCATTAGGCTAAGAGTGCGGTTCCTCTGTGTAATTTTATGAGCTTTAGGCAAAAAGAGGCCAGACATTTTGGCTCAAATGTACCGTATATTGAAAAAAAAAAGTTTTATTATTAAGCTTTCATGTTTGACACTATTTTGTGGTGCAGTTTTAAGCTATGTGTTCTGCCACCTCAGTGCATCATCTCAGCTGAGCTGATCAGCTGTTTGTACTAAGTAGCCATTGGTAGTTATTTTGTTCATACTTTTACTGTCTGTAGTGCAGTTAGGCATTCAGTCCTTCCCATCTTGACTGGATTCTATAATCCCTGTGGTTAGAGAAATCAGATCAAATTGAATCAAATTGAATTTTGAGATTCAGTCCTCTAGGGCAGGGGTTTTCAAGTCAGGATCCCCTTGGGGGTCATGAGACACTGAGGGGGTTGCCAGATGCATGAAAAAAGAATTTTTAAATGATTCCAAACTGTATATTTTACCCCTTTTTATGAAAATTCAGTATAAAATTAGTTAAACATAGAATAAAAACATGGTCATTTGGTGAGAATTATGCCAAAATCAAATAAATACTTTTTAAAAATCCGTATAAAGTATGACTGCACACAGGTCTGCTAACGAAATTATATCATATGATGGTTCTAATAAATGTTTGTTTACTCAGTAGCATTGATGTTAGCATCCTGGCTAATAGCTTCCTCATTTTTGAGCTGAAAAGTGTGTCTATCATTGAGTTTTAATGTTTTAATTTGTGCCGCTTTTTAACTGCTTTTCCCCACCCAATTTTGCTAATATTTTCTGCCACTTTTCATTGATTTTACACAATTTTCCTGCTTTTTGCCTCTTTTTTTTTTTTTTACCAATTTTTGCCACATGACATCAATTTTGCTGCATTTTAAACCTGTTTTTATCACTTTTTCTCGCTAATTTTTTGCCACTCTAACATTTTTGCTACTTTAAACTAGGGCTGCAACCATTTGTCGACATAATCGTTTGTGTTGACTATGAAAATTTGTCGACGCGGAAATTCAAGTGTCGATGCGTCATGTTATTGTTTTTTATATTGGTAAAATCTAGTACCGGCCGGTAAGGACTTATCTGTACTTGCAGTTCACTACAGGAAGTGGTGGGGGCAGTATTGCTCCCACTGTTTACATTATTCACAGAAACTAAGAAGAAGAAGTTAGGCATGGCGGAAAGCACGGAGAACGCACCAAAAAGCCGACCCAAAGCTTCTAAAGTTTGGGAACATTTTACAGAAAACAAATTGGCGAAACAAGTCAACTGCAAACTGAGTCAAGTCAAACTCTTGTACCATGTCAGCACTACAGCCATGCACGAACACCTGAAAACGTAAACACACTGTAGCTGCCGCGTCTTCAAATACCGCAAGTGGGCAAGTTTGCAAGTTGCATGAATATCTTTTAGGTCTTTTGCATTTAGTTACTGAGCCCTTTGTGCTTCAGGCACAAGGATTAATTCCAGTAGCCTACTTATAACGTTGGTGCCGTACGTTAATCAGTCAGAAAACCACTTTTAATATTTGTTAGGGTAACGTTTTTTTCAGTAACGCTATTTAGTGTGCAATTTACTTTAGTTATCAGTTCAATACTTTTATATTAGAGGAAAAACAAACCTTAAAGATGTAGCAACTTGACATGTCATGTCAATTTGCTAAACCATTAAGTTTTCACAGGTGTGCATGCATAAGGAAGCAAGGTAAAACGGGGATCCAAAATAGTATGCCAAATAGCCATGATTAGTCACCAATCGTAAAAATAATCACCAGATTAGTCAACATAAAAAATAATAATTTATTGCAGCCCTACTTTAAACCCATTTCTACCACTTGTTAATCCTAATTCACCACCTTTTCTGCCCATTTCTTCCACTTTTAAGCCATTTTGTTACTTGCAAACCCTTTCCCCCGCTCTCTCTCTGCCCATATTTGCCACATCCAAACCAATTCTTGCCACTTTTTGCCAATTGTTGCCTCTGTTAACCCATTATTGCTGCTATTAACTCCTTTTCACCACTTTTGGCACCCATTTTAACCACAATTCGGCCCATTTCTGCCTCTTTCTGCCCATTTTTCTGCCTCAATTAACCAATTTCTGCCAGTTTAATTTTTTCCCCACTTTTAAATCCCATTTTACCACCTTTTCTGCCAGTTTTGCCATTTTTAACCTATTTTCATTAAATTTTAAGATGCCTATGGCACAAATGAATAATAGAAAATATATTTGTTGCATTCATTGGAGTTGTTATTATTCAGGTTAAATATAAAATATGGATATCACAGCTTAACTTTATGATGGAGCATGAGCCCCCAGTTTGGCTGGGCCTCAGAAAGCTCCGCCCTTTTTCCCCCCTCATGGATGGCCTTGTCTGACTGTTCTTGAATGTGCATGGCTGTTTTCAACCATCTTCATGTACAGTGGGGGTCCCGGGTCTCTGGCACCTTAATTTTGGGGAAAAGGGGATTTAGAAGTTTGTATCCCTGATGGAGACAATAAACCAGGTGGATATATGCCATATACCTGTGAATACACTGCACTCCACCACAGCCTAAAGCAGCACTGTCCCTCAGTAAAGTCTCTAGCATGACGGTTTGTTGACACTTGCTCCTTTATGGCAGCTATTAGCTCAGCATACAAAACTTCATGTTCACAAACGGTGATGGATGAGCTCTTTTCTAGTCATAGCATGTT
The DNA here is from genome assembly GCF_018320785.1 of Cheilinus undulatus. Taxonomy (NCBI): domain Eukaryota; kingdom Metazoa; phylum Chordata; class Actinopteri; order Labriformes; family Labridae; genus Cheilinus; species Cheilinus undulatus. The sequence continues at coordinate 6,239,945 of NC_054881.1, read as the reverse complement.
TGTTTTTATGCTAGCTTGGTGAGATAGCATCAGTTATCTCAGTGCTCTTTGAGCTAGTGTGCTGTGTTTTATGTTTTCTCCCTTTAAGTGCTGTGGCAGTGGGTGTGATTGCTTTTTAACGAACATGTCAAACCAACAGAAAAGACTCAACCTGCTGGATGCTGGCGTCTGATTGGCCGGTCAGTTGTAAAAGAAGAACAGAAAAACCCCTGAGCTGTTCTCTCATTAGATCAACATTGGCCTCAGTAAGGATTCATTTCAGTCAACATTTTGCTCGTACTGGCCGTTCTCCTCTGTTTTTCTTTAATTATGTAACAATAAGAGCGTACCGGGCTGCCCTGTTCTTTGAAATGAGAAGTGTGTGGCAGCGCTCCAGTTCTACTGACAGCTCTCTCTGACATGCAGACTGGTTATTAGTATCTCATTTGCACAGCAGATTAAATCAGAGGTATGTGTCTCAGCTGAGTATGAGAAAAGCCCTCCAGCCCAGTTAACTAACACAACCAAGACTTCAATAGAAATCTGCTCCATTAGGTTCCGTTACAGGACCTTTAATGCCACTCTCCTTCTCACTTAGACTGTGGCAGAGATGGAAATTAGCGTCTTAGATTTATTTTCTAAAATTCTAGGATATTGTTATTAATTCATTGATAATTTACTGCGTCCTCGCTGACGTCTGCTTCTCATCTCCCTAGAAGAGCCGTCTGTTATTGGAGCTGTTGTTGTTGTTGTTGCAGAGATCATGCTCCCCTGACGTCACCTACCTGTTACACTCAGGAGATCACTGCAAAGAGCTCCAAAGCTGCTGGTTTCCTGGAGACAACAGGCAGCGGATCCGATGTTTTTCCCCTCTGAACAGACAACACCACCAGGAGATTATAAAAACATGCCACATATGTATGCTCTGATTTTACGTACCACTTTAAACTACTTTTACTCCAGCCAGTCCTCACATCGCACCCAGGTTGTCCTGTATCTGTATGAAACTTATCTGATAGCTTCTTTGTGTTTATATTCCATAATTAACCCATAATCCCTGATGAGAAGCGCCCATATGGAAAGCATGAGCTCAGAGCACAAGGTGTTGAATATTTCATTGCCACAGGATCAGCACTAGTCATGATAAAGCCCTGGAGAAAAGGCCATAGATCACATCAGTCTGACGTCTCACCAGCAGCCAGTAAGCCTTCTTCCTTTTCTACCTGAGGCAGAGATAAAGCTAAAATCAAACAAAGTCTGTGGGATCAGACCCTACCTGTGTGGAGATATATCTGCTGAGGCTGCTGCAGGTTATTTAGACGATTCAATGGAAGTTAAATCCAAAGATATTACAAATAAAGGAGGTTTTTGTGTCCTCTAGTCCACAGCTATGTGACTGTTTTAGTTCCTGCATGTTTATTTGACTTATTAGAATATTAATTTAGGATTTTTGTAAGTCAAAAGCATTTTCATCCAGAACTTGGCATAGAAAAAATGCTACATTTCAAAAGTGGTGCAATTTCTGTTTAACTTTTCAAAACCTTAAGATATCATGTCAAATCATTTTAAGAACAATTAAAAGTCTCTAACACGGCACAGGCTGACACTTTGAGGATAAAGACCTTTTCCCACTGGGGGAAAGTTTTCTGAAAATTTTCGAGGAAATTACCCATAATTTTAAAAGCAAATCCCCCCTAAATACAAAACAAATAAATTACATCCAAACACATTTCTAAAATTCCCCTATTCTTACAATTAAAAACTCCCCAAATGTCCAAACAATTTTTCTAAAATTTCCCCAAAGATAACTTAGAATTTATAAGCAAAGTCACCCTAAAATTTCTAATCCTATTAGCAAATGCTACCTAAAATGTCTTTGAAAATTATTGAAATTTCAATGGACCAATATACATTTCCCCCAAATCAACAATTAAATTTCCCAAATTTCCATGAAAATACTTTAAATTCCTCTCACAGAAAATTCAAATCAAATTCCCAAAAATGACAAATGAATTCCCCAAATGACAAATGAATTTCTCCAAAAACTACTTTTTTCCCCCAAATTAACATGAAAATTATTTAAAAAAAAACTTTAACAAAATTTCCCAAAATATCAAAACAGATTTTCTAAAATTTGCCCCAAAATTACAGATTTTTTTAAAACAAATTCCCTCTAAAATTTCTAATCAAATTCCCAATATGTACAAATGCATTCCCCAGAATTCCATAAAAATAATGGATTATTTCCCCAAATTCACCCTCATCTATCTTTTAAAATATTGAAAGTTTAAAAGAACCCCCCTCCAAGAAGGTCAAATCCAATTTCCCCAAAAAACTAAAAATAAATTTCTAAAATTTCCATGAAAATGATGAAAAATGCCCCCCCCCCCCCCCCCCAACGGTCTTAAAATTTTACAACATTAAAGAACACCAAACAAAGGCCCAATAGAATTACCAAAAAGTAACAAATACATTTCCCAAACTTCTTGTAAATAAATGAAAGATTCAAACAAATCCTCTCTCACAAAAAATCCCAAAAATGACAAATACATTTTCTGAATTTCCATGAAAATGCCCCAAAATATCCAAAGCAAAATTTCCTTATGAATATCCCCCAAAAACTACAAACATAGCCTCAAACAGACCATGAAAATACATAAAAATTTCAAACCAATAATCTCAAAATGTCTAATGGCAGAAATGATTGCTATGTTGCAGGAAAGCTAAAGTGTGATACGCTACATGTACATGCAGGCTCTTAGTAGGTTAAGGTGGACAAACAATCAGCGCTAACATTAACAGAGCTGAGAGTGCTCTAAGTGGTCCTCTGCTCACTGAGAGCACACAACAAGCTGAGACACCGCTTTATGACTCAGACCTCGATTATCAGTCCATGGACTAATAGCAGCTCTTAAAGCGCCAAGAGTTTAGATAACTCTGGAAAACAGGCAGGCTGATATCAGGCTGATAAAGACTTTAGGAGAGTGTAATTATTGATCTGTGAGCCCAGGACGAGATGTTCTGTCCTTACAGGGCTCTGTGGAAAACCTTTTAGGTATTATTCTAGAAACATGATGCATTTTAAAAAAACATAACGTAGACTTGATCTGTCTTACTGCAGCACCCTGCTACCTCACCATAGGCCTGAATAAACTTAGAGGGCCAAATCAAAGGATAGAAAATGATGGCATGGTGTGCTTTTAATTGAGACATTCATGGTCCCAGGAGGAGTTTTTTTCTTCCTGTAACTGAAAATAAAAAAACGATAATGAAAAATAAGTCTGTACTTTATGATTGAACCACCAGAGAAGACTAACAAGATGAATTTCTGAGGTGCATCTAAAAATCAATATGGTGGAAAAGTTCACTTTTTTCTCAATATGTAATGCATCTAATAATCAAATATTTTCTAGTCATGACACCTAAGACAAAATGGGATGCCAGTGATTGTCTTCTGGACATTTGTCAAGTCAGCAGTCTTCCCCGTGACTGCGGTTGTGTAAACTGAACCAAAGTGAGAGAGTGAAGACTCAGGAAACCTTTGCAGGTCTTCTAAGGTGATTTGCTGTTTAGCTGTCTTTACAGGACTGAAATAACTGACAAGAAACTTGAATTTTCCAAAATATTCTAGTATTTTTAGATACCTTTAGCTGTTAGCCATAATCAAGCACAAAAAACCTTTGGGATATCTTATTTGGTGTGTGGTAAATTTAGAATACATGGAAGTTATCCCTTTGAATAGATTTACAGGAAAAAGGAACTTTTTTTTTTGTACCTGTATTCATGGTTGCTTTCACATCTTCCACCTATTGTGTCTGAGTGCACATGAATTGTACCACCAGCCAGATGCATGGTGTTCACACTGATGAAATGAACTGAACTTTTGGGTCAAGTGTACTTAGATCCATGCTTGGGTCCCTAATGTTAAACCCCTCTAAAAAGCCTCAAGAGTTGATCTATGACTAGAAATGCCACCTTATGTTCTCCTAAGGAGGCATCCCGATGCTTGAATCCTCCTACTAGCTTGTCTTCCAAGAGTCTTACTGGGTTTTTTACCTGCCACATAATGTTTATAGAAAAGTAAGCCTGCTGACATTATCACCTGTGGCCTTATCTTTGTAGCCACTGACATGACTATCCTATCTTGTTTAATCTTCAGGTACCATTTGGGCCATTTTGGCACAAGAGTTTTTAGGTCTCTGGAATGATATTGGTCATTTGATTTATTTTTATGGTATTTTGACAAATTTTGTTCCACTTTGTACCAAGTGCCTAGAATGTATTGTGTACAAAAATAGTAACACATTTACCCCTAAAGCCAAAATGGAAAATAATGCATAAAAATCAACGTTGGAAAAAAATATATAAGGCTCTGATGACCAGAAAGAAAATAATCTATTTTGCATGTGCTATTTTGAAAATAACTGTTTATTTTCACTTTTTCCCCATCTAAAACAAAGGCACTCTGACAGAACCTGGCATTTTTAGGGTTAAATTTCTTAAAAGTTATGATTACTTTATTTGTATGAGTAGAGGGGGAATTGGTTAAAGAAACCGATGAAAAAACTTTTGAAAAATATGAATATATATTCATGATGGCTGGAGGCTGGGAGGAGACTTAGACGTCACATGAAGGATTATTGACCCTGGATGGATGGATGGATGGATGGATGGATGGATGGATGGATGGATGAACTCATGCACAGATGATGCATGGATGAAATAATGGATGTATGCACGGGTGAATATGAAAATGGAGGGATGGAGGGATGGAGGCTGGGAGGAGACCTTGGGGTAGACTCAGACGTCACATGAGTAATTATGGACCATGGATGGATGGATGGATGGACGGATTAACATTATGTTTATAGAAAAGTTAGCCTGCTGACATTATCACCTAGAGACTTATATTTTTAGCCAATGACATGACTAAAGAAAAAAAAATTGCATGGATTATATTGACAATATTTTGTTTTTTCCCATTTTTTCCCATCAAAAACATCGGGGGGCACACTGACAGAACCTGGCACTTAAAGGGTTAAATATCTTGAACTTCATGACTATTTAATAGCCAACCAAAAATCTTTTTGAAAATTTGAATGTCTAATAATTTTATAGCCTCATTTATGAGGTGAGCGTTTTGGTCCTTCGGGGCTCTTAATGGTATAAAATTTCACAGGCTTTTAAAGGTCAATGACAGTGATGTAGATTAATCCATATACATTCTAAGAGCCATTTTTGACAGCTTCAGATATGTATTTAAAGGTTTTCCTACTTAAACATCTTAAGAATTGTTGTGAAAAGCCAAAGGTAGGATTGTGTGGCTCATAGGAGTTGGTTCCAGTCTTAAAATCTAAAGTCTAGCCGACCGAGGCCCTGAAAATACTTTTAAACATGATGGAAGTCTTGGCGGTAAGTATTAACAATGAGGATTAATGAAGGATGGCTCCATTAATCACCAGATAAAACCACAGCAGAGGACAAGAAAACAGAAGATAAGGACGTTTCACAAGCATGGAACTCCAACTATGTGCTTCCTCTTGAACTTGTAGTTTCACTCTTTGGCTCTTTGAAAGTTTAAGAAAATAAATCTTCTGGTTTCTGTGATCAGAACCACTGTATTTTAAAAAGGCCTGTTTGTTTTGATGATGTTATTGAGCAAATCCCGTCTGTGTTTTGGTCCGATCTTCTCTCCTGACTAAAATCTGTCTGCTTCTCCTTCCCTACACGTCTTCAGTCACTCATGGCTGATCATGAGAGATCAGTTTTTGGGGTGAGTGAGCAGAGTTTAGTTGAGGTCAAAGAACAAACAGGGTCAACCTAACAGAAATAATGAATCTCATCATGACGGTGGATCATGAAGAAGACACTCAGCTGGGTGCACTAAACTCCCGTTGTGAGAAAATAACCATGGTCAGTCTTTTGGCTTTTTTCTGTGCTGCCCAGTTTTGCTCTTTGAATCTTATTCAATCAGGACTGACTTGAACTTGTCAGCGGGGAGATTAGTAGACGTTTTTATCTCAGAAGCCCTTTCACATGTCCCTTACAGCAGAGATGTTCCCTGGGAGATGGTAGGGTGACCTCAGAAGGAACAACATGGGGTAAAAACAGTGACGCAGAAGTCATTGTGAAATGTTTTCAACATATCCAGGATACTGTCTTGGACTTTTGTGCCTTTACTTGGAGGACAGTGGATATAATCAGGGGAAATGACATGAGTCAAGCTGCAGGTCTGATTGAAACCTCTGCCTCCTGATTCAAGGCTTTTACCTCCTCATGGACCCTAACTGCCAGGCCAACCACCACCCCACTTGTGTTGAATTTCCCTGAATATATCCTGCTGCGCTCACATCACTGCTCACCCAACCTGCAAAAATTTTACCAGAGGACTAGCAGGAAAAAGTCTGGATATATCAGAGTGAAAAATGTGGCCATTTGAGCCCAAACTTGCAGCATTTTTAATATACAAATTCATAGGATTCTAAGGAGCTTTGTGCATGAGTGGAAAGGCTGTAAAAAGGATTTCTTATTGAATATTGCTCAACTCTTTCTGCATTGACTTAGAGTTGATTTGTCAGGACATGTTGACATAGTTTAAATATAACTTTCAGTTTAACTAGCAATTATTTAATCTTGCCTTTCTAACAATGAATAGATGCATAAGTAAGTCTATAAAATGCCCTGAAACAATGACAATGAGTCAAGTAAGGTCTTGAAATTGCTTCTTTTGCCATCCCATTCTTCAGATCCCTATGTTTTCAATTATGAAAGATGTGAATCCAGCTCATGTTTAAAATAGAGGAAAAACATAACGATGGTGGACCACAATGACACATGAAACAATGCTTGGCTTCTTGGGTATTGCAGCAAGATAAGGGGAAAGATGGATGGATGGATGGATGGATGGATATTGATTAATGCATGGATGAATGGAAGGATGAAAGCATGCATGGATGGATTATAGATGGAATAGAGAATGGATGCATGGGTCAATTGGAAAATGGATGGATGACTGGATACAGGGATGGATACATGGATTAACGGGATGATGGGTGAATGCACGGATGGATACATGGATGAATAGGAAAGTGGATGGATGGATGAAAGCACAGATGGAAGCATGGCTCAATAGGAAAATGGATGGATGATGTATAGGTTGATGGAACCTCCTTAGAAATCAATCTAATTACCAAAACTTGAAATATAAAAAACAAAACAAGCCTTAAATCCATTAAAATTAAACTCAAACTTTAAAGGATCTGAAACAGGCAAATATTGAATCTTTTGTTGAGCCATTGGTTATTCAAATACCTTGGCATTTTTATCCTTTTAAACCTGTAGTCTTTGCATCTCTTCTTCTTTATTAAATGTTTTTCCTTGTCTCATTTCAGGGACAGGTGGAGGGCCATGTGAAGCTTCAAGCACCTGCTCCTGAAGACGCTGATTTTTATGTCGCTGTACAAGGCTCTGAACTCACTCACATAATGACAGCAAAAAGAGGAAATGACGGCCTGACACTTTGTTTTACTGTCCCTGGTACGACCTCCACTCTGTCTTAAACAGTGCTTAAATGTCTCTCCTCTCTTCTCATTGTCTCACTGCTTTCTCTAACAGATTTCTTTATCCTCCACAGGTCATGACCACGTTGAAGACGTCTCTGTGACTTCCTGTGTTTACACAGAAGACACTGTCAGGCCATGTGAGGGTGAAACATCTCTTAAGTACCTCAGGGATGTTGCCCAGGAGGCTGCAGAGTATCTGAGAGCGAACAGGCACCAGCTTGGACCTCAGAGCTACCTGGAAGTCCTAAAGAGGTTTTCCACATCAGCACAAGTAGCTGACGAGGAGTTTTCACCTGGAGGGTTTGACCATAATGAGATTGACAAGACGCTAATGCAAAGATCAGGTGATAACGTTTTTTTGAGACAGCTGGATGAGAAGATGGTGGTAGCTATGGCTAATATGGATTACCTTCAGCGGTGGAAAAACAAGGACGACCACTCTGGAGAAGGTAAGGAAAAAAAGGGAGGGAAAAAGCTGAGCCGAAGCAGCAAATACATAATTGCATTCCAAGCCCAAACTGTGGCATTTTTCATTTGATAACCTTACGTGATTAAAAATTTTGAGGTCTTGAGTTTTCATTAAGTGGGTGACAGCTTCTAAGACAAGACCAGTAAAGAACCTCTGCCCCAGAGTAAATACCACAGCTTTGCTGAAAAATCCTTTCACAAATTCAAAGATTCCCACTACATCTCAAACCCTGCACAAAAAATGCATCAACTGTTAAACAGAAACGGCTTTCCTCTGAGGTTAATGTCACTGCTGTGGTGTTTTGGTGTGAAGCCCAACATGAGATCAGACTGTGCAGCCAAACTCTTCATCACATGATGTGCAGGACCAGCCAGCAGAGCAGAAGCCGGTGTTCTCCAAAGACGGAGTAATTACTGCCATTATTCCTTTCCAGTCAGATTAGAGTTGTCTGCAGACCTCTGTGTCTATTAAATCAACTCCCACAATCCTCTTCTGCACTGCACCCCTCCTTCAGTTGTTTCTGGCGTTTTGCCTCAGATTTGTTTTTCTATGATATCTAATTATTTCAAAGCGGTGACCTAAGTCTTTATTATCTGAGGGTGAAACAGTATGCCGAGATGTTAATCTTTATTACTGATGGGTAAATTTATAGTAGTTTTGAGTGATTATATTTGCAGAGATGAAAATCACTGTGTTCACAGGAAGTAGCTTTAATTCTGTCTTTATATTAAATGACTGTGTTCAAGGGTGAAGGTTGAGTAAGCTTATGAAAAAAGACAAATATTCACCCAACAAATGATTAAGAAATTTTAAAACCGTGTCTAACTACATGTGAAATCAGATTGATTACATTGATTCCTATTGAAGTATCTTAACAGTGAGAGTAATGCAGCACAGTGAGCATTTGTTATGTTCAAAATTTGTCCATCTTTCTTGTAGGCTGTCTTCTGAGTTATCCTGTAATGGTAAATCTTCCACTATATGTTTATGTAATTTCCTGACCTGCCTTTGGACAACGGATGAAATTTAGCTGTTGCTCTTATTCTGGCATATTTACAGTCATGAGCAGAAGTTTTGGGCATGCAGCTTGTCAGCCTAGGTCAAGCTCGACGGCATTTCACCCCCTGTGATACGCCCCGAGACCACCAATGGTTCTTGGGCCCTCTGGTGATCAGGAACAGAATTTATGATAGGAAAAAGACACAGGAGAAAACTGACATGTTTTCCATATTTGCCAGAGATCTTGAGAAATTGTTTTGGTAAAAGCAGCTATTTATTGCAAGAAAAGGAGATAGATGAGTCTAAATAATAATAAAGCATTTACATTTACCCATTATCACAACAAAACAGAATAAAATAAAAGATATGGATGCATGTTCTTTGCCACCATTTTTTTCCAGACACACATTTTCAACCCATGAAAAACTGCTCTGTGACCCACTTTTAGGTCCCAGCCCACCTGTTAAGAACGACTGCTCTAGGCCATGCTTACCCACTACATCCACCCATTACTCTGCCCTAAAGGTGTGGATTGTATTAATTTTTCAACAGATTATTTCCCCATGCTTCTGGTAATATGCAAGGACATCCAGAGCACAACTGGGGTTGTGGTAATCCTCCTTATTGCTCAATGGTGCCCTCAGGTGGGCTTACTTGCACAATCTACCCCTTACTTCAGCATCACTGTTTGGCCCAAACGTGCGTAAAACTTAAAAATCTTAATAATAACAAGTTATCAGATCCCCTTCCCTTTTTCATTTTTATATGTTGCAGCCTAATGCTACAGTCATTTAAATTCCCTTTTTCTCTTCTTAATCTATACCCAGTACCCCTTAATGACCAAGTGAAACTGAATTTTGTAATTATTTGCAAATTTATTAAAAAGGAGAACCCTGAAATATCACACTGACATAAGTATTCAGACCCTCTAATCAGTACTTAGTTGAAGCACCTCTGGCAGCAATTCCAGCCTCGAGTCTTTTTGAATATGATGTTACAAGTTTGCACGCCTGAAATGGGAAGTCTTCTGCCATTCTTCTTTGCAAATCCTCTCAAGCTCATCCACGTTGGATGGGGACCATCAGTGGACAGCCATTTTCAGGTCTCTCCAGAGATGCTGGATTGGGTTTAAATCAGGGCTCTGGTGAGGTCACTCTAGGACTTTCACAGTTTTGTCTCTAATCAACTCCTATATAGTCTTGGCTGTGTGCTTAGGGTCATTGTCATGTTGGGAGGTGAACCTTCCGCCCAGTCTGAGGTCCTGAGTGCTGCAGAACAGGTTTTCATAGAGGATATCTCTCTACTTTGCTCAATTCAGCCTTCCCTCAACCCTGACCAGTCTCTCAGTCCCTGCTGCTGAAAAGCACCCCAACAGCATGATGCTGCCACCACCATGCTTCACTGTTGGGATGCTACTGGGCAGGTGATAAGCAGTGCCTGGTTTTCTCCAGACATAACATTTCAACAGTTCAATCTTGGTTTCATCAGACCAGAGAATCTTGTTTCTCATCGACTGAGAGTCCTTCAGGTGTCTTTGTGTGTTTTGCACTGAGGAGAGACTTCCGTCTAGCCACTCTGCCATAAAGCCCAGATCAGTGGAGGGCTGCAGTGATGGTTGTCCTTCTGGAACTTTGTCCCATCTCCACACAGGATCACTGGAGCTTAGTCAGAGTGACCATCGCCTCTCTTACGAAGGCCCTTCTCCCCTATATGTTTTATTTTTTTTTTTATTTTTGGGGGCTTACTATGCTAATTATTGTTGGCTTCTTGATGTTATCTGCATTTAACCCTACCACCTTTAACTGAAGAGAATAAAACAGTTGTTATTTATCAAGACAAGAGACAGAAAGTTACACCTGAAGCCACAGTGCTTAGTCTAAGGTCCTTTGTGTCTTGTTTTTATTTAACAGTGGCACAGTTTCTATCTATCGCTTGCTCAGATAAAGCAAATGTCCATGCAAAACATGGGTGAGGTGAGAACGCAAAGTAGTCGTCGGCCCCTTGGTTTACCGTCATACCCCACAATGACATTCTTGTTTGCTGAACTTTGTTTGAAGAGCATGTTCAGCATTCTCTCCTCTCAGTCGATTGAAACTGGGTCACAATTAGCGGCCCCATTGTGGAGGTGACCGGGCATTTGGGTTCATCTCAGGGCTCTGAAAGAAGCTAGAAAGAAGAGAGGTAAATTCTTCTGCATGCTGTTTCTATGCTGGGAACGACAGATCACAGAATCCATCAGCTTCCCTAAACATACTGTACCTACAGTCCTCCTTAAAGCAGGCTTTTATGATTTGCTTACAAAACAACCAGGGTGTATATGGAGGATTTCTTAGGAGCTGTGATCAGCACAATTATTCCAAGGTGTGCTGCTGTGTCATAATATCCCTGATATTTAGTGTTAAAACACCATTCAGAGCTGCAGTGGAAGGGGATTGTTTATGCCGTTACATCTGTTGTTTACACGCCCTCATGCTCCAGTGCATAAAGAGGAAAAAGACATTGACTGTTAAAAAGCAGGTGTTGGCATCCAGTTTTTCTAGGTAGTAATACTGTTGATATACAGCAGGCCTTACATAACCTTTTCATTCTTTCATCTCCACGTTTTGCTGTCATTTTACATTCCTTCAGATGCAGCAGCTGTTCTGTACGTATGCTCTGAGTGGAGCGAGCATGTGTAGAATTACCCCTGAGTGCATGCAGTTCCTTTATTTATTCTCTTTACAAATGTAGCATTCTTTAAGTTTCTTGTTCTGTCGTTTTTCTGCTTTTCTTCTAGATGATCTTCAACCCAAAGAAACCCTCCTTCACCTTGCAGTGCGTTTGGGTTTGGTCCATCTCGCCCACTTCTTAATACACCAACCGAGGGGTCACAGGTTATTAACCTTACCCAATCAGGATGGAGACACACCCTTACAGCTGGCTCAGAGGGACGAACAGCATGACATGTTCAGGATGTTGGCAGGGTAAGGCTTTATTTCCATCCGTTTCCCCATAAAAACTTTATTACTTAATAGTGTTGAGAGTGCTATGGCTAAGCATTAGCATATAGAGAAAGGACCAAATTCTGGCTCTCACTTTAAGACACTTCCCGATACCTTTTTAATGGAATTTCTCTTGCTTTATGAGGTGTTTAAAGACCTGTTTTTATTCCAAAATGAAGGTCAAGTTATTACTTTTTAATAAAAACCAACATGCTGCTAGAAACCACACATGATCTAAGACCATGTTAGTAAGTATTCAGACTTAATTATCAGCTCAGGGAACCCAAACACTTCTCTGATAAGAGAGAAATGTATGCACTATTCTTAATAAAACACTTAAAATGTGTTTTATTAAGTATGTCATAAAAATATAACCTTACATGCCAGATAGACTGTTTAATACCTTCTTTGCTTGGATACATTTCACATTCATCTAGAAAAGCTCCCATAGAAAACATTTGGGAAGGGCAGGACTTCTTAAAAATCTCTTGCAATGTGATTGGATGAATGTTCTATCTGTCACATTCATGACGGGCCAATCAGAGCAACAGGACAACCTGACATTCTGCGCATGCACTGGCTATTTTGCAGGTCCATTTACCATGATGTAAGGTGTCCTTTGGTCCCTTGAAAGGATATTCCTGCCTGAAACAAGCTGGGCAATTAGAGGTTGAAAACTTGGGCGGGCTCCTGTGCCTGCTTCCTCTCTGTTTTCAGTAACTTCCATCCAAACCTTATATTAGCCTTTCTCTCTAATTGTGTTTGTCTTCACTTTTATTTCTCTTCCTCAGTTCTCCAGATCCTGCAGTCTGTCCCATCCCAGGGGTGCATTGCATTTGTTCTGACAGCTCCTGCATGCTAAGGTTCCATCCCAGGACAAACTCTCTGACCCTGACTGTAAGAAACTCATCCAACAGCTGTCCTCAGGATGGCATCATGATCCTGAGAGAGAGACTCAGAGACTTCAGTATCCTGAAACTGGTGAGTCCAAACCACCCTTACCTTTTACCTTTTAAGCTATCACTTCTGAGATAAAACACAGTAACTTAATGGTAGGTAAATATCCCCTTGACATTTTGTGTAGATGGTGTTGCGATAAGGCTGTCTGAGCGGTTTTGTCCAGGCTTGTGTAAACTTCGAGCCCTTGACTCTCACACCCTTTAACTCTGACAGTGAGATAAGACTTGAGTAACAGATTATGGTGAAAAGTGGAGCTTTTACAGCTTGTAGATCAGACGGGACAAGGGAGTACCATGGAATGAACAGATGAGTCAGTATGCAGTGGTAGTCGTCAGTATTAAGGACACTTTGAACATAAAACTGACAGTGAATATATATTCTGCTTCTAGCTATGATAAGGTGATTCTCTTCTAAATTTTATTGGGTGACTCTATCAACTGAGTGATATAATCTGGTGTTAAAAAATAAAACTAATGTTGGAGTGCAAAAAAAAAAAAAAAGCAGTTCTTCAAGTGTCCACTAGAGGCTGGAACCAAAAGAAAATACATTCCATTTAGCACCCTATTGAAACGTCAAATTTTACTGCAGAAATAGTCATGTTTAAAGTCTTGTTCCAGCACTGGTTTTGGTCTTTTTAGTTTGTTTTTTTAATCATTTTAAGCCGTATGATGGGTGAACATTTTCATAAATCATGCATATTTATTATATAAAGGCTAATGGTGCTAACATGTTAATTTGCATGATAAGGAGTGTGTGACCTGCATCAGATCTACATCAACATAAACTGTAGGCCTGGGTAGCCTTGAACTCTGTTTAGAGGCTTTTGCACTTAGCTGACAGCCTCTACTATGCATTGAAAAGGCTGTGACTGGTCAACTTAGTTGCACCGACTGACCGCAATGAGTGCAGATGGATTGAAAAAAATGGATTGATTGAGCACCTGCACTCTCCATCTCCTTAATTTTTTTTTTGTAAAAACTGCTGTAAAATCTGCTACCGCTCAGAATTTACCAGCCCCAACAACCATTAGGATTTTGTTGCCATAGTGTCCTGTACACGAACAGACAGGAAATGTGACAGCAGGACCAGGAACTGGCATAAAAATTGTATTGCAATTTGTATTGCAAATGTGTTGGGGGGGTGTATTGCAAGTAGAATCTACAGTAGGCTGTAGAATTAATTGCAGAAGTATAAACAAGGCTTTAATAGTGTTGCATGCTAACATAAGATCTGTTTTGTTTTAGATCAATGAGCTCAAAACTAAAAATAAGGAAGATAAATGCAAAGATGAGATCCTACTGAGAGATGAAGGTAAGATGATCTTATACAAATCTGAACTTGAAACTGGTGTTGGTAGTTGCCTTTTGTTAAAGCTGGACTGAGATTACATTCAGCATATTATTGACTGATAAATGTTTATCACAGAGTTATGGCAAATTGTGTATGTTTAATAATATGGGTACTTATACAACAATTTATTCTCTACAAAACATGCAGAAACAAAGCTGCATGTTTTTTTCTCAAAAAGTAATTTATATAATCATCCCACATATCTGTGATACAAAAGAAGAACACAAAATGACTGTTGGTGACTATTGGTAGATATGGGATTTTTAAGGCAGAAGCTTTTTTTCAAATTTATTGAAAAAGAAAAACTGAATTGTCACATTGGCATAAGCATTCAGACCCTTTGCAACGACACTGTAAATGTATAGGCACACACATCTCTATGAGAGGCCTCACAGCTGACAGTGATATCAGAGCAAAAACCAAGCCATGAGTTCAAAGGAACTGCCTGCAGAGCTCAGAGACAGGACTGTTGACAGGCACAGATTTGGGGAGGGCTACAATAAAAATGTCTGCTTCACTGAAAGTTTTCAAGAGCACAGAGGCCTCCATAATTCTCAACTGGAAGAAGTTTGGCACAACCAGGACTCTTCTAAGAGCTGGTTGCCAGGCCAGACAGAGCAATCAGGGGAAAAGGGCCTTAGAAAGAGAGGTGACAAAGAACCTGATGTTCACTCTGACTGAGCTCCAGAGATCCTGTGTGGAGAAGGGACAAAGTTTCAGAAGGACAACCATCACTGCAGCCCTCCACTGATCTAGAGTTTATGGCAGAGTGGCAAGATGGAAGCCTCTCCTCAGTGCAAAACACGTGAGAGTCCCTTCTCCCCCTTTTCTCCCGTCTGGCTAGTTTGGCTGGGAATCCAGCTCTGTGAAGAGTTCTGGTTGAGCCACACTTCTTTCATTTGAGAATTATAGAGGCCACTGTGCTCTAAGGAACCTCCAGAGCAGAAGATTTGTGTAGCCTTCCCCAGATCTGTGCCTGTTAACAAACCTGTCTCTGAGCTCTGCAGGCAGTTCCTCTGACCTCATGGCTTGGTTTCTAGCTTGTGGCAAGTCTGTTCTGTCATGGACTGAGTATTTCTGTATTTGCTCTGGACTTTTGCAAGTGTTTTTAAATATGCAGCCTGTTTCTCCTAATGAGAAACTGTTGTTTCTAGTGCAGTTTGCTTTGTAGATGTTTATTAATGACTCTCAGATGTGTCTTATACATCACAAGATGTTTGAACCATTATCCTTCCCATGTAAATTGCAGACCTGCATCTGAATTTAGCAACAAAAATTCAGTAAAAATCTTGCAATCAGATGTGTTTGATTGATTGTAACTCACCACGTGTACCAAACTCCAGCTAAACATGTGGATTACATGTGTCTCCTGATGTGCCACAGGATAGCTCTCACATGGGTTCACCGACTGTGAAACACGAGCAGCTGAACACCAATACAAACGTCACACATACGATGCACACAGATGATGAAACAGCCACAATTTGACAGATCTAGCCATGATATGTGCAGAAAAATACACTAGATTATTTTACCTTATGAGCCATTTATGAAGAAAAAGTTGAAAATACATCTTAAAATCTCAGGAAAAAACATATTTCTCGAGCTGGAAAATATCTTTCACATGTGCAAACTTCGACAAATCATCTCTACAGCTGTAAAACCTTTCTACTCAACAGTGAATAGTTGCACAGCTGGTGCCACTGACACAGTGAGCACATGGATGTTTTTGAAACCCTGATACAGATAATCAATGCCAAATGCTGTTCTTTTTCTCTATGCTCACAACTGATTAATACCCAGGACTAAAAGCAGTCATTAGTTGCAGCCTCAGTTTTGCCATCACAGTATTTCTGCATGGACAAACAGCTCCTTCATAGTTTGTGTTTGTGGCTTTTAATAAATCTGTCCATAAAGAACCTTCACAGATCCACTCAGGCAAATATTTCTACCCTCATACATCCATCACCAGCAACCTAAGAAAACACTTCCAACAGCCATAAAAGGCTCCCTCTCCATCCCACGTGTGTTTGTCCTTCCTCTGAGCGTACGGTGAAACCTTCAGGGCCAGATTGTTGTTTTTTCCTGAGGTGACATGTTCAGACTGGCATGCAGCCACACAGAGGGAGACCTGTGCCACTGCCTCTCCCCACAATAACACACAAACACCAGGCAGCTCTCGTTTAACCTGTAGCTTCTGTTTCCAGTAACCATAGCGACGGTAGACGGCAGTATCGACCCGTAAAGAGAAGCAGGAAGTGAACCTCAGTATTGACCTTAACCCCGTCCCGGCTTCTGCAGTCGCTCGTTAATCCTCTCCAAATAACAACTGAACAGCGGGGAGTATGTGCTCTTCCTCTGGACCTGCTGCTTCGCACGAGCACAACATCTCCTCTGCCAGGTTTTTTTTCCCTTTCCTGGACAGAGGAGTCACATCCAGAGGAGCTGAACGTCCTCAGGAGGAGGAGGAGGAGGAGAGCGCTAGTGTGACATGCATCAACATGTAATATTTTTATTCTGCACAGGGATCAGAGAGGAGCTCCGAGTGGAGGCGCCTGCATTGGGGGAAAACGTGAGTAAACATTTAGATCCATACAGTTCAGGTTAGTCTGTGGGTTCTGTTCATGTTTATGGAGCTGCATGTCAGGATTGATGCAGAAACTACAGAGGAGTTTTAGGGTCAGGCATGGGAAAGAAAAACAAGAGGAAGAATATTTTCTCATCGTGTACTTCTAAGTTCAAATGTTAAGAAAGAAGTCAAAGGTTGAAAACAATGTTGAAACACAATTTCAGAGTTTAATTTGTCATCATCATTTTGCTTTTCACAACGTTTAGATCAAATTTGTCAGTTGTTTTTTGCATTGTTTGTTGCATGTTTGACTATTTTACTGACATTTAGACTTTTTCCTAATATTTTGAGTTTTTCATGATTTCTTAAAAAAGTTTTTTGTTATTATTTGGCTTTTTCCCCTCAATATTTTAATTATTTTCACATAATTTTGACCTTTTATTGTTAAATATTCAGAGTTTATTTTTAATTTAGAGCATTTTTTCTTGACTTTTTAAAAGTTTTATATGAGTATTCACTATTTTGCTTTTTGCCCCCAATGATATTTTTTTCTCAGTATTTTGCCTTTTTTCTTAATTTTTTTTTCCCAATCATTTTGACTTTTTTGTTCTTACATGTATGACACTTATTGACCTTTGCACTTTTTCTTTTCATTTTGAGTGTTTTCATGATTTTTGAAACCATTTATAAAAATCAGTATATATATCAATACATTCAACATTTGGCTTTTTTCCTCATCATTTTCTTTTCAACATTTTTTGAATTTTTCTCAAATGTTGTCAATTTCTTTAATATTTCAATCTATTTATATTTTGCCATTTATTGTTTTTCCCTTGCATTTTCTATCTTTTGTTGGGGGGGGGACTTGTTTTCATTTTTTTCCGTGATTTATTCTAAACTTTTGCCATGACTATTATTTGCATCTTGTTTCTCAGTATTTCAAATATTCCTTTGACTTTTTGACTCTTCCTTAACATTTAGACTTTTGTCCTGATCCTGATATTTTTACTTTTCCTGACTTTGCTGTTTTTAATATAACAAACTTCCTTTTTCTCAACATTTTCAGTCTATTACTTAAATATTTTCATTTTTAGACTTTTTCGATATTTTTGTTTCTTAATATTTCAACTTCTCTCAACCTTTTGTTCTTAAAAGATTGACTTTATCCCCAACATTTGAACCTTTTTATATACATTTAGACTTTTATCCATGACATTTGACTTTTTTCATTTACATTTTTCATTACTTCTTTTCTCAGCACTTTGTCTTATTTCTTGACATGCTGAAGTTTCTTTCTCACCATTTTGACTTTCCTCTGCCTAAAGTAGCTAAACATTTCTTGCACAATAAAAACCAAACCATCCTTTTCTATCATGTTTTCGTTTTCTTGCCCAATCCTCAGACTTTTGCCATGAAACCCTGTGGATCTGTTTGTAATTACAGTAAACAAACTTATTTATATGTTTTTTTTTTAATCTTTTTATTTTTAAGGTTTTTGAAGAACAGCTTGTTCTGTCTTTGGATGATGATGATGAAGAGGAAGAGTACCCGTCCTCATTATCCGGTGGGTCGTCTCTTCTTCTAATGTCATTGTCAGTCTGTTTTTATTCCGCTGGGATTTACTTGCATAAGGACAATACTGAGCCTACTTGCTCAATAAGACAGAGCAAATTTCCCACATCAAACTGCTGTTTTTAGTTGAATATTTTGGCATTTAGACGTCAGCATCTGGCTTTCATTGCTTGATAGTCGAGTTGTTGTCCTGTCATCAACTTTTCTTGGGAAGAAGAGGAGTTTAGCATGTCATGTATTGACTTCTGCTTGTTTTTGTTTGAAGCTCTATGTGGCTTAGGTAATAAAAGAATAATTAGTTATAGAAACATTTTAATGGCTGTACTGGGCTGCAGGCTGCTGGGACGTGAGTTATACCCTGGTTTTAAGAGGATTTCTGATGTGTTGCTAGAACAATACGCAGAGCTGTGTTTGGATCCCATCATTAGAAATCAATACACAGGTAGGGATTAGCTTCTGTCTGACCTGTTTTGTTTGATTTAATACATGTGTTATCCTGCTGAGTCTGTCATCAGGCTGTGCAGGTTGCTGCTCTTTACTTTACAGTGGTTGTTTGACAATCCTGTCTCCAGTGCAGCCTAAATAAGGCGTCGAGTATCAGTCTGGAGTTAATGCACTGATCAAATACTGCTGTTTAAACACAGCATGTACATCTCACAGCCAGGGGGCCTCAATCTAAACAATAACAAAAGATGACATCCAGGATAGCGACCGCCTTCGGATAAAAAACTAACTCCAAACTGACAAAGCCAAGACAAATAGGTGAGGCTTGGGGATCTAATCAGCTGATGACAGGGAACAAACAGGATCAATCACAAGCAAGCAGCTCAAAACACAAGAGAGATACAGCAACAGAACGGCTGCTCCAGAAGCAGTTCAGGCTTCCTTATGTAGCAGTTATTAACTTAACATTCAGCATTTCTCAGATGAACAAGATCTCAGGGCTGTCTCCTTCTTCCTCTTCTGCTTGTATTGTTTTAGATGGTCAGGAAAATCAGAGAAAGAGGGAGTGTGGAGTGGCATTCAGGAAAGGGGCTACAGGTCCACATTACCACTTGGAGAATTCTAGCTTCCATACATGGTGTGTGACTTAACCATTATACCAAGCACCCCAAAAATATAACTTAGTCTCTTAGATCTGCCTAGGCAAATAGCCAATCACAACTGAGGATTTTGGAGTGACCCATGGTGTTGGCAGTCGGATTTCAAATGTGGCCAATGTCATCATTGGCCACCTGTTGGTCATATCACATTAGGGCAGAGCAATTAGATAAAAGATTAAATCCCAATATGGCTGCTGCAATTTACAAATCCCAGAAGTTGCAATACAGCAGTCATTTAATATGATGTACTTCTCACTAATCCCTGCTTGCATCAATGCTGATGCACCACGCTGCTGCTGGCAAAGCTTCACCTCCTCCACCCCAGCCTCCTCCTTTATAGCTTCAAGCCTGTTGCACCCTCATATTCAGATTCATGCTACTAAGGATAATTGCTTCTGAAATAATTTCATTGTTTTCATGACACATTGTCATTCATGTATCCATCCATATGGGGGTTTCTAGCCATGCATTCCCTTTAAAGTCAAAGCATGGTGCTTGACTAACCCAGGGAGCATCTTTAGAGCAGATTCTTCTCTGCCAAGTAAAAATGCATATCCATCTTGGAAGGCCTAAATCACATTCATGGGTATTAGTTTACAGTAGGGTTGCTTGATGATGGAAAAAATAAATTATGATTACTATGCTCAATATTAAGATCATTTACGTTTTGAACCTTGGGAGGCAAGTGCTGCCATAGCCTTAAGCTTGTTGTTGGATAAAAATCAAGCCAAGGCCAGTTGGGAGGAGTGCAAAAAAAAACCCATCTTCTCTGCAACGAAAAGCTTTCAATGTGGCCGTTTGGTCTTGTGTCAGCCCAGTTCTGATAAAACTGACGCTATACTATAGCTACATCCAATTTATTTGCCTGCAGATATGCTCCAGAATCAAGAAAAAATTTCTTGTGAGAAGAAAAAAAAACATTTAATATTGCAGGATATTGTGCCAAAGCTACAACAGAGCATAGATTCTAGGTGCCTGCATCACCAGAAGTCTCGTTTTTAGTGTTTTTGTTAGCCAACAGCTGCCTATCTGTCATCTTCTTTAGCACTAAGGCTTTCCAAACCAACCGCCATGACTCCCTCTGCTCCTCACTTAAATTAAAGTGAGAGCTCTTTTGGTGGGAGGGTTGGAGCACATGCTGTACCACATGTGACAAAACCTATGGACAAAATGAGTGCCATAAATCAATAATTTATCTTGTTTCCATGGTGGGGGGGAAACAGTAATAGTGATGGTTGTCCAGCACATCATACAGTTACTAAAAAGTGATTATGTCTTTTTTTATAGTAGTGGTCCTAAAGGGGGGCTCTTTATCAGCCAACAATCATATCTAGGTCTAAGAGACAGCATCATGCAGGAAACATTCCTATCAGAGCGTCTCTGTCCACAACGCCTCTGTGTGATCGTCCAGGAATCTGCCGTGTCACTGGGACAAAGACAGGAATGGGGTCAGGCTGGTCCCACTCTAAAACTTTGTCTGTCTGAGCTGGGAGATGCCTCCCCCCTCTTCTGGGCTGTCGCTCTGCGCTGCCATCCCCTCTGCCCCCCCTCCTCTGACTACCTCTTTGACGGGACAGTGGATCTCCGTGATTAGTTGAGAGGAGGGGGAATGTTAACAAGCTCCGATGTCATAGGTTTACAAAAGCTGACATTTTAGCTGCATTAACCTTCAGTTCTCTTAAACTTCACGTTTCCATTAAGCTTGTCAGAGCTCAGAATGTTTAAACACATCCTGGCTTGTAAAGACTTTAAAGGAGGAAGCTTAAGGTGTTGCCGTGGTTACGGTGAATGCTAATTTCCTGCATGTTGTTGTGAAGAATGAAGAGTTTGTTGTAAACTTTGTAGAGACTGCTGAATGGAGCCTGCAAACATGGTATCTATAAAAGTTGACTTTTTTATGGGTATATATAAGACTTCTTCAGTAATGACGAGTAAGATATTTATCTTGATGTTTTTCTCTAAAGCAGGCAGTAGATTTTTCTGTTTCTCTGCAAACTTTGGAGCTCTTTTGAAAAGTTAGATGTGACAGGCTTTTGGCTGTTGTATAAGTAATGGTGGTGCCTCTTATTTATCCTCATATTCCTTCAGAAAACTCCCAAGAGGTCACAAATATTAAATTACCAGAGGATTTCGGCAGTAAGAAAACTGATAAATGCCATTTAAGTATGATAAACTTGTTACAAGGTTGTACAACTGACCAAAAACATCACCCTAAAAGAGCATATGGTCAAGTATGGTACCTCTATTTTCTCGCTAAAGTTGCAGACGACAACTATCTTGACATTTAGCACCACTGATCACCGTGCTATTGTGTGAGTTTCACCATCTTACCATGGGTAGTTATGATGTTACAGACTTTGCTGTAGGACTGGGGAGGGATGTTAAACTGTACTTCGAGAGTTCTGAAGGAAACAGGAAGTTTGATACGCCCTGGGTCACTGCTGATTGTTTGTTTGCTGTGGTAGCACTAAGTGTGATGTAGACTGATCTCTGCTGATTGGTAGAGAAAGTCATGGGGTTCTACTGGCTTATGATATAAACTTGAAAACAGGGAAATTCAAATACAACCCTAGTTCCAAAAAAGTTGGGGCAGTGTGTAAAATGTGAATAAAAAACAAAATGCAGTTGAAATCTCATTGATTCATATTTTATTCACAAAAGAACATAATATAATATAGAATATGAATATGAATATTGCCCAGAGTGTAAAAGAAGTCATTTTGAGAATTCTGGGGATGGGAAATCAGTAATTTGGCACTTAGCACAAGCTAACAGAACAGCTGAATTATTATGAAAAGAATGACTAAAATAAAATCAAAACAGCTCTCACTTTAATTCAAGTGAAGAGCTGAGGGAACTACAGCATGCAATCTAATGAGCCAGAGAGCTGAAAAGGTAAAACGTCCTCAGTCATATAGGTTTGTGGGTTTGACAGCCAGCGGTGTTTGGGAAAAAGGAAATAGAAAAACACGCTATTGAGAGCCAGTGTAGCTCAGTGGGAGGAGCAGGTGCCCAGTAAGGATGTTCCTATGTGTCTTTTTCCCCATTTGGCTGAACGCTCATTTAAACTGCGTTTAACCGACTAGTCCAAAGAAATAAAAATCACAGGATCACGGTGTTAGCCACACTTTACAGAGTATATCAGGCTACATCACACCTGCTAACATTAGCAGCTAGCTCAGCTTTCGCTCCTCTTTGCAGATTAATATCGTCCTTTGATATGTGGCCTTTTGACTTCGGTTGAGTTCAACCCTCAGCAGTCTACATACCACTGTATTTCCATTTTTACTTAAAAATCTGGCATACTGCACTGTTCCTACTACACGCTAACTGCCAAGCTTCTCATATTTACATCAGGTGAAGTGCAGGAGGAACGCTTAGACAGGAAGGCAGCGACCACTAACTGAGGCTACAGCAGCCTCTAGTGGCGGGAGGTTTATCACAGTTTAAAAGAGCATTTATAGATCAGTATTTTAAGCCTGTCTTCATACAAATTTTAGGCAATTAGTCTAACTGACTCGTAAATCTTGCACCAGCTAATTTGATTAATGAATTTAACTGTTTAATTGCACACATCCCTAGTGCCCACAAGAAAAGGCTATAGTGCTCAGAAGACTGGCTGCAAGTTTTGCTGTTTGAAAGCAACAACTTACCCAGTATTGCATGTGCAGAACTTTTATTCTTCTGGTATGGTATCTAAAAATTGTTAGGTTTTTGCTAGTTTCATTCTGAATTTAAAAAGTTTGATGTGGTGGTGACCTTACTCGGCGTTATTAGTCTACTACTGCAGAAATCTGCCGTCATCCTTTGAATTTCACTGATTTGATTTTTCTGTGTCTGTTTTTTTTAAAGCTTCATATTAAATTTATGTGAACAGACACCAAAAAAAAGACAAAAAAGGACAGATATGTGGGATATAGGAGTTCTACCTTGTGCGTTTAAGCTCTGTACAGAATTGTCCTCTCTGTGTGAGAGCAGCAGGGAGGAAATGCCTCTGTGATGCCCAGGATTTCCTTTACATTAGCACAGGCACAGCTGGGCCAGACTTCAAAGTCTGGGAGGAAAGTGCAACAGGGAGCAATGAAAATGGCTCCTCATCAGGAGAGCTCATTTTCCACCACTTTAGTTGATATGTAATCACACCAGAGCTGGTGTTATGATTAGGCATGTACTGGAAACATTTACTGAAGCCCTGAATAGAAGTACATTTTTGAGTTGAGGTTATGAAAGAAGGGGAGGGGAGCTTCAGAACTGAACATGTTAGTGCTAAACGTCCAGGTCTACGCTCTCAGCATCATAAAAACAGGGCAGTGAAAATTATTATTCACCAGGGGAGGTAAATAACAGACTTTAACCCAACACAAATCAGTAATCCATTTTCTTACAAACACCTTTTGCTGATGCTGGTAAACATTAAATCTGGAGGTTTCTATGAAAACAAACCTGTAAAAGACAAACAGCAGGTAGATATTCAGGGTCATCACATTTCCCTTTCTCTTCTTTAATCCTGTGACATTTAAGCGATCAAACATCAGTGAGTGTTGATCCCACTTAAGACTTATCAGACTCTATTTTGAAAGGAGTTTTTATTTGGCGAAGGTATCAGGTTATGTCACACTATGCTGAGATCTGGTTTCTGTTATGAGCTGCACACCTGGCTGATGTTTGTTTTTCTGATTTGTGATGATCGATCATTCATCTTCCTTGTAAACACTGATGGTAATATTATCTGGACTTGGAAGGGGAAGGGAGACAAGAGAAGTAGTCTGCTTTCATTATTGCATACTATTATAAAGTTAAACTGATCTTATGTTGGGTGTTTATCACAGTAAATGGGACATCCATGCCATCCAGTAGAGTTGAGGACCAGTTCAACCAGCAAGCTTCAGACCTTCAGCTCTCCATGATCAACAGCAGCGAGGAGACGATCACTCAGGTAATACTTTATTATCATTTTAACCCTAGAATCATTTCTTTATTGTTTATATTGTGCTTTTTAATGAGCCATATGATCCTCACACCAGAATTTAGACATTCATACTGTTCACAGTGTTAACAGCAGCACTTATTACACTCAACATTAAAACGTCAGCGTTTCCTTCGGTGGTTTCCATCCACAGCAGAGCAGATTCCTGTGTTGTTTTAAAGCAGACACTCACGGTTATGGAAAGTTCAATGACCTTATTGTTAGTTTCCATTGTGTCTTCTCTCACCGTTCCTCCTCTTTGCTAATCCAGGTAAGAATGCTGTAAGGAGCCACTTTTCAACAGAGCTGCCAATCACGACACGATTTCTCTTCCTAGCATCTAACTAACTAAAACAGAACCCCTCAGAACAAGACCAAGTTAAAACCTAGTGCAGGAGCCATACTGAGAGGCCATAAGGTGTAATTCACAGATCTGTCTAGAAGGTGTCACCGTTGGGTACAGGTGGATCACTTTAAGGTTGGAGCCTTCATTGAGGTGTCAGGTGTTGCTAGACGGAGGAGCACATACAGTTTTTTGACCGCCACGCCAGGAAACAGAGTGATAACTGTGAATCTTTCAATGGGAATTTTTGGATTTATTGGAATCTTGCGTGTGAAGAGCATCGCAGGACCATTGTTGGATTACAAATAAGTCTTCCGTTCCGAGGATATTGGACTGTGCATGGTGAGCGCGTCAATCAGTGAAGTAGTCCGTCTATGTAGCCTTCAGTGGTTTTAAGATTTAGCCACTATACCTAGTATATGGCAGCTTTCTGGGAGGCCTGTTGATATGCCAGACTGAATCATGTGTTCTGGCAGAGTGATTAGTTTTTTGAGGTGTGTAATTGTGCTGTCCCTTATGTCTGTGGGTTGAGAATTGAAGGACCCTAAAAGTTTAAAACACAAATCCCTGTCGGCAGGAAACAGCTAACCTGACACACTGATCGACTCATATCCACTGCATGAATATATTTGACATTCATCCGGGAAAAATCCCATAGAAAGCGTTTGGGAAGGGCAAGACTTTTCAGAAAAAGGTGATTGGAGGAACATTCTGTCTTTAACATTCACGACAGGCCAATAAGAGCTATAAATTTCATTTCGTGCATGCGCTACTCTTGTGCAGGGTGCAGCTGCTTTATCTAGCTACCGAGGTTCATCTAAAATTGGTGCCAAGGCCGGGCAGGAGACTTGCAAAAACATCTTCTCTGCCAAGACAAGCTTTTGGTGTGGCTCTCTGCTCTGGTTTTAAAAAGGAATATGGTTCACTACTGATTAAACTGCTATTTTCCTTCAGCCACATTCAAGCTAACGACTACAGCAGCAGCAGCCCCTGGATACACCGGATAACCCCACCGCAATGATCACAAACCTATGCTGAAGCAGAGCGGGAATAGAGCTGTTTCTGTCACATGAAAGCTTTCAGTGTTGCTCTCAGCCCTTGTTTTAATGGACACATTGTTGAGTTCTGACAAAACCGCTGCTGTGGCTAAGTCTAAGCCAATCACTCCACTAGCAGCCATTGTATACAATGACTAACCCTTTCCCTGTAACTCCCACAACTCACGCTGAAGCCGGTCTGCAGAAGAGCAGAAACACCTTTTCTGTCATGGAAATAAATTAAATAAATTCAGTTCTGACAAAGTGCCACTGTGGCTAATTCTGAACTAATCACTTCACTAGCAGCCATTGTATTCAAGCATTCGCACAAGTAACCCTTTCCCCTGTCCCATTTTCGGTCAGCAGAAGAGCGAAAACATGTTGCCCAACATGAAATGTTTATAGTGTTGTTTTTATTCTGTATTTCATACAGAAACTTGGTCCAGTTCTAGTAAAACCGATGCAGTGCTAAAGCTTTATCCCCACCTGGAGGGAGCAGTCCACCGTTTTCTGGTAGAGAGCCATAGCTTCAGACTTGACCCTCATTCTAACTACTTTGCACTAAGCAACAAACCACTCCAATGCCTGCTGGAGGTTCCCCGCAAAAGAACCGCATCATCTGCAAAAAGCAGATATGAAATTCAACATATAATGCTGGTTGCAACCGAGACAATTAGCTTCTCTATATTGTACTGCAGTAAGAAGCCATTCTGGCCCGCCATTAGAATGACATAACATGAGACTGATGAATACTACAGTCATTCAGGGGATGAAGGTCTGAATGTTTTAATATCACCTCCAGATAGTTGGCCCTCCATCAGTCTTAATAGACAGTCTATTACAATTTTAGGTACCGTCTTATGAAGCCTTCCAACTAACCCACTTTCTACTGAGTGATCTGCCCTCCTCCTCCACTTTCAGTATCATCCGTATATTTTGGAGTAACATAATACCATTCCTTTCAATTCATTGCTCTTCTTCTTGTGTCTTGTGTTGTTATTTTCAGCCGGAAGATGTAGACATCAAATTCAGCATCGGTGGAGTGACGAGTGACAGCACGGGGACTGACGGTGTTTTATGGGACACTGTGGACTCAGAAGATCTACATCCTGCCACGGACACTCCTCCGCCACATTCAGAGGATTTCCAGCCTCCATATTTACCCGAGTCTCTCCTGCTCTCACCTGCTGACCAGGCGCTCGCCAGACTGAACCGTCCCCTTTTCTCTGAGCCGCTCAATCAGAGAGAAAATCTGACCATGGACTCCTGTGACCTCAGGTAATAAAGAGAAATTACAATGTTTTTTTTCATATCTTCCCCTGTCAGAAGAAAGCTTGTTTCTCTTGTGCCTTTGTGTTTATCTAGTCCTTTATTTCTCCTTTTCCAGTCTAGTTGCTCTGGAGCTGGACAGCGAGGAGGAAAGCCCTGAACCAAAGCCTCTGCTCCCACCAGTCTCGTCGCATGTCGATAATAGTGACGACAAAAGCGAAACCTGTCGACCCTCTCCTAATCTAGCATGCACTCGTACTCAGTCTGCCTCCTCAGCAAGTGAAACCCCCACAAAAGTAAGAAAACCACTTCAATTTCTCACACTTTTGTCAAATGCTTTCACTTCTTCTTATTTCATGGGAAATGTTGCATAAAGGCTTCCTTTTAAAGCTTTTTTTGTCCCCGCGTAGGATATGGGTGACCTGGGAATCCGGCTGCGTTCATATTCATACTCCTCACCCAAAATCGGTTTACGTCCTTCTCGCTTGAACCGGGAAAACCACGCTGCAGATATCAGCTCTGGTCAGTAAATTCGAACTATTTTCTTCCTTTTTCTGTTAAAATGTAGTCTAACATGTTACTAATGTTTCAACTTACTAACTATTTGTGTGTTGTGTCATTAAAAAGGAAGTTTGGCAAGCTTACTGCAAGCTCTTTTAGTTTGACCTCACTTTTAATGATGTGTGGACTCACTGATAGGATAAACTGCCGCCAGTCAGAAAAGTCTGGGTTAGCACCTTTACAGTTCACAATAAATATATGCTTTTCAAGAGATAGTTTGTTGCCTTGACAAGCAAAAAGCCCATTTTT
The DNA here is from genome assembly GCF_018320785.1 of Cheilinus undulatus. Classification (NCBI taxonomy): domain Eukaryota; kingdom Metazoa; phylum Chordata; class Actinopteri; order Labriformes; family Labridae; genus Cheilinus; species Cheilinus undulatus. The sequence goes on along the minus strand of NC_054881.1, from coordinate 6,211,976 downwards.
GTTCTTGGAAAATTAAAGCCTCTGTCTTGTTTGTATGGAGACTGCAGGTAAGTTACGTAGCTTAGCTTTAAGACAGGGAGCCAACCTGGTAGGCTAATCTGATAGTTAATTTAAAAAAGATGTAGCAGGAAAGGGTTTGTTTTGTTTTTATTGGAGCGTCTCCTGGATGTGTCAGGGTCTTATATAGGCGTAAATGTAAGGCTAATGATTTCTGGTGGTAGTGTGAGCAGCGCTGTGTCCACTGTGCTCCGTAGATGCCGTTCTCCACAGCGTCAGCCACAGCCGATCTCTCCTTCAGGCCCTCTCTCTGTCTAAATCTCTGTCTCTGCTCCACCCGGGCAGTAAGTACTGGACGCCTGCAGCCGTCGCCCTGCAGGCCGAGCATGGCTCAAACACTGCTGTCAGTGTCTCTGCTTCTCTGTGCTTGTGTTAAGGGGAGATGGAGCTTCACAGAGGAATTGTTAGGCTGTGAAAACCTTCTTTTGTGGTGTGTCTGCATGTATGTGGATAGCTTTCCCAATCATCACAGGCTCACTGCAATCTGGACTTCCCAAAGAGTGCAAGATGAATCCATATTCTCTGTGATGTACGATGTATGACATGTCTCTGTGGGGTCTGTATTTGATAACCGTCTGTGCTGCAGCTTTTATTCGTACTGTTTTGTCTCTCTTCATTTGCATATCGTACTCAGATTCTTTCATGTGAACCTGTTCAGTGACAAAGGGCTGCTCAGGCATGCAAATGCAATCTGACAAGCTTCTCTATGCCAAAAACATGTAAAACAATTATATTCCTTGTAATCAGTTCAGAGTTAAGTGTAAGTTTACCAATTTTAATGCTAAGTATTGAATGTTTTAGGAGGGGCTTTGGCTGACTTTATTTTTGGTGTTAATCATTTAATTTTTTTGCTTATTTTTAATCTGATGCAGCATCTGAAAGTAGGGATGCACAATATTGGAATTTTGCTGTTACACAATAAGCACATATTTCCAAACTCATTTTACTTAAAACCATTATATGCACACCTTTTGTGCTGTAAAGAACACAATGTTTTTCCTGTGCAAAGAGAGGCTGAGTCAACTCGAGCTGAGAGGACATCAGTCTGGTAGTTTCACGTTTGAGGCTTCATTCTAAAATGTTTATTGATACTGATGGGCCTCCTTGAGTGTGTAGCACCCTAAGCAACCACCTAAACCTGATGCTACAGTGTGACATTTGCAGATATATAAAGCCTGTCTTTGAATTTTACTGCTGATATACAGTATAAATATAGGACAACATTTTCTGATTTTCTGGTGCCAACTTCTAACTTTATAAGCTAATATCCGCAAATGCTGATATCCTGCCAATAATATTTTGCATCCCAACTTTTTAGTCTTTAAAGTTTAATCCATCATTTAAGTTTTTAAAATCTTTTCTTCTTCTTTTTGTTCACAGAGCAAAGAACCCCGACTATGTCAGAGCAGTCTCATGAAAAAAGGTAAAAATATCATGAACTATCTAATGAGTAATGAGAGTAATATTTGGGTTACCAGATGCAATTTTGTTTTCCATGGATATTCTGGTTTGTTTGGAGTGGTTTGAAAGCTCAGAGTAAACTCTGGTGTGCAGTAAACTCTGCTCTGCTTAAAAACGGGAGTCTCTGTTTGCTTCCAAGCGGGTTGTGGTGCACTTTCTTTGTGGTGTGAAAGCCAACTTGTGAACCAAAGGCAGGAAGTGACATATTATTTGTGGATATATATGTTATTTAATACATTCAAATACATGTTATTGCCTAGCTCAGTGTCTCAGTAACCATGGCAACATGCCGTTGTCTCTCACTCTTATTTTGACTCGCCTTCAGTACTGATTTATTCATGTCATGTAAAGAATAACATGCTGGACAGCTTGCTGCTCATCATGTATTTTTATATGAATACCAGAGCAAACGCAGAAATCCAAAGACAGCATAAATTTGGTGCTGCTCCATTGTTTGGCCAAAAGATGAGCCATTTCATCTTCCTCTTCATGTTCTTTTCTTCTTCGTCACCATTTGGGACGACAGTGCCAAAAAACGTTAACCTTGCAAAGCAGATACAACACGCCCGTTTCCTTGTTTTTCACGGGGGAATCCATCTTGTTAAGCATCCATCTGAAACGTTTGGGCCCAATTAGAAAGTGACAGGACCAATCAGCGACGAGGGGCAGCACTTTCAGGCGCAGCAGAGTCGTGACGTTGACACGTTGGCAGCAGCTAGAGCTGGTGCAGTTATGGAGGAAGACATTAGCATGGATGCTGCTAAAGCGCCAGTTTTATTAGAACTTGACAACAGTTCTTCTTAAAAGAAGAACAAAGAACAGCAGTGAGTTGTTTTCTTTTCAAAAACGACGAAAGTCGAGTACTTACATGTCTGTAGTCGCCATGTTTCGCGTTGTTCCCTAGTAGCTGTGCACGCGCAGCTCAATAGCTGCTACGTCACGTGTTTTGTTGCTCTGATTGGCCCGTAGAGATGTGATAGACAGAATGTTCATCCAATCACACTCTGAGTTTTTTTCAAATCCTCTGCCTTTTCTCAGATGTTTCCTAATGAAGCTTTCCCAGATGGATGTGTGAAACAAATCCATCTGGCGTGTCAGGTTAAAAAAACGTACAAGTGCTTCACATTATCCAGATGGTTGGACTCGTTTGATCCAGTGTAATGTGAAAGCCTCCAATTAAAAATGACCTTTATTTTTCTCATCTTTGGGCCATGGGTTTATAATATAAAGGAGAGTATAACCTTGGTTTGACAAAACTTTTAATCTTCTTTCCAGTGCTAGCAAGAATGTATGGCTGCAGCCTGGAGACCTCTTGTCTCAAGACCTCTTGTTTCAAGATCTCTTGCCACAGCTATCAAGCTATTAATTGAGCTATTAAGCTGTCGACCAAAACTGATTTTATGCCTGGCTTAGGGATGTGTGATAGGACAATCTCAGATCTTGAAGAAATAGAATATATCGGGGATCTGCTGACGCTGTTCTATTGTAGAATCTGCTTTCTTACTTCAAGCTCTTTGCTCCCTCTCCCCCTCCCCTTCTGCTTCCCGATGCAGTGGTGACTCACACTGCAATCAAAGTGAAACTTAAGACTTAGTCCTTTCTAACTGTCTTATACGATGCAGTGTGCAACAAACATTTAGGGAAAACCCTGACTTGATGACACAGTATTTGAAAAATTATACAGAGAAAAAGGATGTTTTTTCTGGTTATTGACTTACATATTTGTGAAAAAATTGAGTTTGCCATAAAATGAATTGTGATATGATTTTTTTTCCATATCACCAACCCCTAGCCTGGCTATAAACACCTTTATTTCTGCTGTGAAAATGAACAGTTTAATATGGAATCTTATGGAGATTTGTAGAAGATAGCAGTTGTAAGTAGGGATAAAAGTCGTGGTATTCTTCCTTTATTGTTCTATTTTGATGTAAATGCAACAAATAACCAGGTTAGTGTTTTTAATACCAAATAACAGGGTGTCTTCTTATCCTTTGCATCTTCTCATCAGTGTTAAAAATGCCAACGTTTGTCTGTTTTGTTTTTGGGTGACTCTCTGCAGAGATGTTAATTTCCGTAGGCGAGTCCAGTCAGCCGATGATGACGAGGGCGGCATGGAGCTGACCGAGTCGCTCCAACATCTCACGCTGTCAGAGTTTCTCAAAGAGTATGTTTGAGGCGGTTAGAGTCCGTGTCCGGCATCTAAAACCGTCCACGTCAACTAAAACTAACCCTAATGAAAACCTACAGCACGTCTAACGCCTGACCACGACGCTATGCCTTCTCATGTCCTCGTTTGATGTCCTTTTTCCTAGTCTCCTTATTTCCTTTTCTTGTCTCTCCTTCTGACTAATTTCTGTTCTGATCCTCCATCTCTTTCTTTTTTCTTATTTTTTTTCTTTCTTTCCTTTGCTCCCATTTGTCTTTTCTCATCTTTTTATTCCCACCTTTTTCTGTAATTTTCCTTTTCTTTCTCCTCTCTTCCTCTTCTGACTCCTCCTTTCATTCCCCTCTTCCTCTTCTTACACCAGAATGATAATTAACCTTGTTTTAACAATGCACACCCAGTTTGTCATCCTTGTTCTGCATGGATCCATCCTTCTAACAAATCTGCTAATTTTTTTTTTCCTTCACAGCTCACAGTTGCAGAGAACAAAAGCACATTTTTGTCTAACAGATTGTCTCCCCCTAACATTTTAACCATCATAAGTGATAAAATGCAGAAACAAGGACTCTAACTGATGTGATTCTCATCATCCTGCAGGATTGAAGAGGAGGAGCTGGATAAATACAACATCCCGACAAAGGTGGAGTCGGAGAAATACAAAGTGATTCGCACCTTCAGTTTTCTCAAGAGCAGGATGTCCAGCACACGTAATAAAACCAAGGTAAACACAGACGGTCCACGCCTCTGCTGCTACACCCAGCAGACATTACATAAAGCATTGAGACAGGAATGAATGAGCTGATATTCAAAGAATAAAAGGATGTTTTTGTAAAGGTCACAATCTTAGATTAAGACTGAGGACTGGACTATGTGAGTCTGGGCTTCTGCTCTGTGGGAGAACAAACCAGGAAACATTTCTGGGAAAAGCACAAGGACAGAGCGTCAGACCAAACATAGTGTCCAGCTTCTTTCCTTTTAATGATTAATCCAGTTGTTGAGTCAGCACGCCGACTGGAAGCCCTCCCCGACCTGCATCTGTTGTTTACGCTGCGCTCCATTTCCTCGTCAGTGGACTTCCTGACGGTTTAGATGAAGGCGGGGATTCCTTCTAGACGCTTACATCCATGACTGTACTCTGCTTAGACATAATGCTAACCCTGGTTTATGTAGGCATGAGTTAACTCCTGTTTGGCTGTTTCTCTGTCTGCATGGCCTCCTTATTAACACCTATGTCTCTGACATGGTTTTCCAAGGGGAAGGGGAAGGACCGAGAGGCCAAGGACCGGCAGCTGAATGGACATCGCTTCAACACAGGAGCCTGTTTGGGCCCGACCGTGTGCGTGGTGTGTGACAAACCGGCGTCTGGAAAGGAACTGCTGCACTGCTCTGGTAAGGAGGAAGGGCCTTTAATCTGTGGGATGTAAAGATACCTCTAAAATCAACACAAATCTGGACATTTAAAATCAAGCTGACAAAATGAATATTACAATACTTTTAGTGGGAACTAGCTGTTCAAAAAAGTGGCCTTAGACTGGTGGATGACACAGAGAGCACAGTAAACAGGATGCAGCATGTAAAAGTGATGCAGTACTGGGCAGTTCAAGACTCCAAAGCATATCTATATCATACATAAGGAAGCAGATTTAAACATCACTCATGTAAATGAGAAAGAGCCTCAGAGATTATTCCAACAGCAGTGTTTTAAGGGTTTGAGCTAATGATTAACATGTTAGAGACAGCTGTAATGACCCAATTCCTCAAAAAGGTGAATTGAAACTTATGTTAGGAGACAAAAAATGAGGAAAATTAGGTGTCTTTTGTAAGCCCTCAGTGTCAGGCACACTCAGACTGACTACACACTGGATGATCTTGCACTGACCTTAGGATGGTTTCAATTGATTTAACATTTTAATCTTCCAAGGGTGAGCAAAGTATGCTCCATGGGCAAAATGCCACCTTGTTTTCTTTTTAACTCACCTGCAGAAAATTTAAAATGTAACAAAATATGACCTACATTAGGATATGAAGCTTGTGCTGGACTTCATTGCAAAGTTTCATTTCTATGCAGACGTCGCTGTCATTTATTGCTCCGTTCCTAAGCAGCGTCATCTCTCTGTCGCTGTGATATTGCACAGGACACTCTGCATGAGTTAAATGTGATCTTAGATAGTCACAAAAGAAAACTCATCATGTTTTCAAACTCAAAGAAGAGGAGCTGAACCTTCCTTCTATCACCACGCCTCAGGATGATGTGACCGAGTCAGCATCATCTTATAAATACCTTGGGTTTTTGATTGATAATTATTGCAAACTTGTATAGAAGTTAAAGCTACAACTGGTTTTAATTTAAGAAATTGGACTTGTTTTGTTTTGTGGTTCAAAGAAAACGATTGTTGCTGCCACTTCTATGCTCCTGATTAATTATGGTGATGTTTTATATATGCATGCATCTTCCCAATGCCTTAAATCTTTGGATGCTGTTTGCCATGGAGCAATGAGGTTTTTGACGAATCATAAGTCCGTAACTCATCTGTGTGATCGAGTTGGTTATCCTTCTTTGGCCACACGTAGCCTAAATCATTGGCATATCCTTATTTATAAGGCTTTACTAAATCAGGTTTCATCATACTTGAATGATTTTATTCATGTGAAAAGTTCTAGCCATGATGACTAGATGAGATCGAGGATGCAAGTGTCTGAAGTTAGTTTCCTCTGGAGGGGCGCTGGGCTCAGCCTTAGAGATTTCAGACATCCGGAGGGAGCTAGGAGTAGAGCCGCTGCTCCTTCGCATTGAAAGGAGCCATTTTAGGTGGTTCTGGCATCTGATAAGGATGCCTCCTGGTGGCCTCCCCATAGAGATTTTCCAAGCACGTCTGGCTGGGAGAGACCTCGGGGAATACCCAGAATGTGCTGGAGGGATTACACATCCTGTCTGGGCTGGGAACACCTCAGGATCCCCCAGCAGGAGTTGGAAAGTGTTGCTGGGGAAAGGGGCATCTGGGTGGATTTGTTTAGCCTGCTACGCGGATAAGTGAAAGAACATGGATGGATGGATGGAAAGCTCTAGCAGCTACAGTCTTCACTACCTGACTCAGTTGCAAGACTTAATTTTGCTATCTGTTCTCAAAGTACTGAAATGTGTTAAAGGAGTTACAGGAACTACAGTCTGGAATCTGTCTTGAGAAGCTGGTCTCTAAATCTTTTTACAGGTAGATTAAGGGCATCAGAGGAAGATGATTCAGGTTTTGGATGTTTTGACTGATGACTTTCTGCTTTGTGACTGAGGATTGGTTGATTTGTGATTGTAACTGCTCTATTTTTATGTCTTTGTTGTTTGTGCCGCTGCATGTCTTGGCCGAGATACTCTCGTGAATGAGATTCTTAATCTCAGTGAGGTTTTCCTGGTTGAATACATTTAAATAATGAAAAAAAAAAGTTCTTAGCTTTGACACTAGGTGGTGCTGCTGTGTTAGTTCTGTAAACAAACATTTTGACAAGAACAATTCATTTAAAAACTTTTTTATGACTAAATTGAGATGGTATAGAGAGTAAACTCACTTACGACCAAATAATAGTAATATCTGGATTTATAAAACAGTGCATTAAACCCATAGTAAAACTACACATGCACCAAGAACCCAAAATTGACATGCAACATAATGTGCAACATCTTCACTTAACATTAACTTTATAATTTCTGATAAGCCTGAAAGTTGTGCAGTAGAATTTAAGCTAGACTTTTCTGTCTCTGGCCAAAATGGCCGGTAGTCCTCCAGAATTCCAGCCATTTCAAACAAGTACCAGACATTCAGTACTGTGCAGAACTTTTAAGCATGTTTGGGCCAAAAATTGAGGCTGAAGTCTGCATATTTTCATGCCACTCAGCTATCTGCAGGTCTCTTTGCTTCAGCTTCTTCATTGCTTGCATTGCTGACAAACTCAATATCCTCCCATAGCACTGATTTCCCTGCAGAGTTTTCAGTCGCTCTAAGCTCTCCCAAGGATTAGCTTTGTTTGCCATCATCCACGTTGATCTTATAAATATGCACTGCCTAAGTTAGCCTTGTGCTGCCTGTCTAGATAACCCCACCACTAAACAGGAAGTAGGTCATAGTAAAATCAAAGGATTCTTGCAACATAAAATTTAGGTACACAATATTTAATATGTAGTTTTCCACTATTTACTCATTTGGTAATTTGCATATTTTCAGATAGACATTTTGCCCGTTAATATCGCTATATGCTGGAGTTTGCTTTCAGGTTTGCACATTTTACCGTCAGGTCTGTTTTTGATAGCTCACTGGCTTTTCATGGGAAGTGGTGCACCCAAAGAAAACAGAAGAACTGATATTTTGTCCTCATAAATTAGATTTTGTCCTCATAAATTCACTTGAATCTCTTTAAAGACTCTGCAGGAATTAGAAAATCATTCTTTAATCATGCTGTGATCTCCGTTTTGTGGCAGATTGTGAGTTGAGTGTATCTTTCCATCCCCGGTAATTCCTGGAAAGCCATGATTGATAAACACAGTCATATAACTGTTTTTCCAGGTTGCACTGCGTTCGTCCACAAAAGCTGTAAGGACTCTCTCCCCCCGTGTCTGAAGGTGAGTTTGTCTTTCAATATTGGAACAGAAAATGAAGTCTGAAGTGCTCATCTCTGCTGGAGCCCGTCCTCGTCTCTATTGTTTATTCGCTGAAACCAGCCTCTCTCGTTTGTATTACTTAGAAACTTCAGGATAAGTATGCTGTTTCCATGGTGAAGAACAAGACAGCATCTCTCCCACAGAGTGAGTTTTTAAACACAAGTGTCGGCAACTAATCTGTTGTTGGCTATCTTAACCGTCTTTGTTTCTTGTTTTAATTCTTTTTAATGTGATTGCTTGGAAATGATGATGTTTAATCGGTGCCTGTGCAGGGTGCGGTGGTGCTAGATATGCACATGACTCCTGCTTGCTTCTGGGAGCAGGCAGCAATGATGTGGTTGACATCATTCACTTTAATTTTTCTGTGGAAATCAGGATGAAGACGGGACGTAACCCAGGAACAGCTAACTCTTAGCACACAGCATGATGACCTGGAATGAAGCTTTTTTGTCATCAGATTTCTGAAAACAGTCTTAAAATCTCTTCTTCTTTGACCCCACAGAAGAGAAACACAGGATCTTGTATATATAACCCCAATTCCAAAAAAGTTGGGGGGCACTGTGTAAAAAGTAAATAACAGGATGTAATGGTTGTCAAGTCTCACAAATCTATATTTCAAATTGCAAAATGCTCCTCCAGCTGTTTTTCCGTTGTACCAGTTAGTTTTTACAGCCTTATTTTCCCCGTCCTTTTTTTAGATGTGTTGCTGCCATCAAATTCAAAGTGAGCTAATATTTTTTTTACAAAATGGTAAAATGTCTCAGTTTCAACATCTAATATGATGTTTTTGTTCTGTTGTGAATAAAATAATTGTTGATGAGATTTGGCAATCATTTCAATCTGTTTTAATTTACATTTTACACAATGCCCCCACTTTTTTAGAACTGGGGTTATCCTACATCTCGTCATTAGTACCATGTTGTCAGCAGTGCAGCTGTTGTTCATCCTGATGTTAGCAAAGCTACAAAGGAATCTTCATCACCTACAGCTTCAGTACTCTTCTCTTCCTCACAGATTTCACCGTTAGAGACAGCTCTCCACAGCCCGTGATCCCTGTTTCCACCTCTCAACCCGTCATGACGCCAAAGGAGAGGAAGGAAGCTGTCAGCCAGCCATGCACTCTCTCTGGGAGTTTCCCAAATAGTGACAGGTCCTAAAACTCTATGAACTACCCATTAAACTTCTGGCATATTTGTCTGACTTTGGGTTAACTGATGTGTGGTTTTGCTTAAACAGCCGGCTCAGTGAAAGTTCAGAGACAGAGTCTGAAACCTGGAAGGTCATCAGCCGGTCAGAAGAGCTCCTGCCGACCCCCGCATCCTCTACGGACTCGTCCATAGGAGAAGGTATGACATGAATAATGTGCGATGTTATCAGCTTTAACAGATTTAAATGAGCAATACTGAAAGAGAAGATTGGTTTCCATTTTTTGTATTGTCCTGAATGAAAGGTTACCGAGCTCACAGGGTTAACGTAGAAGCAGCATGCTAAAAAGTCCAATGGTAATAGAAACTGAAGAGGAAAAACTCAGGGAACAATGCCAGGGAGCTGCTGACTATGCATCAAAGTCCAGTAAGATATAAACCAGGAAATGGAAAAGGTAGGAAAACAAACTGCTGCATTGAAAGGAAGATTATGATTCTAAACAGACTTCAGAAGTGAATAAAAACAGACATGGTAACTTCTAGAAGACAAATTAAGGGTTTACAAAGGTGCATGACAATCTGTTAGGAGTTTATAGTGTTTGGAGTTAGGACAAAATATCTATCTGTCATCGCCCTGATTCATATTATACATTTATCAAATAACTGGTACCAAAAATATATAAAATCAGGCATTAAAGTTTCCCTGAAGAATTGTTCTATCTTTATAGTATCACTATTGTGTGTCGCATATGATGGATTGCCTGGACTTTCTTTTCTGGTCTCCTATTGTTTAGTTCTGTTTTGTATCTTTTCTTATCATGAGTTATAATTTCATATCTTTTTAACAATTTTTTTCAGCTGATTTTGTATTAGAGGGGATTTTTTCTATGGCTGTCAAATAAGAAAAATTTCCAATCAAAATTTATCTCTGAATTTTTGTAGATTATTGCTATTTATCTGCCTTTTTCTCATATTTTTTGTACGGTCTTAAAATCAAGATTATAGCATTAGTTCAGACAGGTCATTATGTCAAGCGCTGCTATATAATCGAGATCAGCTGATCACACTCAAGCCCTCATCAGCTGACGGTCAGCTGATTAACTCTAAGCCAGCTATTGGCTAATCACTTTCATGCCATATTTCAGCTGCTGTTGCCTTGCTACACTCTGCTGCTCCCTCTGCAAGCCACTTTTTGCATGCCTCCTCCACCCCAGCTCCTCCTTTATTCTACTTCTGATTAATCAATGTCATTCTGTTGTCACTGATGCCTGCTTTGCTCTAGGTTTTTGCTGTTTCTCTCCCTGCCTTCTTTTTGGCACTCGGAAGGCAGGAATGTTTGCTATTCCTTCTTGATGCTTTTCAATTAGGCTCATGGAAGGGCAGGGGGATCCCAGAACAGCCACACTGCCAAATATGAATAACAGCAATAGGTGCAAATTAATATCTCCTTATAAAGAAGTATATTTATAACTGCAAATCACTTGTGTCAAGGTTGGCTACGCTTTGCTGCTCCCTCTGCAAGCTGCTTCTTGCAACCCTCCTCCACCCAAGCTCCTCCTTTATTATGCTTCTGGCTTAATCAGTGTCATTCTGTTGTCACTGATGCCTGCTTTAGGGTTTTTTGCTGCTTCTCTCCCTGCCTCAGGCTTTCCTTGTAGGCACAGAGAAAGCAGGAGTGGGTGCTGTTCCTGCTTGATGCTTTCCACGTGGGCTCTTGGAAGGGCCGGGGGGATTTTAGAGCAGATACACCACCAAATATCAAATAAAAGCAATAAGTGCAAAATAATAACTGCTAATAAAGAAAAAATATTTAGAACTGCAAATCACATTTGTTGACAAAGTGGTCCTAATTGAACCAAGGGTAACTGACTTCCTGTTGGATACAAACCTGCATTTATTTTGAAATAAAATGAGGTAGATCACAGATTATGTAGAACTCTCATCTGATCAAAGCATTATTTATAAAAAAAAACAATTCTCCAACTTTAAAATTTCTCATACATACTTAAAAAAAAAAAGAGGCCAAAGTTTCAAACAGTATATTCAATATTCAAAACCTGCATTTAGATTTCCTGATGTCTCTTTGATATAGCTTAAAAGTCAAAGAATTTTTTGAGAGCTCTTTTTCCAGACTATTTTTTCATCTATGTATAAATTCAATAGAGAACAACACATTTAGGAAATTTAGAAAGTATAAAAGTTGATGATCAAATACTAATACTAGAAATTTTTAATGAGTCTGAAAGTTCCATTTATTCAGAAAATATTCTCAATTTCCGTAACTTTTAGTTCCCCTTGAAAAAAAACAACTACTCTGAAACTACTCAAATTTAAGTCGCATATTTGAGAATAACTTTTCTTAATTTTTTCAGCTCAGAGATGAATAAAGAGGTGAATCAGGATTATTGAAAGTTAAGAATCTTATTTCTGTGAATTTTGTTCCCTATTTTCTCTCTCCGTAGACTGTGTGGACACGTTTGTCCACAGCGACTTGTCGGGTGATGCTGTGGATTTTGAAGCGGAGTCATGGAGTCTGACAGTCGAGCACAAGTTCTGCAAGAAGCACGACAAACGAGCTGTCAAGAGGCAGGACGTTATCTACGGTGAGCAGATGTGAAAGGAACCCACAGGAATGTGTCTTTCTCTTTCGCAGTGTCTGTATTTCATCTATGAAATCACTGTCGTTACAGGTTACGACCATAAATTTCTCTGATTTAGTAACATACTCCGCTCTCTGTGGTGTTGTTATGCATGTTTCTTTCTGACACGAGTGCTAATTGTTTGCATGTGCAGAGCTGATGCAGACGGAGCTCCACCACCTACAGACGCTCCACATCATGGCCGAGGTTTTCCGCCGAGGTATGAAGGAGGAGGTGCAGCTGGACACGGAGGCAGTGGAGCGGGTCTTTCCCTGTCTGGATCAGCTGCTTCTCTTCCATCGCTCCTTCTTCTCCGCCATGAAGGAGCGGCGGCACAGCTCGGCAGAACCCCAGGGACACAGGAACTACCTCATCCAGAGAATAGGAGACGTCCTCCTCCAGCAGGTGATCCACAATGTCATGGTCGTTCTGGAAGAAAAGTTGTGACGCGTTTCGTCACTGATTGTGTTCGCTTCTGCAGTTTTCAGATGAGAACAGCGAGAAGATGAAGCAGGTGTACGGTGATTTCTGCAGCCGTCACAATGAGGCGGTCAGCTTCTTTAAAGAGCTGCAGCAGAATAATAAGAGGTTTCAAAACTTCATTAAGGTAAGTCAAGAGGAATTTCTACAATTTCTGTGCAAGTGCAAATGTTTTTAACATACCTGGCAGTTTAAATGTATGCTTATTTCATTAATTTAAGCAACAAGGTATGAATTCTCTGGTAAAACGGAGGGAGATCCCGGAATGCATCCTGCTGGTAACCCAAAGGATCACAAAGTACCCGGTGCTGCTGGAGAGGATTCTCCAGTACACTCAAGGTTAGTCATCTGCTGCCCTCTGCTGGCTAAACAGTGCACAATACAGAAGTTCAGCTGAGACATTTTCTCCTCTCTGATCCTTCAGAGGAAACCGAGGAACACACAGACATTTCCAAAGCGCTCACTCAGATCCGTGACGTGATCACAGCTGTGGACCTGAGCGTCAGCGAGTACGAGCGCCATCAGAGGTTACAGGAAGTGTGGAGCCGCATGGAGAACCGCAGCTCCACCAAGCTGAAGAACGGCCACACATTTCGTAAGCAGGACATGATGAGGCCAGGACAGACGCTCAAACACCAGGGCCTGCTGCTGTGGAAGACAGCCACGGGTCGACTCAAAGGTGACAACTCAGACTCCGTTTTTTTTTTTTGTCAAATATTCATTACTTCAATCCTGTTTTATTTCCCTATTTTGGAAAGTGGTACACTCCTTTTGCAGTTACCAGCTGTAACAAAAAGAACCAAAGCTTGAAGCAAAAATCCTAAACATTCATTAACACAACCTGCGCTGAGGAAAAGACAGGGGCAGCACTGGTGTATTCAGATATGCAAATAAGAAATACTTAACTTTACCAGTAAGCATCTCAGAAAAATGGAAGAGTTGCATTTAGTTCTCTTATTAATAAAAAAGCAAGAGGGAATGACTTCCTAAATGGCACTGTGAGCACAGATCAAATCATATTTCTGTGATAGACAGTAAGGTTTAAAATGTTAAAACTTTAACCCAATAGTCAACGTGTGGCTCTTTTTTAATGATTTGTGGCTCTTCTATGTCTTAATTTGGAATATTATTCCCCAAAAAAGCTTAAAAATTTGACCTGTTGCAGGTCACTTTTAATCAGTTTGTTTCCCACACTTATACAATATGCTTTAACTGTCAACCTTTATTTTTTGTCTGTATATTTCCATTGCCCTTATTTGCATTTTTTTGCCCCTTTTAATCCATTCTTACTGCTTTAAGCCCACTTTTGCTGCTTCTTTTTGCCACTTTCTGCCCATTTTTGCCACTATTATCCAGTTTTTGCCCCCCTTTCCCTGGTTTTTGACTCTTTTGTCATGCTTTTTGCTGTTTTTGCCACTTTTCACCCATTAAAGCTGCCTTTTGCCTTTAAATGTCACTTTTTTCCAAATTTTTCCCCAATTTTTCCTAGGCCTTGCTGCTTTTTGCCCATTCTCCCACCGTTTGCTGCCTTTTGCACATTTTAGTCACTTCTCAATCATTTTTTGTCATGTTTTTGCCACCTGTAACTATTCTTTGTCACTTTTCACCCAAATTTTCACTTTTTTGCCACCTTTTCTCCCAATTTTTGTCCCTTTTCACCCAGCTTTTGGCATTTTATGCCTGCTTGCCCTTTTCACCCTTTTTGCCTCTTTTTGACCATTTTTCCCCTTTTAACTTAATTTTATTGCTAATTTAAGCCATTTTTGACACTTTCACCGCTTTGATAGTGGCTCTTGCAAAGGTATTTTTCAACATTTTGGCTCTTTTGTTGAGCAGGGTTGAGTAACGCTGCTTTAACCCATTTAGACCTAAAGCTTCCTGAAACATGACCCTGTAAACGGAAATATTGTCTAAAAGCAGCCACTATAAAGCTTAGTGTTTTGAGGAACTCCAACATTTGCAAAAATCTCTCTTTCTTAGCCTCAATTGCAGATGGAGACAAGAAACCAAACCATTTGGAAGCTTAGACCCTTGGTTTTAACTGTCGATAACTGTCATTGCCCTTATGTTAGTTAGAATTTTCAAAACCATCAATCAAATCAAGATTAGCACCATCCTCCTTCTCAATCATGTACCTCATCCACTGAGCCCTCGCTAGCAGATCTACATTCACATGGGTTGTTCGTAATCTACGTCGCAGCCTCATGATATAGTCAATAATTTTTTTTTCTCTCATTAATCTTCGATCACCATCTGTAGTATTTTTTTACAAATGTATTAAAAATAAAAAACAGAAATATGACATTGACTTCAAGTATTCACACTCTTGGCAAAAATAGCTCAGGTTCCTCTTGATCGTTGCTGAGATTTAAACCTTGATTGGAGTCCACCTGTGGTAAATCAAACTGATTGGACATGATTTGGAAAAGCACACACCACTCTACTGAAGGCCTCACAGCTCACGATTATATCAGAGCAAGAAGGAAGCCATGAGGTCAAAGGAACTGCCTGCAGAGTTTAATGACAGGATTATTGAGGCACAGATCTGAGAAAGACTAAGTAAAAAAAAAATTGCTGTACTGAAGGTTCCCAAGAGCTCAGTGGCCTCCATAATTCTAAGATGGAAGAAGTTTGGCACACCCAGGACTCTTTTTTAAGACCTGGTCACCCAGCCACACTGAGGAATGGGGGGAGAAGGGCCCGCTTGGAGTGGAATTTCATTTGTTTTGCACAGAGGAGAGGCTTCCATCTAGCCACTCAGCCGTAAGGCCCAGATCGATGGAGGGCTGCAGTGATGGTTGTCCTTCTGGATCTTTGTCCCATCTCCACACAGGATTTCCGGAGCTCAGTCTGAGTGACCATCAGGCTCTGGTCACCTCTTTTACTGAGGCTTTTCTCCCTTGATTGCTGAGTTTGGCTTGGTGACTAGCTCTTGGAAGAGTCCTGGTTGGGCCAGAGTTCTTCCATTTGAGAATCATGGAGGCAGCTGGAGGCTAGCAATAGTCCTGTCTCTGAGCTCTGTTTCTTAAGTTTTGTTTGTTTTTTTTTTCTCCAAAGAAATACAAAATTCTGTTTTAGTTTGCGATGAAACTGTGTACGTTTTTCTAAGGACATTGTTTTTGGCACCAAAATTAGCCTATGGACCTGTGCAATTAAGACAGTGTCCAAGAATTTATCTTTAGTTTTGGTAATTAAAAAACAAGAAATTATTTTTTAGGTAAGTGTCTGAGGCTTCTGTCTTTACTGCTGCGGTATCAATGTTGATATTGTTTGTTTTTTACCTGTGTCAAGATGAAGTGAACTTTGGCATGTGCAGGATTGTGCTGTAATAAAAAAACAAGTATTCAACAAATATCCTGCGCCTTTAAGGGGTTCATAAGAGGTTTAAATTTTGTATTTCAACCACCTTTATTGACATATTTGTAACAATTAGCATGACTTGATCAGGCTGTGCTTTCTGCCCTCCTTGTCTGTAGATGTCCTGGCGCTGCTGCTCACAGATGCACTCATCTTCCTGCAAGAAAAGGACCAGAAGTTTACATTTGCTGCTGTGGTATGTACAAATAAATCATAAATCCATGAAAATTATCTAAACCTTTTCTCTTTAATCTTTGGTTGCTTTTACATGCTTTTTGTTTCTTATTTTGTATGTTTGAAGGATCAGAAACCCCCGGTTATAGCTCTGCAGAAGTTAATCGTGCGAGAAGTAGCTAATGAAGAAAGAGGGATGTTTTTGATCAGTGCATCAGCGGCCGGTCCGGAGATGTACGAAGTCCACACGTCGTCCAAAGAGGAGAGGAACACCTGGATGAGGCTCATCAGAGAGGCTGTAGAGAGGTGCAGATCAGTCTGTCTTTTATGTTAGTCTGTGTATATATAGTAGGACCAAATATTCAGACTTCACCTTTCTACATTCAAATAACCTTCAGTGTTTTCTGCTCAGCTGTCCAGAGGAAGAGGAGGAATACATGAGTGAGTCTGAAGAGGAGAGGCGAGCAGCTGAGGCACGAAATCAAAAGATCCACAAGTTTCAAGGTGTTAAGAAACATTCAGCAGAATTCAATTAGTTTCTTTTTGATAGCTTTTTCTGTTTTTGTGAGTTTAAAATTATAATCCATGACCCCTGTGACCTCATGTATCAGAGAGTCTGCTGAGTCTGGACCAGAAGATCTACTCCAGCCTGGAGGAGAAGCTGCAGCTCTACGCCGAGCTTTCCGCTCTGAATGGGAGGACGGAGGCCTCGCTGGTCGAGGCACGTCTGCTTGTACAGGCACAGTCAGAGGAGCCGCATCAGGCTGCCATGTTACTGGCTGCAGCTCTACAAGAGGGTGAAAGATTTTCATACCATTACTGAACATGTAGTGAACAAACAGATACATCTAATATGAACTCTTCTTTATATTATCCCCTTGTTTGGAAAATATTGCTTTAGTTCTCCCTGTCAAAAGGTGGGGGGTCTTAGTGGTGAACAGACAGATCGTTAAATTTTCAGTCTTAGGAAGATATTGGAATCTCTCAAAGAGTTTTTAACAATAAACAATATTTTTGAGTTGGAGTTGGAGTTGGGGTTTGTTTTGTGCTTACTGACTATTCCGCACACTTTGCTAACACTTTGTTTTCATTCCCAGCTGAGAACCTGAAAGCCACTCTGTCGTCAAGGACCTCTCTGTTGGACTCCGATGCAGGCTCTTTGTTCACACCTGTGCAGCCCTGCTCTGAATCTGAGACCCCACCTGAAAACCCTGAAACCTCTGACGAAACCTGCACAGAGCCTGTCCCACATCCATCCCCATCTTTCTTTGCAAAAACAGACACAAGCGGCCTCAACGTGAAGGTACCAAAGCAAAGTCTGCTATATAAAATCTAGCTTCCAGCCATTCTAGCATGAATCAGGATTTAGAGTAAAATAGGTGTTAAATATTGATGCAGCTATATGATGTGATGTTTTCCCATTACTGTAGATGTGATGGTGCAGGTACAGCGGTATTGCAGAGGTATTATGGGTCATTAAATCCTCTTACAGGCTGCATCGGAACGTCTCCGCTTTTCCATTTCTCCTCAGACGCGTGGTTCAAGATTGCCAACAGTTGTTTCAATAATTCAGCACCGTCTATTAGAATTACATTTCAGTCTTAATGCGATGAATCATTGATAAGCTCATAATAAAGGAAGAAGTCCATTTAGGTCCCATAGGGGCTGCAACATTAAAAATGGATATGGAGACTTATTCCAATTACAGAGCCCCGTTTGTGCTGACGTCTGCAGCTTTGTGTGACCTGTGAGGTAAATGACTTGGATTAAGGAGAATCATTTTATTGTTGACTCCTGCGTGATAATTTAACCCTGAAATACAGTCCTGCTGTAGGGCAGCATGCAACCTCAAGGGGGCAGCATTGTAGCATAAAAGCAATCTCAGATAATAAACCTAGAAGGATTTCTCCGCTGGAAATGAGAGTAAACATTTCACCTCCTTGTGAATGAGTGTGCTAAACAGCAAGTTTTTGACATTATCAGAAATTAAAACAAATCAGAAATGCATCTTTTGTTTGATTTTGTCCTTTTACAGGTTGCTCAGAGTGTCCAAAGCTTGATGCAGCTGCTCTACAGTCTTCAGGTGAGTGTGCCACTCAACATGACTATTAATCACAGACCTCCCTGCAAGTACATTCATAGAGCAGTATTCATACACGTACAATTCAACAGTGCTTCACAGAGGTAATCCGATTAAAACTGCATGAGTAAAACTCAAAAGTTACCCATCCTAAAGACATTTTATTGGCTGTTAATGTGCAACACTAAAAGTCATATTTAAGGCGAGTAGGGACATGTGACTTTTTAAAGCTGCTTGTTAAGTTACTTGAGTGATTCTAAAACTTTTTCTGTCAGCCCCCTCTTTGGCAGGTGAACAGTTTCAAGCACCCCCCTCCATCATACTCATCAATACATAATCATACAGTGCAGAACGTCCTAGAAAACACTGACACATCACATTGACACAAGTATTCAGACTCTTAACTCAGTACTTAGTCTGCAGCAATTACAGCCTCTAGTCTTTTTGAATTGTAATGATAGAACAAGATTTAATCCCAGCTAATCCTTTCATTCATAGCTCATCCTAGGTCATCAAAACAGTGTTTTTGTAACCCATGCTTCTTTAGCATGGAGAAATTAGGTCGCAACAGACAAAAAATCCCCGACCAGCTGTGATATTAAGTGTTTCAAGGTGGGAAATTTAGTCATTTTATTATGGAAAGTATAATGTTTGGGCAGAGAATCATAAGTGGGGAAGAGCGAGCCTACCAAAATGTGTGACTGGAGGACAACAAAGTCAAAAACATGATATTTGACTTTGGGGCTTCTTCAGTTATAAAACCAACTGGGGCCAGCATTTCACTGGTTGACAGAGGTTATGAATCTAACAAAGAAAAATATGTGACTGTTAAGTTGTCATCAGAGTGGCTCTGTGACTGTTGAATGGTTATCAGAATGAATCTGTGACTGTTGAGTGGTCATCAGAGTGACTCTGACTATTGAGTGGTCATCAGAGTCACTCTGTAAATGTTTTGTGGTCATCAGAGTCACTCTGTGACTGTTGACTGGTCATCAGAGTAACTCTGACCGTTGAGTGGTCATCAGAATGACTCTGTGACTGTTGAGTGGTCATCAGAGTCACTCTGACTGTTGATTGGTCATCAGAGTCACTCTGTGAATGTTTTGTGGTCATCAGAGTGGCTCTGATTGTTGAGTGGTCATCAGAGTGACACTGTGACTGTTGAGTGGTCATCAGAGTGACTCTGATTGTTGAGTGGTCATCAGAGTGACACTGTGACTGTTGAGTGGTCATCAGAGTCACTCTGTAAATGTTTTGTGGTCATCAGAGTCACTCTGTGACTGTTGAGTGGTCATCAGAATGACTCTGTGACTGTTGAGAGATCATCGGAGTGACTTTATGACGCTGTGGTACTGTTGGTGGAGCAGGCGCCACATGTACAAAGCCTGCACTCTTGTTGTACTGGTTGCAGACTTGATTCCCAATCCTGACATGTTTTTGCAAGCGAACATTTTGAATATCTAAGGAGTGAAAAAAATACAGATATTTGTGTTGAGATGAGAGTAAAAAATGTCTGAAAAAATGCTGTACTAGAGTAAAGATATGAGGAAAACTGTATGTTTTTCCACAGAACATGTACATGTTATGTTGATGTCAAGCTCAGTCAGGATGAAGGCTTTAATGTGCTGCACGCTCTGGCTTCAGTACACAGAGTGCGAACACAGCTCTCAGCTGTTTGAAGCCAAAGGTAGCAAGGATCCTTCTGATCTTTTTCTCTACTTTTGTAGAGAAACACAGAAACACATCCCTCTAGAATGAAATGTAAATATGTATGCACATGTGTTTGCATGGTGTTTGTGCACTGTCTCATCAGTATGTGTATGTAATGTGATCAGAATGATATTTTCATATTCAAAGTTTTGATCCCATCATGCATGTAGAGCAGAAAGCCACAGTTTTGCCTGCAGCAGAGGGATCATTTCACCTGATAAAGAGACGCTGTAGCCTTGACCCATTAAGGAAGAGAAAAATCAGGTCACCCTTGTGTTGCCGGATCAAATTTCCTGTCTTATTTTGCCAGTCAAATCTCCTTCCCTATCTTCTGCTGCACAGATGCCATGTGGTTTTAATGGTTGGTAACACTTTGCATTTTATGAACCCATCTCTGTGCCAGGCTGCAGTGACTGTCCAGGACAGCTGCTATGAGGTCAACAGGATCCTGCTCCAAGAGTCTGGCCGCCCTTCGCCCCGCGCCCTGCGATCGCACCTTCCCAGCGTCCGCGTCAACTCCCTCCAGGAGCAGGAGAAGCAGCGTAACCTGGAAAAAAGGAAAGAGGAAGTGGCGTCTGCCCGCCGCCTCCAGGAGCAGCTACGCCAGGAGAAGGAGCGCTGGGAGCGGGAGTGCCAGGCCAGGGAGAGCCAGCAGGGGGAGCTGGAGAGCCGGCTGGAGGAGCGGGAGCGACAGTGCCACCTGGAGGCCGAGAGGCTGAGGCGGGAGAGGGAGGAGTTGGAGGAGCAGCGGGAGGAGTATCAGCAGAGTTTAGAGCGGCTCAGGGAGGGTCAGAGGAGCGTGGAGAGGGAACGCGAGCAGCTGGAGAACCAGGAAAGGCTGCTGCAGACGTGGAGGCACAGCCGACAGAGGAGTCTGCCCGCCGTGATCCCCCACATGGTCATCCCTTTAGACGGGACGCAGGTACAGTTTCATCTGCCTGTGAAAAAAAAAACATTTTTATTCTGAATAATCTGCACTTCGTACCCCATGATGACATTGTGAAAACAGAATTTTAGAAATCTTTTCACAATTTTGTGATTGGACAAGATTGAGGCACACACCTCAATATAGAAGGCCTCACAGCTAACAATGCATATCAAAGCAAAAACCAAGCCGTGAGGTCAAACGAAATGCCTGCAGGGCCCTAAGACAGGCTTGTTGATAGGCACAGATCTGTAGAAGGCTACAACAAATTTCAACTGTACTGCAGTTTCCCAACTTCCCTGTAGCATCAGGCTGCAACTAGAAGTGTGATGAGATCTCATGGCATGAGATCGTGCGAGACTAGAACGTCACAAGATTTCTCGTCAAGATGAAAAGTGTCTCACGAGATTTACTTTCCTTATCGATGGTCCCAGACAGGCTGCCATGAAGTTGTGTTTTTTAAGTGAAAAGCTACCTGCTATTGCTCCCCTCTAAACTTGCTCATCTTGTGCGGACCGCCGTAAAGGTTATAGGGAGGACACATAACTTCAGTCCATGTATGAACATTCTATTCTAAGGCAAATGCAGCGAGCTTTGTCTGATCCTTCTTGCATTTTCTACCCTGAGTATGAACTTTTACCATCTGGTAGGCAATACAGAGTCCCCAAATGTAAACAGACCTGCTTTAAAAACTCGATTGTGCCCACCTCAATTAGGGTTTTGAATCATGTTTCCTGAAGATGTAGCCAAATTGTGCAATAATGTCATGGTGTCTTTTTATGTTTTTGCCTTATATTTTATCTTGCTGTATTATATTTTTTCTTATTGTTATTTATTACCAGCATTTTTTTAAACTATTTCTATCAAAGTCTTGTGCAACATGGGTACGTGCAATACATTGTTCTAGTTTTTTACTTAAATGTTATCTGGCAGTTTCTGATGTGCAGCTCCTGAAGTCCAAGAGAAATTTCCCTAAGGGGACAATATACTGTATTGTATCGTAAAGTAGCGTAACGGAATGTAACATAACGCAACTGACATAACGTATTGTCCCGTATCACAACGCATTGCAACGCATCACAACACAACGCAACACATTGCAGCGCATCGCAGCATAATGTATTGTAACCTATTGTATCGTCACATTTCGTATCGTGACATAACTCGTCATAAGTATTGTACCGTATTGTAACGCATCATATCGTAAGGCATCGTATCGTAACACAACGCAAACTAATGCAACGTATTGTATTGTATCGTATCGTGTCGCAACGCATCGCAATATATCTTATTGTATCGTCACATAACGTAATGTAACTTCTCGTATCGTATCGTATTATAACGTAACATATTGTAACCCAACGGATCGCATCACATTGATTGTAGCATATCGTAACATAACATAATTTAATGTATTGTAACATAACTTATTATATCATAACGTATCCACACAATCGCGCATGCTCGCTCAAGCGTCATGTTACCCACAGACTTAGGAGAATAAAACTTATGTGGATTAAATCAGCTCCTGCTAAATATTTTTGTGCAGTCACAGTGAGGATTTAGTGTTTAATTAGTGCATAAATACACACAGATTTTCACACAGAGACGGCTTCCAAAGTAATCAAGACAAATCTCTAATTAAAACTGCACCTTTTTCATTTAAAACATTTATGATTGAAATAGTAAGAACTTTTGATCATGATGTCACGTTAAGGAGATGGTGGGTTCTGATGCTAGACCAGTTGAGAAACATAATAATAATGAACATAATAATCAAAATAAGATGCTTTTTGAAGCATTATTAATCATTTATAACCTCAGTATGTTGCATAGAAATAACAGTTGATTCAGAGAAGGTCATCATGCACCTGCCTTTCACCATATGATTTTTGTGATCACAGCACATAAACTCTTTAGATTCATATAGCCTACAAAGTAACCTCAGATAATTGTCTTAATTTATAATGAAATCTATTAACAGATTTACTTGTTCCAACCCTTACTATTTTATTTACCAGCATATATCAGACAACATGAAGCTTTTATTGACTGAGGTGAAGTGAGAAAAAGTCCACAGGTCAGGGCCTAAAGACCAGAAGACATCTCCACTAATGTGAACATTTTAATCAGATGATAAAGAGACTTAATACTTAGATTTGCTGACCACTGGAATAAACATGCTGTGAGGGGGAGGGGCAGAAACAGTGACACTCAGAAGCACCACTTCAACACAAACATCCTGCATCCTAGTGTAGACTTAAAAATGTGTTTTGAAGTTATTTTAAGCATTGATGCAGTGAAATAATCCTAAAAGAGCATATTCTGTGTCATTTTTTGTGCCTCTCTCTACCTGCATTACCCTGCATTACTACTATCTTGTCAACCAACCCTCTAGAAGCTGACAGCCCTAGTGTTATGCTACTGTTGTTATTCAGTATCTTACTTTGTCACCTATCATATTGTATCTGGTATCCCCTCCCTTAGTCATAATTATAGAAGTAAATTTGAGCCAGAGGAATATCTTTACACTTTGGCGCCCTTAGTTGTGACTCTTAGCTCCTGTCCTGTATATTTTCTAGTAACAAACATGGCGACATGTTCCCCCTGACTAAAGCTCTTGACCCTGACACCAGATATGCCGTGTTTATGGAGTATTTCTCTGCTAAAGACATTAATGAGAAGCTTTTTCCCAGGCAGCTATCAGCCTGAGTTACGTCGGCTCACTCATTTACTCGGGGCAGCTCAATCGCCTCTTGATATACGACCTGCGATAATGAGAGCAATTTCAGCATCATTTGTCTTAGTGCCGGAGCAGCCCCTCTCACCAATAAACATCTTAATGATTGATGATAATTAAACCGTTGCAAATAAAAGCGCCGACAAAATAATTAAAACCAGAGGCTCGCGGCCCGAGAAACTAATCAATTGCGTCCGAGTGGGCTTAAATTATCGACACTTTGTTTGAAAAGCACTACAGTGAAATGTCCCCCCACAGCTGGAAGGCATGGAGGATAAAGGGTGTACTGTTCTCTGTGCCCTTTAAGGTTCATTGTACCTCAGGAGCTCAGGAGGCTAGTGCAGCAGCACATACATCTCGGTAGGGCTGGGCAATACCGACCAAACATGTCACAAAATTTTTAGGATGAATGATCAAAACCCAATGTATATCTCAAAATATTTTACTGCAAAGAAATAGATAGGCTGCACAGTACCAGAACTACAAACTCTGATACTTTTTAGTGTTACAGACCTATTATTCCCAAACTTGGGGTTATTTTAGGGAAGTGTTGGGCTTTGTCTACTCTAGATTTTCAAAATGAGATTCATGCAAATGAACTAAAATCATGATAAAACATTTTATAAAATATTATCCAAAAGTCTTTAATTATAAGACATATTTTCTTTGGGGTTTTTTAGGTTAAATTGAAGTACATTTTGACAGCAATGTATAACTTTTTCTCTGAATTAGGAGTCAGTGTAATTTGAACCCATATAATCTGCATTATTTTATCAAAGAGTTTTAATGACTTTTTATGGAATCAGACAGATCACTCATTACATATGCCCATGCACAAATGTAGCCACACAAGCATTTCAGGAGCTGGATATGGAGAGATGAAGTACATCTTAAGTATTTTAAGGCAGTATTTTAAGGCAGTATCCAGGTAATCCAGAAAGGGTTGACATATCTGATGGTATTGCACAATAGAATCAATCCATCAGGCAAACTTTATTTATATAGCACCTTTCATACCAATTCAAATGCAGTTCAAAGTGCTTTACAGGATTGTACAAAAATGACTGACAAAAAGGTAAAATGGTTAAAAAGGTTGAGACTAATGCACACCAAAATAATTTAATAAAATAGTTAAAAAAATGGACAATCAAAAAAAAGACATCGATAAAAGACAAAGCAATAAAGGAAATGATTTATAAAATAAGAAACATTCAAATTAGCATAATAATAATAATAAAACAATGAAAGCTTTAAATAAAGATTTAACATTTCTAAATAATTCAAAACCTATAAAACTGGTCATAAAAACATAGATTATCATAACTAGAGCTATATAAAATAAAATTTAAAAAAAACTAAATTAAGGCTTAAAATGATTGTGATGCCACATAGAGTCCTGAAATTATAAAGTAATACATAAAAGCCAAACTGAATAATTGAGTTTTTAGCTTGCTTTTAAAAATCTTGATATTCCCAGATCCTCTGGCAGGCTGTTCCACTGTCTCGGAGCGTAAAAGCTGAATGAAGAATCACCATGCAAAACCATCTTTGATAGGTAGTCTGGAGCAAGGCCATGTAGTGCTTTATAAACTAATAAAATAATTTTTAACCCTTAGCTGGTCCGATTTAAAATGTAACATTACATCTTTAACCTACTGGGCATGTGAGGGCAGAGCCTGGTCCTTCCATTTAAAAAGACTGAGTCATTGGGTGAGAAGGGAATCAAAGGCCTGAGAGTTTGACTGGAATTTTGAAAGGGATGACTTCTGGTGCCAAGCCAAACAAAGCCATTATAGGATTAAGTGGTAGAACGCAGTACATGTGTGAAATAGTGTCACATCCCAGAAGGCAGCAGGTAGGATTGGTTTCTGATTGCAGTCAGAGTGCATGGATATTTTCAGCTGCATATTGCCAGGTCCTACCAGATAAACTCATTCCCAATTCTTCCCTCCAAGATCCTTTAAGGCAGTCAAGAGAAGGGTTAGAGAAGTTCTGGACCATACTGTAAAGACACACAGCCCCTCTGATGGGGGTTAAGGTTAATACAATCTTCCACCCAGTCCCCCAGTGAGACAGTAAGGAAGGACGGCACATGTTTCTGGGTCAAGTCTCTAACTTGCAGATATCTAAAGCGGTGTTTTTAGATATAGAATATTTTGTGGTCAGTAAGCATTTTTCTGTAACCGGTTCTCTCTGTAAACATACTGAGTGTAACACGTAGCATCTGCAAACATCAACATAGAATGTGTTCACATTCCCTCACCCCCTCACTGCTTTTAAAATGTATCAGTACATCTTAAAATCTGGACATATTGCCCAGTCCTAAGCATCATTTGGCTCTGTGCTGCTGGGCTCAAGCAAGTGTGACAGTTCAGGGGACGCACACAGTCCAACGGACAGACAAATGAGCAGACTCGTGTTACCATATTCCCTCTCTCCCTCATTAATTTACACACTGCTCTGAGCTCCTGCGGGCTAGACGTGATGGAGCTCTCCTATGTTTTTTTTTTTTTTTCACAGACCTTATTTATTTCCATTCATCTATTTTAGTCGGTGTGGAGGCAGCATTAACAGCGGCGCTTTAACAAAGCCATGCAGAGGCAGTGGAGGTCCTGAATCCTAATGTTCCCCTGCTAATGTTTTAGCCAGAGGCAGCAGTTCACGGGGTCAGAGACAGATCGGATGACGTACACACATGAGCTCTCAGGTTGTTTCTAATTAGCCATGCAGCCTGCTCTCAGCAGAGGAAAGGCCACGTTGGTGTGAAGATGGGACATCTGAGGATCAGGAGAGGACAGGGGGAGGGGCTGGGGCAACAACACCTTTCACAGTGTGTTAAAGGGTCAGTTCACCCAAATGACCTCACATTTTTTCCACTTGCCTCTATTTATATCTGGTCATGTAGATTTTGTTTAATTTGCTCAGGGTTTGAGACACCCTGTCCTGACAGTTCTACCTTCATACCAAAGCAAACATCATTAATTTTAGTGCCTGAAGCATTCAGCACAGTCAGGACTAAACCTGCACAGTTAAAGGTACAATATGTGGAAATTTTACTCTGAATGTTGACTTTTCATTTCAAAGCCTTATTACATTCACCATGAACTTGACTTCAACTGTTACTAAATATAAAGTTTTCTTTCTTTCTTAGGACTCAGCATCGAGTCCGTCCAGAGACCACGCTGGTAACGGCTCGGTGTTCGTAAACGAGGCGGCCTTCTCCAGCAGCAGCCTTAACAATCGTCACATTAACCACAAGAGGAATGACCCGAGCACCCACAACTGTCTCAACACCCTGCTGGCGAGATCCAGACAGCCCCCCTTAACGAAGACCCCCAACAATCAGCACCTAGATTCCCAGGGGTGGGTGATGGGCGCAGGATACCTGTACAGCTCTGCAGGACGGCTCGGGCTGCAGCACACGCCTTCAGGTAAGAATGACCTCCAATGTCATAATTTATAACATGGTATCGAGGAAGGCTCTAATGAAAAACAAAATAGATTGATGGGGATCATGATCAATCACATTTTCATCCCCTGTTGTTTCCTGTCATTATGAAACCTGCTATGATTGATGATTCTATCAATGTGTTGGTCTGTCTGGTGTATCGACTACTACCTTAGTAATTCAAATGATCAGTTACCTCGTTGAGTATGTACTGGGTAAAAGCAAGAAAAAAATTAAACTGAAGTAAAAAAAAACAAAAAACAAATAAAAGGGTGCTGTAATGATAATAATGTAATGATGAGAAAAATGATAAAACAAGAGGATAAACTACTAAAAGATAATTCTGAAGTCAAAACAGAATAAGATAAAACCTAAATTACTTAAACAGATTAAGATAGGTATATTAAATTCAGGTAAAAGCCAGACGAAAAAGGTAAGTCTTGAGATTGCTTTTGAAAACATTAACACAATAATAACTCGTGACCTGCAAAAAAACTACATGATTATAGCCAGGATTATATTATATTACTGTATATTGTTTTTGATGTGTGCACTTTTAACTACATTTCTGCAAAAGCAGGAAGGATATTTCTAGAAGGAAACAGAACTCTGGAACATATTGAATGTGTGATAGTGTTACTCCTCTGGTTTTATATGCAAAAAGAATTATTGCTCTGCCTTTTATTTGGTTACAATTCTACCTGCGGTTAAAAAAAGTTATGCAAATGGGAATGCTGGTGCTTCATAGGTTTTAAAGGGTTCTAAACAAGAGCAAAGGAGTCTAAAATAAACACAGAAAGCTTTTGTTGGCAGAAAAGGTGTTTCCACTCTTGTCATGACTTGTCTTGGCATGAGTTTGTGACAGTTACAGCTGGCAGTGATGACTGTAGCTTTAGTGACAGTTTTTATCAGATTTGGACAGCGTTTCTTTTTAAAGAGGAGCAGAGAGCCAAACTGAAAGCTTCTCTTGGCAAGGAGGATGTTTTTGCTCTCCTCACTACAGGCCTCGGCATGAGTTTTATCCACCAACAAGCTCCATCCTTTCCAAACAACAGCACCGTACTGATGAGCTCGAGTTACTTCCTGTGGCTGTGCATGCCTTCTATGTCATTTTGCCTTGTCGCTCTGATAGTTGTGATAGAGGATTTTTTAAAGTCCTGCCCAAACTCTTTGTCTTGGAGGTTTCCCAAAGAGTTTTAAAATACACCCATGTAAGGCAAATATACAACAGTCTATCTGGTGTGTCAGGTAGAAACTAGAGATGGAACTAAAAGGAGGCTCAGGCAGGACTCCAACCCTGGCCTCCTGCCTGGCATTGGATGCACAGACAGAACCACTAGGCTAGTCGCCCTATAGAGAAGTAGATGACATCTCTAATCAGTGCATCAATTAGCTTAATTATCAACTTTCTTGTGCATTGATGTTTAATATCCTAAATGTGAGTGCTAGGGTTGGTTGTTCCACAGCTGAAGTACCACCCGTATCTCACAGCAGAGCTCTGTTATCACTCTGTCTCTGCTGCTCAGCATAAATGAGAACTGTGCTACCTGTGAGAATGTAAACAAACTAGCCGCCTGCACTGGTTTCACCTACGCACACCAACATACACACGATCCGCTCTCAAGGCTGAATCCCTGGTGAGGCCTTGTCTGTCCTTCCTCTCTGTTAATCAGTGTCTCATGACAAAGAAACCCCCCTCCTCCTCCTCCTCTTCCTCTCCCCTGCCTCCACCTGCACCACCAGCAGCTATGCCGTGGGCCCTGTGCTGCGAAAGGAAAAGAAAAATCAATGGTTCCTCTATCCATCGACTGGCAGCGCAGACAACAGCATGTGAATCACAGTTCAGAGGCGATGGCTGACTGATTGGGACATCGATCTAGAAAAATCTTTATAAAACTCATTACAGCATGACTTGTCATCACATCAGGCGAAAGGTGGGGGGTGGGAGGGATGCAGACATGAATTAATCTGTGTTTCACTCTCAGAGCTGTCACGTTTAGCTAATCCATTCATGCACAAGCAAAGGGAAATTACAGGGTACATACTGTAAGCCAAACAAACAGTGTGGCTGTTATCTGCAGACCTGTTTAGTTTTCCAGCATAATCTCCTCCTCATTGATCAGCTTATTAACCTTTCCTCATTATTGAGCACACACCAGCACTGCCAGAGCCAGAGTCACTTGTTTAACAAGCCTGAGGTGCAAACTCTGCATGGCAGGGTGCGTTCAGACTGACAGATACCCATAATGCATTTCTCTGTGGGTCCCGCAGCAGCCTGAGATGATACTCAATAACCCCCCCCCCCCCCCCCGCCCCCGCCCGTGGATTTAACAGATAGTTCTGTTTATTTAAAGTGGGGTTGTTTGAGGTACTCATCGATAGAGAGCAGTCAATAGGAGGCTGTTAGGAAAAGTTTGCACTAGAACACTGCTCCACAGCAGACAGAGACACAAGAAAAATCAGATTTAAGCTTCAAAAAGTCCGTATTTCAAAATAAAGCATGTAATTATAGGTGTGCATTCGAATTTTAGAATAAAGGTCAGACATAGAAAAGGAAAAAATGAGAAGATTAAGGAATTTTGTGACACTCATTTGATGCATGCTGCACCAAATGTTTCAAAAAGACAAAATGCTAGAATTAAAAAAAAAGTTGAGCAAAAAAGTCAGAATGCCTAGAAAAAGTTGGAATGATGAGAATAAAGCAAACCCCAGAATTGTTTTTTAAACATTATCCTCAACCTTTTCACTGTTTCTTTTGACATTTTATCTCTTTTCCAGATATTAAGATCAAAACCTGGCTCCAAAAGGACCAGGTTGTGCTTTCTAGTGGAAAGAATAATGTTGTATAGCATACACTCAAGCCAATAGCCCAGTTTTGCATTTTATGCACCAAACTACATGGAACAATTGTACCCATTAGTCACACATTATATACTCCATGGCAGTACTCTGAGCGCTCTTTTTTAAAGGGGCAGCATGGTCTAATATCTCTGGTGAGTGTTTAATTTCTATCACCAAAAACTTTTGACAACCCAACTTAAAAAACATCTGAAATATCCCTTTAACTACAATGCATCTAAAGGACAAAAATAGCATGCATTTAATGTGATTTAAAAATAAAATATGCTACTTTTGTAATTAATCTAGCTTATCATGATTAACTCAATAACACTGACAGATCATTGTTAGAGGAAACTGCCTTTCTCAATTAGGGTTGCACAAGTTTGGATTTTTGCAGACATCCGATATGCTGACATTTCCATACCATTTTGATCCAATACCAATAAACCTTATTCATCTAAGTGCCTCCTGTGCAAAGAGAAGCGGAGCAAAGTGAAGCTGAGAGAGGAACATGGAAGTGGACAATCTGGGAGATGTTTTATGCTCAGGATCATACAAAATGTGTAGAGCTCACAGTAGGCTATCTTAAGTGCTGCCCTAGGAAACCACCTATGTCTGATGGTACAGTTTTACATTTTCCGTCATATTTAGGGCAGATATTCAACTCATACTGCTGATATAAACTGAAAATATATCGGCTGTACATATCACATATGTATGATACTATCACACACCTTTGATCCCAGCAGGTAAATATCTGCTATTAAATGAGGTTACCATCACAGGCACTCTTTATATGAGGAAGGAAAAGAAAGTATAAATAGTCAGCATCCCATTTTGAGGAACAAGAATCCTCCCGTCTGGCCTGCATGGCTGCACATGCACAGATTTTACACTCCAATGCTGATGCTTACAAGCTATGATGTCCTACATTGAATTAATACCATGCTTTAATAAGGATGATACGTAAATAAACTTATCAGAACAGGGTCGGTTTGTCATCCATGTTGATAAAAGATTGAACCAGAATCCCACTCAGATATCTAGAGCTGCCTGGTTGTATCACATGGTAAGGGATGAAATCACGCCTCATCCTATAGAGTTTGGCAGTGCTCATTTTTAATATAAACCTTATGCAATCTAGCATTTTAGCACTCAGCATACTGAGCGATAAAACGGCATCAGCATCAGCTGTTTTTTGTTGCTGCACTCTCAGTTCAAAACAGCTAATTATATAAAATTTCCCCATTATTTTTTATTGATTAGAGGATATTTTAAGCACAGAGTTATCCAAAACAAACCTAATGGATACAGACGGAAGCGCCAGTGTCGGCTTTTGTTAAGTAGCAACAGCAAATGCTGGTAAAAAGCACTCTGAAAAGAGGTTGTGGGCTCTACCAGTGTAGAAAATGGGCTGTGAATACTGGTGCTGAAACTGTACGTAATATCAATTTATCCCATTTTTATGGTACCCCTGAGACAATCTAAAACTACATGGATAAGGAGAGAACATAACTTTAAAGTTAGATGTAATCAAGTAAGTGCTTGATTCTGGATTTTACAGTTGAACAAAACGCATCCTCCTGCTGGATGACCTGCAGCCACATTCTCTTACACTCAGCGCTGTGCTTTTGTTGGGTGAATATAAATCTAAAATGTGAAATTGGCTATAAATCAAGATTTTAAATTTTATTGTGGTGCAGAAGGCTTCACAGCAGCTCTCAAATTTATGTGTCAGTCATGCAACGGATGCTTAAGGCCCAAAGGAGACAGCTCCTCCAAACATGAGCCATGCAAGTGTCAAACAAACTTTCCCTTCAGGACTCATTTTAACCTTTATGTGCAAAACACAGATCCGATGACCTCCTTTGCATCCTCGTACTGTACTAAACTTTGCCTGGTATCTGGAAGAACCTGGTTTCTTTTTCTTCTCATGAAAGGAAAAAGGAATCTCTTTCAAATGCAAATTCTCTTTTGTGCCGGCAGTCACATAAATCAAAAATAAGATCTCACTTCCAATCCTCACCTCAGCATGTGAACATTTCTTCCTGTGCATTCTCACACACGTTCATTCAAACACACACCCTTTCTTTCATTCAGTGGATTTCCATAATTTGCTCCTGCACAATGTAATCTCAGGGAACCAGTCCTCAGAAATGACGTTTCATCTGATGAGTCCTATCAGGTTGTTGCTCACCTTTTCGTGCTGAGAATGAGAGGGCCGTGAGAAAGAAGAGAGAGATGAAACTAGCGCCCTTAGAGGAATGCACATGAATTCACACCTGTAGGAGAGAACGCTGCATGATGCACAAACCTGATCTGTGACTTTTGAACAAAGGCTGCACAGTCATAGTTTCATAATGGTTATTATGGTTAGGACTGCAATCAAAGCTGGAGAGTAGCAGAATAAAAGAGACATTTTTCCCATCAGAGCAAAAAGTTTGTCATTGATCAAGATCAAAAAACTGCAGAACATATTAGAGCGGTTTGTTGTTTGTACTCATTCAACGTGGCACACAGAGCTGTGTTTGTGTTACAGAGATGCTATGTTGTTTCTGGAAGGCTTAAAAGGCCCCCTGTAGATTTTTATCAATAGAGAAAATAATAGTACGCATGCTTTTTATTCTAAGATTTTTAAAAAGTGAATTTTTGAGATCACACACTGTTTTAGCACACAATGAACCCTGGCAGTTCTTGTGAAATGCTAAATCATGCTACAACATATTCATTTTCCGGTTAAAACTTTAGCAGCACCACATCCACTTTAGAGCTATTTAAGTGTTTCTTATCCTCCAAAGTAAGTGCTTTTGTTTATATGGTTCATGTTTTTTTTGACTGGCGTCTTGTTGCTTCTCCTCTCACTCCTGCAAGCCTTCTGTGTTTGCACACAGCCCTGCAGTCTTGTGCCCTTATATGTGCATAAAGGGGCATTTCTCAATGCTTTTCAGGAAAAATGTGCGAGATTCCTGTTTACAAGGACATGGCATCCATCAACAAGGAGAGACACGTGCTATTCAAAGCTAAATAGCTTTTGAAGCATAAATTTAGCCATATGCTTGCTTCTTTCCTTTGAAAGCTCTCTGTTGTGCCATTATAATGATGCTTTCCAAGCCTTCGTAGCTCTCACAGAACATTTTCTACCAAGCCTGGAACTTGGCTGACTGTCTGGGGTCTTTAAAGATTAAACTCACACCATTAACTCTAATGTTGAACATCTTTTATCCATTTTATAATCCAGTTTTTGATTCTTCCTGCAGATAGCCTGCTGCCATATTGTCTGCTTGTATCCCAGAATGCATTGGGATTGGGCTGTGAAAACCAATGGCAGAGTGGTCCGCTGTTAAATTATGCTTTGCTGAACAGCATGTGCACAGACTTTGAAACTGTAGAAGAGAGCCTGAATGACTTATAATAGAGAGAAAGAGACACAGAGAGGCCGTGATGTGTGATTCAGAGTCACTGCATTCCTAGAAGTGCAATGGTTCTTTTTGTTAAAATGTGAATATTTTGAAGACATTTTGTCATACAAATGTTATTTTTTTAATTCTTTGGTCCCAAAGAGATGTGAGAACAAGTTTGTGGAAAAAAAAAAAAGAAAAATCTAGTCATCATTTTTTACTGTTTAATTTCCGCAGCTTTTTTTCTCACCATCATGTCTTGTCTGGACTTTTTGTCTTCAAAAGCTTGTAAAACATCAACCCTGTTATGCACAGTCAAGCTCTATACATCCTTTTTTTCAGGACAACCTCGGCTTTAAGAATAAATCTACTACAGTAATGTCACTTGAATTTTTTTAAAAAAGGTTATAGGACTTTAAAGACAAAAGAAAAAACTAATCCAAATTGGTACCTTTAAGATTTGTATTGATAACACACAGTGATTACTAAGCCTTTTCTTTGCATAGACTCGTTCTCCCATCTCTTGTGGACAAAACAGTGAAAAATAAACATTCTGTTTTCAAAATATCTACATATATACAAAAGAAAGTCCATACCATTCCTCAAAGCAGTAGAGATGCAACAGCTTGCAATTGGTTGACAGCCCCTCCCACAATGCATTGCGGGTAAACAATATGGTGATGCCTGTAGTAGAAAGACAAAATAAAGGACTTAAAATAGAGTAAAAATTGATAAAAAGATGCTTATTATCGGATCTAACGCAAAGATTTAATCTTTAAAGACTCTGAAAAGTCACAGATGTTCCAGGCAAGCTAGAATGGCGTCCTTTAGGGCTACTGAGACATCAAGGGTAGAAAATGAACAACGAAGAGGTCAGCTTTCTGAGGAAAAGAGTGTCTATGACTTATGGTTCAAAAGTTATCAACGTTTTATAAACTTGTCACTTCTTGTTGTAAATGACAATGACGTCCTCAGAGACTCTGGAAAGTCAGCAAAGTTCCAGGCTCACTAGAAAATGAGGAATAGCTACGAATGCTTGGAGAACATAATTAGAAAGGCACAACAAAGAGCTGTCATGGGAAAAAAAACAAGTTGGTGCCGATCACTTGTGGTTCAAAAGTTACCAAGCAATTTACAAAGGGGTGTGCCTGAGACATGGATCCATGCCATGTGAGCTCAAGAACAAATATCAGATAAAACTTAAGAACATTTTGGTCCAATATCAAGATCTAGACAGTGATCCACAAAGGGATTATTATGTCCTGGGTTCTTCACTGGTGCTGCAGCCATTAAAAGGACAAAATTTAACATGATACACTAGAATATGAAACATTAACTGATAATTAAGCTTCTCAGAAAAGATAAACATCAGCTTTTGTATACCAGAGCAAACACAAAGAGAAATCATAGTCCAGTGCATTCCCTGCCCTATTTGCCACCATTGAAGTTTTAAACACACAGAGGGGATAATATGTGGCATAAAAGCAGAAATTGCCATAATAGCGTTAATAACTGCTGCTTCAATAACATCTTTTGTTCGTCTTACACAGTACAGAAATGGACAGTGAGCTTTTTACGTCCTTTCTTACCTTCTGAAGTAGGAGTGCATGTCTGCTTACGGGTGCTGGGAATCTTCTACTTAAATATAGATCTATTAAAAGCAAATAATCAACATTTCTGCACTCCTACATTCCATACCTGATGTTTTATTTAAGTTAAATAGACAGATAAAGCCTCTTAAGATCAGTATGAGCGTCCATGTGTGGACTAAAATGTGCTGCATCTGCCATCTGTGCTCCAACATCTTAATAATGCTAAAATCTTATCACTTTAAAGCTAAAGCTTCCAGACAGAGATGGAGTGTTTTTATCATCTGGCTGCACACTGATGTCTCATCTATCAGCGACAGGCCTATACAGCGACTAACAGAGCTACTCTAACAGACTCTTATATAATTAATCAAACAGAGACACTTTCCTACAGGGACACAATGAGGCAATTTATAGTTCACGCCATCTGTTACCATGACAGCACACCTGCCCTAATGTTAGACAGCACCCAGCATGCTACGAATGTAAAGATCTAAGAAATCACTGGCCTTTACTCGGCTGCAGAACCCCCAAACGGAGAATTGTTTTAATGAATAATAAAGTTATTGATCCTTGAAGGTGGAATTATGAATCTAGGGAGGTAATGCTCACACCCTCCTGCAGGCTGTCTGTTTGCCGTCTCACTGGTTTGAACCTTTTTTATCTGCTGTCACCGACATATTTGCTCATCCTTCCTTCTTTCCGGTCCCGTCGTTTCCTCATTTCTTCTCGTCAAGTGCGAGGAGGCAGGTGTCGTCCGATGGCGCTGACAAAGATAATAATAAAAGTGACGTTTCTAAGTGGGAGGTGGGATGATGGATAGCTTCAAAATCGTTTTACTTTTCAGTCTCGTGAAGGCGGGAGCGGCAGCAGCTGTGGTCGATATGTGTGCAGTTTGTGATTAGATAAGAGGGTAAAACAATTAAGCTGAGCTCATTAAACGAGCGGCTACATGGTTGTTCTGGTGATTATTTATCAGTGGTTAGGGAAAGAAGAGGGCGCTTTAATCAGAATTTAGTCCATGTATTACAAAGTATAGATAACAAGCGTGGTTTTCATTTAATTTTTCTAACATACGTGAATGTTTGGTATATATTTGTATATTTATATGGACTATATCTTGTTGAAAAAGTAGCTTACAATAAAGCATGGGTGGACAGACGGATGGAAAGATTTCCCACAAAATTATGGTACAGTTAGGTTAAGTTGGGTCGAACAGTTTCTATAATTTTGCTTCTACCAACCACAAAGGGTTTGAAATAAAACAATCAAGACGTGACTGAAGTTTATGCATTCAATTCAGTTTAAGGAGTTGGCTCTCTCAGGTGGGTTGGGACCTGAAAATTTGTGGCAGAGTGTTTGCGAATGTTTGCCTGGTAACAAAATAAGAGTCAAAAACTCTCTAAGGCACTTTATAGTCCAATTTGACAATTTGTGTAAATGAGTATGGAAGTGCACAAATGGGTTAAGCTACAACTGATGGCCAGTTGAAAGTGATAAAATCATAGAATCATACTAAAATGAAAAGCAAATCAACCTAAAAAGGCAAAATAATCTGCTGTTGACTGTTGCGTAAACTTGCAGTCCCCCTGTAATCTCTGCCCTCTTCCCTCAAGCTGATCAGCGTTAAAGACATGCTTCCAGTGTGAAAGGTCGCCTGCCTTCGGTTGGTGCAAAACCGCGGTGTATGTAGAAATTACGGGTATGTTGTTTTTGCATCTCTCTCAACCGGCCATGCATGAGTTTTATCCACCAAAGAGCTCCAACTTTAATAAACTACATCAGCACCAGCCTTTTCTTGTCCTTCTGATCGGCCCACAGTGAATGTGACAGACAGAATGTTCGCCCAATCATCCTCTAGGAATTTTTTTAAATTCCTGCACTTTACAAACGCTTTCTATGGAGGGTTTCTCCAATAAATGTGAAATTTATCCTATGTGTCTATCTGGTCAATTACAAAGCTGCTTCAGCTATTTTTGTAAAAACATTTTAATCCAAAGACTGAGACTATGTCACACACCCAGTAAACACACTGTCATTATGTCTAGGAGTCATTTAAACTGGTTTGTTTTATAAAGAGCTATCCCCCATTAAGTCCAGGAAAAGAGAAACAAGTTACTGAGACTGTAATTGTTCTAGAAGCATCTGTAAATGTGTGGATTTCTGCTGTTAGGTTTGCCATTTTTACACAGGTCCTACTCAGGTTAGGCTCACTTTTCAGGCCAGCCTCCTTTTAGTCATTAATGGCTCAATTTTCAGCTCTGAAGTTTTGGTTTGATGTCCTATCAGCCTCAGAAGCTGCGTTTCCTCTGCAGCACACAGTGAAGAATAATTATCTCTCCTGTTCCCTCTCAGACCTCAACAGTCACGGCTACATCGGGGAGAGCTGGTCATCAACGGCGAGCAGGGCTGACCCGTATCCGCTGATGCCACATCCTGGTGACGCTCAGCTGGACCTCAGTGCCCTGGTTTCCCTGGAGACTGACAGCGGAGGAGAAGAGGGCAGTGAGGAAACCATTGTGTATCTCTGAGCATTGGACTCCGAAAGAAAATAGCAACCCAGCACTTGGACAAAGATGAAGACTTTCAGGCTGGCCTCAGAAAGCATTTCTCCCTTTTCCTGTCACTGTCGTGCTCTTTTATAAATGTTGGTGGTCTTTTAGTTTGTTAAGTGTAAAGTTACTGAGGACACAGAGAGACTCGGAGATAAAGAAAAGGGTTGTTTCACTCTCACGTGTCATGCACCTTAGCTTCAGGCACCTCTGGATGTTCATTGTCTGTTTTTCTCTCTCTGTGTGGTCTTCACTGACTGTGTCCCTGCAGCAAAACCTTTCTCTTTCTTCTTACTGCCCTTCCTCACTGTTTTCTTTATTTTCCAGGTCCCTAGGGCACTGTATTTATTAAATTTACCACAACGGAGGGAAAAGTGCACAGTCAATATCAATAAAACATCAGCTCTCCTCTCAAGAAGTAAAATGTCCTTGGATTTATCAGTCTGTTTATATTAGAGCCAAGGAGCTCCAAATATGAGGACTGAAAGATGAGCAGTGACAGTGTCAGCCCTACGCTCTTCAGACATGCCGCCTATAGCTGCCATTGATTTGTCTCTGTCTGAAGCATGTTATTCTAGAAAAGAGAAGCTGTTTAAGGAGATGATGCAGCTGTTAGCATAACTTTTATAAGCCTGTAAAAAGACATGAAGGCGTGTTTTTGCACAACCTTGAATGTAAAATCTGATTCAGGAAAGTGGACAAAGGAAGCTAAGTGGTCAACAATCAGAGCTATTATTTAATTTGTGAATTTCTGCACATTCCAACAGCCAAACTTTGGATTTCCTTTCATCCGTTTTCAATTTTAGTCACACAAGCTGCAGCGAAAGCAGCTAATTCAGAGCCAGGGAATTAAACATTCATGATAAGTAGAGATATTTACGTGAAGGTCTGCTAATTGTCCACTTCTTTATGACCAAATACCTGAAAAATTTCCCATTGCCTATGTAGAACTTTGTGTTAAGTGCCAATTAGGAAATACTTGCATGCTGAAATCTAAGAAAGTAGATGTTGAACTTTGACCCTTCTTTCACTGACGAGCTAGCATGCTAAGATTAGCATTCAGATCGAAGTATCACCCTCCCTAACTATCACATTACAGAGCTGTTTGCTTGATTAACAAATTATTAAGTTACCTTATTGTTCCTGTTATGCTAATTGTTAAAGTACACTCACTGGCCACTTTATTAGGTGCACATGATCAGCCGCTTGTTAACTCAAATAGCTAATCAGCCAATCACATGGCAGCAACTCAGCGCATTTAGGCATTTAGACAAGGTCAAGACGACTTCCTGGCGTTCAAACCAAGCATCAGAATGGGGAAGAAAGGGATTTAAGTGACTTTGAACGTGGCATGGTTGCTTGTCTGAGTATTTGAGAAACTGCTGGTCTGGGATTTTCACAAAAAAGAGAAAACATCCCATGAGCAGATGTGTGAACGAAAATTCATTGATGTCAGAGGAGAAAGGGTGCACTGGTTCGAGATGACAGAGAGGCAACACAAACTCAACCAAGGAATGCAGAATACCGTCTCTGAACATGTAGAACCTTGAAGCAGATGGGCTACAGCAGCAGAAGACCACGCTGGTGCCACTCCTGTCAGCTAAGAGCAGGAAACTGAGGCCACATTTCACACGGGCTCACCAAAACAACAAAAGAAGACTGGAAAACGTCTGGTCTGATGAGTCTGGATTTCATTTTTGACATTCAGATGGTAGGGTCAGAATTTGGCGTCGACAACATGACAGCATGGGTCCATCCTGCCTTGTATCAACGGTTCAGGCTTGTGGTGGTGTAATGGTGTACAGGGATATTTTCCTGGCACACTTTGGGCCTCTTACTAAGCATTGTTTGAACACCACAGCCTTCTGGTGTATTGCTGCTGACCATGGCCATGCTTTTATGACCACAGTGTACCCATCCTCTCACGACTACATCCAGCTGGATAATGCACCAAAGCTCAAATCATCTCAAACAGGACAATGAGTTAACTGTACTCCAATGGTCTGCACAGTCTCCAGATCTCAATCCAGGAAAGTGCCTTTGGGATGTGGTGGAACAGGAGATTTTCATCATGGATGTGCAGCTGACGAATCTGCAGGAACTGCGTGATGCTATCATGTCAGTATGGACCAAAATCTCTGAGGAATGTTTTAGCATTTGTTGAAGCCATGCCAGGAAGAGTTAAGGCAGTTCTGAAGGCAAAAGAAGGTCCAACCTGATACAAGCAAGGTGTACTTAATAAAGTGGCCTTTGAGTGTATATATACCAGTGTTAATTCCAGTCTCAGTCTTTAGATTAATTCCTTTTAGTCTAGTTTTAGTCCATAAAAGTCCTCATATTTTACTTTTAGTCCAAGCATTTATTCTCTTGCCTGAATCTGGAACCAATCATGGTGGAGTGTTTTAAGCACCCTGCCTAACCTGGGGTCCCTGCTTTCTACAGCTGAGAGGCAGAATAGCTACAGATGCATCGTATTTTGACACACAAATAGAGAAATATCACTGGGTTTGAATGGATGACGAAAACTAAATAACATTTTAGTCTAGTTTTAGTCATCTTGAAAACTTAATTTACTTTTAGTTAGTTTTAGTCATTAAAGATCTACTTTTAGCTATTCTCAGTCTTGTCTTTGTCATTGAAAAAAGGTAGTTGAACATTTTTAATCATAGTTTTAGTCGACGAAATAAATAGACCTGTATATGTACTTAAAATATGCACATCATGACTAAAGCTGCTCTGATTCCGATACCAGGATCACAAATATGTCTGATACTGCTTAAAATGCAGGTGTTGGTATCAGCAAGTTTATCAGTTTATGCACTGATCCGATAGCGATTGGTTTAACTTTATATTTTGCTTTGTTTAGCCATGCTAACTGTTAGCGCTGTAAACTGGAAAGCACTGCATGCATGAGCTACTGTTTTTAGAGCAGCAGCATTTTCAGTGAGCCTGGACCTCATGTGACTTTTGAGGGACTTTAAGGATAAAATCCACACCAGTAAACCAGATATTGAACAGCTTTTATCATATTTAATTCAATTCCAATCATTCATTACCACTAGCTGGAATAATAACCCTCATTTTGTTTACTCTCTGTGAAGGTCTGCCAGCCAATAGCAGGCTGTTCCATAATCATGTGATGCTGTCTAATAGAGCATAATGAAGAGAGAGATGGAGCCTGTGTGAGCCAGCCCCCTGTGTTATTGTTATTTTAATATTTATCAGTAAAACTCAATAATCAGCAGAAAAACAACTTGAGAGTCATGATGCTGTTCATTATGATTGTATTAGTTGAGTCTTGTTCTGAGTCAAATATAGGTCTAAAATAATTTGATAGTCTGCACAGTCAGCCCAGAAAGTCCACACTGGTATCAGATCGGTATTCGGTATCAGCTGATACCCAACACCTTGGTATCGGAATCTCATCAGGAAGGAAAAAAAGTTTTGGAACATCCCCAGTTTGGCTAGTCTTAGTTGAGTCTTCCTCATGGAAAAAAGGATAAAAATTTTTAGTCATAGTTTAGTCCAGGGTTTAACACTGATATGCCTGAATAACCTGAAATATGCATATCATGACAGCATGGTACTTCAGGTACAGACAATAGCATGCTAGCCTCCAAAACACTCAACAAGGTGATCTTTGTAAGTGCTAACCCCCCTAAAATGTGCGAGTAGATTGCAAGTTAGCATGTTAATATTAGACTTAGCACAAAGCGCTACTCTGCCCTAGCATACTTATCTGTTATGTTTGGCTATTTCTCCTGATCTTTTGAATAATGTCCATTTTTATTTAAGCTTTTATAAGTTAGCTTTTTGCTACCCAGAACTTTATGAAATTTCTGATTGATTCGGTCACGCTAATTGCTAAAATCTTACAGCCTCACGCCTCTTATTGTTTCTTGTGAATCTTCATCTTTTTGTATTTAAATTCCACCTTCATTTTGAGCTGTCAACAGTGGACTTTTACATTCTTTCATATCTGAAACAAACATGATGTCCTTATTGAGTCTGTCATGCTAAAAGCTAAACTATTAAACCTGTATATAATCCTGTCTGTTCACATTTATCTCTTGTGAACATTTTATGTAAAAACGGTCGCTGTGCCAATGCTTTTGAATCTATAAAGGTTTAATGACTGTTTCCTAAAGCAGTGACAGTGTTTCTGATGTTATTTTACTCACTATCATGTACATACTTTATGCTTTATTTATTTATTCCAGTACAGATGAGGTTCAGTGTTTCCCTGTGCTTTTATGAGGGGTTGAGTGTAAAAAAAATCAGTGTAAACACACGACCAGGTGTTTGTTCCTCTGTGTTGTATTGATAAAACTTCTTTTACTGGACTTGAACCAGCGTTTTGTGCTTCTTTGAGTTATAAACTGAGGCCCAGGACAATAAAAACAGGCTAAAAACAAACACAACCCTCGGCTCGGGTGCAGGTTTTACTTCAGTTTTACGGTCCTGGTCTGAGTGTGAAGCGTCTCCCGCGGTGTGAACAGATGTTGGAGTGAAGCGCTCGCGTCGGTTGCCAGCAGTGACAGGTGGTAGAACCAGGTGCGTGAATGTCAATGATCTCCTGTCTGACTGCAGCTCTGATTTTCAGTCACAAAAACACATCAGGATGGCCTGAAGGCACAAGATGCTGGGATGCAGCTAACCGCCTGTAAACAACACATGTTGGTCTTTATAATCTTTAAATATCTAATAATGATGGCCACTGAAAAAGGGTCAGAATAAACACCTCATTCTGAGCTCCTGGGCTCCTCTGTCCTTTTCATTTCCCTTAAATCACCCCGGCCATCTGAAACCTCACGAGCATCTTAATAGTTCACCGAGGTGCTGCATACAAACGCCCACTCCATTCCCTGTCAGCAGCCATCTTTACTCAGCTTATTAAATTTCCCTCCATCAAATATAATATGCTCGGAAATTGAGTGTTATTCCGGTTTTGATTGCCACGTATTCATTTGTAATTTAACTTGATTAAAGCTTAATCTTGATTAATCAATCCCTCCCACTTCAGTCTAATGAACAAGGTTGGAGTGAATGAGAGCAGAGGTGAAGAAGTCGCTTTAATTAAGCAGAACAAGCAGACATCATCTGGATGGGCTTCATTTACATGTCTCTCATTTTAATTTAGATCATCCACTAACCATTAACAGGGCACTTCAGTAACGAGCATTTCTGACGGTGTTTCTCCAGCGTGTTAGTGGCAGTAGAGCTAAAGAAGCTGTTTTGTTTCTGACTCAATTCAGATCTTTCTTACCTAAAGGAAACTAAACAAAAGTCTGGAGTTACTCAAGGATCAGTTTTAGACCCTCTTCATTTTACTTTATCTTTACTTCCACTTCTAAACCTCCTTAGACCCCGCATGTACATATGAGGACACAACACTTTGGCTTTCCTACTGTATGGTAATCATTTCTGCTGTCAGGATTTCTGGGATAATTGTTCAGAATGTTAGTAATTCCCTTTAAATGTTGGGATATTTGCTGTTTGGATATTTTGGGGAATTTGCTTGGAAATAATTTAGCATTTTCACTGAAATTTCTGGGATATGTTGCATATTTTGTAGACTTTCATTGGAAAATTTGGGGAAACTTTTTTGACATCTTCATGGGAAATTTATTTGTAAGTTTTGAGGAATTATATCAAAATTTGGGGGTAGCAGTCCTTTTAAAGTTTGAATTACATACATACAATACATGTTTTAAGTCATCAGACTCTACTTCTCCTTAAGAACTGGGAGAAATTAAAAATGCATTCCAAAACAAAGCTCAGGTCTCAAAAGGTTAAAGCTATGAAAAATGCGAAGTTTAATTTAAAAAATTAAAATTGTTCTCTTTTTTTTGACCAGGAAGTCCACAGTCAAATTAAACAAATTTTAAAAATCTCATCACCTGCCAAAAACCACTTATTTTTATATTTCTAATTCCTTTGTTTTAAGATCTATGCTAGGGTGGCCAGTGATTTAAACATTTTCTCACAACTAAGAGATTGACGTTAAAATTAGGAAGCAACAACACTAAATGGCTTACTTTGAAATGACTTATCATGACTACATTAAAAACAAGCATATGGAGCTCCTCAGGGCTTTGGTTTTGGTCCTCTTGTGATCTTTCAGTTCCTGCTTTCTATACTTAGTGCTTTGAAAAAGACTGTTTTGTTGATACTTTGGCAGACAAGAATCAAAATTAAAACCTTTTCCACAAGGAACTACACAGCCTCCCTTTAACAGACTGAAAATACCATTATCATTTGCTTAAAACAGCAGTTTTAATGATATTTATGGCATTTTACATATAATGTGCAGTTGATTTTTACTGTTGCATTTCTATTTTTTTTCTGCTTGTATTTTTAACCCTTAGGCATCACTAGGGACATTTTTGTCCATTTGGGCAAATGTTTCCTCTTTCTCTGCTCACCATTTTGGCTGTGTTAGTGCATATGGTGCCTTTTTTTTGTAACAAAGTTTCTTTCTTTGCAAATTTTTGAATTCAAATTTCAATTGCTCTGATAGGTCAGGAGAACTCTGTGAAACAAAATTACTACCCTTTAAAGACATTAAGGACAAGAATGTCCACTTCCAAAAAGCTGTTATAAAAACTTAATAGATTCATATTTTTTTGCTTTTTTTGCATAATTCTCTTAAACAACTTCAGCTGTGTTCAAAACTACCAAACATTCAATCATTTTTAGGATTTTAACCCTTTAAATGCCAGTTTGATTACTTAAGCACAATGTTGTTTTTTATGAAAAAATGCAAAAAAAATGTGATTTCTTCCTCAAACCAAATGTTGGATGGCTGGGGCATTATTTCTAAATCCATCTTGGACATGTCAGTGATTAGCCAAAATATTGACTTTTGATGCATCATTAGTTTTTG
Source organism: Cheilinus undulatus (assembly GCF_018320785.1). NCBI lineage: Eukaryota > Metazoa > Chordata > Actinopteri > Labriformes > Labridae > Cheilinus > Cheilinus undulatus. Next base: position 6,167,685 of record NC_054881.1, on the reverse strand, counting down.
TGTAGCATCCAATTTAAAATTTACTACCATTTCGAGTCATAAAGGACAAAAACGTCCTCTTCCAAAAATGACAGTAAAAATCGTATACATTCATATTTTTTCCTGCTTTTTTTGGTCAAATCTTTTAATCAACTACAATTCTAATCAAAACAATCAATTATTAAAACAATTTTCAGGATTTTAACCCTTTAAATGCCAGTTTGATTACAGGATGTTTTTTCTTTTCTTCTTTTTTTTTTCTAACAAAACCACACAAAACAGTGATTATTTTCCAGATAACTAATGTTGGGGGGTGGGGGTGTTTTTTTAATATGTCCTGGTTATGTCAAACATTAGCCAAAGTATTGACTTTGATGTATTATTAGTTTCTGTGTAGCATCTGATTTAAAATTTACTACCCTTTCGAGTCATTAAGGACAAAAATGTCCCATTGACTCCCATTCAAACCAAATTTTTTTATCTCATAGCCATTACATGATATAATCATGCATTCTGTAATGTTATGGTTTCATTTTTGAGAAAAATAGTCAAATTTATCATTTTTACTGTTCATCACTAAAATCAGCCTTTTCCCCATTATGGGCCCATGCATGAAAAACCTGTCATTTCCTTAGTTTTTGCACTTGTGTTATTTAGCTTATTAGGCTATTTTAAGATAGTGTTTGTGTGTGTGCATGTGTGTCTTCAACATTTGGTTAAAGGAAGATGTCACGTTTTTCCCACTTTTTTTTTTCCAAAAAAAAAATTAAAATTAAATTAAATTATCTGTAACTGAAGATAACACAGACCTATTTTGGAATTAAAGATATTTTAAAGTATTATCAACCATGACTTTTTGGCTTTTGCAGTTTGGACTTGTTTGCTCATAAATACTTTTTTTTCTACACTGTATTTTTTATTCACATTTTCTCAAGGCAACAAATCACTAAAATCTGCTTCAATGTTCTGAACCCTCTGGAGACTGTTTGGCCTCGAAAGGTTAAAGAAAAACACGGTGAAAAACCAGTCTCAACCTTTTCACTGCAAAATAAATCTGGAAAAATCTTCTGAAGTTTGCCCTGGAATCTAACCTCTTCTAAATCAATATTTATCTGTTTACCACAGCTTGGAGGAAATTCTGCACCAACTATCACTTCAGTCAAGTTTTCTAAAGTCCTCCTCTATAAGTCTACCTCTATTCTTAACTATAAATGTTGAATGTGACCAAGTTATAAAGGCCTTTAATCACAGTGTGAGCAGAACGGCAGTCTTGTTATAAAGATCATTGACAGATTCATTGTTGGACAACATAACAGCTTGTGATATCACTTCAGATATGCTGTTAAAGGCTCTTTTATGGGTCAGCTCCGAATTGGAAACATGGGTTTTTATTGCTGAAAATGAGACTATTTGTGCTCCCCCTGCTCAATTTATTGGATTTGTCATAAAAGCAGCTCCCACCCTCATTTTTTCTCATTTATTTTTCTTTATTTTCCAATCACATCACTGATTGATATAAGAACGATCGAGCCCGCTCCCTCTACCTCTCAGCAGCAGGAGCCGCCGCGCCGCAGGCCTCACTAATGAATGTAATTTAAGCGTTGTAGAGGATGGGGTTTCATATATGTGATGGATGGTGGTGTTTGGAGGCCTATTTTGTGTAGCAGTGGAGGTGAATTAATCATTATTAAAGACGGCTTAAATGCTTTTCCTATAGGCCCAGGTGATTTAGACTCCGGGGTGGACAGTGTGGGTAACACTGAGGGACCTGCTGCTGCTGGTTTTCATAATGAAGCACTAACTCAACCTGCTGCCAAGAGACTGCAAGGTCACGATAAGATATTATAGTCATGGCCAGGCGGTTTATGGGCACGCTCAAGGGTAAAACAAAAACATGCACATCCAAACACATGATCACGCTGGCTCTCAGCTTTTCTGGCAAATCAGACTCTGGGAAACGTCCAGGTCCGGCCAGGAAGCGGTCTGGCAGTTGTCTGGCAGGTTTTTTATAAAATGGCTAATTTACTCATCACTGTTTTACAGAATAAACACTCAGGGGCAGATCCACTGAAGAATATTTTATGCTGTGCAAAAAGAGAACTAGCACATGCAAAGAGGAAATCAACGCTAACTGCACACAAAATGCATGCAAACTGCTCAGCCGAGCAAACAGAACTGTGTCACATTTACATGCATGAAAGTGAGGGAATATTCAATAATTTGGTGCAAACTTGCTCCCCTCGTGAGAGGCATCTGGCTGCAGCCCTCTATGGTGGGGCATTTCAGGCTCGTCTGTTGAAGACCTCTGGGGCATATTAACCCATATTAGGTTTTTCCTTAGTTTCTGGTGTGTTATCTTTTATTTTATCCCCTGCCCCCTTAGCCTAACCCTAACCTTTAGGTGTCAGGTGTCAAAGCCTAGCCTTCTTTGGGTTTTCCTTAGTTTTTGGCATGTTATTCTTATTTTGTCCCCCTCCCCATTATCCTAGCCCTAACCTTTAGGGGTTAGATGCCTAAGCCGAACCCTCTTTGGGTTTTTTCCTTAGTATTTTAGCATGTTATTTTTTTAATTCTTTTCCCCTCCCCATGACCTTAACTCCAACCTTTAGAGTCCAGGAGTCTAATCCTAACCCTTGTTGGGTTTTTCCTTAATTTTGGCATGTTATTTCCAATTTTATCCCCCTCCCTCTTACCCTAACCCAAACCTTTAGGGTTTGGGTGCCATGGCCTAACTCTCTTTGAGTTTTTCTTAGTTTGGTCTCTGTTAGTGTAATGGTCAGGCAGTTGAATACCCTTGTCCTCCTATTGCATGTACAAGCTGCAAAAACAGCCTGACTTACACTTGAGTGCATGTTCTTTATGTATGTAAAAGTATGTAAATGCACAGATTGCAGTCTCTTTGATATATTGTGCTCATTCCTGAAGATTACAGAGAAGCATGCACAGAGTCTGTATTCTGCAGCACACAGATGGCACATACAGCGACATACGTTCATTTACTCACATGCAGACGGAGCGTAACGGAGGGAGGCGATGGTGTGCTGATACTCTTCAAAGTAACATTCATACACAGCGTCACTTTATCAGCTCCACTCAAGTCAATGAGGCAGAGGATTTTAATGCACACAGTGAAGCCAAACTCTGTTAGAAGCACCATGAAAGGCTGTTTGATATAAACCAACTCTACAGACGCCACAGTGACTCCCTCCACTGCTTATGCTCAGTGAAAGGACGGCGTGTTTGTGAAAAATGTAATTACCCAAACTTGAAAGGAGCCATCAATCTGACGTCTTAACAAGGAGCTGTGTGGGTTTGTTTGAAGTCAAAGATTAAGATATTTTTTGAGAGGTGCTGCAGTGATTTCAGAGTTTCAAACAAATAGATACCAAACAAGAAAAAAGAAAACTGATTTAAGGGTTGGCAATTAAGTAAAGCCAATGAAGATAACTTCGACCGGTTTATGATTGGTTTCAAGTTATTTTTGGTGGTTAAAGCAGCTTTGGCATCGACAGAGGGTCTCTGAGAGCTAAACTGTCCTAAACACAAAGCCCTGTCCACATAGAAAGCAAGCTTTTGTTAGAAAGAGAGGATATGGATGGTGTGGGGAGCCACAAGGTAAAATAATACAGCTGGATTTTGCACAAATGTGGGGGCTTCACACCTGGATTGTTTGGAGAAGTGGTTCAGGAAGAAAGGGATGTTCCCACTTTGGCCCAGTTCGTTTGGACACATGAGAGCAAAAAAAACAAGCATAGATCATTTCAGAGAGGTCATGTGGTCTTAGCTTGCTCTCAATCAAACCCAGAGGTTCATTTTGCAGTGAGAATGTAATCGAGCCAGCAACTGGTTGTCTCATCACAATCCAGTGATAGACCATCAACAGCAGCGGCAATCTTAAACTACCACAGGAATAATAATGGTCATGTGCACCACTTTTGATGCTTTGCATTAATTAGCATGAATATAGCAACATGCTAATGACTCGCTGTCTCATTAGCAGAGCGTCACAGCGCTTATAACAGTGACAGGTTGGATTCTGACTTCATGCTTCAGGTCTCCTATTGCCACCATGGCTGGGTTTGTTGTGCTTCCTCCTTTGGTCAGCTTGCTTCCTGATTGGCTGTTGCTACATTCTACATGACAATCCTGCTTATGCCCGCTTGGCTGTCTTTGTTGTTCGCCCCACTAAACAGGATTTCTGCAACTTCTGAGCATGTTTGAATGCACAGTAAATTCTGCCACCAGGGGGCTCTCAATCAAAATGATAACACAAGCCTAGCTTCATCTATCTCACAACTTATCTTTTGTTTGAATTGTTGACCTTGCTCATAAAAAAAAACTGCACTCCACATGATGTATAAACGTTAAGCCAATGTTTTGATTTCATGGTTGATAATTAACATGAGGGAGAAAAGCGGTTAAAAGTGCCCCCTGGCTAATGCTAGGAGCTACTTGCTAAAGCAGGAGAGGGGTGCAGACCGTTCATCTGTGACTGTCACTACCCGATCCATCCCAGAAACCCGATTTGTACTGCGCATGTGCAGACACGTCTACATAAATTAGTTCTAACCCTAACCCTAACCAGTGGAAGATAAATGCTAAACCTAACCCCGGGAAGCTAATTAAGTCAAGTATAAACCTACCCCAATGAGCCTAAATCTAACCAGTGGAAATTAAAAAGCTGAACCTAACCTAAAGCTAATTAAGGCCTATCTAAACTAATCTTAGTTAACCTTAAACTAAGCAAGTAGCACAAGTAGGCTGCCATGCGGATGTAGACGCGTTTGCACATGTGCAGTACAAATTGGGGTTCCGGGACGGAACCAAGGAGAATAGTGAGTTTCTGCTGGATCTAAGCATGGAGCAAAATTGGTTTAAAGTTCTCTCTAACTTTCATGTAGCACAGCAGAACTAAACATACAGCCTGATGATCATATGCCTCTGCAAGCTCACCAGACAGTGAAAGAATAGTGCTGGGTCGAGAGTAGTTTGCTGACGTGGTTTCTGTGGTCGTGTGTCTCATAGAAATCTTTAAAGCAAGTGATCAAAAAGAAGCCAGACGACCTCTAAAATCAATTAATTTCCTCCTTGAGTCAGAGTGCAAAGTTTGGAGAAAATCCTTCACAGTGTTCAGTAGATATCCTGTCCAGAAGAATGGCCTGGACGGCCTTGGCTACCGCCAGCATGGAGGCATAAAAATGCGTGATGCATGGACTGAAAAGAGCCGCTGTTTAATACACGTCTTTCATCAAACTTTCATATCGCAGCTTTTGTGGGTTTCACTCATTTATCACATGAAACATTTCCACAGAGTGAAGAAAAAGACAGTTAAGTGGATGTTTTCTAGTTAACAAGATGTGAAGGTTGAGCAGCCGAGCTGAACAGATATGAGACTGTAATTTGTATTATTCTGGACTTCTATTGATTTGAAGTTCCTCTTCAGCGCTGTCATAAATTCAGTAAAAAAAATATTCAAGTTTTCAGCCAAAATCTCCCATACTTCATTTAAGAGAGAGTCAAATCTGATTTTTGAAAAATCAGCTGTGTTAAAGTGAAATTGGAGGTTCATCTGTTATTCTGTGTGTAAACTAAGGCTGTCAGCCTCCTCTTCTCAGTTCATCCATCAGGCCCAATAAGCTTCCTCTCCCACACTCTTAACAGCGTCTTCCTCCTGCATGAATTACATTTCCTAACAAACAAAGAGTGCCGGCGTGGAGGATGGAAACAGCCTGTGAGTGCGTAGCAACAAGGGTGAGAGGGTGGACTGATAAATAGCTGTTGCACGTACAACCAGTCCTCCGCGACCCCTGAGGTCAAGGGTGGGAGACCCCGGTTAACTCTGACTGTATTCGGAAATGTAACACTGCGGTCTGCTTTCCTCTTTTAGGACTGAAGGAAATGGAAACTGAGGGCTGATTAAAACTGGAATATAGATTAGATACTTAACAACAGAAGCTGCTGAGTTTGTGTTGTTTGTTCATGTATGAATTAACACCACCGTCAGCCTCACATCCACCAAAATACCTGTGTTTGTGGTCATAATATTACTAATGTGGTTTACAGCAATAACTACATTTATGCCAGACATGTATCCAAAGATTTTCAAAATCTTAATGACACTGAAAATTTGAAAGGTGCAACATATGATGACAGAGTTTCCACTCTCTAAACTCCAAAGCTTTCATCCTTAAAGTAGACAAGTTAATTGAGGCTAGAAGTTTGCTACCTGCTACATCCATTAATGAGTCAACAAGCTAAATCTGGCTAGTTGTAGATATCTGCTACTTTCACTGATGAGTAAACAAGCTATTTGCTACATCAGTTGATTAAGAAACAAGCTACATGTGGCTAGTTGTTAGCTACCTGCTGAATATTTTTATAGTTTACAAAAAAAAGGCTAAATTTGGCTAGCTTTTAGCTACCGTCTTCATCTGGTTCACAAGCTAAATGTGGCTAGCTTATATCTACTAGTGAAATCCATTGATGAGTCAACAAGCTAAATGTATGAGCTATATGCTTCATCACTGATGACTAAACAAGCAAAATAATAATAATTTTATTTATATAGAACTTTTAAAAAAAGGGTTTACAAAGTGCTTTGACATAAATGTAGCTAGCTGTTATCTACCAGCTATATTCACTGATGAGTGGACAAGATAAATTTTGTGAGCTGTTGTCTACCGGCTACATTCATCAGTGAGTAGACAAGCTAAAAGTGGCTACCTGTTAGCTACCTGCAAAATTATTAATGAGTAGACAAGCTAAATTTGGCTAACTGTTAGCTATATGCTGCATCTTTGGTGAGTGCACAAGCTGAATGTGGCTAACCATTAGCTACCTACAACACTTGATGATGAAATGACAAGCTAAATGGGGCTAGCTGTTAGCTACCAGCAACATCTTTAATAAGTAAATTAAATGTAGCTAGCTGTGAGCTACCTGCTGTTTTTTGATGAGTACACAAGCTAAATGTGGCTGCTTGTTAGCTACCTGCTAGATTTTGATGAGTAAACAAGCTACATGTGGCTTAACGTTAACTACCTGTTACAACTTTGATGAGTATACAAACTAAATGTGGCTACCTGTTAGCCACCTAGTACACTATAGATGAGTAAACAAGCTACATGTGGCTAAACGTTAACTACCTGCTACAACTTTGATGAGTATACAAGCTAAATGTGGCTACCTGTTACCTACCTGCAACATTATTAATGAGTAAAATAACTACATATGGCTAACTGTTAGCTACCTGCAACATCCTTAATAAGTAAACAAGCTAAATGTGGCTACCTTTTAGCTACCTGCTAGCTGTTAGCTACCTGCTACATCTTTGGTAAGTAAACAAGCTTATTATTATTGCTAAATCAGAAAGGCATATAAATGGATATAATTTTTTATTTTTACCAAGTTTGCTCAACAATATGCTACTAGGCTGAATATTAGACACTGCAGCTTTAAGCTCATATCAGTATTTTGTACCAGTGAGTTCCCATGTGTTTGTACTTGGTCTGAAAACAAGCGTTATCGATGGATACCTTGTTTGTATGAGCGCTTATTGTCCATCTGTCCATGTTCTACAGGTTACACTGATAAACACTGAGGTTGCTGCTACCATCATTGAATGTTCCTCCATTTCTGACATCCTTTAACTTTATACTTCATGTTTACTTTACCATGGCTGTGTTTGTTGTGCTTCCTCCTTCAGTCAGCCTGTTTCAAGTGTAACTCAAGCGTGTAAAATCATTCTTACATCTCACACCACAGGAAAATCTGGCAATAAATCCCTGTTCTTGTTAGATAATCAGACGTTTGCTGACTTTGGTCATAATAAAGGGAACAAGGCCCCAGATTGGACTGATTATCTGGTAGTTTATAGCTCTCTTTAAGCCATTTTGAAGTGTTGTAAAAACACCCTTTATTCTTCAGAAGAAATATCTCTACATTTATAAATCCTGCCTCCACAAACCTTGATTGTCTGGGAGTAAAGGTTTCTCAAGTTCATGTATTTATTCATCTCTCCTGTCAAATAAAGAAGGTGACCCAGCTCGACTCCTCTGAACAGACCAAACCTCTCAAAGACACACAGAGAACTAAAGAGATGAATGAAGCCCTGCATAGCTTGAAGGTCACTCAGAAGCTGCAGACTCCTTCTCTTTACTGTGAGAAAGGTCATCCTGTATCTCTGCGTGTCTCACTGTCTGAGCTTTTTTTTTATCTAGGGGGGGTCTCACTTTCTTCATCCTCCTCTCTGAATGACAATCCATAACAGCCTCTCTCAGCAGTGGTACCTTAACCAGCTCGCTCTCTGACCGTGGATTTTACAAGTCCCTCCTGACACCGAGGCTGGCGGCGCTGGAGTGGAAAATACATCCATCCATCCATCCATCCATATTTCATGAGAGTTTCAGAAATTTTAAAGTGTGAAATAAGCTCAGCGGATGATTCATTTACCGAGTCACCCGGAGAGAGCTGACAGATCTGGTGACTTCATGAGCTGACCCATCATTTCCAACACGTCGGTGTTTGCTTCTCTCTCTTGAACTAGTGTGACAGTCTCTTTGGGGATGCTTGACAGTACAGTCTTAATAATTCAGCTGCAAATAAAGACCATATTGCAGCAAATTACCTCACCGCACCATCCACGCTTATTGCTGGAATCGAGATAATGAAGTCATGGGTTAGATCAGCTTTAGAGCGCGACTGTTAAAAAAAAAACACATTACACCATCCAATTAAACGGCTTGTGTTTCATATTAAAACCCATTTTCCATATAAATGTGTTTAAACAGTTTCTGGCATGTAAACACAAACCCGACAGTGAAACTTGCTTTATGTAATCGCACAAGAAAAAACGTCCCCTAAGGCTGTAAAAGCAGCAGCTGGGAGGATTTATATATGTTATTCCAGTGGAGCTTAATTCAGGCAGTTTCATGGCACTCATTTTGAAATCCACTCCTTGTGTGAACCGCACACAAGTTGTTTTATTAGCCGGCCGCACTGACAACCATGATAAATAAAGAGAGGAGCGCCGCAGCCCCGTCACACGAGGAACAACCTTCACAGAGGATCATTTCTGCGCCTTTCTGAGACCTCTGGCCACGCGGCAGAATAGAGTTGTCACAAGCTCATACAAAAGTAGAATTAAAAAGATAAATCTACTGTCTGTGCCATCGCTGATAGTCTCTGACACTCCAAGCTGTGCGGCAGAGGTCGATAATAGCTTGAACTGTAGTGTAGTCTTATCCCCGCTCTGTAAGGACTTTAGTTTAACAGATACAGAGGTATAAAGGTTCTCTGAAAAAACCACTGTGATCTTTGAAGATCAATTTGTGCGTTTGAAGCCTCTAGAAGCTTTGCCTTAGGCAAAAACTACTATGATGCAATACCTTAAATACTACAAACAGTCTGAAACAGCAGGTGGCGGTATGCATGTAGCTGATTTACAACCCTGCCAAGGAGGAGAAAGAAGAAGAAGCTACCATGGCAACCACTGGGGTCATGACCTGAGCGAAGATTGTTTTTGTTTTGACCCGGCAAAAAGTCCATCCTGCATCCATGGATGATTTAAAATCACTTTTAAAGATGCCAGCAATTTCGCTCTTCGTATCTGCACATCTACGTGCAGCTCAGAGGATTAAATGGGCTCGCGTTGTGCAGATACGGCGTTTTTTTAGGTGACAGGAGACCTTTATTGCCCTTGCACCTCCTCTCACTGACTCCAACTAGTGTTCATCTGTAAGGTGAGTCACAATAGACCGTTTATTGACTGGATTCTGATGATCTTCGCCTTTATTAAGAAAAAATGTGAACAAACTGTTGCACTGTGGAAAGAAGTTTAGCTGTTACAGTTATGTCATAAAGCTGATCTGGCACTCTGTCCCATATCCGGGCACGGTTGTATTCGCGTCTCATCCGAACCGAGCCAGAGTCCACTTGACACTACCCAAACGAACAGGACTTTGGGCTCAAGTGCACTCGGATCCGGGGCCGGGCCCCTAGGGTGAAAGCACCCTTAAAGTTAAAAAGTATCATAAAGCAGGTGGACCTGGAGTAAAATGTCCTAAACTTCTAAATGTATCAGCCACTGGGTTTTATATTTACTCTAACAAGATGCAGGGCTGCAATGAAGGGCCTAGTGTCAGAAAGCTGGGTCTGCTTCAGAGGTCATGGGTGTTCCAGCAGGACAATGACTCCAAACATACCTCAAAAAGCACCAAGAAATGGTTGGAGACAAAGCTGAAGAGGCTGAAGTTCTGAAGTGGCCAGCAGTGAGTCCGGATCTAAATCCCATTGAACACCTATGGAGAGATCTCAAAGCTGCTGTTGCAAGAAGCACCCTTCAAATCTGAGAAGCTTTTTGATGGTTATAGGAAGTGATTGGTTTCAGTTATTTTTCCCAAGGGTGTGCAACCAGATATTAAGTTAAGGGTTGCCATCAATTTTGTCTGGCCTATTTTTTGAGTTTTGTGTAAAATTACATCAATTTTTGCTTTTTTCTTCTGCTTTTTTGTGTTGTTTCAATGCACATAAAGGAAATCAACACATGTATATCAACAACATTTGTAATTGCAACAACTTCTGGAAATGGTGTATTTTCTGGAAAAATTCCCCATGACTGTATGTTGTTTTAGCACAAATGTATGAGTTCTTATGTCAAGATAAATTCCACTTTTGGTAAACATAGGCTATTGCAAGGATCTCTAGATGGGGCCTATATAAGCTGATCCACACTTGCAGTTCACATGGGCAATCACAGGTGGGGCCACCATGGAACCCATGGATAAACCCACATGGGACCCCCACATATAACCCATGTGGGGGCATGTTGGCTGGGATGCTCGGTGAAAGCTGTTGCAAGCCAAAGTAAGCACGCACTGCAGGAGTCACGCAGCAAACACGCACCCACTGAAGTGAAAACTGCTCTTTTCAATTCCACTGCATGCACTCTGGTCTCTCTGGTGCATGCCAGCAATGCTGCAGACATGGAGGACGAGGGTATCATGTCAGTCTGTGAGTGAGGATGATTAGCCTGCACAGTGAAGGACAGACTTCACTTAACATTGCAGGCTCTTAACAGCACAATGCTGGTTCTGAATGATTTTGTTCTCGCTCTGTGTAAACGTGGCCTTAATTACACAAATATGTTGGCGCCGTTTTTTTAACTTCCTTTTTGGCTCCATATGTCAACGCATGATGTTGCATCTTGTTTTCACCTCACTGTGGCCAGATGTCTCCTAATTTGCAGCATCTATTTTTGTGGATTACCATTTAGGAACTATTAAAATGATAATCTGTCAAATAATTTACCCTTAAAGTTATCTGAGCTCCCAACCGGCCATGTGAACATGCCCCACTGGTGACACATTTTCAGAAAATCCAACAAAGATGCTTCCTTGAGAACATCTGCTGTATATCAGTGGGAACCAGCAGTCCTTTATTCTCAGCTCCTCAGTTACATTCCTGTTCAGGGCAGAGAGCTCAGTCACCATCTGTGTGCCAGCCAAACAGGTCCGACTCCACTTTCAACATTTCTGAACATTAAGAGGCCTGAGAGGCAGCGCATGGTCCAGTTTCTGCTTCATCTTCTCCTGAGAGCTTCATGCCTGCAGGCTGCATAGGAAGCCTTTCATGTTTAATTCAATAGTCGGCTGCATTGTTACAAACTTAAAGAAGAAGGAGTATTACGGCGAGCCGCTGAGAGATGCTGTGAGAGTTTATATAAAGTAAATCCCAAACATCCGTGCTCTCTTCTCCAACGCGGGCTTTTTGATCAGTTACAGATCAGCAGAGCTCCGGTGAGATTAGCGCCGAGCTGATTTACAGGCCAATCCTTGCTTCCTGCGTATTGATTTCAGACGTCAGACTTGTAATAGTGCGGGGATTAAAAGGGAGCTGTGCATTATAGCCAGTGTTTGTTAAGATTAGAGGCTGTTTTGTTGCTGCCATTGTTGGTGTGCAGTGTGAATTTGAGTTTCAAAGAGGAGGCAGGTCTGTGAGTCTGTGCCAGATCCAGGATCAGTGCACTGTACGTGTGCTAATGTGCATGTTGGTATGCAGCTGCTGTGACAGGGTGCAGCTTTGTGAAGCAAAATGAGCAAGTGGAGAAGGGCAACAAGCAGTTTAATGGACCTTTGACTTACAGCAGTGAGTCTATGATGCAGGTAATGCATGTTTTACAGCATGCACACCTGCGGATTGAGACCTTGCATGTCCCATAATATAATAAAACTCATGTTTTGCAATCATTTACCAACATGTGCATTGATGCATCTTAAAAATATGGGAATATAATGATAGGGTATGATTGTTTTCCTCCTCTAATAGCAGAAATAAAAGTGAGAAATAACCAGATAACTTATTAGGTCATGCTTTCTCTGCAAATGTGGAAATTAAACTGGGAAAATGCTTCAAATTCCTTACTAATACCTGCTTTACAATTAATACCCTTTTTAGGTCAAGGATTAATGCTAATGCAGCTGAAATAAAATAATAGAAATGAAGTTTGCAAATCAAATTCACACCAATCTAGCTGTTTTCAAACATGCTACAGCCACCCTAAATCCCACAGAGTTGGCACATTTTGGAAAATGTGAATAAAAACAGAGTACAGTGATTCACAAACCCTTTTCAACCTATACTCCATTGAACACAACACATAGGCAAGACATGTAATGTTCTTTGGAAATATACTCACATTAAGCATTTAATGGTACAACATGTACCAAAAAAGTTGGGACAGGAGCATGTCTACCACTGAAAACATGGACTGTTGATAAATTGAAAGTGAAATTCTTCCCCTTCTTGCTCGATGTTCATCCTAAGTTGCTCAACAGTCCAGGGTCTCTGTTGTCATATTTTGTGCTTCATAACGTGCTGTACATTTTCTATGGTAGACAGGTGTGGACTGTAAGCAGGCCAGTCTAGGATCCACTCTCTTTTACTGTGAAGCCAGGCTGTTGTAACTTGTGCATGTGCCTTAACATCGTCTTGCTGAAGTAAGACATCATCTGATTGGAAGCATATGTTCATTCAAAATGTGCAGAACCTGCATACTTAAGTCAACACTGCAGTGATCACTGTCCCAAACACATCTAAACCCATGATACTTAACACTCTTTTGTGATGGTTTGTGGCTCTTTTATGTCTTCATTTGAAACATTATTCCCCCAGAAAACCTTAGAAAAGTGAAACTTTGACCTCAGAAATTTTCCATCAGAAGTCACAGTCAGTTTTCTTCCCACACTTAAACAGTAGGCTTTAATTGACAAACTTAAACTTCATTGCCATCAAATGCCCATATTTTTCCATTTTTGCCACTCGTTGCTGCTATTTGCCCATTTTTGTCATTTTTCAGTTTTTGTTTTGCTACATATTTGCCGCTTTTTGACCATTTTTACCACCTGTAACTCTTTTTTTCTGGTCATTTATCACCCATTTTAACTCAGTTTTTTTCATTTTATGACTATTTTTCCCCTTTTCACTCATATTTGCCAATTTTTTTGCCGCTTTTTGACCATTTTTACCACCTTTAGCTTAACTTTATAGCCACTTTAACCCATTTTTGCCAATTTTTTTGCTGCTTTTTGACCATTTTTACCACCTGTAGCTTAATTCTATAGCCACCATAACTCATTTTTGCCATTTTTTGCCACTTTATGACCATTTTTACCACATGTAGCTTAATTTTATAGCCACTTAAACACATTTTTTCCAATTTTTTTGCCATTTTTTGACCATTTTTACCACATGTAGCTTAACTTTATAGCCCCTAAACACATTTTTGCTGCTTTTCGCCACATGGATTGTGGCTCTTGGTAAAGGTACTTTTCAATAGCTTAGCTCTTTGGTTGAGCAGGGTTGAGAAACACTGATCTAATCATACATAAGGGGGTGGCAGTAGCTCACTCTGTAAGGACTTGGGCTGGGAACCAGAGGGTCACTAGCTCAAGTCCTGGTCGGACCCTATCTGTACTTTGGCTTGGAGGTGCCAGTTCACTTCCCAGATACTGGCGAAGGGCCCTTGAGCAAACCCCCAACAGCTCCCAGCAGCCCCTCAACAAGCCATCACTCTGACATCTCTCCATTAGTGCATGTCCTTGGAGGTAGTGCATGTTTGCATGTAACTCAGACTATGTGTGTGTAGCATGTTTAACAATGGGGTGTAAACTGAGAATTTCTTTTCAAGGCTTAATAAAGTAAAAACAGGGCTGAACTTTCCACAACTTTCCCAGTCTTTTCTTGCTCCTGTCCCAACTTTTTTGGAACTTGCTGCACACATCAAACTCAGAATTTCTGCATATTTCCAAAAAAATCAGTTTGAAATTGTATACCTGATCTCTTTGCTGCTAAAGAATATAGGATTAAAATGGATTTGCAAATCACTCTATTAAGTTTGTCCTAACTTTTCTGGAAATAGGGTTTGTGGATTCAAACAGTGAGTTTTCATGTATATGTAGCCTTTTTAACCTCATCCCAGATGATAGTAGAGTGTGAATTAAGCCTGTCTTTAAAGTTTTATCTGACTTTGAGTCTTTAATCTTTGAGTGGGTTTGAGTTTTTATCTTCTGTTACGAGTTCAGAGTGGAGTTTCGCCAAAGCCTGAACTCTCTCTGCTGCTGCGCTGTGATTTTTCTAACCTCCTCGTTGATTTACAGCAGCTGAAGTGGGCACAGACACTCACCAACCTCATGAGCATACCTCATCTCCGTGCCAGGTCTCAGCAAATGAAATGGATTTATCTCTAAATCAGAGACTTTTACTTGTAATACATCATCGTATCTGCTGGAGCAAAGTATCCCCCATCTCATCCCTCATACATTTATGCAACCTCTCCTGAAGGGCAACACGCAGAGAGGAAATCCACAGAGGAGAACAGCTTTGACAGGGAGAGTCTATTTGTTTCTGACTTTTTCAAGAAGTAGAGGCATCGAGAGCTGGAGCTAAAGCCATGTGGGTCTCAAAACATCAGAGGTCTCACAGTATTGTCTCGCTTTCTTTTGAGTAAAGATTTGAAACCAATCAGCATAAAAAGTTTCTGTTAGCAGGATTCTACAAGGATTAGGAGCTGGATTTAAGGTAACCATGACTCCTGATTTGACCGGGACCATCCTGTTCTCAGGTTCTGTGACTGATGTCTGACAAATACACTATATTGCCAAAAGTATTCACTCACCCATCCAAATAATTGAAATCAGGTGTTCCAATCACTTCCATGGCCACAGGTGTATAATCAAGCACCTAGGCATGCAGACTGTTTCTACAAACATTTGTGAAAGAATGGCTCGCTCTCAGGAGCTCAGTGAATTCCAGCATGGTACTGTGATAGGATGCCACCTGTGCAACAAGTCCAGTGGTGAAATTTCCTCGCTCCTAAATATTCCACAGTTGACTGTCAGTGGTATTATAACAAAGTGGAAGCAACTGGGAACGACAGCAACTCAGCCACCAAGTGGTAGGCCACGTAAAATGATGGAGTGGGGTCAGCGGATGCTGAGGCGCATAGTGCGCAGAGGTCACCAACTTTCTGCAAAGTCAATCACTGCAGACCTCCAAACTTCATGTGGCCTTCAGATTAGCTCAAGAACAGTGGTAGAGAGCTTCATGAATGGGTTTCCATGGCCGAGCAGCTGCATCCAAGCCATACATCACCAAGTGCAATGCAAAGCATCAAATGCAGTGGTGTAAAGGACGCCGACACTGGACTCTAGAGCAGTGGAGAGGTGTTCTCTGGAGTGACGAATTACGCTTCTCTATCTGGCAATCTGATGGACGAGTCTGGGTTTGGTGGTTGCCAGGAGAACGCTACTTGTCTGACTGCATTGTGCCAAGTGTAAAGTTTGGTGGAGGGGGGATTATGGTGTGGGGTTGTTTTTCAGGAGCTGGCCTTGGCCCCTTAGTTCCAGTGAAAGGAATTCTGAATGCTTCAGCATACCAGAGATTTTGGACAATTCCATGCTCCCAACTTTGTGGGAACAGTTTGGGGATGGCCCCTTCCTGTTCCAACATGACTGTGCACCAGTGCACAAAGCAAGGTCCATAAAGACATGGATGAGAGAGTTTGGTGTGGATCAACTTGACTGGCCTGCACAGAGTCCTGATCTCAACCCCATAGAACACCTTTGGGATGAATTCGAGTGGAGACTGAGAGCCGGGCCTTCTGGTCCAACATCAGTGTGTGACCTCACAAATGCGCTTCTGGAAGAATGTTCAAAAATTCCCAAAAACACTCTCCTAAACCTTGTGGAAAGCCTTCCCAGAAGAGTTGAAACTGTTATAGCTGCAAAGGGTGGACCCATGTCATATTAAACCCTATAGATTAAGAATGTGATGTCACTTAAGTTTGTATGCGAGTCAAGGCAGGTGAGCGAATACTTTTGGCAATATACACTAGTGTGCACAAACAATGCAAAAAGAGGCATAAAACTGTCTTGAAAATTTCAGACTCTGCTGCTTCCTTATCATCTGAAAACATTCGACATTTGTCAGTGCCCTTTTCAGGTCATGTCTGTCCCGTTTCAGGAGAGGATTAGCATGCTGTTTTTAAAAAAACAGTCTTGTGGAGCCTGCCTGAAACCAGCAAAGACAACACCTTGCACCATCTTTACATTGGACAGCTGGATGCAGATAGGATCCAGGTAATTATATAAAGGCCTACCAATGACCTTAAGCATTTGCAGCAAGTATAAATAAGGAGGAAATGCATTTCTCTTCCTTACTTCAAAAGATATAAAAACTGCTATTAAGGGCCTAGATGCATAGCCCAATAAGACTGAGTTATTATGCAAAAAACACAATGAGAATCGCTGGAGTATCTGGCCATCTTTCAACAAAACAAGGCAGGCAGCCAAACTGTTTATAACAAGCAAAACTTGAAGACCTTTCCCACATTATGTTGCCCTTCAGCAGCAGAATAAGAAGAGCAGAAAAGCTCCACTAACCCCCACAGAAAAACAGTAAATTCCACAATATGAAACCATTCGTCTCTGTCCATATAAATCCATTATAGAAACTTTTTTTTCTGTGATAAAACACTGCAGCAGCAGGGAGACAAGTGCAATTTCTACGGTCAAGACAAAGCCGATTTCTGAGCGTCACGTCTGAGTATCTTCTTATCAAGACAGCAGATGGAAAAAGGACGGGTGGAGGGGTTAAAAAAAGAAGAGTGGTCTTTTCTGTGTGACAGCTCTAACCCTCGTATCGCTGCAGGGACAGGTCTGTTTCTGCACGGCTAAATTGGCTGTCAAAGTCGCCTCGGACGACCCTTCACACAAGCAGCCTGCTCATATTTCTGCTGTAATATAAACTGAGTGGGACGAGGGGGAAAAAAATGCAATTATCGTTCCCCTTTTTCGTATGACATCTCTGTCATGTATGAAGGCAAAAACACAGAGCGGCTCTTGTTATAATGACCCCCTTAAAACTCTTTTTCTACTCTCACAACAGACACAGGTGTGCAGGATCCTATTACCTGAAGCACGTAAGATTGTCAAAAGGGCTCTACATCATACCTATTACTCTTTATTCTCCCTCCGTTTTAATAAACGCTCTCCAACATGCCTGCCACCCTGAGGACACCGTGCTTAAATTACATCACGGCCTCGTGTCCGAAGGTCTCAGGGCTTTTTGTATTTTATACTTCTCTTCGACAGTAATAGTTATAATCGCCCTTTCCTCGGCTTAAGCTTAAAAGTAGTCGAACAAAGCCAAACCGCACTCCTCTGACATCCTCATTAAAATAATTTAGTCCATTTTAGAGCGACAGGAGAAACATTCCAGAGCATCAAAGGATCTAAAATGACTTGTCTTTTCAATGCACAGTAACAATGTGAGCTATTACTAAAAAACCTTTTAGCATGCGAACAGCTTAAAGCTGTGCAGGATTTAACTTTGTTTATAAATGTGCTTGTGACGGACAAAAATTTTTGGAAAATATGCGTGCAACAAGTGCGTGTTTCTGCGGAGTGAATAAGCGCATCCTACCAACCACAGTTGAAAATAAACATGTAATTTGTGACAGAAAACAATACAATTTAAATCCTTGCCTACTGCTTGTTTTGCTCTATGAGCAGATTCAAGCAGATATAACTGACTGTGGAGCCTTGTGCCAGAGACGCTGAGTCCAAAGAGACCGGCTGGTTTCCATCCAGACAGGGCATGTCCAAAGCAGGAAGTGCTGTTGCACCCTTTCTATTGAAAGGGAACAGAAAACCTTAACCTGCACTGGAATAAAATAAACATTTTTTTTGGACCAACAGGTCCCGCCAGGCCTGTAGTGGATAATCTGGAGAATGGGTAGAATTTCCGGTGGGCTGTTTTTAGGGCAGGAGGGCCGGTGTTCACCTGACACGTCAGATGGATTTGTTTCACACATCCAACTGGAAAACATTTAATACACAGCATTTGGCAAAGGGCAGAGCCTTTGAAAAAAAAACTTGGAGTGTGATTGGATGAATGTTCTGTCTGTCACATCTTTAGGGGTCAATCAGAGCAACAAAATACGTGGCATAGCCGCGACCAAAGCACCTGCCTGTGTCCATCCCATTTAAATGTGCAGCCTTGTACATTACACTGTACACTGGCCTAACTTTGCCTGTTTCCGTGTTTCTCACTGGCGAATCCATCTTGCAAAAGCTCCCGTCTGAACAGTTTGGGCCCGGTTAGAAAGTGACAGGATCAATCAGTGATGAGGGGCAGTACTTTGTGGGCGCGGCAGAGCCGTGACATAAGCAAGCAGCAACAAGAGGCCGGGGCAATTATAGCAGAAGAAATTAACGTGGATGCTCTAATGCGCCAGTGTTATCAGAACTTGACGATATTTCTTCATTAAAAGAAGAACAAAGGACGGCAGTGAGTTGTTTTCTTTTCAAAAAAGACAAAAGTCGCGTACTGACATGTCTACAGTCGCCATGGTTCACGTTATTCCTCAGTCACTACGCACACGCACCTCGGTCCCAGCTATGTCATGTATTTTGTTGCTCAGACCGTCCCATAAAGATGTGACAGACAGAACGTTCATCCAATCACACTCTGAGTTTTTTTCAAATCCTCTGCCCTTTCCCAAACTCTCAGTATTGACGGTTAGGGTTCGACAGAACTCCTGGTGAAACTGGGGAGTCGTACAAGGAAGAGCAAGTTATGCTGAACTTGAGGAAGAGATGGCGAAGGCTGGGTTCACCAGACCAAGAAACTCAAGAAAATGAAGAAGAAATACTGAGGCAGAAGGAAAGACTTGTCCATCACGTCCTCCCACTTTGGTTCCTCTTAAACTGGCGTGAACGTTGGCTGATTCGCCAGAAAGCACCAAGATTCTTAGACTCCAGAACAGAGCCAGAACCAGAACTGTGTCCATCTGAAAGCACTGATAGAATGTCCCGTGCACTATTGTAAGCCCCCAAAGAGCCTGGTGCTGTAGGAATAGAGAAATTAATGACAGTGTCATCTGCGTATAGATGACAATTTGCATTAGGAACATTATGACTGGTACTGTTGATATAAAGTGTAACTAACAGCGGTCTTGAGACTGACCCTTAGATATTTAGAAGTGAAGCCTTCAGCCTGCACTCACTGTTCTGTTTGATAAATAACAATTGCTCTGAGACCAGTACAGTATGAATAACTGCACATTATGCTAAATGTGACCTTCAATGTTCTTTTCTAAATTAATAATAATTGAACTTTATCATAATAAATATATCATACATCTTCAGTGAACTAAAGTAGGCTAGTCTGAGCCACAGAACTCCAGGCCTGAAAGTGAGTCCCACTCTGGTCCCACAACCCTTCGTCTCTCATCCTTAAACATGTAGCTCCATCTCTCCTCTGCATGAAACGAAAGCCTGTCTAAAGGCCCTTTAACAGCATCAGCACTGAGCTACATGGTCATCACAGTCCCAGCTCCACTTCATATTCCATCCAACATCTCTTTGTGGAGGTAACTGTGTTTGTTTGCTGTAATCTAACAAATCAAATCATCTGAGAGTCCAGTTCACTTCTTTTCCTATCTGATTTCAATGTTCTGGATACCATCCGCTTAATGCGTCAGGTTAATGCTGATTGACAGCCGCCCCACGGTGACAGACCGCGTCCCACCGCCCCTCCTCAGCTCGGATTTTCTCATTAAACGCTCTGCTGTGACACAGCAGAGGTGATCGATGGCGGCGCTCTCTCATCCTCGTGTGCACCGGGCATGATTTATCAGTTAACCCTCCCCCCATCTACCTCCACCTCCTAACGACACCTCACATCTCAGCTGCGGCAAGATCGGAGGAATGAGACCCTCGAGTTAGGAAAGTTCCAGTGAAAGGCCACATCTGAGGGCATTCCCAGACATGACGCCCCCTCTACGGTGACTCACTCTTGTGTTGTTCGTCATCTCCATCTCCATGTGACTCGGCTTTAACAGAGACGTCTCCAGCAGCTGATAGATCACAGGCTCCCTCACAAATTAAAGAGGAGTGTCTTTCTTTTCTTTCTCCCCTGACATGAAGGAGGTGATTCGACGACTCTGGGGAGGCGCAGCAGGCCCTGATGACTTGTATGACACATGAACTCCTCGCACTCTCATTACCCATGATCCATCATCAACACCCAGTCGGCCTGCTCTCTTGTTGCTGCAGCGTGGCGCCTCGGCTGACGAGTGACCACCGTATGAATCACAATTAAAACTCCTCTCCTCTCTCTGCAGCTGCCGCTTCAGCAGCTATATCACAGAGGTTATCAGTGCGAGACGGGCCCGGCGTGTAAATTAAACGCAGACAGAGACGAGAGCTGTCAGTCAGCCTGTTCGCAGCCAGCGTACCCATCTGTACCTCCACCTCCGAGCCTCAGCGGCACCAAGGACACGCAGCAGCACATCACCATTCAGAAGCAGCCCCCCATCTCCCACCTCCTCTCCCTTCTACTGTCTGATTATTATGTTCTTCATGAATAAATTTGGGTTTCAGCGCTCCTCTGCACTGCATACTTCTGTCCCTGGGTAAAAAGGATTTTAATAGGGACACAGGAATGCAGTGAATACGCTCTTCCGCACTGGCAAACATCTGTCTGTTTGCTGTTTTCCTTAACAAGCGCAAACAGCAGAAATATGTAATGGGTTCCAGGTGTTAGTCAGTGTCTGCGCACATGCACTCAAGCCTGTGCATGGCCTAACAGGCACAATTGCTATTGGATTTCCATACCTTGCTTTGGTATAATGAAATGCAGATGCCCTCTTGTGCTGCAGGCAAAACAGCTTTTCTCTGCTTTCTAACATCCAATCACAGGATCCCCTCGCCCTGCATAGTGATGCCGCTGCAGCCGCCTTTCATTTGTTGAGCGAGATTAAAGTCAACATTTGACTTTTATCATGACTAATGTGTGACTCATTAGAATAAATTTAATAAATGGCTGTGAGCAAGGCCTCACTCGCTTCCATTTGAATGGTTTCTTCAGCCAAATACGGCCTTTTATTACATTAACTTCCATTACTTTTGAAACTTTTGACCAATAATCATATTTAGGACTTTTATTATGACTGCTGTGAGTCATGACAACACTTTTAATGGCTCTTAGACCCATCTTATTGTTTCCAGAGTAAGTGCTTACATTAGTGGAATAACAATATGTTCTTTTCCATTTATAATAAGGATAATACTGATAAAGACAATTATGGTAATAGACAGATTAATCCAGTGGAGTCCCTGTTCTCTAGCAAAGTTTGCTCTTAATAAATGACACCTGACATGCCAGATTGATATATATAATGGCATAATAAATGGCATGGATATACAGTTGCAAGAAAAAGTGTGTGAACCCTTTGAGATTTCTTGGATTTCTGCATAAATTGGTCATAAAATGTGTTCTGATCTTCATCTAAGTCACAACAATAGACAAACACAGTCTGCTTAAACTAATACCGCACATAAAATGATATGTTTTCATGTTTTTACTGAACAAACCATGTAAACATTCACAGTGCAGGGGGGAAAAAGTATGTGAACCTTTGGATTTAATAACTGGTTGACCCTCCTTTGGCAGCAATAACCTCAACATTTCCTGTAGTTGCAGATCAGACCCGCACAACAGTCAGGAGGAATTTTGGACCATTCCTCTTTACATTACTGTTTCAGTAATATATTTGGGATGTCTGGTGTGAATTGCTCTCTTGAGGTCATGCCACAGCATCTCAATCAGGTTGAGGTCAGGACTCTGACTGGGCCACTCCAGAAGGCGTATTTTCTTCTGTTGAAGCCATTCTGTTGTTGATTTACTTCTATGCTTTGGGTTGTTGTTCTGTTGCATCACCCATTCTCTGTTGAGCTTCAGTTGGTGGACAGATGGTCTTAAGTTTTCCTGCAAAATGTCTCGATAAACTTGGGAATTCATTTATCCATCAATGACAGCAATCCGTCCAGGCCCTGAGGCAGCAAAGCAGCCCCAAACCATGATGGCCCCTCCACCATATTTCACAGTTGGGATGAGGTTTTGATGTTGGTGTGCTGTGCCTTTTTTCTCCACACACCTTCCAAACAACTCAATTTTGGTTTCATCTGTCCACAGAATATTTTGCCAGTAGTGCTGTGGAACATCCAGGTGCTCTTTTGTAAACTTCAAACATGCAGCAATGTGTTTTTTGGACAGCAGTGGCTTCCTCTGTGGTGTCCTCCCATGAACTCCATTCTTGTTTAATGTTTTACTTATTGTAGATTTATCAACACAAATGTTAGCATGTGCCAGAGATTTCTGTAAGTCTTTAGCTGACACTCTAGGATTCTTCTTCACCTCACTGAGCATTGTGCACTGTGCTCTTGCAGTCATCTTTACAGGACGACCACGCCTAGGGAGAGAAGCAACAGTGCTAAACTTTCTCCATTTGTAGACTGTCTGTCTTTCCGTGGACACATGAACATCAAGGCTTTTAGAGATACTTTAGAGATACCAGGCAATGCTTCTTGAGAACAGCAAACTCAAAACTGGTGTGTGTGTGTTTTTATAGGGCAGGGCATCTTTAACCAACACATCCAATCTCATCACATTGATTGGACTCCAGGTTGGCTGACTCCTGGCTCCAATTAGCTCTTGGAGAAGTCATTAGCCTATGGGTTCACATACTTTTTCTACCCTGCACTGGGAATGTTTACATAGTTTGTTTTATAAAAACATGAAAACTAATTATTTTTGTGCAGTATTAGTTTAAGCAGACTGAGTTTGTCTATTGTTGTGACTTAGATGAAGATCAGAACACATTTTATGACCAATTTATGCAGAAATCCAAGAAATCCTAAAGGGTTCACATACTTTCTTTGCAACCGTATTTCATCTAGAAAACCTCCCATAGAAAGCATTTGAGAAGGGCAAAACTATTTTTTAAAAATCCCAAAAGATGATTGGACAAATGATCTGTCATATTCATGATGGGCCAATCAGAGCCATAAAACAAAATGAGGTAGTAAGCATACACATCTCCAGTGCTAACCTGAGCTGTACCGGCTAATGCTAGCATAATGGTTGAATTAAGGAGCTTATTGGTGGCTCAAACTCATGCCAGAACATCGTCTCTGTAAAAAGAAAATTTCGATAAGGCTCTTTGCTCTTATTTAAATCAATAAATGTGGTTAAGTCTGATTAAACTGCTTCTTTTCTACAGCTACAGCCAAGCTAATAACTACCCTGGAAGCAGCCATTGTATACATATCGGCTTACAGCATGATGTAACCTAGCTTGTAATGACGGCTAACTCATGCTGAAGCAGGTCACCTGAAGAGCAAAACACCTTTGTCTGACTTGAAAAGCTTTCATGGCTGTTCTTTGCTCTTAAATTAAACTGCTGCTATAGTAAAGTTACATTCGAGCTAATTGCTACACTGGTGGCAGCCATCGCTATCAGCTCACAGTACCTCTAAACCCAGCCTTTAACAATCACCGTATTCTCCTCAAATGACACCTAGTGATCTGAATCGTTCTCCTTTCAGCACAAATGTTGTAGATCCGAGCTTTGCGAGATGGATTTGCCTGATGATACCAGACAGTCGGAGAAACCGAACTACCTCTACATAAACGTGTGGCACAACATAGGAGGGCCTCCTCTGGACAGGCCTCAGCTGTTCACCTCCATCTGAAGGATTCAGGCCGTTCTTTCCATGCCAACAACATCTCCATCCTATCCAAAGAAGACCGTTGGTTCAAGAGAGGTGCCAAAGAAGCCATTTTTGTCAGGATAATAAAAGAATAACCATGACCTGGATGACTGGGAACCTACACAGATATCATAATAATTTCTATTTCAATGCTCATTTGAAGACAAATAACAAATCCCCTACCTCATTTACTTCCATTTATTTGGGTCAAATGGACCAGTGGCCATTATGACTTCTATTATGACTAATTCATGTGTCAGCAGGATGAATTTCATGGCTCTGAGAGGAAGCTTGTTCTGTCTCCATTGATGGCAACTTCAGCCCAAAAACAGCCACTTATCTTTCCATTTACTTCCATTATTTTTCATTAAATGGACCATAAAGACCATAGAGGCCTGCTATAATCAATGTTTGACCCTCGATGATGCACGTCATGACTCTAAAAAAGTTTCTACTCTTTGTCACTTTAACTGTGACCAAAACAAACCCTAACTTCCTATCTACTCCCTTTTCTCTGCCTTATTTCTCTCCTTTCCCTTAATTTAGGCGAATTGGACTTTTAAAAGTAAGTCGTCCGTGACCGAGTGGGTGTCCATTTACTTTTAAATGAGAATCCTTATGTAAGAGAGCTTTAATAGGCCACAACTTTGTGCATCAAAGTTGGTTTTATGGTGTTTTAAGGGCATCCAGTGAGTGTTAAGAGCTTTCCCCTCATTAAATGTCACTAAGTTAATTGTATACGTGAGTCATGCCGGGAGGGTTTCCATCACGTGTTTCTGCTAATAAACACACCTATTTAAAAGTCTTAGCTCACTGAAAATCAGACTCATTAAGCTTCCTGACTTGTACTTTTATTAGATGAATGTAAACAAGAGCTACCAGCAGAGAAAAACATTAAACAGTTAGATTAATTAACCAAAGAAAGTCCATGGAAAACTCTCTGACCTTTGTCACGAGCCTCTTGTCAGTGAAAAGATGGTCTAACAGGAGACTCCTCGCCATGCTTTCCGCTCCTAATTGGACCCCAGAATCTAACGACAGGCTGCTAATTGTGGCATTGTGTCTGTATTTGCACTTCACTGCTTTACGCTTCTCCGATTAAAATTCATGCAGGGCTCAGGGGTTGGTGTCACGAGTCTGTGTTAGTGTGTATGTGATATGTGGGTGTATCAGAGAGAGAGGGAGAGCAGCGGGGGGTTGAGCCTGCAGGAGCATTCAGATCATGTCCAATAGGAGTCATTGATTACTGTAATTGCATTTAGCTTAAATATTCCAAACACAGTATTTCTACTGTTAAAAATAATACATGCAGGGACTAGATTTTAGTACGACCCTATCTCCTAAAAAATTGGAAATGTGGGATGCCAACAGCACATGGTTTTGGCTGTGCCCTCTGTAAAGTGGGCAGCCGGGGTCAAAATCTGACCCGTGGTCCCTTTCTGGCATGTCGTTTCCCTCTCTCTCTCTCTCTCTCCCCAGTTTCTGACTCTTCAGTCTCCTATCCAAATAAAGACACAAAAAATCATTTAAAATCTTGAAAACGGAAGTCATTTTTAAAAATTTAAAAAGAATTTAATTTGTTTCAAATTATTAAAATCCCCTAGGTGCATCTAAACATTAGATTTTAACAGTTTCACTGATAAATCCCTAAAAAAGGCCTATGCATGCTTTTCCTATCAAAAGACCTTTGTATAAACTACTCAATAACTGCTTTATTGTGGTTTTAGTCAATATTTGCAAATCTAATTTTGGCAGCCTCAGAGCAGACAAAGCCTCGTTTTGCTAGCAGGTGCAGCATGGTGCACCATCATTAATGCAAGCAGGGGTTAATGAGAAGTACATCATATTTAAATACACCGCTGTGTTGAGAGAAAGAGCTGTGATTGGCTAACTAATGCTTGGCTTTATTGCTCAGTTTCTTATTCCATACTAGCTTATTTGCTCACTTACAAAAAGTGTAAGAATGGAGTCTCCAGGTGGGTGAACTGTTCATGTTGGTAGTTTTCTCAGCTCTCACAGTGATGTTTTTGTTGCTCTTGAAGTGACGACTATAAAATGATCAAAAAGCTCAGTTTTTACTCCCCAAACAGGAGACGTGTTGTAGAGAAAGAAGCAGTGGCTGATTTCCCACAGAGACACCCACTGTTTATCTGCAGGGAGCCTGAGAAGATTTCTCACAGTTATTTGGTTATTCCACTATCACTCATATCCTGTTAGCTGTTCATCTACTTCTGAAGCCAAGCTCACTGTTTGTTTTGGCATCCCACGGGGACAGAAAAACAGCCAGGCATTGTACGTTTTACTTCCTCTTTCATTAACCGACTTTTTCTCCACTGTTGCCGGGTAGAATTCATTAGAGCTGATTGACAGCCTGAGACAGGACTTTGGGTTTTGATTGGAGACAAAGTTTTTGTCAAGGTAATGTTGGCTGTAGGAGCTTTGCTTAAAAATCCCAATTGACCCGTGCAAACATCACTAAACATCAATTCAAACTTAATTAAAGTGAGTTTATATGTGCCAAAGGAAGCATTTTAAACCAAGACAACAAAACAACATGATCCGTGATGTTTGAAGTTGTTTTACAGTACATCCAAACACCTGCCACCATCTGACTGATGCATCCAAAGTGCCATTCTCCCTGCTGCAAATCTCTGAAATGTGTTTTGACTTTAAGAGAAATAACATTTGATTACTGCCTCACAGCCAAACATCCATCATGGAGACCAGCATGCACAACAAACAGAAAGAGGAGCTTTGATTTTTAAAGCTTCTGTTCTGTGATTGAAGACCTCCCCGACCCCCCAACCATCAAATAAAGTCTGATCCCTCTCTTTCTATACCACCCCAAATCTTTTAATGAGACCCAATCCTTTTAGGCGGCGCCCTCGCCACCCGGGTTATGGATATAACTGTTAGTGTTTGAGTGTGTGGAGAGGAGCTCGCAGCAGTTTTCTCCTTCTGTCGGGCTCAATAGAGAGGAGCAGCAGTTTCCTCAGAGGGGGAAATCACATCAAAGACATGAAAAGAGCCAAAACACAGAGCATCAATATCAGACTGAATGAGAATCATCCCCGCAGACCAACCTGAGAGAGTGAACCTCGCTGAGTTTATAGTCTTAAAGATGATTGAAGCTGAGCCGACCCTGAACCCTAAATGAAGAAATCTTTTTGTCCACTAAATCACACCTGACACGCTCAGAGCTTGAGCTAAAGTGGACCAGAATATAAAACTATGGCCACAATATCACCAGGGTTTAATGTCAGGAATAAGATTTAAAATCTTATTTTATATCTTATATGGTTTCCACATACCACAGTGCATTCAGAAAGTATTCAGACACCCTTGGAAAGGCACACATCTTTCTTTAGACGGCCTCACAACTGACAATGCATATCGGAGCAAAAACCAAACTATGAGGTCAAAGGAACTGCAACTTCTCAAATGGAAGAAGTTTGGCACAACCAGGACTCGTGCGAGAGCTGGTGGCCAGACCAAATCAAGCAATCAGGGTAGAAGAGTCTTAATAAGAGGGGTGAACAAGAACCTGTTGGTCACTCTGATTGAGCTCCAGAGATCCTGTATGGAGATGGGACAACCAGAAGGGCTTCACAGCAGAGTGGCTAGATGGAAGCCTCTACTGAGTGCAAAACACATGAAAGCTAGCTTGAAGTTTGCCAAAAAGCACCCGAAAGACCCTCAGACAGTGAGAAACAAGATTCTCTGGTCTGATGAAACCGAGGTTGAACTGTTTGGCCTCAGTTCTAAATGTTATTTCTGGAGGAAACCAGGCATCAACATCACCTGTCAAATACCATCACAACAGTGGAGCATGGTGGTGGCAGTGTCATACTGTGGGGGTGCTTTTCAGCAGCAGGGACTAGGAGACTGGTGAATGAATGGAGCAAAGTACAGAGATATCCTCAATGGACACCTGTTTTGCAGGTTCTCAGACTGGACTCTAGGTTCCACCATGACGATGACCTGGAGACCACAGCCAAGCCAACACAGGAGTGGCTTAGGGTGTTCCAGCCAGAGCCCTGACTAGAAAACTGTCAAACATCTCTGGAGAGACCTGAAAATGCCATTCGGTTCCCATCCAACCTGACTGAGCTTGAGAGGATTTGCAGAGATGAATGGCAGAAAAATTCCCAATCCAGGCATGCAAAGCTTGTTGCATCATATTCAAAAAGACTCTAGGCTGTAATTCAAGGACTTCAACATCTCAGGAGAGACCTGAAAATGGCTGTCCACCTTTTTGCACTTCCCCTGACCGGCCTCAGCATGAGTTTTATCCACCAACAAGCTCTGGTTCTACCCCTATGACAGAGCGTGTCTGCAGAGCTCATGTTAGTACTGGAGTTGTGCATGCCTACTTCTGCATTTTATTGGTCACTCTGATTGGCCTGTAATGAATATGACAGACAGAACATTTGTCCAATCACCTTCTTAGAAAGCCCTGCCCTTCCCTAACACTTTCTATGAGAGCTCCCCCAGTTGAATGTGAAATATATCCATGCAATGGAGAGGATGTTACTGATTTGTAACTTTTCTATCAGTACCAAAACGCTTTTATTTGAGGATGATGCTTGAAATTTCCTCAGTTTTTGTCTCAGAAACAAACTATTTAGTCTGGACCCTTGAGCAAGGTCCTTTACGCCACGATCACCTGTCTATCTTTTGCATGTGCATTGCTTTGGACAAAAGTGTCTGCTTAGAGACATTGTTACTTGTAATTTGTGTGTTTGATATACACAAGCATCATGCATGAAGTCTGCAAGTCATTGCCCCAGTCTGGCCACCCTAGTCCCTCAAATGTCGCTGCAACCTGCTCAGAAGATGAACGAATCACAGGCAGAGAGACAGACCCAGCAGAGAGAGGTTAGAAAGAAATAAATCCAATTTGCTTAAACAATGAGCATCACATCATTCCACTTACTTTGCAATACAAACGATATGCAAGTTATCTGTTTAGCATTGGCAGACTAACCCAGAGTGACATCAGGATGTTGAAGAAGACTAAATGAAAGGGAGTCAGCTCTCTACCTGCAGGGAAATGAAGGATTTGGATTTAAAGGTACAAGTTGCAGGATTTCTGCATTAATGAAGTCCACTTTTAACAGCTTTTCTCCCTTATTATGTGAGATTCATCCATGAAATGAGAACTATTGTTTGGCTGATGCCATGCATGTCTGACTTAAGGTGAGATGGCATTGCATTGCACACACAAGCATGCATGTTATCAACACAATAGTTAATGGCTGAAAAAGTGGTCTTGAAAGTTATTACCTTCCCGTCTCCTCTCAGCAGACTCAGACTGAAGATGAGTGTCTCCATCTGACAGGAGGGTCAGAGGAAGTGTGTGATGACCCATCTGAGCCGTGGACGTCCGACCTGTTTAATCATCTGTGGCCTAAATACGCGGTGTACGGACCGTCACTAACAGCGGCCTCCTCTGCTGATCACAGGGCAGAGGCTGCTGTCTGTGAACAACAGTAAATGACCCCTGAAGGTTTTAATTGTCTGTTCCTCTCGGTGCGCGGTGGATGGAGGTGAGGATTGACCTTGTTTTCACCTTTTTTTTTGATGACCAGCAGGGCGAGTACGCCGTCTGCAACCTCTGATGTCGGGGAGGACATTATCAAAGGGAGGCGAAGTGAAAGACTGACTCAAAGAAGAAAGAGAAGTGCTGCAAGTACACATTTGCATTCAGATGAGCCAACATGACGGATTACTGCAGTTTTAAGTGGGTTTTGTCTGGGCAATAATAAGGTTGCACACAGCAGCTTAAACGTAAGGCTGTGAAAGAAATAGGAGCACTTTCTTATGCAATATGGGAGGAATAACAAAGTTTTGGGTGTAGTAATTGCAGCTTTTCTATTGGAATAAAAAAGTGCTTCTGCTCATCTTGCATTGGACTAAGATTTTTTGTATAAGGCTTTATTGTAGATGGGAAGGTGAACACTGCCCTTTAAATAAACTCACCTTTACTGAAACTAAATAGACACTTCTTCAATGTCCCCATTTCTGTTTCTATTAGTGTGCAAAATTATAAGGTTTTACAACAAAAAAAGTGAACTTATGATTCAAACACAACATCAGGTTAGATAAGAAGGTTTTATCTCGTGTAAAAAGTATGATTGTATTTTCTTTTCTCCTCTGTGACTACAGTAAAGTTTCATTCACTCATCCTCCAGCTCAGAGCCCACACACTGAACCCTACCCCTCCATTATCCAGTACCTAACACCCTCTCACACACGCCACACGGATACCTGACAGCGCTCTGTAATTTACGGGGACAAAGAGCGAAAATGAGGGTCCCATTGAGGAGCAGGTGGGTGGGTTGAGCTAATGAGTGAGCCTATTGTGGAGGATTAGCACTCTGTCACGGTGCAGGATCACAGTGAACAGCTCATCCACGCCATCGCACGAACGACACCACATGCCTGTCCCACACGCATCAAGTGCTGACAGGTAGCGGCCCTTTTTTCCACGTATATCAGTACGCCTGGAAGACCACTCGCCACCCCCGCGAGGAAAAAGAGCAAAGCAGCAATTAGGAGGGGTTCAGAGATGTCCGAGGAAGCATTCCCTCTCTTTGACAGCTGATTCTCTCATGGAGCTTTCCTTTCATGAACAAACCACACACGTGCAAACACCGTTAATGCATTTGTCGCATTCATACGAGCTGTAACACAAACACCACAGATGTAACAAATGACAGAGAGAATGAGCCGCACTGACAGGACAGCAGGTGGGCTTTCACACGAAATGATGCACCGTTCATGGCAGCAAATCCTTGGACAGGTGGTGCTGACATGCTGGGTTCATGCAACATCTCCCATTTTGTTATCTTATCCCAAAAATGTAAAAAAAAATCATCACTAGATGAATCTAATCTAATTTATCTAATCAATCTAATAACATATATCAGAGCAGTGGTTCTCAAATGGTGTGGCAAGGCAAGTCTAGGTGTGCTGTGGAAATCTGTACAATACGTTAATACTACAACTTTATGGCGAGTACTGTAACCAGGCCTGCTCACAGATCTGGCTGGACCCCTGAAAACCCCCAGAGAATGGGACCTCCCCAGTTGGGATTTATTGATGATATCAGTGTATGTGTTGGATCAGTAGCATTGGTGCTGGCATCCTGGCTAACAGTTACTTCATTAAGAGCTGGAAAGCATGGCGAGCCATTATTGGGCTGACATAGGTGTTGAAATTATTAAGTCATGCTACTTTTAACCAAGTTAACCAATCTTTCTACCCATTTTTGCCACTTCTTATTACTAAATTTGACCTATTTTTGCCACTTTTATGGAACTTTTTGCCACATTTGACCCATTTTGCTACCTTTTGCCACTTTTAGCCCAATTTTGCTATTGCTTGGCCATTTTTCCCATCATGTTCAACCTCTTTTTTACCACCTGTTAATAACTTCAATCCTTTTTTGCCACTTTTCTGCCATTTGTGATTTAATTTGCCACCTTTCTGACACTTCAACCCGTTTATGCCACCTTTTTTTGCCAATTTTTGCCCACTTTTGCCTTTATATGACCACTTTTTTGTTCAATTGTGCCCTTTTTTAAAAATCACTTTTAATCCATTTTTACCACCTCTGTACAACATTAACCCTTCTTTTAGGCCACTTGAAACCCATTTTGCTGCTATTTTAACACTTAAAACAAGTTTTTGCCAATTTCAACCCATTGTTTGGCCACTTTTCTGACTTTGTTTTGCCTTTTTTTCCCCAATTTGCCATGTTTATCATCACTTTTAACTCACTTTTGCCACCTTCTGCCCACTTTTGCCATCTCCATGATCCCCCAACTGGCTGGGCCCCAGGAAGCTCGCCCCTTTATCTCCCCTTATAAGCCATCTTGACTATAACATTATTTAAAAAGTCTATTTTGTATCAATTTAAGTATGGTGTGCCTTGAGATTTTGGCTTAACCTTGGGTGTGCCTTGGGTGAAAAAAGTTTGAAAACCACTGTATTAGACCACTTACGGCAAATTTTTCTGCAATTTTGGCCAGTCCTCTTATACCATTTTTTGCACTTTCATTTTCATCTGCAATGTCATAAATAACACACCTTCAAATGTTGCTAATTTCACCAGAATTTCTTTGGTCTTAACTAGGTATGACTGATTTGCAAAAAATATATATAATTGCAAGCAATAAATATAAGACCATGTGCACTGAAAACAATGCATGAATCTGAATATGGAGGTGCAACAAGCTTTAAGCTATAAAGGAGGCGGCTGGGGTGGAGGAGGTGAGGCTGGCTACCAGCTGATCTCAACTGGGGTATGACTTTCATGAAGTAACGCTGGGCTTCATCAGTTTTATTCAGAATGAGCTAACTATTTTTGCTCACGTCACAAATGTGGTGTCATTTGTTTTGTTTATGGACATTAGTACTTTTATGCCACTCATTCTGATTAAGAAAAACATACATAAAACATGAAAAGGAGGATTTTTGTAAACCATAATAAAAGAAAGTTTGCATAATTTGCATAACATCTCTGCTGCTGCTGCAAAAAGATTTATTAAACTGGTATTCTGACACATTTCAAGTTAAAGAAATTTCTGCAATTTGTAAATTGCAACAGGCCATATTGCGATTTCATTTAATTTGCAATTAATTTCCCAGCTCTAGTCTTGACACAAGTAGTATTGAAAAATCTTGAGCCTGATAGTGATACCAAGTACATTTCAGCCAAGTTTAGCTGCCACTTCATATAGAAATACAGCCATTACCCAGAAACTCTGGGTACCCCAAAGGCTTCAGATGGGAGGTTTGCAAGATGGATTCGCCAGTGAGAAACACGGAAATGGGCAATCCATCTGCTTTGCAAGGTTAGCAGACATCAGCTGGACTGGGGTACGGAGCCTTTCAGGAGCCTAGCAATAGATTTGAGCGGGCATGATAGTAACTATACTGGTATTTGACCCTGATCTTTTCCCAAAACTCTGATGCATGCAATTTGGCTTCAACACAACATTGCATCACTCAGAGTTGAAGGTGATTAACAACTACTTTAAACCCATTTGGAGGCTTACTTTTAGATATCACATCCTCTTGATGGCTCATTAAAGAAAGCCAGAAAACTTCTGTTGGCATTTTATTTAAGGACTCAGCTCATTGTATATCTGTATGACCATCTGGAGATGAATTTCAGCAAATGAATTAATGATTTTGTGTTTTAAATCTTAAAATAGTCAAACTCCTGCATCAGCCTGAGAGATTCCTTTGAGGCTTGCATCTGTGACATTGAAGCCGTCTTATCCGTGAACGCTGTAATTAGCATTTATTTTGGGGTAAACAGAGCTGCACTTGGCTTTGACACGGCTGCAGGAGGTGACCGTGACTTTTAAGGGGGCGGGATGAGGGAGACCAATTAAAACCGGGTCAGAAGTAAAGATCAGAGGATGTGTCACTTAAAATGTCACTTCAAGCATCGCTTATCCTCGTCCAACTGGCTGCAAAAGCACGCTGTAAACAGTGCACAGAGACGGGATAAATAAAGGACACTAAAATAGAGTAAGCTGTGACATTCATGGTAGATTTTCTCCTCTGGCTGCAGCTTGGAGGGGTCTGTATATATTTATTGAGTCAAGCCTGCCACTATATTTCAGCCCAAGAGAAATCTAATAACCTTATATGTGCTGTATATTGTTCAGGTTTCTCATAAAAGCATTCCTCACCGGGATAAGCTTTAATGGCTGTTATTTATATTTGGGCTGGGCAGGTTTATTCTGCGCCTACAGAAATCATTACACTTCCCCTTGGGAAAGGCTCCAGCGACGCATGTTCCACCAGGCAGATGACTCAGCGATAATACACCTCTCCTTTTTTTCTTTTCCCAAGTCGTTGTTATTGGTCACCTTCAACAGGGGTCATTAAAAACAACTAAAGGAAGCCAACATACCAGGGCTTTCTTCTCTGTGTAATGAGAAATAGATGACTTTGGATTATCGAATCCACTGAGGGAGCAAAAACACTGAAGAGCTGTTAAGTATTTAACACCATTTCAATGTGGAGCTACTGGAAGCAAAATTCCCTCAAGGATATTTTCACTTTCAGCTCCCCTGGAAAAGGATCTTAATCAATAAGTAGTTCAGAGAGGTTATCAGGAAATGAAAAGCCTTTGTTGTGATATCAGTGGATCGAATCACAGGCTGCCAGCTGGGCTGCCAACATACAGATGGCTGATTGGCGTCTACATCATAGAGGGTGTGTATACCTGCAAAAACAATCTGTCAAACACAAAGCAGGCAGGTACATACATACATCACACATGTCCATGAAATGCACACAAATGCACCCTTTAGTCAAACACAAAGACTTCTTCCACAGCTGTGCACTTCCTTTGATAAAATGTAAAGCATCAAACATGGAAACATTTGGGATTTTTGCAGCTATTTATGTACTGTGAAGAAAAGTATTCAGACGTCCTTCACTTTTTTATTTTTTAATGTTGCAGCCTGATGCTATAATTGTTTAACCCTCAGAAGTTCCTGGGACCGTTGTCTGTACATTCTGTTTTTTGTTTTCATGCTATTTTGGCTGTGTTGAATGAATAAAGCTTAAATATGCTAGAGGATATTATTATTTAACATTTCTTTGAATAGTTGGAGCAGTTTGTTAAATTAGCCTAAAATGGCTAAGCAATAAAAAAACCGACAAGTTTGTTCATTCGAAAAAAAACTGCCCCATTGAAAACCATTGAAAATGTCATTTTTGATCCCATATTTATCTTAAGTTAAACTAATGCATTCCTTGATGTTAAGATTGAATTTTGTACTGCTGGCCTTCAGTTTTTAATTCTAATATTAGTCAACTAGATGCTGCTACTTTTTTCCAATTCTAAGCAAGCAACAAAATCTCACTTTTTACTGTTTTTTTTTTTTTTTTTTTTTTTAAGGGTACATTGCTGCTGAAATGTTAGTGTGTGCCACTTTTAATGTTGGATAATGATGTGTGTGCAAATGCAGGTGTGCACGTATGTGTGTCTGTGTGTGTCTCTTTCATGTCCAGCTTCACACACACTCTGTGTTTATTCAATAATAAAACAAGTTAGAATTTTTTGGCACTTTTGATGTTGGATAATGGTGTGCGTGTGTGTGTGTGTGTGCGTGCGTGTATGTGGGGGTCTGTGTGCATGTCTGTGTGTCTCTTTCATGACCAGCTTCACGCTCACTCTGTGTTTATTCAATAATAACAAGTTACAGCAGTTTACATCAGTAAAAGTTTCTTTGAATGAAAAAACAATGGGTTCATGGAACCATACTGGCCTTTAAATGGTTAACATTTCCAAAATATAATTATTATGAGATATGTATATTTCAGGCTGAAGTAGTTTTACAAGATTGACTTGTTTAAAGTGGAAACAAATATTAATTGCACATTTTTTAAAAATAAAAAACTGAAATATCAAATTGTCGTAAGGCAGAACTTAGTTGAAGCACCTTCAGCAGCAATTACAGCTCCGTGTCTTATTAGGTATAACACAACAGGCTTTCCCCACCTGGACAGGGGAATTTTATTCCACTCTTCTTTAAAATTCCTTTCAAGCAGGAGAGTCAATTTCAGGTCTCTCCAGGGATTTTGAAGGCCCTTTATTAAAGTCTTGATTCTTTTTTAATACAATGCAACAAGCTTTATACACCTGGATTGGGAAATGTTCTGCCATTCTTCTTTGGTCTGTCAAGGTGGACAGCGCTTTTCAGTTCGTCCCAGTGATGCTGAAGTGCCTTAGTTAAATCCTCCAGTCTTTTTGTAAATGACACCACAGGCTTTTCCCACCTGGCTTTGGGAATTTTCTTCCATTCTTCATGCAAATCCTCTCACGCTCAGTCCAGCTGGATGGGGCTCGGATAGCCATTTTCAGGTCTCTTCAGAGATGTTCAAGCCCCTTCATTAAAGTCAAGAGTCTTTTTAAATATGATGCAGCAACCTTTGCAAATCTGGATTGGAGAATTTTCTGCCATTCTTCTTTACATATGCTCTCAAGATGAGTTGCTATTTTCAGGTCCCTCTGGATAAATTGAAGCCCCTCAGTTACAGCCTGTAGTCTTTTGAATAAGACACAACAGGCTTTTACCACTCAGATTGTGGAATTTTCTGCCATTCTCCTTTACAAATCCTGTCAAGATCAAGAGTCATTTTCAGGTCTCTCTAGAGATGTTGAAGCCAGTTAAAACAAGCAAGGAGTCTTTTTGAATGATGCTACAAGCTTTGCACACCTGGATTGGGGAATGTTCTGCCACTCCGATTTGCAAATCTACTCAATGTTGACAGCTATTTGTCAGGTCTCTCCAGGGATGCTGAAGCCCCTTAATTACAGCCTGGAGTCTTTTTGAATGAGATACAACGAGAATTGCACACCTGGATTGGGAAATTTTCTGCCATTCTTCTTTGAAAATCCTCTCAAGGTTGACAGCAATTTGTCAGGCCTTTCCAGGGATGTTGAAGCCCTTTA
Source organism: Cheilinus undulatus (assembly GCF_018320785.1). NCBI lineage: Eukaryota > Metazoa > Chordata > Actinopteri > Labriformes > Labridae > Cheilinus > Cheilinus undulatus. The sequence continues at coordinate 6,131,106 of NC_054881.1, read as the reverse complement.
ATTAAAGCCAGGAGTCTTTTTGAATATGATGCAACATGCTTTGCACACCTGGATTTGAGAATTTTCTGCCCCACAGCATGATGCTGCCACCACCATGCTGCACTGTTGGGATGGTATTAGGCAGGTGATGAGTGGTGCCTGGTTTTCTCCTAACCTAACATTTAGAACTCTTCTCTCTCCTGAAGAGGAACATTATGTGAATAAAATCAGTCTTAATGTCACACATCTGTAATCATTTTCTCACAAACAGTAAAGAAAGAACATGCACATCATCTTTTATCCTCCCCCCAGTTTGATTCACTGGATGTGCTGGCTCTGAATGAATCCTGGGTAATGTAACACCTGGTTAAAGATGCTGCTTTGTCCTTCACATCAGAACCTGGTGTGATGAGCTGCTGGCTGTGCTAAATATATGCAGTGGAAACAACACAAAGAAAACAAATGACAGAATCATGTTTGTGTGGCTGAAGTTAATGTGGTGAGAAAGCAGTGAAGCAGCAGAGAAGCCTTTATTTTAGAAGAATCAAAAACCAACTTTGGCATTAAAGAGGGAAGTGTTTGCTTTTAGAGTAAAGTGATCATGTCTCCAGACTTCTAAACAGAAACACATTGGTGATGGTTTTATCAGTTAAAATACTAACAGCCCTGGTAATGACACTGACACGTGTAGACAGATCAATCAGCGGTGCAAGCATGGTGCACTGTTTTGGTTTTCATTCAGGGACTTTTTAGAGTGCTTTCCCATTAGGTAAGACTGTTTTCATACCAAGCACTGGCACGACTGATCCGCCCTTCCTCCACCCGTCATGGTCTGTTTTCACATTAGTAGCACTGTTCTGTGCCTGAGCTCACCCGCACATACACACAGAATTTTCTGGGCCCCTGAAAAGCTGAATAGGCCCTCACTAGCTGTGTTTTATTGACGATATCAACGCATGTGTACTGGATCAGTATCACTGGTGCTAACATCCTGGCCAACAGTTCAGCTGACAAGTGTGTCAAGCTATTATTTGGTTCTGATGTTCAAACTATTTATTTCCGCCATTTTTAACCCCCTTTCATCACTGTTTACACATCTTGCCACATTAGTTTCCCTATCAAATCAATTTTTTTCCATTTTTAGCCAATTTTTTGGCCACTAGTAACCTTCTTTTGGCACTTTCAACCCATTTGTTTCCAATTTTTAACAACTTTTTCCATTCTTACTGCTAGTTTTTATCACTTCTAGAACATTTCTGCCACTGTTTTTTTATTTTTGCAACTTTCAACCCACTTTTGACACTTTTTGACCACTTTTCATTATTTTTCCTGCCACGTTTGCCACTGCAAGCAAATTTTTGACACTAATAATTTCTGCCACTTTCAACCAATTTTCGTCACTACCACTTTTCACCATTTTACTGCCACTTAGCACCATTTTTAACCACCAATTTTGTCTATTCCTAGCATTTTTTCCCCACTATCGACCTACTTTTGCCACTTTTTAACCACTTTCCACCATTTTTACCACCAATTTTGTCACTTTTAGTCAATTTTTTGGCCACTTTTAACCTACTTTTGCCCCTTTTGCCCCATTTTTGCCACTTTTTAACCACTTTTCATCATATTTACTGCTAATTTTTTAATCACTTTTAGAACATTTATGCCACTATTTACCAACTTTTTGCCACTTTAAACCCACTTTTGACACATTTTGACCACTTTCACAATTTTTCCTGCCATTTTTGCCACTGTAAGCAAACTTTTGACACTTTCAACCCCTTCTACACACTTTAAACCACTTTTTAAATTTTTTCCCACCAGTTTTTGCCACTTTAAGCAATTTTTGGGCCACTTTTAATACATTTTTGCCACTTTTTAACAGCTTTTCACCATTTTTACTTCCTTCTTGGCACTTTCAACCCATTAAAGCCCCCTCTATAACTACTTTTAACCCATTTATGCCAATTTTTTGCCACTTTTTAACAGCTTTTTGACATTTTTAACTGCCCATTCATTTAGTTCAGCGTGCCTAAAGTAAATCTGTTTTAAGAAAATGAGTTTGCATTTTGAAAAAGGCAATATTATTCTCCAGAAATAAAATTCCTTTTTTGTTGTTGTTGCTTTAATAACAGTGGTTATTATTCAGGCTAAATGTAAAATATGGTTTTCACAGCTCAACTTTACCATGGATTATAATTTGGCCCCAGAAAGCTCTCCCCTTAACCCCCCCTTAAGGGCGGCCTTTTATGTACAGTCTGATAAGTAGGCGGTATGTATGCAACTGGTTTGCAAATCCACCAGTAAGAAGAGACGTGCCAACCACTTGTGCTAACCATCCATGTACCAACCATCCACTGAGCAGCGATTGTTTTTGTTTCATGCAGACAATGGAGTCCATTCTGCTACAACGGATGTTTGTTTTTTTTAAATCATATTTGAGACACCAATGATGAAATGGGCCTGTCAGATATGACAGTTTCAATTCATCAGATCATGTTATTTAGAATCCTTAATCAGATTTTAATCTGATTAAAGAAATACTGCTCCAGATCATAAACATGCTAAGTCTTGGTGCACTCAACTGAAAAAACTTTCAACATTTGCACATTCCAAGTATGGCTCAGATGCAGCGTCATCTCTACTCAGTCACAGTCTCAGGGCTGTTTCGGGAATCACTTTGAGCTGGTCTAACACGACCTGACTAAATATCACACCCAGGATCTGAATTCCTGAACTTCATCGTGAGCCGAGTTAGAGGAGCATCACAATGATCCAACACAGACGGAGATACAAACCCCTCCAACCTTCAGAGCAGCTCAAAATAAGATGAACACAAAGCTGGCACTTTTCACAGAGCAGCTTTTGGGTCCAGGAATATTTCCCCAGCAGCGTTCCTTCCACGGTGTTGTTCTCCTCGTCTTTCATCTTTTCTCGTAATCACCCTCTGAATTCCTGAGAGGCGTTTGGGGAGACTGCCACAGCTGCGTCGCTGTCAGCCCTGGGTGGTTTCGACACCTCCGTCACACCTACAAACACCGGCCTACACACACAAACACAACGCTCGACATTCCCTTTCTTCCTCCCAAACACGACCCAGGATCCCACAACAGAGGCAGACGAGGTTCAATCACACAAACGGTCAAAGACACTCGTAGGTACAAGAAGATAAACATAGCAACAAACACAGAGACAAACACTTGACAATTTGGTCCTCAGGAATGTCTCAGACCTGTGGGGTTTGACACATCACTCCTACTTTTTCCCTTTAGTCTCCAGTGGGCTCTCCTGTACCTACACACTAACTGGGTTTTCTTTCTGTTCAGGCTGCTGTGAGCTGAAATTATTAAACTTAATTTAAGCAATTTTGCTGTTGGAGTATTGTTACATTCCCCCCAGGAAACACAAAATATATAACAAAGAGAAACTGGAGAAACTCCAAAAACTGCATGAGCCACAAAATAGAGTATAACAAAATAAGTCTTGGGGATTATAGTTCCACACTACCATCTACTAATTCTATCAAAATGATAAACCAACAGAAATCTGAACCACAACAAGAACTAGGTGGGAGTCACTAGATTTAGGGGTGGGTAAAATGACAAAAGAAAGATTTCTGATTCCCTCCCCCACACATGCACAACCAGGGGCGTAGCTAGGGATTTTGGGCCCCCAGAAAGAATTTATACAGGGCCCCCCTTAACCAGTGAGACCAGCAACATATGTTGAGTCTTTTTTACAAATATCTCTGCATTTTAATGTATTTTTGAAACATAATTTCCCATTTGTGAGCAACATTTTAACTATGGTTAAATTAAATTTACTTGCAATATTCCCCAGTGCTGTACAGTACCATCTGGACATTTTTAAGGGAGGAGCAGTATTGTATTTTACTCTATTTTATATGGATTTCAGTCTGTTGACTGATTCATTTAGTCCAGTGTTACTCAACCCTGCTCATCCAAAGAGCCAAACTGCTGAAAAATGCATTTGCAAGAGCCACAAGCTAAGTGGTGAAATGGGGCAATTAAAATAAGTTGAAGGTGGAAAAAATGGTCAAATAGAGGAAAACACTGAGAGAAAAAGTGGCATCAAAGAGCAGAGTGGGTGGGAAGTGACCAAAAAATGAGTTAATGGTGGCAAAAATTGTCCCAAAGCGGCAAAAACGTGGCTTAAAATGAGTAAAATGTGACTCAACTGGGCAAAAATCAGAAAGAGGGTGAAAAATGGGCATAAAGTGGCATTTAATTGAATGAGACAGCTTAAATAGGCAAGAAGTGGCATCAAAGGGCAGAAAGAGACAAAAATTTGCAAAAAGCAGGATAAAAGTGTCAAAAATGGGCGAGAAGTGACAACAAGAAGTGGCAAAACTGGGCTAAAAGTGGCAAACACTGGGAGAAAAATGGCAGAGAGTAGCAAAATTGGTTGGAATGTGACCAAAAAAAATGAGTTAACAGTGGCAAAAATGAGTGAAAAGTGACAAAACTAGGCAAAAATCAGAGAGGGGGTGGGAAAAATAGGACAAAATTGGCATTTAATTGCATAAGGCAGCTTAAGGCGAGAAGTGACAAAAAAGGCACAAAAGGGCAAAAAAATAGCAAAAAGAAACACTGGGAGAAAATGGTAAAAAAATAAAAGGGCAGAAAGTGGCAAAAATGGGTGGGAAGTGACCAAAAAATCAGTTAACAGTGGCAAAAATGTAGCAAAATCGAGTGAAAAGTAGCTACACTGGGCAAAAATCAGAAAGAGGCCAAAGTTGGCATTTAATTGCATCAGGCAGTTAAATAGGCGAGAAGTGACAAAAAACCTTTTCCCCCCTGTGCTGCACCCACATACACAACTCAAAGAGAGCCAACTAAAGGTGCTGACTCCCTGACACTCACACGGCTTTCTACAAAGCCTCCCAGCCCTGCTGATCACCAACAGCTCTCAGCTGGGTGCTGCAGCCTCAGGTGCACTAAGTTTCCCTTAATGAGCAAGGAAATAAAATCCCCAAGTTTCTTACAAAACTAACTTGGTGAGTTTTGGGGCACTGGGCACTTGGTGAGCAGCAGCATTACTTGGAGTTACTCCATGACTGTTGAGTGGTCATCAGAGTGAAGGTCTTTACACACGGGGCCTGTTGTTTTGGGATATGTTTTTTCTGATTTGTAATCTGAAAAACCAGGACCTTGCACACTGAGTCAGATGTGTGTTTTTTTTGTTTTTTTTTTTGCCTTCACTGAGAAAATTCGTAGAATGTGGCGAATTCTTTCGTACTGCCAGCCTGTGGCTCAGTCATTCCTTTAAAGATCCTCTAAATCACGGGTGTCAAACTCAAGGCCTGGGGGCCAAATCTGGTTTGTGGAACAGTTAAATCTGGCCTGCAAAATCATGTGATATTTCAGTTATAACTGGCCAGTATTGACATAAAATTGACAAAAAATGGTTTTAAGTTGCAAAACTGTGTTAAAATTGGCAAAATTAGTGGAAAAGAGTCATAAAAACAGGTAAAAATGAGGCAAAATTGGTGTAAAATGGCAAGGCATCTGGAGACCCCCTCTCAGTGTCTCGTGACCCCCAATGGGGTTCCGACCCCAACATTGAGAACCCCTGCTCTAAACAATCATGATGTGAAAAGGCTCAAATGATGTTTATGTCTCCGTCACACTAATTGTAAGCTTCTCACTTCCTTCTATTTTCTAGTCCTTAATTTCTTCCTTGGTTTGTTTTTGCAGCCTTATAAAATATGCAACAGTGTTTGGCATGATTCTGGCATTCACTTTAGTTGCCTAATGTCCCTGAAATTCTGCTGAAACCCTCATAATAAACATAACCAATAACACTTCCAACTTTGGTGATGTTAAAAGAAAGCTAAAGTGCAATCAAATGTCTGATAAAGTCTTTAAAATGAGTACAAGTTGGCTGATGTTTCCAAGTGCATCGGCTCATTTCCAATCAGAGAAAAATAAATAAAACAGACTTTTAGCAATGCTCCTTTGTCTTTGTTCATTTTCTGTGACTCAATTCAAGCTGCCATGTGGTCAGCCCAACTAGTCAGGCATTTGGTGCTTTGAGCCAGGAAACCATAAAAAGTATTTTCATGTACCATTTAGCGCGGCTCTCTAGCCGTGGCCTGTAAAGGGAGCGGACGGGGGCTTCCCTGTCATTACTGCAGACGTGTTACGTGACGATTCCCCGATGTAAACATGGGAGTGCCCGTGTCGGAGTGATGAAAACTCTCGTCGCCTGACCACCAAGAAGGCCTGATGTTTGGACTGCTGTTGCCATGGAAACAAACATTTGTCTTGGACAGCAGCGGGAGGATTTTGGCCCCTCATTTTTACTCTAAAAACAATTCAACAACACAAAAATGATAATCAGACTCTCACAAATATGACTGGTCTGAATATTTATCACTGTTTGATGCTGCGGTCCAGCTCCTCATTCAGCTGACTTATCAGCAAAAATGCTGCAGAGAGGGAATATTGATTAAGGCGTAAAATTGGAGAAGCATCATTGTGTTTGAATTGCAAATGCCAGGCTAGGTTTTATGGCTCAATATGGTACATACCAATGAGATTCTCAATCTGTTAGCTCTCTGCGGCTGTGCCCGACTTCAGGGAGGGGATAAACCAGGAGGTGGACGCTGTTTTAAATGAGAGAGTGAATTACAAGCTGCTGGTAATAGGAAATAAACCTGTTTCATGGTCTAAATCAGGGGTGTCAAACTCAAGGCCAGGGGGCCAAATCCGGCCTGTGGAACAATTATACCCGGTCCGCAAGATCATATCATATTTGTATTCTACCTGGCCCACCAGTATGAGGTCTGCAGACTTCCTCCAGTATAAATATGTCAACTTAACCTTGATGATTTAAAGTTCCCTTGTTAAGCCATAAAAATCTGAAAAAGTAAAGAGTAAGAAAAATTAGATAAAAAGTCAAGAATGTGGGGAAAGAAATTAATTTGTGTTTTTATTTTATATTTTCAATTTTGCATCTGAAGATTATGACTCAAACTTATGATTTTGACTTTTCATTTCATACTCTGACCTTTTCAACTCATAATTTGTACTTTATATGCCATATTTCTAGATTCACAATTTTAAATTTTAAGTCATATTCTTACATTTTCCACTCATTATTTTAAATTTTGTATCATATTTAGAACTTTTCAACCCCTAACTTTGGCTTTTTAAATCCCATATTTTGACTTTCAAAAACCATGATTTAATTTTTTGCTCATATTTTGACATTTTTAATTCATAATTTTTACTTTTTATTTTATATTTTGACATTTTAGACTAACAAGTTTAAATTAAAGTCATCTTTTTAACTTTTAAAGTCATTGATTTGATTCTTTAGCTCATATTTTGACATTTTCCACTGCTTAATTTGATTTTTTAATCCTATTTTTTGACTTTTAAACTCATGATTTCAATTTTTCCCATATTTTGACATTTAATTCATAATTTATACTTTTTATATCATATTTTGACAGTTTAGACTCACAATTTTAAATTTAAGTCACATTCTTTTACTTTTAACTCATTATTTTAGATTTTAGCTCATATTTTGACATTTTCCAACCTCAAACTTTGGCTTTTTAATCCTATATTTTGACCTATCAGACTCACAATATAAAATTTTATGTCATATTTTGACCTTTAAACTTATGATTTCAACTTTCTACTCATATGTTTGTTCTTTAAAACATTATTTTTCCATTTTTATTATCATATTCTGACCTTGGAACTAATACGTTGGAATTTATCTCAGATTTGAGCCTTTAAGCTTATCATTTTTTTACTTTTTTGGATTTCCAAATAATTTAGCATCAGTGCTGTTTTTTTTCATCTTTTATTACTGGTGAAAAGGAGGTTGACAGTTTAAGGTTGTTTTGACCCTGTTGGGCTTTCAGGTTAGACCTTAGTCCAGAATCCAGGCCCAGCTGTGATTGAATTTGACACCTCTGGTCTAAATAACGTCAACGCATTCTCGATAACTGTATCAGTGAATGGTCACATGGTTTAAGTCGACCTATGTGCCTTAGCTACTCTGATTCCTCACATTTACAGCGAACAATGACGTTTTTATGACCACAAGAGAACTCAAACACTCAACTATGTAGATTCCACCACCAGGGAGGTCTCAATCAAAACATTATCAGAGATTAACGGTTCATTTTCAGCCTTCTGATACCAAGGGACTGTGAGTCTTTGCCTGATATCAGAACCCACTTGCCTACACTGTTTGGTTTGCAAAGAATTTCAAATTTTGATTCATTTGACCACAGAACAGTTTTCCATTTCACCTCAGTCCATCCTAAATGAGCTTTGACCCTGAGGAGACGGTGCCATTTCTGGATCTTGACACATGTGGATTCGTCTTTGGATGATACAGCTTTAACTGTATTTTGTGGATGGCACAGTGAATTTTGGTGTAATGAGGGGGAAAAACTGTTAAAAGTGGCCTTCCTGGTTAATGCTGCATGTGAATCGTTTCACAGTAGTGTTAACCAGGAGGGCCACTTTTAACAGCTTTTCTCCCCCAACAGGTGAAATTCATCCATGAAACCAAAACCTTCATTTAAATCAGGAAGTAAGCTGTGTAGGTGGGTGCAGCTGAGCGGTGCATCAGTCCCAAAAGGGATGGGTTCCTGCATTTTGAGTGGACAGCAGAACATCCAGCCTATGGCAGAGAATAACTGATCTACAAGTAAGAAGCACAAAACATGAGAGATGTACAGCAACAGAACAGCAGCTTCCAGTAGTTCAAAGTGTTTTTATGTAACATCAAAGTTTAGTTTGTCATTGCAGAATTGACAAAAAGATAACAACTATAAAAACTGGCAACTTTTAAATATATGTAGATATTCCTGTGCAAAAGTTATGCATGTTTTAGCTTTAAGTCTGACAAAGAATTCTGATTTTCACCACAACACCAGGGTTTTTGAAATCAGTCCCAGTTGGCTGTGGTTGGTCCCACTCTTATTCAGACACTTTTCTTCCTTTTCTATTTCCTATTTTCTTGCCCACACAGTCAGAGGCTGAGATTTTCTTTGATGGATCGATTTGAAACCTCAATTTAACTGTGTCTGATATCGAAAACACTCATCTGGTGTCTTCTTGTGAAATAGTTTGCTGCAGCATGAAATCAAACCCATCACATCTTTATGCTCCTGCCGGCAAAGGAATCATCTATTGATTGAGAGCCTTGGCACAGTGGTCTAAGAATTACTGTTAGTTTATGTTAGAAGGAAGCATTTATATCCTTCAGTTGAGAGAGTATTTAGTTCTTGGAGAGACGTCTGCAAACAGAAATGAGTTGATGACATTACTGATTGTGTTTGACTGAGGAAATGTTCAGCTCTCAGATGTGGATGTAGAAAAGGAATATTTTTGTTTTCTGCACCACCACACAAAGATGAAATGAGCCAACAGTTTTGGTTTTTGCCTCCTGATCATGCCCACACCACACTGAAACACTCGAAATAAAAGACTTTCTTACAGGTATTTGGAGAAGTTTTGTCTGAAACCATCTTGGCTCAGTTCGTTTGGACGTATTCTCTGGTGGCACAGAGACGCAGCTGTGCTCCCATAATAAGTCACTGTAAGGTCAAGGGTCAGGCTAAAAGCCGGAGTTCTGGTCTATTTTTCACTCAAACCAGATGCAGCAGGAGCAAAAATCTTACTGAAAGTGTGTTTGATGCCATATTTCACTTGTCTTTAGTCCTCAATGATTAAAAGAAGCAGACTGTGGCTTTGTCTCTCTCAAAGCAGCAACAGTTCAATCCTTCCTGTCTGTTAGCATCACAACGCTAAAATAAGTAAAGCATCCAATGATAGACACAGTCTATTCCTCCCAGGTGTGTCACAATAAACTCCCCCAATGCTAATTACTATTGAAGACTTTTATTTTGAGGAGCAACATATAAGGAAATTGAGTGTTTTCAGCAGTAACTTAGCAACAACTTAAATTGTCTGTCATGATATAAATGTGACAGTTTCTCTGGTATCTGACACAGAGAGCTGACAGGTCCAGTAGAACAGACCAGTAAGGCCTCTAGACAAGACTGCACATAAGGGGGGATAGAGAGGAGAGTTTTCAGGGGCGCAGCCAAACTGGGGGTCCATGGAGGTCAGCAAAATCATGGTCCATTGTGATGTTTAGCTGCGATATCCATGTTTTATTCTGAACCTGAATAATAACCACTCTTATCGAAGCAACAACAATGAATTAAATGTATTTATGCTGTAGTAAAATAAAGCCTTTCTCAAAATGTAACAGAATTACCGTTTAATACATAATTAAAAATGTGGATGGACACACTGAACTGTTAGGAAAGTTACGTCAGACTTTATATAGGCCATGATATACACAAATCCCAGAAAACAAAATAAAAGAAACTGAGACAATGTTTTTGAAAAGATAGTGAATATTGAATAATTGTAAAAAAAGAGACAAAAAAATGGGTGAAAAGTAGCAAAACATGTTAAAAACAGTACAGAGAAATGGCATAAATGGGTGAAAAAAATGGCAACAAAATCATCAAAAACGAGCATATATGGGCAGAATGGACTCAAAGTGGCAAAACATAGGCAATGTTTGATGTTTGAATCATCTGACTGTTTTTAAGACATTTAAATGTCTGTGTGAAAAAGAACCAGAGGCGAGCAGAAAAGAGTTTGAAGCAACTTTATTGTGTGCAGCATCGCTCTGGTTGAATAATAAAACATAACCATGAATGTTGACTTTTACCTGCTGCATCCAGCAGCTCATCACATTTTAGAAAAGGGTTATTTGGATAAAGAATTCATACATGCAGCCTAGCCTGACATCGTGGTGAAATTTTGTTTTGTGCATGTGTGAAAACGCCTCCTGACAGCAGCGGAGCTTTAAACCCCGATCCAAACATGAGAGGAAAATAGCCACTGTTTGAACTTCTATGGGACTGCCCTTATGTCATGTTTTCAGCTTTATTATAAGAGAAAATATGATCAAAGAGAGAGACAGAGACCACAGACTGGAGCTCTGACTTCATATAAAGCCGTGTCTGTCAAAACAGACGGATTAAATCCTAATCCTATGTGCAATGTTGTTGTTTGCAGAAGAAGAAGAAGAGCTTTGGCTTCTTATGTGTTGACATTTCAGTGTGGATGTTGAACTTCAAGAAAATGAGCCGAGTGCCATGAAGTGTGGGGCACAACCTTGTTTCAGATTTATTAACGTGAACACAGCTTCTAGGTCGCTGCCATACAGTTAGAAAACCAACATCCACGGAGTCGGATAATCCCTCACAATAAACACAAAGCTGTAATTGGGTTTTCTCTCACTGTACCTGAACTGTTTTCAAGTCACTGCACACAAATATGTTACGCTCTGTTTACTGTCAGTCAGCTGGCACTGATTCAAAGAGAAATGGAGAATAATCCCTGAAAACACCTGACAGACAAACCCAGGTATTATGGAAACACACCATCAAACGTTCTCATTATGAGCTCAATCACTGCAGTGTGCTTATTTACATTTCACTAAGGTGTTCGCTGAGGGGTACGGAGGCCCTGGAGGGTGACTGTGCAAATATTTAAGATTGCACAAAAGAAAAAGCAAATGTTTTAAACAGTCTTTCATTCTAATTTCATGTGGCTTTTTAACTCTGGACATCTAGAATCAGACTAGTTTTTAACTTTGCTCTGAACTGTGTATGGCATGGGTGTCAAAATCCGGCCTGTGGAGCAATTATGTCCAGCCCGCAAGATCACATCATATTAATATTCTAACTGGCCCACCATGAGGTCTGCAGATTTCCTCCAGTATAATAATGTAAACCTTAACTTGATTATTTAAAATATCCTTGATAAGCCATAAAAATCTGAATAATTTGTGTTTAATTTCATATTTTCAATTTTGCATGTCAAGATTGCGACTCAAACTTATGATTTGACTCTTCATTTCATGCTTTGACCTTTTCAACTCATAATTTGGACTTTATATGTCACATTTTTATCTTTTAAATCCCCAACTTCAAATTTTAAGGCATATTTTGACCTTTTCAACTTCTTACTTTGGCTTTTTAATCCCAGATTTTGACTTTAAAAAACATGATTTAAAATTTTTATATATATATTTTGACATTTTGAATGAATAATCTGAACTTTTTATATCATATTTTGACCTTTTACACTCCCAATTTTAAATATAAGTAATATTTTTATCTTTTTAAGTCATCATTTTGAATTCTAGCTCATATTTAGACATTTTTAATTCCTAATTTGTGGCATTTTAATCCAATATTTGGACCAATCAGACTCACAATTTAAAATTTTAAGTCATATTTTGACTTTTAAACTCAAGATTTCAAATTTGATCTCATATTTGGCATTTCAAACTTGTGATTTCAACTTTCTCCTCATATATTTGCTCTTTTACAACATTTTTTTCTATTTTCATTTTTATGTTCTGATCTTTTGAACTAAAAAAATGATTTGTTTTCCAGATTTGAGCCTTTAAACCTATCATTTTTACTTTTTTGAATTTCCAAATGATTTTGCATCAGTGCTGTTTTTTCATATTTTATCACTGGTAAAAAATGAGGTTGACAGTTATGGCTAAATGCTGACCCTGTTAGGCCCTCAGGTTAGACCAGGCCCTGCTGTGATTGAGATTGACACTCCTGGTGTATGGGATTTTGATTATAAGTTTCCGCAATCAGCTGATCACCTTCACAAACTATGGCTCCACTCACCTCACTGTTGGGCTGTCAGAGCTCTATCTCCCTCAGCAAAAAACTTCTTAAACCGGAGCAAAGGATTTCCTTTTTTTAGAAGATGCGGGTTGTGAGAGACAAATGGCCTATGTCGCTATTTCAACGGCCTGATTTGGATTGAGTTTGCAAAAATTATATTACAAGCCAGTAGCAGTGACTGTCACCAATGAAGCTTTTAGCTCTTTAGCATCAGCTTTAGCAACAGCTTTTCTCAGTGGAGATGTTTTTGCCCATCTTGCTACTATCCTTGGCATGAGTTTTACCCACCAACAAGCTCCCGCCACAAGAGCTGTGCATGCACACTTCCTCTTGTTGCTCTGATTGGCCAATCATCAATGTGACATCCAATCATCTTGTGAGCATTTTTTTCCCTTTCCGAATGCTTTGTAAGGGAGGTTTCCCAGATGAGTGCAAAATAAATCAGTGGATATTTGGAGCAGTCTATGTGGCGTGTCAGGTTAGTCTATATTTCCCTCACAGGCTGATTTGACTTACTACAAAAACAGGTCACCATTTGCAACAAATATTTTACCATCTGCAAAATATTTGACATAATGCAAAATTCCTCTCAGAAACTGCAAATGATTTCTCACAGATATGTTTAATTTAGCAGTAAATGATTTGTTTTTTGTAATCATAAAATATCTGCACAGTCGACCTTCAGGACCACCATAATACACTCGACACACAAGCCTTTTTTAATCTGAACAGATATTGCATGACTATAAAACCATTTAATTGGGTGCAAAAAAAAAATTCACTCACTGGATAAAGAAGTTTAAAGTGTTTTATGTGAAAAATATTTCACCTTTAACTGAAAATTTTACCTTGTGCATATATAACATCTTCTGTGAATTCATTTCAGAAATCCCTCTTTTTTGGTAGAAGGTTAAATATTTTTTCTGCAAGTGTGATGTTTCCTGCAATCATTAATTGCTTATGTAGTTGACCTTCTAGGATGTACAAAGCTCAAATGTACAAGTATTTCGTAATTGCAAAAGAAAAAATAAAATTAGGTGCTCAAAACAAACAGTAAAACTACTTTATGGAATGGAAATTATAATTCACTCTGCAAAAACATGCTTTAACTTCTGCAAAATACAGAACCCTTCTCTGAAGCCATTTCTGTTTTTGTAAATGATGACCTACTAAACTCAGAGTAACAAATGTTCGTGAAAAATACACATCTGCTGTTCGTCTGAGTTACATTTTTTCCAACTCTCGCCGCCACCACAAAGACCCAGCTGAGACTGATGCTCTCACCTGCATGCAGCTACTTCTAATCAGACTCAGCCTCCAGCAGCCTTTTTTTCAAATGTCTCCCAATGTTTCAGTCTAGAATAAAAAACTGGATTGAAGTAAACATTCAGGTCACGATTGCTTCCTTGAATGACCTGCGTGAAAGCTTCTGCTGTGATTTTGCGGTGATTAATAAAATGGAAATAAAAAAATTATGTGAATTGCTTCACTTCCAGAGTGAAAAATGTTTCACCTTGTGCAAAATTATTCTCAGAAATGGCAGAATATTCTTTGTTGAAGGTTGAATATTATGCAGTTAGTCTTTTTGTGTCTGGTTCAATGTGTTTTTTGCAATTATGAAATATCTAAACAGTTGACACTCTGTGTCACAGGAATATAAGGTACAGATGAGCAAAACCTCCACACCTTTAATGCACAAAACTCATCTGGGCTTCAAGGTCGGTTATGCATTTCATGATTGCAAAAGCATTTCGTCAGGCACCAAAAACATTTAACATTTTTTTTCTCATATTATGTAAAAAAAAAGTTTCAATACTGCAAACTAAAAACTGCTGCAAGTAGACAGTGAAAGGTGTTTTCTGTGGCAGCAATCTCATATGGCAGGGTTGATCATCGGGCCCAATGACATTTACCTTTGACCTTTAAAGTGTAATCAGTTCATCCTTGAGTAAGAGGGAGCTTTTGTGCAAAGCTTAAATAAAATCCCTCCATGCACTCGTGAGATATTTCATTCACAAGCAAGGGGTGTTAATGCTTGCCATGACTTTTGACCTCTAATCTGTTCCTCATTAAAATTAGCGGTTCCTGAAAGTGTTCTTTAGATATAGTATTCACAAGCAAGTGATACGCAGTAGCACCCATGCCCTTGAATCTTTGACCTATGACCTCCAAATATTTTAGCCTATTTTAATTTCTTTTGAATGTCCAGATTCATGTCTGTCATCAGGCAGATCCATCTTGAAACTATTGTGCCCGGTCTCAGAGCGGACCAGACCAATCAGCGTCCTTTATGGTGGGAAAAGGCAGTAGCTATGGGCAGGTTTTAGTTGCATCTCAAGACGGTAAACAATGGCTGCCAGTGTAGTGGCTGCCTTGAATGTAGCAATAGTAATGGTGGCATTTATCAGAACTGGATAGCAATGTCTTTATTAAAAGACGAGCAAAAATTTGCACTAACTGAAAAGATATTTTTGCCTTTCTTCGACCAGCTTCAGGTTGAGTTTGTTTCACCAAGTACCACAGCTGAAAAATCGAAACCATAATGGCTACTGTGGTGAGTTCACTCCTGAGCTACCAATGCCTACTACATCATACATTTCTTTGTTTTTATTGGCCCTGTAATAAATAACAAAGACATTTGTCCAATCACCCTCTGACATTTTTTCAAAGGTTCTGCCCTTCTCAAGATGGCTCCCAGATAAATGTGAGACATACCCTACTCAGCAGATATATGAGACAGTCTATCTGACCAGACAGCTGATATCATTGCAAAAGGACCAACATTTGTGCAAAGTATCAAAAAAATCCCCCTGAGTGTTCTGAGAATATTTTCACAAAAATAAAGAAACAAGAAGAGATCATAAGGCCCAATGATCTTGACCTGTGACCTAGTATCTCCAAAATCTAATCAGTTCATCCTTGAACATTGTGCAAAATTGCTTGAAAAACCATCACAGTACTCTTGAGATTTTCCATTTGCAAGAAAGACGAAGACAGACCAACAGACCACCCAAAAACAGAAATGCTTCCGACCACGGCTTTTGCCAGCACGAATAATCAGGCTCGAAAGATTTTAAGCTGCAGCCTTGACTGTTATCTTAAAAATCTGTCAAAGTGTTCTGGAGATATTGCAAGCATTACAAGAATATTCCAGATGGACCGACAGACAACCCAAAAGCAGTAATGCTTCGACCTTGGGTACGCTGGTGGAAATATTGTCCACACAAGATTTTAAGCCACAATAACCTTAACCTTTGAGCTATTACCTCTAAAATCTCATCAGTTGATCTTTCAGTCGGGGGAAGTTTTGTGCTAAGTTTGATAAAAATCGATAAAAGTATTCTTGAGACTTTGCATGTCAGATGAAAAGACCACCCCAAAAACAGTAATGCTTCTGGCCTTGGCTATGGCCAGAAATACTGTGCTCACAAGATTTTAAACCACAGTAACAGAGCATTGAGCTATTACCTCCAAATACAAACCTGCTCATCCTTGGGTCAGGGGGGACTTTTGTGCTAAGTTTGATAAAAATCCATCGAAGCGTTCTGGAGATATTGCAAGAATTATAAGAATATGGGCCGACAGACAACCCAAAACAGTAATGCTTCGACCTTGGATACGCTGGTGGAAATATTGTCCACACAAGATTTTAAGTCACAGTAACTTTTACCTTTGATCAGTTGCCTCCGAGAGCAAATCAGTTCATGCTTATGTCTGGGTGAACTTTGGTGCCAAGTTTCATAAAAATCTGTCCAAGTATTCTTGCATTAATGGCCCAAATGAAACATCATGTCTCTGGCCTTGGATGTCACCGGCGTCAGGCGTAAAAATAATTCAGCCTCCGGGAAAAGTATTTCACCTTCTGCAAAATATTTTCCCCTACATGTAAAATATTTCATCTTCTGTGAAATTGCTCTCAGAAATTGCAGATTATTCTTCGCTGAAGGTTAAATAGTTTGTGCAGGGAGTGAAAAGTTTTGATTTCTTTCCAATCATGAAGTATTTGTTCAGTTGACCCTGAGGGTACCGAATTACGAGGCACGGATAAGCCTAACCTTCAGACTCACGAAACTCTTCACCGGGTGGGAACTGAAAGTGGAAAAGACAACAAGAACCGACCTTCCCTCTCTGACCTCCCAGGCTGCTCGGGTCACTTGCTAGCAGCTGTTTATTGATGTGAGATTAGCGGCGAAGACATTTGAGCCCATTTTTCCTCAAGATGATTTAAAAACATCACGAACATCCCATGTGGAACCTGTATGTGCTTGTAGAAACAAACATAGACTTTGTCTTTATCCCATAATTCTGTCCAGACATACAAGTGTTTCTACTTTATCTTTCCATGAGTTAAATATGAGGAACACGCATCCTGAGGAGCTGGGAGAATAGCCTCTAATGGCTGCTGTTTAACGGCTGTGATTGACACGTTTCATATTAGTTTCCTAACTTTCTCTTTTGGGCTAAGTGTCGTGCTGTGCCAGTAAAAGTCTCCGTGAGTGTTTTCAAAGGATCAGTCAGAAAATCTGTCCGTCTCAGTTCATAATCTCCCCCCCTTCCTAAGAGCCCCATGGAAATGAGTCGAGGTCCTGTCATATCCGACTTTCAAGTTTCTACAAACGCACTTCTTCTGAGGGCAAATGAATTATTTCACCACACACATGTTCGACCACGTCTCGGCAGTTTTCCTCTCAGCGTGCTCCCCACACCATGATTCACTGCTGTGAAAGGGATTGAAACGGCTGAAGTGGTTTATTAAAGGGAAATAGGACTGAGATTTCCAAGATTGGAGTGAAAAACACAAACCTCCCGTGGTGCTGAAGCAACTTCTCCGATATGAAATGTCCAGAAGCAACACTGGCAGACTTTTAATAACGCTCAGAAGTCAGAAATCCCATCAGTGCAAATGATTTAGCAGCACTTCTTTATTAAAACAAAGCACTCTCACTCCCTTGGGCTCATTACTCTGAAACTCCTCGCTAGTTTTTAAGTGTTTAATCGCTTCGTTCAGGAAAAACAATTTATTTTCATTTAGACTGATATTCACTAATATTGGATTCAGTGGTCTAAATAAAACATTATTTAGTATTGCCTCCAGTGGTTTAGAAATTTTGTTTATTTAAAAGTATATGGCATTTTCAGCTAATTATATTAGCAGGAGCTGTCTCGACCATGGATAAAGTGTAATTAGAATTAATGAAAGAACACTGAGGCTGCTGGTTTGGGATTTTTCAAGAGTCAGGAGGGCACTATAGTAATTAGCTTCATTAATAAGAGTTTATGGGTGTTTCCACATCAGGTGTGATTGTTTTGTACCATGCCTGAGCATGATTGCTCTCACTTTGCTAACATCGCTCCATGCTTGTCATAGACAGGGCCCTCCCCAGTTGTGATTTAATGATATCAGTTCATGTGTTGGATGTGTAGAACTGGTGTTAGTGTCCTGGCTAACAGTAACTTCATTATGGAGATGAAAAGGGTGGACTGGATTCTGATGTTGGAATTATTTCTATACTGTTTGACCTCTTTTCAGTGCTCATTTTTACCTCTGCCAAGGAGGTTATGTGATCGGGTGAGTTTGTTTGTTGGTTAGTTAGTTTGTTAGTAACATAGCTCAAAAAGTTGAGGACGGATTTTGATGAAATTTTCAGGAAATGGCAGAAATGGCCAATGATTAGATTTTGGGACTGATCCGGATCACTGTATGGATCCAGGAATTTTTTAAAGGATTCTGTACTGGGAGATAGGTCTAATGGCAGAGGTCTGCGCTGTTACCACTTTACACCAGGAGATGGCGGACATGAGTAACTTCAATCCCAGCAGCATGTTTTTGGTGTGTTTCTATTCAAAATTTTGGAGTTGATAAAGTTTGAAAGACGCACACCTGGTCGAGGTGACGAGTCGGAGCGTAACAGCGAGAAAGACAGCGAACTGTAGCGAGAATACTCACAATGCTGGGAGGAATAGAGGAATATTCACCCTCTGCCATGACTTTCAGTCGTCCGCTGAGACCATGAGTGAGACTGTCAGTGCATCTGTTGGCACCCGTAGCAAAGCCGATGCTTTGCCTCACCGTGTTTCCACCCCACCGGGAGGGAGTGATCGGCGAATGCTGTGGTGGGGGGCACATGGGGACGGATCCAGGAATTTTTTAAAGGATTCTTCACTATTGGGAGATAGGGCTAATGGTGGAGGTCTGTGCTCTCAGATTGCTTTTCTAGTTGCTACTTCTTTTTGCCATTTCAACCCATTCTGACTATTTTCACCCTGTCTGCCACTTAATGCTAATTCTGACCCTTGTTTAGCCACTTTTAACCATTTTTTAAAATGTTTTTTGCCCTATATTGCCACTTTAGGCCCTGTTTTGCCACTTATTTTACCAGTTTTTGATGCTTTTGGGGCATTTTTTGTGCCACTTTTTGCCCTTACAACAAGTTTGTAATTATTTCCCTTTACATTTGTCTCAGTTGTTTCCTGTTTTATTTTCTGAGTTTCTGACATTTTTGTACATAATGTCGTTGCTTTGAAGTGTAACAATATTCTCCAAGAAGAATCCATCCCCTCCCCCTCTCTCTTTCTCCACCTTTCAGAAAATGTGTGCTGAAACATGCTGCTCTCAGATTTTCCCCTCATGATGTCATTTGGGGTGTTGGCCCCGCCTGCAGAAACAGCTCGTTCTTAGCAGGGCTGAAACAGAGGGGTTTTTAGACATACAAAAATCCTATACTGGAGGGTTTTTTCAGCAACAAACTTCACAGGCATGTTTTGGGGACCTCTGAGAACAATATAAACTTGTCTTTAAAGGGTAAAATATGTCCCCTTTAACTTTACCAATAACAATGTAATTTTGCTTTCAGAAAAGGGTTTAAAAGACTATGTTTGTAGATAAAAAATAAAATGTGCATTTTTTTTTCTTTGATAAGATTTGTTATTATTCAGGTTCAAAATGAAATATCATAATTATCACAGAGTCTACAAAGGACCATGATTTAGCTGATTGCCATGGGCCCTCAGTTTTGCTGGGCCCCAGAAAGCTCTCCCCTTTCCCCTTTATCTAAAGGATGATTTCATTGATTGAGGGAAGAAAGAAGAAACCTACAAGGCCTGATGTGAAAAAAACACATGAAAGCCTGCTTGGAGTTATAAAAAGACACTTTAAAGACTCTCAGACGGTGAGAAACAAGATTCTCTGGTGAAACCACGATCGAAAAATTGAGCTTCAGTTCTAAACATGATGTGTGGAGGAAACCAGGCATCATCTGCCCAATACCATCCCAACAGTGAAGCATGGTAGTGGCAGCATCATGCTGTGGGGGTGTTTGCCAGCATCAGGGACTGGGAGACTGGTCAGGGGTGAGGGGAAAGCTGAACGGAACAAGTACCTCAGGCTGGGTTCACCTTCCGACAAGACATTAACCCTGAGCACACAGCCAAGACAGCACAGGAGTGGCTCAGGGAAGACTCTGAATGTCCTAGAGAGGCCCAGCCAGAACCCTGACTTGAACTCTATCCAACATCTCTGGAGAGACCTGAAAATGTCTGTCCATCAACGGCACCCATCCAACCTGACTGAGCTTGAAAGGATATGCAAAAGAGAATGGCAGAAATCCCCCAATCCAGGTGTGCAAAGCTTGATGTGCCATATTCAAAAAGACTCAGGGCTGCTAAAGGTGCTTCAATGAAGTACTGAGTAAAGGGCCTGAATACTGATGCCAATGTGATCTTTCTGTATCATTTGTAGGATTCCAACAACCTTCCTCCTTCCATAACTACAAACAGCAACGACACTCACTGTTTCGCCCTGATGTGAAACCCTGAGACCCCCCTGAATCACTTCATGGACTCGGGACTTCACTGTCTGTGAATAAGATAAATTTACTGATGAATCTTTGCAAACAAGTAAATGTTCTTCATTAATTTGGCAGCTGCTTTCTCTGCATGCTGATCCATCTGTCTGCTCTGTCTTTTGAAGTCAACTGTTTTTTAACCAACTGTTCATCAAAAACTGTCGTTCACACCCATGTCTGAAAAGCAAACACGTGTTATATCTAAAATTATCTTCCACTTAGTCTGGCCACCAAAGAAAGGCAGTCTTCTGAAAAGTATATATATATATATATATATATATATATATATATATATATATATATAAAGTCAAATATTATTCCCCCAGAAAACCTTAAAAAAGGGACACATTTTTGCCTCTTTTCAACCACTTAAGCTATCTTTTGCCATTAAATACCCTTTTTCCTTTTTTGGGGCCACTTTGCAACTTATTTTGCCACTTTTTCCCCCTCTATTACACTTTTATCCAATTTTTACCCTTTTTCCCAATTTTAGCCCACTTAAGCTACCTTTTGCCATTAAAATCCCCCCTTTTTTCCTATTTTTTGCCTCTTTTTGTAATTTCTTTTTTTTCCCCAATTTTTGCCACCTTTAGACCATTTTTGTCACTTTTTTTAAACCATTGTTTTTTTGCCTTTTTTCATCTAAATAAGCTACCTTTTTCCATTAAATACCACTTGTTTCCATTTTTCCCCAATTTTTTTTTACTCTTCTTTTTGCCCCTTTTTTTTCCCATTTTTGCCAGTTTTTGCACATTTATGCTACTTTTTGCCATTACATACCACTTGTTTCCTAATTTTTTTTTTTTTTTTTTTGCACATTTTTGCCTCTCTTGACTGTTTTTTGTCCATTTAAGTCACTTTTCACTCACTTTTTTGCCGATTTTTTGGACCATTTCTTGCTACTTTCTGACCATTTTACCACCCTTACTCCCCATTTTCATCCCTTTTCACACATTTTTGTTGCTTTTTTTTAAGATGTATTTTTGGGCCTTTCATGCCTTTATTCGATAGAGGAAGGACAGTGGATAGACTTGGGAACAGGGAAGATAGTGGGGAGAGACATGGGTCACAGGGCCACAGGCCGGATTCGAACTCTCGCCGCTGATGTACATGGGTAGCGCCCCAAACTACTTGCTCCTGACATTTTTGTTGCCTTTTGACCATTTTTGCCACCTTTAACTTATTTTTATTCTTACTTCTTGCCGTTTTTGCCACTTTTTGCCACTTAGATTGTAGCTCTTCAAAGGTATTTTTCAACAATGTGGCTCTTTGGTTTGCAGGGTTGAGTAACACTGGTCTAAAGTCTGTTTTTTTCTCTGTTTTTTGCAGACTGTGGAAACATTGCATACCAAAAATCCCTCCCTTGGATGTTTCACTCTTTTATTGATTTTATAAACCAATCATGGTCAATAGAATTGGGTTTTTAAAAAAAACCTCTTAAATGTCAGAGTGAAAACTGATTTCTACAATGTAATGCCAAATAAATAAAATATGCCATTAATATAAGTGACAGCACAGATGTTCCCCCCTAAAGTGACTTAAATAGAGGTCCAGTCACTTGGTGCTAGTCGTTTCTCGATTAGTAAAACGAGGATCACCTGAGGTCGGTGAATGTGGCTCTCGTGATTGTAGAATTAAGATACCTGTGTCTGGAATGCTCAATCACTGGTTAATCAGTATCCATGGCTACCATTACTCTATGAAGACAAAAGAACACTCCAAGTAACTCAGAGCAAATTTTATTGAAATGTATAAGTCAGCAAGTGTTGCTGGTTCTTCACCAGTCAAAGCTTTATGGAAGAGTGGCAAAGAGAAAGACACCATTGAAGAAAACTCAGATTAACCCTCAAGAGTTCCTTTAAAATCCTGACAAATTTGTCCTTAAGGACCAAAAATGTCTGCTTCCAACAAACTGCGGTAAATTTATACATGTCGATATTTTTCCACTCTAAATGAGCCAGTCTTTTAACACTACTTCAGCCTGAAATCACCACATCAAATATTGATTATACATTTTGTCTTTTTAACCCTTTAAAGCCAAAAGTAAGGCACCCTTGAAAAAACAGTAAAAGTGTGAAATTTTGCTGCATGCTTTAAATGGGAAAAGGTAGCGCCATCTGGTGGATGGATATAAAAATAAAAAATTACAGGCTAGTAGTGCAGAATTAAAACTTAACATAAAGGAATGCATTAATTTATGTTGTACAGTGGTTTTGGTGAAAACTCGATCCTGATTGGCTCTGGAAATTCCCTGAGTGTCAGACACCGTTCGAAAATCAAAATAGTTTCGGTCAGAAAATTTTTACACTGTTCCACATTAAAACACAACAGCTATTAAATGATAGGAGTAACCATAGCAACCCAATGCAGTCCTATTTTCTGAACAGGGAGCATCTACATCTTAAGGAGCCTGCAGGCCGGCGTCAACCGTCATTTAACTGACATAAATAAAATAATAGACTCCAAGTTAAAGACCAAAATCATGAAAAATGAGGCAGACAAATCTGATCTAGGATGGTGTGGGCATGTCTGTTGAATGAGATGAAGCCACGCCCACTTAGGGGAAATCCGATCCTCAAAAGTACTGTTTGTTTTAACTTAATGTTGTGTTCTGTCTCTGAATTGTATTTTATTATGACGTGTGCTGCTGACCTCTTGGCCAGGTCACCCTTGTAAAAGAGATCTTGATCTCAGTGGGTCTTTATCTGGTTAAATAAAATAAAGAAGATAGTTCTTTTGTCTGATGAGGCCAAAATGGAGCTTTTAGGCCTTCAGACAAGATGCTAAACACTGCACATCACCACAAACACACCATCCCCTCTGTGGAGCACGGTAGTGGCAGCATCATGCTGTGAGGATGCTTCTAGGCCTTCTGGGCTTCCAGGTTTGTAAAGGCAGAAGGTAAAATAAATGAAATATTCAAGGGGTAAAAAGGGTAAAACACTCAATGGGTCGAATACTTCATACATGCACTGTTAGAATAGTTTAACAAACATGGCGGCAGGTGTCTTGATAGCTTTAATAATCACAGGTTTAATTATTTACATCACTTCATTTCTTCCCATAAATCTCTGACCTGTTCAGATATCCTTGAGCAGGAAATATTTTCCCACCTTGGTCGTGAATGAAGTATATTAAAAAGAAATCAATATCTCAATAAGCGGCCCCTGGGTTTACAGGGTCAGCCTTTAGGAGCCCTCTGAGCCTCACAGGGAGGTTTGTTGTGTTTAATAGCGTAGCTGGGTGACCTTGGTTTGGACGTCATCGGTACATCGAGGAAGTCTGCAGGTCAGGACGCTCGGCTGCTGCGAGCATGTGTGGTCAGAGGTCCAATTTCATGCTGGTGAAAATTAAATCTTTGGAGCAGAACGGCTCAGAGCGGGCTGGAGACGAGACGGAGAAGAGACCCTGCTCCGAAGTGTAATAAAAGCTAGTTTTCATTTAGTGTGATATAAAGACATGCCCACAGGTCTGACCAGTTCATTATTCATAATTAACACCAGCACAGCCATTTTATGTGACTTTTTTTTACTCCACTTATAAGTTTTTGAGTCAGTTTAGTGCTTGTAATGCAGATTTTTAACTTCACTGGGCTGAAATAGCTTTGCTCTTTTGACCATTCCCCGGCTTCACAGTCCCATATTTACATATATTTAAATAAAGAAGCAGTTTAGTGCTATAATGAGTGTCTGGGTGCATACAGAGACCTGCAGTTACTGTTAGGGTGGAGAAAGTGAAGTGATTTTTATTCACAGACAGTGTGAGGAACAAAATAATAACAGCAGCGTGCCGTCTCCAGGCTCCCACCACAGTTTTATTTACTGCAACCGTCCGTGCTCCCCTGTGAGAGCAGTTTTACGAAGAGCGGTGAGGCACTTTTTCATTTTTAATGGTTACCTTTGGGGTCAGGACACAGTAGTGTTTGCATAATCATTCCTGGGCATGTTTGTATTGTTTATGGATTTAGTTTTTCTCCTCTTCTGCGGGAAGTCTGAGTCAGTCGTCATACTGTAGCAGGCGGCTCACTGAGATCATCTCCCTCTATGCAGCATCTTGTTAATTCCTTTCTGAGCATCGATCGCTCAGAGCATAATGGTTGAATCAATGCTGACTCTGAAATGTACAAATGAGTCACCAGGACAGTTTGAGAAAAACTAATAAAACTCACAAATAATTAAACAGTCAGTTGGAGAAAAGATGGAGTAGCCTATTAGTCTTTGTGCACTCCCTAAATACAGAGAAAATCCAATTTGCTGTGTTTACACGAGCAAAGACGAATGTCAGTTTGCAGATAAAAAGAGGCGCCATGTTTGCCTTTAGCCGCCATAACGTACCCAGCTTTACTTTGACTCAGAGTGCTTATCTGATGGTGAAAGGGTGGGATTGGAGTTTGACCACAGGGAACAGAGGCTATGCTTGCACATCATACTTGGGCTCAGTCTCATAAGGCCTGTCCACACATACAGTAGGTGGGGATTTTTGAAAACAGGATGTTTGGTCTTTCAGACACAAAATCAAAGCCGCCCATAAGGGGGGGATACAGGGGAGAGCTTCCCAGGGCCCTTGGAGGTCACAAAATCATGATCCATTGTAAAGCTGTGAAATTCATATTTTACATTTGACCTGAATAATAACCTCTACTATCATAGCAACAACAAAAAAGAATTTTATTTTTGGAGTACTATATCGCCTTTTTAGAAAAAGTAAACCTAAAACAGATTTACTTTTTTTTTTTTTTTTTTTTTTTTTTTTTGTAATGTTAACAGTGTTGATGGACATGCTGAAATAAACCATTTAGAAAGTAATGCCAGATGCAATAGTTAAGATATGGTGTACACAAATTTCAGGATACCATAGGAAAAAGGAAGAAATTGAAATAGCTTCAATGGAAAAAATAATTGAATTATTGCAGAAGAAAAGCGTCAAAAGTTTGGCTAAAAGTGGCTAGAATGGGCAGTCAAAATGACAAAAAAAGCTGTTAAAAAAAATGGCAAAAATGGGCAGAAATTAGTGGTGAAAAGTGGTGAAAGAGTGGCAAAAATAGGCTAAAAGGGGCCAAAAAAGGTTGTAAGTCAAAAAAATTTGTTTCAAAAGTAAACAGGTGACAAAAAGGGGACAAACAGGGGGCAAAATTGATGAAAAGTGGTTAAAAAGTGGCAAAAATGGGTTGAAAGTGGCAAAGATGTATTTAAACTTGCACAAAATGGTAGGAAAAAATTGTGAAAAGTGTTTAAGAAGTGAAAAAATGGGTTGAAAGTGGTAAAAACAGGGAAATATTGGTTAAAAAAAAAAGCTAAATGTGGCCAAAATTGATGGTAAAATGGCTAAAAAAAAGCTAGAGTAGTAGAAGGATTTAGAAGTAGCAAAAATTACCCAATAGTGGCAAAAATGGGTCAAAAGTGGCAAGAGGTGCCAAAAATTAGTGGATAAACGGGGTTATAGAATGACAATAATAGGTTTAAGGTGGAAAAAATAGGTTAAAGGGGGTTTAAAATTGTTTAAAAGTGGCAAAAAAATGTGTTTAGAAAGTAAAAAATGTGACAAAATGGGAAGGGAAAATTGGTGAAAAATGTTTAAGAAGTGGAAAATGGGTTGAAAGTTGTAAAAAGACCAGTTAAAAAGTAGCTAAAAGAGGCAAAAATTGGTGGTAAAAATGGTTTAAAGTTGTTTAAAACAAGCAAAATCAATGAAAAATGGCAATAGGGTGCAAAATGGGCAGCTAGAGTGGTGAAAGGATTTACAAGTAGCAAAAGTTACCTACAAGTCGCAAAATGGGTCAAAAGTGGCAAGAATTGCCAAAAATTAGTTGATAAAAGGGGTTATAGAGTGATATAAATAGGTCAAAATGGCAAAAATTGGTAAGAGGGGGTTTAAAATGGGTTGAAAGGGGCAAAAAATGTGTAAGAAAGAAACAAGTGACAAAATGGGCACAAAATTGGTGAAAAGTGGTTAAAAAGTAGAGAAAAATATATTAAAATTGGCAAAAATTGGAAGGAAAATTTGTGAAAAGTGTTGAAGAAGTGTAAAAATGTTTGAAAGTGGTAAAAAAACCAGTTAAATGGCAAAAATGGGTTGAAATTTTAAATAAGGGTTATTAGTGGCAAACAATGCTTAAAGTGGCAAAAACTGGCAGTAAAAAAGATTTACAAGTAGCAAAAATGGTTTAATATTCAATTTTGGCAATAAAACACAACTGGGGAGGACCCACTCACTGGGTTTTCCAGGGGGCGTAGAAAGTTCTGTGGGCTGGCCTGCACATACTAACAACACTTTAGGTCTCTGGAAAAACAACGTATCTGAAACGGCTTCTGAAAGGAGAAAAAAGAGAGTTCAGTCAGGATCACTTTGTCAGGAAACACACATGGTTTTTAGCTTCATGGATGTGTTTCCATGGCCGAGCAGCTGCATCCAAGCCTCACATCAGCAAAACCAACACCAAGCATTAGATGGAGTAAAGAACACCGACACTGGACTGGGGAACAGTGTCTGACTAATCACACCTCTATATTTGGCAGTCAGATGGGTGGGTCTGGGTTTGGTCTATTGTGCAAACTGTGAAGTTTGGTGGAGGAGGGACGATGGTATGAGGGTGTTTTTCAGGGTTTGGTTTAGGCCCCTTATCTCCAGTGAAGGCCAGTCTTTATGCTTCAGCATAGCAAGACATTGTGGACAATGCTATGTTCTCCACTGTTCCAACAGTCTGGGGAAGACCCTGTTCCAACAAGACTGTGCCCCAGTACACAAAGCAAGGACTATAAAGACATGGTTTGATGAGTTTGGTGTGGAAGAACTTGACTGGCCTGCACAGCGCCCTGACCTCAACCCCGTCGAGCACCTTTGGGATGAACCGGAAAAGAGATAGCAAGCCATACCTAGCCTCATATATACTCTACAGAGTGAACAGGCACTCGGAAAAACTCCAGAAGGGGGGGCAACTCCACATTAAAGTGCATGGATTTGAATGCAGTGTCAACAGTCTCTAAAACTGACAAATGCTGCTACCTTTAGAGCAAGTTCCGACATGATTTATTCGTCATTACTCAGCAAACCATGAGCGCCGTGAATATGCAGATATTTTCCTCAATCACTCTGCAGAGAACCAAACTTTCCTATCAGCATGAGAGAACATTTTCTTCTGAGGGTTTTATAAATGAATTACATTATATTAAAACTGTAAATCCAAGCAGCATTACTGCATCTTTAACTGAAAACAAATAACTTTCTAGAAACATCCCCTAAGTGGCTGATAGCAACGGCTGGTCAGAGGCTTAGTTATGCAGCGAAGAAGCTATCTCACTGTTGTGTTTGCATTTCTCCCCAGCGTTTGAAGTGGCTAATGTGCTTTTGGTTGAGGCCCAAAGTCTTGATGGTAATTACCTTGCTCTCTCTGACTCTCATAATTTCATGCCTCCGGGGGGCCATTACTGAAGCCTCTACATCTAATTCTGCTGAATTAAAGAAAGAAAAGTGGCAGAAAAATATGCTGGAGGCACTACAGCTCATACTTAATGTCAAGAGAAGAAAGAAATGAAATATTTACTTTTGATTGCCTCAGAAGAAGACAAATTATGGGAGCTCATTTTAAACTTATTTGCTCATTTATATATGAGCCCCATCTAAAAGAATTAAAGTTTGCTTTAAATAGATATAAACGCTGTGAAGTTTACTTTTTAATGAACATCATGGGGCTTTGTGTGTTATGGGAGAAGTTTGATACAACTTTAAGATTGGGTGTGATGAGCCTGAACGTGCCCAAGGCTCATTTCTGCTCCACATCAGATAAACACAAGGATTCAGACGGACCTTTTTAGGGGGATGAATCACACACTGTAAAACCAGAATTCACAATGACAGTGTGAGCAGGAAATCCAAACAAAGAAGAAGACTTTGGCATCTATTCACAGAAAGATTCCAAGAGTTGGTTAGGATTTTAAACAGTCATGAGCATAGTTACAGGCATGTAGAGCGCAAAGGACGCATCATAGGTGCCACAACCTTAGGCTGGGGGGAAGAGTCGAGCTCAAACAGGCCTTTTCACCCCTGGTAAGTTGCCGGCAGTTTTCAGGGCCTTGGGACATCCACAGCGTGGCAACCCTACTTCCTGCCCGCCACATCCACCTCTTACTGCCCTAAAGGTGGACTTTATTGTCTTCAACAGATCATTTTCCCATTCCTCTGGTCATATGCAAAGACATCCAGAGCACGACAGGGGTTGTGTCAATCCTCCATGGTGCCCTCTCAGGTGGCTTACTCTCCACATCTACTCTTTTCTTTAGCCTCACCTTTGGCCCAAACATGCCTCAAGCAGGAATAGTATGACAACAGTGGACTATTTTACCTTTTAGGGTTAATTTATCATCCATTCTGGTATAAATCCATGATAATATTGCTTCCCCCATTGGGTGAGTACATTAGGAAGTTAAAAGGTTGATCTTTGCTTAAAGGATCTGTGGTTTTATGTCAAATTTTTTGACTGAATTTCCTCAAAAGTTAACTTCTCCTCATCAGTGGCACCGTTGTAGCTCTGTGATCTACTGGCCTCTCGGTGACCTTTTGCTCTCACTGCAGGATGAGATGTTATCACCTCTGAAAAAGGAGGTTATGTGATCAGGTGGGTTTGTTAGTTAGTTTGTTTGTTAGTAACATAACTCAAAAAGTCATGAACAGTTTTTCATGAAATTTTCAAGAAGAACTGATTAGATTTTGGGAGGGATCCGGATCACCATCTGGATCCAGGAATTTTTTTAAAGGATTCTGTGCTATTGGGAGATAGGGCTAATGGCGGAGGTCTGCGCTATTACCACTTTACACCAGAAGATGGTGGACATGAGTAACTTCAATCCCAGCAGCAGTTTTGGATGTGTTCCTATTCAAAGTATTCAAAGGAGTTTATAGAGTTTGACAGACGGGGAGACGAGTTGGAGCGTAACAGAGAGACAGCGAGTATACTCACAATGCTGGGAGGAATAGAGGAATATTCACCCTCTGCCATGACTTCCAGTCATCCAGTGAGTCCATTGGTGAGACTGTCAGTGCATCTGTTGGCACCAGCAGGCAATGCTTCCACCATGACAGTCCACCCGTAGCAAAGCCAATGCTTTGCCTCACTGTGTTTCCACCCCACCAGGGAGGGAGTAATCAGCAAATGCCGTGGTGGGGGGTACATGGGGACAGATCCAGGAATGTTTTTAAAGGATTCTTCACTGTTGGGAGATAGGGCTAATGGTGGAGGTCTGCGCTCTCCAAGTGCTTTTCTAGTGTGGATATAGTGATGATTTGTGACTGGGAGTGCGTGCATTGTGTTATATTTTGAAAGAACCAGATATTCTACGCTTGTGACTTTCTGTTTGGAGCTTTCTGATCGATAGGAATTGACTCAGTTTGACAGCATCCAGTGCTGAAAATAGACCTGCAGCGTAGCTTGAATGAAGCAAAGCACAGTGGCGCTCCAGACACAAGCTGCTGCTGGAGTGGAGCGCAGGATGTGGAAATGTTCTGATAGACTAGAAAGGGCGCGTTGCGCGTTGCAGTACAATTTGCCAACAGATTGCGATGGGTCACTGTGGAAGCTGGAGGTGAGCCGCAACTGGCCACTAAAGAGCCACACGCGGCACTAGAGCTGCGGACTGAGTACACAGGAAATCTGGGGAGTATTTTTTCCAGAGTAAAACATGTTTACTCAAAAGTACTAAAATTTACTCTTTTTTTCAGTGTATTTATTACCAGCCACCACGAGAGTTGGAGTAAAAACACAGAGTATTCCAGCTCAGCTGGTGTCACTCATGGCCGGTCACGACTGCAGCTTGTTAGGCGTCTCAGCTGCAGATAATCCTTGGCAATCAAGACCTCCTCACCTGGTGATGAACTCTCAGGCACCTGTGGACCACAGCTTCTAATCAGGTAATGTGGCTCCTCTTCAACCTTTGATAATCTTGTGATTTAAGGTGAGTTTTTGCATCATCTAGCCCTAATTTGTCCTCTTTTTTTGCAGTGTCTCCATCTCACTGCCAGTGATTCTGCCAACCATGAGCCAGCTCACCATCATTTGCACTGTTGTTGTCAAATAAACTTCTTTAACCGCCTCATCTCGTGCTCTACTCCTCGGTCCTTGTCATGTTCATCACAACTGTTTCTGTAATATAAGAACACTATGTCTAATATGTATAAGCAAAAAAACCCTCTTCAGTTGTCATGGCTTTATAGGTGGACAGACAGAATTATCTATTAAGAGGAAAATGTAGCTCTTTATAAAGAGGAAGATTAATCATTTAGAATAAGATACAGTTCAACATAAGTGTTACCCAGTTCTAAATGGAGGAGAAATTGTGCTGTAAGGAGTGGAGAACATTTCTAAAAGGGAAAAAAGACAGCTTGGAAAAGACTGAACATCACTTTATATTGAGAAGAAAACAGCTCTATATGAGTAAACTAAGGTCTGTATTACTCTGTAGTGAGTACAGTTGCTGTAGAGTTGTTTTTATTTTGTTCATTATGAAGCACATAATCATCATTTATCATCATTAAATAGAAACACTTTTTAGAGTAAAACAACGCTGGAAACATTACTCTGCAAGCAGAATAAATTTTACTCCAAATAGACTGGGACCAAATGTATTTTTCAGAGTCAAATTTTATTCAATTTGAGTAGAATTTACTCAGGTAAGTTTACTGTGTATCACTGCCATACACACAAAGTGTGCTTATATGTTAATCTTCATCTGTGAAAGATTCTATGGATGTTAAACAACAGAAAGCTTCAGCAATGGCTGAAATTTAAAGAATTGTTTTGGTGTTTTTCTGGCTTTTTTATGCCTTTGCTGACAGAAGAGGAGTGGATAGAGTCAGACACAGGGATGAGCGAATGGGAGAAAGGAGCCACAAACTGGATTTAAACCCGGGCAGCCTTGTACACAGGGCATGCCTTAAACCACTATGCCATCTGTGCCCCAAATTTAGAGAACATCTTTATTAAACCATGTTTTTGGCTTGTAGCCTTCACCAGAGTCATCAAGAAACACACTGCAAACATATTCTACTGATGCAGACAAGGTCAACATGGCTCTCTATTTCCTTGTGGAAAAAATAGGCGAGCCCTCTTTTCTCCAGATTCTTTGCACGTGAGATGTGCATATCAGGTGTGTAAGAGATAGTGCTCATGCAGGCAGCCTGAATGCTCTGACATGTTCAGATGCAAGCTGAAAGGATGCATCAAAGGCGCAGTGCCATGCCACGGTCTGAATCAGCCATGACTCAGGAATGAGCCGGTTAGGTTTTAAAGGTCAGGGTCACTGGGCCCCACATTCATCCCTTCATCTCAGATTTATATGACTGAAACTACCACAGGAACTCCATAGCTTCTCTTCTTGATGAACCACTGTATCTTCATTGTTTGCAGAAGCATACCACCCCCAGACGCCAGCTCTAGTTTTTATACTGGATCATAATTTTTGGAGACACTGTTGCCCAAATCATCAATTTAGATATTTGCAGAGGTGTTTTATCTCTGTTAATGTTGATCTTTACCAGCATAAATGCATGGCAAAGCCCATGAATCCAGATTTTGTTTTGGTCTCTCTGTCTAACACAGGCGTCCTTATTTTACACTGAGCCCGTTCTCTTTATACACACCTGGAGGTCTGACGCTGCTGCATTGCTCCGTCTCGGTCTCGAGTCTAAACACAGAGTGTGATTGAACGTTTCTGTCACGGTGGTTTGACTCTCAAACTTCAAAGCAAACTTGAAGGTGAAATTGGCCTTGACTGAGTGAAAGGTGCTACAGTAACACCTCTCCTAACAGGCCGTTGATCAAGTTCCTACCTGAACACTTGTCACGCCTCAGGTAACTGCCACTCCTAAGTGTTGAGGAAACAGGAGGATTTATGAGGAAATTAAAGTCATTCCACTGCTAAATAATTACGGATGAGTGCTAGTTTGCTCTAATCACTGTTATGTATCAGTGTGTTACTGAGCAGTACAACTAATGAACGATAAAGACGTGTTTGAAGATGATGGATAACGTCATACATTAGAGTCATTATCTGAAATGAAACTATAAAGCCACTGTAATGTACAGGGGAAAGCCAAGGCTCAAGACAAATAAGAATAGTAGACGTGCATTGTCATATCAGTGAATTATAATACATAAAGTCATATTATGGCATTCACTCTCATTGTGATACTATTTGTTGATATGGCTGTGATAAAGTTAAGTAAAGCTAAGTATATTTTTACTTCATTCACAAGCACAAAGAAAAGATATTTAATGATCAAACTGATTAACTTTGTTTTTTGCAAATATATACATATTTTGAATTTGAAACCTTTGATACTTTAAATACCTGGTCCAAAAAAGTTGGGACAGGGGGCATGTTTCATCACCTTTTATTCTACACTCTACAGAACAGGTGTCAAACTCAAGGCCCGGGGGCCAAATCCGGCCTGCAGGATGATCTCATATTTCTGTTACAACATGCCCATCAGTTTGAGGTCTGCAGTTTCCTCAAGTATAAAAATGTAAACTTATCCTTGATGATTTAAGATAACCTTGTTAAGTTACAAAATCTGAAAAAGTAAAGAGTAAAAATATTTAGCAAAGAAGTCAGGAATGTGGGAAAGAAATTGATTTGTGATTTAATTTCACATTTTCAATGTAGCATCTGACAATTAGGACTCAAATTTAGGACTTTGACTTTTAATTTGATACATTTCAACTCATAATTTTGACTTCTCATATAATATTTTGAGCTTTAAGATTCATAATTCTAATTTTTAAGTGATATTTTCACCCTTTTAACCAGTTATTTCTATTTTATTTCATATTTTTAACTCCAAACTTTGATGTCATAAACCCATAGTTTGACCTTTAAGACTCCCAATTTAAAATTTTGAATCATATTTTGACTTTTAATTTCATGATTACAAATTTTATTTTATATTTTGACCTTTTAAACTCATGATTTTTACTTCTTTCTAATATATTTGCCATTAAAAAACATTATTTTTCAATTTCAATTTCACATTTTGACCTTTTTGAACTGTCAAATTTACTTTTCTCAGATTGTGAGCCTTTAAACTTATCTTTTTAACTTTTTAAATGCCAAAATCGTTTATTATCAGTGCTAATTTTTTGTTTTCATATTTTATTACCAGTGAAACAAGGTTGACAGTTTATGGTTAAAAAAGGGGACCCTGTTAGGCCCTCAGGTTAGTCCTGAGTGCCTGTTGTGATTGAGTTTGACACCCCTGCTCTAAAGCCTGTTTTATCCATGAAACTTCCGTGAAGTTGTGTGTATCCAAGCGTCAAATGTGACGTAAAATCATCTTGCTCTGCAGGGGTCCTGTGTGCCAGTTTTTCACCTGGCCGCCCTTGTCTCTGTAATTATAACAGGCACAACAGCCATCAAGATGGCTAACTTTGAAGAACTTTTTGTTACGTAGGCAAGAAAATATAAACTAGGGCTGTCAAGATTAATCGAGCTATTTGTAATTAATTAAGATCCACAATTATCATGTTGATTTTTTGAACACTAATCAAGGTTCCTGGTTCCGTTCCTGGTCAGGGCCTTTCTGAGTCCCTGTGCATGTGTGGGCTCCCTCTAAGTACTCCTTCCACCACCAAAATCATGCTTGTTAGGTTAATTAGTGACTCTTAGTTGACCATAGGTGTGAGTAAGAATACCTGGTTGTCTCTATATGTCTGCCATGGGGTTGTACCCCACCTCTCGCCCAATGACAGATGGGATAGGCTCCACCCCCCTGCAACACCAAACAGGATAAGTGGTTCACAACCATGATAAAGTGGTTATTAAGATGTTTATACAGTGTTTTAGCATTATATCACTGAAATAAGCAGGAACGTCCCTGAAAAAGATGACACTTGGATGGAAGCATATGTTTCTCCCAAACATGCATGTACCTATGAGTATTAATGCAGCCTTCACAGATGTGCAAGTGACCCATCCCATAGGCACTAATACACCCCAACATCCCAAAGGCTAGCTTTTGAACTGTGTTGATTACAAATGCAATGGTTCTCTTCCCTTCTTTAATGATTTTTGGGGGGGGCTTTTTTGCCTGTATTCAAATACACCCTTAAACTTTTGGGTTAAAAATAACCCAGTTTGGTTTATTTCGGTAGCCCAGTGCTGGGTCCAAAAGAGACCATCTCAACCCTGAGTTATTTCAACTGAGCAGGGTTGAGTTATGGGCTTGGCCCAGCAAGTTGGGTTATGTTTTTGGCCCCAAATGACCATGTTGTTTTGTAAAAGCTACCAAAAACTGAATTTCAGGGTTTCTTTTCAGATGTTTTTGTTCCTTAAACCAAACCATCCGTCTATCTTCTCCCACTTATCCAGGGCTGGGTCACTGTGGCAGCAGGCTGAGCAAGTTGTGCCAGACACCCTCTCCCCAGTGAAATTTTCCAACTCCTTCTGGGGGATCCTGGGACATTCCCAGACCAGACAGGATATATAATCCCTCCAGTGTTTTCTGGGCCTTCCCCGAGGTCAACCTCCGGCTGGATGTGCCTGGAGTAAAGAGACAGATGCAGAGTGAGTATGCACCATGAGTTTAAAGCCTGCATTGTCTTCTCTGATGAAGGCCAACCCCTCTACAGTCAGGAAGTGACCAGTTTAGCGGACAACTTCACTCATGGTGCTGAAAAGTTTAACATACAAACAACAGTAATTCACCAACACTTCAAAACACACCCACCTACCTTTGTCCAGTGGGCCGTACGCTGTCAAAATAGGGCCCATATTGTTGAAAAGGGTGTTAAATGAAGTATGAGTTTGCCAAGTCATTTATAAAATCAGTTTTGGGAAGCACAAAGAGAATTTTGTGTGCAGCAGAGATAAATAAAGCAAGGCATAAGTAAGAATGCACTCTCCATTTTGACAGCTGGAACTGGTCATCACCTGAAGCAGATTATTATCTATTATGAACCAGCAGGGAGGGAATAAATGCAAATCCATGAATAAGTTTCCTGTGTAGATGAGCGTCAGTCCTCCTGAACAGGACCACATGCCTCATGACTCACTGTGAGTCATTATGCCCAGCTCAGTGGTCAGACTGAGGATATACTGAGTCTATTGAATATCTTAATTATTAAATCTGACTTCCTCTAGGTCAGTTCTTACCCTGGCTGAACTGTGATATAACCCTGACAGTGTGGACAGAACGTCATGCCTCAGTAAGGATGATTTCACAGCTCAACACTCATGTTGAGACTCGACGTCTCGGTGACATTCCTGCCTCATGACATACGGGGGATTTTTGATCCTGTCATCATGTTAAATATTTACAAGACTCAGTGTGAAGTGAGGTGTTCCTGCTGGCATGCACCTGTCTGTAAACCATCAGGACTGCAGCTTTTGACAAGTAGATAAATGTGATTACATGTGGATTTATTTTATTGCTTACTCATGTGAAATTGCATTAACTTGAAAAATTAGCTTCTACATGTTCAGTACTGGGCTTCATGGTGGTACAGTGGGTAACACTGCCACCTCACAACAAAGAGGTTCCTTGTTCAAATTCCTTTCAGACAGGGCCAATGCATCCATGTACTGGTTCTCTCTGGGGATTCCTGATTCCTCCTAAAGAACTAAAAACATCCTAGAGAGGTGAACTGGTGACTCTAAATTGCCAGAAGTTCTGAGTGTGAGGAAGAATGATTGTCCATTTCTGTAGGTTTGACCTGTGCTTGTCCAATGATGAGCCCAGGTATACCAAACCACTCACCTAGTGATGGCTGGGGTCTGCTGGGATCTCAGCACTCAAAATCCAAGGAAAAAGCAAGATGGACAGCTGAAAGGATGGATGGATGGATGGATGGATGGTAAAGATGGATGGATGGATGATGGATGGATGGATGGATGGATGGATGGATGGATGGATGGATGGATGATGGTAGAACGGATGGATAGATAATTAGAAATAATGGTAGAATGGATGGATGATGGATGGATGGATGGATGGATACTTGGTAAAGATGGATGGATGAATGGATGGATGGATGGATGATGGTAGAATGGATGGATAGAGGGATGGATGGACAGATAATTGGATATAATAGTAGGATAGATAGATGATGGATGGATGAATGGATGGATGATTGGTAAAGTTGGATGGATGGATGGAAAAGTTGGATGGATGGATGGATGGATGAGTGGATGGATACTGACCACCTGCCTGTTTAAACACTGTTGTTTCAGGGTCATTATGTTTACAGGTTGACCATTCATCTACTCTAGTGACCTGATATCTCAGGAATGCTTTAAAGGATTTTCTTCAAACTGTGCATGAATATCCACAATTTCTGAAGGGTGAACGGGTTACATTTTTGAGGTACGATGTAATGGTCAAAGACCAGCCCAGACCTTCTTTCTTCATGACACATCATTTCACTTTGACAACATGTTAGTTGTTTATCATGGAGGAATAAATCCACCAGGCGGTACTTCTAGTCTTGTTCTACCTCAGCTGCTCAGGGAGACGCTGCTCTGCCTTGTTGTTTTGCACAGTGACAATAGAGATTCAATTCTTAAATCATTCATAAAAGAAACTTTGTTCATTCTGAATTAATTTTCTTTTGAATCCTCTTTCCCGATGCAGATTAGTTGCACAAAAGTAACATTTACTTTAGGACCTGGTGAGGCTTGGCCATGAGGGAGCTCCCAAATAATAAATATGAAATGAAGCAGCAGGGATTCTGTGTGTTTACTTGGAAATAGCCACAGGGCCTCATTTAGTCTAAAATGAACAACCCTTGCAGGGATTGTCTGGTGGACATCAATCGAGGCTCTAATGGTCTCTCTGGGTCCCGCACAGTGACAAGTCTGACTGGTCTGACACCAGTATTCTCCCAAGGCCTAATTAGCCTGACCATTAAGCCCAGAGGATGATTGACTGAGTCGAAAAAGCAACGGCGCAACAAATAGTAGATATTTTGTTTACTGGCAAGGGAGAAGAAGGCAGTTTGATGCTCGTTCTCACTACAAATAGAAGCTTTCTCTTGTTGGATCTTAGCGTTCAAATGTTTTTCTTGTTTATTGAATTATCCCAACTGTGCATGCTGTTTGTGTAAGTCATTGTTATGCATGAATCCATACTAATAACCTCACATAATCCTTACCATAGGGTGGCGTTTTAACGAGTATATGCATGTGTGTTGGCAGGTGGAGGGGAGTTGTCGCTGAATTCCTTCAAGGCGAAACAAGGAGGGGAATTCAGGAAAGGAAAAGAAAAGATGTAATCCCTGAAACACGCGAGTGCTTGACATAAACAAACACGCTGGGAGGATTTCAAAGGGACGGCTGCTCACCGTGAACCCTCTCATGTGCAGATGGGAGATAAGGAAGCCAGTGCAGAGCAGAGAGGTATGAATTCTCACTGTCTCCCCATAAACACACAGCACCAGGCCTCTTTCTCTTTCATGTGTTATCAGGCAAGGATTCGTTTGTTTGTTTACCGGTAATTTTTCCCCGTAACCCCCTCTGAAGACCAGCCATGCCAAGCCAAGAATGTAGCCATGTCACCGGGGAGTTTCCTCATGCTTTGCTGATAAACTCAATGAAGCTTGCCTTGTCTTGCATGTGGAAAACATCTGTTGAATTCTTTGGTCGTAAGGCAACCTGGGTACGCTTCGGCTGAGTGTGCAGGTATGCTGCGAATACCTGTGTTCATGTCGGCACAGAAGAGCAAGGGCTGGACATGAACACAGGGACAACTGATGCAATACATTATGCAAGTCAGTAATAACAGCCCCCAGCTAATACAAAGGTGCTGTCTTTACAGACTGTTCTTTGGGCAGATACGGAGAAGCCTTAAAGAACTCAAGCAGCATTGATAGATTCTAATTAGGGCTGTCAGCATTAGCTCATTAATCGTGATACGATTTAAGTCCCACATGAATGCACTGCATTTCTTAAATCACTTTAGTTTCATGCTATTTTGTCCATTTAAGTGAAACACAAGTCAGTCACGGAGGGGAGCAGCTTGGTGCTACTCATAGTAGCGCCTTTCTGCTTTCACAGTGATGCAAAATGAAGGCTTCTTTAAATCTTTAATTTCAGTTAAGTTAACAAGTCAAAGTCCATCCATCCATCCATGTGTAACAATGTTAACCTGGCACACCAGATAGATATGTTTCACACATCCATCTGGTAGTCCATAGAGACCTGCATAACGTAAACCATGGTGACTGTAGACATGTCAGTACACGACTTTTGTTGTTTTTGAAAAGAAAACAACCCACTGCTGTTCTTTGTTCCTCTCTCTTTTTTAATAAATGTCGTCAAGTTCTGATAAAACTGGCGCTTCGGCAGCATTCACGCTAATGTCTTCCACCATATCTGCACCTGCCTCTTGTTGCTGCTTGCTAATGTCACGGCTCTGCTGTGCCCGAAAGTACCGCCCCTCGTTGCTGATTGGTCCTGTTTTCTAACGGGGCCCAAGCAGTTGCATGTTGATAACTTTTGAACCGTAAGTCATAGAAACTTACTCTTTTTCCTCTTAAAGCTGACCATTTTGCCATTTGTTTGCTACCATTGATGTCTCCGTAACTCTAAAGGATGGTGTTGTAGCAAGCCTGGAACTTTGGTGACTTTTCGGGGTCTTTGGAGATTAAATCCACAGTGTTACAACCATTTTTAATCCATTTTCGATCATGTACTTTTACTTTCTTCAGTGGGCAGCCATATTTTTTGACATGCAAAGCATTGTGGGAGTTGTAGTTGACCAGTTGCGTCTCTACTGCTTAGAGGAGTAGAAACGCAGGTTTAGAGAATAAACAGTGATAAATGCAACTGTTAATTCCCATGTCCACCATTATCTAATATAAGACTATTATACAGCGTTTTAAAGTCGTCTAAGTTGCATCTTTTTGAAATAAACAAAGATAATATAAATATAAGAACTGTGTTCATGGACAGTATATATCCTCTGCATATCAATGTTCTTATTTCATATATCGGCCGATATATGGGATATCTGCTTTTTTAGCCCCCAATATCAGTATCAGCCCAAAAATCCCATATCGGTCGGGCTCTACTTCAGATTGAACTAATCTTGTGGATATATTTTTACAATATTGGATAAATAAAACATCCAACTTGAAATCATTGTGTTTTTGGAGGACATCTTGCGACCCCCCCATCATGCGACTGCCAAAGGGGGTCCTACACTCATGTTTTGGAGCCACTGCTCTGAGTTGTAGTTTAGCATTGTTGTGATCATTTATCTAATTCCATCCATTTATTTATAGAGCACATTTCTGCAAATATTAACACAACAGAAATACAACAAAAACATTAACAAAAACAAGATTAATATTAAATTTGATAAAAAGAATTACATTCTAACAGCTTTCAAGCTAGTTTAAAGTCACAAAATCAATAATATTTCAAAATCAAGATCATAAATATGTCATTTCGACTTCATTGATTCACGAGTCAAAAAAAAAAAAAAACACTGACAATTGTGCCACTTTGCCCATATGGGCTCAAAAATTTGTATTAAAATGCAAAATCTTCAATATAAAACATGCAATTAAAACTCAATGACTTAAAATAACTACCAAAGTTCAGAGATTGATCAAGACTTAGAAAATAAATTGTTTGACTGCTGTAAACATTAGACAGTTTGTTTAATCTGCATATGAACAACACCTAACCCAATTTATTTATTTCCATATTGATTATTTTACCCAATTTTAAATAAAGTTTCCCTTTTTAAAACAAACGTGGGTGACATTCACTTTAGATGTTCAG
Organism: Cheilinus undulatus; assembly: GCF_018320785.1. Lineage (NCBI taxonomy): Eukaryota > Metazoa > Chordata > Actinopteri > Labriformes > Labridae > Cheilinus > Cheilinus undulatus. The sequence continues at coordinate 6,090,787 of NC_054881.1, read as the reverse complement.
AAAAAGAAATCCAACATTGAAATTTACATTGAAATCACCTTCAATGAAGAGTCATTAGAGCAGTATGAAAAGCTTTGAAACATGCAGTCATGCTGCAGTGAGACTACGTACGTGGCTTTAGCTCTGTTTGCTGGTTGTCATAGTAAATAAATAAACCCTGTAGCAGGCTGTCGGAAATAGCCTCCGTCAGGTCAAAGGACGAGAAGATTTGTCATTGTTCAAACACCTCAGAGGAATGTCGTGAATGTCCCGGCCCATACCTTAGCCTGACAGGACCCAGAGGTTTACTTTATGAGGAGTTTTCACCTCCAGCTTTATGAAGAGTGGAAGCGAGCTGCACCGAACCTGAATAACTCAACCGCAGCTAAAACTGTCAGATGTGACAATGTCACATAAATTCAGAAACAGAGAAAAAAAAATCTACTAATCCCGAAAGAAAGCCTAGAAATACTATCTTTATCTGAGAATGATGGGGCCTTGGTTGAACTTCTGAGTGGAGCTGCATGGCTGAGCACTTCTGATCTCAGCCATGACCTCTGAAAGCTTTTTCAGCCTTTCTTTTGAGATATTGTTTACTGAATTTTAGATGTAAAAGGAGTCAGAAAAGTTGGCCTGTGAACAAGGACATTAATGCATTCTGCCTGAGGATGATATCCACCTCACTGTCTGGCAATGATACAGAAATGATGATTTAGTCAGAGGTGGTTATGATACGTGGCCAGTATTGTTGGGGTGCTTCATCCAAAACCTACAAGTAAAAATAGCTGTTGATTTATTTCAATCAGTGACTAATTTGCCATCAGCTGCACTTTCAAGTCTTCTGAGCCACAGAGGCAAAAAAACAACAACAGAATGTGCTAAATCAGACTTAAGGGCCTTCTATGGACCTTGTAAATTAGTTTAAGTTTAACTTTCATAGATTTATCAATATAAAGTTAAATATTTCAAAGTTTTTTGTTTTAATCTTGATGATTACAGCCCACAGATCCCAAAAAACAAAAAAGCCACCATAAAACATCACAAAACACCTACAAAAAAATGATTAATATAATACAGAAATGCTGACCATCTGGAAAATTCTGTTCATATGTGCCCTCAGTTATTGGTTGGAGCTCTTTTTGCATGAATTACAGCATCTGCATGATGTGGCATGGAGCTGATCAGTCTGTGGCACTGCTGGGATGTTATGAAGCCAGGTTGCTCTGATAGCAGACTCCACCTCGTCTTGATTGTTGAGTCTGATGACAAGCCCCATAATAGGACTGGGTATTGTTAGGAACCTCACGATTCAATTCGATTTCGATTCTTTAGGTTGTGATTCGATTCGATATCGATTTGATTCTATATTGATTTAAATGCTTCAATGTCGATTCAGTAAGAAGTAGAAATACACAAATAACCTGTTGACAATTTTTTAATAACTATTTTTATGCCCATGTGAACGTATTTGGTAAGTCACCTCACATTTTTGAGCAGTAAAACATCTGAAAATAAAAATTTGCACAATAATAACTTATTTGTGCATATGGAATACAAAAGTAAAAAACATGACAGTTCTGTATAAACACTGAAAAAGTAAAGTGCATGTAAACTTAAATGATATTTCTGTCCTCTTGGAAATTGTGATAAACCTCACATAACATGGTTATGGTTAGTTGTTGTTTGGCCTCCGTCCACACAACGCAAGTCACACGCACAGCGACCCCCACTGGCCAGGAGGTGAATCGATTCAGAGGATTTGCTGAATCGATATTGAATTGGGGGAGGAAATATTGCGATGCATCGATTAATCGATATTTTTACCCACCCCTACTTTATAACAACCCAGAGATTCTCCATGGGGTTCAGGCCAGACCAGTTTGGCAGCTGCCAAATCCTGCTGGAAAAGTAAACTGGTATCTCCATAAAGCTTCTCTGTGGATGAACGCATGAAGGACCAACAGCAGCAGACAGCATGGCTCCTCAAACCATCACTGGACTACATGCACCTTGGATTCTGGGCCTCTCAGATCTTCCTCCAGACTCTGGAACCTTGATGTCCAATTAATTTGCTAAATTTACTTTCATCTGAAACCAGGACTTTGGACCACTGAGTGACAGTCCAGCTCTTTTTCTCCTGAGCCCATGTGAGACACTGATGATGTGTGTAATAATAATAATACATTTCATTTATAAGCAGCTTTCTGAACACTCAAGGTCACTTTACAGATAAAAACAAGTACAGTAAACACAACAGATATAAGCAAACACAATATAAAATATAAAATAGGACAAAGAAATTATGAAGAATAAGCAATCCTGAACAGGTGGGTTTTGAGTCTTGATTTGAAGAGAGGGAGAGAGTCAATGTTCCGGATGTCTGGTGGGAGTGAGTTCCAGAGTTGGGGAGCAGAGCGGCTGAAAGCTCTGCTCCCCATGGTGCTGAGGCGGGCAGAGGGCACAGTGAGGTGGATGGAGGAGGAGGATCTGAGGGAGCGGGAGGAGGTGGCAATAAGGAGGAGATCAGAGAGATAAGGGGGGGCGAGATTGTGGATGGCCTTGAATGCATAAAGGAGGATTTTGAATTCTGTTCTGGTCTAGTCTGTAGTTTGGTTCAGGATTGGCTTGACACTTAGGGTGCTTTCACAATAGGGGCCTGTCCCGGATCTGAGTGCACTTGAGCCCAAAGTCCGGATCATTTTGGTAGTGCGAATGCAAATCGCGCCTGGGCACCGGGCCCCAGCCCACTTGGGGAGATGGTCTCAGACGTGATTTGAGTGGACTCTGGCTCGGTTCAGATGAGATCTAAATGCAACCATGTCCAGATACGGGACAGAGTGTTGTATCAGCTTCATGACGTCATCACAAAAACTAAACTTCTTTCCACAGCGCAGCAGTTCGTTCACATTTTTGACTGACTTCACCTCCTCAACCCCAGCCTCCTCTTTTATAACATAAAGCCTGTTTCACCCTCATATTCAGATCCAAGCTACTATGGATTAATTGTTTTTGAGTTAGTTTTATTGTATTCTTTCTGCCCTCTAGGCCTCCACACCAGTCATGTCACTGAAAGCTTTGAATCCAGGGTGTTCCCATCCATCCTGGTAATCACTGTCTTTCTATCTAACAGTATTCAGACTATCCACTGACCTTGATTTAGCTCCAGTTGGACTTCCATGTTTGGAAAACCTTGAACTGCTGCAGCGATGACCTCAGCCCGTGGAAGTTTCTTGGTTTCGTTACAGCAGACCGAGAGGAAAAGTCCATTGTGTTCATAAAGTGAAGCATGCAGGCGAGTGACGAGTGATTCAGTGAAGTTGGTGGACAGTTCATGGAAGAAAAACTTTGACTGCTCACATCACTGCAGCTGTCAGTTCTTTTCTCCACCTTTACAGGAGCTGCTGGGGCTGCTGGAGGCTTTTTATCACAAGCACAAAGGAGAGTCAGCGGCACGTCGGAGCTGCAGAATACAGAGCCGTCTGGTTTGAGCCTCCTGCAGGCCTGAGACCCCCTGATGTTTGAATTCAGCCTTGGGCAGTCAGTCTCTGCCAGTTGTCCATTATTTACCTTAGTGGAGGAGGCTGTGGAGTCTGACTCGTCTCCAAAGAGCTCAAACACGGAGCTACCCAACAGTTCGGCTAACTTTCGTTCCCTCCAAACACGGCTGTCAGTGCTGGGGGGGAACTTTCACTGTAGAACTGAGCGTACTGTCAGGGCAGCAGCGAGGAGTTGAGGTTTTCAAAGACTTGAAGGTTTTACAGATTTTAAAGCACACAAAAAAGCTATTCTTCCTTTGCCAACAGTATTTCTCCAGCAGCTGGCTAACCGTTGATGTTCTTCCACCTTTTCCTGACTGTCCTTGACTCACAGGCATAAAAAAAACATTTCAAAGACTTGTATGTCAGTCAGAAACCATTTTGTTCAACCTAGGGCTTGGAGATACACTTTTTATTGAGAAACTTTTACTTTCACTGTCTCAGATTGATCCAGTTGAAGTTTAAAAAACAGAGCAGTTGATATGTGTGCAATACACAGCTGCAGTAAACACCTTAAAGTCAATATTGCAAACCAATGATTCACAATCAGGCTTACTGCCAGGCACTCAGGAGCACATTTTTATGTTTTTAGGGCATAACATTTTGATTTTAGGCTCAGACTTCTTGTCAAACTTTCCAAAAAAACCTGCCTTTATGCACTAAAATTCCTTCATATCCTTAAATTTTCTCAGTTTGTGCTTGAATGCATGCTTGCCCTCAGATCTTTACACCACACTCCACATTTTTTATGCAAATTGGATTTTAGTGTCATAAATATTCAGTTTTTTGTTTATCCATGTCGAACTCATGGATGGTTTTGTGTCTTAGGGCTCTATGGATCACTGAAATCAATCTCAGACACCTGTGATAGTTTACCAGGTGAGCCCAATTAAAGGAAAACTACTTAAGAAGGACGTTCCACATTATTAAGCAGGCCACAGGTTTTAAGCAAAGGCATCATGATGAAGGTTTCTCCTACAAACCTCAAGGTGTAGATTCCTCCAGAGGCTTGCGGTCGTGTATAAACCTACTATTCAGCCACCCCTAACCAATGCTCACAAACAGAAACAGTTGCAGTGGGCCCAGAAATACATGAAGACTCATTTTTAAACAGTCTTGTTTACTGTTGAGTACCATGCAACCCTGGATGGTCCAGATGGAGGAGTAAGTGGATGGTTGGTGGATGGCCACCATGTCCCAACAAGGCTGCAATGTCAGCAAGGAGGGGGCGGAGTCATGTTTTGGCCAGAGTCATGGGGAGAGAGCTGGTAGGCCCCTTTAGGGTCCCTGAAGGTGTGAAAATGACCTCAGCAAAGTATATAGAGTTTCTGACTGACCACCTTCTTCCATGGTACAAAAAAGAAGAACCATGCCTTCTGTAGCAAAATGATCTTCATGCATGACAATGCACCATCTTATGCTGCAAAGAATACTTCTGTGTCATTGACTGCTATGGGCATAAAGGAGAGAAACTCATGGTGTGGCCCACCATCCTCCCCTGACCTCAACCCTATTGAGAACCTTTGGAGCATCCTCAAGCTAAAGATCTATGAGGGTGGGAGATAGTTCACATCAAATTAGCAGCTCTGGGAGGATATTCTGACATCCTGCAAAGAAATTCAAGCAGAAACTCTCCAAAAACTCACAAGTTCAATGGATGCAAGAATAGTGAAGGGCTCCTTTGTTAACATGGAACTTGGCCTGTTAAGATGTTTTTGATTGAAATAGCTTTGATTTACGTGAAAATGACCTCCTAATACTACAAATTCAACAAATGACTATTTTCAGTTCTTTACAAACTATAAAATGTTTTAATACTCTGCCGTGCATAATAATTTGGAACAGTGCATTTTGGGGTTTTTATAGTTATAATTGGGAAGTTTGTTCAATAAAATTTGAATTATGCTCTAGCGCTTGATGACTTGAAATTATACTGAATGTCATTTGCATCGACTATTTAGGAAAATCAGAGAAAAATATCATTTGCATAATAATTTGGAACGCGGTGTATTGATTCCATATAGTTGCACATGGGATAGTCAATAAAATGTTTGCTGCAGCCTCAAAATATTAATGGAACTGACAAAAAAGTTATTTCCATATACTCACAATATGATAAGAAAAGATAAATAAAATTAGTATGGAAGAAAATCAGCAGTAAAATTAGATTTGCATTGTTTTTATAAAAAAAGGTGACCATTTTGTTGCAGAGTAAAACAAGGCTGGATCTCTAATGTTTATTAAACCATCTCATGACTTACCTTTCTGAGCTGATGGATTGGTCAGCTTCCATGTCTGTCATGAGGTGAAGAAAACCAAAAGTAAGTTTGTCTAATGTTTTATTTATGTGAGAGTTCAGGGTCTGATTTGCAGTGGTTCTGAAGCACCTATTTCTTTTTTAAAGGGGGGTTTAAAGAGGATTCTAGTCTACCTGCCCTCTGCACCACTCTTTCTTCTGTTTTTGTATAACAATGGAAACTTTTCCACCTCTTTCCCTGAACTTTCGTCCTCTGTAGGCACAGATGATCTCAAGTCCTCCATTTCACCACTCTTTCCAGATTTCCTGGTGTTTAAAAAAGTTAAGGAGATTTCCATCCTCCCCTCCAAAACCTTGGTCATTTATCTTCCTGTGCCTGCCAGCTGATGTCTTCCTTCCACAGTCGCCTGAAATCTCCTTTTCCTGTCCGCTGTGCGACACTGACGTCTTCCTCTGGAAACACTGTGAGCTCAGATTTCCCACCTGTAGCTCAGATTTACCCAACAGAAGTACCATGTACATATGTCTCATCCAAGACGCTGTGTTCTCCTCAGCTATGATCATCTTTGACTTAAACCTTCTGTGCACTCTTTGTTATGGTGCTTCATCTCCAGTCTAACAGAAAAAGAGGGAAAAATGTGGAAAATCTGGGAACATTTGATGTCAGAAAGCCATGTACGTTTTTCATTTTTCCATCTTTATGCTGTTGTTTTTTGTTTTTAATTTATTTTTGGGCTTTTTGTGCCTTTATTTGGTAGAAGAGGACAGTGGATAAAGTCAGAAACAGGGCTGAGAAGCAGGGGAGAGACATACGGTAAAGAGCCTCAGGCCGGATTCGAACCTGGGCCGTCTGCCTACATGGGGCGCACGGTGAACCACTAGGCCACCTGTGCCCCCTTTATGCTGTTATGATGCATGTTAACGCAACATATTTGACAATCAGCAAAAAAAAAAAAATAATAAAAAATAAAAAAAATAAAAAAAAATTAGCTCAAGTGTTACATGATATGATGAAGAAAATCATAAAGTAACTGCAGTCTAAAGATAGCTAGCTAACAATTATTTAAACAAGATTCTCTAGCTTGATGAAATCAATATTGAATGGTTTGGCCTCGATTCTAAATATTATGTCCAGAGGAAACCAGGTGCAACTCATCACCTTCCCAATGCCATCCCAAGAGTAAAGCATGGTGGTGGCAGCATCATTCTGTGGGGGTGTTTTCCAGCAGCAGGGACTGGGAGACTGATCAGGATTGAAGGAAAGCTGAATGGAGCAAAGTACAGAGATGTCCTCAGTGAAAACCTTTTCCACACATTCAGGCTGAAGATTCACCTTCCAACATGACAATGACCCAAAGCACACAGTCGAGACAGCACAGGAGTGGTTTAGGGACAGCTTTGAATGTCCTCGTGTGGCCAAGCCAGAAACCTGACTTGAACCTTGTCCTTCATCTCTGAAGAGACATAAAAAATGACTGTCCCCCTATGGTCCCCATCCAACCTGACTGGAGCTTATGGGGATTGGAGATGAATGGCAAAAAATCCCCCAATCCAGGTGTGCAAAGCTTGTTACACCATATTTAAAGAGACTCCAGGCTGTAATTAAGGGGCTTCAATATCTCTGGAGAGACATGAAAATGGTTGTCCACCTTGAGAGGATATGTTAAGAAGAATGGCAGAAAATTCCAAGTGCAAAGCTTTTTTGCACCATAATCAAAAGGCTTAAGGCTGAAATTAAGGGGCATCAGAATCTCTGGAGAGACCTGTAAATGGTTGTCTACCTTGGGTGGATTTGTAAAGAACAAAGGCAGAAAATTCCCAAATCCAGGTGTGCAAAGCTTGTTGCGCCACGTTCAAAAAGACTCGATTAAGGGGCTTCAACATTTCTGGAGAGACCTGTAAATGGCTGTCCACCAACTGTTGCAACCTGATGGAGCCTGGGAGGATTGGCAAAGAAGAATGGCAGAAAAATTCCCCCGATCCAGGTGTGCAAACCTTTTTGCACCATATTCAAAAGACTCAAGGCTGAAATTAAGAGGCATCAGCATCTCTGGAGAGACCTGTAAATGATTGGCTTTGTAAAGAAAAATGGCAGAAAATTCCCCAATCCAGGTGTGCAAAGCTTTTTGCGCCACATTAAAAAAGACTTGAGGCTGTGATCAAGGGGCCTTAGCATCTCTGGAGAGACCTGTAAATGCTGGTCCACCTTGAGAGGATTTGTAAAGAAGAATGGCAGAAAATTCCCAAATCAAGGTGCACAATGCTTGTTGCGCCATGTTCAAAACAACTCTATGCTTCGAGACCTGTTAAATTGCTGTCCACCAACAGTCACAATCTGACAGAGCTTGAGAGGATTGGCAAAGAAGAATGGCAGAAAATCCCCTGATCCAGGTGTACAAGGCTTGTTGCTTCAAATTCAAAAGGACTCGAGGCTTAAATTAAGAGGCATCAGCATCTCTGCAGAGACCTGTTGATGGTTGTCCACCATGAGAGGATTTGTAAAGAAGAATGGCAGAAAATTCTCCAATCCAGGTGTGCAAGCTTGTTGAGCCATATTCTAAAGACTTAATGCTGTTATAAAGGGGCTTCAGCATCTCTGGAGAGACCTGTAAATGGCTGTCCACTAATGGTAGCAATCGAAAGGTACCCAAGAGGATTGGCAAAGAAGAATGGCAGAAAATCCCCCGATCCGGGTGTGCAAAACTTGCATCATATTCAGAGAGACTCAAGGCTGTTATTGCTGCCAAAGATGCTTCAACTGAGTCAAGGCTCTGAATGTACTGCATGTAATTGCAAATACATAAACTCCCAGCTAAATGAAATGCTTGGTAGTGTATAGTCTTTTAATTCTTTTCTAAATTCTGAACATTGTTCAAAATCCCCACTCTTTTTTTTGCTCTGCATTGTTTTTTAATTTGTTGGTGAAACAAGAATCAGTGAAATAGTCGCCATCTGTCAGGTTCTCTGTGTTTATTCCATCTTGAACCTGAAATCACAGCGCTACAACAATTCAGAGTTTTAGACCCTGACCTTGACTTCGGAGGAAAACCACCTCTGTGTGAATATGACGAACGGTCGCCCGAGGCTTCCCATTCCAGTGATCACCAGAGACAGATTGTTTACAGCAGAAACAGCTAATAATGATGGCAGAGAAATCATTACAAGACCCGACAATTAATCTTCATATCTGCGATTGTGTGAGCTGAATGCTAATGTTATTGATAGCATTATGAAGATGACACAAATGAACGTTCCAGATGCAGCCCAGAGAAAAGACACAATTAAAATGTCTCTTTAATTGAAATAAAAGAAGACAGATGCCGAACAAAGATAGAGAAATCAGTCCATCATGTGGCAGGCTGTAATTAAGAGAAGAGGGATGGTCAGAGGATAAGCGTTATAAATGTTGTGGTTTCAGATGCTTGGATACGTCTCACATAATTGAAGACATGTTTATATTCATCTTTGTGTGCTTTTCTGCTTCTCTATTTGTACAAATAATGGCTTCTGTCTGCCTGCATGGACCCTTATCAAGTTAGCTTTTGACATCTTTAGTGACAGCCTTTTTTATTTATAGTCACGGTGAAATCATGGGAAAGTATTCCTCACTGCTCCAGAACAAAAAATCAGCCTTCACTGTCCTCTTCTTCCTCTCTCTGAGAGATGCAGCATACCTTTAAGTTGAAGAAATTGAAGATATACAGAAAGTTTTAATTTGCAAAAAGAGAGAAGGGAAGATGCTGAAAAAAGAAGATGGAGATGAGTAAGAGGCAGTGAAAGAGTAGTGGAAGATACAGAAAGAGAGAAGGGGAGATACAGAAAAACAGAGAAAAGAAGATGTAGAATAAAGAAATAGGGAGATGCAGAAAAGATAAAGAGGCTAGGGGGTAGAGAAATTGGAGACAGTTTTAACAGGCTACACAAAAAACATTTAAATTACATGCCTGAGGGAACAGGTGCAAAAACAACTGTATGAGAGAAAAGTTGTTTTACGTCATCAGAATAGAAGGGTTGATGTGATTTGTTTGTGGGATTTCTGACTGTGGTTTATGTTTGATTTTGTTCTTAAGAAAGTTTACAGTGGCTGGGAGGTCTCTCAATAATGCACAATCAAAATGCTTTACCCCTAGAGGTCACGCGACACAGATCCGTGCTGAAGGCACGAGTGCACTTTTCGCCCAAAGTCCGGTTCGTCTTATCAGCTTTATGACGTTATCATAAATACAAATATTCTTTTAACAGTGCTGCAGTTTGTTCACATTTTTACTCAATAAAGGGCGGAAATCATCAGAATCCAGTCAATAAACGGTCTGTTGTGACTCACCTTACAGATGAACACAAGTTGGCGTCAGTGAGAGGAGGTGCAAAGGCAATAGAAGTCTCCTGTCACCTAAAAAACCGTTGTATTTGCGCAGCGCGAGCCCGTTTAATCCTCTGAGCTGTAGTAGATGTGCAGATGCGAAGAGCGACATTGCTGGCATCTTAAAAAGTGATTGTAAATCATCCATGGCTGCAGGATGGACTTTTTGCTGGGTCAAAAAAAAAAAAATCTTTGCTCAGGTCATGACCCCAGTGGTTTCCATGGTAGCTTCTTTCTCCTCCTTGGTGGGGTTGTAAACCAGCTAAGTGCATGCCGCCACCTGCTGTTTCAGACGGAGTAAATATGTAAGTGGGCCCGGGCACGGATCGATGTTGCTAGTGTGAAAGCAAGGCTGCAGGGGGAAGGGGGAGAGGGAGGAATCATGTCGCAGTGCAGTTTGAAACAACTGGGCCTAATGTGAAAGCACCCTTAGTCACTCATGTTTTCTGTGTGTTATAGTTTCAAATTCCGATTACTTTTTTCTTTTTTCCTTTAGAGTCCTATAACTTTTTAAAATCGAAGTGATATTACTGTAGTAAATATATTCTTAAAGCCCAGATTGTCCTGAAAAAAAAAAAAGGATGTATAGAGCTTAACTGTGTACCACAGGGTTGATGTTTTATAAGCTTTTCAAGACAAAAAGTCAATATGAGAAATGATTGTGAAAAACGCTTTAAGGGTTAATTTGGTGCCATTCTGGCTTTTACATTTAAATAAAAAATAACAACAACAACAACAAAAAAAAAGCAAAACATTTCACTGGCTCAATCAGTCGTTTGCCCCACAATATTTATTTGCTTAATAGTATCAGCGTTTCTATTAAAAGCATACTTTTGACAAAATGAGGGGGAAAAGCTGTTAAAAAGGCACAGCTAGCCTTTTGGCTTCCTCAGTTACCATTTAGTCCTAACTGGTGCTACACTTTCTGCCCCCTATTCTATATTTCCATGCCATTTAGTTTGTAGGAATACAGACAGCCTGTATCCAAAAACATTTTCCCTTCTTTTTATTCATCTTTATTTAAAGATGCTGTGAGGAGGAAGATGAGGAAAACAATCTTTCAAAGTTTAATCACCTAACTGGGGAGATTTTTATAACCTGGAAGAAAAAACAAGTAAATGCAATGAGAAAAAGGGCAAGGAAATTAATGTTTATTAGAGAAATGTCAAGGCAGGAGCCTAACTCAAAATACCAAGCCAATAACTCAAGAAAAACTTTGGAAATAAGGTCAATTTATGTGATTAAAATTCAGCACCTCCGTCTTGAGCTTACACAAGGAGCAGGTTTTCTTCCTTTAACACATAATGATATTATGGTTCAATATATTTTTCACCATTTATCTCAATATTCAAGGAGTACTTACGGACTTATATCAAATCAGGACTCATGACTCCTCTGGATGAATAAATTCCTTTTTTCTCATCCTACAAACCTGTCAAACCCTATTCCTGCGCTGCCCTGACACTTGTCACAGCTCACACCTCGACACTTGTTCGTTCTGACAGGAGCCATTGTGCTGATGTGAGCGTCGACAAAGAGCAGAAGACATTTTTGTCTGCGGCGGCTCTGTCTTGTCAGGTCTGAGCTGGAGGTGGAGGGCAGACATCCAGCCGGGGATGTCGGATGTGGGGAATCATGATGTGCACATCAAACAGTGGGTTTCAAAAAAAAAGGGACAGAAGGGTAGAGTTGAGTGTCATCGGCGTAGTAATTATCACAGATGATGTTGAATGTGATTATAGTGCCAACGGAAGCACGGATGAGGAAAAATCAGAGGGAAATCCATGCAGAGAGAGCAGTGATGAATGCATAATTATTTTCTACAGGTCTCATGAGATGCAGACTCATGTTGTATTTTCAAAATGCACGATATATAAATTCTTCCACTAGGAGGCTCTCAATCAAAACAGGGTAGTGAGGAATCATGACCACTGTTGTGCTTGTTCATTGCTTTATGAATTCTGAGTGACCGAACGTTGAAAACAGCTAGGTGCTAATGCAGATTTACAGAATGAGATGAAGCGTTACGGCAGGAGACCGAGGAGAACCCCACTGCTGACAAAGAGACATAAAAATGCCGGACTAGAGTTTGCAAAACTGTACCTGAGTAAGCCTCAGTCCTTCTGGGAGAACATTTTGTGGACAGATGAGACTAAGGTAGAGCTTTTTGGAAAAGCACGTCATTCTACTGTTTACAGAAAACTGAATGAGGCCTACAAAGAAAAGAACACAGTACCTACAGTCAAACATGGTGGAGGTTCAAGGATGTTTTGGGGTTGTTTTGCTGCCTCTGGCACTGGGTGCCTTGACTGCGTGCAAGGAATCATGAAATCTGGAGACTATCAAAAGATTTTGGGCCACAATGTAGGGCCTATCAGAGGTCATGGGTGTTCCAGCAGGACAATGACCCCAAACATACCTCAAAAAGCACCAAGGAATGGTTGGAGACAAAGCTGGAGAGTTCTGAAGTGGCCAGCAATGAGTCTGGATCAAAATTCAATTGAACACCTATGGAGAGATCTCAAAATTGCTGTTGCAAGAAGGCGCCCTTCAAATCTGAGAGACCTGGAGCAGTTTGCAAAATAAGAGTGGTCCAAAATTCCAGGTGAGAGGTGTAAGAAGCTTGTTGATGGTTATAGGAAGCAATTGGTTTCAGGTAATCTTTCCCAAGGGTGTGCAACCAAATATTAAGTTGAGGGTGTCAAGAATTTTTTTGAGTTTTGTGTAAAATTATGTCAATTTTGGCTTTTTTCCTCTGTTTTTTTTTTTTTTTTGTGTTGTTCCAATGCACTTAAAGGAAATAAACATGTGTATACCAAAAACCAAAAACATTTGTAATTGCAACAATTTCTGGGAGAAATGGTGTATTTCTGGAAAAATACTTTCATCCATGACTGTAAATGGAGACTGCATGGCTAGGGGACTGAAGGAATATACACCAATGGGTCTGATTGAAACACATAAATCTGATCATATACAGGTGAGACCAAATACTTTTGTCCATATAGTGCACGGGTGTCAAACTCAAGGCCCGTGAAACGACTATATCCGGCCCGCAAGATCATATCATATTTGTATTCTAACTGGCCCACCAGTATAAGGTCTGCAGAATTCCTCCAGTATAAAAATGTAAACTTCAACATGATTATTTAAAAAAATTTTTAGCCATAAAAACCTGAATAATTTGTGTTTTATTTCATATTTTCAATTTTGCATCTCAAGATTACGACTCAAACTTATGATTTGACTCTTCATTTCATACTTTGACCTTTTCAACTCATAATTTGGACTTTATATGTCACATTTTTATCTTTTGGATTCCCAATTTTGAATTTTAAGTCATATTTTGACTGTTTCAACTTCTTACTTTGGCTTTTTAATCTAATATGTTGACTTTTAAAAACATAATTTCCTTTTTTTTCTTTTATTTTGACATTTTGAATGAATAATTTTTACTTTTTATATCATATTTTGACCTTTTACACTCCAAATTTTGAATTTAAGTCATATTTTGAACTTTTAAAGTCATCATTTGGAATTCTAGCTCATATTTTGACATTTTCAACTCCTAATTTTTGGCGTTTTAATCCAATATTTGGACCAATCAGACTCCCAATTTAAAATTTCAGTCATATTTCGACTTTTAAACTCATGATTTGAAAGTTGATTTCATATTTTAAAGTTTCAAACTTATGCTTTTAACTTTCTCCTCATATATTTGCTCTTTAAAAACATTTTTTCTATTTTTGTTATCATGTTCTGATCTTTTGATATACATTTGATATACATTCATAATACATTGGAATTTTTATCTCAGATCTAGGCCTTTAAACTTATCATTTTTACTGTATCACATTTTTTTGAATTTCCAAATGATTTGTCATCAGTGCTGTTTTTATATATATATATATATATATATATATATATATATATATATATATATATATTTTATTATTGGTGAAAATGAGGTAGACAGTTTATGGTTAAATGTTGACCCTGTTAGGCCCTCAGGTTAGACCTAAATCCAGAATCCGGCCCCTGCTGTGATTTAGTTTGACGCCCCTGATATAGTGTATGTTGGAGCAATGGAGTAAAAGTATGAAGCTCTACATGTAAGAGAGGTTTATTTCCTCTCCTAAATGTTCTCCTCTGTGTCTCATGTTGACAGGAACACCTTCCTTATATGTTCCTCTTGTGGACGTCCCATCAGTCCTTGAACACTGACCCAATGTCCAGTTGTGAATTGGTTATTTCTCCCGGCTCTGACAGCTGGGGGGGGGGCTGGCGTATCGCTCCCCACCCGGGCGGACAGCTGCTCCTCTCTCCTCGGCGTGCCCTCTAACAGTGAAGCCTTGTGCTGCGTGCACCTCTCCTGAATGTCAGCTCTGCATCACTGGCTCTCTGCGTGTTCCTCCTCACTCCCTGTCATCTGTACGCTCTCTCTCTCTCTCTCTCACTCTATCTCCCAGAGGATGGTATGTTTATGCGCTGCACATTTTCACCTCTCCTTTGTTTATGTTTCCCATCGTCTCCACTTTCTGCAGAGGCTCTAAACTTCACTGCTGCTGAGTGAGAGCTTCAGCTGTATGGTAAACATCCTGCCACATTCCCATATCCACAGATGAGTCAGAAGTCAGCACCTTAACTAACTTACTGAAATATCTCTGCAGCAAAACAAACAACCAACGGAAACAACCGGCCTCCTTTAGGTGCAGGCTAAACTGGAAAAGTAAAGTAGGTGAAGTTACTCGAAGTACTCGAAGAAGACCACAAGGTGCTGTCTACTTTCATCTACATAAAAGTTGTATTTTGTTGCCTAATAAGCCACTTTCAGCTTCTTTCAGAAGTATTTGCTTCTGTTTTCCTCCACCTGTGCAGATTGTTTGCTTTTTTTTTTTTTGCCAGGACAGGTTAAGGGAGACAGAAGACATAAGGAGAGTAAAGGGGAAAGACATGAATCAAACCATGCCAAGATTGGGAGCCTTCATGAGCCCAAACAGGCCTGGACTCGAGGGTAGTGGTGTGTATCCCACCTGACCTGGTTCAGGATGGCTGGGGCTTGGGTAGGGACTCTAACATCTACATATCATGGTACAGAATTTGTATTTAGACCACAGGAACTGAGTTACGAAGTTAAAAAATGGGTTTGGTGTTTGTTCCATCAGGCTGCAGTGGCAGAAGGCAAAGCAAAGCATCCCTCTCACCACCGTCATTGTCCAATTTCTTCTGGGTTAGGGTTAGGTGAGGATCCTGTAACCCAGTATTCCAGTATCATGAGCTGGATGAGAACCAGGAAAGTGCACCAGGTGCCCGTATCAAGCAGCTGACCCTTCCCATCCCGGCTCTCCTGAGCACGTCAGCGTCAGACTCACGGCCTTGCCAGCGATTCCCAAAAATGCGCCAAAGAGAAGTCGTCACAGACAAGTCCAGACCGGGAGAACCAAGGACCAAAAGACTGACTATCTGGAGTGCCACACTGTCTTGCCCAGTGCAGGGGTTCTTAACAATTTTAGCCTGCAACCCCCAAAATAAAGGTGCCAGAGAACAGGGATTCCAACTGTACCTGTAGGTGGTTGTACAGCCATGGACATTCAAGAATAGTTATGCGCAGACAAGGCCGTCCATGAGGGGGGACAAGGGGAGAGCTTTCTGGTGCCCAACCAAACTGGGGGCAAAATTGTAGAATTAGGTCATGATATCCGTAGTTTACATTTAACCTGAATAATAGCCACGCTTATCAAAGCAACAAATAAACATTTTTTATCCATTTGTGCTGTAGTAAATAGACTTCTAAAAATGTGAATCCCTTTCCTTAAAAACAGAATTAAAATGGGTAAAAAAAAAATGCTTCAGAGGGTTAAAAATTGGGCTGCAAAGCAGCACAGAGGTTAGCGATGTTCCCTCATAGCAAGAAGGTTCCTGGTTTGCTTCCCCGTCAGTGTGGTCTGTGCGGAGTTTGCATGTTCTCGCCATGCATGCCTGGGTTCTCTCCGCGTACTCCGGCTTCCTCCCACCACCAAAAACATGCTCGTTAGGTTAACTGGTGACTCTACATTGGCCGTAGGTGTGAATGTCTCTGTATGTCAGCCGTGTGATTAACTGGCGACCAGTCCAGGGTGTACCCCGTCTCTAACCAATGACAGCTTGGATAGGCTCCAACCACCCCGCCACCCCAGTGGGATAAATGGTATGGAAAATGGATGGATGATTTAGAAATTGCAAAAATTAGTGGAAAAGGTGGGAAAATGGGATTTTTGAAGTACCAGAAATTGGTTGGAAGTGGAAAACATTACATACAAGTGGTAAAAAAGGGAGAAATTTTAAAAGTGGAAAAACAGGCATAAAAAGTGGTAAAGGGTTTTAAAGTGGCAAAAATTCTTTAAGTTGGCAAAATAGTTTTACTAAAGCAGAAAGAGGCAGAAATGGTAAAAATGCATGGATTTGCTGTGGCCCTGAAGACCTACATTCCCAATATAGCCTCCTCACTCAGCAAGCTAAGAGCCCCCACAAGAACATCATTGTCAGCTAGACATCACCAAACGACACTCCACAGTTCGCTGCTCCTGTAAGCCGCACCAGAATCAACCGAGAAGTCAGAGGTGGAGCCACCACACTTCACAGCAATCTCTGCAACAGATTAGGGCAGGTATGAGCTGGACAAGCAAAAGTAGGATCCCATGGAGCTCACTGAAGTCAACATAGACTGCAAGCTATCCTCTGTTGAATCCCTGAGTGAGGATCCAAAGTGCAAGGATAGATCCCTGTCTGGTAACAGAAAGCAGGATGGATCTGTCAGTCAGTGTGGCTTAATTGGACTCTTGAAGGAAGCAGCCCCTGAAATGGGACATGGCTACTGACTCATAAGACTCTAAGCCCAATTGGCACCCACTTTGTTTGCACAAAGCAGCATGATGGTGAGGGTTACTGGGTAGTTAGCACTCCTGCAGGATAGCAGGGAGTGTATGGTGTTTATATATGTACATCCTGAAGAACTGGTGAAGAAAGAGCTCCCTGCAGTTATCATCTAAAATGCCACTTACAAGTTCAGAGCAGAATCCCACTTCAAAGATGATGGAGAGCTCTTGTGGCGTTAGCTTGGGTGTGATGTTCTAACCTCATTTTTAGGAATGCAGTCGGCGTGTATTTTTGTTATGAAGGAAAATTATCCTGTGGGCGAAAATAAGCACCTTGGACATGGTTGAACATGCACTCAGAGGCATGACGCCATGTCAGGTCCAGCCGAAGAATGCCCGAGGAATGCTAATGCAGGAGGCGCTTTGCGGCCCGGGTTAGACTGCTGCAACGGATATGTGAAGGATGGGCCACTCCTGTCAGCTCGTCCTCCTCAGCGGGAGGATCAGTCACACTTCGCTTCAACATGACTGATCTAAAAGGTCAGAGGTCGGCGTTGTAAAGGCTCCAAGTGGAATAAAGATGCATCAGTGTGGGGGAAATGTGTCGGGGAAATACGGTGATTTATCTGTGAGCAGGAGAAATGAAAACAGAAATATCAATCAGGCATAATAGAAACAAATTAATCCCGTCACCCTCAAGGTGTTTTTTCAATTATGGAAAATGATCAATTAATGTATCGTGAAGCCACAGATGAACACTCTCCCTCATACATAATGAGCTTTACAGCAAACATGAAAGCAAATTGAAGTAATATATGTCTCTAAGTGCGATCTATTTGATGCTGCAGAAGAAAATCCAATTAACCAAGCAGTGTCAAACATATGCCCTTTAATGCACGAGTATGTCTTTCATCATTTCATCGTTGCGGGTCTCATTATCACGTTGCATCACAGAAATTCTCACAGGGAGATTTCTCTTCATATTTGGTTTGATTTCACCAAATCTTCACCCAGGTTTGCTGCACACATAGGTGGATATCAAAAGCATATGCATATATTTCTTCTTCATATAGTCAGAAGGTTATTCTTGCCTGTAACCTGCAAATGTTGCATCACAGAATTGTTATAGGTGTCACAAGAGCTGGAGCGGTGCACAGCTGAGGTGGAGCTGCTTTGGGGTGCATGTGAAATGCAACTCAAATGATTTCATTTATGCATGAGCGACTTTATTTATGCAGCAGCATCACTGTGCACAGAGTTCTGACATGACAACACAGCGCTAGAACATACCATACTCATATTTATTACATGCAGCTTTCATATCAGAATTAACAGTGATGAGTGAAGCTTAATCAGAGGTGAGCATTGGGAGGGTGGAGGTATAGAAGCATACTGGGGGGTTTTGTATGCATGCTACAAATCACCTATGCACAGCATGCCCTCAAAAATTCTTTCATTTCTTCATGTAGTTTTTGCTAAAATAAGAGGAATGCCAGGAATTTTGCATTACTTGCAATGGGGTTAAGGTGCATCATTTCCTCCAGACACAATGCTTAGAATGGCTCTCTGCAAAAAATGGCAAAATTGTAATTTTTTGTGTGCATTTATTTTTACCTCTGAATGACTGAATTACAGAGGAATTCACATAATTTCTTATTTCTGTATCCCAATGGCAGTCGAATGAAATTAAGTGGTTTTAATGGTAGTCAATGTGGCCTAAAAGGGCTCCAGGAGGGAGACTGTCTACACAGTGGAAAATTCTGTCAACACCAATTCCATTCCAAAATTAATTGAAAAATGAACATCTTTTTCAAATATCATCATCTTAGCATGAAAACTGCCAAAATGAGAGCAAAAAATACAATTAAAAATGCCATTACAATGCAGCAAACAGATATATGAAGCTGCTGGTGCCTCTGGAGTCCCACCGACCTCAAAGTGTAGGATCCTCCAGAGGCTTGCAGTCATGCATTAACCTACTATTTACTATTCAGCCCCCCCCCACACACACACAACCAATGCTCACAAGCAGAAATGGTTGCAGTGGGCCCAGAAATACATGAAGACTTATTTTCAAACAGTCTTGTTTACTGATGAGTGCCGTGCAACCCTGGATGGTCCAGATGGAGGAGTAGTGGATGGTTGGTAGATGGCCACCATGTCCCAACAAGGCTGCCACGTAAACAAGGAGGGGGTGGAGTCATGTTTTGGGCCAGAATCATGGGGAGAGAGCTTGTCAGCTCCTTTAGGGTCCCTGACGGTGTGGAAATGACCTCGGCAAAGTATAAAGGGTTTCTGACCACTTTCTTCCATGGTACAAAAAGAAGAACAGTGCCTTCCATGGCAAAACTATCTTCATGCATGACAATGCACCATCTCATGCTGTAAAGAATACCTCTGAGTCATTGACTGCTGAGGGCCTGAGGGTTATCTTACCATAGGTGGACTCCAACAAGGTGTAGACATGTCTCAGCAGAGATCCAGAGAAATGGGATTAATCCTGTTTGGAACAAGCTTGGAACTTGCAAAACAGATCTGCCTGATGGCATGCAACTTTGCAAAGTAGCACACACCTAGCTCTTTATTTCCCAAGTGCTGTGAAACAGAGCAATTACTTTTAACATGGTGTTTCTAAACATCCTAGTTTGATTTTGGATGCCTACTTTATTTTACTTTGCATACAGAAACAGAACTATTAAAAAAAAAAAAAAAAAAAACTACCAGGGTCTAAATGATGATCCCCCTGATGCTAACAGTCAATAGTGTCTCCTTTTTGCTGGACAACAGCCTGCAGTCGTGTGCCGTAGTTTTCAGAAAGTCTCAGACACGTCTCCTGAGGAATCCCAGCCCATTTCTCTGTGGTGGATCTCTCAAGCTCCTCCAGATCTGATGGACCTTGGTCTTCAGTTCACCCTACAAATTTTCAGTGGGATTCAAGTCAGGACTTTGGTCAGGCCAGTCACTAAGGTTTACTTTGGTCTTCTAAGGGTAGTTCTTCACCAGGGGTTACATTTGCTTTGGGTTGTTTTCATGTTGGAAGACAAAGCAATGACCCTAACCAAGTTAGTTTCAAAATCTTCACATATCCTTCTTTCTTCATGATTCTTTCCACCTTTACCAGATCCCCAGTTCTGGACGCACTGAAGCATCCCCACAGCCCAATACTCCCACTTTCCCTGTGGGAACGGTGTTCTTTGGGCCTCTCTCTTCTGTCTTCCAACATCACCAACTTCTTAATAATAAAAAAGCTCTAGTTTGGTCTAATCCAACCAAAGGACACAATTTGAGTAGAATCCTTCTCCAGGTTGTCCCTAGCAGACTTCAGTCCAGCTAGAAGGGGTCTCTTCTGCAGAAGTGGACTTTTCTTGGTGCATTCCTGTGCAGGGCTCTAGTGATAGTCTTCTTTGAGATTGCACAATTCCTGACTTGGCTCAGTCCTTTATTAGTGTCTTTCCAGTTATTTTGCGGCCTTTAGACACATCTCTCACTAGTTTTCTTTTCAGATTCTTTGAAATATTTCTCTTCCTACTTCTGCCAGGCTTGTTCTGGACTGTGTGGCTCTTATTGAGTTTCTTGATGATACTTCTCACTCCAGTTCTTGGCACTTGGAGACACAGACTTTTATAGTGTTCTTGTCCAGTGTGTCACAACTCTTGACGTAACGCCAAGCTAAACCATGTCAATAAAGATGGAGTCGTAGAAAGGTTTCTAACATTAACTAAACTTTGTCCACATAAACATTTGATGAAAACTGCAAAAAAAAAAAAGATACAAAAACATTCATTCATTCACTACTATGGTGCAAAAGAACTGCATCTCACATGCATATGAATTTAAAGCTACAAAATATACAAACATACTTCAACAATATCTTGTAAAATATAATGTCCAACATCTCCACAGTAATACAAAATACTCACAGCATTGCTCGTCCTATGCTTCCAGTGGATGGCAGTGGATTGTCCCCAACTATCTGGCTGAACTGACTAACCTGCACTGTTACCAACTCCCCACAAAACAAAGCCCACCCACGAAACTTTTAAAATCCAACCCACGAAAACCAAGAAAGTCAACCCCTGAAGTGGCGAATGCCACTAGGCAACACAACTTTGTATATCCTTTTCTTGCTTTGTGAGCATCAACAATTATTCTGTTTTTGCTGTGATGCTTTCTCCAAACTCTTACTGTTTAAATGTGAAGATAACCGTTTATCTTGATTTAACAAGCTTAGAGCATTGCAAAGTTAATGCACATCATTGCACAGCAATGCTTTATGCTATGGCAGAGTTATGCAAAACCATGAAGACTTGGATCATAAAGCTCCACGCCTTATTCTGCAGCTTAAGTTTGCAGGAGAAGTTGTAAAAAGCTGCTGCACAGCCGTCCGGCACGTTTGTATTTATGGTGAATTAAATGTTTAGTGTTGTCATTGTCAGTAAAGTAGCATTGAATGGTTAGCGTAGCCAAACCAGGCCTTGAAATCCCTCAGCTTTGCACACTATGAAATGAAGGCTTACTGCTCCAGAGTAACTGTGGTGATCCTGCGGCTGGTAAATGATCAATAACTGAATTCACAGCTTCCCTGTGTCCCTTCTTCATATTCAAACCCTGTAATCTTCTTTCCTGTGATAAAAACACACATGCAGCATCATTTGCATGGCCCCTGCCCACACAGAGAGCAGAGTGTGAAAGAAATGATTAGAGAACGAGCGCTCGTGTGTCGGGCCGCGTCTTTAAAACCGGGATTTCTCTTCAATGCAAATCCTCGCTGGAGGTCAGGAGGCTTTCACGCATGTGAGAGCATGTTTACCTTCTCTGAAGGCTTTGAAATCAAATTCCTAGTGTTAATATAGCTGTGTGGGTTTGAGTGGAGTGATGGTTTTAATCTTTGTCTTCATGTGTGAGTTTAGTGATTTATTTGATGCCAGGACTGACTGATCCAGCGTCTTCTCTGTTCCCAGGTGGTTAAATCATCTGTGGCATTCACTAAAGGAATTATTTTGCAGCTTGTCTGAAATATGCATAAATCTGATTTCTACTCTGACAGTGATTTATTGTGTTTTTTACACCCCCCACCCTTTAGTGAATTTCTCCCCTTGCTCTCTGTCTCCTTTTCTTTTTTTTTTCCAACCCTGCTCACGTGAATTAGGAATGTAAACGATGGCCCTGAGGGTCAAAAGGAAAAGGTCGGCCATTTTCATGCAATGCTCAATATGCAAATCTAAAAGGCAAATATCAGCAGCCTGCAGGCACAAATTAAGCCGGTCCCCAATCGGAGCAGTGTTGGAGAAATATTGTAATTGCTTTAACTTTAATGAAAAGGTCTTCTCACATACTAAACGCGGAGAAAAGTTCACGTAGCTGTGAAAATTCTGTTCTAGCCTCCTCAGGGTAGATATGTAAGGCTCTGCAACTCAGTCTACTGGGTTGTTTGCTGTTACTTTTCATTTAGAACCAACATTAAGAACCCTCTTTTATTGATTTATCCTGATTTCATCTGATGCAAAATTTTCTTTTTTGCTTGCTAAACAAGGTTGGTATTATACCCCCTGAACATCAGTGTTAAATAGGAGAAACTTGATGATTATGAAGGCTAAAGCATGAAAAAGACAACCCCAATTCCAAACCAAAGTGGACACTCTGTGAAATGTAAATAAAAACAGAATGCAATAATTGCCAAGTCTCATAATTCCGTATTTTATTCACGACTGAACAGAAACAACATATCAGATTTTAAAACCGAGACATTTTAGCATTTCACAGTTTAACAACAGTCTGTGAACATCTGGGAAGTCAGGAGTCCAATTACTGGAGTTTTATGAGAGGAATTTTGTCCACAGTTTTTAATTTTTTCACAGATGTGTGTGAGTAAAGTTCTGCTCATCTTTACTTCTGCGAGACTCTGCCTTTTATACCCAGTCATGTAACTGACATGATGCCAGTTAACCTAATTAGTTGCCAGAATGCTCCTCGTACGGTTTTTTATTAGTACCACCAGCCTTTTGTTGCCCTGTCCCTACTTTTTGAGATGTGGTGCTGCCATCAAATTCAACTGAGCTAATAATTTTCATAAATTGGTAAGATGTCTGTTTCAACATGTGAAATGTATGCCACTTTTTAACTGCTTTTCCCACCCAATTTCACCAGTTTTCATCAATTTTGCAACCTTGCAAAGCTGATGCATTTGCCCGTTTCCTTGATTCTCACTGGTGAATCCATCTTGCAAAGTTCCAGTCTGAACCGTTTGGGACCAGTTAGAAGTGACAGGACCAATCAGCGACGAGGGGCAGTACTTTCGGGTGCAGTGGAGTCGTGACGTAAGCAAGCAGCAAGAAGAGGCCAGTGCAATTATGGCAAGAAATTAGCGTGGATACTGCAGCACCAGTTTTATCAGAACTTGACGACATTTCTTCGTTAAAAGAAGAACAAAGAACAGCAGTGAGTTGTTTTCTTTTTAAAAACAGCAAAGTTCGAGTACTGACATGTCTACAGTTGCAATGGTTCATGTTATAGAGTTCTCTATAGAGTTTACTCCTTCGCAGGGCACAGGCGCGCAGCTCAGTAGACTACATCACGTGTTTTGTTGCTCTGATTGGCCCATAAAGATGTGACAGACATAATGTTCATCCAGTCACCCTTTAAGTTTTTTTTTTTCCAAAAGCTCCGCACTTTCCAAATGCTGTCTGTGAGTGGTTTTCACCAGGTTTCAATTTTTGCATAATTTGTTCCAATTTTTTGTCTCTTTTTTACCCACTTTTGCAACTTTGCACCAATTTTGCAAAATTTTAACCAACTTTTTCTACTTTATACCAGATTTTTTTCAATTTTAAACCCTTTCCACCACTTTGTTTCTGCCTGTTTTTGCCACTTCTAAACCACTTTCTGCCTATTGTTGCCACTATTTACCCCTTCTAACATAGTTTTAACCACATTTCATTATTTGTTACACCCAGTTTTGCCAAGTTAACCCATTTCTGCCACTTTCTTCCTATTTCTACGCCTCAGTTAACCTATTTTGTGCCAGTTTAAACCATGTTTCCCACTTTTAAATCCATTTTCACAAAATTTTCCACATTTATATGGTAATTCTAATCCATTTCTGCCACTTGTTAATCCCCTTTTACCACTTTTTGTGGCCTTTTTCTGCAACTTTAGCCTATTATTGCCATTTTTGCCACTTTTATCTATGTCTAACCCATTTCTGCTACTTCTAAAATACCATTTCACCACCCTTTCCACCAATTATAACTAATTTTAACCCATTTTATTTCTCTTTTTTAAGAAAATGGGTTTACATTTTTGAAACGGCTATATACTACAGTACAAATAAATTTAAAAAAGACATTTGTGATATGTGTTGCTTTGATAAGAGTGGTTAGTATTCAGGTTAAAAGGTAAAATATGTTTATAACAGCTTAACTTCACAATGGACCATAATTTTTCTGACCTCCATGGTCCCCAACAATCCTCTTTACCCCCCCATGTACGGCTTTGTCTGCACACAACTATTCTTGAATGCATGGCTGTGTTCAACCACTTTCAGGTACAGTGGGGGTCCTCGGTCTCTGGCATCTTTATTTTGAGGGTCGTGGACTGAAAAGGTTGAGAACCCCTGCAGTAAAGTACTTTAAATTACTTTTGCATAAATCGTTACCTACAGATAAACTTGCCTCGCCTTTATTACCATTAATCAACATTCACTACCAAGGAAACAGGTCAAATTTGGTGAACAGGACCAGAAAATCCCAGTGAGAAGCTCTGAAACCTGGGTTATGGGTGCTTTTAGAATTAAAAGCCATTAATGGACACAGTAAGGCTCTAAAAGCACAAAAAAACTAAAAAAAACCCCACATAACTCAAGTTCAGTATCACTGATCCCACTGTGTATGTGAGAATGCAGGGATGACTTTAGAACATAAGGGATGGTAGAAGTGTCACAGTCATTAACATGACATTCTGGTATCATGTGACGCTCGGCCTCAGGTCTTCTGGATAAAAATCCAGACTGCAGCTCCGAACAGAAGTCTTACTTTTGCAACAAGAGGAGGGTCTGCTCTCAGCAGAAGTGTGAAAAAAACTTCCTGTAATGGTAAACTATCTTTGTTTTTCCCTCAGAAGTGATTCTCTGAATGTGAAGGAGCGTGTTGTTTGCCGTCACTCATGTTTACGTGCCGCTGTGAAGAATCCCTCTGTTCTCTCGGCGGTGTAAATCTCAGGTGCAGGGAGGTAAGCGGTGCTGTGTTTATGGAGCTTCCTGCAGAGTAGATTGGGGTAATTACACATCTAAAGCCCCTCATATAACAACACGCCCTTTGTCCCACCGACAGGGAGCCTCGCCGGGGGACAGGGTCATGGAGTGCGCTCCGACATCAACAGTCCAAGGATCGGATTTAAAGGTCTGCTGTAGGGTTCAGGTCACAGACGGACACGTATGAATATAATATCACAAAGCCATACGGCCTATCTGGTACATTTTTTAGTGAGAGAACAGAGATTCTGAGCTGAAGAGAAAGAGCCTAACTCCAAAGTTTAGTGCTTTATAAATAGAGCTTTACTTCCACAGCTAAAGGCCGCTGATTTCATTTCTGAAAACTTTTCAATGATGCAGAAAGTGTCAGCGTTCATCCCTGGAGGCCGTCAGTGGGAGGCATTCAGAGCTAATGTCAGAGATGGGGGTGTAATCAAAACAGGAAAGTGAAAACACTGACGAATCCACAGCAGGAAATATGATTCTGTTTGCAGTCCTCCAGGATGAGGAAAAAGCCAGGTTGATCATGTAAAAGAAGTTTGTTTCATAATAAATGAATGCAGCGCCCTCGTTCAGGAAGTAGTTTATCTTTAAAGCATTTTATTTAATCTCATATTTTGACATTTTCTATTTATAATTTTGATTTTTTATTTCATACTATGACCTTTAAGACTAACAATGTAAACTTTTAACTCATATTTTGACCTTTTTGACTGATTTTTTTTTTATTTTAACTTGTGATTTGACCTTTTCCTCTCTTGACTTTAACTTTTAATCCCCCATTTTAAATTTTAGACTCACAATTTAGAATTACATCTCATATTTTGATCTTTTTATCTCATTATTCTGAATTTTATCTCCTGTTTTGACCTTTTCACCTCCGATTTAGACTTTTAATCCAAGATTTACCTATTAGACTCATAATTCAAAATTTATAACTCAAATTCTGATCTTTGTAACTCATTTTTTGAAAGTTTATATCGTGTTTTGACCTTTCAGCTCCTAACTTTGACTTTTAATCCCCCATTTCGACCTTATAAAGTCACAATTTTAAATTTATTACTCAAATTCTGATCTTTCTGACTTGTTTTTTGAAAATTTTATCATGTTTTGACCTTTTAACTCCAGTCTTTGACTTTTAATCCCAAATTTACCTTTTAAACTCACAATTTAAAATTCATAACTCAAATTCTGATCTTTGTAACTCGTTTTTATGAAGTTTTATGTCAAGTTTTGACCTTTTCATTCCTAATTTTGACTTTTAATCCCAAACTTACCTTTTAGACTTACAATTTAAATTTATAACTCAAATTCTGATCTATTTAAATCGTTTTTTGAAATTTTATATCAAGTTTTGACCTTTTCACTCCTCACTTTGACTTTTTATCCCAAATTTACCTTCTATACTCACAATTTTAAATTTTATAACTGAAATTTTGATCTTTTTATCTAATTTTTTGAAGTTTTATATCAAGTTTTTGACCTTTTGAACTCCAGTCTTTGACTTTTAATCCCCTATTTTGACCTTCTAGACTCATAATTTAACATATTTAACTCAAATGATGATCTTTTGGCTCTTTTCTTTAATGTGAATGGTTTTCTTTTTCTGTCTTCTTCTCGTCTGTCCCTCGTATGAATGCAGCGGTGCATTGGCCGGGTAGTGTCATGTGAGATCTCTTAACTCGCATGCAATTGGTCTGTGCATTTCCTGATCTGCAAAACCAGTACCGTCAATCCTAGAATAGCTGCGCTGATTAAAACAGAAGCGCCACGTGATGTTCCCTTTAAATCTAATGATTGTAGATCCGGGTTCAATTTTTAATTCTATCGCATATTTTGATCTTTATAACTCATTTTTTAAAATTTTATCTCCTGTTTTGACCTTTTTCACCTCAGATTAAGACCTTTAATCCCAAATTTATCTAAATTTTGACTCTTTTTTTTAACCTTTTTAACTCATTATTTTGACTTTTATCTCATAATTTAACTTTTAAACATGATTGCAAATTTCTTTTTGATATGTGTCTTTTGAAAAGATAATTTGACTTTAAATTTCATGTTTTGACCTTTTGAATTAATAATTTTGACTTTTTATCTTAGATTTTGACCTTTTCAATTCCTAATTTTGATTTTTTTATCCCATGTTTTGTCCTCTAGAGTCACAATTTTAAATTTTAAATCACATTTTTACCTCTTTACCTCTCTATTTTGAAGTTTATCTCATATGTAGGCCCTCAGGTTAGACCTTTATTCAGAATCCGGTCCCTGCTGGGACTGAGTTGGACACCCCTGGGCTAAATTTACTCTCAGATGTACGTGACTTTGGACAAAAGCGTCTGCTAAATGACTTTATAACAGTGAAGACTCATCTCTTCTGCAGACTTTAAAGAGAACTGAGAATCAATCGTGACCCTAAACACTCTCCAAGACTGGACTGAGACGTCTTTAAAACTGTTGCGAATGGAGACCACATGTAGATCTAGATAGTGCGGATTCTCCCTGTCTTTGAGCTGAAGTTGCTCCATCTTTTAGGTAGAAACAGCTGTTATTATGGCTGGTTTTAGATAATAATATTTTGTGCCGCTGACCTAGCAGGCCCACAGCTCTGGATTATCCTCACCCTGGCACATTCCCCTCATTGTAGCTAAACTGTACATCCTGTACAGTGTGAGAGAGCCTGTAGGCGTCAACAAGCATGACTAAAACCTCTTGTGTTCAACAAAAGCGCTGGATTTACAGATGGAGACATGACACGGGCCTGTGGGAATCTGCCTCCAATTTTGGTGATTTTCATGTTTTCACTTCAATGGTGGAATTACACGCTCCTCTGCAGCTGCACAACCCTCTCCAACCACATTTGGTCTTACCAAAGGCTTTGATAACCCGCTGGATAAATTGAAAAATATGTCTTGTGGTAATGCATAAAACAAAACAGCTTTTTTTATTCCAGAAATGTGGAGTTTCCATGTTTGGTGGAGGGTGCGGATGTGCAGAGAGTCTCCATCCCTGCTGAACACATGTAGATACATTCAGACATGAGGCAGGACATGTTTGACTGTGCAGCTTTAATTTTAAAAAGTGTTATCATAAATCAGATCAGCTAGGAAAGAGAAACAGCAGAGGATGTTTGTTTAATGATTTCAGGCATCCTGTTTCACCGCCCTCCCAGCTGTCCGGGCCACGAGTTGTTATGACAAGAAACATGGCGGAGTTACGTCAGCTGTTCAGACCCGATACCATCACGGCAGCTCCACTGGAAACACAATGATGCCATCCTGATCTGGGGCCTGTAAACAATTTCCGAGGTGTCGGGTTTTAGGGTCAGTGGGTGAAAACGATCCGGGCCGGTGGAACAGGAATGAGAGAGGACACAAATCAGAGCAGCTGAGGATAAAAACAAACTGATATTCATTACCCCCCTCTCTCCTGGGCAGGTGGCTCCCACAATAAGACATGCTGAGTGAAGTACTTGTGTGAGATTAATAGTTGTGATAACACTGTAATGAGAGACAGAGGGGGGGGAGACACGGAGAGAGAAAAGAAGGCCAGACTTTGAGAAGGGAAACCCACCTGGCTGCCCGCCAGCTGGATGTCAGCGGCTCCTCGATCAGCGGCCATACATTACCCTGTCCTATTAAATATTACACGCACTGATAGACGCTGACAGCCCGACTGGAGGGGGGAGACTGTGTGGGCAAACGTGTCTGTCTCTGTTTAGACCTTGCTGCCTCCAAATATTACATCCATCATCAAAAATCCTGCAAATAACATGACTGTGGTTTCTACTGCAGATGTCTGAGGCGTAGTCCTCAATTCAACACAGGGAAAGTCAGTCACCTGTGCTTCTTTGACCTTCAGGGGTGAGGACTAATTCTGCAATCTGGTAAAGAAAAAAAGCCTTCCAATCCTACTGGGCCGATGTGAATCAAAGTCAGTGACATGTAAGAGTCTAGAGAGGGTTACAAAGCCATTTCTCACTATGGTGAGCGCCATTATCCACAAATGGAGAAAACTTTGAACAGTGCTGAACCTTCCCAGGAGTGGCCGGTCTACCAAAATGACTCCAAGCGTGCATCAACGACTCATCCAGGAGGTCCAAGAAGAGCAATTCAAAAAATTAATCTCATAATTTTGACCATTTTATCTCAGAAGTTGTCAGGTTTGGGGTGGTGGGAAACAAATGTGGAAAAATAAGTTTAAAGGTCACATATTTTACCCTTTTAAAGCAAGTTTATATTGGTCTCAGAGGTCCACAAAACATGTTTGTGAAGTCTGTTGCTGAAAAAACACTCCAGTATTTTATCTTTGCATGTCTAAAAACCCCTCCGTCTTTGTGTCTAGACCATTTGGACACTTTAAAGGAGGAGCAGCCCCCACCCAAACAAACTTAAGTCTGTTGACTGATTCATGTAGTAGGTTTTAATTCAATAATGACACTAATTACTAAGAAAAACTAACACTCTTTTATTGCTTGCTTCCCTACTGTGGGCCTGGTTATCCAGTATCCGTTTCTCCCCTGTGCTATGCCCCTGGTAGTAATAATGCGTGGTTGATCAAATTCAGAGTGCATTCCTACACATTTGGGATTTAAACAAACATGCTTAAAATCATTTAAGCTGTCAGCCTCATTCACAGTTGTTACTTAAAGCAATCTGCTGTAGCAAAATAAAAACTTTTCATTCCTCTTATTTGTCATTTTAATACTACATTATCCAAACTTACTTATGAAACAAAAGCAGTTAGAAAATAACCAGAAATCAAGCAGAAAAAATGTTTTCAAAGAGTGTTTCTAATATTTTGATATTATGTGATATTGCAAGATTTAGAACAATACAAAAATACCTGTGAAAAGGCATGCAAAAGTATCTTTAGCTATTGTATTATTGTAGTGATCAAGGATGGTTGTACAAATAGGCACACTGGGACATGCCTCAAGGCTCACTGGTGTGCCTTGCCACACCATTTAAGAACCACTGGGCTAGAGGACCTAATCTCCTAGGGAGACAGGGGAAACTGGTCCTAAAGGAAACACTCATACCACCAGACCACATTATCGTTACACACACTAAAGAGTTTAGAAATGCCATAGTGAACTGTCAGATTTACTGCCCACCCAGAAAACCCAGAAAGATTTTCTTCTTATTTCAGGTGAAGAGATGATGAGTCAGCACAGAGCGCTGCAACCCAGTAAACTCACCTCACCTGTCCCCAATCAGGACCAATCAGCCACACACACCTGAGACTGCACTGATTGATCACACTCAGAGAATGGCCGTGTCATCTCCCTCAGAAACTTGACTTTTTATCTCATGATGTGGATTTTAAATCTTAAATTAGTACTTTTATCTCAAAAATCTGACATGGTGTCTTATAAGTTTGACCTTTTAAGTCATAATTTTGATTGTTACGCTCAGAATTTTGAAATGTATTAAATCCCATATTTTTATCATCATTTGTTTATTTTATCTCATAATTTCTATTTGTAATCTCCTCATTTTAATTTATGCTAATCTTATTGGTTTGACTTTTTTCATAGAAATGTGATTTTTATCTCATAATTGATCCTTATCTCATACTTTGTATTTTTATTCTCATAGACATGTTCTCTATATCTCATAATTGTAAGTTTTTATCTCATTATCTCTATTTTTAAAACTAGAATTTGTGCTTCTTGTGCCATAAAACCTTTTTGTTATCTCATAAATGTCCTAATTTGTGTTTTCCTCTCATAATTTGAATTATTAATTCCATTATCTTGACATTTTATCTTACAAATCTGACTTCCTTCATAATTTTGAGTTTGTATGTCATATTTTGTACATTTAATCTCATAATTTTGGGGTTTAATTTCACAATTTTCTTCTCTTTAACAAAGAAATTGGCATTTTTTCCTCATAATTTATACTTTTAATCCAAATTTGTTCATTAATTTTATAATTTAGATTCATTTTATATCACAATTCTAAGTTTAAATCCATTTGTTTTGACTTTCTTTGGTCATAATTTTTAAGTTTTATCTTATAAATTTAATTTATGTCTCATGATATTAAGTTTTATCTCATAATTTTGAGTTTTTCCTCTCATGATTTTGACTTTTTTCCATCATGTTTCTTTAAGTCTAAAAATCTTGACTCTTTTTCTTTGAAATGTTGCAGTTTATCTCATAATTTGTACCTTTGTAACTTTTAATCTATGCTTTTTATCTCCTAATCCTGACATTATGTCTCACAATTTTTACCTTTTAACTCATCATTTTCACTTTTGATTTTAGTATTTTGCCTTTTTCTTATGATTTTGAGTTATGATTTTGTAATTTGTACTTTGATCTCACAATTTTTAAGATTTTCTTTCATAATTTTTAGTTTTATCTCATAATTTTGAGTTTTTCTCTCATAATACACAATTTTAGAATCATTTGTTCTCTTTATCGGGAAAACTTAACTTTTCTCTCCTGTTTTGTTTATTTTATTTCATACAGTTGACTTCTATCTCAGTGTACATTTTTAACTAAAAAATGTGGCTGTATCACATAATATGACTTGAGATATCACTATTTGGACTATTTAATAATTTTGTACATTTGAGATTGACTCTTAACCCATAATTCTGACTTAATATCCTGTAATCCTGATTTGTCCTCAATGATAAACCTTTAAGTTCGTGGGCTCACACAAATATTCTTCTTTATATTTTTTAATAGACGGTAAAAATGTCTCTCTATGATTTTTCTGTCCATTTTGAGCAGCTCATGGCAAAAATAGCTGAGACTTCCATTTTCAAGATTCTTGCAGGAAGCCCTGGCTTGTTTACATACACACCAAACTGAAAATCAAACCATGGCACAGCTGTCGTGCAGCTTTCACGCATCCAGACTGAAACGACCACGAGGCTGAGGATGCATAAACTGATTTATGGATTTTTATTAAAAGTATGAAGAAAGTCTGTCATCTGCATAGTTTGACCTTGCCCATACGCAGCGTCTGCACATCAAACCCCTCTCCATGCTTTAGCACATGAGTTTCTAACACGCTGGTGGTGCTGCTTAATCAGCAAACTTCCTGTGGCTGTTAGGAGCAGGAGTCATTGAGGACGCAGGCCCAGTGAGTTCCAATGACACATGACTGTTTTATCCTGTAATAATCTGGAGGGATGCCCCCCTCCATCCTCCATCCTCCTCCTCTGTAGTCCCCCCCCCCCACACACACACGTTTGAACTTGAAAGCTCCGCGGCCCGATCAGTAAATAATTACAGGCAGCCAGCGGTGTAATTGAATGTAGAGCGAGTAGAGATATGGTGATGGACAGATTCCTATTATCCAAATCCACTTCATGGCAGTCCTCCCTGAGGCCAAGTTATGTTCAAACAGCCTAATCCACCTAAAGAGCCGTCTGACGCTCACACCGACAAAGTCAACCTGGAGACTGACAGTTTCATTCAGAGCTATCAGCGGAACTTCTCACTCGCTGTCGTCCAGGTGGGTGTCAGCTGCCTTAGCATGTTTCTGCTGAGGTGGTTTGTACAATCGAGGAGGTCCCCTTCATTAAAAAAGACCAAATCCAGCTCCGCTGTGTCGCAGTGACTGTTTGATGAGATCTGCTCGTCTCAACTCTCGACCTTGTCCTTGCAGCCCCATTCCAGCTGAGCGACCACGCTCAAGGCTCAGCGGTTCAAGGGAAGGAGGGCCGAGCAAGCATCAGTGGTCCCGTCACATCGACTATGAAGGGGGTCTCATTTGCTGCAGGGCTGTAGATTAAATTCTGCAGCCTGTCATGTACAATGGCTGTATTATAGGTCGGACAGAGAGTTGATTAACGCGGGATGTGAGCAGCAAAGAGAAAGTCTGACTTCATTAAACATGTAGAGATGGTGGACGAATAATGAGACGACTTTGGGATAAAAGCTTTTCATTTAAACTTTTAATCTAAAGGACTTACATTTAAAAATATCTGGTTATAATGAAGCCTATAATGCAAGACCGTTTGAGATTCTCTGCAGAGCTGTGGGCGTTAAAGGCTCAGCATCAAAAACAACAAAATATCAGGCAAAATTTAAAATACCCCACCGCTCAGAGGAATAACATCAGCTGAAAAGGACAGTCTCTAGATCCCTGCCAAGGTGACATTGAACCAAAATCAACATCAAAAGAGTTTCCGAAGTCAAGAATGAGATGCAAAATCTCATCAGCAATGGAAGCAGTGTCTGAGACTTAATGGGTTTATATTCTGAGAAATAGACTCTCTGATGACCAATCAGCAGTCACAGAGTCACTCTGATGACATACAACAGTCACAGAGTCACTCTAATGGCATACAACAGTCACACAGTGACTCTGATGACATACAACAGTCACAGAGTCATTCTGATGACTATTCAACAGTCACAGAGTCCCTCTGATGACTATTCAACAGCCACAGAGTCACTCTGATGACAAAAAACAGTCACAGAGTCACTCTGATGACATACAACAGTCACAGAGTCCCTCTGATGACTATTCAACAGTCACAGAGTCACTCCAGTGACATAAAACAGTCACAGAGTTACTCTGATACCAATCAACAGTCACAGAGTCACTCTAATAACCCCTCAACAGTCACAGAGTCACTCTGATGACCAGTCAACAGTCACAGAGTCACTCTGATGACCACTCAACAGTCAAAGAGTCACTCTGCTGACCATTCAACAGTCAGAGAATCACTCTGATGATCATTCAACAGTCACAGTCATTCTGCTGACTGATCAACCGTCACAGAGTTACTCTGATGACCAGTCAACAGTCACAGAGTCACTCTGATGACCACTCAACAGTCAAAGAGTCACTCTGCTGACCATTCAACAGTCAGAGAATCACTCTGATGATCATTCAACAGTCACAGTCATTCTGCTGACTGATTAACCGTCACAGAGTTACTCTGATGACCAATCAACAGTCACAGAGTCACTCTGATGACCAATCAACAGTCACAGAGTCACTCTGCTGACCAATCAACAGTCACAGAGTCACTCTGATGACCAATCAATAGTCACAGAGTCACTCTGATAACCAATCAACAGTCAAAGAACCTTTTTGATGGCCAATCAACAGTCACAGAGTATCTTTTCACATTTACTTAAACCCGGCAAGAAAGCTCATTGTGGTTAAATGCCTCCCCTCATGTGAACATTACACGTATCAACTATCTTTTATCATCCTTGTGTAAGTCTGCCCACATTCTTGCATACATCATAATTCTGATCATGTGTCATCAGTATTCTCACCCTTTGCACATCTTACAACTGTAATTTTAATGCACACAGTCTTTGAACATTTTTATACTGTTTCCAGTTTTATTTCTTTCATGTTGAATTTTTATTTTCTGTACCTCAAGAGCAAAGCTAACCCATGTGTGATTGTTGTCCCAAATTGGTGATTTTTTTTATCCTCTGTTGCCACATCTAATCATTCAGAAGTTATTTTCAGAGCTGCTTATTTACAATTTTCCCACTGATTCCGCCTCTTAATCAAAGCGCTGATTGCCAGACCTCTTACAGCTAACGTGCTCCTGATTGACTTTAACCTTCTGATTATGTGACCTCAGTGAAGAGTCTAGAAGCAGGCTTTTAGAGTGTTTCCGATCGTTTAGCACCGTGTGTACATGTTTGCTGGTAAATGTGTGTACACATGTGCAGAAGCTGTCACTCTGATGACATACAACAGTCACAGAGTCACTCTGATGCGGGCTAGAAGCGGGCTTTTAGAGTGTTTCTGATCGTTTAGCTCCATGTGTGTACATGCTTGCTGGTAAATGTGTGTACACATGTGCAGAAGCTGTCAGTCTGAACTGTTAATGTGAAACCTGCCTGTTGATCCTGACTGAAACTAAACTCCACTGTGTGACAGTAAGGTGATAGCAGCGAGTCTCTTCTGTTTCCCCGTGGGGCGACGTTTGAACGACAGCATTTAACTTGAGGAGAGTCGCACACGACAACACAAACAAAACAAAACAAAACAGGGTTTTTATAACTGCACAGCTTCAACATGAAAAAGAGACATTTAGTACGTGACTTTGAATGCTAAAAACAGCCAGAATCTGAGGACACCCATAGAATTGAGATGGTTTCTGAGCTGGAGATGAGAGGGCTGTGAAGTGGATGTTATGCATGTTTATGTTAGGCTGTTTGTGTGTCTGCAGAGCAGATGCTGTTGCCTCGGTCTGCTCTCTGTCCTGTGGGAATCCTTCATGTTTATTTCATCAGTTCTAGTATTGCAGAAGTATCACCTCTGAGTTTTAAGGACACTTTGAAAGACTCCTTCAGTGAATTTGTGATAGGAATGTTTGCATCAGTATGAGCGTATCAGTGAGTTTAATGCATCACTGTGCATGGACATCAGCAGATTTGGTGGTTTGTAGTCACTTTGAAACTGTTTTTTTAACTACTTTTAGAGCTGCAGCACATTTTTGCATTAGAAAATGATGTTGGATGAGAAAACCCGGCTCACAGTCTACGTTCTGGTTCATCCCAAAGGTGCCGGCGAGTCAAGAACCCATGTCTTTATAGTCCTAATAGAAAAAAGCCTACCCCAAACTGCTGCCTCAAAGTTGGAAGCAAAGCAGTATCCAGAATGCCTTGGTATGCTGAAGCATTAAGATTGGCTTCACTGGAGATAAAGGGCCTAAACCAAACCCTGAAAACCATCCCCATATTATTATCCCTCCTCCACCAAACTTTACAGGTGGAATTCTACAGTCAGGCAGGGAACGTTCTCCTGGCATCCACCAAACCCAGACTCAACCTTCTCACCACCAAACAGAGAAGCACGATTCGTCACTCCACAGTTTCCACGGCTCCACAGTCCAGTGTCGGTCCATCTGATGCGCGGCATTAGACTTGGTGATGTGAGGCTTGCATGCAGCTGCTCGGCCATGGAGACAGAAGCAGAGTAGGAGGGTTAAATGTTCACGGGCTTAGCCCAACTTAGGAAGATCCAGAGACATGCTAGCTAGAGATTGCTTATCAGGCAGTTGCATGCATTGTTTTTAAGCCATTTTCAACATAAATGCAGATTTAGAATGCCAACCGATCAACATTATAGGCACAAATAACAGTTCCACCTGAAAAAGTCTCTCTTATAGCAGTGGTTCCCAAACACTTATTCTGTTTTTTCAGTGAAACTCCTTTTTATATAATTTTTATTTTTATCATTACTATGATTGATGGTAGTGATTCAAAACAAGACAGGTGACCAATACAGACACTCCATTGTAAAGAAACGCAACAGTATTAGGAAAAAGAAAGATTATTGTACCTAGAGACACTCATTCTTGACAAAAAAATATAAATATAAACTAGGGGTAGGTTTAAAAAAAATAATAATACTAAAAAAGAGGATCTGTTCATTTTCAAGAAAAAGACTTAAAATTCTCAGGTTTAAAAAGTCTTTTATTACATATGTTAAAAAGGAAAGTTTTAATTTTACCAGAACCGAAACTTAAGATTTTTGAGATTCTAAATTAAAATAGTTGAAAACTCAACCTCTATTTTTAGTTTGGTTTCTTGTAATTTTTTTTAACTTTACATTGTTGGAAATTTACAATTTTTAAAACTAAACATGTTTCAGTTTCTATTTTCAAAATTTAAGACATTTTGAACTTGGATTTTTTTTTAAAAGATATATTTATTACTTTTTAAGTTTTTACAAAATATATTGTACAAAAACATAAAGGCACCTTATTCTACAAAGAACACAGTGAACAAAGACTCCCACATGGTGAATAACTAATAAATAAAGAATAATATCAAAAGAAATTTATGAAATACCAAACAACACAGGAAAGACAGAAAACAAAACATACAACAAAATAAATAAATAAATAAATTGACAGTTGAAGGGGTGCATAAGCTGATACTACGGCAGTTAGGTGTTACATTATGGTGTTTGGTTGATACCAGAGCTTAAGTGAGGTTCCTTCTGTCAGACCAAATAAGTCCATAGAGGCCTTTCTGCAAAGTCTGAGCACTCTCCACTCCAGTGTAGTTCAAAAAAAGGTTCCAAGTTTTATAGAATAACAGAGGTTTGTCTTTAAGCCAGTAGGTCATTGCTTCCAGGGGACTAAGTTCCATTATGACCTTGGAAATTTAATTTTTTTCTTGTTAATTTACTCTGAAATAAGTTTGAGTTCTTGTAAAAATACAACAATATTACTCACATTTTTTTTTAACCTAAATTTGTTGCACAAAATTAACAGATTTGCTTCTTTTTAACTTTTAGGTTGGCAGTAATTGTTATGTTATTATGTTGCTAACCACTGCTTCAGAGCCAACCTCATTTTTCATATGTAGATGTTCTCAGAGTAACCTAATTATTTTGAGTCCAGCATAATGATGATTAAAAATTTCCATTTCAAAGAGGGCAATAAGAGTTTATTTTGAAAGTTACATTACAAAGGTAGAAAAACATACTATACCTCCAGTCTAAAAATGTAAACTTCAGCTTGATGATTTAAATATCCTTGTTAAGCCATAAGAATCTGAAAAAGTCAAGAGTAAGAAAAAATAGTTTAAAAGTCAAGAATGTGGGGGAAAAATAATTTGTGTTTTATTTCATATTTCTATTTTGCATCTCAAGATTACGACTCAAACTTATGATTTTGACTATTCATTTCATACTTTGACCTTTTCAAGTCATAATTTGGACTTTATATGTCAGATTTTTATCTTTTAAATTCCCAATTTTAAATTCATGTCATATTTTGACCTCTTTAACTCCTTACTTTGGCTTTTAAAACTCATATTTTGATTTCAGTTTTTTTCTCATATTTTGACATTTTAAATTTATGATTTTTTTAATAATTTTTGACCTTTTACACTCCAAATTTTGAATTTAAATCATATTTTTAACTTTTTAAGTCATCATTTTGAGTTCTCACTCATATTTTGACATTTTCAACTCCTAATTTTGGCTTTTTAATCTCACATTTTGACTCAGGATTTAAAATTCAAGACACAATTGACTTTTAAACTCATTATTTCAAATTTTTATCTCATATTTTGACCTTTCAAACTTATGATTTCAACTTTCTCCTCTCATATTTGCTCTTTAAAAACCTTATTTTTCAGTTTATAATATCGTGTTCTGGTCATTCGAACTAATAAATTGGATGTTTTATCACAGATATGAGCATTTAAACTTATCATTTTTACTTTTTTGAATTTCCAAATGATTTATCATCAGTACTGTTTTATTTTCATATTTTATTACTGGTGAAAATGGGGCTGACAGTTTAAGGTTGTGTTGACCCTGTTCAGCCCACAGGTTGGACCTAAATCCAGAATCCAGCCCCTGCTGTGACTGAGTTTGACACCCCTGATATAGTGCATGTCTGATTCACCAGTTTTCATAGTAGATATTTATTCAGACATGTTGATGGGCTGCAGACTTGCACCTACTCCCTTTCTAAGACGTCTTCTTTAACAAACGTTGCCAGATGGCGGTCTGGTGCTGGAATGGTACAGCCAGTCGATGCATTTTTGCAAGAGTGTGTGGGAGTTTGTTTGCAGTTTTGATGGGCACATTCTTCTCCGTTGTGTGTCTTATTAAACACACGTGCAGAGCATTTTTCTCTGCAACTAAGTGGAACAGAAAATTGTTATTTTTCCATTGCTATTACACGTTGCTTTACTTGCATCATTTAGGAGTGCAGAAAAGGCACAATAGAGCACTTTACCTTTTGTAACATCTCACTTACGTTGTGCATGCATGCTTTTTACACGCAGGAGCATCTTTTCTTTGTGGCATTGATATATGAGGATCTGGATAGTTCTTCCAGCTCTGCTGTTATCAGAATAAGACGTTTTGTTTGGCAGCTGTGATGGAAAAAACCCTGCAGAGTCTCTGTGCTGAGCGTCCTTTGTTGAATGCGGAGCTGCTTTTCTTTAATCGTTCACGCTGTGAATCAGGTGGACGCAGGAAGAAAAAGGCTCTAAACAAAAACACAAATGAAGCTTAAATTCCTTACATAGCTCCATCATGTGAGTGTGAGTCACCACAACGTGAGTACAGACGTTAAAGGCTGCAGATAAAGCCCTGAAAGTCTGAACTACAGAGGAAGGCTTTAAGCTACTCTGTGTTTTAATTCACAATAATGTCAGACTGAACAGCTTCAACGTGACAAAGAGACGGAGAGAATACCTCACTGAGACACTGGTGAGATTGAACACATTTTAATTGTATTTTTATGCACATTTTACCTTTGATAGGAAATCTGCTTTGCATACAAAGGATGACAGACACTGTTTAAAGATCCATATAACACGACACAGCTCTACAAACAGACCACATTCAAGCACAAACCCTCCAAGCTTTAAAGTCACACAGGTATTGACATTATATGACTTCCTATATTTCACATTCTTTTATCTTGCATATGAGGATAAGCCTCAGTTTGTCTACTTCATACTCTGTTTCTCTTTCACCCCATATGTAGGGTCCTAAGGGGGTTTGTAGCTACAGCTAACCCCCTAAGCTTACCCGAACCGATGTTGGCAAACATATCACGTCTTTGTCTTAAAGGTCATTCCAATATCTAATAGATAAACAATTGTTAAATCACATTCTGGTTGATAGGTTGTTACTTGCTGGTGAGGGTCAGTCTAAAGCCTGGTTTGTATTTCTGCTCTGATTCTATGCCCTCACTACTCTGTAGCGAAATGCGCTGTTGTGAGTGCTACATCTTTGTGCACCTTGCCTTGTATTTCTTTGTCCAAACACTACTCGTCACTGTGATCTTTATGCTAGCTCTCTAATTCCAGTGCCACACTTCCTGCATGTTTGTGTAGAGCAGGGGTGTCAAACTCAAGGCCCGGGGGCCAGATCCGGCCCATGGTACAGTCACAACCAGCCTGCAAGCTCATATCCTATTCTTGATATAACTGGCCCTAAAATAAAGGGTCTGCAGATTTCCTCCAGTATAAAAAATGTAAACTTAACCTTGATGATATCAGATATCCTAAAGTTATAAAAATGTGGAAAAATATAAAATAAAAATAATTACAGAAAGAGGACTGTGACAAAACAAATTAATTTAAATTATGACTTCAATCTATTATTTGGACTTAAATGTAGTATTTTGAACTTTTACAAATATTATTTGGACTTTTTACCTCCTATTTTGACCATTTTCAATCTATTATTTTGACTTTTGTCTCATATTTTGCACTTTTCAATTTATTGGCCAATTAAGAGTCACCAATTAACCTAACAAGCATGTCTTTGGTGGTGGGAGGAAGCCAGTGTATCCTGAGAAAACCAACACATATATGGGGAAAACATGCAAACACAATAAGGCTCGGACCGGGACACAAACCAGGAACCTTCTCGCTTTGAGGCAGCAGCACTAACCCCTGCTGTGCAGCCCCCAAGTGAAAACAGAGTTTTAGAAATGTTGGCAAATTTATTACAAATGAAGAACTGAAATATCACATTGACATAAGGATTAAGACCCTTCACTCAGCGATGAATTGGAGCAGTTTTTGCAGTCTTTTTGAATAAGATGCAATAAGCTTTGCACAACTGAAGAGGGGGATTTTCTACCATTCTCCTTTACAGTTCCTCTCAAGCTCAGCCAGGTTGGATGGGGAACATCAGTCGATGGCTATTTTCAAGTATTTTCAGGCTTTACTGGGCCACTCTAGGACATTCAGAGAGTTGGCCCTGTTTATGGCAGGTGAAAATGCAAAACTTTTGTTTCATTTTGGCAATATAGAAGAAGAGAGGCATATTCAGAGATGGAGAGACGTCCGCTCCATTTCCAGCCTGCATGATCAGATCAGGAGAGAAGATCAACTTTACTACACCTGAGGGAAATGTAGGATGAACGTAGGCGGCTCTAATAACAGGTTCTCTCTACACCAGGGCTCTGAATGAACAAACCAAGAGTGTTTTTATCTTTCAGTGAACAAAAACAGAAACCCAGGGGAGAGGAGGAGAGGAGGAGAGGGAGAGACAAAGGCCGGAAATGAAGGAGGGACCAAAGTTGACAGAGATGGATGTGGGAAGCTTTCATTTATCTCTGAGGCTTTCACTTACACGTCCGCTTGAATACAAAGATGGAGAAAGAAGAGGACGGGGCGTGGGGGGGAGGCAATGCCTCCTGTGAGGCATTTCTTCCAGCTGATTAGAAAAATGACAGAAATGGTTAATTCAAGTGTCAAAAATAACTGAATGGAGGGAAGAGCTTGGTATTCCTTTACGTTTAGTCATTGAAGGAGCATTTTAACATGACTTTAGGGTGATTTTCCATCTTTTACTTGATTACATTTATTCTGACTGCACTACATAGTCAAGAGAACCATTTGGTTTGGTTTATTCTCGCAAAAGTGTCTCATATATTGTCTGGTAGTTGTATATATTTGCCCTTAAGACAATAAACCTGCCAGTATGACATACAGAGGCATCTAACTTCTCTGATACTTTCTGCTAAATCAGCTTTGGTAAGAATAAAGGAGGGATGACTGACATGGAATCTGGCCAGTCCATCAGCTTTGCTATTCCATTTATCTAACAGCCGTGCTATCTGCAGCTTTAAAATACAACACGATGCATGGTAGTAAATCATCACTATAAGAACATTATGGTTAAAAACTAAAGTGACTGGGTGGCCCAAGAGTTACAAAGCTACTACGGTGCTACTGACGAAGAAAAGTTCACTTCTAAGGTAGAAAACCGCTCATCCTCTGTAGCAAACATACACCGTCTAACTTTCTCAAAATCATGGAATGATGTCGAAATGAATTAGGGTGCTTTCACACTAGGGGCCCGGTCCCGCATCTGAGTGTGCTTGAGCCCAAAGTCCGGTTCGTTTGGGTAGTGTGAATGCAAACGCACCATGCCCAGGCCCATTTGGGGAGGTGGTCTTGGGCACGATTCAAATGGACTCTTGCTTGGTTTGGATGAGATGTGAATGCAGCCACGCTCGGATACGGGACAGATCGTCGTATCAGCTTTATGACGTTATCGTAAATACTAAATTTCTTTCCACAGCGTGGCAGTTTGTTCACATTTTTACTCAATAAAGGGTGGAAATCATCAGAATCCCGCCAATTAACGGTCTGTTGTGACTCACCTTACAGATGAACACAAGTTGGAGTCAGTGAGAGGAGGTGCAAAGGCAATAAAAGTCTCCTGTCACCTCAAAAACTGCTGTATCTGCGCAGCGCGAGCCCATTTAATCCTCTGAGCTGTAGTAGATGTGCAGATATGAAGAGCAAAGTTTCTGGCGTTTAAAAGTGATTTTAATCATCCATGGCTGCAGGATGGACTTTTTGCCAGGTCAAAACAAAAACAATCTTCGCTCAGGTCGTGACCCCAGTGGTTGCCATGGTAGCTTCTTGTTCTTTCTCCTCCTTTGCAGGGTTGTTAACCAGCTAAGTGCATACCGCCACCTGCTGTTTCAGACTGAGCAAATACGCAAGTGCGCCCTGGCAAGTTTGATATCACTAGTGTGAAAGCAAGCCAGGGGGGAAGGGGGAGGAATCATGCCGCTGTGCAGCTCGAAACAACTGGGCCTAATGTGAAAGCGCCTTTAAACCAGACAAGTAGACTAATAATGAAACTATCATACTATTCAATCACAGTGTGTTAAATACTAATAATGCTTGATCTCGTAGTTCTCCAGTAATCTCAAATCTCAAGCTTCTCAGGCTTTGACCTCACCAAGCCATGAAGTCATGGAACTGCCTGTAGAGCTCAGACACACTCAGGCACTGAGGAACCTCCATATTTCTCAAATTGAAGGAATCAGGACTCTTCAATGAGCTGGTCACCTGGCCAAACTGAGTAATTGAGGGAGAAGAGCCTTAGTCAAATAGGTGACCAAGAACCTGATGGTCACTCTGATTGAGCTCCAGAGATCCTGTGTGGAAACGGGACAAAGTTCCAGAAGGACAATCATCACCGCACCCTCCACTGATGTGGGATTTATGGCAGAGTGGCTAGAAGAAAGTCTCTCCACAGTGCAAAACACATGAAAGCCCAGTTTGCAAAAAAGCAAAAAGAAGGACTCTCAGGGCGCATTCACACCAGAGCTGTTTGGTCCGCTTTAACCAAACTCTGGTCCATTTTCCTGGATAATCCGGTTTGTTTGGAGTGGTGTGAAAGCTCACACAAGCTTTGGTGCTGACCAGCGGCGGTCTAAGCTCGCCTCCAAACGAACCCTGGTGTGGTTAGTTTGAGGTGTGAAAGCAAACCGGACCAACTTGTGAACCAAAGGTATAAGACAGCACAAAGAGTAACGATTTATGTATTCAAATATGTGATTTGATAGTCTCAAATACATGTCAGTACCTCACTCAGCTTCCTTGTAGCCATAGCAACACGTCATAGTCTCTCACTCACATGTTGGCTTGCCTTTTTCTTCCGTACTTTTTCATTCATCTCATGTTTAGAATGCCACCCTGGACAGCTCGCTGTTGTCTTGTCTTGTCATAACACCCCAAAACAAAAGCAGAAATCCCAAGACAGCACAAGTTTGGTGTTGTTTAATTGTTTATATGGATAAGAAGAGATGTATTTCTGGTTTCATCTTCTTCTGTCTTCTATTCGCTTGGATGCAGCTGCTCGGCCTTGGAAACCCAT
This sequence comes from Cheilinus undulatus, assembly GCF_018320785.1. Lineage (NCBI taxonomy): Eukaryota > Metazoa > Chordata > Actinopteri > Labriformes > Labridae > Cheilinus > Cheilinus undulatus. Next base: position 6,046,942 of record NC_054881.1, on the reverse strand, counting down.
TCCATGAAGCTCTCTACGCACTGTTCTTGAGCTAATCTGAAGGCCACATGAAGTTTGGAGGTCTGTAGCGATTGTCTCTGCAGAAAAGTGGGCGACCTCTGCCCACTATGCGCCCGCTCTGTCATTTTTCGTAGCCTACTACTTGGTGGCTGAGTTGCTGTCGTTCCCAATCGCTTCCACTTTGTTTTAATACCACTGACAGTTGACTGTGGAATATTTAGGAGCAAGAATTTCACGACTGGACTTGTTTACTGAGCTCCTGAGAGCGATGGGTGAGTGAATCTTTTGGCAATACAGTGTATAATCTATCCTGAATGAACCCACGGAAAACTTTCTTTCTTCGTGTGCAGGCTGGAAGCAATTCGAAAGAATAAAAGCTGCAATATCTTCACACTTTTTTCCATCCGTCTATGTTCACAACACCTACACATAAATATCCTCCCATGTAGACCTCTTTGTATCCATTGATGCTAAACCAGAGCTTTATGTCCACTGCGTTTACCATACTTTGATTCTCAGCCCACGTTTTACACTGAAAGACCAAAGTCTGAGGATAATGTTGGACCTTATTGAATTGCCTCTTACATAACATGTGTTACAACCACTGAAAGCACAGATAAGTCAGATTTCACCCTCAAATTTTTGAGTTTTTTAAACACTGTTTCCAAACTATTTTGTTTCTAGCTCTGCTCACCCTTCCTCTCCGAACCTCACTCTTCATTCTCCGACACCGTTCCCACCCACCGCTCCAAGCCAAGCTGATTTCCCATCAATAAGAAAGTATTTTTGCAGAGTTCCTCCTCAGTCTGCAGCTCTGTGGGTGAATGAATCTCCAGTGGCAGTGCTTTATAGGTGTGCTCTCCTCTCCTAAATGATATGAGGCCTTCCTTCTCCAGGAGAGGCAGATAAGAGCTTAATGCATTACCCCGCAGAACCTGTGTGCAGAAACGGCCTCATAAATCACATCCTGCTTGTACTTGACTGTTGACTGTGTGTTTGTGTGTACTAGCAGTGATGGTGGGTGTATGTAAGGGGGGTTGCACTGGTACGCTTGATGATATATCACAAACACACATGATGCTGTTTGTTTATGTTGGATTTTCCCCCCTACTAACGTCTTTCTGAAAATATACAAACTACAACCTCTATGATGAAAGCAGGACCTTCGCAGGGAGAAACATTTACAGAAACATTTTAGGGGCACAAAAATCCATAGGAGACAGAGGCAAACATTGTAGATGGGGCTGAACGCGAGGACTGAATCCAAATGAGCCGACTGATGCCCCAGAAGGGCTGACAAGCATCGTCTCTGTCTGTTTCTAAAGATTGGTTGAGCTAAAGGTCGCCTGAGTACAGAAAACATGATCACAATTCAAATGTGAGTCGGCCAACTTTGCTCTACATGAAGAAAGAGAAACCCCTGGAGTCTAGACACATGGCGAGATGGAAACACAGAAGGCTCTAAAACAGGAGATAATCTGGTGAAAAGTAAAAAGTGTTAAGTGGCAGCACTGGTTTGAATATTTGATCAAAGGTTTCTCGACTGAGTGCAGCACTGGTGGTGGCAGGGTAGACATCAGGAAGGAGGCAGTCAGGAGTTTGGTGAGTCTCCTCGCCACCAGCTTACAAAGTATCAGTTCCCTCTGTCAGTATCACTGACAGGGACGATAGCTGGTCCAGTACCTCCTGTACAGGGGTATATACTGGGAATCCAACGGTGTGCTTGACTCCACTCCATTGGATGCTTGAGATTGGACTCGTGATGCGAGGCCTTGCATGCAGCTTCTCAGCCAAGGAAACCCATTCATGAAGCTCCAGCTGCGCCATTCTGGTGCTTACATTAATGCCAGTGGACATTCAGACTTCCTCAGCTATGGAATCAGCAGTGTTTTGGTGACTTTCATGGGCCTTAGCAGTCGTTGATCCCGCTCTGTGATTTTACGTGGTCCTCTGCTTTGTGGCTGTCTTATTGCGAAGGTGGCATCCATCACAGTACCACACTTGAGGTCACAGGTCTTCAGAACGACCCATTTAGCATCACAGAGAGGAAACACAGAGGTCTGACGTTGGTGACTTTAGTGTTTGGTATGGCCACGAATCTGTGGACTCGTGCAAATCTCTGCAGGCATGGATTATAAACCAGATATGACAGGCAATGCAAAGTTTGGGGTTTAATGCTTCAAAATGCCTAATAAAGCTGAAGACATGGCAGCTAAAGTGCACACTTCCCACACAGTTTATATCAACATGATCCTCAACAATGTAATTGCACATTGCATATTTTCCTCATATCATTCAGGCAGAGTTTAAAATGTGATAATTGCAGTTTTGTCCCTCTGTTTTTATCCCCACAGTGTTTCAGCTCTGTTTAATGCAGCTGTCTGTATATGTTTCTGTAATAAATCTTCATTACCCATAGTTCATTGTTGATTTCTGTCTGCACTCAGCAGCAGCTCCAGTATATATTTTCTTTAAGTTAATGCATGAAGTGGAACCACATTGTTTTGACGGATGAGAGAGTGACTCAATCTCCTCTCTCCATCTCTTCTCTGTTTTCTCTGGCGGTCTCTCTGCGGCGCGGGCCCTTCTGCCCCCGTCCCGTCCAATAAGAGTCCGTGACCTCCATGATCCTCTGCGGCAGACATCACTGCTCTCGATTGTTTTAGTCTCGCTGTCTTTGTCGAGAAACCGCCCTGCGCTGGAGTCCACTGTGACCGGGCAGCTTCGCCACTTCATCATGTTGGATTAAGTCAAGTGTCTCCACCCGGGCCGCATGCCGGCAGAGGTCAGGGTTGGCGGTCGGCCCACAAAAACACAGCAGTCTCCAGGGTGGACGATCACCATGGGTAGACGAGGGTGTGTGTGACGAGAGTGCGGAGTTTTCACAGATAAGTATCTCTGTAAGAGGCCGCGGAGAAGTCAAGTAGGATCGGCTAACCACTTCCATAATGTGTGTGGAAGGATGAGTGCATGGGTTCATGTGGGCGTGTGTGAGAATTATGATTTACCCTCTGTCATAACCATGTCAGTCTGGGTTAAACCCATCTGAAATCCTGAGCTCCAGCTCCACCCTGCCCTGTCTTTAAGGAGTGATCTCACCTTCCAGATGGCTCATTGTTCTCACAGCGTATGCCTCAGTCTCCACACACATGCCTTTAAAGTGTGTAGAAAGAGGATTGAGAGTGTTTACATACACACACATGACTATAAAGACTGGGGAAAAACCAGACAGAGAGATGACACAGAGAGGCCTTCATCTGATCATTGAACTTTGTGTTTCAGGGACAGTTTCAAGTACCGATCCTGCTGCAGTAGACTGGCTGAACAACTGATCATTTATAGCCCAAATTTGGGCCTGATTTTTTGGAGGAAGGAGGTTTGCCTGGTCACTGTAAGCAAATAATCCTCAAGCATGTGGTTTCAATACAGTAATTCCACTGCTCATATACCCTTCAGTACCTGGAAAATGAGGGTTAAAAGTGGCAGCGACCATGGAGTCTCATTTGGTGACGTCCAGATCACTGATCTAGACTTTGCTGATGATGCTGTGATCCTTGTGGAGACTAGATATTCTCTTATGGGATCTCAGCTTTCTGAAAAGGGGGGGCGGGGAGTGTTAGGACAGCGCGTCTCATCATTGAAGGCATTTGGGGATACCTTAGATGAATGGTGATAAGATGGAAGTTGTAGAGCAGTTCATCTACCTTGGCAGCATGATCCATCAATCTACTGACTGCAAGGCTGAGATCAACCCTACGACTGGACTCACACATGGGTGATAGGCTTGAGAGAGGTTTGAGTGACAGCCTGCTAAAAGATTAGTACGGATGGAGCCCATTCTTTACAGATGACGTCATGCTGCAGCAGAGAACTCCACTTGGGGGGCAAGAAGTGACTTCTGCAGAGACAAACTCTACCAAAAAGGCTGTTTTTGAGCTGTTTATAACTCTTCCAAGTAGGGATGGGTACCTTTCACATTTAAACAGGTACGGTACCGATTCCCGGTACCTGTGAACCAGTACCGGTACACAACGGTACCCATTTTTGGTACTTTTGTGCGTGAATAATATGCAATGATAAATGTTACATTACCTCAAAACTTCTGAATTTTAGATATTTATTTCTCAATATCAAAACACTATCAAATATTAAATATATCAAAGAAAAAACTTTAAACACTGTTTGAAATGTAACATCAAAAGTGTTTAAAAATGACTCAGAAATGAAAAACCTAAACTACTATAACTACTATAACTACCCAGTGGTTTTCTTTATTTTGCACAAATTAACACCCAGCCCCACTTCCTCCTATTCCTGTAATTTACATGAATAAGTTTAAAACAAATGAACAATAGAGTATGGAGTCAAAATAACTAAATATATGAAGGTAGAAAATTTTACCAATTAAAGTTTTACAAATGAAAGTAAACAAACTACTTCCTCTACCATGAACTATGTGTACTGCACGTCTTTTTTCCTCATGCAGTTCTTTTTCCAACAAAACTAAGACGTCATCTTCCCCTGGTAAGAGCAGAGTCTGCACCTCACTCATCATCAGTCATGTGACCGTCCACGCAGGAGCATAACCGGGGAAGCCTTACTACAAAAAAAGTCACACACCCGTCTCGTTCACACCGTTATGTTCTATTTGTATTTACTGCAAGAAAAAAAAACGAAAAATAGAAAGTGGCACATTGTTTCATTCTGCGATGAAAATAAGCAGTAAGGACAAGCCTGTGGCTCTGTCTCTCCTTCAAAATCACTCTGGATCCGTCCATCCTGACAGAGCGCTTCATACGGCGCCAGCTGTGCCCCGTTAGAGAGATGGAGAGCAACTTTTAGGACGCACTCACACTAGGCAATCCGTGCAGTGCCTTAATCCAGTGTCTGTTGGGTAACTGAGCAAACAAACGGTTGAGTACTGTGTCCACAAAGTGGTCCGGTTTGGTTCAGCAGAGTTCAACTTGCCTGTGTTTCCTCAGCTGAGATTTGTCCCAACCTCTATTTTTGCTCGTTGTGATGGGAAATCCATGCGTTTTGTTTTTTAAAGATCCAGATCATTTGGTTCAGCTCAGAAGAGCCGGATGTTCAGCTTCAAAATGGCCCTCATTTGGTACCACTTTGGCTTTTTAAATGTGGAAAAATAACAACAAGGATGGGAGGAAAGGAAACCGTCACTCAAATGAGAGATACATATGCTTTCTTTCTACCAATAAAATCTTGTCTTCATGTTACTATGGGGAGCAGATTTCAGTACTTTTCCCTTATTGTCACCTTCTGTTGTTCTTTTAAACAGGTTCCAACTCACTATTTATCTTGCAGCATCATGAGATTGTTGAAGCTTTTTATAGCAAAATGAGTTCTGCAGAGCATCTGCTATCTGATTTTCATCTGCCTGCTCGACTCCACACAGTTCCTCATGAGCAGAAAAATAACAAAGCCTCAGAGATGATCCCTATTTACCTCCACAAAAGCATTCAGTCAGAACCTTTCTCACATGGCCTTGTTTCCTGGTTTTATCGCGTTTTCATGCCACTGCCCCTTTAATACCAATCAGTGCATGAGACAAACAATCATCCCATTCAAACCGAGAGGCATTAAGTCAACACAGCTTGCAATCTGCTGCCTGTAATCAGTGTTTCCACAGCAGAAAACATGACGAGGAGGGCGTCGTGCTTTTGCTGTGACAGGTAAACATGCACAGTCGCTGGCAGCTTTGTGATAAGGTGGAGAAAAAAGTTCTTATCTGTTCACATTTCCGTTACAGGCTGGTGTGTCAGAGCTGCTTCACAGAAACAAGGAAAGACATGTTTATGAAAACGACACACAAACTTACAATCTTTGTTCCATCACACTGCCACCTTTCTCAGCTGATGTCACACTCAGGGAATACTACAGTACTGTTATTAAGGTGAGTCATTTAACTGTAGGATGCTCTCATTATCACATAATGCCTGATAAATAATCAGCTGGGCAGACAGTTGACAATGAAAACCTGCAGAAAAGCTTAAGTACCTATAGATGACAGGAAGTGCTTGCTCTGCAACCAGAATACCTGCCCACGAACATAACAAACCATAAACATAATACAAATTTACAACTTTATCCTAAAAATCCTACAAATGTATCACATTTCCAACAAATTTAAAAGCAGTTACCAACTGCAAACTACATTTTAATTACCCACGCCGATGAAATCGGCAGGGGGTTATGTAAAGGGTTCTGTATCTTTCTTTCTTTCTTTGTTCATTTGTTTGTTTGTTTGTTTGTATGTGTACAAGATTACTCCAGAACGGAAAGTCGGATCTTCACCAAACTTTCAGGGAATGTTGGGATGGTGACAGGGAAGAATCGATTAGATTTTGGTGATGATCTGCGTAACCAAATTATAAAAATATCATTTGGGTTAAAGAGCTTCTACATATTGGTGTATTGACCATTGCAGAAACATTAAAATTATTTTGGTAATTACCAATGCTGTTAATTTAGGGCAGCTGTGGCATAAACCTTACTTTGGGTGGTGGTCTAATACATTTGTTAAGCACTGTATGTATGCACAGATTTTTATTTTGTTCCTTTTTTTGCAAGACAAAGAGTAAATTCTGTTTGTTTTTTTAAGATCTTGATCTTTTGAACATGGTGAACATGGTTAAACATAATGGCAGTCTCTCTGTTAAGTCAAAATTTGTTCTTTCTAAGATTTTTTTGGGTCCTCGGGCAGCATTGCATTTAAAACAGGCCTAATTCTGGACCAAGAAATCACTGTCTGTAAATACAGTTGGCCATGCCATCCACAAATGACAGCTAGAGCTGTATCATGCAAAGAAGAAGTCATATGTGAACATGATCCAGAAACACCACTGTCCTTTCTGGGCCAAAGCTCATCTAAAATGGACTGAGGCAAAATGGAAAACTGTTCTGTGGTCACATGACTCAAAATTGGAAATTCTCTACGGAAACCACAGATGCCGTGTCCTGTGGACTAGAGAGGAGAGGGAGCATCCAGCTTGTTCTCCTGGCTCAGATCTAAAGCATGCATCTGTGATGGTATGGGGCTGCGCTAGTGCCCATGGCGTGGGCAGCTCTGACATCTGGAAAGGAACTATCAATGCTGAAACATAGGTAGAGGTTTCGAGCAGCATAAGCTCCCATCCAGACAGCATCTCTTTCACGGGAGGCCTTGACTATTTCAGCAAGACAGTTCTAAACCACATACTACAACTGTCACTTTAGCATGGCTCTGCAATAGAAGAGTCCCGATGCTGAACTAGCCTGCGGTCCACCATCTGTTTTTGCAGCTTCCAGTGTACACAAGGATTATTGATACTCCATAGTTAATGTATAAACCAAACTAGCTCATTCAGATTTATTAGTGTTTGATTATTAGTGTTTGTCTGATGATTCAGAGCTGTGCATTTCCATCGATTGCCAGAAACTCACGCTCTACATAACTAACCTGCTTAACAGCAGCATGACATTTAAATATAATAGCTTTTTTTTCCTTTCAAACCCGAGCATGACGTCAGAGGAAAATGTGTGAAAATGTGTAAGGGTCTTAAGCAAACACTCCCTACAGTCTCTCTCACACTCTCAGAGAGGGATGTCTATTATCTCCCGCATCCATTAAGTGGTTTAAGCTCTGCACACTTGTCACGCGGTCAATTTCTAATGAATTCTCCGAGTGAGAAATGGAGGCAATAAAGAGGAAGTAGATGAGAAGCGGACACTGTGCTGAGGCGTAATGAAAGAAGGGACATGTATAATGTATACTCCCCTGGCTGTGGCCAAAGTCTCCTCTCTGTATCATTTTTATGGTACGATACTTCTTCTCAGCCAGCGGAGGATTCCACTCAGCCACTCTGGAGCTGAGAGATTACAGAGGTTCACTTTCTGTCTCTCTCACCTCAGATTGTTATCTCTGCTCTCTGTTCACACCATCCACCCTCACTCACCTTCTTTGATTCATCTAGTGGTTCATTCATGCTTTCTTCCATTCATGCATGCACTCAGCACTGTCTTCAACAGAGGAAGCATTAACCTGTACAGTGCGATAAGAGTAAATATTTAGTCTTTCTTAACTCAGAAGTAGGGTTTCCGATTGGAGTCCTTATACATTGTGGGTTTCACTCAGAATGAGTGTCTGCATAACAAAAATCCAAAGTGATGGAGATTTAACAAAAGCTGTATGAACGATGGTATCATCTGCGTAAAAACAACCCAAAGTGGTGTAAATTTCACACAAGGCATAAAAAGGGACAGTATTGTCTGTGTAAAAATAAGCCAAGGTTGTGTAGATTTTACAAAAGCTTGATGAAATATTGTTTGCATAAGAACGACCCAAAGACAGACAGTATCATCTGCATAGAAATAACAGAGTGACAATTTCACAAAAAGTCTAAAAAAGATAGTATTCTCTGTGTAAAAACAACCCAGAGTGGTGTAAATTTGGCAAAAGTTGTAAAAAAAGGTGGTTTTGTCTTTGTAAAAATAAGCCAAAATTGTGTAGATTTTACAAAAGCTTTATAAAGGACACTATTGTTTGTATAAGAACGACCTAAAGTAGTGCAGATCTCACATAAAACATAAAAAGGACAGCATTGTCTGCATAGAAATAATGCAATAATACGATTTCAAAAAAGTGTAAAATAAAAAACAACAAAAAAAAGATAGTATTCTCTGTGTAAAAACAACCCAAAGTGATAAAAATTTGCAAAAGTTTTTTTAAAAAGTTGGTCTTGTCCTTGTAAAAAAATAAATAAATAAAACAATGTAGATTTCACTTAAGTTTTCATAAATGACAGCATTGTCAGTGTAAAAACAACCTAGAGTGGTGTAAAATTTTGCAAACGCTGCAAAAAGGACAGTGTTGTCTGTGTAAAAATAATCCAAGATTGTGTAGATTTCACATGAGCTAAAAAACAAGGATGGTATCGTCTGCATAGAACCAAAAGTGGTGTAGATTTCATAAAATCTGCAAAAAGGACCTTATCATATATGTGCATACTCTCTATGTGTAATGTATTTAACATGTTTTTTCTTATCAGGGCACTATTTATCTCTGTGGGGGTTTTCTTTAAATGCCTTCAAATCTTGGCTGCAGACCTGTTCTATTGATGTGTATCTATGAAACAACTGAAAAAGGACTCATGCTGTACTGTATTGTATGGTTTGTACAACTTTTGTCGGTCCAAAATGTTTCTTTTATCCATTCATCTATGGTAAGCCATTTTATCTCCCCTTTCCATTTAATTTACATTTGTATGTACACACATACACTTATGCATCCTCAGGTATATTTGGATATATGTGGTGGGATTGGGGAGGGTGTCCTTTTTTCACAGTAACTTTGTCATTATATACATTATCATTGTTGTACTTAAATGTGTAAAAATCCAGTTAAATTGTCTAAGCAAACAAAGGACAGCCTCTTCTGTGTTAAAATAATCGTTTTTGACGTGGCTATCACAAAAGTCATAAAAATGACAGGACTGTTGGTGTGAAAACAACCCAAAGTGATGTTTATTTTGCAAAAGCTTCACAAATGACCGTATCGTCTGCATAAAGTGGTGTATATTTTCCAAAAGCTCCATAAAGGACAGTATCGTCTGTGTAAAAACAACCCAAAGTGGTGTTATCTCACCAAATTTGCAAAGACGACAGTATCATCTGTGTAAGAACAGCCCAGAGTGATGTAGACATCATAAAAGTCATGGAAGGGAAAGTATCATCCACATAAAAACAACCCAAAGTGAAAGATTTCACAAAAGCAGGTCACTACTGAAAAAACTCATGACCACAAAGCTGGGATGTTCATGAACTAGTAAATTGAAATCTTTGCCTTATGGTTCAGCTCTGACTTCACCAGCACAATGTCTGTAATACTGCATCAATCCGGCTGGTTTTCGACAGAAGACATGGCCTCAGACATAAAGGTGCTGACCTTTAACCTCAATGGTTTTGCACGTCTGAATTGCCCCAATGCCTGCAGGAGGTCACAGCTGGAGGAGCCAACAGAACCACATCAGCTGCAAAAAAGCAGAGATGAAATTCAGAGGTCCCCAAATAGGAAACCCTCCTCCCCCTCTGCCTTTAAATCCCATCCATGAAAATCTCCAACAGAATCGAAGAGCTTACACTTTTGCAAGTATTGCCATAACAGCTTAGCATTTCTGAAGTGTGACTGAAGGATTGCTTTTCATGGGAGGGGGGGTTTATTAGGCAGCAATCAATTAGCATGATTTCTGTGCACTCTGGTAGGTATTTAACTTTCATGGTTTTTTTATTTAAATGCACAGAACCAGTGCTTTAAATGCAGCTGATACAGGGATTTTCTCCTTGTTAAAGGATGATAGTAAGATTTTTTCTTCCCCCTCATTCA